>NC_066583.1:339877275-341124775 GCF_024323335.1 Lathyrus oleraceus
ATCATGGTCCATTGCATAGCATTTGCATAACCCTCAGTTGCCTCAAGAGCAAGCAAGCAAGAATTAGGTCAAACTGATCAGGAGATCAGTCAGTCAAGCAAGCAAGTGCATTTTTCAAGGAGCCAAGGCCCTAGGGTTTGTCCAACAAGTTCACATGACTTGGAGGTCCATTTGAAGTGTTCAAGTCAAGGGTTGAAGGCTCAGAGGTCATCAGTTCATACACAGACAGTCAAAAACCCTAGACAGTCAACGGTCAGTCAAAGCAGTGGATGGTGGCCATTCTTGTGGAATTTGGACACCATGCTCATTAATCAAGAGTTCATACAACTTGGGACATCATTTGAAGTCAAATTCTCAAGGAATTAGGGTTCGGAATTCATCAGAAGATGCACAGTCAGTCAAAAACCCTAAAAGTCAACTGTTGGTCAACTGTCCATTTAATCAGTGATTTGATGATGGAAATTGGTTTGTGAGAGCTCATTCATGGCCAAATAGCCTTCATATATCATGTCAAACACCATCATGGAAGAATTTGAAGCCAGTTCAAAAATTTCCAAAAATGGAAACTGGACCTGTAACTGAAACTTACCAAAAATGGAAAGTCTTGATCCTCAAACTTACATCATGATACAAGCTTCAAATGAATTTTTGCCCAACATGAAAGTTGAAGATCTTGTTCTCCCATTTCCAAAAAGTCCAAGAACTCTTAATTCCCATGTGTGGTTGGCAAGTTATGATCGAATCGACTTCAGAAATTCTTGAACTTCAAAAGGCCATATCTCTCAAACCGTTTGGCCAATTTGGGTGGGGTTTTTTCCTACAAGTCACATTTGTTCCCCTCTTTCCAAAAATATAAATTTCATAAGCCAAAACTTCACCAATCAAAATGGCATTTTTTGACTTGTCTCATTTAAATTCAAGTTTGACCAAGAGTTGACTTTTTGATTTAATCATCTTTTAACCATTTGGCCATTGGAATATGTTCAGAAATGTTATTTAAAACTTGTTGGAAGCCCATTCCCATGAAGTACATACAGCCCATGCTAGTTTGCTTGATTTTTGGAAAGAAAGTACAAGTTTCACCAAACCACATCCCACAAATCCATGGACCATGCCTTGTACATCAAAAACAGAAGATTTTTACCTCATTTTCTGTCACAAAAACCAGCTGCAGCCACATTTTGACAGCAAGAAGGATTGGCTCACTCATTCTCTCAAAAGATCACATTTTTCACACTTTTGCAAAATCTATCCAAAAACTCTCAAAGGACCAAACTTGGCCTTGCCTAAAGCAACATCAAACAGCATATCAAAGATGATTTTCTGCCATTGTAAACACAAGTAGCAGCCAACATAACCAACTGAAAAAACCTTGTGCTCTCAAACTTCATTTTTGGGCATTTTTCCAAACTCTGTCAAAAAAAAACTCAAAAGACCATGAGCAAGCTTTGTTTGTTCACAATATCAAAACAACATTTTGAACTCATTCCAACCACTTCCCTCCATCTGTAAACTCCTTTTCCACTGCTGCTACAAGAGACATCAGCCATGGCATCATGCGTGTCCTTCCATTTCAAGCATCAGTGAGCAAAGTACTTCAAGCATCCATCATTTCAAAGCTTAAGGTGCATCTGTTCCAGGCCAAAGCTACCAAATAACAACCGAACCACGACTGTTCATCCAACTTGGTAAAATTTCGAACTTCTTCATTTGCAAAACCATGACACACACTTTGTAGATCACCTTTCCCTAATCACACTGCACTTTGAATGATTGAAAATGGTCGTTTATTTTGAAAGTTATGTTGGATTGAAGTTTGATGTGTGAACTTGTTTTGGCTCGGTTCATCCTCGTTAGTTCGTGTTAGGGTAAATTGATTTTGGAATATTGATGAGCATTAAGAGATGAACGTTTTGATATATCTGTTTTTGAATTTGGAAAAAAAAATTTTGACTTGGGTTTGTAATTGTTGAAACGCTGCTACTGTAAGTGTTTTTCTGCAATATGTTACTGTAGCGTTTGTATGTGCCTTGCCTTGTTTCTAAATAAATGCCAAAAGGCCTGGGGCGAGGGGGATTCGAACCCCAGACCTTTGCTTCAAATACCAAGTGTTTTACCACTGGGGCGCAATGCCAATTCATTATTTAAACGCCTTCTATAAAAAATATATTAAAAAGGAGCGCTGCCATTGGTCCAAGTGAATTGCCATGCCGTCCTGCTATTGGCCATGTTGGCGCGTTGACCGGGGCGTTGACCCCCCCATTGTTTCTTTATTTATTCCATTAATCCATTTAATTTTCAATTTTTATTTCATTTAATCACTCAAACTTCCAAAAATCATAACTTGTTCAATTTTAATCCAATTTGAATGGGATTTTTTGCATTGCCTTCCCCATGATCCCTAGTTTTTTATCATTATTTTTCCAGAATTTTTGGATGGTTGGTTTTTAAATGGTGCTAGGGTTTGTGACATGTATGCACATTTTGTACACTTTGCCAAAACATTTGTGAAATGATGAGAATGTATCCAATGGCTCCCAAATTTTTTGTGCTTAAACTAGACACACTCATGGTGATTTTGGTGTAGAGTTTGTGAATTTATCTTGTGTGGTTTGTGAGTTATGAATTTTTGAATTAGGGTGTGACAATTTGTGTCACACCATTGATGTCCAACTTCATGATTTTCATTACCATGCTTCTTAACCTCAAAATGGATTGAATTTTTGCATGAACCTACTCTTGTATGTCTAGTTTACATGTGAATTTTCTTGGAATTATTTGTGGCATTTCCTAATTGTTTGAGATTTTCTCCCCTGCCTAGTCAATTGTTGACTTTGTGTGACACATGTTCCCATTTCATTTGTGAAATTCTCATACTTTATTAGATGGACATGAAATTTTACATGAGATAACTAGACATCCTCATCTTTGCCATGGTTTTAGTCCCATTCATTTATCATACATCATTCTTCACTTATGATTTTTCTAAGTTGATGCATGTTTGGTTGACTTCATTGAGCATGTTCAAAATTGCTTTGACTTTCTGATTTTCATTGACTGCCTTCCACTTGTCCAAATGAGGTGAAATTTGACATGCTTACCATGCTATGTGTTAGGATTGACCATGATTTATTTGGTGATTTTTGGAAATGTTTTAGTTGACTTTTGATGCAAGTCTTGCTGTTGACTTCTATGAGCTTCTGTTTGCCATACTTTGACCTAAATGGTTCATGAAATGATGATAGTGATTGATATGGATGTGAACCCAATTGGTTGTGTTTCCTAATTGTTTGAACATGATTTTGGATACTTACCCCTTGCTGTTTGGACTTTCTCATTCATTTTTGACCCTAGGCTTGCCCTAGTGGTCCTGCTACTCACCTTTGAGCCTGTGTTTTCAGGTTGACCATCAAATGGCCATTGAGACCAATTCTTTTTGATTGAGCTCGCCTAAATATCATTGTCTAACCTCTTCGTTTTGTAGGTTGTTTGGCTCACATGCCTTAAGCTTTGTGCCTTGCACATTCACTAGCTTGTGTTGACTGGTTGATGTCTGTTTCATTTTGATTTAACTCTGACTTGTATACTAACTGTGCTTGACTGATTTCAGGTACTTTAGTTGCTTTTAGTTCCTTGTGAACTTTTGCTCTGCTTTGCTTGTATAAGCAATTTGCATTGAGGTATGTCTCTTTGTCTTCATGTAGTCTGGAAGACCTGGCCTGTTACTTGGCCAGGCAACTGTCTGAAGTCCTCCTTAAGAGGCAATGTTTGTGATTGTTTAATTTTGTCCTCGCATAGAGTCAAAGACCTCCTAAGTGAAGAGGCAATTGGTGGAAGGTAGGGATATGCAATCTATCCCCCACTATTCAGTGTGTCATCTGCTTTGCTCACACCACTGTGTTGATGCATTGCAGATACCAACCCAAGATCTTGTACAATTGTACAGTTGAGTCAGTTTTAAATGTGTAGAAGGGTTCCTACTTTCTGAACCCACACATTCTTGTCTTAAGCTCTCCCAGGCCAGGGATAGGAGCTGTGAAGTCTCATCTTCACTCACCTTTCATCTGCTTCACCTTAGTCTCTCAATGGCAAGGTTAAGAGCACATTCACCCAGTTCCAGAGGTTTGTTTGTCGAGGTTGATATGACCCCTTGACTAAAACCTAACCCTTGTTTGAGCCACTTGTTTGTGTATAGCGTGTGCTATCTGTGCTTGTAGGATTGTTTGACTTGCTTCCTGTGCAAGATAGGATTGTTTGACTTGCTTCCTGTGCAAGATAGGATTGTTTGACTTGCTTCCTGTGCAAGTTAGGATTAGTTTAGACTTGCTTCCTGTGCAAGTTAGGTTTTGCTTGGCTTGCTTCCTGTGCAAGTTAAGTGCGTGTGGCTTGCTTCCTGTGTGAGCCATGCTTAGGATAGGTTGGCCCTTGTGCCATTTAGCTAGAAACCTTAACTTAGGGATGATTTGCATGATAACATCTAGGCTCGAGTCGTAGTCTCCCTAGTTGTGTCTCCCTCTGTTATCTGGTTAGGCTAGTCCTTTATCCCTCCGTAGGGGAACTACATCGCCCTGATCTTCATACCAGATGAAGTATGTAGGCAGGAGATTGAGCTGATCTCTCCGGGCGCCCTTTTCTTTTTTTGTGTGTGTTGTCTGACAGTTGCTAGGCTCGAGTGCCTGACTCCTTAGCAATTTGTTGTCTGTCTGTTTGAGTGTGTGCTTGACAGTTATAGGCTCGAGTCCCCGACTCCCTATCAACTTGTTGTGTTGTTGTATGCTTGGAAGCTGATGTAAGTCCATCGAGTGGCATTTGGGTTCCAGTGTGCGTGTGTTTAGGTTCGGATGTCAATGTAAGTCCAGTGATTGGCATTTGGGCTCCATGTTTTCCAGTGTGTGTTTTGGTTCGGATGCTGACGTAAGTCCAGTGATTGGCATTCAGGCTCCATGTTTGCTTTCTTGTGTGTGTTTAGGTTCGGATGCTGATGTAAGTCCAGTGATTGGCATTCGGGCTCCACGTTTGCCTTTGCCTGTGTTGGTTTGTGTGCGTGTCAGTCGAGCTACGAATGCTCTGATTCTTCTCTCGTCCGAGAAGATACGTATGCATAGGATGCGATATCCTAGCGAGCATGTGTTTTCCCCAGTCCGAACTACTTCGACTCTGATGTCTATGCCTGATAGACTAAGTAGGCCCAGGATACGATGTCCTGCCGAGTCAGTTTCAGTCAGTTTCTTTTGTCTCCTTCAGCCAGTGTGTGTGAGTTTGAGCAGTGTTTAGCAACCAATATTCCTTCCTTTTGTGCGTGGATCCCGTAGGGTACTACGGATGCGTAGGGGTGCTAATACCTTCCCTTCGCATAACCGACTCCCGAACCCATACTCTTTGGTCGCGAGACCACGTCTTTTCCAGGTTTAATCTGAGCGTTTCCTTTCCCTCTTTTGGGATAAATAACGCACGGTGGCGGCTCTGTTGTTCTTTCTTTTCCCGCCGGTTTTTCGCGCGATGCGACAGCTGGCGACTCCACTAGGGATATAGAGAAGTTGACCTCTGCTGGTCCATCTTCCCTGAGCGAGTCTCTCCTAGCGCTCTCTAGGATTTGGGTTTTGGTTGCTTTCTGCTTGTTGTATTTTATTGCATTCATTGTATATATGTACATTTATTGTTTGCATTGATTGTGTGCATTGATGTTTGCATTCATATTCATTATTCATTACTGGCTGGCTGTCTGTTTTTCTCTGTGTGGGGGGGAGTCAGTTGAGGTAAAAGGTCCAATACCCAGACCATGAGTGAAAATCTAGGATGATTAGGAATAGAGTGATTCATGGGAAGCGGGTGGTATGGCGCCACTTAGCGGAACATTGATATCACGAGCAGTTCAGACCCTGGTGGGATACTGTCGTTACATACTTCGGGTGTGTATATGATAGTATTTCTGCGAAAGGTTATTTATGTTGCGTTTCTCTCAGCTTTACCCTGGCCTAGACTACACCCGTGAGTGGGGAAGGGTTATTTCATTACAGGTACCGTTGGTGACTCGGTTCTGTTGGTGACTTGGTTCTGATGGTGACTTTGTGTTCAGACAGTGTTCAGTTAACCTTAAGTGGGATTTATGTTCCGATTTTGACTGAAGCTTCGACCTAGTATCAGAGTTTGCACAACCAGCCAGTCCAGTCTGCATCATGTGCATCATAGCATATTTATTTTTCAAAAGAAACGCATTGAAAAAAAAATCAAAAAAAATCATCAAAAAAAAAAAGAGAAAAAAGAAAAAACTAATCTCTGCATGCATATCATTTCTCAGGTACATTCCAGAGTCTGTCTACTGATAGAGATGACAACAGTTCCCGAGCCGAAGCGGAAAACCTGTTCCTACAGTTTCCACCGTGAGCCGTTGACTCCGCTAGTTGAGTTGGGTAGCCTCGTGATAGATGACCGACTGAAGAGTTTTGTTGGGCGGTACGGAGATATCTTGACAGTATTGAAGACAGTAGTTGACCCGGTGCCTCTGCAGACACTACTTCAGTTTTATGACCCAGAGCTCAGGTGCTTCACTTTCCAGGATTATCAGCTTGCACCCACTCTCGAAGAGTATTCTATCCTATTGAGTATCCCTATTCAGCATCAGACTCCCTTCTTGGACGTCCCAAAGGAGGTCGACTTCAGATTGATTGTCAGAGCTCTCCGGTTGAGTGTTGAGGAAGTTGGTGAGAATTGGAAGCCCTGTGGAGAGGTTGAAGGTCTGCCATTGAAGTTCCTGTTGAGAGTAGCCAGAGTTGAAGCAGAAAAGGGGAATTGGGAAGTTTTTCACGCACAGCTAGCTGCCATGATCTATGGGATCATCCTATTTCCCAGTATGCCAAATTTCATTGACTTCACTGCTATCAGCATTTTCATCAGAGGGAATCCAATCCCTACTCTTCTAGCAGATACTTACTATGCCATTCACAGCAGGCATGGTAAGGGAGGAGCCATCAGGTGCTGCCTGCCTCTTCTGTTCAAATGGTTCATGTCTCTTCTGCCAGCCAGTGGACCATTTGTGGATACCCAGAGCACTCTGAAGTGGACTCAGAGGGTCATGTCGCTCACTTCCTATGACATCAGGTGGCAGTCGTACCGGATGGATGTGAAGGATGTCATCATAAGTTGTGGTGAATTCCGGAGCGTGCCACTCATAGGGACCAAAGGTTGCATCAACTACAATCCAGTTCTTTCTCTTCGCCAGCTAGGGTTTGTTATGAGTGAAAGACCGCTCGAAGCTGAGATGGCCGAAAGTTTTTGTTTTGAGAAGAAGGATGACCCTGCTAAGTTGGAGCAGATAGGGAAAGCCTGGAGAGATGTGGGAGTGAAGGATGGATCCGTCTTAGGGAAGAAGTTTGCCATTGCAATGCCCGATTACACCGATTGGGTAAAGAAGAGAGTGGAAACTTTGCTGCTACCCTATGATAGGATGGAGCCGTTGCAAGAGCAACCACCTTTGGTCCTTGCTGATAGTGTGCCTGCAGAGCACTACAAGCAAGCCTTGATGGAGAATCGCCGTTTGAGAGAGAAGGAGCAAGATACCCAGATGGAGCTGTACAAAGCTAAAGCTGATAAGCTGCACTTGGCCCATCAACTCAGGGAAGTGCAAGGAGAGGATGCTAGCAGAGCAAGGAACAAGAAGAGATCCTACGAGGAGATGGAGAGCATGTTAGACACAGAACATCGGGAGCGCTTGAGGCTGCAGAGGGTTGAGGCCAGCTATCAGAAGAAGATCAGAGACTTGGAGAAGCAACTCAGAGATAAAGACATCCAGTTGAAGAAGGAAGTAGACTTGAGACAGGCATCAGAGAACCACCTTGGAGGAGAAGTGGTAGAGCTTAGACGGCAGTTGAAGGAGAAGATTACCCCTCTACCAGAATGTTCAGAATGCACACTGTTGATAGACCAGTGCCATTACCTGAAGACCCTCATTCCGGAAGACCGTCTGTCTTAGTTTGTGTCTCTGATTGTATTTTGTTGAGAATCACCTCCAGGCTTGTTGGATGGGATTCATTTGCGTGTAAGACATCTCTTAGATCTTTTGTTAAGAATCACCTCCAAGCTTGTTGGATGGGATTCTTTTTCTTTGTACGTTGTTTATTCAGATATTCTGTTGACATTGGTTGTATGCCTTTTTACCCTTATGTATATATAAGGATGTCAGCATTTCCTTGTATCTGTTTGTTCTCTTGTTGCTGCAGGTTGCCATCTTTTCAGGATGGGTCAGGCTCTTTGAATGCCTGAGAAATGAGCATATCATGCGCATCATACGCATCATTAGCATCATACTCATATCATTTTGCATAACAGGTGTTCTTGGTCGTGGCTTCTCACTCTGGTTCCTGTTTTAGGCAGGATAGCTGATCAACGTCCACACCGCTACTCAACAAGACTGAATCAACAGAGAAGTATGGATCAATTTCAAGCAGAGTTGGCTGAGATGAAGGCTAGCATGGCCCAGTTTATGAATATGATGCAAGGGGTTGCGCAAGGTCAAGAAGAACTTCGAGCTATGGTTCAGAGACAAGAGGCTGCAAATCCACCGATCAACCATGCTCCGCCAGAGGGAGGCCCGGTCAATGATAACAATGTTGCTGCTGCTGTACCCGTCAACAACTATGCTGTAGGTGATGAGTTGGGGGGTATTCGAATCAACGGTCAACCTATTGTTCCAGATGCCGCTAATGCCAGAGTAGTCCGTGCTCCGGCCCGTAATCCTGCTCCGATTGTTGACAGACAAGAGGATATGTTCTCTCTGCTCAGTGAAGATGAAGACGTTCTGGGAAGGGTTAATGAGAGGGATCGTAAAGTTGAGGTTCTTGCTGAGAAGATCCGTGCTATGGAATGTCAAAATTCTCTTGGTTTTGATGTTACTAATATGGGGTTAGTGGAAGGTTTGAGAATCCCTCACAAGTTCAAAGCACCGTCCTTTGACAAATACAACGGTACTTCTTGCCCTCGCACCCATGTGCAGGCTTATTATCGAAAGATCTCTGCTTATACCGATGATGAAAAGATGTGGATGTATTTTTTCCAAGATAGTCTATCTGGGGCTTCTTTGGACTGGTACATGGAATTGAAGAGAGATTCTATCCGCTGTTGGAGAGATCTGGGTGAGGCCTTTTTGAGGCAATACAAACACAACATGGACATGGCGCCGAGCCGGACTCAGCTGCAGAGTCTTTGTCAGAAATCCAATGAGAGCTTCAAGGAGTATGCCCAGAGGTGGCGTGAACTGGCTGCTAGAGTTCAACCCCCTATGCTGGAGAGGGAGTTGACAGACATGTTTATCGGTACTCTTCAAGGTGTGTTTATGGACCGGATGGGGAGCTGCCCGTTCGGTAGTTTTTCTGATGTCGTCATTTGTGGAGAGAGGACTGAGAGTTTGATCAAAACTGGGAAGATCCAAGATGCTGGTTCCTCTTCTTCTAAGAAGCCATTTGTTGGGGCGCCTCGTCGAAGGGAGGGTGAAACTAATGCTGTTCAACACCGCAGAGATCAGAATAGAATTGAATACCGTCAAGCTGCTGCAGTGACCATTCCGGCACCTCAACCTCGTCAGCAACAACAACAAAGAGTTCAACAACCGCAACAACAACAACAACAACAGCAACGTCCTTTCCAGCCTAGGCAGAGATTACAGGCTGATAGAAGATTTGATCCTCTGCCTATGTCTTACGCAGAGCTACTACCCGAACTACTCCGGTTAGGGTTTGTAGAGTTGCGTACGATGGCCACTCCAACAGTGCTGCCTCCTGGCTATGATGCTAATGTTAGATGTGACTTTCACTCTGGGGCACCAGGGCATCATACTGAGAAGTGTCGGGCTCTCCAGCACAAGGTTCAAGATTTGATCGATGCCAAGGCAATCAACTTCGCTCCAGTGCCTAACGTTGTGAACAACCCTATGCCTCAGCATGGTGGGCACAGAGTGAACAATATTGAAGGGAAAGAAGCTGAAGATCTGGTTGTTAGTGTTGATGATGTTCAGACTTCTCTGCTAGTTGTGAAGGGCCGTCTGCTGAATGGGGGTGTCTACTCAGGCTGTGATGAGAATTGTTTGGGCTGTGCAGAATCTGAGAATGGTTGCGACCAGTTAAGGGCCGGTATCCAGGGTATGATGGATGAAGGTTGTTTGCAATTCAGTAGGGCTGTAAAAGATCGTGGAACAGTGTCAACTATCACCATTTACTTTAAACCGTCTGAAGAACGCGGACAAAGGGTTGTTAGCGCACCTGCAGCAAATGGTACCCCAGTTACCATCCCCGTGCCTGTAACCATCAGTGTTCCAACCACTATCGTTGCGTCTGGAAGAAGGGCTGTTGAGAATAGTAGAGCCGTGCCGTGGAAGTATGATAATGCTCACCGCAGTTACAGAAGGGCTGAGAGTCAGACAAGACTAGTAAATCAAACTCCAGTGACGATTGGTGTACCGAATAGAGTTCCTGCAACTGTTGGTCCGGCTGTGGATAATGTAGGGGGTCCAGGAGGTTTTACCAGAAGCGGTCGTCTGTTCGCACCGCAGCCTTTGAGGGACAATAACGCTGAGGCTCTCGCCAGAGCAAAGGGTAAACAAGCTGTGGTTGAGGAAGAGCCTGTCCAGAAGGAAGCGCCTGAGGGGTCATTTGAGAAGGACGTGGAGGAGTTTATGAAGATAATCAAGAAAAGTGACTACAAGATTGTAGATCAGTTGAATCAGACTCCGTCCAAGATTTCTATACTTTCACTGTTGTTGTGCTCTGAGGCGCACCGTAATGCCTTGCTGAAGATGTTGAATCTGGCTTACGTGCCTCAGGAGATTTCTGTCAATCAACTGGAGGGTGTGATGGCCAATGTGAGCACCAGGCATGGTGTAGGTTTCACTAACCTGGACTTACCGCCAGAAGGGCGAAACCATAACAAAGCCTTGCACATCACCATGGAGTGCAAGGGGGCAGTGTTGTCTCACGTATTGGTAGACACCGGGTCGTCGCTGAATGTGTTGCCTAAGCAGATTCTGAAGAAGATTGATGTGGAAGGGTTTGTGCTTAATCCCAGTGACCTGATCGTTCGTGCTTTCGACGGATCCAAACGTTCTGTGTGTGGAGAAGTTACCTTGCCTGTGAAGATAGGTCCTGAGGTATTCGATATCATCTTCTATGTTATGGACATCCAGCCCGCCTATAGTTGTTTATTGGGGCGTCCATGGATTCATGCAGCAGGGGCAGTCTCGTCGACTCTCCATCAAAAGCTCAAGTATGTCTGGAACGGTCAGATTGTGACTGTGTGCGGTGAAGAAGAGATTCTGGTGAGTCATCTATCCTCGTTCAAATATGTTGAGGTGGATGGCGAGATCCACGAAACCTTATGCCAGGCGTTTGAGACTGTGGCTCTTGAGAAAGTGGCGTACGCTGAGCAGAGGAAGCCAGGTGCTTCAATTACTTCTTATAAGCAGGCCAAAGAGGTTGTTGATTCTGGCAAAACTGAAGGCTGGGGCAAGATGGTGGATTTGCCAGTTAAAGAAGACAAATTTGGCGTTGGTTATGAGCCTCTCCGAGCAGAGCAGAATGGTCAAGCGGGTCCGAGTACTTTTACCAGCGCTGGGCTGATGAATCATGGCGACGTCTCTGCAACCGGTAGTGAAGACTGCGACAGTGATTGTGATTTGGACAACTGGGTTCGCCCGTGTGCACCAGGGGGGTCTATCAACAATTGGACGGCTGAAGAAGTGGTTCAAGTTACTCTTCTGACAGAGTAATTTTCTGTTGTTTTGTCATTTTTGCATGAAAATCCTACGATCTGCCCAAGGCGTAGTGATTCATTGTAGGGCCTCATCATGTTTCAATGATTATCATTAATGAAGGACATTTTTTGAAATCAAACTTTGTGATCCCTGTCTTTCAATTTTTTGTTTTCATCTTTTTCAAAAAAACAATAAAAATGGCAATGTTTTTGTTTTTTGTGACTTTTTTGAACTCTTTTTCTAAAACAAAGCATTAAACATGCAGAAGCGATCTTATGGCATTCACTATGAACAGTTCTGTTATGGCTCAGTATGATTTCGACAATCCCATCTACCAAGCTGAAGAGGAGAGTGAGGAAGACTGTGAACTCCCTGCAGAATTGGCCAGATTGCTGAAGCAGGAGGAAAGGGTCATCCAACCTCATCAGGAGGAGTTGGAGGTTGTTAATTTGGGTACTGAGGACGCCAAAAGAGAAATCAAGATTGGGGCTGCTTTAGAGGACTCTGTCAAGAGGAGGCTGATTGAGATGCTGAGAGAATATGTGGAGATATTCGCCTGGTCATATCAAGATATGCCTGGTTTGGATACAGACATTGTGGTGCACCGATTACCTCTTAGAGAAGGATGTCCTTCGGTCAAGCAGAAGCTTCGTAGAACGAGTCCTGACATGGCAACTAAGATCAAGGAAGAGGTCCAGAAGCAGTGGGATGCAGGTTTTTTGGCTGTTACAAGTTATCCCCCATGGGTGGCCAACATCGTCCCTGTGCCGAAGAAGGATGGCAAAGTCAGAATGTGTGTCAATTACCGGGATTTGAATAGAGCGAGTCCGAAAGATGATTTCCCATTACCTCACATTGATGTATTGGTTGATAATACGGCTCAATCCTCGGTATTCTCTTTCATGGATGGTTTCTCCGGGTATAATCAGATCAAGATGGCGCCAGAGGACATGGAAAAGACGACATTCATTACACCTTGGGGCACGTTCTGTTATAAGGTGATGCCATTTGGGCTAAAGAATGCTGGTGCTACCTATCAGAGGGCAATGACGACTCTTTTTCACGACATGATGCACAAAGAAATTGAAGTGTACGTAGATGATATGATTGCGAAGTCGCAGACAGAAGAGGAGCACCTGGTTAATTTGCAGAAGTTGTTTGACCGGTTGAGAAAGTTCAAGCTGAGGTTGAATCCGAACAAGTGTACGTTTGGGGTGAGATCAGGGAAGCTTCTAGGCTTCATTGTCAGTGAGAAAGGGATCGAGGTTGATCCAGCGAAAGTCAAAGCTATTCAAGAGATGCCTGAACCGAAAACGGAGAAGCAAGTCCGTGGGTTTTTAGGGAGGTTGAACTACATTGCAAGGTTCATATCTCATCTAACAGCCACATGTGAACCAATTTTCAAACTGCTTAGAAAGAATCAAGCGATCAAGTGGAATGATGATTGCCAGAAAGCTTTTGACAAGATTAAAGAGTATTTACAGAAACCTCCAATCCTTATACCTCCAGTTCCAGGGAGACCTCTGATAATGTACCTGTCAGTGACTGAGAACTCGATGGGGTGTGTATTGGGACAGCATGACGAGTCTGGTTGAAAAGAGCATGCCATATACTACCTTAGCAAAAAGTTTACCGACTGTGAAACAAGAT
This sequence comes from Lathyrus oleraceus, assembly GCF_024323335.1. Taxonomy (NCBI): domain Eukaryota; kingdom Viridiplantae; phylum Streptophyta; class Magnoliopsida; order Fabales; family Fabaceae; genus Lathyrus; species Lathyrus oleraceus. The sequence continues at coordinate 339,890,663 of NC_066583.1, forward strand.
ATTCACTGCTCGAGAAAACTTGTTGTGCTTTGGCCTGGGCTGCTCGCCGACTGAGGCAGTATATGTTGAACCATACTACCTTATTGATTTCTAAGATGGATCCAGTAAAGTACATCTTTGAGAAACCAGCTCTCACCGGACGTGTTGCCCGTTGGCAGATGATTCTAACAGAGTATGACATTCAGTACACGTCCCAGAAGGCCATCAAAGGTAGTATTCTGTCAGACTACCTCGCCGAGCAACCGATTGAAGATTATCAGCCTATGATGTTTGAATTCCCTGATGAAGACATCATGTATCTTAAGATGAAAGATTGTGAAGAGCCTCTCGTCGAGGAAGGACCGGATCCTGATGACAAATGGACACTGATGTTTGATGGGGCTGTGAATATGAACGGTAACGGTGTTGGGGCGGTATTGATCAATCCTAAAGGTGCTCATATACCTTTTTCTGCCAGATTGACGTTTGACGTCACCAACAACGAAGCTGAGTATGAGGCTTGTATCATGGGGATAGAAGAAGCAATTGATCTGAGGATCAAAACTCTTGATATATTTGGAGATTCCGCTCTAGTGGTCAATCAAGTCAATGGAGATTGGAATACGAATCAGCCGCATTTGATTCCGTATAGAGATTACACCAGAAGAATACTGACGTTCTTCAAGAAGGTGAAGTTGTATCATGTTCCCCGGGATGAGAATCAAATGGCTGATGCCTTGGCTACTTTGTCGTCTATGATCAAAGTTCATTGGTGGAATCATGTGCCACATGTTGCGGTGAATCGACTTGAGAGGCCTGCGTATGTGTTTGCAGCCGAGTCTGTTGTGATTGATGAGAAGCCGTGGTATTATGACATCAAGAATTTCCTCAAGACTCAGGAGTATCCTGAAGGTGCGTCGAAGAATGACAAGAAAACCCTGAGAAGGCTAGCTGGAAGCTTTTACTTGAATCAGGATGATGTGTTGTATAAGAGAAACTTTGACATGGTCTTGCTCAGATGCGTGGACAGACCCGAGGCAGACATGTTAATGCAGGAAGTTCATGAAGGTTCCTTCGGTACTCATGCCGGCGGACATGCAATGGCTAAGAAACTGTTGAGAGCGGGTTATTACTGGATGACTATGGAATCCGATTGTTTCAAGTATGCTCGGAAGTGCCATAAGTGTCAAATCTATGCTGATAAGGTGCATGTACCACCAAGCCCTCTGAATGTCATGAATTCGCCTTGGCCGTTTGCCATGTGGGGCATTGATATGATTGGGAAGATTGAGCCTACTGCTTCGAATGGACATCGCTTCATCTTGGTTGCGATTGACTATTTCACCAAGTGGGTAGAAGCAGCCTCCTATGCTAACGTTACCAAACAAGTGGTTACCCGGTTCATCAAGAAAGAAATCATCTGTCGTTATGGAGTTCCTGAGAGAATCATCACTGATAATGGTTCGAATCTCAACAACAAGATGATGAAAGAGCTTTGTAAAGATTTCAAGATTGAACATCACAATTCTTCTCCTTACAGACCGAAGATGAATGGTGCCGTAGAAGCGGCAAACAAGAATATCAAGAAGATTGTGCAGAAGATGGTCGTTACGTACAAGGATTGGCATGAGATGCTGCCTTTCGCTTTGCACGGGTATCGTACCTCAGTACGTACGTCGACCGGGGCAACCCCTTACTCCCTTGTGTATGGTATGGAAGCTGTCCTACCTGTTGAAGTGGAGATTCCTTCTCTAAGAGTTTTATTGGATGTCAAGCTGGACGAAGCCGAGTGGATTCGAACAAGGTTTAATGAGTTGAGCCTTATAGAGGAGAGACGGCTAGCAGCTGTATGCCATGGACAGCTGTATCAGCGAAGGATGAAGCGAGCCTTTGATCAGAAAGTGCGTCCTCGAAGCTATCAGATCGGTGATCTAGTTTTGAAGAGGATCCTCCCTCCCGGTACAGATAACAGGGGCAAGTGGACTCCTAATTATGAAGGTCCGTATGTTGTGAAGAAGGTCTTCTCCGGTGGAGCCTTGATGCTTACAACTATGGATGGTGAAGATTTTCCGTCTCCTGTTAACTCAGATGTAGTCAAAAAATACTTCGCATAAATTGACCCGCTGGACAAAAAGAAAAAAGAGTCCAGGCAAAAAAATGGGCATCCCGGCGAACCAAAAAAAAAACAGAAAGAAAAGGTTCGGGCAAAAGTTAGGGATAAAATGAAAAGAATTCGTACACCCGGTAAGTCGAAAACCCGCAAGGGCGGCTTAGGCAAAAATGGGTATCCCGGTGGATTGAAGACCCGAAAAGGGCGATCCAGGCAAAAGTTAGGGATTAAAGCGAAGACTACAGTCTGAGTTATCTGTACTTCATCAAGCTTTGTCATCTGCCATCTCGAAAGATGTGATCCGTCCAGTCATTCTTCTCAGAAAGCAAGGAGTTGGGAGGAAAACTGATGATCTGTGAGTTATAACAGAATTGGGAAATAGTGGATGCCGTGTTCACATTGCCATTAGGATAGATTTTTCCTTTTTTGCGCAATTACCTCTTTCTAGGAATTGCTTCCCAATGTATTTGCCTCTTCAGGCACATTTTCAATCAATAAAAGTCGTTATTCAGATAGATAGCTCTTCTGTTTTTATTTTTACTGTTTTGTTTGCAAAAATGTCCGAATTTTTGATAAACATTGCATATAAGAACATGAAGGCTAAACAATAGCTTGCAGGATGACAAAACATTCGAAAATCATTTTGAATGTTGAGGACACTTGAGCGTATCTTGTCCATGTATCCCCTGGGGGCATTTTGTTGTGCTGTTTTTCAGATTGGCATCTGTGAGGACGTTTCCTCAACAGATATTTTCCCCAAGCAAGTTTGGAAGCTACCAGAGCTATGTTCCCCCGCGAAGACGTCTGTGGATAGTGCCTTCTATTCCCCAACAGATCTGAGGATTGCCTATCCCCGGCAGGCCTGTATTTGCTAATTTCCTCCCCGAGCGAGGCAGGTTCATTGAAATTTATCTCCAGCATTTATCCTATCTGTGGACTGAAGGTTATCCCCAGCGAAGTTTACCTTTTCCCAGCAGCAGTGCTATTCTTCAACATGAGTGTGAAGTCGCTTTACCATTCCCCAAGCAGAGTTCCCCGCAGAGTATTTCCCCAAGAGGAATCTCCCCACAGAGTCAGAGTATCTGATCATTTCGGCTCACTAGCCAGGGTTCATTTGCATTTTGCATGTAGTAATCATTGCATTCTCAAAAATTGCGTAGCATTTCCATTCATAAATGGAGCATTACGCCATGGAAAAAATCAAACATATGCATTCATATGTTCGAAACCCCATCAGACCGTATTCCCTGCAGAGACGGATTTTTGTTCAACCTGTGCAACGCATTTGTTACAGTTGCTCCAGTCAACATTTGGTGTTGATAATCCCCATAGAGGTTTATTTCCTCATCCGTTGGTGAAAGGAAATCCTGCTTCTCCCCAGTGAGACCCCCCTGCAAGTGTTCAGCCTTGCCCGGTCATCTTGTGGATGTCAGTACCCTGTCAGCACCCGTGTGTGTTGTTTCCTTGGTGTCGGTAAACACCATCTTTCGGTGATTTCCAGTCATGCGTAAGTGTCTGGTCTTCTTTGGTGTCGGTAAACACCATCTTTCGGTGATTTCCAGTCATGCGTAAGTGTCTGGTCTTCTTTGGTGTCGGTAAACACCATCTTTCGGTGATTTCCCAGTCATGCGTAAGTGTCTGGTCTTCTTTGATGTCTGTAAACATCATCTCTCGATGTTCGTAACGTCGGCCTCCCTTCCCTAGTGAAAATTACTCCTCTCCGTTGGTGTCGATAAACGTCGAGTTTTTCCTAGTCATCCGGTGATGTCTAGTTGTACCCTCCCCATGTGGACTTACCTCTCCGTTGGTTTCGATAAACGACGAGTTTTTCCCATTCGTCCGTTGACGTCTGGTTGTGTTTCTCTTATTCCCATTCATCTGTAAATGTCTGGTCGATCTTTTTTTTGGTGTCTGTAAACATCATCTTTCGATGTCTGTAAACGTCGAGTTTTCCCATTCATCTGTAAATGTCTGGTCGATTTTTTTGGTGTCTGTAAACATCATCTTTCGATGTCTGTAAACGTCGAGTCTCCCCATTCATCAGTAAATGTCTGGTCGATCTTTTTGGTGTCTGTAAACATCATCTTCCGATGTCTGTAAACGTCGAGTTTTCTCCCATTCATCCGTCGATGTCTGGCCGAGTCCTCCCAGTCGTTCATTAATGTCTGGCTACCTCTCCGTTGGTTTCGATAAACGTCGAGTTTTTCCCATTTCGTCCGTTGACGTATGGTTGTATCCCTTCCGGTCATTCATTAATGTCTGGTTACCTCTCCGTTGGTCTTGGTAAACGTCGAGTTTTTCCTAGTTGTCCGTTGACATCTAGTTGTGATTTCTTTTCCCATTCGTCATCGTTGTGATGTCTGGATGTGGCCGTACCCTTTGAAAACAAAACCAAAAAATATATATACCCAGCAATAAATATCAAGTCCCAGTGGACGTTTCCATTGGTGGATCCCTGTATTGTGCAAATTCTACGGTTCTTGGTATTCAATCCCTGTTTACCCTGAAAGTCTGACAGCCGTTGCTCTCATCCATTCGGGTTCCCAGCTGATTGAATAGGGGCAGCTGTAGCACCTCAAATTTGCACCTATCATTGTACATACATTTTCATATTAGGTCATAGCATATCATGGTCCATTGCATAGCATTTGCATAACCCTCAGTTGCCTCAAGAGCAAGCAAGCAAGAATTAGGTCAAACTGATCAGGAGATCAGTCAGTCAAGCAAGCAAGTGCATTTTTCAAGGAGCCAAGGCCCTAGGGTTTGTCCAACAAGTTCACATGACTTGGAGGTCCATTTGAAGTGTTCAAGTCAAGGGTTGAAGGCTCAGAGGTCATCAGTTCATACACAGACAGTCAAAAACCCTAGACAGTCAACAGTCAGTCAAAGCAGTGGATGGTGGCCATTCTTGTGGAATTTGGACACCATGCTCATTAATCAAGAGTTCATACAACTTGGGACATCATTTGAAGTCAAATTCTCAAGGAATTAGGGTTCGGAATTCATCAGAAGATGCACAGTCAGTCAAAAACCCTAAAAGTCAACTGTTGGTCAACTGTCCATTTAATCAGTGATTTGATGATGGAAATTGGTTTGTGAGAGCTCATTCATGGCCAAATAGCCTTCATATATCATGTCAAACACCATCATGGAAGAATTTGAAGCCAGTTCAAAAATTTCCAAAAATGGAAACTGGACCTGTAACTGAAACTTACCAAAAATGGAAAGTCTTGATCCTCAAACTTACATCATGATACAAGCTTCAAATGAATTTTTGCCCAACATGAAAGTTGAAGATCTTGTTCTCCCATTTCCAAAAAGTCCAAGAACTCTTAATTCCCATGTGTGGTTGGCAAGTTATGATCGAATCGACTTCAGAAATTCTTGAACTTCAAAAGGCCATATCTCTCAAACCGTTTGGCCAATTTGGGTGGGGTTTTTTCCTACAAGTCACATTTGTTCCCCTCTTTCCAAAAATATAAATTTCATAAGCCAAAACTTCACCAATCAAAATGGCATTTTTTGACTTGTCTCATTTAAATTCAAGTTTGACCAAGAGTTGACTTTTTGATTTAATCATCTTTTAACCATTTGGCCATTGGAATATGTTCAGAAATGTTATTTAAAACTTGTTGGAAGCCCATTCCCATGAAGTACATACAGCCCATGCTAGTTTGCTTGATTTTTGGAAAGAAAGTACAAGTTTCACCAAACCACATCCCACAAATCCATGGACCATGCCTTGTACATCAAAAACAGAAGATTTTTACCTCATTTTCTGTCACAAAAACCAGCTGCAGCCACATTTTGACAGCAAGAAGGATTGGCTCACTCATTCTCTCAAAAGATCACATTTTTCACACTTTTGCAAAATCTATCCAAAAACTCTCAAAGGACCAAACTTGGCCTTGCCTAAAGCAACATCAAACAGCATATCAAAGATGATTTTCTGCCATTGTAAACACAAGTAGCAGCCAACATAACCAACTGAAAAAACCTTGTGCTCTCAAACTTCATTTTTGGGCATTTTTCCAAACTCTGTCAAAAAAAAACTCAAAAGACCATGAGCAAGCTTTGTTTGTTCACAATATCAAAACAACATTTTGAACTCATTCCAACCACTTCCCTCCATCTGTAAACTCCTTTTCCACTGCTGCTACAAGAGACATCAGCCATGGCATCATGCGTGTCCTTCCATTTCAAGCATCAGTGAGCAAAGTACTTCAAGCATCCATCATTTCAAAGCTTAAGGTGCATCTGTTCCAGGCCAAAGCTACCAAATAACAACCGAACCACGACTGTTCATCCAACTTGGTAAAATTTCGAACTTCTTCATTTGCAAAACCATGACACACACTTTGTAGATCACCTTTCCCTAATCACACTGCACTTTGAATGATTGAAAATGGTCGTTTATTTTGAAAGTTATGTTGGATTGAAGTTTGATGTGTGAACTTGTTTTGGCTCGGTTCATCCTCGTTAGTTCGTGTTAGGGTAAATTGATTTTGGAATATTGATGAGCATTAAGAGATGAACGTTTTGATATATCTGTTTTTGAATTTGGAAAAAAAAAATTCGACTTGGGTTTGTAATTGTTGAAACGCTGCTACTGTAAGTGTTTTTCTGCAATATGTTACTGTAATACATTTTCTGCAATATATTTTTCTGCAACATGTTACTGTAGCGTTTGTATGTGCCTTGCCTTGTTTCTAAATAAATGCCAAAAGGCCTGGGGCGAGGGGGATTCGAACCCCAGACCTTTGCTTCAAATACCAAGTGTTTTACCACTGGGGCGCAATGCCAATTCATTATTTAAACGCCTTCTATAAAAAATATATTAAAAAGGAGCGCTGCCATCGGTCCAAGTGAATTGCCATGCCGTCCTGCTATTGGCCATGTTGGCGCGTTGACCGGGGCGTTGACCCCCCATTGTTTCTTTATTTATTCCATTAATCCATTTAATTTTCAATTTTTATTTCATTTAATCACTCAAACTTCCAAAAATCATAACTTGTTCAATTTTAATCCAATTTGAATGGGATTTTTTGCATTGCCTTCCCCATGATCCCTAGTTTTTTATCATTATTTTTCCAGAATTTTTGGATGGTTGGTTTTTAAATGGTGCTAGGGTTTGTGACATGTATGCACATTTTGTACACTTTGCCAAAACATTTGTGAAATGATGAGAATGTATCCAATGGCTCCCAAATTTTTTGTGCTTAAACTAGACACACTCATGGTGATTTTGGTGTAGAGTTTGTGAATTTATCTTGTGTGGTTTGTGAGTTATGAATTTTTGAATTAGGGTGTGACAATTTGTGTCACACCATTGATGTCCAACTTCATGATTTTCATTACCATGCTTCTTAACCTCAAAATGGATTGAATTTTTGCATGAACCTACTCTTGTATGTCTAGTTTACATGTGAATTTTCTTGGAATTATTTGTGGCATTTCCTAATTGTTTGAGATTTTCTCCCCTGCCTAGTCAATTGTTGACTTTGTGTGACACATGTTCCCATTTCATTTGTGAAATTCTCATACTTTATTAGATGGACATGAAATTTTACATGAGATAACTAGACATCCTCATCTTTGCCATGGGTTTAGTCCCATTCATTTATCATACACCATTCTTCACTTATGATTTTTCTAAGTTGATGCATGTTTGGTTGACTTCATTGAGCATGTTCAAAATTGCTTTGACTTTCTGATTTTCATTGACTGCCTTCCACTTGTCTAAATGAGGTGAAATTTGACATGCTTACTATGCTATGTGTTAGGATTGACCATGATTTATTTGGTGATTTTTGGAAATGTTTTAGTTGACTTTTGATGCAAGTCTTGCTGTTGACTTCTATGAGCTTCTGTTTGCCATACTTTGACCTAAATGGTTCATGAAATGATGATAGTGATTGATATGGATGTGAACCCAATTGGTTGTGTTTCCTAATTGTTTGAACATGATTTTGGATACTTACCCCTTGCTGTTTGGACTTTCTCATTCATTTTTGACCCTAGGCTTGCCCTAGTGGTCCTGCTACTCACCTTTGAGCCTGTGTTTTCAGGTTGACCATCAAATGGCCATTGAGACCAATTCTTTTTGATTGAGCTCGCCTAAATATCATTGTCTAACCTCTTCGTTTTGTAGGTTGTTTGGCTCACATGCCTTAAGCTTTGTGCCTTGCACATTCACTAGCTTGTGTTGACTGGTTGATGTCTGTTTCATTTTGATTTAACTCTGACTTGTATACTAACTGTGCTTGACTGATTTCAGGTACTTTAGTTGCTTTTAGTTCCTTGTGAACTTTTGCTCTGCTTTGCTTGTATAAGCAATTTGCATTGAGGTATGTCTCTTTGTCTTCATGTAGTCTGGAAGACCTGGCCTGTTACTTGGCCAGGCAACTGTCTGAAGTCCTCCTTAAGAGGCAATGTTTGTGATTGTTTAATTTTGTCCTCGCATAGAGTCAAAGACCTCCTAAGTGAAGAGGCAATTGGTGGAAGGTAGGGATATGCAATCTATCCCCCACTATTCAGTGTGTCATCTGCTTTGCTCACACCACTGTGTTGATGCATTGCAGATACCAACCCAAGATCTTGTACAATTGTACAGTTGAGTCAGTTTTAAATGTGTAGAAGGGTTCCTACTTTCTGAACCCACACATTCTTGTCTTAAGCTCTCCCAGGCCAGGGATAGGAGCTGTGAAGTCTCATCTTCACTCACCTTTCATCTGCTTCACCTTAGTCTCTCAATGGCAAGGTTAAGAGCACATTCACCCAGTTCCAGAGGTTTGTTTGTCGAGGTTGATATGACCCCTTGACTAAAACCTAACCCTTGTTTGAGCCACTTGTTTGTGTATAGCGTGTGCTATCTGTGCTTGTAGGATTGTTTGACTTGCTTCCTGTGCAAGATAGGATTGTTTGACTTGCTTCCTGTGCAAGATAGGATTGTTTGACTTGCTTCCTGTGCAAGTTAGGATTAGTTTAGACTTGCTTCCTGTGCAAGTTAGGTTTTGCTTGGCTTGCTTCCTGTGCAAGTTAAGTGCGTGTGGCTTGCTTCCTGTGTGAGCCATGCTTAGGATAGGTTGGCCCTTGTGCCATTTAGCTAGAAACCTTAACTTAGGGATGATTTGCATGATAACATCTAGGCTCGAGTCGTAGTCTCCCTAGTTGTGTCTCCCTCTGTTATCTGGTTAGGCTAGTCCTTTATCCCTCCGTAGGGGAACTACATCGCCCTGATCTTCATACCAGATGAAGTATGTAGGCAGGAGATTGAGCTGATCTCTCCGGGCGCCCTTTTCTTTTTTTGTGTGTGTTGTCTGACAGTTGCTAGGCTCGAGTGCCTGACTCCTTAGCAATTTGTTGTCTGTCTGTTTGAGTGTGTGCTTGACAGTTATAGGCTCGAGTCCCCGACTCCCTATCAACTTGTTGTGTTGTTGTGTGCTTGGAAGCTGATGTAAGTCCATCGAGTGGCATTTGGGTTCCAGTGTGCGTGTGTTTAGGTTCGGATGTCAATGTAAGTCCAGTGATTGGCATTTGGGCTCCATGTTTTCCAGTGTGTGTTTTGGTTCGGATGCTGACGTAAGTCCAGTGATTGGCATTCAGGCTCCATGTTTGCTTTCTTGTGTGTGTTTAGGTTCGGATGCTGATGTAAGTCCAGTGATTGGCATTCGGGCTCCACGTTTGCCTTTGCCTGTGTTGGTTTGTGTGCGTGTCAGTCGAGCTACGAATGCTCTGATTCTTCTCTCGTCCGAGAAGATACGTATGCATAGGATGCGATATCCTAGCGAGCATGTGTTTTCCCCAGTCCGAACTACTTCGACTCTGATGTCTATGCCTGATAGACTAAGTAGGCCCAGGATACGATGTCCTGCCGAGTCAGTTTCAGTCAGTTTCTTTTGTCTCCTTCAGCCAGTGTGTGTGAGTTTGAGCAGTGTTTAGCAACCAATATTCCTTCCTTTTGTGCGTGGATCCCGTAGGGTACTACGGATGCGTAGGGGTGCTAATACCTTCCCTTCGCATAACCGACTCCCGAACCCATACTCTTTGGTCGCGAGACCACGTCTTTTCCAGGTTTACTCTGAGCGTTTCCTTTCCCTCTTTTGGGATAAATAACGCACGGTGGCGGCTCTGTTGTTCTTTCTTTTCCCGCCGGTTTTTCGCGCGATGCGACACATGCGTGTGTGTTTCCTTAGTACTTCTCGGTTACTTCCTTACTTTTATAATACTCAAGTCACTCAGATAGACAGATAGACATGTCATTGTAAGCTTTTACACTTTAGCTAAGGCTTCAATACTCTTTGCTAGATTGCTTCTGATTATATAAGTACACTGATCTTAAGTCTCATTTTGTTGATAAGGCATGCGATATTTTCTTGGTTAGACGACCATCGTCAAGGTTGAAGGTTATCGCCACTGACTTTAACCATTGTTGTCGTCATTAAAACTTCATATGGATCTTCTATGGGATTTTCATTGATGATATGATAGTTAAGACTTCGTAAGGGAAGAGTTACGTAGCAGACTTGCAAGATATTCTAGGGCCAGTAAAGAGTTACAACATGTGCTTGAATCTCTCAAAGTCCTCATTTGGCATGCAAGCGAGGAAATTCCCTAGTTTCATGTTAACCAAGAGATGCATAGAGGTGAACCCAGATAAGTGCCAATCCATAATTAATATGAGGATTCCCTCAAACGTTAAGAGGTTAAACAATTAGTAGGGCGTCTAGCTACCTTATCTCATTTTCTTTCCTATGCATATGATAAGGTTTTCCACTTCTTTTCCACACTGAAGAAAAATGAGAGGTTTAAATGGGCGAGAAAATGTGATGAGGCGTTCTCAAACTTAAAGACATTCCTAGAGTCGTTGTCCATCTTGACGCGCCCGATAATAGGTTCTCCCTTGTACCTTTATTTGTTTGTAACTGACCAATGAATAAGCTCAATGCTCGTCGAAGAAGTAGATAGAGTCCAACGACCTGTATATTTTGTGAGAAAGGTGTTCAAGTGCGTTGAGGCCCATGATCACAAGATTGAAAGACTTGCATTAACAATGGTGGTAACTACAAGAAAGCTTATGCCTTATTTCCAAGAACATTGGGTAATGGAAAAGAGAAACTACCCAATTATCTAGGTCCTCAAGAAGCCAGGTCTAGTAGGAAGAATTGTGTCTTAGGTTTTCGAGTTATCTGAGTATGGAATCCAATACATACCCATAGAAGCATCAAATCAAAGGTTAAAATTTTTGAAAATGTTATGGCATTTGCCTATTATTATAGTAGTTTTTCATTTAAGACTAAGTTAGTTAGAAATACTCATGTAAATGTTATAACTACTTATGTTAGTTAGTCATGATTATTTATGGTTATTTGGTATTGATTAATAGTTAACATTATCTTAAATGTGTCTGTTGACCAATAAATTGACAAAGAAAATGAATCATTCAATCTCGTAATTTTTTCTCTTCATCAAAGCTATTTGTGTTTTGTTATTTTTAGTAGGTCGTTATTGAGGTCGTTCCAATGATGGTTCTTTGGGATCCATACTTACTTGTCGGCTATGTGGCAAGTATGGACATGTAGTTCTTGATTTCAGGCATATATATGATGAATATTGTGTGCCTTCTTTCAGTCTTGATATTACACAAAGCTATTTATAGTCTAAAGCAAGCATTTAGACAATTGTATGACAAGCTACATCAATCTATTTTCAATTTGACTTCACTGCAAGAAAATGTGAATAGTCTCTCTTCATATATTCTCATCAAGGTATTACCTTATATGTGTTAGTATATGTAAATGATATCCTGATTAATGCCTCATCTTCTAAGCCTATACATGATATGATAACAAACCTCAATTAAGTTTCATTAAAAGAATTGGGCAGACCTTCATATTTTCTAGGAATTAAAGTGAAATATTCAACTCATGGATTTATTATATTGTCTCAGTCCAAATACATCAGAGACTTACTCCAAAATGCTCGTATGTTTGATGTCAACGGGGTGCCTACTCTAATGCTCATCACTTACAAATAGAGCAAGTGATAGATTGGTGTATTACATTATGTGACATCATAGCCACGCCTACGAGTACAAATCAATTGTTGGTGCATTATAATATGTGACATTCACCAGACTTGATATCTCCTATAATATGTACAAAATCTTCCAATTCATGGCCAACCCTCTCAGTTCTCACCGATCTACAATTAAAATGATTCTTTTATACTTGTGTGGAACCATCTATTTTGGTTTTTCTCTTATGCCTGACATTGATGACAAAAAGCTCTCTCTCATGGCTTATAGTGATAGTGATTAGGCTAGTGACCTTGATGATAGAAGATCCATCTCTAACTTTTGTATCTTCTTTGGGTCAAACCTTATTTCCTAGAGCTTCAAAATCAATCTTAAGTTTCTAGGTCCAACATAGAGGTTGGATACAAGGCTCTTGCATTAACTACATTTTAACTCTTGTGGCTTGAATCACTACTAATTGTATTTGGCATATAATTCCTTCCTCCTACTCTATTATGTGACAATTTAAGTTCAATCCACCTATCTCACAACTTCGATACCGGCTTAAAGATTGTCTTTAACCCCTTCATCTTATGAGGGGTATTAGAGTAGTTCTCTATTTAAGACTAAGTTAGTTAGAACTACTACTAAGATTTGTAACTACTTATGTTAAATAGTTATAATTATGTTAATCATACACTCTTTTTTACACCTACAATGTGTTTATTATTCACAAACACGGTGAACAGTAACGTGAACGGTGAATAGTACGTGAATAGTGATGTGGACAATACATGAAAAGTGCTCCGTGAATAATGTCATGCGCGTGAACAATGCATGAACAATGACTTTTAATAGTAAATCAAAGTTGGTTAATAAAATGTAAAAAGTTGGTTAATGAAGTGATAAAGTTAGTTCATAAACGCTCAGATATTAAAATTAATTTTTACTAGTAAAATAAAGTTGGTTAATGAAATGTTAAAAAATGGTTAATGAAGTGATGAAATTGGTTATTAAACGTTCAGATATTAAAAATAATTTTTAATAGTAAAATAAAGTTGATTAATAAAAAATAAAAAATTGGTTAATGAAGTGATGAATTTAGTTAATAAATTTCTGAATATTTAAAAAATATTATACATATTATTTTTTAATTATTTATTATTATAATATTTCACTATTTACCATATTGATGAACAGTGTAAAGAAGTGTAAAAATATCATTTCTCAAATAGTTATTATTAATTATGGTTATTTAAGATTAATAGCTAACTCTATATTAAACCAGTAACTATATGAGCTATCGTACAGGATTATTTTAAATAATATTATTATATAAATGTTAGTAAAATATAAAATAAATAATATATTTTATTGATTAAAATCTAACAAAAAGATAAAGTAAGATATTTAAATAATCGATATAAATAATACAAAATTTACTTTTATAAAATAGTTAGACACTTTCAACCTAACTGAATTAAATAATTATAATTATCATAATTTGATTATTGAATACAGGAATCATGTTGTCCAGAATAAATTTAACAAATTTGATGTGGAAATAATTTTTTATTCAAATATTAGTTTAATGTTTTTTTTAATGTATTAGTGATAAATATGTCTATTTTTTTTATATTCATCAAGCTTAAAGATTTTTTCCGTTTTTTAATAAATTTATCGATGAAAAATGTGTTGTCCCGTATTTTTTTTCTTAAATGAACAAATATTTGTATCATATTTTTTTATGTATCATTTGAAATTATTTGTTTCATGTTCTTTTACACTTATAGGTCACCTATTTGTTCAATATATTTTCAATGTCTAGATAAAAAGTATCCATCTAGTACTTTTCATATAATTATCAACGGTAAATACATGTATCTTATTTTTAAATATCCAGAATTTTTAAAAAAATTTCAAAATTAACCATTTTTTCAAAAATATTATACAAATTGGCAAAATTTGCCCTAAAAATGTACATAGGCGCCACCCTAGTTGGCGCCTACCCTTAATGGGTAGGGCAAGTCGCCACTAGGAGTGGCGCCTACACCCATTCCCATTTTTTTTTTTTTAACATGTTTTATTATATTTTTTTTTAATTTTTTTTTTTTTAAAATATTAGATATTTGATAAATATATTTTTTTTATAAATTATATTAATTTATATTAACACTTATATATAAATAAAATTATTACAAGATATATATATATATTATATATATATATTTATTTATATATATATATATATATATATATATATATATATATATATAAATTTAATTTATAAACAATTAATATTATACACATGTAAATTAATATATATAAATATTTATTTACAAGATATAAATAAAATAAAATTTATATTAACACATATATATAAATAAAATGAATATTAACACATTTATATTAACACATATATATAAATAAAATGAATATATATATATATATATATATATATTAATTTATATATATATTAATTTAATTTATAAGTAAATAATATTATTTATAAATTTTTGGGAGAATTAGGGTTAATCATGTTAAGGTTAATCTATCAATTATAATTAGGGTTTATTGATCGGTTATAATCAGAGTTTGGTAGTTATGACCTAATTGAAACCCTAATTAATCAAGTGCGACACTAATTAGGGTTAAGTAGATTGGTGTACAACCCAAATCTTTTCCTATAAATAAAGTGTTATTTCCTTGCATTCGCTTCACCACTATTTCTTATCACTTTCTCTATCAAGTTGAGTTCATGGCATCTCCAAGACCGTCGTCATGGCAGCGAACATCATCAAGGCGCCCGGATCCTGAACAAGTAATCTTAAAAAGGGATGGGCATGTTATTTTTTCGCCTTTGAAACCCCCAATGGAGATGAAGTTTTGGAACATCCGTTCGTTGGACCAACTAAAAAGGTCCTTGATGTCTTGGTTAGAGGGAGATTACCAACCTGGTGAAGTCATAAGAAGGATTCAGAGGCTTAGAACAAGGTTCTCATTTGAAACTGGAGAAACAATACGTTGGTGGGTTGAAGTTGAAAGCGACATTGATTGCATCCAAATGATGCATGGATCAGACGATATAGTGTTAACTGTTGTAATTTCTTAGATTTTAATGGTTGTCTGTCATGTTGTTGTTGTATTTGTTATTGTTCTAGTACTTGTTCTTGTTTTAGTACTTGTTTTTGTTGTAGTGTTTGTTTTTGTTTCTCTGGTAATTGGTGTTGTAATGTTAGATGTTTGTGTTTGTTGTTCAAGTGTCATCTTCTATTTGGAATAAAAAGTAAACTTTAATGATAAACAGCATTGGTACACAGATTTATGAAAATGAAAACTAAGTTGTGGAACTAGATCCACGATATGGACATTTGTTCTTATTATGCCCTAGTTGTCTACATATGCTACACTTCCTCTGCATTTTCTCTATGACGTCCATTTCAGTTCTAATGTGCCTGCTATTTGGGCGACCACTTTTATTCCGCCGCATCGATTCGTTGTGCCAAACAATTTCCCCGTCATACTCTGGCCAATACGCCTCCAATGCTACCACCGGAAAGGGATTGTCGTATACATTGAGCAATGTTGCAACTTTGTAGATTGGAGACACTAGCGATAATGCATCGAAGTGGCTGTGTGAACACGCTGCAATGACATGGGAACAAGGCATACGATAGGCCTGAAATTGACCACAGTCGCACCAACGGTCTGGTATTAGGACCCTATACTCTTGTCTGGGCAGCCCTTGGTTGTGGTCAATTGTTTCCTTGACACTAAAAGTGTGGCCATGGCGGTCGAATTCCGTAACCCGATGGCTGCTGGCTTTGGCAGATTCCTGCCTCATAAACTTCATGCAGGCATCACTATATACTTGACTCGTCTGCAACACTTCATTCCAGCGCCTGCCTCTTGTTACGAACAACGTTGCCATCCGAAAATAGGTCGCACTCACCAATGCGGTTACTGGGAGGTTACGTATGCCCTTAAACACGCCGTTCATTGATTCCACAAGATTTGTTGTCATGTGGCCCCACCTCACCCCATCGTCGTATGATCTAGTCCACTTCGCTCTGTCGATATTATCGATCCACCTCCCTGCATCAGAATTTGCCAACACTATTTCTCGGCGGTAGTATTGGAATCCAGGTTGGTTTAATGCATACCCCGCGTTTATCAAATGTTGCTTCAAGAAGTTATCCTTGAACTCCCGCATAAAATTTTGAGCAATATGCCTGATGCAGTAAACATGGGTAGACGGGGGGTCATGCCAACCATTTGCTGGATTATTGTATGCACTGTCTATTGAAGCGTGCCTGTCAGAAATCACACAGATGCCAGCTTGTGGAGTCACGTGCGTTCGGAGATTCTTAAGGAAGAAACTCCAAGCAGCAGCCGTTTCTCCTTCTACCAATGCAAAGGCTATTGGGAAAATATTAGAATTGCCATCTTGTGCAACCGCCATCAGTAACGATCCTTTGTATTTCCCATACAGCCAAGTTCCATCGACTTGAACAAGTGGTTTGCAGAATGTGAACCCGATGATGCAGGGACGGAATGCCCAGAAAAGTCTATGGAAAATTCCATTACCTTCTAGACGAGTTCCGTCAGGGGATTGTGCAGGCAAGGTCTCCATTATAGTAACCGTCCCAGGTGAGTACAATCGTAGTGCAGCCAGGTAGCGTGGTAGTTGTTTGTATGATTCCTCCCAGTTACCGTATACGAGTTCAATTGCCTTGGTTTTCGCTAACCAAGCCTTTCTGTATGACGGTGTATATTTGAAAACAGCCACACAATGGGAGATAATTGTTTTCACCTTCAGTGACGGGTCAGCCTCAACTAGAGGTAATATGGAATGGCAGATCATATCATGGCTAAGTTTGCGATGATCCTGTGCCATGTTGGTGTTGACGCAAATGTGAGCTTGAGATATGGACCCTATCACCCACGCATTATGTTTCTTCTTGTACGATGCCATCAACCTATACCCACACTCCGGATTTTTGCATACAATGACGTATCTTTCCGGATTTGATTTGATAACATCGTAGTCAACATAATTTTTCAAGTGCCAGTTCTTTATTGCTAATAGACACTCTTCCTTGGTCCGAAATTGGTCACCCTTCTTTAAGTCCTCATCAGACCTCATATATGGGTTGTAGAACATATCTGATGAGGGCTCATCCTCACCCAAGTTAAGTGTTGTGAAGTGTGCAGGCGGTGAGTAGCGTTGCGCTATAGGTATTTGAGCTTGGTCTTCGTCTTCAGAATGACGGTTCACCAAGTCATCAACCACGTCTTCAGCATCATCAACCACATCGTCTTCAATGTGGTGCTCAACATCTTGTTCGTCATCAATCACAGGATCAATAACCTGTGATTGAATATTCTGAGTTGATTGAGGTTGTTCCAACACAATGTACAACACTATGTATTCGTAACCAGAGTACTCATGGTTACGAAGCATGTATTGTGTCTCCATGTCATTTTGAATCAATGACTTATAAAACTTGACAGAGTTGTTTTCTGAAAAAAAAGGTTGTTGATAAAAAATTTGGGACACGGGTTGTCTTAGTTTGGACTCAATCTTCCTTTTCAGGTAAGAGAAGTCAGCTCCTCTATTTAGACAAAAACGAGTGCATTCGGTGTTTCTAAATAGGAAGCCAGACATATCACATTCATAAGTCTCACCATTGACGTGAGCTTTGATTTTGTATTGTGATGAAGATGCCATGTTTTGTGAAGATATTGTGAAGGTTTTGTGAAGGGTTTGTGAAGATTTTGTGAAGGTTTTGTGAAGGTTTTGTGAGGGTTTTGTGATGATATTGTGATGGTTTTTTGAAGGTTTTGTGATGATATTGTGAAGGTTTTGTGAAGATTGCTGTGAAGATATTGTGAATACCTTTGTGAAAATGTGTGTGCATATTTATACTGCAAGATTCCGACACATCTTTGCATGCATGTCTTCAACCAAGTCTTCCCCAAGAGAAACGCATGCAAAACTTGGACACGTGTAAAGCATGCAAGAAACCAAGCCTTCCCCAAGAGCAACGCATGCAAAACTTGGACACGTGTAAAGCATGCAAGAATCTTGCAGGCAAGGTGGAACTGCATGCATGTAATAATTTTGACACGTCTACTGCCTATCCATCAAATGTATTCTCCACATAGTCTGAACTTAGTCTCAGCTTTAGCTTTGCTTGCACCAAAAACTTAAACTTCTTGAACTTCCAATACTGAATATCACACTTCCAATACTAAACTACCTCTTTTTTCCATTATGTGTTTAAACAACCTGATTAATTATTTTAAATAACATTCCCACGCATGCCTGAATAAATATTAAACAACCTCATTTATTCAATTTTATTTAAGCTTAATTATTTATTTTAAACAACCTGATTATTTATTTTAAACAATATTCCCACGCATGCCTTCCACGTGTCCAAGTTTTGCATCATCAGATTCCACCAAGTCTTCCCCAAGACAAGACAACTCCCACCTAGTCTGCACCAATGCATGCCAACACTACCACCTAGCCTGCACCTATTCTGCAAGATTCCCACGCATGCCTTCCACGTGTCCAAGTTTTGCATCATCAGATTCCACCAAGTCTTCCCCAAGACAAGACAACTCCCACCTAGTCTGCACCAATGCATGCCAACACTACCACCTAGCCTGCACCTATTCTGCAAGATTCCCACGCATGCCTTCCACGTGTCCAAGTTTTGCATCATCAGATTCCACCAAGCCTTCCCCAAGACAAGACAACTCCCACCTAGTCTGCACCAATGCATGCCAACACTACCACCTAGCCTGCACCTATTCTGCAAGATTCCCACGCATGCCTTCCACGTGTCCAAGTTTTGCATCATCAGATTCCACCAAGTCTTCCCCAAGACAAGACAACTCCCACCTAGTCTGCACCAATGCATGCCAACACTACCACCTAGCCTGCACCTATTCTGCAAGATTCCCACGCATGCCTTCCACGTGTCCAAGTTTTGCATCATCAGATTCCACCAAGTCTTCCCCAAGACAAGACAACTCCCACCTAGTCTGCACCAATGCATGCCAACACTACCACCTAGCCTGCACCTATTCTACAAGATTCCCACGCATGCCTTCCACGTGTCCAAGTTTTGCATCATCAGATTCCACCAAGCCTTCCCCAAGACAAGACAACTCCCACCTAGTCTGCACCAATGCATGCCAACACTGTAACACCCCGAATTAAATAAGAGGATTATTTAAATTAAGTTAATAATATATTTAATAATTTAATTAAATAAATTGAATTATTGGATTATTATTATTATTATTATTATTATTTTGGAATAATAATTATTGGAAAATATATAAGTTGGAATAAGGAAAAAGAGTTTCATTTTTGTAAAAGGGTTTTACGTGAAAACTGAGAAGCTGCAGAGAAGAGGAGAAAGGGGCAAAGAGGAAGAACCAGAGAGCAAAGGTTGGAGAAGAGCTTGGAGCTTAGAGATTGCCTGATTATCTCAGGTAAGGGGGGTTTATCGTCGTTTGATGGGTATTATAGATTAACATGTCATGGGTAGTGATAGCCGTTGAATTGACCCTAATTGGGATTATGAATGCTGGAAAATTACGTTGGATGAAACTGTGTTTAGGCTGTAATTGAATATGTGTTTGGGTTAGTTGTGAATTTCCGAACGTATAGCTTTTTACGGAATTGGAATCGGAGGTCCGGAAGTCCTCCAACGGCGAAAAATGCGGAGAACTCTGCATTCTGCCTTGTGTTAGCGCAGGGACTACTGTTTTGCCTGCGTTAACCGGTTAACCCAGGGTGTTAACCGGTTAACACTGTTATATTTTGTGAAAATGTGCTGTTTTGCCTGCGTTAACCGGTTAACCCAGGGCGTTAACCGGTTAACACTGTTGCGTTTTGCCAGAAAATGTATTTTTGTCCTGCGTTAACCGGTTAACCCAGGGCGTTAACCGGTTAACACTGTTGGAAATCATAAAAATTGGTATTTTAATGTTGTGAACATAATTGGTGATTAGCCTATTATCGTTAATTTTGATGAGTAATTCTGTTGGGTTATGTTATGAAGTGTTGATATAAAAATGTTGATAAGTGGTGTTAAAGTTGTTGAAAATACTGAGTTGTAGGCTGGTGAGCCAAAGTTGATTATAAGTTGATTATGTTGAAAACCTTGTTGTGTTGCTATTATTATTATGTTGTCGGAATTGTAAAGTCGTATATGCCATGTACATTTCATATGCATTAAGTCGGAGCTTTGCTCACACCATGTTGGCCTGGATTGGCAAAAATCGGAGCTTTGCTCACACCATGTTGGCCTGGATTGGCAAAAATCGGAGCTTTGCTCACACCATGTTGGCCTGGATTGGCAAAAATCGGAGCTTTGCTCACACCACGTTGGCCTGGATTGGCAAAATTTTAAGTTGAAAGTTGAAGGCTTATGCCTTGATGCCCACTAAAATGGCAATGATTTTAAGTTGGGAGTTTTACTCCGAATGGTACCACATGCATGATGAGTCGAGTCTCATTTGAGTTGCATTTTATGTTGTTATTGAGTTGCATTTTATGTCGTTATTGAGTTGCATTTTATGTCGTTATTGAGTTGCATTTTACGTTGTTATTGAGTATGATATTTGAGTTGATGTGCCGTTACTGAATGCATGATATGATTAGGGTGATTAACGTGTAAATTTACTTAACATAACATGATAATTTATAATGTTTGTTATATCGATTGAGGAACTCACCCTTACAACTATTTTTCAGGTAACGAGCAATGAGTTGAGTAGAAGCTAATGCTTGGAGTCTAGTGTAGTCTACTTAGTGGGTCGTGCTCTGATAGATGTAACATCGGGACGGGATGTTTTAATTGTTTTATTGTTGGTTGTTGAACCTTTTTACCTGTAAAACTTTATATGTTTTGAATGGTTGGTTGATTTTATCCGCTGCGAATTATGCAAAGATGTTATTTTGATTAAATAAAGAGCATGGCAGTTTTATGGTGTGAAATGTTGTGTGACACCCTTGGTGCATGATTACTCTGATATATATATATTTGTTGTTGTTATTAAATATTTGGGGTATTTTAGAAGGGTGTTACATTAGTGGTATCAGAGCAGGTCGGTCTGTCCGGCCAGTTGTCGTGTCGTTACTGTCTAACAATGGTGTAATTGTTACTAGTCTAACTTTTAAGTTGTGTTGTAGTGATAAGTTGAAATGGCTGGAAGGAATGACGCTGCAATGGCTGCCGCAATGCAAGCGATGGCACAAGCTGTGCAGAACTTGCCAAATGCTGGTGGAGATGCTGGATCACGTAGCTTGGCGACTTTTCAGAGAGAGAATCCGCCGGTGTTTAAAGGGAAGCATGATCCAGATGCAGCCTTGGGATGGTTGAAAGAGATTGAGAGAATCTTCCGTGTTATGGATTGCACTCCAGCTCAGAAGGTTCGGTATGGTACTCACATGCTAGCAGTCGAAGCTGATGACTGGTGGCTAGAGACTCACGAGAGGTTGACCGTGGCAGGTGAAGTCATTACTTGGGATGTATTCCGTAGGGAATTCATGAGGAAGTATTATCCAGAAGATGTCCGTGGTAAGAAGGAAATTGAGTTCCTTGAGCTGAAGCAAGGAAACATGTCTGTCACTGATTATGCTGCGAAATTTGTGGAGCTGTCCAAATTTTATCCTCATTACACTGGTGCTGGTGCTGAATTTTCAAAGTGCATCAAGTTTGAAAATGGACTGCGCTCTGAAATTAAGAAGGCTGTTGGGTATCAGAAGATACGCATTTTTACTGAATTGGTTGATAGCTGCAGGATATTTGAGGAAGACAATAATGCTCATTACAAGATTGTCAGTGACCGCAGAGGCAAGCAACATCAAAACCGTGGCAAGCCGTATGATGCTCCAGCTGGAAAAGGGAAGCAAAGAGCTGCTCCGGCTCAGAGAGCTAGTGGGGGAGGTGCTCCTGCTGGTATAGTTTGCTTCAAATGTGGTCAGGTTGGTCATAAGAGTAATGTATGCACTGCTGAAGTAAAGAGGTGTTTTCGCTGTGGTAAGACTGGTCATGCAATATCTGATTGCAAGCACAAGGAAGTGATTTGTTTTAGTTGTGGCGAAGAAGGGCATATTGGAAGTCAGTGTCAGAAGCCAAAGAAATCTCAGACGGGGAAGGTGTTCGCATTGACCGGAACTCAAACCTCCAGTGAGGACAGACTTATCCGAGGTACGTGTTATATTAATGACTTTCCTCTTGTAGCTATTATTGACACAGGTGCGACTCATTCCTTTATATCTTTGGATTGTGCTGTGAAACTTAAGTTAGAGATATCTGAGATGTTTGGTAGTATGGTGATTGATACTCCTGCGAAGGGTTCAGTGACTACTACTTCGGTTTGTTTAAATTGTCCTTTGAGTATTTTTGGTAGAGACTTTGGGATGGACCTAGTGTGTCTTCCACTAGTGCAGATTGATGTTATTCTGGGTATGAACTGGTTGGTGTTTAACCGAGTTTCTATCAACTGTTTTGATAAGACGGTGGTCTTTCCTGAGATTGAGGAGGGAAAGAGTTTGTTTCTATCAGCAAGGCAAGTGAACGAGGAAGTAGCAGATGGGGCGGAGTTGTTTATGCTGTTAGCGACTCTGGAGGCTAAAGATAAACTGGTGATCGGCGATCTAGCCGTGGTGTGTGATTTTCCTGATGTGTTTCCGGAAGAAGTGAATGAATTACCACCAGAGCGTGAAGTGGAGTTCTCGATTGATTTGGTACCTGGTACTAGGCCAATATCGATGGCTCCATACCGTATGTCTGCTGTTGAGTTAACTGAATTGAAGAGTCAGTTGGAAGATCTGTTGGATAAGAAATTTATTCGTCCGAGTGTGTCACCGTGGGGTGCACCAGTGCTATTGGTTAAGAAGAAAGAAGGTACTATGAGGTTGTGTGTGGACTACAGGCAACTGAATAAAGTGACGATCAAGAATCGGTATCCTTTGCCGAGGATTGATGATTTGATGGATCAGTTGGTTGGTGCAAGTGTGTTCAGCAAAATAGATTTGAGATCTGGGTATCATCAGATCCGTGTGAAAACCGAGGATATTCAGAAGACTGCTTTCAGAACAAGGTATGGACATTATGAGTATTTTGTAATGCCTTTTGGTGTGACTAATGCGCCTGGAGTATTTATGGAGTATATGAATAGGATTTTCCATCCGTACCTAGACAAGTTTGTGGTGGTGTTTATTGATGATATTTTGGTGTATTCGAAGTCTGAAGAAGAGCATGCTGAGCATTTGAGAGTGGTTTTGGGAGTTCTACGAGAAAAGAAGTTATTTGCTAAACTATCCAAGTGTGAATTTTGGTTAGAAGAGGTTAGTTTTCTTGGTCATGTGATTTCAAGAGGTGGTGTTGCTGTTGATCCTTCTAAGATAGAAGCGGTATCTAAGTGGGAAGCTCCGAAGTCTGTTGTTGAGATTCGAAGTTTCCTTGGTTTGGCTGGTTATTATAGGAAGTTCATTGAGGGATTTTCTAAGTTGGCGTTACCATTGACGATGTTGACTAGGAAGGGGCAAGCGTTTGTTTGGGACTCAAAATGTGAAGAAGGTTTCCAAGAGTTAAAGAGAAGGTTAACTACTGCTCCTATTCTGATATTACCGAGTTCGTCGAAATCATTTGAAGTTTACTGTGATGCTTCATTGTTGGGTTTGGGTGGCGTGTTGATGCAGAATAAGCAGGTTATAGCTTATGCTTCAAGACAGCTGAGGGTTCATGAGAGGAACTACCCAACGCACGATTTAGAGTTGGCGGCTGTGGTGTTTGTTCTGAAGTTATGGAGGCATTACTTGTACGGGTCAAGATTTGAGGTTTTCAGTGACCATAAAAGTTTAAAGTATTTATTTGATCAGAAAGAGCTGAATATGAGACAGAGAAGATGGTTAGAGTTTCTGAAGGATTATGACTTTGGTTTGAATTACCATCCGGGTAAAGCAAACGTAGTGGCTGATGCATTGAGTCGGAAATCATTACATATGTCTATGCTAATGGTTAAGGAATTGGATTTAATTGAGCAGTTTAGAGACTTGAGTTTGGTGTGTGAGAGTACTCACAATAGTGTTAAATTGGGAATGTTGAAGTTAACAAGTGGTATTCTGGATGAGATCAGAGAGGGTCAGAAATCCGATGTGCTTTTGGTTGATAAGTTGACTCTAGTGAATCAAGGTCAAGGTGGCGAATTCAGAGTTGATGAAAATGGTGTTGTGAGATTTGGTAGTCGGGTGTGCATTCCGGATGTTATCGAACTTAAGAAGAGTATTCTTGAAGAAGGACATCGTAGTGGCCTGAGTATTCATCCTGGAGCTACGAAGATGTACCATGATTTGAAAAAGTTATTTTGGTGGCCGGGAATGAAAAGAGAAATTGCGAGTTTTGTTTATTCCTGTTTGACTTGTCAGAAGTCAAAGATTGAGCATCAGAAGCCGTCTGGGCTAATGCAACCGTTGGCTATTCCAGAGTGGAAGTGGGATAGTATCAGTATGGATTTTGTTTCTGGTTTGCCGAGGACAATTAAGAATTTTGAAGCTATTTGGGTGATTGTTGACAGATTGACAAAGTCGGCTCATTTCATTCCGATCAGAATGGACTATCCGTTAGAGAAATTAGCTGAGCTGTATATTGAGAAAATTGTAAGTTTGCATGGTATTCCGTCGAGTATTGTTTCGGACAGAGATCCTAGATTTACATCGAAATTCTGGGAAGGTTTGCAGAAGGCTTTGGGAACTAAGCTGAGATTGAGTTCTGCATATCATCCGCAGACTGATGGTCAGACTGAGAGGACGATTCAGTCACTAGAGGATCTTTTGAGAGCTTGTGTTTTGGAGAAGGGAGGTGCTTGGGATTGTTATTTACCTTTGATTGAGTTTACCTACAACAATAGTTTTCATTCGAGTATTGGTATGGCACCGTTTGAAGCTTTGTATGGTAGGAGATGTTGGACACCTTTATGTTGGTATGAGTCCGGTGAGAGTGTTGTGGTTGGACCGGAGATTGTTCAACAGACTACAGAAAAGATTAAGATGATTCAGGAGAAGATGAGAATTGCTCAGAGTCGTCAGAAGAGTTATCATGACAAGAGGAGGAAATCACTTGAGTTCCGAGAGGGAGATCACGTATTTCTTCGTGTTACTCCGATAACTGGGGTTGGTCGAGCTTTGAAGTCAAAGAAGTTGACACCTCGATTTATTGGTCCTTATCAGATTTTGGAGAGGATAGGAGAAGTAGCCTATCGTATCGCTTTACCGCCGTCACTTGCGAATTTGCATGAGGTTTTTCATGTGTCTCAGTTGAGGAGGTACATTCATGATCCGTCGCATGTGATCCAAGTAGATGATGTACAGGTGAGAGATAACCTGACTGTTGAAATATCGCCTATGAGGATTGAGGATCGAGAGTTGAAGCAGTTGCGGGGTAAAGAGATTGCCTTAGTGAAAGTAGCTTGGGGAGGACCAGCAGGTGGCAATGTGACTTGGGAACTGGAGAGTCAGATGAAAGAGTCTTATCCAGAGTTATTTGCTTGAGGTATGTTTTCGAGGACGAAAACTCTTTTAGTGGGGGAGAGTTGTAACACCCCGAATTAAATAAGAGGATTATTTAAATTAAGTTAATAATATATTTAATAATTTAATTAAATAAATTGAATTATTGGATTATTATTATTATTATTATTATTTTGGAATAATAATTATTGGAAAATATATAAGTTGGAATAAGGAAAAAGAGTTTCATTTTTGTAAAAGGGTTTTACGTGAAAACTGAGAAGCTGCAGAGAAGAGGAGAAAGGGGCAAAGAGGAAGAACCAGAGAGCAAAGGTTGGAGAAGAGCTTGGAGCTTAGAGATTGCCGGATTATCTCAGGTAAGGGGGGTTTATCGTCGTTTGATGGGTATTATAGATTAACATGTCATGGGTAGTGATAGTCGTTGAATTGACCCTAATTGGGATTATGAATGCTGGAAAATTACGTTGGATGAAACTGTGTTTAGGCTGTAATTGAATATGTGTTTGGGTTAGTTGTGAATTTCCGAACGTATAGCTTTTTACGGAATTGGAATCGGAGGTCCGGAAGTCCTCCAACGGCGAAAAATGCGGAGAACTCTGCATTCTGCCTTGTGTTAGCGCAGGGACTACTGTTTTGCCTGCGTTAACCGGTTAACCCAGGGTGTTAACCGGTTAACACTGTTATATTTTGTGAAAATGTGTTGTTTTGCCTGCGTTAACCGGTTAACCCAGGGCGTTAACCGGTTAACACTGTTGCGTTTTGCCAGAAAATGTATTTTTGTCCTGCGTTAACCGGTTAACCCAGGGCGTTAACCGGTTAACACTGTTGGAAATCATAAAAATTGGTATTTTAATGTTGTGAACATAATTGGTGATTAGCCTATTATCGTTAATTTTGATGAGTAATTCTGTTGGGTTATGTTATGAAGTGTTGATATAAAAATGTTGATAAGTGGTGTTAAAGTTGTTGAAAATACTGAGTTGTAGGCTGGTGAGCCAAAGTTGATTATAAGTTGATTATGTTGAAAACCTTGTTGTGTTGCTATTATTATTATGTTGTCGGAATTGTAAAGTCGTATATGCCATGTACATTTCATATGCATTAAGTCGGAGCTTTGCTCACACCATGTTGGCCTGGATTGGCAAAAATCGGAGCTTTGCTCACACCATGTTGGCCTGGATTGGCAAAAATCGGAGCTTTGCTCACACCATGTTGGCCTGGATTGGCAAAAATCGGAGCTTTGCTCACACCACGTTGGCCTGGATTGGCAAAATTTTAAGTTGAAAGTTGAAGGCTTATGCCTTGATGCCCACTAAAATGGCAATGATTTTAAGTTGGGAGTTTTACTCCGAATGGTACCACATGCATGATGAGTCGAGTCTCATTTGAGTTGCATTTTATGTTGTTATTGAGTTGCATTTTATGTCGTTATTGAGTTGCATTTTATGTCGTTATTGAGTTGCATTTTACGTTGTTATTGAGTATGATATTTGAGTTGATGTGCCGTTACTGAATGCATGATATGATTAGGGTGATTAACGTGTAAATTTACTTAACATAACATGATAATTTATAATGTTTGTTATATCGATTGAGGAACTCACCCTTACAACTATTTTTCAGGTAACGAGCAATGAGTTGAGTAGAAGCTAATGCTTGGAGTCTAGTGTAGTCTACTTAGTGGGTCGTGCTCTGATAGATGTAACATCGGGACGGGATGTTTTAATTGTTTTATTGTTGGTTGTTGAACCTTTTTACCTGTAAAACTTTATATGTTTTGAATGGTTGGTTGATTTTATCCGCTGCGAATTATGCAAAGATGTTATTTTGATTAAATAAAGAGCATGGCAGTTTTATGGTGTGAAATGTTGTGTGACACCCTTGGTGCATGATTACTCTGATATATATATATTTGTTGTTGTTATTAAATATTTGGGGTATTTTAGAAGGGTGTTACAAACACTACCACCTAGCCTGCACCTATTCTGCAAGATTCCCACGCATGCCTTCCACGTGTCCAAGTTTTGCATCATCAGATTCCACCAAGTCTTCCCCAAGACAAGACAACTCCCACCTAGTCTGCACCAATGCATGCCAACACTACCACCTAGCCTGCACCTATTCTGCAAGATTCCCACGCATGCCTACCACTTGTCACATTTTTGCATCATCAGATTCCACCAAGCCTTCCCCAAGACAAGACAACTCCCACCTAGTCTGCACCAATGCATGCCAACACTACCAATGCATGCCAACACTACCACGCATGCCTTACACTTGTCACATTTTTGCATATTCAGTCTACTTGAAAACGAGTATAAATAGAGGGTCATTCTTGCAAGTTTTCATCAACCACTAACACTTTTATTCAGAAAACTCCGGCGAAACTTCTCATCCACCCCACTTCGTTCTACATTGCAGTCATGTCTCTTCTTACCATGGGCCAAGAACACAGAGGCACTAGGGCAAACATTGCCTCATTCGTAAGTTTTTCTTGAACATTGCCTCTTTCATATGTTTGTAATTAGTTTTTTAAAAGTCCAATCTAATGATTGTTTATATTGTTTGTTTTTAAAGGATCCCAAGAAATTTCGTCAACGTTCACACCCAATGCCTTATCCAGACCCATGGTGTGTACCTTACATACAACGTGCGGGTTTCGGTCATGTTATGCATCTCGTAAATGCCACAATTGATGTCAAATTCATTTTGGCTCTGTGTGAACGTTGGAGACCTGAGACACACACTTTTCACCTACCAACTGGTGAATGTACCGTCACATTAGAGGACGTGTACATGCTTTTGGGTCTTAGAATAGATGGTAAGCCTGTCACCGGAAATGTTCAACAGCCTAACCAAATATGTGTTCAAATGTTGGGGGTAGATCTGGTCGAGGGTGAGGGGTCTTCCAAAGCAAGGGGTCAGGGTATTAAATTATCTAGCCTACAAATGTACCACGACTCCATAACTTTGACTGAGGAATCCTCCGAACAAGAAAAAGTCATAAAAACCCGGGTTTACATTATGCTATTGTTTGGGAACTTGCTATTTTCCGAAGGGACGGGAAATAGCATAAACTTTATGTACTTGAGTTTGCTCGGGGACATTGATAGAATAAGCACATATAGTTGGGGTTCTGCAGTATTAGCATTCCTATATAGCTCTTTGTGTAAAAATGCACAAAATGAGCACTGTACATTTTCTGGATGTGCTTTCTTGCTCCAAACATGGGGGTGGTGGAGATTGCCGAGGCTAGCCCCAGAAAATCCTAATGTCTACTCCTTCCCCTACGCAACTAGGTAAATTTATGATGTTATTTCATTTTGTATATTTATTCTATACATATTTGTAACTAATATTATTTATCTTTTTTTGTTTAGGTTCATTGCAACCGGACTGGATTACAGTCTTACCCCCAAAAATAAAATTATATTTTATCGTCAACTCTTGGATCGTCTCCGAGCACAAGATGTATTACCACTAAATCACTCAGCTTCTAACTGATTTATTAATATCATGCATTCTCGATAAATAACATTTTTACTTTTTTCTTTGCAGTTTATTTGGAGGCCATATTTGGGATTGGAACATCAACCCAACCCCGAAGATGCAGCTGTTTGGACAGCAAAAACGGCCATAATGCGGTTCACCACTGTGGAGATGCACCAAAGTGACCGTGTCAAGCTTCAATTCGGAATGCATCAAGAAATCCCAGGCCCCCCAATGTCTATGGAACCTTGGCATCTAAAAAAAGTCAGCCACCAGTGGTATGCCCAAAATTGGAAGGAATTTGCTAAGGAGTTTCGTAAAATGTGGAAAGACCGTGCCCACTATGTTCTACAATTTCCGGTGGCGCCCAACGAAATGAAGCCGACAAGGGAATATGTGGATTGGTATAGAGCAAATACAAATCCAGAAATGATTGTGTCTGACCCGTTCTATTTGGACGATCCCCGGATGCAACAGCCATATTTCCAACAACAACAACCACCACAGTATTCCCAACAACAACAACCACCACAGTATTCCCAACAACAAGAACCACCACCTTATTACCAACAACAACCACCACCACCATTTTACCAACAACAACCACCACCACCTTATTACCAACAACAACCACCACCACCATATTACCAACAACAACCACCACAACACATGTCCACCCCCCAACCAAATCAACAATACATACCACAAACTCAACCCCAATACCATGAAGACTACCAACAACAAACTCAACATTCCCACCACCATCAACACTCCCAACACCTACCACAATATCAATCCCCCCACTTCCACCAATCCCAACACTTCCATCACGACAATGTCCCGAGCTCTTCCAGTCCTCCACCTAGCCCCGACACGGGTATACAAGAGGACTACCAACAGGACTACTACACACCACAACAAACACTGCACTTTGGCCAACCCGATTCAACCCTAAACTACCAAAGACCACAATTCGAGGGCGCACCCAGCAGTAGTCAGTTTGTCCCACCCAGACAAAGCTTTGAGGGCGCAGAGGGGACCCGTCTTTTCTACAGCACTTAAGGGACTTCGACCCAACCACAACGGCAAACGGCAAGGGGACGCGTTAGGGCAAGGGGTGGTAATAGGGAAGCACCACCACCACGTGAACCGTCTAGGCGAGTAATTAGACCTCCCCCGTGCGGATCGTACCAGGGACCGCATCATATGTGATTAATCATATCTTTGTAATATTTGTCTTGTCTATTATTTAAATAAAAATATTTTCTGTTTATTATCTTTATATCTTTATCTTTATCTTTAAAAATATTGTCTATCATATCTTTATATATATATATATATATATATATATATATATATATATATATATATATATATATATATATATATATATATATATATATATATATATATATATATATATATATATATATATATATATATATATATATATATATATATATTAATTTACATGTGTATAAATATTTATTTACACGTATATAAATTAACTTTTTTTCCAAAAATTTACAAATAATATTAATTACTTATAAATTAAATTAATATATATATATATATATATAAATTATATATATATAAATTTATATATATATATATATATATATATATATATATATATATATCTTGTAAAAAATTTTATTTATATATATGTGTTAATATAAATTAATATAACTAATAAAAAATATAAATTTTTAAATTAAAAAAAATTAAAAAAACAAAAAAAATAACATTTATAAAAATAAAATTAAAAAAAAAAAAATGGAATGGGCATAGGCGCCACTCCTAGTGGCGACTTGCCCTACCCATTAAGGGTAGGCGCCAACTAGGGTGGCGCCTAAGGGTAAAAAATGGCCAAAAATGGCCATTTGTGTAATTATTTTGAAATATGGTATATTTTTGAAATTTTTTTGAAATTTTTGGATATTTTAAAAAAAAATTCCACCTATTTGTTCAATATATTTTCAATGTCTAGATAAAAAGTATCCATCTAGTACTTTTCATATAATTATCAACGGTAAATACATGTATCTTATTTTTCTTAATATTAATCATTGTTAATTATTTTGTAAAATATATCAATTCATTTTTAAATTTATAAAATACATCCATGCATGAATCGTGAATGATTTTTTAAAAAAAATTATAATTCATATATTATAACTATTTTTTTTTCTTAATAAAATATCAAATAAATATTAAATCTAACTAATTGATTTGTGATAAATTATTCCTGTGAGAACTATCAAAGTATATTATCTTTTAAAATATATTGACGTTGTTTGTAAGGAATAGTTCAAGTAGTTATGAAGTTGGTGAAATGCATGCAAGTCTCTAGTAAGTAGCATTGGTTTGTTGCCTTGAAAAAGGTGATACATGCAAACGCTTTGACGTTCAAGAAAGTTTCTATCAAATGTGATTGATATTCTATATATAAGATATATGTATCTTGATTTTATGTTTTATTATTCTTTTTTATAGAAGTTTATTAGGTTTTGGGGCCTAGAATTTCCAATGTAAGGCTATTGTCTAAATAGACAAGTTTTAGATTATAATTTATTATGGTCCTCCTTCATTCAATTTTTAGAGTCAAGTGTTTTTGTATGGCATGTCTATGAATAATTATGTGATTCTAGAACCTTTCCTTGAGTCTATAGATGAAGGTAGATCATTTGATTTTAATGACTCGTTATTAGATCATGCATTTATTAAACTATGTATTATGTATATTACATACCACGAGTTATTGGGTTTCATGCGTTTTAGGGGATGAGTATAGTCGGTCTAAGTTGGACATATATAAATGTGTGTTTAAATTTATAAGTTGCATCAATGTCTCGGGTATGATTTTAAGAAAAACAATTATAATTCATATATTATAATAAATATTGTTTTAAAAATAAAATGAAATAAATGTTAAATTTGATTAATTAATTTGTGATAAGATATTAGTTCCATGGATGGATTGTTTGTTTCAATAGCTTCTTAGTTGACTTATTTTATTAAAAAAATTGAAAAAAGTATCTTAAAATAATAGTTAGTGTTGTATTATACTTCTCATTTTCATGTTGATAATATTAAAATCATTAATTATTTAATGATAAATATTTGTCATGACTTGTATCATAAGTAAGTAATTAGTTTAATATGAGTATTCTTTTTATTTTTTATTTTTTTATTTGTAGACAAAGTAACAATAACTACTAAAATATCTTACACGATTATGAGGTTCAAGTTCGAATTTATGATAGATTTTCGTCTAAGAATATTGACATTTATCATTAATCTAAGTTTAGCTTGATACATATTATCAACTTTATATGAATAATATTTAAAATTTTACTAAATTTAACTAATTAATTGTATGAAAAAAATAGTTTATGAATTATAATTTATTTTTATTTTTTTGGATTATATTACAAAAAATATTAATTTTAATTAAATTTTGTGATAAATATTTTTTAATTTTATACTAGATGGAAAACATATTATAGTCAGTATTCTTTAAAAATAATAATTTTTATATTATAATTATTCTCATTTTAATTTAAAGAATATTTCAAAAATATTAAATTTAATAAATTAATTAGTGACATAGCATTTGTTTTGTAAATTATGAGTTTCATTAACTTCTTAAATAACTTTAAATTTATAATTAATGTAATATAATTATTTTCATTTATGTTGTTGATAGAATTATAAAAATATCAGTTTCAACTAATTATTAATAACCAATATCCAGTGCACTTTTGTGTGCTCCAACAATATTTTTAAAGGTTAGATTCTAAAAAATAAAATTTCAAAATTATAATTAATTTATCATAATTACTTTTATTTTTATTTTATGTTAACAATATAAAAAACATATTTATGTCAACTAATTTTTTAATTATAAATATTTATTAATAATAAAATAAAACTTACTTATTTTATTTCAAATATAAAATTAAAAAAAGAAAATATTTATTAGTGACAAACAAATATTTATTTTATAATATGAATTGTATGTACTAATAATTGTTTAATATCTAATTTATATAAAAAATAAAGTAAACGAATTTTAAAAAAAAAAGAATTGTAAGAGTTTTTTTTAAGATATGTAACCAACAAATTAAATGAGGTTAATATTAAGGGAATATTTTTATATTGTATAATAATAGCACAGTAATAATTGCATGATGAATATCTCTATTCTATCTATAAATTTAAGTTTAACTTTGAAAAAATATATATGTCTTAGTAGAAGAAATCAATGCAAGGTATTGTTTTATATATTTGCTATAAGTTTGTTTTCTCAAGTTTATATAGTGAAGTATCATCACAAAATTGTAATTAGCGAATTAATAATAAATGAGACATTCAATTGAGCTCACACACTTGTCCTCAACTTCTCAATGTTTAGCTTTGCAAAAACCATTATTCTATAGAATAAACCTATAATATGATCTTTAAATTATCACTATTGCATTAATTTAGTCTTAAATTATTAAAACTATTAAAACATATATAAACTATTTTTTATTCAACTATTTAATCTTCTAAAGTTTAGCAGAAGAATCAAATAATAAAAAAGAATAAAAAATTTAAAAATTTGTTAATTATTTTTAATAACTTAAAATTAAATTAATAGAAAAATAATTATAAATTAAATTAATTGTTTATTTAATCTTAATCTAACTATTATCAATATGTCTGATACATTAATGTAACATATTTCAGACTCGAGGGAATATGATTTCAAATATTATGTATTCACAAAGACACCTTATCAAATTTATTGAATTGTGAACACTTTATGTATTATATTATATAAATAAACAATCAAATTTATTGAAATGTGAACACTTTATGTACTATATTATATAAATAAACAAATAATATAATTGATTATTATGATTCTTAGTCCGTGACTTTTCCAATGGTAAAAAGAAGTGAATTTATTCCATTTACTATTATAAAAAAATATTACCATGGAGGGATTCTTCTGAATTTTTCTATTAAAAAATCCCTTTCGGTTATTCATGAGTCATACTATTTTGTTTTCTTATGCTCTTTTTAAAAATAATTAATATATAAGTAGAGTATTCACTATTCGATGCCTCCAATCATTGCCTTTGTTTTTAATCTGATTTATTCATTTTTAATTTGCTTAAAACCTATAGGAAACACCAGATTAATATTATAATTTAATATTTTTTTGTAAAAGCCAAAATATATTAACAAAATTACTCAAAGCATAAATTTTGTCCTAATGGAGAATCATGGAATGTGGATAGAACACATCTCTAATGTAATTTTGGCTCCAATCTATCTTGGTTTATTATTTCTTTTTTAAAGAAGCACCCTGTTAATAAATCTGTTATTGATTAAAAACTAATAATACAAAAGCATACAAATAATCATCAAAATCACAAACAAATATGAGATAATTGATACCAAATGGTAAACACTAAAGCCACCAAACCCCATTAACAAGTTACACACAATCTATTTCAAATGAAATATAATAAATAATTAAAGAAATGTCATCTAATGAGAATTTATTAATCAACCCTATCATACAACTAATTTATAAATATCAGAATGATTTAGCAGAATATATAACTAACAATGTAAAATCTTTATGGTACATATCTTTTTTTTCATAATTGAAAATATATATAAGTGAATTAATTCACCTTTAATTTAGTGCAAATTAATTTAAATAATAGAATTGTTAAATAAATTTCAAAATCTTAAGTTTCATTTATAAAGTTGGTTAAGAGTGGTGTTATTTGAATATTTAAATATAAACATTGTATTTTAAAACGGTATAAAAATATATCATTTATAGTTATTTGTGAAATAAAAAGAAAGAGAATAAATAATAAAAATAACATTATATATAAAATAGACGTTGAGTATTTAAAAAATGTCTAAACAATTTTTTCTTTTCTTTTAATTGATTTTTTATCGAAGGAACTTAATTTTAGTCCTATCCATTATATAATTATATTTTTTCTAGATCTAATTCGGGAGTTTTTATTTATAAGCACTTGTATTAATACAGTATAAAGGAAAACCAACAACAAAGTAAAACTATAAAACCAACCAAACGAAACAAAAACTACAACCCAATATACACTATAGGATTTTGGAGAATCACACCTAACTCACTACTATCTTTTAGACAAAATAGAAATTGAATTCCACCCAAACACATTAATGAAAAGTAAAATTTCAATAATATTTCAAATGGTGTTGTTGAACACCATCTTATTCCTACTAATCCGAACACACCAACAAACCATCAACCACAAAAAAGTGAAAGAAAAATGTTTGACAATATCAACCAAGCTCACCAAGAAAAGCTCTAAGAAACCCACCCCGACGTCATCCCCACCGCACCATTCGCCCCTAAACCACCACCAAAACCTACACCTAACCAACCAAAAACCTCCTTCTAAAGAGGCCTAACTTTTGTACACCTAAAAAAAAGATGATCCATTGTTTCTTTTTCTAACTCGCACAAAGGACACAGAGTCACCCACTGCTAACGCCATACCTCTACAACAAAGCTCTCTTTTCGTGGATAAAGCATTCAAAAGAAGCCTCTAACCAAACAATTTCACCTTACACGGAATACTTGCCTTCTACATCCGCTTTAACTCAAATAATCTCACCTCATCCAATTCCATATTTGAATACCTCAAAGCATGTAAACGCCTAAAGTTATTCCTCACTGAAAACCCCTCCATAGTCCTCCACCAAACCGCCTTACCAATGACATCCACCATCGGACTAACATCCCTCAAAAGAACCATCAACTCAAGTTAATCATGGTCAACCTCTCCCACAATTGCATTCTCATCAGCCCCTTAACTCCCAACTCCAATAAGCATCCACCCACACGGACATATTAGTCACACTAAAGGATTGAGCGGAGCAAACACCATACACACGAGGAAAAAGCTCTCTCAAAGGAATAGATCCTAACCAAAAATGATCCCAAAAACGAAAGGACTCATTATTCCCCAACTTACAAGATATGTAATTGGAAAACCAAGTTTGATCGAGAAAATTGGAAGCACAACCCGCTCGCACATCCCTCCACCAAAGAGAGATTTCAAATAAAACACGATTAGCCTCATTAACACACAAAGCCTCCAAACCCCCACCATACCTAAAGCGAATTAAATTATACCACGAGGCATCCTTATCCGACAAAAATCTACACCCTCACTTACTCATCAAAGAATAATTGAAAGTTTTAATATTCTTGACACCTAAGCCACCTTCCTTCACCGTAAGACAAATCATATCCTAACAAACCTTTCGTCTCCCGTCCCCTTTTCCCCATAAGAAATCATGTTGAATCTTAATAAAATCATCAATGACGCACTTCAGAGCTTTCTAAAAGAAAAGCATGAAGATAGGGATGTTATTAAGAACGAAATTCAATAACGTTACCTCCCCCCCCCCCCCCCCCCCAAGATAAGAGCTTCCCCCTCCAAATGCCTAATCTCTTCTTCAACTTAGATAAAACACACTACCACATAACCCTACACCTGTGATTACCACCAACTGGAATTCCAAGGAAAACAAAAGGTAACTTGTCAATTTGACAAGTCAAGAAAGACGATGTCGCTCCCATCAAATGATCATCCAAGTGAACCCCATAAAGCTTGCTTTTATTCAGATTGATACCTAAGAGCGACACCAACTCAAAGCCATGAAAGATAGATTAAATGCACCCTAAGTTATCATGCGAGCTATCACAAATAAGAACTACGTCATCCGTAAATTGTAACATCTCGAAACGGATGCCATCCGAAACCTAAATGCCTTTAAAACAACTTGAAGAAACTGCATTCCTCATCATACCAACAAAACCTTTTACTACCAAAAGAAACAAGAAGGGATAAAGAAGATCCATACCTTCAACTTAGACTTATGGATCATAAGTTTCTCTTTAAGTATATAACTCGCCTTACCAAGAAGCAACACCGATTTCCAAATCGACTCCACAAATGGTAAAAAAATCCGTATGATCAAGCTAACACTTAAAAAACTTAAAAGACTTCGGACCCCAATCAGCATGAATATTAAACAACCAAATAGGGAAATGATCAGATAAAAATATATCACTCACCATCAAGCCCTCTGAATTCCAAAGATCAAATAATTCTCCAGAAAAAAAAAACCTATCCAGCCGGTTGCAAGCACCCCCCTCTAAATTGAACCACATGAACTTCCTACCTATCAAAGGAACATCCACCAAATCCAAATGTTGAATAAAATCATCAAACTCCTCGGCCTCATTGTGATTAAACTGAGTAGAGACCCACATTCTCTCATCTTAACATCTAACATCATTAAAATCACCTCCCACGCACCATAAGCCCGTCAAAAAAAAGTCCTTGACATAACTCAGCTTAGCCCAAAAACCCTCTTTTAATCAATGAGACAAGAAGAGTAAACATTCACAAGGAAAACAGAATTACCTCTCCAATTGACATGAATCCCCATAAAACCTTTACCGATGAAACTGGAAATAAGCTCTATCAGACCAAATTTCCAAAAAGTAATGATACCCTCGGATCTCCCAACCGCCCATTTAGCACTCCAATCAGTACATGAATCAGCCCGCAAAGTATCCACCGCAAACTTATCCAAAGAGTGAAGTTTCAATTCCTGAATAAAACACACATCCGCATTAGGCTTTCAAATCAAACTTTGCAAGCACATCCTCTTGTCATTTCCACCACACCCTCGCATATTAAAGGAAGAAATAATAATTGAGTAACATGAACAGCAGGATCCTTCAGACCTCTACCACTCTTATTCTCAGTTTCCCTCAACCTAATGGCTTAAATTTGTTGTGAAACATAACCTCCATGAAACATAGCTCGAGTGTTGAATGGCTCAATTTTTTATTCTCTCCTCCTCGTATGCAACAAGACAACAACCAACAACTTATAGCAAAAACTTGTACTATTGTGGCAAAACCTTAAGGGCAACAATTTAAAATATATTTGATTGTTTTATGCTCAATTTGGTTAGTTAAGAATGAAATTTTGTTTAAAGGAGTTTACGGAGGAGTTATTGATATTGTTCTCTTAGTAAAGCATTTGGCG
Source organism: Lathyrus oleraceus (assembly GCF_024323335.1). Lineage (NCBI taxonomy): Eukaryota > Viridiplantae > Streptophyta > Magnoliopsida > Fabales > Fabaceae > Lathyrus > Lathyrus oleraceus. The sequence goes on from NC_066583.1 coordinate 339,928,948, forward strand.
TGGGAGTGGTTTAGGGCTTTAAAAGGGGGTTCGGTTGATTATGATTTTGTTAACTGGCTTGATAATCCGTTGAGTTGTTTGAGATAGTTTTCAAGTTTTTGTAGGTTATTTATCTTTTGATCCTATGTATTAGGGCCGAGTATCCCTCATACTCGCATTAATAGAATTTTGCTTATGAAAAAACCAACAACTTATAGCCAATATCTCATACTTAAGCAGTTTAGCAGCCATCCAAGCATTAATTCAACATTTGCTTGCTATTTTGCTTCGATACTTTGGTGTTTATCTGATTATTTTTGTTAATGAAATTATGTTATATTTATTTGTGTTTGACATTTTTTTCTATTTACATTACTTATTTTATCCACAACTTTACCATCAAGATAAATTAGCTTGATTTTCTCAATAGGCAAAGCTTTGGTAACCTTTGAATAAGAGTAGTTTTCAGATTTCCTATAATAAACTACCATAGGTGTTTGAAAGTTTATTCTCGTAAATGAAAACCGTCTTTGACACCAACCTTACCCAAACACTCAATGGCAAATCTGAGGGTAACATGCAATTTTACATATGTCTTATTAAAGTACTCTAAATCAACCTACAAGCATCCACTATGCATTGACCTCAAATGTAATACATTGTTCTTATCATGAAATTCTTCACTAATAGATGATGAATGAACACAGTATTGGAACCTTCTAAAATATATAAGCCATATATTTTAGACCCTTTATCTATACTCAATTCACTACGTGAAATATTCAATACCTCGTGCTTAGCTTTAGTCCAATAGCTTAGATCATCAAACATGTTTATGGATAATAAATTTATCATGCGTTTGTTGGTGTAAGCCCTAGAAGCCAATATGTTTGGTACTTGTATCGAATTATTTATTAATAATAAAAGGTTTTTTTTCTTTATTATGTTTGTTTAATGAAGTCCTTAGAATAGCTAGTCTGTTTAATGTATCAAATGTGACTTAATCACGAGATCCCATTAAACATAAGGACACTATTCCTAAAGTATCTGTAGTCGAGCTTTGTTGTGAAGTGGGATAACATTAAAGCATTAAGACTACTATGTATATAGACTGATGATCACATATCATGGATCATGGATAAGGAGTTATCAAGTCTTAAACATAGGTATGAATATTAGGAGTAATATTTATTCTGGATTGACCCGTTATGAGAATATTACATAGAATGTTATGCAAAGTGTCATAAGTTATTCTAATGGTGATAGTGGTGTATACCACCCTTCGACCTGAAACCACTATGGACCCTAGATGTAGAGTCGAGTGCTTTATTACTGATCAAACATTATTCGTAACTGGATGACCATAAAGACAGTTGATGGGTACTCAACGAAGCATGTTGAGGGACATGAGTGACCTTGATGGAATTTGCCCATCCTGCGTAACAGGATGAATGCCTAAGGGCCCAATATTGAACTGGACAAGGATGACACGGTTTATGCCTTGTGTTCAATATAGACATAAGGGCAAAAGGATAATTGTACACATAAGTATTATCACAAAAGGATTTGCCATATCACATGACATTTTCGTGCCTTGGGTAGCAGTGATGTGTTGCTAGATATCGCTCACTGTTTATTATGTTAAATATGTGATTTAATATAATTGCCAATGTCACAAAAACCTACAGGGTCACACACAAAAGGACGTATTGATGAGAGATAGAGTAAATAAGGAACATCGTAAGGTACGGTGCACTTAAGTAGAATACAAAATATGGTAAGGTACCACGCGCTTAAGTGATTTTGGTATATCATAAGATATGGGTCACATACACTTAAGTGGACTTTTTAGCTTCTATCCCATACAAGTGGTTCTATAAATAGAACCCTTGTGAAGAAGCATTTGATCAGAAAAAAATTTGTTTCTCTCTCTCACACACTTAAAACCTTCATTCGTAGCAGCTAGCACTGAGACTGAAAGAATTCGTTCGTGTGGACTGAATAGAGACGTTGTCACCATTCAACGTTCATGATCACTCCTTAGATCTGCATCAAAGGTTTCAATCGCCACAAGAGGTAATGATTCTATCACTGATCATGCCCATTCTAAGGATCACTAAAGGAGAAAAAAATTAATTTCCGCTACGTTTTGGATCGCTAACCCTTATGTATGATTTCTGGGACGATTCCCTTTCCGAAAATATATAATATGAGATATTCTGACATCGGACGCCAAACTTGTTCAAAATTCTCCTGAACCATTCTGAAGCGTGACTTCTCCTCCGATACGTGCAACCAACCCTCCTGCCTCAGATTTTCCAATTTTCCGCCTCCCAATGTCGAATTCTTCCAACATATCATTCTCAAACACAAATTCCCAAAAGTTATGATTTTCCCCCAAAAGATTAATTTTAGAGTTTTTAGATTTTCCCCAAAAGGGTTACGGTTAACAAAACCATAAAATAAAGGACAAAGAGAGTGATCAAATGGGATTATCCCTATAAACATTGGTGATATATTATCATATAGAATTGAACAAAGGATTTTGGGAAAAACCAATTTGGCCAAACATTCAGGGATCGATACTTTTTAACAAAATAATCACAAACCTTCAATTTTATATTATATTATACTGTGATTTAACATCAACATTCAATTTTATTAACAAATCACCAAAACCCATTTTATCGATCTAAACATCATATCAAAAATCATATCGACCACCAAAAGTGATATCGATCACCAAAAATCATATCCATATCAATCACCAAAAGTGATATCGATCACCAAAAATCATATCGATCACCAAAAGTGATATCGATCACTAAAAATGATATCGATCACCAAAAATTATATCGATCACCAAAAATGACCAAATGGGATTTTATCCCATTTGGGCACGTAACAACGATCGACTCCCAAAACCAAAATTGCAATATAAAAACATATTATTCATAAAAAATCATACATACCAAAGGGGTTGATACAAACCCCATATGGTCAGAGCAATACTTGTATTTTGATTTGATACATTTCACAGAGATGAAAAATAAACGCTGATGAGAGGGTAAGGGAACTCTCATCATTCTGCTGCCTAAAACTCATCTTATAGTAAGCAATCTCCCCCCTTACCTTATCGATTGAGCTTTCAAGGTCTTGATGTTCCTCCCTCTCCAAATCGTTGCCTCAGGATCGCTCCCAAAAAGGTCTCCACAAACTCAAATGCGCCGTTTAGCGATATGCTTCAAACCTTCATTTTTCCCCTCACTGTCAGACTCTTCTTACGATATATATTATATTTAACCCAATTAAATATTAATTCCCAAATATTTAATCCTAAACTAAATATTTATTTAATTGATAAATAAAATAGATTATATCTTAAATTAAATAATTATTCAATTAAGCGTCACACCTTTAATATTTAAATAAAAAATTTATTTTATTTTAAAAGGAAAATATATTTTTAACATAAGGTGTCATCCTATATTTAAATAATTAAATAATTATTACTATAAACCTCAAATAATTATTATCCTTATCTTAAATAATTAAATAAAATATACCGCTATTAACCAAATATTTTAATAATTATTAAATTATTAAAATATCTGTAGCAACCTAAAAAATACAGTGCGCGAAAAAACAACCGGTGAAAGAAAATGACAAAAGAGTCGCCACCGTGCGTTATTCATCCCAAAGGAGGGAAAGGAAACGCTCGAAGTAAACCTGAAAAAGGAAAGGACAAGACGGGGTCTCGCAACCAAATCTTGGGTTCGGGAGTCGGTTAGGCGAAGGGAAGGTATTAGCACCCCTACGCATCGGTAGTACTCTACGGGATCCACTTTTGTAGTTCTTGTCTAAAGGGTGTGAGTTTATCTTGTGCTCTTTACCAAAAAAAAGGGTTAAATGAAAATGACTCGCGCGGATGTCGCATCCACTGCATACGTATCTCATCTGAATATGAGAATCAGAGTCTTCGTAGCTCGGCTGACCTATGGGTTGGGGGGATGTGTGCTCGCTAAGACATCGCGTCTTATGCCTACGTATCTCATCTGGAATGAGAATCAGAGAAAGCTGTAGTTCGGCTAACTATGGGGTTATGGATTGGGTTTTGGATGAACGACGTTACTACGCAATCTACCAGATGCTCGACCTTTGGAGACTTACTCGCCTGTAGTAGAAGGAGTTAACGTGTTGCTTTGGGTTTTAGGGTTTGGGATGCTCAAGGGCAAAAAGGCAGTCCTTGACGAAGGAACCGTGCTACCTGCAGGGATACGAACACATACAAAACAAACATGTATAAAGTAAATGTGCCAACAAGGGGCTCAGAAGTAAATAAACAAAAGAAAACAAATGCCTCCTATCGAGGTCTTCCAGCTAAGAAAGCGATAAAATGCGGAAAAGAGGTAAAAGTACCACACGGATAAAGATCCGAAGTAACAGCAATTAAAGGAGTAAGAAACCCAGGGATCTCCCAAGCTAATGCCATCAAAGAAAGGTGAGTCAGTACAGGTAATCGGAATGAACCTCCAGGGGGTATCCCACAAATAAAGTGGGAAAACCACGCAAACCATCTCTGCAAGAGTCTGTGAGCCCTCACAAAAACTCAACAAAAGGGTTAGTGAAACACGATAAGCATTTTTTTCATGGATAACAGTATGGTTTCAGAAACCTCAAACCCTGTGGCATACATTTCAGAAATCATGTGATTAAACATTCAAGGCATAGGTTTCACCCATTCATGCATAATTAAACCCGTGGGCAAAAATATAATGAAATTCATCCATCATACCTCATACATTCAGATGATCCAAATTAAGAGCATAAAATCATGGGAATGAGGCAAACCTGATGGGAGAGACCGGTTGAAATCAAATGGCACGGCTGGGTTTGCAAGGCAATGTTAGGGTTTGCGTGAGATGAAAGTGTGTGAGTCAGATTGAATTTTTCAGAGCTGCCTGGGGGTTGCTCTGAGTTCTCTGTCAGGTTTCTCTCCAGGTTTTGTCAAGGGTTTTGTTTCAAGGAAACCTCAGAGTATTTTGCTTCTCTTCCTTTTTCTGTCTGATCTCCCTCTTTTATAACCTGATTTTCATGGCTTTGTGGGCTCAAATGAGAGAGGTCCAAGTCCAAGTTTTTTCTATTATATTTTATTTATTTTATTATTATTATTTTTATTTATTTATTTATTTATTTATTTATTTATTTATTTTAAATAAAGTTTCTTGGATCTAATTCTGATTGACATGATGAAATGCAATATGAAATGCTAAATGAATGCATGAATGAGGAGGGAAAATTTTGGGGTGTTACAGCTGCCCCTATTCAATCATCAGCTAACCCGAGTAGGATGAAAGCGAACAGCTTATCAGACAAACGGGGTGAGTTGTGATTGAATACCAAAGACAGACCGAAAATTTATGCTCCGAGAACACCACAAAAACGCGGAAATACACCGCGCTGTTTATTTTTCTTCCGATCCTTTGGCTGGATCTAAATCAGTCTTCTGGCTTAATCTGGAGTTTCGATCCTCTGGCTGAACCTATACTCAGATTAGTCCTCTGGTTGGATATTAATTTTGATCCTCGGGCTGGATACGATTTTGATCTTCTGGCTAGATCTTCTTCGATCTTCTAGCTAGATCTCCTTCGTTTCGATTCTCTGGCTGAATCTATTTCCTTTGATTCTCTGACTGAATCTACTTCGATCTTCTGGCTAGATCTGAATTGTTGCGATTTTCGATCTTCTGGCTAGATCTTCTTTGTTTCGATTCTCTGGCTGAATCTACTTCGATCTTCTGGCTAGATCTGGATTGTTTTGATGATAAATTCCCATCATTAGGATCCCGCATCTGAGGCATGCGCTGGTTGACCCTCTTTTGAAATCTACACCCAACTTTCATATTAGATATGCAGCTTCGAGAATATTCCACTTTTGGGCTTCGTACATATTCTTCGGGCTAGAACATGTTGTAACGACTCCTCAATTGGGCTTGCTGGGGAAATAAAGCTTGTAGGCGACTTCATTGGGGAATCTTCAAATTGAGCCTTAGGCTGGCTTACTGGAACACGATTCTCAGGCTGAATCTTCAAAATGAACCTCAGGCCGGATCACTGGAACACGATTCTCAGGCTGAATCTTCAAAATGAACCTCAGGCCGGATCACTGGAAAACGATTCTCAGGTTGAATCTTCGAAATGACCCTCAGGCTGGATCACAGGAAAACGATTCTCAGGTTGAATCTTCAAAACGACCCTCAGGCTGGATCACTCACGCTTGATCCTCTGGCTGGATCTCATGACCTTGGTTGTAAAGTAATTCTTCAGTCTGCTTGGAAGAACCTGTTTATCAGCTTATGTGTATGCTTGATATGATATGCATGCAAATGCAAATGTTATGCATGGTGTAAAAAGAAATCTGCTTGGGGAAGCAAACTCCGGTAGGGAACAGATCGATGTATCAATCCTTGAATGCTCTGTGGGGAATGATCCGTCTGCCGGGACCAATGCTCTGTGGGGAATGATCTGTCTGCCGGGACCAATGCTCTGTGGGGAATGATCCGTCTGCCGGGACCAATGAGCCACCAAAAATAAATTGGCTGCTTGAAAAGTTGACCTTGCGGGGGGAGTATCAACTATGGAAACTTTGTTCGGCGAGGCTCTGTGAGGAGAGTCTGTGGGGAAAACACTTCCTGGGGAAATGTCGTAGGAAACGACCTTTGCTAGGGATATGAACTTGCTAATCGCCCTCAAGCTAGGGATTAACAAATCTGTTAAAAATAATCTGTTGGGGAATGAGATGAACACTGGGAACACCACCCTCTCATCTGTTGGTTATGCAACCACTCCGCTGTTGCTAGGAAGATACAGTCTGACACTGTCAACTCCGCTGGGGATATATAGTCTGGATACTGTCAACTCTGCTGGGGAACATGCTCTGCTGAGGAGAGACTTTGTCAACCGCTTGGGGATGAGGATTCATGACTTGGCATCCGGTTCCTATGACCTGCAACCAAAAATACACGTATGCCTCGGGGGAATTACTCGATTTGAATTCACCGTCCGGGATTAAGCACATTCAAAGCAATTTTAAATGTTTTCCTGTGTAAATCATCTGCAAAAGCCATCATTATGTTCATATGCAATATGTTTTATCAAAAATTCGGACATTTTTGCAAACAAACTGATAAATGAAAAATAAAGAGGCTCTTTAACTGAATTATTCGACTCTTACTGGGGAGAAAATTTGTGCCAGGAATAGGCGAGGGTATCAGGAAGCTGATCCCTGAAAAGAGGTGATCGCTATAAAAAGAGAACTATCCTAATGGCAATGGGGATACGGGGTCCCACCGAGTTTCGACTCTACTATGGCTCGTATGTCCTCAAGACGCTCTGCTCATCTTGCTTTCTGAAGTGGATGATTAGTCGATCTTTAACCTTCGAAGATTGTCGGATTGAATGAAACGGTGATATAACACTGATGAACTCAGATCACAGTCATTCGCTTATTCCCTAACTTTTGCCTGGATCGCCCCCTTTTCGGGTTTTCAATTCACCGGGATACCCATTTTTGCCTGAGCCGCCCTTTTGGGTTTTCGACTCACCGGGTGTACTCTTTTTTTATATCCCTAATTTTTTCCCGAACCTCTTTATTCTTTTTTTCTTTGGTTCGTCGGGGTGCCCTTTTTTTGCCTGGACTATTCTTTTTATCGTCCAGCGGGTCTATTTTATGCGAAGTATTTTTTTTTAACTGCGTCTGAGTTAATAGGGGACGGGAATCCTTCGCCATCCATGGTTGTTAGCATCAAAGCTCCGCCATAGAAAATCCTTTTAACCACGTACGGACCCTCATAGTTCGGTGTCCATTTGCCCCTGTGATCTGTGTTGGGAGGAAGAAATCTTTTGAGTACCAATTCACCGACTTGATACCACCGAGGGCGCACTTTCTGACCAAATGCTTTCTTCACTCGTCTCTGATCGAGATACGTCAATTCTGGGTACGTAGTTCCAGCATAGCACCTTAATCATCGAAGACAAGGTAAACAAAGCATCAGCAAATTGGTTTTCTTCAAAAGAAAGTCAACAATCTTCTCGTGTAGTCTCTGTAAAGAGCCAGATGAGGCTGAGGTGTATACCATTTCCCGTTGGTTTGATTGATGACCAAAGCTGAATCCCCGTATACATCCAGGGTTTTAATCTGTATATTGACGGCTTCCTCAAGTCTTAGGATACAAGCTTCGTATTCGGCTTCAGTGTTGGTGCAGGGAAAAGTTATTCTGGCACCAAATGGCATATGAACCCCCTTCCGGTGTGATCAACACTACACCAACTCCGCGACCATTGACGTGGACCGCCCCATCAAACATCATAACCCATTTGGATTCAGGGTCAGGCCCCTCCTCCGGGAGTGGTTCCTCTCAATCGTTCGATTTGAGAAACATGATGTCCTCATCAGGAAAGTCAAACCTCATAGGTTGGTAATCATCAATCGGTTGCTCTGCAAAATAGTCTGACAAGACACTTCCCTTGATGGCTTTTTATGAAATGTATTGGATGTCATACTCTGTCAGTATCATTTGTCGCCTAGTAACCTTTCCGGTAAGTGCTGGCTTTTCAAAAATATACTTGACTGGATCCATTTTTGATATCAATAGAGTCGTGTGAGTCAACATATATTGTCTTAGTCGGCGAGCAGCCCATGCCAAAGCGCGGCAAGTTTTCTCGAGCAATGAGTACCTTTGTTCACAGTCGGTAAACTTTTGCTAAGGTAGTATATTGCATGCTCTTTCGACCTGACTCGTCATGCCGACCGAGCACACAACCCATTGACCTTTTTAACACAGTTAAGTACATGATCAACGGTCTTTCCTCTCGGCCTGTAGACTTGCCCCGATCTTGATCTCTTTCTTATCGTCTGCGGTACCGATGTTGACGGTCTCAATCACCTCCTGATAAGGTGTAATAGCTCGGTCCTTCTGTTTCAACAATCTGGTTAACCCTTCAGGCAATTCACAATCTTCCTCAACCCCTTCTTCGACTTAATAGATAGGATTGTCGAAGTCATACTTGGCCATAGCAGTGTCGTCAGTAGTGAGATCCGGGTGGTCCGCTCTGCATGATGGAGGATCATGCTTTACCTTAGAATGAGAGATTTTTTTTTTGGAAAGAAAGAAAAAACGAAAAAAGAAACATTGCCATTTTTTTTTTGTAAAAGTAAAAAAAACTGAAAGAAAGAGAACACAAAATTGTTTGCAAAAGCCGTCCTTTATTGATGATAAAAATAATTGCGAAATGTAACTAAATGGATGGCCCTACAAATGAGCCGTTACACCTTGGGCAAAGTGTAAGACTTTATTATGCATGTAATAAAGGAAAACAATAAAAATCACTCTTTCAGTAGAGTAACCCGGACGGTTTTTTCAGACGACCAATTATCGAGCTTTTCTCCCGGGACACACGGGCGAATCCAGCTATCTAAGTCACAGTCGCTGTCAGCCTTGTCTTCATCTGCAGCATTGACGATGTGGGGAGAAACCAAACCCCCGCTGGAGAGAGTACCAGTTTCATTCTTCTGAGATCCCGGAGCATACCCCAATCCAAACTTGTCTTCTTTGATGACTGGCTCCACAAATTTTCCCCAACCTTGGGCATTACCAGCTTTAACCACTTCGACAGCTTGCTTGTATGAAGAGATAGAAGTCCCGACCTTCTCAAACTCAGGTGAAAAGACAGCTTCGGGCGCGACCTCATTGATGTTTATGGCTTCGAAGCCCTGACACAACATCTCGTGCATCTCTCCGTCCATCTCTACATACTTAAATGTAGACAGGTGGTTAACAAAAATATCCTCTTCACCGCAGACAGTGACGACCTGACCTTCTAGTTCATATTTGAGCTTCTGGTGGAGGGTAGAAGTAACAGCACCGGCAACATGAATCCAAGGCCGACCTAGCAGACAGCTATAGGCAGGCTGGATATCCATCACATAAAAGGTACTCTTGAACACCTGCGGTCCAATCTTAACTGGCAACTCAACTTCACCAAAGAAAGCTCTCTTAGAGCCATCAAAAGCCCTCACAACTAAGTTACTTGGCCTCAGGATGGTGTCATCGCAACCCAACTTCATTAAGGCTTTCTTTGGAAGAACATTCAGAGAAGAGCCTGTATCAACCAAAACATGGGAAAGCATCACCCCTTTGCACTCCATTGTGATATGCAAGGCTTTGTTGTGATTCCTGCCCTCAGATGTCAGGTCATTATCGGTGAAACCTAGCCCCCGGCTAACGTTTACATTGGAAACTACCGACTCCAGCTGGTTAACAGTTATCTCTGGTGGAACATAGGCCATATTCAGTACTTTCAACAAGGTTGCTCTGTGTGCCTCAGAGCACAGCAATAGTGAGAGAATGGAGATCTTTGAGGGTGTCTGATTTAGCTGGTCGACTACCTTGTAGTCACTTTTCTTGATAATCCTCATAAACTCGTCCACTTCCTTCTCGAATGCGGTCTTAGGAGGATCTTCCTCAGTAGTAACCTCTTCGGCGGCCATATGTTCCCCTTTAGCCTTGGCAGCTGCCTCGGCTTCAGTATTCGCGCGTAATGTTGATGGTGCCAATAGGCGTCCACTGCGAGTGAAGCCACCAACCCCTTCAACATTGTCTACAGCGGAGCTACCAATGTCAATGTCTTCTTCGTTAACTTTTTGCCCCTGGCAGTAGATATCAGCCCCATAGTGCTACGGGATAGCACTGTCTTTCTCATACGGAACGGGTCCTGGTATTGTGATGGTGATCGGACCAACCAAAGTCGGTTGGGGGCTGTCAGAGTAAATTGCAACTGGTGCTGAACTTTCGATGTTCACCGTTGCTGGTTCTGTACTTTCTGGGAAATATATTGTTGTCGGAGCGAGTCTCTCGGGAACATATATTTCTTCAGGAGTGAAATAAAACATCACCGTCGATACATCATTCTTCACTGGACGGGCCTGATCGAACTGAAGACAACCTTCATCTATCAGTTGCTGAATACCCCTTCTCAAACTGTCACGTCCGTTTTCGGCAGCTTGACAATTTTTGCATTCTTCCCCACAGCCCGGGAAAATCTGTCCTTTCAGAAGTCGGTCTTTAACCACCGATAGCAAAGTCTTCACCTTAGTCACATCAGAAACCAAATTCAAAGTTTCCCCACTATCAACAGCATTAATCCTCTGCCCGCCGTGAGCCGGCATCGGGTTCTGGATAACATTAGGCACCAAAGCAAAATTGATAGCCTGGGCATCTCTCAAATCTTGTACCTTTAACTGGAGAGCCTTGCAATTATCTGTAGTATGGCCAGGTGCGTTGGAGTGAAAAGCACATCTGGCGTTGACATCATAACCTCTAGGCAGATTATTGGGATCGATTGGTGGGGCCAGAGTTCTCAACATAACCAGATTCATGTCAATCAGCTTGGGAAGTAATACTGAATAAGGCATTGGGATTGGCTCGATGACCCGGTCCGTCTGCCTTGGACGTTGTTGATAGTGTCTCTGCTGACCCGGATTACCTCCTTGTTGTTGATTGTTGTACCTGGGTTGTTGTTGCGGATGATATTACGGATGAGGAACAGGTGTTGGAATAGTGACTGCGGCCACTTGATCTTGATAATAATTAGGGCGTCCTCTACCCCTGCCTCTGCCGGCATACACAACGCTTGCCTCGCCTTCTTTTCTTCGCTGACCGTTACCAGCAAACGGTCTCTTGGGACCTGATGAGTTGGAAGCACTATTGTCTTGAATTCGGCCCATCTTCAACAGACTCTCGATTCTTTCTCCAGCAATTACTATCTCTGCAAAGCTGATTGACGGGCAAGCAGCCAATCTCTAAATATAATTGCCTTGAAGAGTGTTCATGAACATGTCCGCCATCTCCCTTTCAGACATAGGGGGTTGGACGGACGCAGCAATTTGTCTCCAACGCTGAGCATACTCTCTAAAGGTTTCCTTGGCAGTCTGAGACATACCTTGCAACAAGGTCCGATTTGGAGCCATGTCCAAGTTGTATTGATATTGCTTGACAAAAGCCTCTGCCAAGTCTTTCCAGCTCTTGATGGTAGTACGAGACAAATGAGAATACCATTCACGAGAAGCTCCAGTTAGACTGTCTTCAAAATAGTACATCCACAGCTTTTCATCTTCCGTGTGAGCTCCCAACCTTCCCAGATAAGATTGGAGATGAGTGTGTGGGCAAGAAGCCCCGTTGTATTTCTCAAAAGTAGGGGGTTTGAACTTGTGAGGAATCCTTACTCCCTGAACCAGACCAAGATTTGTGACATTTAAGCCTAAGGAATTTTGAGACTCCAAAGATTTGAGCTTCTCAGCAAGCTCATCCATACGGCGAGTGGTCTCGAGGGCCTCGTCGTGCAAAGAAAATTGATCATACTGATAATCTTCAGTAACGGGGCGCCCGTTAATCTGAATTCCTTGATTCACATTGTACCTTCCGCCAATATCATTTCCAACATTCCCTGTGTTGCCAACATTACCCGGGTTTCCATCAGCATTTGCGTTACCCGCGTTACCAGTGTTCACAGGATCATCAGCGTTCCCAGGTTTACCAGGGTTTCCCTCAGCATTTGGTATCTCCACCTCCGGATCGGTTCTCGGTTGCTCAACCAATTCCCTCAGCTTTTCCTGGCCTTCTGCCATACCAGTCATCAATGTCATGAACTGATCCATCCTTTCACGCATATCAGCCAGCTCTTTCTGTACTTGGTCCATCGCTATCTGCGGACGATTTTCCTTTGTCGGGTACCTGTGGACTCGCTTGGGACCAATAACTGCCTGATACAGGGAACAAACATTAGACACTGCGGCGACACCTGCGAAACAGACAAGAGTTAATATGCATGGTATGCGATGCACTGCTTGTTCAGTTTTAAGGCACCCCCGTTTTGAAAGGGAATACCCTGCAAATGAATAAGCATGAGATGTTGGATGCAAATATGCAGATGATGTTATGCAATGCAAAGGCATGTCAATCAGAATTGATGGATCCGCTTGAACATCTGTCAGGTTGCACTGCCTGGAGAGAAATTCACTGAGGAATATAATACAAGACCAAAACTCTGCTCCAGAAAACCGGGTTGGTTGGAGGTTAAGGTTTCCTGAATTTAGCCCGCCCCTCACTGGTAGGTTCTAAGAACAGAAGTTCTTCAGCTTCAGCCCTTCAGTCGCGAATAATACGTTTACCACTGAAGGTTTGGTATTATTACGGGACAAAAGACCTCCATTGACTCCCCTCAACAGGACATCCTAATAGCAAGTTCCCAGTCTCGGGATCCTCGGATTGAGCAGCGAGAATGCGCCCACCAGAGCTAACATAATCACGTCTCGGAGGAGAGGCCTCGACTGAGTTCTCGGGAAATGGTCACCAGAGTCGACGATTTCTAGAGGAACATCCTGCCGTTATGGAACACCCGTAAGACATAATATATCCAAAAGAAACCTCGTTTGGGTGTGGTTCTTCACGAACGACTTAACGTAGCGAGACGCCATGCAAGCCTCATGATTATCCACTCTAAAACCTGTGTGTACACTCAAGCCTGGGTAATGGGCTTATCTCTCATAGAACACCCCATCCCAACAAACAAACAAACAGATCCAACAGATACAACAGATGCATGCAAGCAGGTAAGCAAATAAATGCACAAAAGCATGAACACCCAATAAACAAGAAATCACACAAGCTAGGAGGGACTCGCTTAGGGAAGATGGACCAGCAAGAGGTCAACTTCTTAGTGTTCCCCAGCAGAGTCGCCAGCTGTAGCAACCTGAAAAATACAGTGCGCGAAAAAACAACCGGCGAAAGAAAATGACAGAAGAGTCGCCACCGTGCGTTATTCATCCCAAAGGAGGGAAAGGAAACGCTCGAAGTAAACCTGAAAAAGGAAAGGACAAGACGGGGTCTCGCAACCAAATCTTGGGTTCGGGAGTCGGTTATGCGAAGGGAAGGTATTAGCACCCATACGCATCCGTAGTACTCTACGGGATCCACTTTTGTAGTTCTTGTCTAAAGGGTGTGAGTTTATCTTGTGCTGTTTACCAAAAAAAAGGGTTAAATGAAAATGACTCGCGCGGATGTCGCATCACTGCATACATATCTCATCTGAATATGAGAATCAGAGTCTTCGTAGCTCGGTTGACCTATGGGTTGGGGGGATGTGTGCTCGCTAAGACATCGCGTCTTATGCCTACGTATCTCATCTGGAATGAGAATCAGAGCAAGCCGTAGTTCGGCTAACTATGGGGTTATGGATTGGGTTTTGGACGAACGACGTTACTACGTAATCTACCGGATGCTCGACCTTTGGAGACTTACTCGCCTGTAGTAGAAGGAGTTAACGTGTTGCTTTGGGTTTTAGGGTTTGGGATGCTCAAGGGCAAAAAGGTAGTCCTTGACGAAGGAACCGCGCTACCTGCAGGGATACGAACACATACAAAACAAACATGTATAAAGTAAATGTGCCAACAAGGGGCTCAGAAGTAAATAAACAAAAGAAAACAAATGCCTCCTATCGAGGTCTTCCAGCTAAGAAAGCGATAAAATGCGGAAAAGAGGTAAAAGTACCACACGGATAAAGATCCGAAGTAACAGCAATTAAAGGAGTAAGAAACCCAGGGATCTCCCAAGCTAATGCCATCAAAGAAAGGTGAGTCAGTACAGGTAATCGGAATGAACCTCCAGGGGGTATCCCACAAATAAAGTGGGAAAACCACGCAAACCATCTCTGCAAGAGTCTGTGAGCCCTCACAAAAACTCAACAAAAGGGTTAGTGAAACACGATAAGCATTTTTTTCATGGATAACAGTATGGTTTCAGAAACCTCAAACCCTGTGGCATACATTTCAGAAATCATGTGATTAAACATTCAAGGCATAGGTTTCACCCATTCATGCATAATTAAACCCGTGGGCAAAAACATAATGAAATTCATCCATCATACCTCATACATTCAGATGATCCAAATTAAGAGCATAAAATCATGGGAATGAGGCAAACCTGATGGGAGAGACCGGTTGAAATCAAATGGCACGGCTGGGTTTGCAAGGCAATGTTAGGGTTTGCGTGAGATGAAAGTGTGTGAGTCAGATTGAATTTTTCAGAGCTGCCTGGGGGTTGCTCTGAGTTCTCTGTCAGGTTTCTCTCCAGGTTTTGTCAAGGGTTTTGTTTCAAGGAAACCTCAGAGTATTTTGCTTCTCTTCCTTTTTCTGTCTGATCTCCCTCTTTTATAACCTGATTTTCATGGCTTTGTGGGCTCAAATGAGAGAGGTCCAAGTCCAAGTTTTTTCTATTATATTTTATTTATTTTATTATTATTATTTTTATTTATTTATTTTTATTTATTTATTTATTTATTTATTTATTTATTTATTTTTATTTTTTTTTAAATAAAGTTTCTTGGATCTAATTCTGATTGACATGATGAAATGCAATATGAAATGCTAAATGAATGCATGAATGAGGAGGGCAAATTTTGGGGTGTTACAATATCCTCGAATACTCTAAAACTTCATAAACACCCAAAAACACACCAATATCACATAAATAAATTATCAAATAATTCATAAAATGTTATAATTAAATAAAAAAACAATTAAATGAATTAGGGGCGTTACACAAGACATATATGTTTTTTGGGATTTTTGTTATATTGTTTGATGAGACGTTGAATTCCGCTGCGTTTTGGAGCGCTATTCTCCTTCAGCGTTCTGCAAAATGTCTGACGTTATGAATAAGAATCTCATGATCATCAAATATTTTAAGTCTGACAGTACCAATACCATTAACCTTACAAGCCATATTGTCACGAAGGAGACCTACTCCACCTTGCTCCAGCTTAGAAGTCTTAAAGTATCCTTTTCATGGACACATGTGATAAAATCATCTCGGGTTCATGACTCATCTCTCTTTAGTCTCCAAACTCGAAACCATTAGTGCATCAACACTCTCATAACTATCCTCTTTAAGGCATCTAAATTCTAAATAAATCATCATTACCTCTCATATTGGGATCCCTCATGAACTGAGCGGTTTTTTGACAAGTAAAGCATTTTAACTTTAACTTCTAAAACCTCCTTGATATGGACATTGTGGAAACATGTTTTGCAGGGTATTCAAGACTAGTGATCAAAGTAAAGAAAATTATCATGGCTTTCCTTTAACAATGTGATTTTGATGATGACAACTTAAAGGAAAACTTGTATGGAAACTTAAAGGATCTTTTAATGCACCCATTAAGTCAAACAAGTATAACAAACACTTAAAGATGCAAGCAGAAAAATTAGGATTTGGTGACCATTGCAAACATCCTCTGATGATAGCATTCATCCTAAAGATATCTCAATCCATATCTCCGAGAAAATTCAAGCAAGTGTCTACATGGTTAGCTTATTTGGAATGTCTTGAAGCTACAAAGTGTGAAAATTAAAGCTCGCATAATCGTGCCTGAATGAACCGCGTTTCGTAAAAACATAAGGGCTTTTTCATAAAGTTTTATGGCAAAATCACACACACACACTAAAACAAGTTTTTAAGCCTCTATTTCTTAAAGAAATAATCTCTAAAGTATTTTGGAGTCGTGCTAGTTGAATCAGGAACTATCATAATAGTTTTGGACAAATTTTAAAATTGTCCAATCGATTGGCACTAACACCCAATCGATTGGGTCGGTGAAAAAGTTATTCATAAGCAATTAGGACAACGTCTTAATTAAGGATAACATATATGTATTTTTTCTTTACTTTTTTATATTTGGTAATTGATTCATTTTATGGCTTCCAATCGATTGGGGCAAGATGCCAATTGATTTGCACATTAATTTTGGATTGTGGATCTTTCCTTTCTAATACCAACCTTAAGCCTATAAATAAAGTTATCTCCCTTTTCATTTTCATATCCATAAATGTGATCCTTTTATCTCACTTTGCACTCCCTCTCTCTTTCTAAAATAATTTTTCACTTTATCTCAGTTTAATTTATCTGTAGCGCTTTGAGAAAGTTTCTTTGTTTGGTGAGGAAGTTTATATTCTAGAAAGAGCATTATTGTAACTTACCAAGGAGTATTTTTGTTTTGGTTGAATAATGTATTCTTAAGGGAGTGTTTGTTTGGGTTAAAAAGATAAACCCATTAAAAGCTTTGTTTGGAATTTTAGGTTCTTAAATCGATGTATAGTTCTTACAGCTTTGCATGTTCAAAAGCTTACTTTGTTTCGAGATCCTCCCAGTTTAAAATCTCAACTTGGTTCAAGGTGATCCTGGTCAAAACTTCGGTTTGGTTCATAAGCTTATCCCGGTTCAAAATTCTGCTTTTGTTTGAGATAAGCCTGGTTTAAAATCTCAATACTTCATGGTCATCCTGGTTAAAACCTAGGGTTGTTTCGTGAGATCATCCTAGTTAAAAGCTTATCTTGGTTCGAGATAATTCCATAGAAAATCTCAGTTTATCTTAGGGCCTAACCGCTTTAAGTTACTATTTGGAATGAAGACTAAACGCTTTAATCCGATGTTTTATAAGGAGGACTAATCGCTTCGCTCCACAAGTTTGTGTTTGGAAGGAAGACTAACTGCTTATCTCAATTATTCATTATTTGGTTAGAATTTATCCTGAAACTTCATTTATCCTTGTATAAGGGGGTTCAAGAGTTTAACCTACTAAAATCTCTTAAGCATTACTGGATACTCTCAAGATCAAATCTTTGGGAGAGGATTAGGTCTTTTTATTTTGACCAAACCTCTATAATTGCTGGTATCGTTTCTCTTACTTCTAAGTCTTTATTTTCTTCTTATTTACTTTTTGCTACTATTTCTTAAAACGTTTTAATCAAAATGTTTTTAAACTCTGACAATGATAAAGAAAAGTTTTCAAACTATAATTTTTCTGAAACCCACATTCATCCTCCCCCCCCCCCCCCTATGTATGGAGGCATATGTCCAGTAAATGGCACCAAAGTCTAGCACATGTTCAAAGACTAATCGCCTTTAGAGGAATATGACTTCCAACACCTTTTTTAACAAGAGATCTTTCCTAAACACACATTCACCATTTAATGGTGTTAGTTTTGAATTATGGAAATCTACATTACAAAAATTTATTAAAAGTATTGATATTGAAATGTGGAAAGCTATAACAATGGTCCATTTATCCGTACTCACCAAATAGATGGGGAAGTAGTAGATAAACCTGATTTCCTTTGGACCATAGAGGAAAAGAGAAATTTAGAAATTGATTTCAAAACAATAATTTTCTAGTAATGTCATTAGATGATGGTAAACTCCTTTGTGTTTATAATTTCAAAATCGACAAGGAAATTTGGGATACTAATGAAATGACGTATGGAGTTTCTCCAAGTATCGAACGAGAGGAAATAAACACAAGAGGCAAAAAAGATGGATGTTTCATTTATAAATATTTTTCCAAATTTAGAAATGTTAGAAACTATATTTTAATATTTGTTACAAACTCATATCTAAGAGTTAAGAATTGGTATCATAAATTTAATCCAACTCTTAAATCAAAAGATGGGAATGTTTATGAATTTTAGGAAAAAAAAAAAGAAGGATGAAATCATAGAAAAGTTGAATGAACTAGTTAGATTACTTAAAGATGAAGGCATAAGCTTAAAAATTGAAGAATCCTCAACTTTTATCAAACTCCTATCAAACAATTCCCGTAGTTTCCTTTGAAAGAACATACTCAGTAGTTGAACAATCTTCGAAGGATTCAATATCTTATGAAGGAATTTCATTTGTGAAAGGATGTGAGTAAGAAGCACATTATCCGATGGAATCTTCAAAAGAATAGAAAACAAAGCCTCCAAGAATGAGGAAAAGTCAACCTCAGAGAGAACCATAAAAGAATCTTTTTCCAACAAAGAAAATGAAGTTTGCTTGAAAGCGTCTTCCAAGGAAGATGATTATGAGGTAACACATCCATCTTACAAGCAACTATTTAAAATAAGTGCTAAGTTAATTGAAAAATATTATAAGTAGAAGAAATGTAACTTAGACCTTACATTGTATTTATAGTTTCTTGAAGAAAGTAATAAAATGCTTAGGCTATAAATGGCTAATATTAGAAACTCAACAGAAACATGTAAGACTTATGTCTCTTTGAAAAAGGAAGTGACAGATCTTTATGAAACTCTAAGTAAATTTACTAACGAGAAACTTGACCTGATCTTATCAACTCAAAGTCCTTCCTGAAATAAGAATGGACTAGATTTTAAAACTAATATAGCACCTAGTAAAGGATCAAAAGGGAATAAATCAAACAAACTTGTTTATAAGTGCTTTGATTATAATAGACTAGGCCATTTAGAACTTTTTTGTTTCCATAGGTTGAAATGGTCTAAAGATGATAATCCTAGACCTTATAGAGCCACTAATGTAACATCATGAATTTTTAATTAATCATTTATTTGAATTTTTAATTTTATTTTACTTATTTATTTTTTATTATTGGTGAATTTATATGATTTATTATTTTTATTTAATTATTGGCGTGCTTGGATATTCTTGTGGGATTTATGGAGAGTGGTGGGAATTATTTAGAACTTTAGTTAATTTTAAATGATTAAAATAATAAGAAAATAGGGAATTCATGAGATTGGGTGGAAATTATGATTATTAGAAAAATAAGTGAATGAGGTAAAAATAAGAATAAGTTGGGGGAAGAGTGAAATTATTAAAAATATGAAAAATAGGTTAATATTAATAAGGAGGATTAATGGAGCTTTAGAATCAACAATACATGAAATTGTAGGAAATTAGGAGAAAGAGCAAATTATGAGAAGAGGCAAATCAAAGGTTTGAGAGAGAGGAAGAAGTCATATCCAAAGTTTACTCTTGCTGAAAATTAAGGTAAGGGGAAGGGGAATTACTATAATATGGTGTAAAATAAATGAAGGGTGGAGAGGGATCGTCGCCCTCCTCTAGGTTTTTCCAATATTGTTCACCATTGTTGATGTTTATGTGTTATTCAGAGAAATATGTGAAAAATTTGTTATAATTACTGTGAGATATATGAAACTCGTATTCTGTTTTATGCTAAAAGTTATACATGATGTAGTTATGTGAATCTGAATGTTATTATAGTGGTTGATGTATTTTGGTATTACATAATCTTAAACTCAAGATAAAGTGATGAACATGCTAATAGATTGATGGACATGATGTTGAATTGATAATTTCTAATTTGTAATATGTGTGGATTATTGTGTTTAGATGTTATAATATTACTGGGCATCAAATTATGGGATTGAGAGTTTTTACAAAATCGAAATTCGAGGTTCAAAAAGCCTCCAATGGTGAAAAATGGAATTCTAGGTTGCTTTTTATGCGTGTAACCGGTTACGCACTGAGTGTAGCCGGTTATCACTCTGTGGGTGGGAAATTGCAGAATTAAAAATGACGTAATTTGAGTTTTGTGACTCCGTTTGAGGCGTGGTTTGAAGCATTGGAAAGTTAACGCGTAGTAATTTAGCACGTGATTATATGATGTTACTTGTTGCATAGCGCTAATTGATGGTTAATGACGAAGAAATCATTTTGTTCTGATTGTTATGATTGATTGAATTAATGATTACCCCATGAGGAGTGGTGTTGATGTTGATGTTGAAATGATATTATTCTGATAAAATATTATGAGAAATTGAATGACATTTGAAATGTGGATATAATTGTATGATTCTGTGTTGTTGAATATGTTTGCATATCATACTTGTTGTGCTGAAGTGATAGCCTTCTT
The DNA here is from genome assembly GCF_024323335.1 of Lathyrus oleraceus. NCBI lineage: Eukaryota > Viridiplantae > Streptophyta > Magnoliopsida > Fabales > Fabaceae > Lathyrus > Lathyrus oleraceus. The sequence goes on from NC_066583.1 coordinate 339,949,710, forward strand.
GGCGGTGTACACAATCAAAAGTGGGGTTGGTTACGAATGATCATATTTGCATGTTGTTGTTGAGTCCATGCATCATGGTGTACGAACTTCGGTTCGATGGTGAGATTTGGTTCAGAAGTGGGGACCGGGAGCGAGTAACTGATTTCAGTAATGGGATTAGTGAAGCGTTACTGATTCAGTAGTGGGGATTAATGAAAACTAGGGTGAGTTATGGTTCAGAAGTGGGGATCAGAAGCAAGTAGATGATTTCAGTAATGGGATCAATGAAGCATACTAATTCAGTAATGGGGATCTGTGACGATTATGCTGGGCTCTGATTCAGAAGAGGGGACCAGGAGCGAGTATAGATGAAAATTAGTAACATGTCTCTGATGTCCAAATTGGTACCACATACATTGAGTCTAGATTATTGGTCATATTGCATACATAAAAGTATTATGAATTGTTTCGTTATTGTGAATATGTGATGTGTTTGTTTGTTTGTATGAATGTGTTACCTTGTTATGTTTTGCACCATTAATATATTTGAGAGAATTCCCATCCATATTTGTTTGTTGTGGTGTTTGTGCTTCTCTGGAGTACAGAAATTTGGGTTGAGGAGTAGCTGCTTGAGCTAAAGGACGGTGTTGAGTCCTCTTTAGTTATTTATCATTCGGGTCCTTAGTGATGTCTCACTTATATGTAGCATTAGGGACAGGCTGTCTATATTTTGTTGTAACATATCTTATTCACTTTGAAGTTTTTGAACCACTTTCTTATTCATTTGTTGTTGAGAAGTTATATGTAAAACTTTATTGTTTCTGCTACTTAATTCACATGATTATATTTTGTTAATTTTTATGTTTTGTGAAACATGTGTGACACTCTACGTGTTGAGTTAAAATTGAATTATTTTACTAAATGTTGAGTCAGAGAATTAGGGTGTTATGTAGTGGTATCATAGTAGGTCGGTCTGTTCAGCCTAGGATTTATAAATTTGTTTATTTACCTGGAATACGGAATGTGTGTGAACATTGTCTATGTTTGTCTTGATTTCATAACTTCTTTCCAGCAGGAGTGGGATTGAAATAAGTGGGGGAGGAACTTATGTTTCTATGAGGTCTTTTAGGTGTGAAGGGTTGGGTCAGCATGCTGCTGAGGGCGAGAGTGCAAGTGTTGTTGAGACTCTATTGTTTCTCGAACTCGAAGAGAGTACATATTTGAGATTCATATTCGTTGGTCAGGTTGATATGTCTTTGAGGGAGATCGATCAGATGCTCATGATGTTCGCTTCCTTGAGAGTGGAGAGAAATGTTGTGGCTAGTGATATTTTGGTGGTGTATGAATTTCCTAATGTTTTTTCCTAAATATATTTGTGACTTGCCTCTGGAACATGAATTTGAGTTCGCCATAGATTTAGTACCTGGTACTAGACTTATGTCGATGTCCCCATATAAAATGTCTGCATCGGGGTTGGACGAGTTGAAGAAACAGTTAGAAGATATGCTTTAGAAGAAGTTTGTTAAACCCATTGTTTCACTATGGGGAGTACCGGTATTGTTGTTTGGTGTGTCTAATGCGCTAGGTGTGTTTATGGATTACATGAACATAATATTTCATCCCTATTTGGATCACTTTGTTATGGTATTCATCAGTGTATCTTGGTGTATTCGAAGTCAGATGAAGAGCATGCATGACATATGAGAGTTATGTTGCAGACTTTGCAAGAGAAGAAGTTATATGTAAAGTTATCCAAGTGTGAATTCTGGTTGCACGAAGTGAGCTTCATTAGTGACGTAATTTCCAATGATGGTATAGCGGTCGATCCGTCTAAGGTGGACACAATGTTGTAGTGGTAGATTCCTAAGTATGTTACTAAGATCATAAGTTTTCTTGGTTTGGATGATTATTGCAGGAGGTTTGTAGAAGGATTTTCGAGGATAGCTTTGCCTTTGACTCGGTTGACTCAAAAAGGACAAATTTATGTGTGGGATGCTCAGTGTGAGGAAAGCTTTCAAAAGTTGAAGAAAAAGTTGATGACAACTCCATTTTTGGTTCTACTAGATGCTGGTGAATCCTTTATGGTGTTTTGTGATACTTCGAAGATGGGCTTGGGTGGTATGTTTATGCAGAAGAGTAATGTGGTAGCTTATGCTTCGAGACAACTGAAAGTTCATGAGAGGAATTAGCGTACCCATGATTTAGAGTTAGCAGCTGTAATGTTTGTGCTTCAAGTTTAGAGACATTATCTGCATGGATCTAGATTTGAAGTTTTCAATGATCATAAAAGTATAAAATACGTGTTTGATCAGAAAGAGTTGAATATGAAACAGAGAAGCTGGATTGAGTTCTTGAAAGATTACAATTTTGGGTTGAGTTACCATCCTGGTAAAGCTAATGTGGTTGTATATGCTTTGAGTAGGAAGTCTTTGCATATGTTGGCATTAATGATTAGAGATATGGACTTGATTGAGCAGTTCCAAGATCTTAGTCTGGTATGCGAGATGACGTCGCAAAGTGTTATGATGGGTATGTTGAAGTTGACTAACTATTTTCTGGATGAGATCAGAGAGGACCATAAATCAGATTTGGGATTGATTGACCAGTTAGTGTTTATTAATCAAGGTAAAGAGGTGGATTTCAGAATTGATGAGAATGGTGTTATGAGGTTCAGAGATAGATTATGTGTACCAGATTTGACAGAGTTTAAGAAGAAGATTTTTTAGGAAGGTCACATAAGTGGTTTGAGTATTCATCATGGTGCTATGAAGATGTATCAGGACCTTAAAAAGATGTTTTGTTGGTAGGGTATGAAGAAGGATGTTGTTGAGTTTGTGTATTCTTGTTTGACTTGTCAGAAGTCGAAGATCGGGCATCAGAAGCCTTTAGTATTGATATAACCATATAGTACTCCAGAGTAGAAATGGTGTCATCCCCCATTTTGTCCAGATGTTTTAAATTTCCAAGCAACCATCTTTATTTCGTTTTGTCCAAAATAAAATTTTAGTTTTGCAGACAGGTCGGTTAAACCGATTCCTTAACCACGTGTAAAATCAGAGAATGGTGTTTTCAGGTTTGGGCCTACAACTGTCTGTTTTATTGATCTACATTATGCGTAGTTTAATATGGTGTGCTCATTTTATTTTTTTGCGCCTTCGCCCGTTCATATTTTGATCAGTTTGAGCTTTTTCATCCAGGTATTTTTAAATGCAAGATTTGATCCACGACTATCTATTCTACTGAACTATATTTTTCGTAGATTATTTTAGTGCATTCATTTGTTTTTTCACATACTCGCGCATCCAATTCTTTATTCATTTTAATTCATTTTTTCTTCATTTTTTGATAAAAATAAATAGAGATAAAATAAAATAATTAAATTATTTTGTTTGTTTTTATTAAACATTATTTGATTTTATTTCATTATTTTAAGACTCGTTCTGATCACTTAACAAATATCCAGGGATATTATTGGGATTAGTTGAAAATTGAAAACCCTGGTGTGCAAATATAAATGTTAACTAGTTTTGGGCCATTTGGACTCATCAGCGGCCGCTACTAACATACTCCACATCTCTTCTCCCAAATTCAAAAATTAAAAATAACACAGAAAAAAAAGCAAAGTAAAAAAATCAGAAGAAGAATACTCTTCTTCTTCGTGACTGTACATCACCCTATCAAATACCATCCCTCTTATCCTTCCTACTCATCGGGTCAACATGACCTCCATTTTCAACATACTCCCTTTGTCGGCAAACTTACCATAAAACACCTCCTTCTGACGAAACCAACTCACCTTTGTAACATTCTCACCGGTGAAATTCTTCATCGTCCATCCTCCGTTCCACCTTGTAACTTCACTCCAGCCACCGTCATCATAAAAAAACCATCAACCTCTGGTCTGTTCTGTTCACAACTCCGAACACCATGTACACCCCCGCTCCAATAACAACAACACAAGCACCACTTTCAGCATCGCAATCGCGCTTCGATTTCGTTTGGTTCAACTCAAATTCAACTCGACTCGGTTTCGCTTCTATGAGTTCCGCTATTATTGTTGGTAAGGTGTTTTGCTTAAGATTTTTTGCTTTGTTAATATTATGTGTTTTAATGTTGTCAGTTTGGTATTTCGATTACGTGTGCTTTTCGTGTCGAATTCAATTTTGGATGTTGTTAGACTTTTGTTTTAATTCAGTAACACTGTTGTAATGATGTAATATTTTTTATTTGTATATGCTTTTGATTATTGTTGATTTGTTGCGTTAAAATTGGATCGTTCTGCATATTCGACATGATTTATATGTTGTAACCCTGGTGGATTTTATTTTGATGTAATGTGTAATGTGCATGCATGATGTTTGGTTGCGTTTGGCGCTATGTTTCGCACGATATGTTGTGTTACGTTGCAACTCACGTGTTAAATTTCGTGTCACCACATTACTTTTTGTTATGTTACATTAACTTTCATTGTGTTATGTTAACTCAATATGTGTGTTACATTTTGTATGCTTCTTCTTAATTCGATTTCGATATACGTGTGTTGGTTATGATTATGGTATGCGTGTTATTTTTTTTACATTTTGTTGCGTTGTTTTTGTGCATTACGTTTCATATATTCACTTTGCATTTTTGTTGCCTAATGTCGCATTTGCTTCACGTTTCGTCATGCATACTTGCTTTTTGTCACAATTCGTACGTTACCATTTCGTTGTGTTATCACACTTCACGCGTTAACTTTCGTGAAGTTAGAATTAGCGCCCCACGTTAGAATTTGTATCCTCACGTTACAACTCGTGACCTCACGTTAGAATTCATGACCTTACATTACAATTTGTGTGTTAACTTTCGTGACGTTAGAGTTCGCGCCCTGCATTAGAATTCGCATCCTCGCATTACAATGCGCGACTCACTTTAGAGTTTGTGACATTGTGTTACAATTCGCGCTTTAACTTTCGTGACGTTAGAATTCACGTCCTCGCGTTAGAATTCGCAACCTCACATTACAATTCACGCGTTAACTTTCGTGATGTTAGAATTTGCGTCCTTGTGTTACAATTCGCGCGCCAACTTAATTTGCGCACTTGGGTTATGCTTTCACGTACATTAACCATTTCATAATAAAATCAAAATCTTTTCACATTTCAAACTTAAATCATTTTACGCAGGTTAAACTCGATTAAATCATTTTTCATAAATCGGATAAAAAGGAACTAGTTTGGTGTATGCCCCACTCTTTTCCCTGAATATTTGGATATGAGCTGTATAGCTCAACCATTCGAGTATTTGTCATTTTCTTAAAACTTAATAACTAGATCAAATTCAACTCGTCTCCTTCATGAATGAATAAGGAATAATTGGGTGTATGCTTATTTATTCCCCGAGTACTTTGATACGAGTTGTATAGCTTGACCATTTGAGTGCTCGTCATCTTTGAGAAATTCTAACCCAATTCGTATCTTAAGCAATTTCATTTTCACAACAAATTGGACGAAAAATGAATAATTAGGTGTATACCTCTTTCTTATCCGGGTATTTGAATACATGTCGTATAGCTTGACCATTCAAGTATTCATCTTCCATTCAAAATTCAATAATTAATCGAGCTTAGTTCACCATTTGGTGGATGAAAAATGACTAGTTTAGTGTATGACACTCTTTTCCCTCGAGTATTTGGATATGAGTCGTATAGATCGACCATTTGGATGTTTGTCTTCCATTAAGGGATTGTGACTTAACTCGTCTCACAAATTTCATAACAAACTCGAATGAAAAATGATTAATTGGGTGTATACTTCTTTCCTCTTCGATTACTTGGATATGAGTCGTATAGCTCGATCATCCGAACACTCGTCATCCACTTAAAAACATACTCAACCAATCAAACTATCTTTTTCTCGCCCCCACATGATCAAAAACCTTTTCACAAATGAACAATGTTTTATCCATTCTACCAAGATACAAACAAACACTTGTCCCCATGTGCGAGCATACAAGCAACGTTTAACCACTAGAATACGAACAAGCATGATCATTTCTACCGCGATACAAACAAACGCTTAAGTCTTCCGTGTGCAAGCATACAAGAAATATTTAACTGCTAAAATATGATCAATCAGGATCCTTTATACCACAATACAAACAAATGCTTAAACCTCTCATGTGCGAGCATACAAGCAATGTTTAACCGCTAGAATATGACCTAAGCATCGCTCACTAAAATCAACCAACAAATACGTGATCTTCTACCAAGAACCTGTAGCTTTGAATTTCCCATCGCACCTGGGGATACGTAGGAGCGAGATTCAACGTCTCATCAAACAATATAACAAAAATCCCAAAAAACATAAATGTCTTGTGTAACGCCCCTAATTTATTTAATTGTTTTTTTTATTTAATTATAACATTTTATGAATTATTTGATAATTTATTTATGTGATATTGGTGTATTTTTGGGTGTTTTATGAAGTTTTAGAGTATTCGAGGATATTTTAATAATTTTATAATTATTAAAATATTTGGTTAAGAGCGGTATATTTTATTTAATTATTTAAAATAACGATAATAATTATTTGAGGTTTATAGTAATAATTATTTAATTATTTAAATATAGGGTGATACCTTATGTCAAAAATATATTTTCCTTTTAAAATAAAATAAATATTTTATTTAAATATTAAAGGTGTGACGCTTAATTGAATAATTATTTAATTTAAGATATATTTTATTTTATTTATCAATTAAACAAATATTTAATTTGGGATTAAATATTTGGGAATTAATATTTAATTGGGTTAAATATAATATATATCGTAAGAAGAGTCTGACAGTGAGGGGAAAATGAAGGTTTGAAGCATATCGCTAAACGACCATTTTTGGAGCGATCTTGAGGCAGCGATTTGGAGAGGGAGGAACATCAAGACCTTGAAAGCTCAATCGATAAGGTAAGGGGGGAGATTGCTTACTATAGGGTGGGTTTTAGGCAGCAGAATGATGAGGGTTCCCTTACCCTCTCATCAGCGCTTATTTTTCATCTCTGTGAAATGTATCAAATCAAAATACAAGTATTGCTCTGACCATATGGGGTTTGGCCCAACCCCTTTGGTATGTATGATTTTTTATGAATAATATGTTTTTATATTGCAATTTTTGTTTTGGGAGTCGATCGTTGTTACGTGCCCAAATGGGATAAAATCTCATTTGGTCATTTTTGGTGATCGATATGATTTTTGGTGATCGATATCACTTTTGGTGATCAATATCACTTTTGGTAATCGATATGGTTTTTGGTGATCGATATCACTTTTGGTGATCGATGTGATTTTTTATATGATGTTTGGATTGATAAAAAGGTTTATAAAAAAATTGAAGGTTTATGATTGTTTTGTTAAAAAGTATCATCCCTGAATGTTTAGCCAAATTGGTTTTACCCAAAATCCTTTGTTCAATTCTATAGGATAATATCTCACTAATGTTTATAGGGATAATCTCATTTGATCACTCTTTGTCCTTTATTTTATGGTTTTGTTAACCGTAACCCTTTTGGGGAAAATCTAAAAACTCTAAAATTAATCTTTTGGGGGAAAATCATAACTTTTGGGAATTTGTCATTGAGAATGATATGGTGGAAGAATTCGACATTGGGATGCGGAAAATTGGAAAATCTAGGGAAGGAGGGTTGGTTGCACGTATCGGAGGAGAAGTCGCGCTTCAGAACGGTTTTCAGGAGAATTTTGAGCAAGTTTGGCGTCCGATGTCAGAATATCTCATATTATATATTTTCGGAAAGGGAATCGTCTCAGAAATCAAACTCATTGTTTATCGTGACTATTCGGTTTTTAAGCCGTTTAAGCTCGTTTAAGTTCCGAAAACAGCATTTTACTATTTTCTGAAATTTAAATAATTTTTATGTTTTATTTATTTTATGTATTTAAAGATATTTGGTAATGCCATAAGGGTTAACCTTTTCATTATAATAAATTTTAAATTTTGTTTAATCTTTCTGGTGAAGAATAATATTTTTTATAAATAAAGTTAAAATTAACAAAATATTTGTTCTTAGTTGAAATTGTGATAAAATAGTCTTAAATTAATTAAAAATAACTTTTTATAAAATATTATAAAAATATTAGTATATTTAACTCCCCTTTTAGGAATATAATTAACTAAATAATTTTGGGTGTAAGAAAAGTAATTATATTGTTTAGTAAATAAAATTTTAGGTGATTTGAATTTGGGTGATCCTTATTGGATAATTTGTGGTTCGTCAATGGAACCTATTTGGTTGATATCCTTTGGGATAATTTTGGTGTTTATGAGTATTATTATACATAATTTTGGTGAATTATGATGTTTGCCCATGAAATGCATATTCGTGATTCATATTACCATGCATTCATGTATTTTGGAGTTTAGGTGGGACTTCGGTCCATTTTGGTGGCCTCAGATCCATTGGTGGGGATAGTTGGTCTTGGTGGAAAAGATCAGGAGCGAGTCTCAGATCCATTGGTGGGGATCGTTGGTCTAGGTGGGAAGGATCAGGGACTAGTGGAATAAAATCAGTAACATACCTCTGATTCCACAATATATTTTTGGTACCATATACATATAGGTGACGGAGTTGGTGGATCATAACATTGCATTTTATGGTGACGTGTGTTTGTGATTGTAACTGATATATATATATATATATATATATATATATATATATATATATATATATATATATATATATATATATATATATATATATATATATATATATATATATATATATATATATCATTTATGTATGATCATTGTGTTTCTTTAATGTCATTCTGTTGCTGAAATCACATTGTTACTATATGTAAGTATATTCTCACCCCTTTCTTGGTTGTTGGTTTTGTGGTGTGCTTTGCACAGGTGATTAGCAGGACTGCGGTTCGTTGTTGCAGTGAGATGGCTATTGCCTCTCAGTAGACTTTTATCTTCCTTATATTCTAGTTTTCGAATAAGAATGCTCTGATCTGTAACACTGGGGATAAGGACGTTCGTTTGCATACTTTGATTTGTTTGTAATCAACTATTATGAGATTTTGATCATGATGTATTGATTCAATTTTATTCAGATGTGTTTTATGGTTTTTCTAAGTAAATTTTTGTTGTGCAACATCTGTTGTTTTATGATTTATGAAGTATTTATGATGGAGTAACATCATTTCCCTGTTATTTTTATTTAAAATCTATTATCGGGGTTAAGGGTGTTACATCTTGCCTAGAACTATGTAGCTTTGAATTTTTCATCTCACCTAAGGATACGTAGGAGAAAGAGTCGCAACCTTATCAACTCTTTTGCGGTCTTTTATTTTTCTTTTTAAACTTTTAATAACTAGAAGAAAACAAATAACGAAAGCTAACATTTTATTCGTAAATCTAAATAAATGATTCTCATTGAGTATAACAGATGTGAGGGGTGTTAATATCTTCCCCTCGTATAACCGACTCCCAAACCTAAATTTGGTAGTGAGGACCATTTTCTTTTTCTTTTAAGGGTTTTATCAATATTTTACCTTTCCTTTCTATAATAAATAAAGTTCGGTGGCGACTTTGTTGTCATCTCGAGTGTGTGAATGTCTGTGTTCATTTTTATGCACCACGACAGCTGGCGACTCTGCTAGAGAGTGTCTCTGCTTGATAGTCAAGCCTAATTTAGTTAACTTTGCGATAAATATTGGTGTTGTTTATTTGTTTTCTTATACCTGTTTGTAATACTTTGTATCTTATGTGTTATTATTGTTATCTGCTTATCTATTGTGAATGGGATTCTCTGGTTATATGCACTTTGTGAGATAGACTCTACACCCGAGTATGAGAAGAAACTTAGGATTAAGTTGGTGGTTGTATATTATTGGTACGCGAGGTGTATGCCTCGTTGGGATGATACGAAAACCTCGCACATAGTAGACCCTCATGGAGGTATTGTTGTTTAATGAGTATTCATTATTGCGAAAATATTTTCAAGCAGGATTCGTGACTCTAGAGAACTTTTTAGAACCTTGGAGTCGATGGTTGTGTAGTATCGATCTGTGAGATGTATGCCTCGTGAGGTTGATACGAAAACCTCGCCTAAAAGAGATCATCTTAAGGGTATTATTGTTTGATGAGTATTCGTTAAGGCGTGAATATTCTATATAAATGTCCATGACTCTAGGAACTTGAGACCATAGAGCTTGCATGTGGGGTTTCATTTATCAAAAAATCCTAAAATACCCTTTTGTTGATACTCAAAACATGATGTTTATGTGATCATGAGCTTTACATTGCATTTTTCATGCATATAAAAAAACATGCATTCGCATTTCTTCATCATGCATGCATATCATTTTTCCATAGAAAAAAAACTCACTCTAGCTTTTGCTCATAACCAACAAGTTGACTTCCCGACACCCATATCGAACTCGAAGCAGTTCTCAAAGGATCATGGATCAGTTAGAGCAGAATTAGATTGCACTGAGAGAATGTGGATCTCATGAAAGGAAAGGTAGATCAAATTTTGGAGGCTGTAACATCTATGACAAGAAAAGAAGAAGAGCTTTGACAAGGCGCCACGGTTCAAATGTTATTCCAATCCATGTCTTTCCTTTCACCTTGCAGCCTGCAATGATCAACCTGATGTATGGTGTTCACCCGGATTGTTTGAAAATTCGGAAAACTTCATGTTCTTCTCGTATTTTTTGAAATTTCTGGTACAAATTCTTCACTCCCGGTTTTTTTCAAAATGACCAGTAAAAATGCGTGATTTTTTCAAAATATTCAGTATAAATCATGCATTTTTATCGGATTTTTCAAAAAATCCGAAAAAACGTATGCATTTTTACCGGATTTTTAAAAATATTTTATAGAAATCATGCATTTTTACCAATTTTTTTGAAATATTCGGTAAAAATGCATGAAAAACTTGAATTTTTACTGGATTTCTTTAAAAAATGGTAAAAATGCATGATTCTTTTCTAAAAATCCGGTATAAACTTAAAAATTCGATTAAAAATCATTATTTAATACTCATGAATTCGATAATGACGAGAACTTTTCAAAATACTCAAAATCTTAAAATGGAATTATGAAATAAATTTTTAAATTTTACAGGATTAATATGGTAAATACATAAGATTTGTGGGGTGTCAGGTCCATTTTTTGGGGTGACATGATAAAAACTTTAAGTATAAGTCACAATAAAATCACTAAATCTCTTTCTTAAAGTTAAAATGTGTGGGTTGGATGTAATTCATCACTACAAATTTTGATTGAATCTCTTTTTTAGAATGTGTGAGTTGAGTCTAACTCATTTCTACAAAATCAACTTATACGGTATAGATTGTTCTCACTTGAAAATATATGTTAAGACCGTATCATTTTCGATGTGGGACTCTTCAACACATTTCTTCACATTTAAGACTGGACATCCGAAACTTGAAAATATATGTTAAGACCATATCATTATCGATGTGGGACTCTTCAACACATTTCTTCACATTTAAGACTGGACATCCGAAACTTGAATATAAATTACAAATTGTTCGATAACCAAAACTTGACAACTAATAACCCAATAAATCTTAAATAGACTCTAAAATCATCTTAGAATATGTGAATTTGAAATAATGTATTATTATAAAACTATTATAAAATAAGGATTGTCCCGCTTAAGAGCTTTTTTTTAGTGGGAGACTATTTTACACTCTTGAAATGGAAGATTTGTCCCGTCCAATTGTTGAAATAAGTAGAAGTCTCTAAAGTCTTATCAAAGATTTATATCAACGAAATATTATATATTAATTCCTCTGTTTTATTTTAATTGTCACTGGTAAAGTTCAAGATTGTATTAATTGTATTTTTGTCATAATTACCCTTAGAATTTATTATAGAAAAAAAATTAAAATAAATATATTAAATAATTAAGAATATTATTAGATAAAAATTAAAAAATTATTATTTGAAAATTAATAATATTGATTAGTTTTAACGATCATAAACTTTGTCAAGACTGTCTTATCGTAGTAGTAAGGTTGAAAGAAATAACTTTTCATTTTTTTTCATTTCCTTTGTGCAATCATTAGAGACAGAAAAAAAATTGTTCATTATACAATTTCTATCAATGCTCAAGAGTCAATTCGCAAGCAAAGTATTAAAAAAATCAACTTTTGATGTGATTTTTATGAGAGATCGAGTAATATATTGAAGAATTGGTGATTTAATCTTTAATGTAATTAATATTTAACTAACTCGTCTATGAAGTCCTACAATAATCTTAAAATTTTATTTTTATGTTTGATTTATTTTTTCATTCAACCCTAAAACATAATTAACCTGATTAACAGTGACACTATAAGAAAAATATTTTATCAGTGATTCCTACTTAGTCTATTTAATTAAGTTGCAGGAGGTTTTAACTTGTCATTCCCACATTTATATTTAACACTCCTAAAATTTCATAATTCTATAAACAAAAATTTAAAACACATTTCAATATAAAATTTTCGATACATAAATTAAAACTTTTGGTATAAAATAAATTTTCGATGGTGTATTTATAATTTTCGATATATCGTAATTTTTTAAATTTCCATAAATTTGCAAAATTATCGAAAATATTAAAGGTATCATGTTATACCGGAAATGTTAAAGGTACCATGTTATACCGGAAATTTAACCAAAATGAAATTTCCAAAATAAATGCAAAGTTGTATAAATATGGGTCATCTGTTGTTTGATAAAAAAAACATCGTAAAATGCTTATTCTCCGATTTTTTATTAAGGCTGAAGTGTACTTTAACAGAGCTTTACCTCCCGTAGAGTTCCGGCTTCCGGATAGCACCACATCTTTCGTCGCCTTGACATCCAAGTTGAATGAATTGTTGTGTGATACCGGTAACAGAAAGGTGTGAAAGATCGAATTCGTGAAGATTGGATTGATACTTATGGAATGGTGAAATACAACCTTATTGAGTTGAAGATCGATGAAGATGTGAAGGATATATGGAGATCATTTCGCTGTAGGTTAACAAAGGGGTTGATCGAGTTAGATGTGAAGATTTCAAGATCTGACGACGACATAATTAAGATGATAAAACTTTATTTATTATTGTTTCCTTAATTTATGTTTAAGTTATGTAATCGTTTGTCAAATGTTAAATTATGTTCATCTTGCATCAATGGAAGATCCAAAACATTATCTAAATAGGTCATGAGTAATATTACATGTAATATACAAATAATATATAAAAATAACAATAAGCTCCCAGTACATCTGTACCAAAACAAGTTCCTCTTACTTATCCCGAAGTCAAGACATACAAAGGTGAGCGCCCCATTTAAAATTAAACTCCTTCAGCATGACCTCCTCAAAAACTCTCAAATCTCGTACAGCAATCAAACATGTAAGTGACAGGCTAATAATAGGAGCGGTCAAGAATCTTCCGACGATAGGGAGATGGAACAATGAGGAAACATCATCCAGAGTGATAGTAATCTTCCCAAACGGAAGATGAAAGGAAGATGTCTTCTTGTGCCATCGATCAACAAAAGCAGTAAGAAGTGAAGCGTCGAGCATGGTAAGTGAGCAATCGGCAAATGCAAGGAGCTCAAAATTCTGTACAATACGCCTGACATGCTCAGGCATCGGAGTTTTGGGAAAGTTCTTCAACTTCAACTCGTGTAATGTCACCTTCAGTGTAGGACAGTCCTGTGATAAACAAAATTTTAAAAATTAGCAGTTAGCTTTCATGGAACAATATTAAATAAATTAAAGTTATATATATATATATATATATATATATATATATATATATATATATATATATATATATATATATATACCTTTCCATACCATAGTCGGTATGTCACATGGTCAACATACTCTATAAGCACTGACTGGTTATATGGATCCTCCCAAGAATGCTCCATCAATGTGCACAGACGGCTCCGTCGACGGAGTCGTAACCTCTATGTTATTGTTAGCAGTAGCAGATTGGATCGGATTTGTAAAAGCCACCTCATCAGCAACAACAACATCTAGTTGGACCACGTCATCTGCAACAGTGGCATCTTCCTGGACCACCTCATTTGTCACCTCATCAGCAACCTCAGCAACAATATGTGTCACATTTGTCTCGGTCGTTGGGTCATGAGCATCATGAACCAACCCGTCCTAAGCATGAGCAGCCTTAGCATTATCTTTGGATTGCTCGACTGATCTTACCTCTCGGCGTCTGGTGCTACGGGGTGAGCAACTGCCCCTGCTCAGTCAACCGTCTCCGGTGTGAATCGGTTGAAACCATTCATCATATCAAGGAAGACTCATCCTTAACGGTCATATCCTTGTATGTCGCTCTATCCGTCACTCTGTTTGCAATAGTGTCGTCTTTGCCCCTATATTTCATTGGAAAAAATAGGAAAAAAGATAAGATTAATTTCAGAAATTTTAAAATTTTCCTAATTTCATCGAAAATTCTAAAATTTCCATCAAACAACAAAAAATTTATAATTATCAAAATTTCTGAAATTTTTGAAAAAATGCAGCTCATTTGTACCGCAATTTGTGAAATTTTCGGGACAACTTTTGAAAATACCAAAAAATTTAGAATGCACGGTACAAGTTCACACAAATTTAATAATTCACGGTGAAAAAAACATATTGATTTTAAAATTTCCGATATCAGCGCTAGACAATTTGAAATTCGTGCGTGTGATTAGTAAATTTTAAAAGAAAAAAAAGATTGCAAGATTAATATTATCTATTTATAAAAAATAGGGTGTCGTTTGTGTGGGAGGTGGCAGGTTGAAGCCCCAGATGTTGCCACTAGGCCTACAAGCATTATTCCTCAAATCTAATTTTTCTTCTTGTATCTTTGACAAGAACTTGCTTAAATTGAATACTTGTTATCTTACACCATTTTAAATATATATTTATTTTCTAGTAGTGGGTCTCTGATTCTCATTTTGTGACTGATGAGAATAAAATCAATTTGTTTATCATATTGAAATGCGTACATCAAATTTGAGATTTTTTTAATCAAACACAATAGAAGTAGTATATCTAAAAGCTAAAGTCAACTGAAGTGGGAAATTACCCAAGATTCTAAGCTAAACATGATAATATCAATTATTAACATTACAGTATGTGTTTAATTTGTAGGTTACCATAAAAAGAAAATTTCTGACTAAAATTCACGAGTAACTCGAACCCAACATACAAAATTCAAAAGTTTTATAGTATAATTGTTTCTTTTAAGATTCAATAGTCAAAGGTTAAAATTAGGATTATTAGTTTCACTTATTTTTCATACAATAAAAATACTTTAACAAGTTCTATCTGGAAAAATAGAGTGTAACTTGTGAACGTTCTTTAAGAAAACTATAGTTAAAGATTGAAATATTGAAGAAATTGAAAGATTGAAATATTGAAGATTAATGAAGATGAGGATGAGATAGTGCCAAACTCTTTCATTTTCAAGGGGAGAATTAACTGATTCCTTATAAATATTAAAACCATTGTGACCTATAAATAACACAATTAATCACAGGATGCAACAGAAAGTGCTACACGTAGGTCATTAGATGTTCCACATATATACATTCTATAAGTTTCAATATCTTGTTGAGAAACACTACCACTACGAGCTGCATAGTGATTACCACTCACTTTATCGTGTAGCGAAAAAATAATCTCCCTGAGGATTGGTTCGTGACCATTGAGAAGATTGCCCATGCTCAAAACCTTTCTCCAAGACTGGTTAGCAGTGGGAGGAACGAACATATTTGACAACACTTCCCTTTCATTGTCCCTTATTTCTTGTTTCTTGTCAAATTCCTATGCAAGAATACAACAAGGATAGATGAAATGCATGTATAAAAAAGGTAAGAAACACTTTGCGTGGAATATTATTATCAAATCAACTAGTAATAGAAACATTTTACCTTTTCAACAACCTCTTCTGTCAAGCCTGTTCCCATTCTTGGAATATAAAAGTTGTAGTAATCATTAAAAATTTCTCTTGAGAGGCGTGGTGCTCGTATAAGCTTGCGATGAAGAGAAGCTGCGACAGTTAGTAATTTTTCAACATGTTCAAAAACGACACACAGTCGTTTTAAGTCTTCGATAGTCTCGCTGTCTGCAGACAATCGATTTACTGCAACAGAATGGAAATGAGTTAAAATTTATTCTTTTCACATGAGCGAAATTAACGAATAATTAGATACCTTGAAGAGGCCTCAAAGCTGATGCCATGGTAGGGTAAAGTTGTTGAATCTTAGTCTCCATCTGGTTCAGTTCTCCATAACTAGTCTGACTTATTGTGTCGGCTGCCGCTCTGAAGGCAGTAGACACCATTTGTTCAAGCAATTGATGTGGTTGTAAGGTTTCAAGATAATGAAGAACCTGGAAAATTGAGAATATAAACATTACAGTCTCTCGAGCAACACAAACATGTACAAGTAGTCATTTTCCTTTCAATGACAGTAGAAATTTCATTTGATAGATATACTAGTTTGATGGACACAAGAACATGTTACAAATGAACTATATAATTTTAATTTCTAGTTCTAGCTGTTATTCATGGGTGGACCCTCAACTCACCAAATACGCCCACCTTATGGCATAGCCAACATGAACTATTTTCCCATAAAACCACATGTTTGCCAGCTCAGTTGGTAGCTGTGTAGGAACATCCCACTTTGTTCACCTTTAAAAGGTGAGTTACAGCCACTAGACTACTTGACCCAAAAAAATCACAGGTTTGCTTTGCCTTTCCAGCACAAGGACGTTATTAACCGAGATGGACTGCATTCCAAGACAAATCCTCTTATATAAATATAGGGATGGACCTTCTTAAATCTTGCTTAAAACCACTTCCCTCGTTGCTAATAGTTTCTATGCTATAACAATCCAACAATATGTTTTACAATATAAAAAAGAAAAGAAAACAAGAATTTCTTTAAAAATACTCACTTTTTCTCCTTCTCTGTTTGGATCAAGAAGAGGCTTCTGTTCCGAAGCAGGAAGAGCAGGTGCTTTATTCCAAATGTTTCTCCACAAATTTCCATGATCCGACATTCTCTTAGAAAGCCTCCCACGTGGAGGCCAACTATCTTTCGACTTATTGATGTCAAGAGCATTGGGTGATGTTGATCCACTGCTCTCAGGATCATCATCCGCTTCCCAATCTCCAGGTGAATGCCACCTAATAAAGTCTTCGAAAATAGCATCTGGATTCGCTGCTTTAAATGCTGACATATCTAATAGCACCAAAGGCATTTTTTGTCTGTCACATATTATAGTATTGAACAATGTTGGCATGCACTATTAACTATGAAGCATAAAGGGAAAAAGTTTACCAAGGGTGAAACAAATAGTTTATTTATGTCAAACCACTAAACCATTTGTCTCACAAAAAAATCACTTTTGGATTAAGTTTCATTATGCAGATCAATACCCTTAAAATTTCATATATTTTAAAAACAATTTGTACTTTATCAGTTTATCCTACAAAAAATAACATACAATATATGTTAAAATATAAACTACTATCAAATGTCTATCACTCCATTTAGTTACTGGCGTAGGTATATCAACACCAATTATAGAGCATCAGGATGCATGATCATTTTGGAAATGTACGAGTATATACATTTATATTATTTTTAACATCTTAAACATCTGCTTCCAGAAATAAAAATCGACAAGATTATCACATAAAAAAGGAACTAGGAATGTGATTAATAATTATATGGTGTGATGAAAAATAGTATAAATTTTTACCTGAAGTAAGGATATCCTTTTCCAGCTGAGCAGAAAAGTTCTGTAGAAAAAAATATGATTGATATATGCAATGAAACATATATAACTCAACTGCAAGTTTTCTTAGAGTTCAAAATTCACAATAAATGTATGCAATAATCAACCAAATTCAAATGAGAAAGAAGTTTCAAAGTGTTAACTCAATGGCCAAGCCAGGCAACTACTCAAGTATGTAAGCTATTATATTTTATTATATACCAAGAAAATGAGTGGCTACTGCATGACAAGCACAGATAGTTTATACCACTTTACACCAATACCTGTGTCAATAAATTGGCTCAAGTTGGTTGGTAAACTAGTTTAAGAGGCTATCTAGCTAAAATATCTAAGAGGTCAATGTGGTCCTTTAAGGCTCTAAGCTTTTATAGTCAATGATTACTGTTATATACATTGTATATAAGTTTGAGCTTACAAATGAATCACCAAAGGCTTCAACAGCTTGCATCCTCTCTTCATGCATGTCTTCTGTCATAAGAGGTGGTTCCTGTAGCATAGATAAAAAGACCACGAGCTTTATATTCTGCAACAATTGGTGGCAAAGTACTATGTTATGACAAGGCCAAATGGTGACTGGATGTTGGAGAAACCTGTGTGTATGGAGCATGCATACTTTGATATGACTTGAGAAGCATCATAGAATCAACAATACCAGCTGAACCTCTCCTAGTAAAGTTTGAAGATTTTGTGTCATTAGACAGGTCTGCATCTTCAGGCTTTCTGTTAACAGTGGTTATTTCATTAGAACAGTGTAAATTATTAGCAGTTTTTAAAACGAGAGCATCATTAACTTAGTGAAGATACTAGTTTGTGGTTTCATTGCATTGACTCAACTTGTGATAACTAAATTTATAGTTTTTGAATAAAATTAATTTATACATTGTCCGTGTAAAAAAATTTACACATGCATTTAATGATAGCAAATCATATAATAAGTTAAAAACACGACTTGTCTTACTCATTAAATGATGTGGTGGCAACACATCATTGGATGTATGTGTAAGACTTTTTTACATTAACAGGGTATATAAACTAAATCCTTTTAAATATTATACAATAAACTTGGTCAAATTAGTGGTTAGAAGTGGTGGGAAGTCCTCATGCCAAGAGCTGGCTTTTGGAGTTGAGTTAGGCCCAGTTACAACAACAACTAATCCCACTAAGTGGGGTCGTTGAGTTAGGCTCGTTCATATTTTAATATGATGATAGGCCCATTAAAGGGAATAAGATGGAGAATGACGAATATAAGGCGAAGGAGAGTAACAGAAAAGGGAACATGGAAATTGTGAAGGAAATTTGGGGATAGTTTGAGTGAAGAAGTAGGCTCTTTTTCATAAAAGAGTTTGTGCTATTTTCTTATTTCTATTATCACCTCGTAAGGAGCATTTGATGCATTACATTTTTGTTTCTTAGTATATTGCTGTTTTTGTTTCCAATATTATAGAAAATTAAAAGTTCATTCTCTGTTGAGAGAACTTGTTGTTCAACGTCAATATATTCCTTTTATCCTCTCTGATTCCTATTAGATGATAAGGCATCAAAGCATATCCTATATTTGTTGTTGGGCCATCCGATTGTTGGGTCACTTACCGATGTCTAATTCGGCAAACTCCACTCTCTAAATGTCAAGTCCAAGGCATGAGGAGGGATTTTGAGATCTCGTGTTGACTAGTGATATGGCCAAATTAGTGGTTATAAGTGATAGGAAGCCCTCAGTCCAAGAGCTAACTTTTGGGGTTGAGTAAGACTCAACCAGTATTTAATGAGAAACTATAGAAATTTGATTCAACAACTAAGATTGGACATAATTGGTAACATGAATCATGGTAATGGATGAAATAGCCATAAGAGGGGCAGCTCTTATCTAATAAGCACTAAGTAGCTATATATAAGTTATAATAATTGTTAACAACCGAGCAGGTTCTCACTTGCTAAGTTCACCTGTCAACTTTCCCAGAAAAATTCTCACTGGGTGTCTGTATATTCATCAAGTCATCCCCAACCACACTTTCTTCCTGCAATTCAAAGAAGACCAGTTTACAAAAATAATACAAAGCATACTGTTGAAACAGTGACAGCAATAATACACCAATCAACCTAATCCCGAAACACAAAAGGAGAAAATGGTATGTGACCTCAGACATAGAATCTATATGATCAACACTTCCAATACAATCTTGAAAATCTTCAACCAGCTGACACTTCCTCTCAAGGCATATTGCAAGCTGAATAGTAAAGCATAAAATTGTATCACAATACCATTATGTATTCTACAGTATACAAAGGCCAAGGCATCAAATGTGGGGTAAATTACATAACAAAATTACCAACAATATATCTGAACTCAATACACTAATGAAAAAAGAATACAAGGCATTCCAAAATGAGAAAAAATTAGTCAAGATTTATTTTTCTGTTAGCTAAAAAGTAGGTTAAAAACGTTCTAGAAAACACGCACAACAATCAATTTTAACATGAAATTTCATATAAAATATATATAGCATACAAGCACACAATGAGTAAATTTTAGCAAACATCCTTTCAAGACAAAAACAAAATTACCATATGAAGTTTTTGATGAATCAAACAAGTAGAAAGGTCGATTGATCCGTTAGGTGGCATCCTAGGTAATGGTTGTGACTCTTCCCAACACCACCTAACCTCTCGAACAAACTCTATCCATAGTACAGATATAGCTGTCAAAGAGAACAAAATTACATGATACAAAATGATTAGTACAATACAAAAGTGATGTCTAAGAAAATAAATTCCACAAGATCAGTTCTCTCCTACTCTAAGTTGAGGTTACAGAACAAACAACCCCTAATTACTTTTGGTATATACCACGTATATTGCAGTTGCCAAACCAAAGAGAATGTAAACAAAATTGTGCAAAGAGCGATTCAAGAGGTGCGCCTTTTACAGCTCGCGAAGTCTTATATCCCACATCAGAAAAATCTGAGAATTTTGCATCTGCAAAGATTACATCACTGGTTACAGAAAAATAATGTAAAACATCAAAACCGAATTCTAACCAGCAAAATATATCAGCATGTCCTGCCAGGAATGACGAGGAAACTTGAAATCAAAACTATTCACTAAGTTAGTATAAACCAGACCTTAAGTTTTAGATTTAGATTTAGTAAAGGAAAAGGTTTTTAAATTATTAGAAATGTTCTTAAAAAAAATTCTTCTTGGAGTTAAATGGTACCTACTGTTCAAGAACGTGAAAACAGTGCTCATAATTGTTCTTCTTGGAGTTAAATGGTACCTACTGTTCTCAGTAATGTATACATATTTGGTATTCTTTTTGAGTAATTGGTATGCTTTTGAAATATCAACCGGTACATTATATATTTTAGAAAATGCCACACACACACACACACATAGCATAATAATAACAATAATAACAACAACAACAGCGAGATAGACAACAACAAATATTTTAAAGAGTATGTGAGTATTCAGAAAATTTCAAAATTAAGAAATATTAAATAATGGAAGATGGAACAGTTTAGAATATTCTATTGATATGATAAACTCAAAAAATATTATATTAATAATTTTAACTTTTTATCATAGAAAAAAATAATATAAAATGGTTAAATATAATAGTTTTAACAATAATATAACTGAATAATCAAATAAAAATTAAAAGAATAAAAACTAATGATTTTTGAAGTAATACTAACAATATATGTACAAGTGCTAGTTCTCATTTGTTGCCACTTTTTCCTTTCCAGTATCCCCGTGATGGACAAAGGTCCACTTCCCACTGTTTTTTCATATGTTCTGTTTGGTAGAAAATAGTAGATATCAAATAAGCTAGCTAATGGCAGATAGCTGATAAGCTAGCTGATGGTGGATAAGCGAGCTGATTTAATTTGTAAAGTTTGGTCAAATTAGCAGTTGAACTAGCTTATAAATTTGAAATGACACAAAAAATGTATGTTAAATTGATATTTAATTTTTTCAATTATGATAACAGGGGTAAAATTGAGAGAGAAAAAGACAAGTTATAAGCTACTTGAATTAGCTTATCCAAAAACACAATAAACTAAGAAAAATAAGATATAAGCTCGTGAGAAAATGATAGTTACCAAGCAGGTATCTTTTAGTCATATAAACTAATAAGCTATAAGCTAGTTTAGTATGCTTTCCAAGATAACAGGGGTAAAATTGAGAGAGAAAATGACAAGTTATAAGCTACTTGAATTAGCCTATCAAAAAATACAATAAACTAAGAAAAATAAGATATAAGCTCGTGAGAAAACGATAGTTACCAAACAGGTATCTTTTAGTCATATAAACTAATAAGCTATAAGCTATTAACTATAAGCTAGTTTAGTATGCTTTCCAAAACGTCTAATCTATAACACCCTCGCCTAATGGTGTTAAAGTCTATTATAGATCTATTGGGCCACCCGTTATCAAACCACTTGGGCCAAGTTTCAAATGTCCAGTTCTAGGCGTGACGAAGGTGTATTGAGACATGAAAAGTCCCATATTCAGTGTGATATGGCTTGAAATAATTGTAATATGGTGGACATCTTTTACCTCACATGCCAGTTTTGGATTGAATTAAGCTTAAACTAAATTCTAAAGAGTAACCAATCACCCAATGAACAATATCTGCCTGTGCAATTATCATATATTCAAGCAATGCTATTTTCCACTGTCCAAAATAATTTATGTTTCATTCTTTGGTGCCTCAGACAAAAATCATTTATATTTCATTTCACTCTTTGGTGCCCTAAGACTCCAGTATTTTGTCCCTGTGGCAGATTTATTGACCATATATAGAATGTAACTGTAAGAGCAGACTAATGGTTAATAAACTATCAACAGTGTGAGTACTAGAGCATACACCCAAAATTAAAGACAATAGAAGAGGCTGAAGATCTACATACCTTCCATAAACAGTTCTTTCAGCACACGATCTCTAACAGTCGGTGAAGGTATAACCAATGAGGATCTCAGATTATCGGAACCTGGATTTTCAGCTGCTACGAGCCACAACAAGGGAAAATGCTGAGTTTTATACCAAAATTGAAAAGATATACTAACTATGAAACGTAAAGGTTGCATTTATAAATGGAATTTACTATATAATGGACGAACACAAATTTGAACCTGAAACAAAATCTTCTATAAATTGTGCCTCGAATGACATTTGCAATGCATCAACAAGAAGATGCAACTGGGATGCAAATCCAATCCGACTCTCTTTAGAACCTTCAAGTCTATATGCATAACAATAATATTAAGAAGCATAAGTCAAACTTGGTAACGAGTTTTCGTAGTAATTGGATACAAAATATACAACAAATTAAATTTATTTTCGCTAGCATTAAAATAATGAAGCTTTTTTAAATCATGCTATTGTACAAGGACCCTCGGTAAATGCTTTAAAAGTGTAAATGAAAGGACGGCGATTAAGTAGATGTATAGCCTACCTAACCATTACAAGTGTTATAAACATTCAGTTTGACACTGATGAAAATGAAATTTCTGGGTAACATGTAGTTACAAATTGACCACTGATGTGAACCACATACTAAACCTGATTATTATTTAATCATTTACTTTAAAGCAGCCGATAATCATTACAGACTTGATGTTTGGTTTTGATTCAATCAATAGCAACGAGTCATCATGTTTGGTTTTGATTCAACAGGGGTTAAAAGTAAATGTTTGGAGTAAACCTTAGAGAGATTGACCACTTCTCAGCTTCATGAGGTGAAGCATTTTCCAGTTCAGCCATTTCCATAGAACTTTCAACCATCTTCTCTGACCATGTTGAGATCAGTTCAAAACCTGCATGCAACCTTTGCATAAATTAAACAGAATTGGAACTGAAATTAGAAAGATTCATGAAAATAGCGAAGCTTGGAGAGCTTTTATCAATTAAAAAAACAAAATCTGAAATCACCAAAAATGTCATAATCATTAAACAAAGCTCTCAAAAAGGCAATTGAAAGTAAAGGAATTAAGATCTGTCTGAATTCTGAAAGGCTAGACATTCGAATGGACTAAGCAGATACAGTGTCCTCTATTTTCCAAATATTGGTTATACTTTTGCAAATCCTTAGTTCCCCATTGACAAAATGAGCAAAAGGGTTTTTTTTTCTGGAGCAAAGTTGTGTTTCTGCCACCCAAAGCATCAAGAGGGGTAGGGTGCTGTCGGTGTCTCTTTCTCAATATCTTCAGGAGACTCGCAAAGGTTTTTCTATCTTCTTTTTGCTGTAAATTTAAAATATATACAAGAAAGGTCCAAAAATCAATATGAGGTATTGTAAATAATGTATTTTTATAATGATTAGTAGTAATTTGTATTTGGCTCATTAGTCCATCGGTTCACTAGGTAGGCATTACGTTCAGAATACCTATTTAAACAGTTTAGTGTTTGTTTAGTGTTTGTACATAATTCATAACTTTGAAATATATACAGTTTTCACATGGCATTAGAGAGCCCAATTTTAGGTGGCCTTGCTTCCGCATAAACCCTAGCCATTGTCTCTGCGGTTTCTTTTGTTTTTAAGCTTCATTGCGGTTTCTGTTGTTTTTCCGCCTTCATTGTGGCCCTCTTGTGATCCTTTTCGCGGTTTCGCCTATTCATTACCTCTCTGTTTTATTTTATTCATACTGATTTATGGGGCACCTCTAATATTTCAAATATATCAGGTGTCCGCCAGTTTGTAACATTTATTGGTGATTGTTTTCGAGGTACTTCAGTCTACTTCCTAAAGCAAAAGTATGAAGTTACCTCTATGTTTCTACAATTCTTCTCAATGGTAAAAAAAAAAAAAAAAAACTTGTAGTGATTGTATTCAAGTTACTTGAGTCTACTTCCTAAAACAAAAGTCTGAAGTTACCTTATGTTTCTATAATTCCTCTCAATGGTAAAAAAACAATTTGTAGTGAGTATTAAGGCCAGGTCTGATAATGCCAAAGATTACTTTAATCATAGGCTTAATTCTTTTGTAAAAAAGAAGGTACTATCCGTAGTCTTCTTGTGTGAAAGCCGGCAGATGAGGTGTGAAGCACCACTAACAGTGAATCTTAGTGGTTGCACCGTGTACACTTTCTCTTTTAACTCACCAAATGATGAAAAACAACTCGGAATGTGGCAAAAGGGATGAGCTGTGGTCGACGTTGGAAACTAGTGGCCGGAGAGGCGGACATGCGCTCTCACGCACTGATACGTTGGCAGTGTGTGGAGGCGCTTGCGGCGGGGAAATGACTATTCGCAAGAGGAATTTTGCAGCGATATATGGTGGTGCACAACAGTGGGCCGTATTGGAAAAGGACCAACCGATTATAACACCATTGGAAAGTGTGTAAAATACGCACTGCATCAAAAACGCATTCAAGAAGGAAAATGCAGAGCAGCCCAAAGATGAACTATTATTACTGATACCATGTAATTTCAGCAAATGTTGTGTCTTTAATCTGATCATATAACTAATATTTATAATGGTGTCACAATAAATACATTGAATCTTAATGAATAAACAATAACATAGGAAGTTGTATAATACTAGAAATACTAACAATCTTTAGAATTATGGTTGGGCATAACACAACCTTACAAAGATTTTGTAAGGTGAAGAGTGCCTTCACTTATAAATATATGTTGAGGCCATATCATTTCCAACGTGGGACTCTTTAACATACCTCCTCGCGCCTAGCATGATTGGACGTAGTGTGTGGATATAAATGGTAGGTGGCTCGATAGCGGAAACCCGATAGCAGGTGGCCAAACGAATGTTGGATAGGCTCTGATATCATCTTAGTCTTGTGATTCGGCCTAACACAACCTTACAAAACCGCTTGTAGGGTGAGGATTGCCCCCACTTATAAACATATGTTATAAACATGTTAAGGCCATATCATGTCCAATGTGGAACTCTTGAACAACAAAATGAGATTGTTGAGAGAAAAAATAGACACTTGTTAGATCAGACTTGAGCTTGTTAGGATCCAAAAGGAGTACAAATACCATCATCCAAAAGGGGTATATACTTGAGCTTGTTAGGATCCAAAAGGGGTACAGAATCTAGCCCAACATTAAACAGGGAACCAAATCCTGGCCAATAAAACATAAGAAACCAAAATTTAGCTCAATACCATCACTACACTATGAAGATCTACATCTTCCAATTGCCCGAAGGAAAGATACTATAACATGTACCAACAAGCAACTCTACCTTCTATCCAACTACCTATGTTTTGAACAGTTTTCACCTATCCATAAAGCCTTCATCACCAGACTAAACACTACCATGATACCTACCTCTTTATCTGAGGCATTGTCAGACAAGAAATGGAAAAAGATCATAGACTTGAAATGGAAGCATTGGATAAGAATATTACATCGAAATTGGTTCTTCTACCAAATAGAAAGAAACATGCAGGGGTGCAAATGGATATACACTATAAATTACAAGGCTAAGGATCTATTGAAAGACAAGGTTGGTAGCCAAGGATTCACCCAAATCTAGGGAGTGGATTACTTGGAAATATTTGCTACAGTTGCAAAAATGATAACATTCGTGTGATATTATCCCTAGCATCTAATTGTGGTTGGAACTTACAACAATTTGATATAAAAAAAATGTTTTCCTACATGGAGAAGTTGAAGATATTTACATGGAATTGCCTTCGATATGGAGAACAAATTGATGCCAACATTGTTTTTAAACTAAAAAAAAAGCATTATATGGGCTAAAACAATTACCGTGTGTGAGGTTTGAAAGATTCACTAAAGTTATGTTAGGTTTTGGCTTCAAACAAAGCCAAGGAGACCATATTCTATTTATCAAACAGTATGAGACAAGGAGAATAATTGTGTTATTGGTATATGTGGACGAAGTTATAGTGACAGGTGATGATGAAGAGGAGCAACAATAGTTGGGTCACCACTTGGGCAAATTGTAGTATTTTCTAGTAATTGAAGTTGCCCACTCTAAGAAAGGAATTTTCATATCCCAACAGAAATACATAATTGATCTTCTGCAAAAGACTGGCAACAAAGCATGCAAGCCTACAAGTGCACCAATTGATCTAGATGCAAAGGAAGAGCATAAGATATTGCGGCTGATAAGGGGATGTATCAAAGGTTAGTCAGAGGAGATTCATTTACAAGTTGCACTTTGAATTGTGCAATATTTGAAAGGGATCCTAGGTAGAGAAATTTTGTTCAAACGGAATGGGAGAGTGGATCTTAAAATCTATATTGATGCTGACTGTGCAGGGTCAACTGTGGATAGAAGATCAATTACAGGATATTGCACTTTCTTGAGTGTGACTTGGAACTTCCTTCTATTGGAAGAGTAAAAAACAATGTGGTTGGAAAAGACTTTGGTTGTCATTGCTTTCCGCTTGTTTAAGCTCTGAAGTTAAGACCCACTTGAAAGTTCTTGTATTCGAATGGAACATAATGGAACGAAACCCTTTTTGTCAATTGGTAAGTATCACTACTTATTCATCGGTCTAATGAGTTATGATAGGTGTTGCTGCATGACTTTTGTTGCTTTTAGAATTCAATGAAACACATGCCACTGGTAGAGGAACTAAGGTCATTCTCGCAGTTTTTAAAGGATAAAACAGAAGAAAGGAAAGATGACGGGAGTGACATGTAGCCAACAAACCATTGAAATGATTGAAGGTAACATTCAACAGTTCCACGATTAACCTAAGTTGACAGACGAATCGGGTTATAGCATAAACTTTGAAAATTGCCCCAAATTTCAGATTTTTGGGGCACAAGGGGTGTGTTGTATTTTAAACTTACAGTGCATGAGTTTAATATCGTATAATAAATACCGATGCCAATGATAAAAATTTCATAAAATTCACATTCTAATGAAAAGAGCTAAAAGCACTTGATGTATCAAAATTCTCTAATCATGCATGCAAACGAACTCCTATTTTCCATTTTTTGTAAATCATAGCCCATCCCAAACTAGTCTTCTACATGCCTGAATGAATACATAAGCATATACAAACATATTTATGAGGAATCTCCAAGTCTTAAATCTTGTACTGTCTAAATAAAAGCATCCAAGCAAGCACCTAATTACCTAAAGCTATTTCTACCAACAGGTTCCTTTATAATAACAATTACCTTTAACAGGATCTTCTGCAGAATACCACTCGCTCCAAGAACAATCGTCATCCCACTGTGTCCCATTGGATGTTTCCCCAGAAAGATTTTCCCTTGATCTGATCATTTTAGCATCAAAGTTTTTCATATAGTCATCGTCAAAGGGAAGTGTTCTGAATGTAAGCTTCATTGCAATTCGGACTTTGAAATTATGAACAGATAGATCCAGTGTGGAGTATGCCTTCAGTATCAAATGAAAATTAATTACAGGCAGAAGTTTTCAGGACAGTGCAGACAAGTCAAAATTTTACATAGAAGAATAACTGGTTCTAACAAATTATTAAGTAGAGGTCATTATGTATGCAATTGCAAAGAATCAAGCAACATATTTGGGAAAAGTATGGCAGAATATAGAAAACAAAAAAGAATATATCATACACATAACTTTCTTAAAGAATAAAGAGAGTTGGGAACAAAATTCCAATTCTTTATACAAATATTAATGCAACAATAAGATAGAAAATTGTTGCATACTTGCATTCTCCATAGTAATACATACTCCCTCTGTCCCATAATAACTATCACATTTGTAAAAAGCATTTGTCCTAAAATGATTGTAACTTTTAGTATCCAATGTAATAATTGCCTGCTTTCCAATTGTACCCTCAAATTAATGGTATTGCATCACTACCAAGATATGGGTATAGATCAATAGTTGATATGGCTAAATGGGTAAAATTATATTTCTCTTTTATTTATCATTTTCTCATAATTTGTGTGAAATGGTCAAATACGACAAATATTGTGAGACGGAGGTGTAATAATTAATCCATTCACATATCCACTTTTTGATTTTATCTCAAAATGTCCCTTCCCCGAGGGGAAGAGGTAAGGTAAGACTAACTGGTAAACCAATTGTATCATAGCATATTAGCATTAATGCACCAGTTTTGTAAAAGAAAGCAAAGTATGGAAGCATAAAGCAACAAGGGGATATCACATAAAAAATGTGTGTTGTCCAACATCTAAAAACTAAATGAAGATTAAATTAAGCAACTAGAGACAGGAACTCACAAACTTAGATACAAATAACTCGTACAGCCCCTCCAAATGCATAAGTTTTATTGGAACCTGACTACCGATTCGATCTGCTTCAAACCTTCTAGTAAATACAGTGCCCATGCTCTGAATTCCAATATAAGCTTTTCGCGAAGGATCGTGAACTGGAACAAATGCTGGCCACAAACTTTGAAGCCAAAATTATTAGAAAATAGTAATAAATAATATACTATTTCATTATGTTCTAATCATAAACAAGCAATAGTTACCTTGAACAATTTGACAAAGCAATCGCAACAGCACTCAACAGCTTGCTAGCCTCTGGCGCATCAAGAACCACGCCGCTTGCACTCTGAGGAGCAATCACCTAATGATATACATAAAGAAGTGCTTTCTTATCCTTAGTGAAACTAACAAACTTTCAGTGAAAGTCAAAACACAACATTAAACCATACCAAAAACTCCTTTATGCCGAAACATAGCTGTAGATCATGCAAATCAAAATTCCAAGTTGCAGGCTTGCCTGCGTCAACTAAACGCCACCATAAATTAAAAATAAAAATTTCCTGAATTCATCTAAATCTACTAATCATCTTCTACCCAGAACAAAAAGTACCAGCAGAGTTGGTCTCAAAGTAATACTCCATGCTGTAACTTTTCAACGCATACTTCGTCTCAGATGTCACCTTGTATAAACTACCAGAATCGTCCAAGAGAACCGCTCCTTTTACCTAGAACAAAGTTACACTGTTACAATTCGATTTGTCATCATCAGCATTCCAATTAGGCCAAACTCAGTGAGTTTCAATAATTACCAGTAAATTCTTTGGACCATCAGACATCCAAAGCCGACAAACAGACTCTATTTCAGAAATAAACCTACAAAAACACACAATTAACAACAAAAATAAAACTTACACTAAACTAATTTCATCAAAAAATAAATTCGAAATATAAACTAAATCCATCTAATTTCTAAACTAAACTAATTTAATTAAAATTAAATTCAAAACAAACTGAAGAACACAATGTGAATAGGAAAAATCGGAGAAACATCACACACCGTTCCCACGACGAGGCAAGGGTGAAATCGTCAAAATGCTCGAGCTGCATCATCAACGCGGAAAAATTGGCACATATAAAATCAGTTGCGAAGTGAAATCAAAATCAAAATTCGATTCAATGTTTAATTGTGCATTAATTTAAAACCTACGCCCTCTTCTTCTTCTTCTTCCTCGTGTTCTGCTTCGGTGTAATCTTCATCAGTAGAATCAGCTTGGATCTTCTTGCCAGTGTTGGAGGAAGACGCCATCAAATCCAGGATATGAAAACGTTCACGCAATGCGCAACATCATGAATCTGTATTATTATTATGTTATGCTATGGTATGAAAATGGAAAAACTTTTCGATTTTTCACTTTCACTTTTTTTTCTTCCTTTTTCTTGAGAGTTGAGATCCGAATGTAAATCAATCAAAACAATTAAAAAATATTTATTTTTATTTTTATTTTGTAAGAATAAGAATAATTATTATTATTATTTGCGTTCAGACGGGCACGGGAGTGCGTCCCGCTTTTTTCTAATGCGCAGAGAAAAATAAATATTTGTTTTTCTTTTTATAAGATTTTTATTGTAGATCGCATTAAAAATAATATGATTACATTTAAAAATGATAAATAAAGATATTCAAAATTATATTGAAACATGCAAAGTAATCAATGATATTCTTTAAGAGGAATATCCAACATGAAATCTCTATTCCAAGTATTTTCTTTTTCCCTGCGATTATTTTCAGTAGTAAAAAAAATGTAAGACTCTTAAATTATAAATTTTTTAGAGAAAAAGATAATAAAATTAATAGTAAGTAGTGTAATCAAGTTTTTGCTTACCTTATAAAGATTCGAATCAATTCTTCGTACATTCATTTATCAATGCGCTCTTGAGATTTAAAAAACTACAAATACATGACGAAATATCATATTATTAAATAAATACATTCAAAACATTTGACTCGTTTGAATATAATATGGTTTATTGTGACACAAATAATACCGGGAGAATGGAGATACTTTGTTTTAGTCTAAATTTGGTAGAACAACAATTATGACTTGTTTCTGAATTACTTGGAATTCTGACTTAGTAAATATATATGGTTTTATTTACATAAACCACAAATGGCAGTTAAATTCATACATTCAAAAATAATATAGAGTAAAAATATTCTTAAATGAATTAAATAAAAACCTTTCCATCCTTTGAGATATTATTTCTCTTTTCACCATTTTCCAAAGTTGTGTTTTATCTGTTATCACTGTGAAGCTCCAACCGATAGAGTAAATTTTCAAACGTTTGACATGTTTCAATAAGGATGATAAAAACGTTACTGAAAGAGTGATGAAAGCGCAAGAAACAATTTTTTATATGTATTACGGAAAAGGTAAATACACCTTATTGTCGAGTTTGTCGATGGATGAAATACTTTGTTCATCCTTCCATGTGTTCCATTTATCTTCAAAGTCTGCTATCTAAAATTTATTGCCTAAGAATAGTGAGAATAACTATCACCCCATTTATATCTAACATAAAAGCATAAAATAAATGATTAAGTATAACTTACTTTTATGTCGAATCAAGTTTCAACATTCTTTCGTCTCAACTCCTTACATAATTGAAAGATTTCATCGTGTTCTAGTTTGGCTGTATATTAAAACAAAAGAAAATTATATTTAGTTATTATCTATGATATAAAGAATACAATATAAGCTCGGTATATCGTGTAACCAAAATGGGAATCAACGTGTGAGTAATTTTTTCAATGTACTTAATAAATACATGCGGGTATGATAAAAGAATTTGTTTGTAAACTACATTTTTTGTGTAGTCACCATCTTCTCCTTTCAATTTTCCTTCCCTAGTTAAAACTCTTGTTGTAGTCTGTGAAACACCCCTGGATAAAGCCACATATAACTGTCTATGACTAAAAACATGTCGTGGAAGATATATTCGAACATTTGGAATGGTTTGTCCTTGTGATTTATTTATTGTAATTGCAAAACTTAGTCGCACAGCAAACTGCTTTCTACTAAGGACAAAAGGCAGTCCATCACTTGCAGATGTTTTTATTTTAATTTTGGGCAAAAAAGCACGTTTTCTTGCGTTGCTTCCTGTCAAGATTTCCACATCCAACATATTCATAAATAAACCACGACATAATAACTGAGTCTCATTAAACAATCCATATCTAGGATCTAGATTTCAAGATTTCCACATCCAACATATTCATAAATAAACCACGACATAATAACTGAGTCTCATTAAACAATCCATATCTAGGATCTAGATTTCGTAACAACGTCAATGGTGCACCCTTTTCTATCTTTAGAATATGTACCTTGTGCAATTGAGTTTAAGATTTCTTGTTGGTATAAATTATGATTATCTCCTTCAACATCGTCAAACGATAACAAATTATGTTCTTCTTCTGGAAACTCATCGATAATCATATCATTCAATTTCTGGACATCATCATTTGTTGGTGTCAAAATAGCCCTTTGTACCATATATGAGGCATCCCAACCATGCAATTCTAAATTAGGAAAAATATGTTGGATAAGTACTTGTATGTAATGTTCACATTCCCATGCGATTGCAATATGTAAAGGTAACCTCACCATGTCATCTGGTTTGGTAGGTTCAACACCATCACCAATGTGAATAAGAAATTTTGCAAACTCTTGATCATGCAATGATCGCATATTTTTGACGCAAACGCAAAATCTTGGTATGATTCCATAAATGAGACTGAACAATACACGCTGAAATCATTTGTGCCTTAGTACATTTTCTTACAACAAGAAGAACTTAACGAAAATCTCCCCCCATGATCAGAACTTTTCCACCAAATGGAGCATTGTTGCTACAAATGTCTTGTAATGATCGATCTAAGGCTTCCAAACAATTTTTGTTTGTCATTGGTGCTTCATCCCAAATTTTTGCGGCAACAACTCTAATGAGATTTGCAAGATCCTTTTGCTTTTGAATACCACAAATGGAACTCGGTTAAATATCAATAGGTATCTTAAATCGAGAGTGTGGAGTCCTACCACCGGGTAACAATGTTACAGTTATACCAAATGATGCAGTTGCTAAGGCAATTTATCCTTTACTTCTTAAACTTGCCATTAATGTTCTATAAAGGAATGTTTAACCTGTTCCTCCTGGACCATCAACAAAAAACACCCCATTGTGTTTTTGAACAATTACATTCATAATGGTGTTGAATGCAATCATTTGATCATTATTTAACTTAGCAACAGATTCAATATCTTCATTGGGGATATCGACCGCTAACTCCTCTTGTATGATACTTGGAACTGCACCTTGTCTATTGTATTAGGGGGTAAAGATGGGAGATCATAATCTTCAATCTTTTTACCGTGCAGGTTTAAGAGTTCATTCAAGTCCTTCAACAACATATTAGTTAAGTCTTATTCCACAACATTGTTAGTTGTTTGATAATCCTCTACCATATGTATAAAAAACTAATTCCAAAGGCCTCTAACATCAGTAGGTTCACAAAATATTAAAATCGTCACGAATAACCTCCGTAAAGCATATGGCATTCGGAGACTCGTAGCCTCAACCAAACAATCACGAATACTATGATCAGTCTCTAGAAATCCCATATCTTTGACTGATTTTTTGAATGTACTGAAAGTCATGCCATTATTTGTAAGAAGATATTCCCAACTGGTTGGACCTGTGACATAAGATAACAACAGTCGCAAGTAAAACTTATCTACCTCCGAAGGTGATACCGTATAGATTCTTCTGATAACTTTTCTTGTTAATCGTCTACAATGTCATTCCATATCCTGCTTGTTCCAACAATAATGCTCTGAAATCTTTCTATACAGATACTTTCTTGCTTGTGGATCTCGTAGATTCAATGCAAAGAATTGTGTGAGCATTGTTTTAGAGTTGCGTTCATTATTTAACACATCTGCAATTTGTTGATGATCATAAAAGCGCACTTGATGGCGGTTCGGAAAGTGGACATGCAATCTTTCAACCGAAGGATATAATCAGTAAATAGTGAATCGAAATATTTTCCATAATGCCTCAGAAGCACAAATCCATATTGCATCAACATATTGTTGAACTTCATCCATGTATGATCCTTTATGAACCTCCATAGCCACACGATCAAGGCCCCTGTACACATATTTGTATAGATACTTGATACTTTTAATGCTACTGCAAATCTCTACATTGATGTGACAATCATACTTTAATAGTAACTAAGGGTTATAAGGAACCACCCATCTATTATCGACAGACCTATCTTTACCTAGCAATACAGACTCATCAAACCTTCTCCTATACTCGGGATATGAGTCAGTGCCTTGACGTGTTTCATCCAAGAATTGTTTGGGATACTTTTTTTTACAATATCCATCTTTCATACATGGAGACTTTCGGTTGATTATGTCGCAAGGTCCGTGGATCATATGTCTTACAGCAGCTTCATGCAACTGTGGTTCACATTCTAATTTAGGTATTTCTGCTCTTACCATACTATCATAATCTTTTGGGTCACGCAACTTGTCGTTACTTTCTAAGACCAACAACATATGCATATGCGGCAGTCCTCGCTTTTAAAATTCAGTGACATACATGTAGCTTTTAACTTTATCCAAGACTCCTTTATTAATAACAGCATCCTTCAATTTCTCGAATTTCGAATGAAATATTCTTGTTAGCAAATCTGGATGATCTTGTGGTGTTTGAAAAGGCAAAAGTTATGATGTTATCTCACTCCAAGAAGGATTGCACGTCATTGTTACAAAAATATATGGTTTACCGGCATTAAGAACAATAGCCATATTCATAATGTTGTGTCATGTCTCGACGACCGCCAATAAATGATGATGGCAATATTGTTCTTTTTCCAATATTCTCTACGATGATTCATGAAATGCATTAGTATTAGAATATATGAATGATTAGCATTAGAAGTACAACTAATTATTAATCTAAAATTGTATATTTATGCTATATGAATTTGTACCTGCATTAGTTTCACCAACATGCAAAGCATCATGTAAACCTTGGTACAATTCAGAACATATATCACTTTGGTGCTCTTTAATCCACCTTAATCTCCCTGATTCAATTTTGACATAATTGTCTACAATATATTATTGCAACAGTCGTCCCGTATTTAACAGCATTGATTGATCATTTGGGCGAATCTACAGTTGATTGGAAAAAATGTCAGTGCTAAATGTAAAGTTTTTTAAACAATGCCTAGCTAAGTAGATTATCTACTAAAATTAATCCAAATTTACCTGAAGCATGTAACTGTAATATGCTCGACATGACACTCTTCGTCCATTGTAATTTGTTGTGTTGACGTCCCAACCATGCGTCCCAAATGGAAACAATACAGGGTATTGCAAAGGATCATAATATCCCTTTGTCTCTTGAACTTTCTTGAGATTTCCATCACAATGAATGACATTAATACCCTTCCATAATCCGTAGAAGTTGCATCACATCCAACAATAATTGTCGCAACTTGTTCAGCAGTTGGAAGATTGTATTGATGGTGATTACTTGGATGCTCCTTAAGTATGAAGCTACATTCACTGATATTTGGAAGTATTGACAGTTGCTTGAACCTAATTACAAAAGGATTAAATTGATGGAGCATTTTTTGTAATTTGTGAACTACATTTTGGTGCAGTTGTGGATTTTCCTGCATTCTATTATGTAGCTCATTATCAGTGTCGTAGATGTATAGTTGTAAGAAACGCAGCCTGACACCCTCATTTGGATAGAAACCTCCTATGTTATGGTAAAAAGCACCTTGAGCACGAAATGTGTATATACCACGATCAGATGCAATAATATTCTCATCAACGTGAACACCAATTGAAGTGAATGAAAACACATGGTTATAACTTTGAATATGTTGCCTAAAATGTTTTCCTTCAGCTGAACCATCCAAAAATAATTGTTGCAATTCTATATGAGCATCAACTCGTGAGAATGATACCTTTCCACCATTACAGCACATGTCACGTGATTCATGATGAAACAATCTTGCA
Organism: Lathyrus oleraceus; assembly: GCF_024323335.1. Classification (NCBI taxonomy): domain Eukaryota; kingdom Viridiplantae; phylum Streptophyta; class Magnoliopsida; order Fabales; family Fabaceae; genus Lathyrus; species Lathyrus oleraceus. The sequence goes on from NC_066583.1 coordinate 339,985,798, forward strand.
TTGCAGTGTCTACAAGTAATTGGATGAGGCAACCGAGATTTTGCCATCATCATATTATTTTTGAAATTTCGAGCAATATTGTGCTTTGCTCGAAAAGGATGTCCTGATTCTACAGGCAGGAGTTTGATATTGATTACTAAATATTATCTAAAATCTAAAATACAAATAAAAAAATGTATGCAAGATGCCTCAATTATTATATTTTAATATTGCATGATTTTAAATTTTATGTCACATGAGCAAAGGCTATATTTATTTGAAGCAAATTTTTTATGAACATACCTTGAGGACGACGTGATAATGCACCATTTTCTCTGGCGTCCATGTTAACATATGATATTACTGCATCCTCTAAAGCTTCATCAACATCCATATCATCTGATACAAAAATAATAATTAATATATATACATTTGTAAAAATTAATACTCGTATACTTAGAACTATATCACTTATACCTGTATCGGATTGACTCGTGTTGTTTCGTTGATTAGGCGATGTGCAATTACGGTCTGCGGGTTTAAATACATAAAATGAGATATGACGAAAGCGAAATTATGAAATGTAATATATATATATATATATATATATATATATATATATATATATATATATATATATATATATATATATATATATATATATATATATATATATATATATATATATATATATATATATATATATATATTGATCATCACCAACCAAGTGCAACATCATTAACATGTGTAATTCTACTTGGGCAAGCTTCACTGTCATGAGTTCCTTGAAAGTGTGATCTTGAAAAAGTCGTATTTGTAAAATTTTGAAATAGAACTCTCGATTGACTGTTTATAGGGCGAGATGTTTGAGCTTGTTTCTCTTTCTCTCTTCCTGTTGCTCATATTTTGTCTCCTCTTCCTTTCATTTTCGGCCCTTCTTGACCTCTGTTGTTGACTTGATATTTGACGGGTATTATTTTTCATTTTATTAATGTAATTATCAACTGGAAACTATATTGAATCCTCTGCAAAAACAATTGATCGAAAATCAATATATCATCAAAAGATGATTTGATATAAAAAAAATTCTTCAATCATTACATATCATAGACTAAATAAAATCAATTATGCATGTTATAAGTTATCTATACCTATATATAGATGGCATAATTTATCTTTAGTTCTTTTTAAATAAATAACACAATATAATTAAAAAAATTGTGTATTTGGTAATTATTTTCATACTATATACTAATTTAACTTGATAAATAATTTATCTTAAAATTAAAATTAAAAAAAAATATATTCTATAAGAGAGAATAAAGTCAAAATGGAATGCAAAACAAATATGAAAGAGCATATCACAAAGTTGATTATACAAATATTTTGAAGTTATATTCGTTTATATTTTGTTACTTATCCTTTCTTATTTTTGTTAGTGGTGTGGGGTGTTTCTATATGTATCTTAAATGATCAATGGATGCAGCAGATTCTAGTCACATTATATTGTTCATGTCTCTATAAAATATGCACTTATACTTGTCAATGAGTTTAACTTATTACTTGCATGTCAGCCACGTGTGAAAGAGGCATTTATACCTGTTACTACCTAGGCTCCATTTTTACTTCATCTCTTCAAAGTTTACACTTTTCTCAAGTTTAGTTTATCCATTCTTCAAAACATCTTTATCCTTTAGAACACAACTACTCACCATGACTTGCTTCATTCCTAATCTCCCACTTCTTGCATCTCTATGTGCTTTCCTTTCTAATCCAGCTCACTGTAGTGATACTTTTCTTCTCTCTAACACTTTCTTCTCCCTCACATTTAAATTTTTTTTTTATCTCTTTTGGTTACTTTTCAAGAAACTTTAAATTATTTTAGTAACTTCAATTGAGTCATGCATCTTTTTCATGTTTCTGCATAAACTTTGAGGGTTTTTATAAGAACACCACACAATTTCAAGTATACTATAAATTTAAATATATTGTTGATTTCCGCAAATAACCTATTGTGTGCTTTTTAGTCATAATATGTTGCATGACGTACATAAATGTTGATAAATTGATGTTAACGTTAACACTACATCAGATGGAGTCATAATATAAGAATTTAATTATTAAAAGTGAAATAATTATAAATAGGTATAAGTGATATTTTATAATGAGATTTCATTTCCGTTTTTTTTTTTCATATAATATTGAATTTAGGCATTCAAAATCATTTTAATAATTAAATTATTTCTACTTAATCTAATACCGTTAAAATACATTAAATATATCACTTATTTAATAATTATGTAATATATTATTATATTATACTTTATTTAAAATACATTAAAATAAGTGTTGCAGTGAATAAGATGAGTTTATTATTCAAGTTATAAAAATATATTAAAATAAGCATTACACTTTGTACTTAATAAACTTTATTATTTTAACATGTAACTTCTTGGTCAGAAATAAAATAAACTTCACTATTTACTCTTTATAATAAAGTTTTAAAACCATTATGAGGCGTTATATTATAATATCGAATATATTATATATGATATTCTTTGTTCTTTTTAAATGGTTTTATCAATTCAATATTTATTTATTATGGTAATAAATAGTTATGAATGTATATTAAGAAAGTTTAATATGTTATCCCTCAATAAACTCCAACTATTAAGTAGGATTAATATGGTATCTCTCAAGTTAATGAAAATTGTCAGGTGGAAATAATGATACAATATGTATTTTTCTAATTTTTTTCTTATTCATCTCTACTCTAATATTTTATTATATATTGTTTTCTTTTTTATCTCTACTTTAATATTTTACTATAAATCATCTTCTTCATACATATCTTATTGATTTTTTAAAATATTTTTCAAGTTGTTTCAAAGTAAGGTTGCTACATAGGCTTTTAAGGTTGCTAGAGAGTAAAATAATAAAATTATTGATTATAACTATACTTATTTAATGATGATTGCAAAATATTTTAAAACTTCAGGTGAATTTTTTTTTGTTTTTAAAATATTTTTCAAGTTGTTTCAAATTAAAGTTGCTGTAGAGACTTTTAAGGTTGCTAGAGAGTAAAATAATAAAATTATTGACTATAACTATACTTATTTAACAATGATTACAAAATATTTTAAAACTGCATGTGAAAAAAAATTGTTTTTAAAATATTTTTCAAGTTGTTTCAAATTAAGGTTGCTACAGAGACGTTTAAAGTTGCTAGAGAGTAAAATAATAAAATTATTGATTCTAACTATACTTATTTAGATGATTACGAAATATTTTAAAACTTCAGGTTAAAAAAATTGTTTTTAAAATATTTTTCAAGTTGTTTCAAATTAAGGTTGCTACATTGACGTTTAACATTGTTAGAGAGTAAAATAATAAAATTATTGATTCTAACTATACTTATTTAAGGATGATTACAAAATATTTTTAAACTTCAGGTGAAAAAAAAATTGTTGGTTAATTAATGTGCTTTTTTTAACACAATTACTGCATTTATAAACTTTAGAATTTTAACATTGAATTCAATATTTTTTTTTCTTTTGTCATTCAAACTTACCTTTTTATATTTTTAAATTTATAATTTATATTTCATACATATCTTTTACTATAATTTGTTTTCAAAATAAAGATTATATCAAATTATGAAACTATATTAAAATAAGTGTTGTAATGAAATAATAATTGTTTTAATATAAGTTTCAAATTATAAAAATAATTATTAAATTATTACCGCATATTTTATTACTCACAATTATTAATAACTATAGTATTAAATTACCCATTTAATTAGTAGAGTGTCATATTTTAATAATTATTTTCATAATTTGAAGCTTATATTAATTTAAATTATTTTAATAATTGTATTTTAATAATGCGTAATAAACTTTGTATTGCGATAATTAAATTATTAGTGAAATAATGGTTGAAGAGCAACAATTCTAAAATTTGATTTTTTATTGTATTTTAAAATAAAGATTATGGTTGAAGAGTAAAAATTCTAAACATTAAATTTACACATTCATTGTATGATAGTCAAAACTCTAAAATTTAAACAAATTTAAAATTGAATTAAAAGATGACAATTTTTCAAACAACAAATTCAAGAACACAAATATAAAGGTAAATACAAATTGATAAGGTGGTTGAATTTACCTTCTATGAATAAGCGTAAGTATTAAAATCCAAGAACACAAATTCACTTGTAATCTAATCTTACTCCTGATGCATCTCAAGACTTGCAAATTGATAAGGTGGTGGTTGTCTTTAATCATGCGGTATTTCTTGATATAAGATCTCTGAAAACAAATATAAAGGTAAATACAAATTGAAAGTTAGTTATTTTGATATAATCATACAATAATTTTTCTCTTCTAAATATTTTCCATGACCTATTCTTACTGCAAGTTTTTTTTGAAAGCAATTAAGACAATAAAAAAAATGTCGCACCTCGAAAAAAATGGGGATACGACTTTATGCGAAGCGCAATCGCACGCTCGCAATGATGGACTGAACAGAGTCGCCACCGAACTTTATTTATTCCCAAAAATGGGAAAGGGAAAATATCGATAAAACCTCTAAAAGAAAGGATAAGATATGGTCATCGCAACCAATATCAGGGTTCGGGAGTCGATTACGCAATGGGAAGGTATTAGCACCTCTCACGTCCGTTGTACTCAACGGGAACCATTAGGTTAGTTGTGTGCGCTAGTGTTAGTTGAAATGTTAGGCTTTTCGAATTATTAGGTGGGAAAGAAAGAAAGGATGAGCAGGGAATGTTTTTGGATTTTTGACGAAGGACTAAACCTAAGTTTTTTATTAGTGGGCCTGACAAGATTTACGAATCCTGCTCCTACGTATCTCAAAAGAGAAATCAAGGCTTACGTAGTTCTGGGTAGAAAAATGTTTGTTTGTTGGTCGATTTTAGCGAAAGCTATATTGTATTAATCGACGAAAACATTGTTTTGCCAAAACAGATGAGGAGTGGACGCATACCACACATCGAACGGATTTATATATCTACATTCGGAAAATCGTCACTTATCTCGACTCAACAATCGTGGCCGAAACATTGTTTTGCATCACCTTAAGACAATATATCTTTCATTTATGAAAAAGGTTTTTTTTTATTAGTCGCACGGAGGCGAAAAAGAGTTTGATTGGTTGGATGTATTTTGAGTGATGGCGAGAACTTGGATGAGCGAGATATACATCTCGAATCCTAGCCTCAGGAGTGCACGGTATACACCATGTTCCATTTCCATCTTCATTGGCAAAAGTATTTGATAGAGATTAAGTATTTTTAGGTTTGATTGAGAAAGGGTTTGAAGAAACCACATTGACAATTTTAGACGATGGCGAGAGCTAAGATAGGCGAGGCATACGTCTCGAATCTTAATCTCAGGAGTGCACAGTATACACCATGTTCCATTTCCATCTTTATTGAAAGAGGTTAAGATAGGAATTAAGTATTTTGGAGTTTGAAAGACGAGCACTTATGACTTGCAAGCTCTTACAGCTTGGGTCTAGTACTCGGGACTACGTCTGGACATTCCACCCAGGCAGCCTGTTTCTTTCCAATTTTATTAAGAAAATGATTCGAATATTTATGAATATTTTGGAGAGAAGACGAATATTTATGGCTTACAAGCTCTTACAGCTTGAGCCCAATATTCGGGATTATAACTGGATATTCCATCCAAGATAATCTTTTTCTTCAAATTTTATTAAGAAAAAAAAAGTTGAATATTGGAGTGTGGAAGAGAAGACGAATATTTATGGCTTGCAAGCTCTTACAGCTTGAGCCTAATATTCGGGACTATGACTGGATATTCCCTCCAGGATAATCTTTTTCTTCACGTTTTATTTAGAAGACGATTTGAATATTAGAGTGTTAAAGAGAAGACGAATATTAACGGCTTGCAAGCTCTTACAGCTTGAGCCTAATATTCGGGATTATAACTGGATATCCCATCCAGGATAATCTTTTTCTTCATGTTTTAATTAGAAAACGATTTGAATATTAGAGTGTTAAAGAGAAGACGAATATTAACGGCTTGCAAGCTCTTACAGCTTGAGCCTAATATTCGGGATTACGACTGGATATTCCATCCAGGTAATCTTTTTCTTCACGTTTTAATTAGAAAACGATTTGAATATTAGAGTGTTAAAGAGAAGACGAATATTAACAGCTTGCAAGCTCTTACAACTTGAGCCTAATATTCGGGATTACGACTGGATATTCCATCCAGGTAATCTTTTTCTTCACGCTTTAGAAAAGGGTTTGAATATTGTGTTTGATTATTGAAATGATCTTGAAATGATTCACATTATTTTTTAAATGTATTTTGAAATTGAGGAAAGTTGACATCAATTTTGAAGTCGAATGAAATTCGAGCATGATTATTTACACGTGTCAAAGTATAGATATAGGTATTAATAACCTAGCTAAACTAGTTAACACACAAAAATCGACTAATCGAATAAAATAATATCGGAAACTCAACCATTAATTAAATCTAAGAGGTAAACATTTAAAGATACAAACAACTAAATATTGATTAAATTAAATTGATAAAAATTTAAAATAAAATAAAAAGTAGAAGTTATATACAAAATTAAATAAAATAGTAAGCATATCAAATAGAAACATGAAGATTTGTTATCCCCAAGTATCAAACCCACACCACTAAAGACAATGGAACCACTCTCTCTCCACTAGACCATTTATGATTAGTTATTATTTACAATAACAACTTGGGTATATAAACAGAACTAGCTGAAGATAGTTTAGAAAACAAATTAATTAAAACGAGATGGGCTACTGTTATTGGACCACTTAACTAAATGATGGAGGAATATAAAACACAACCATAGCCGCCTGGCTGTTGGTTTTTCGAAAGAAAAATTAATTGGTAGAGATAAACATGAATGCGTTACTAATACCCATAGGCCAAAGTTAATGACCAACTAAGGGAAACTAAATGGTGAATTTAATGGTCTGTTTAATAAAGAGCAAATAAAAAAGAAAAGGAAGAGTGAGGAAGCAAATGAAAATCAGAACTCAGTCATCTTCCTCCCAATCGATTTTGCTCTCAAAATCTCTCTATCTCACACCTCTCTCAATCGCGTCCCTCTTGCTCTCACGCTCACTCAAACGTACTCAGACATTCGTTCGCGACAAATCTCTCGTCCTCAACCTTCGCTCCCTCAATCGTTCATCCGTCTCTCACAATCGCTCACAACACTACCCAAGGAGAGCGCGAATCCATGGTTTCAAAGAGAAATCGAGTGAAAATCTCACCTTCGGCGACGACGACGGCTCCGGTGATGCTTAAATCTTCTTCCTTCGCCTCTTCAAATACCGTTTTCTTTGATTTTGGGATTTGGGTTTTTGTGGTGTTTTGTCCGCCTCCCAATTTTTTTCGTCCCTTCACTGATTCTCCTCTCTTCCCTTTTATGTTCAGCAGGTCAGGGTTTGGGGTTGTTGTATGGTGGATTGAAACAGGTATCTGCCAACATCCTTTCGGTGGACTCAGTTTGTATCGGTCTTTTTGATGCTTGGATTTGGAAAAGGTATCCTGAACCTATGCTTTTTCCTTCTACTTTGTCTCCATTCCATTTTGGGATATTTCTTGAATTTTAACGCTTTGCTGATTTAATTTGTTTTTACTGCAGTGAAAATTTGGAGTAAAAGCTTCTTCATTCAACTTCAAAAGATGGTTAGGAACCTTGTAAATGCAACATTGTTCCTAGAATGGTTTTAAGGTTTTGAAAGGCAACTTACTGACTGTTATGGTTTTTCGTTACGCATGTCTTGGAAGGCAACTTTAGGACCTTGATGAATGTTATTCCCAAATAACTCGGACAAAATGCCAGCCGAAACAAGTCACTTCTTCGAATTTGGGCGCTTTGCAAGCACCAAAGAGGACTCCAAGAAGAGCAATTTTCGGTTGATTTCACACGAAGGGCCAGGTAGAGAATCCATCATTTGCTGCACAAAATCTCTTTGTTGTATGTCTATTTCACTGTCCAATGCTTGATACAATGTGTTTCGCTTGACTGGTCTTTTGTTGCTGTTGCCAAGATGTTTTCTTCCTTTCCTGTGTGATTTCTTTCTGAAATTTGTTTATCTCTGCTTCCACGGGATAGCTAGGATCTTCTTGGTCTCCATCTTGTCAGCATTATCAAAGTTTTACCACTCTACATCAAAGTCCTGTTATCAAGTTGCATCAAAGCTCCATTCTCTAAATCAAACACATACACCAGGGGTTCCGAAATAACAAATAACTTCTCTTATTCAAATCATGTTTATTGTTATGGACACTTCAAACCTTGCCGCATTTGACAATGGACGGGTTCTTCCCAATTTCATTGGAAAGAAAGTAAGAACAGGGGTTCAGGTGAATCAATCTGATGGAGCGGTGATCACAAGAAAACCCTCTGATGATTCTCAGATAACCGTGAAAGGGTTATCAACATAAGTTCCTGTCTTGAATTATGTTGAGGTCAATGGCATTGTCGAGAATAACAACACTATCCGTGCTGTGATATTTTCAGACCTTGGTGCCACATTTGGTGCCAACTCTTATGACCAATCATGCCAACTTGCAAATGGCGAATTCATAAGTCTGTTTCTTTAAGGATCTTGAAGATTGTTGCGTCAGTTACTGGATGGTTTTGAGTTGCAGATTTTTTGCCAAAGAATCCGCATATTTTTTTTAAGCATTTTAGCATAGGAACTAATATAATGTATGTGTTTATTCCCTGAGGATCCTGACATGTGTTGCGTTTGAACTGAGCTGTTATTGCAGGGTTGCAGTGGCGTTTAAGGGGACGACAGTATTGCGATTGTGAATTGGTAGGATTAAATGGAAGAAAATGCACTTCTTGTACACTAGCGCGTGCCTCCTTTGGATCATCCCGCGGTCCAATTATGGGGGGTGTCTATTTGTTGGTGAAAAATATCACAGTTGGATTATGATGTATGTTTCACAATTGATTATTTGCAATAGACTTCTTACATTTTTCATGGGTGGTAACTGTCCTTGTGTTGCAGGTTTGAGGTCTACCGTAAGGCTTGCCGACAAATTGGTCCAGGGACATCCAAGGCATAGAGCAATGGTAAAATTATTGGTACTTACTCATCTCTCATGCGTACTACTGAACTTGGTGAAGTATGTCTAATTGTTGTAGTTAATGTTATGTAGCATGGAGACCAAAGCACCTCTGGTTTGCTTCAATGACAATCATACCAGCAATAACAACATTTGTTTTCGCCACAGCATGCACAATGTCATCAGCAATGCCTTTAGCTTCAAAAAGACTGTGTAAAGGTATGCCAAATGGAGCAGCCCGTATGTTTGCAGTTGCAGTAACAAATTCTGCAGTATCAAATTCTACCGCCAATTGGTCATCTTTATCAAAGCTTAGATTGGCAACCTCCCTGTCTCTTTTTATGAAGAATAGCCTCAGTGCTTCAAGAAGTATTCTAGAATTTTCTCTAAGACTCCAAACATCTTGTGGGTTCCTCATGCCCAAAGATGGTCATGGCAGAAATTGATAATCTATCGCCCCAGGCATTATAGTTGTCCAGATTTCCATTCTGTTTTACCAAATCATTAGAAAGGACATCTTTGTTGTATATAGGCTTAGGTCTATTTCGATTTTTCCATGTCTCCTCATTGGACAAAACTTAAATCAATGTTGTAATCAAACACATGATGAAATATTTTCCTTCCATATTGAGCAATATCTCATCATTGTTATGTTCAAATATATCATCTACATTCTTTTGACGAGCTGGCAGCATCACTTGAGCGAACATTTAAATCATTGTCTTGATTCTTGTCCCCAAATAGCTTGGAAAATAGTAGCTCCTTTACCCACATAATGCAGTGAACAATCTTTGGAGCGCTAGTGATAGTGCAGACCGGATACGTCTTGGGGTTGGTTGGGATTTGGTCTAAATGCCAATCTTTTTGTAAATTTGTAAATTTTATGACTTGTAATGATTGTAATATTTAATGTGAATGAAAAAAAAGAAAAATGGGTGACCTTGTGGCAAAACAAAATTGTTCTCTTGCACCTTAGAATTTCCCGAGATTCACATGTGATGGGACACTTTATCCACATGCCATGTAAACGGATGATTATAATTAAATGAATAAATGGATACGTGAAATTTCTTGAATATGAAATGAAATTTTTTTCAATGCGAATGAAGAAATATGAATAAAAATTTCGAATATGAAATGTAGAAATATGAACATGAAATGAAGGATATGAATGTGAATGAAGAAAGAATGCAAACGAGTGGTTGATGGGGAAAAATTTCAGGACCAAAATCGGGTAATGACATAAAACAAATAAAGATGTGAGATGACAACAATTTTTTAAATGTCAATGCAGTTGGTAAGAAATAAAAGTCTTATTTTATAGAAATATCACTTATATAAAAAAACTAACTTATTTATGTATTATAAGAAAGAAAAAAAACAGATTTTAAACAATAAAAAATATAAATATATTAACTACAAAGGCTGAAAAGAGTGAAAAAATAAAACTTAAAAAATTATAATGTAAAATAAATGAAAGGAAACTGAAAGTGAAGTTATCATAAAAGTGGTTAAGAAAACATTTACAAATGGTCTTACACTTAAACATATTTTAAAAACTCGTCGTAAAACAAAAATGGTGAAACATAAGTTTGAATTAACCATCTATTTTTTTTTAAATTTAATAACTGATAGTAATTGTAACAATTGATAAAGGTTAAAATTGGATGAAAAAAAGTCCATACCATTTTCATCTATCCCCTTTATCTATAGGTATAGATTATTATTATATTATTATTATTATTATTATTATTTATTATTATTATTAATTACATTTTTTTAGTAACAAAAAAGAAAATTATAAATGAAAAAAAAACAGGAATAAGTGAAAAAATTATCAAAAAGAAAATAAATACAGAGGAAAGGATTAAGCTATTTGCTTCCTAAACACACCCTAAGAGTCGACATTTGAGAAATTTGTATCCAAATAAGCCACTTTTTTAAATAAATACCTAAATTAATTCATTTTTTTTATATATTTCACAAACTAACTCACATTCAAATAAAAATTCCACCATATATGAGGTGTCAGTTCAATTGGTGACTCTCTCTCCTAGGTGTTTGTACATTGTCGTCAATTGGATTGACGTCTTTCTTATGTGTTATATATTGTCGCGAATTGGATTACGCCTCCTTTATGGTGAAATTTTTTTTGCTTGAAATTGAGTTAGCTTGGGTATTTATTTGAAATAATGGGTTATTTGGGTAAAATTTTCGACATTTTAATTTTATTCTCTCAATATATGATTAAAGGAGACAATCAATGAAAGAGAAGTGAACTTCCTAATAAAAAAGAATAAAGTTGTATGAGTGAAAGTCATTATGTTTACAGTTGATAATTATATCATAAGTTGTGTAAGAGTCAAATTCTATGACGATAAATTTATATCTAAGATCTTAAGTTAGTCGAATACCTCTCTAAATAGTTGTTTGTTCGGCTAAAGATTAGAAGTTTTGCCACGAGATCCGAAAAAATCATAAATCCAATTACCTTCGTCATTTCTCAAAATGTCTTCAAAAGTTGGCGTTCTTAAGATTACAAAATAAAGAACCATCCAAGTTAACTTTAATAAAGCCTTTAGGGGGTGCATGCTTCTTTGTTGTACTAGGGACTTGTATCATGGAGGAATGATACGATAATATACTTTTCACTTAAGCCCATTTATCTTTTTTCACATTCTGGATAATCTCTTTATTTCTATTCCGCCATATATCGGAATAAGTTACTATGAACATGGTGATTACTTTAGTAGTAGTAGCATGGTATTTGAACCAACTCTTATAATCTTGCGTGTAAAAACCATTAGGATAAGTGGAATAAAGATATCTTTAAATAGACATCACACTATGATAAACACGAAGAGTATGCATATCGCTTTCCACAGTCACACAACATATATGACAAGAAGCATTGGTGGTAAATGATATGAACCTCTAAAAGCATTGATGGGAACACTTCCATGTATCGCTAGCCAACAAAAATGCTTTAGATTCTCATGAATCGGTAGTCTCCAAATATAATTCTAAAAAATAGTGGGTGCTACATGTTGAGTTGAATTATGATTCAACCATTTGTACTCATGATTAGCCAAATATACGCCATTTGGGGAACCACTCCAAATGAGTCTATCACTAGTGTCGTGATCAATGATAATGATTTAGATATAATCTTGGTAGTAAGAAGGGAGTTAAGTATAAAGTTCGTTGAAGTTCTAATCTCCATTATCTCTTAAGTCACAAAATCAAAGATTAGTGTTAATAATGACAACATAAGGCACAACTTTGCAAAGGTATATGTTATTTATACACTTATTATACTGAAAACATACATGGCCTCTCTGAACTCTGTAAATAAAACTCAACCTTATTATTTCCATTGCATTCACAATAACATGTCAAATGCAAGAAACTCCAAGCTTATAAGGAGTGTGCAGATTATGAGTGTCAAGCATATATTTATTCTTCAACATTTGAACCAAAAGCTTTTGTGGTTGGTGAAAATTTTCCCAAATGTGTTTTTTGAGAAGAAAGATATTTGAGTTTCTAGTTGTGTGAATACCTAGAGCCCCTTGAGATTTGGATTAGTTAATCTCTTTTGGGTCACCCAATAACAATAACTACTTCCCCTTATAAAGGAACAAACAATGACATCAATATTATCATAAATGCCAGAAAGAAGCCAAAGATTTTGCATAGTGTTAATAGGTATAACAATAACAACACTTTTAGGTGAAGTGATTGGCCCTGATCTTCTCAGAAGGTTCATTTTCAGACCTATTAGTCTACCATTTATTTTGTCTATAATATAGTGGAAGTCAATATTTTGAACTCTTCCAAACAACATGGAAAAACCAAGGTACTTACCAAGATGGGAAGTATGATTGCACTAAATAATAGGCTTGAACTTTTACCTTATAGGTCAAAAGACATATGAATATGTCATAAATTTTGACTTTTGATATTAATATTCAAATTTGAAGCAAAACAAAAACTTTTCAAATGTATCAAACCAGTTTTCTTAAGAGCTTTTAGCTTCAATTAGGATAAGGCAATAATCATTAAATGGAAGATAAGAATAACTTTGACCTCCATGGTAAATCTGTATTGGCTTCCAAATATTGTTACTAACCTGATGTGGTATCATAAGAGATAATTTTCCATACAAAGAATAAATAGATAAAGTGAGGTGATGGTTGAATGCATATGTAGATTGGTCTATAATGGGGGTTGAATATAATTTCCCTTCTTTTAAAATTTATTTTGAAAATAGAGTTTTAACTAGCGGGATTCTGTAGAGCATTTTTGAATAGGTTACACAATTAGATCAATGTTCAAAAGAATTTAAAGGAATGCAAAACAATGATGATTTGACTAAACAACAATGTGAGAGTTAATCTAGTTAGATTCAAACAGGTATATTTAAATGTAACTTGATTAACTAAATGAACAATCTAAGATTATAATTTTTCAGTATAGTCAGCAAAAAAAAGAGTTATTTAGATGATCCTATATAATATAGTCTTACACTTAAACATTAAATCTCTATTAATAGAAAAATCTAACAACATGCAAACTAAGAAAGCAGAATAAATCTAAATCATGCAAAATCTATACAGAAAGTAAAAAAGATTAAGTTAAAAAGACAGTATGCCAATATTTATATTAGTATGTGATAACACGAAAATGTATCGTATTTTTGGCTTCATATGCACTGCTTTTTACTTGATTAACACTTATTATTACGCAATATTTTATGTTATTCCAGGTATTTATCGAATAAAAGGTTTACAAGCAAGCAAAGTGGAAAATAGCAAAAAGGAAAGAAAAAGAGAAGAAAATGGAAAAAAAATATAGAGTATGGGCCCGCCACACCAAATGGGCATGTGGCGCCCATCACTTGGATGTGTGGCGCCCGCCACATGATCCAAAGAGAGTGGTGACACCCGCCATAAAGCATAGAAGATTGTGGTGCCCATCCCTCAAAATGTGGCGCTCGCCACAGAGTCCAAAACTAGGGTTGTGGCAACCGCCACAACTCGGTCTTCCCTACTTTTTCTCCACGATATTAGCCATGATTCCACTCACCTTTTGGCTACAATTTAGGGAAGTGGAAAATATATAAAGGAGGGTTGTTTCTCCTTGGACGAGGACGCTTACGCTTAATTTTAGTCAGATTATTTTTTGGTTAGTTTCCTAGGCAGTTTTTCTTACTTTGTAAAAGTGATAGGTTCTCCACATCGGGGACCATCGCAATTTATTGTTTACGCATTTAAATTCAATTGTAACGATTACTCATTGCAAAAGCCTGGCGATATTATTTTATTTGAAGAATCAAGATTCAATTCCAATTCTCAATTCATAACCCATGTTTTATTTTGATTGCTATTTTATTTATTTATGCCTTATTGTATGTTTGATTTTCCGAATACCATGTTTGTTATCGGATCCAGGTCCAACTAAACCCCTAGGTATCGGTATGTAAAGACCGTCAAAACGACAGGATTCGTAAATAATTGGTGTTGGGTTTTTTATAAAACTTATTTTTTCGATTTTAGTTTCTTATTTTATTCAAACTGTTTTTCGTACGAGAGTACAAAACAAACAAAGGTTACGGTCAACAAGAACGAGAGTTTGAGAATTTAACCAGATAGTTAAAACTAGACATTAATCCTAAACACAGCGAGACCGCTTTAGGGTTAATTAGACTTTACTCATATTCAAAATTTACTTTTAAATTCAAAATGAGACCGCGATAGCCAAGCATTCTGGTTTAGGAGTATGGTCAGGGTCTATAAAACGAGAGTGTGAGACTAAGTCCTTTCTATAAATAATTTCTACTGAAGAATATTTTGACCAATAAGATAACACCAGATATCTATCGAATCCCCAAAGTTCAATGTGTTACATACCGATATCCCTTTATTAGATATATTTATTAATATTCTATTTACGTTATAGTTATTTCTCTTCATCCTCCAATTTTAGAATGATTATCAGCCTTAGATTTACATAGTAACATTAGATAACGATACATTCGATTATTAGTCCTTATGGGTTCGGTAATCTTTAAAACTACGCGATAGGACTGTGCACTTGCAGTCACGATTCCCATAGACTTACTAAGTCACGATCAAGTTTTTGGCGCCGTTGTCGGGGACTAATTTAGTCGATATCGTAACTCCAGTGTTGCCCAGTATAGACTAAGGCAAACAATTTTATTCCCCTTTCTACATTTGTCGAATGTATGCCAAGTACTCGCTCTCAATGCGAGAAATTAAAGATACCATTCGACAGACCTGAGCGTTATCTAAGACTATAACGCCGGATACAAGATTTGATACGAGAACATCGTATCAAGCTAAATCTTCTCGATCCTAATATCCCTATTCCTGAACCAGTTGTCGCATCTCGAAAAATATGATTCCACGTGATGGTCGTGGAAAAATTATGTTCGAACAGAGTCGCCACCGAACTTTATGTATTCCAATGAAGGAATAGGAAGATATCGATAAAACCTTTTAGAAAATAGAATGATGGTCGTCGCAACCATATTCGGGTTCGGGAGTCGATTACGCAAGGAGAAGGTATTAGCACCCCTCACGTCCGTTGTACTCAACGGGAACCTTTTAGTCTAATTTTGCTATTTGAATGTTAGTCGCTTTCTTCGAGTAATTTAAAATATTGAAAAGAGATGGATGAGAACCTCAGAAGGGGAAAGGGAGGTTTTTTATTAGTGTGCTCGCCAAGATCTCGCAATCTCGTGCCTACGTATCCTTATGATGCAATAAGGAAATCAGAGCATTCGTAGTTCAGGGTACTACGAATATTTGGTGTGTTTTGTTTTGATGAACGACTGTGTAGGTCGGCGTTCTAACGGCTAAACGCTGGCTTGTCTACTCTCGGTAGAGGCTCTAGCACTGGTTTGTTGTGCGCATTAGAAAGGATTTACAGTGTTCTTTTGAAAAGAGGGTTTTGGTCACGCGGGGGTGACAAGTTGATTTGATGCGTTTGGGTGTTTGGTGGATTGGTTTCGATCGCACGAGGGTGAGAAGTTAGGTTTTAATGTGTTTGAGATGTTTTTGAAGAACAATGAAAGATTGAGCAATGTAGTGTACACCAATCGTCCAATTCTTTCGAGGAATAATAAGGCGATCGCCTTCTATTCCCTTTTCGTTCGAATTATTTTGAAAGTTTGCTTGTGGATGTTGAATATGCACGGTAGTGAGGCGTACACCTCCTACTTGCTTATTCAAAGAATAATGAGGCGTACGCCACTTATTCCTTTATCCAAGTTTATTTAAAATGTATTAATCAGAAGTCGATGATTCGTGCAATATGGCGGGCGCCAATTATTCAAACAATCGAGAGATGGTGAGGCTAATGCCTCCCATCTTTTATCATCCGAAGTTTAATTTAAGAAGAAAGGTTTTTAAATATTATATTTGTTATAAAAGATGATTTGAATTTATTCGATTGTGGTTTAAATTTGATGACGAAGATTCGAGCAATGTGGCGTACGCCAATTATCCGAATAATCGAAAGATAATGAGACGTACGCCTCCTATCCCTTTATTATCGGAAATAATTAAAAGAATTTGGAATTTGTAATTGATTTAAAAGAAATGATTTGAAATGTTATGGTTTGATATTTAAATTAGATGACGAAAATTCGAGCCATGTGGCGTACGCCAATTATTCAAATAGTCGAGAGATAGTGAAGCAGAGGCTTACTATTCTCCTTTTCATCCAAAGCTTTAGATTTATAAAAATAGCATTTTCATGAATTATAGTTGATTTGGAAGAATAATTTGAAATCAAACTTGTTTATTCACTTATTAACACTACTCACTCAATTGAACATGTATTGTATCCATAGTTAAAACTCATAATAGGACCAATCAAGAAACTTGAATTAAAATAATAGTTTATTTATCAATATCATAAAAATGAATATAGTATATAACTTATGAAATATATTTTTTTTAAAAATAAAATAAGGGTATATGAGAACAAAGGAAAATCAGATTACCAAAACCAACAAGAGACCTTGAAGTAACAAGGAATTTCGAAATGGGCCATCTTGCAGCAATCGACCCAGTAAAGAACAAGACCAACATGGATCGGAGTGGGCCTTAAGCCCAACTCCATCCCAATCCAATCCACCACGTTTGAAGTGAAATTCAAAAAGAAAGGAAGGCAGCTGTATAGCTGCTCCGCGTTTGAAGGATGACCGTTCGGTCTTATCTACTCAATTACCAGGGAGACGCGTGGCTTTCTTGGGGATGGTTCTAATTTAATGCTATAATAATTGCCTACCGTTACAATTAATATGCACTTTAACGTTATGTTGTTAATGGACATAAATCCTGCAGTAATCAATTAATTAACTATAAATAAAACAATAAGCCTACAATTAGAACACTGATCTCTCTTCTATCTCTGTCAACGCTCCGTTTTCTCTTCCAAAGTGAAACTGCTCACAAATCAACCTCAGCATGGATACAAAACCGAACTTCTCTCTCACGCATCACATAGACAAACAAGACCCTTTTCTTTCTCAACCTGTAAGCAAAGATGAACACCTCACGATGTTCTTCGTCATAGCCTTAGCGTAACCACAACGAAGAAGAAACTCTAATTTCAACAATGAAATCCAAGACAAGAAAACCACGACCGAACAAACACTATATCCAAACTTAAATCAGAACTTAGAGCTTAGATCTACCAACAAATTTCTACGGATCACAACAAAATTTCCTATGAATCTACAACAATCCGGGCTACATGATACTATCGCTGCCTCAGAGAGGTCGAATAAAGAGTGAAAGACGTCACCGGAGACTTGCGATTTCGGCGAGAATCCGACGGATGTTTACCTCAAGTGAGTGTCTTTCTTTGTGTGAGTCCTTCTCCCATTTTCGTTTAGCTTTCGATTCTTCTCTCTTCTTCTTCCTTCTTTGCTTTGTGTGTATCTCTATCAAGGTGAGAGGTTTAGCTCTGTTCCAAAATGAGCTTCGACGTGAATGCTCAAAAGGAATTTTTAGAGAAGAGCTTTGAGTGAGGTTATGGGGATCTTTTTGCAGCGTTTCTGTCAGCGTGACGGTATTTTCTCCTCTTTTTCCCTTGCAGCGATCGGGGTTGCTACCAAGGTAGTGGTTTTTAGCTCAAACTTGTTGAGATTCAGTGTGAAATCTCAACAGGCTTAGAAATTTTAGAGCTCTAATAAGTGTTTTGGATTTGTTTTCCGTAGAGTAACGAAGCTCTAGGAAGGAGTCCCCTTTCAATCGGTTAGATCCACTTTTTATAGAGTGAAATGAGGTCCCCAAAATCCTGTGCGGATCATTGGCAGCTGATGCAAAAAGAATCATTCCGTTGGCAGGGGATTTTCCTTAGATTTCGTGGGGACCAAAGGTATGTGAGTCATTTCCTTGTTTTGTCTGTAGTGAAATCCACCAAAAAATATGGTCCTGCATTAGCTCCATTTTACTGTTGTGGAATACTTGTGTTCTTGTGGTAAAAATCTCAGTTTTTACTGTCTTATTCACAACTCAATGCTTGATTTGTTTCTTTAATTCGCAGGTTTCTATGTTGCTTTAATCATGGCAACACTATATACAATTCCAGAAGCAACTGGCTCGGCTGCGATCACTAGAGTTTCAAATGCATTAGGAGATGGACATCCACAAGCAGCACGATTGTCTATGTATGCTTCTATGACTCTTGCTCCAGATTTGCTTTGGTGTGAACTTTGTCTGGTTGCAGGACATTGGCTTGGAAATGCAATCCTCCTTAAAGCTTTTGTTGCCTACTGACTTGCATCATGATTTACGCAAATCATGCATCCCTGGTTGGCTAAGTCACATTGCCTGTAGGTCCTTTATGCATTTCCTTGACTAAAAAAGGCTTGTGCTTCTTCTGTTTTGACTCCGTTTTTCCCGCTGCCGTAGCAGCTTTTAATTTAGACTTTCCATTTTGCAGCTCATGGTTTATGTGTCCATGTGAGCATGTGATGGGTTTACATTACTCATAGTGCCATGGTCGGTTAGCTCATTTGGTTTCAATGCCTGATTATGAAGCTATTTGGTTATCCATTTGATTGCTGTTGCAGGTTGCAGTTTAGTCAAAATTCTTCTTGGATGGTCTGGACTGTTGTGTGTAGCTTAAATTTGTAGCAGGATTTGGTTGTAACTTTGGTGAACCTTCTGTTGTAACAGGTAGTCTCGAAACCATGTGTGCAACCCAATTCCACATCTATGCATTGTGTCAATGCCGACGATGATAGGTGTCCTGCAGCAGGTTATTTGTACATTAGTTTGAAGGGTTGTAATGTATTGTTCTCCTTGTATTTGATGCTTTTTGTGGTTTTGTATTGACCGTCCGGGTCTTGTGACGACATCTCTTCCTGCATTCTCAAATGGCACTGACTTTTGGATTTAAAATCCTGTGTGTTATCGTCTCCTGCTAGAAGGTGTCTTGCGTGAAAAAGCCTTTGGGAGGTTATTCAAAGTCTCCCTAGTATCTCACGCTTGGACCGGCCATCAGTTAGAACTAACTAGGGTTATTTATATGTTTGTGTACTGGTTTTGATTATGGTTGTAATGCTTGTAAAGCAATTGACTTAGTATGTCAAAACAACGATGTAACCGATTGTAATGTGATGATGCGTCTGGTTTTTGTTTTGTCAACCGTTGTAACACCCATTGTAAGGTTCCTTATTGCCAATTCTCGCTTGATTCGGCATGGACAACTCATTTCTGTGTTGGTTTGAGAATTAGTAAATATTTTGACAATGGGTTGACGAAAAGAAGTAAAGGATGGCATCACCAAAGGGTTGGTGGAAAAGGAATTCTATATGTAGTATCATCATCAAAGGGTTGACGGAAAGAACTTCATTATGGAGTGGCATCATCAAAGGGTTGATGGAAGTAATTAAAAGAAGTCATCACCAAAAGGTTGGTGGAAAATAACTCGTCATCGTCAAAGGGTTGACAGAAAAGATTGTCATCATCAGAGGGTTGATGGAAAAGAGACTTCACTATGGAGTGACATCATCAAAGGGTTAATGAAAGTAATTAAAAGAAGTCATCACCAAAGGGTTGGTGGAAAAAGGAGTTATATATGTAGTATCATCGTCAAAGGGTTGACGGAAAGAGGCTTCACTATGGAGTGGCATCATCAAAGGGTTGATGGAAAATAATTGTCATCATCAAAGGGTTGACGGAAAGAAACTTCACTAGGGAGTGGCATCATCAAAGGGTTGATGGAAAGAAACTTCACTAGGGAGTGACATCATCAAAGGGTTGATGGACAATAATTTTGTCATCGTCAAAGGGTTGACGGAAGGAAACTTCACTAGGGAGTGGCATCATCAAAGGGTTGATGGACAATAATTTTGTCATTGTCAAAGGGTTGACGGAAGTAATTAAAGGATGTCATCACCAAAGGGTTGGTGGAAAGGATTTGCCATAGTCAAAGGGTTGACGGAAAGAAAATTTGTCATCGTCAAAGGGTTGACAGAAAGAAACTTCACTATGGAGTGGCATCACCAAGTGGTTGATGGAAAAGTATTATCATCATCAGAAGGCTGATGGAAAAGAGGATTCACTATGGAGTGGCATCACCAAAGGGTTGATGGAAAATGTTTGTCGTAAAATATCGTCATCAGAGGGCTGATGGAAAAGATTGTCATCATCAGAGGGCTGATGGAAAAGAAAATTCAGGTTATGCCCTTATCAAATGGTTGATAGGAAGGAATTATTATGTTATGTATGCATATGATGCATGTTAATGAAGATTTATCATTTTTGCGAGAGAGATCTTTGATATGCGACTTCCCTATTCGGAAGGAAAGTCATGTGTGTTTATTGTATGCAGTGCATGTGGTAATGCAAGATGAATATTGGTTATTTTTTGGATTGATCTCCCTTTTTGAAGGTAAGACTTTCTGGGTACCAATGTTGATTGGATTTGAGTTTATGAAGATGCCAGCAAAGTGGACTTTCAGTGGTTGCCAACATGGATTGGACTTTGGTTTAGGAGATGCCAATAGGGCTTGGACTATGATTTTGGAGATGCCAACAAAGTGGACTTTTATTTTTGGTAGCTGCTAATATGGATTGGACTTTGTTTTTTTTTGGTAATTGCCAATTTGGATTGGACTTTGGTTGGTGAAAGGTTTTGACTTCCCGACATTCTGTATTTTGACGATGCGATGATCAGAAGATAGATTTGGATGCTTTTGGTGCCCCAAGTTTGATCATTTGCTGATAGACTGTGTATTTGTTCTTGAGAGAACCTCAACTTCTTTGCCTGATATGCCTTGATAGTTTACAAATAATTTTGTGAGCGTAGCGACGTAATCAATGCATGATGATTGTGCTTTTGCTCTGCCCCAAGGCTCTTTGGAACTTGTCTGCCCCAGTGTGTAGGGATTAACCTTTGAAAGGAAATCCTGGGAACGATCATACCATGGGTTGAACCAATTTGCCCCAATGTATGAGTCTTTCTGTAATTTGCCCCTGATTGAGATTTTGAAAGGCTTGCCCCAGATTGACTGAGTATGTTGTAATAATTTGCCTCCTTGATCCACTAATGCTTGGAGATTTCTTTCAGTCTGATCAGTTCCTAATCATTGGATACCATGCCCCTAATCCATAGGGTTAGGGAATAGTCTTGATTCGGGTCAGCATTGACGAACGATAAAGTTCTTCTAATTACTTCTTTGAAGTTCCTTGATGTCAAGTACCTACTTGCAGTTAAAACTCGTTTATTTAATCAATGGTAATTTTAATGCAATATTCATGCAGGTTTGAAAAATCATTTATTGAGGTGATGTGATAGTGTGTGACGAATGAACCATTAGATCAAACACATTGCTGATTTAGCTAGTGTGTGAAAGATACAGTGAGAGTATGATACCAATATAGGCGATTTAGCAAATATTTAGGAGTCAGTTTACGCAACCTTGTTGTAGTATGCTTTCAGAATAAACCCTATCTCAATTAGGTCTTTTAAGGGTTGTAACGTGGTCTGGTTCATGGTTTTTTTGAACAAAAGGATATAAGGCTCAAAGTTTATTTTAGCCCACCCCTTCTTCATGATGATCTCCAATCATATGTCCAGTTAACTCAACACACACATTCGACTTTTAATAGAGTTCAATGGTGTACAGATGAGGATCCAAGATTCGCTTGAAATGGCAGTCACCTTATTTTGCTCTTCATAGATGTCCATGCCCCATTGATTCTTGATATGGTGGTCACTGCATCTTGTTTTGTTTCATATAGGGTTTTCGTGACCTTTCTTGATTTTTGTTTTGATCCCTAACTTTTGCCTGGACCGCTTTTTTGAAGTTTTTTAGTCCACCGGGATTGCCCTAATTTTTGCCTAAGTCTCCTTTTTGGGTGTTCGACTTAGCGGGCTCTTTCTTTGATTTTTTTGGAAGATTATGACTGCTAAGTCATTGGTCATTGAAGAACAACTGTCATAACTTTGGTATTTTTCAAGGTTCCTTCGACAGTTCAAGATGTGTGCGAAGAAGGGCACGTGGTTGATCCTCATACGGGATGTCTCATCTTGTAATTTGAATGCGTAGTCAAATTAACCGAACACTACCTTGCCCTAGGTTAAATGTAAGGGTTTGTAAATCCGAAAGAAACTCCTACTTCTAGGCTCAAAGTGGTTGACTAGGGATTAACTTCTTATCTCTCCAGTGTTTGGGGATTTGAAATAATGCCTGTACATCATCAGCAAGGTTTTATCCGAAAGCATACAATCAACAATTATGGGTATTTCGTTTTCGTCATTCTCTCTTCAATCTTTGCTAAAACAACAGTTTGATAAGTGAATGGGAGAAATATTTTTTATATCAATGGAAAAAATGAGTGAATACGAAAGGATTCGTTCAAAACATGCATAATCATTTCATTAATATTACCATTAAAGGAAATCAACAATACTTGAAAGCAGATAAGTACTTAACATGCAAATAAAAATACAAATGAAATGTGAGGAATAGCCGAATGGTTGCCAGTGCAGAGGAATCTCTCTCGTGCCTGGTTCACTACTGGGCTAGCCTTCTTCAGAGTAGTGGTATTTCTCCTCATCGAGACTAGTACGATAATCATCTTCAGACCAATTCTCGGAAATCTCCTTCGTTGTTTGGACTGATGGACCCGCATAGCTAGGCGAAGCAGTATTACTGATTTGCAAGCTTTGAGGCGCAAATGAGAACATCTTGGAATCAAGCAGGGTTTGTACTTTGCTCTTAAGCACTTTGCAACCTTCAGTTGAATGCCCCTGTGCCCCAGCATGGAAGTCACACCGGGCGTTGGCGTCAAAGCCTGGTGGATATGGAGGACTTACTGGTTTTAGCTCCTTTGGCACTATCAATCCCCTCTTAATCAAATATGGAAGTGCTTGACTGTATGGCATTGGGAGCGGATCAATATGTCTCTCTGGCTTTCTTGGCCTTTGTTGAGCATGCTGGCGCTGCTGATGTGGAGTGTTATGTCGTTTGTATGGCTGCTGAGGTGGAATCCATCGTTGATATTGAGGAGGTCCTTGAGTTGTAGGATATTGACCATGTGGAGAGAATGGTGTCTGGTGTGAAGCTTGTGGAGCTTCCCAGACTGCATTAATTTCAGCCTCTTCTTCCTTTTGGGAACTAGGAATAAATTCACTCTCCATACTCTGGCTATTTGAGGCGCATTGGATTTTTCCACTTTTGAGGCCATTCTCGATGCGTTCTCCAATTGACACCAAGTGAGCGAAGTCTGATGCTGCACTGCTAATCATCCTTTCGAAGTAAGGACTTTGCAAGGTATCCCTGAATAATTCCATCACTTCTTTGTCTAAGAGTGGTGGTTCAACACGAGCTGCTAACTCTTTCCATCTTTGGGCATACCCTCTGAAGGATTCATTGCTTTCCTGAGATAAGGCTCTCAACTGCATGCGATCGGGAGCCATGTCCAAATTGTATTTGTACTGATTCAAAAAAGCGTTAGCTAGGTCCATCCATGACTGAACATGATTCCTTTCTAATTTCATATACCAACTCAATGATGCCCTAGTCAAACTGTCCTGAAAACAGTGAATCATTAACTTATCATTGTGGGCATGAGAGGTAATTTTTCGACAAAACATCACCAAATGGTGCTTTGGACAGCTATCCCCTTTGTACTTCTCAAATTCTGGTACTTTGAATTTTGGGGGTATAACTAGGCCAGGTACCAAACACATGTCTAAGGCACTCTGTTCAATAATATCTTATCCTTCTATGGCCTTGAGTCTTTTCTCTAGCACGCAACATCTTTTAGCAATCTCATCATCTTGTGGTTGTTCAGTATTAACCACAAGGCTTGTCCCATGGGAATCTGGCATGGAGAATGCAAAGCTATGATACTCAACATCATCATGATATGAGGAACCCTTATCTCGAACAATATGACGTTCTTGTACAACCGAGTTATTAATTGGGGTTCGCGCAAGCTGAGGTTGGGTAAGACTATTTACTGGAGCTAACACCACATTCTCAACCACTGCAGTCTGCTGAATGTTGTCCTCCCTTTTTGCTAAATCTATCATAGCCTCCATAAGTTGGTTTATTTGGTTTTTCATCGAGTCAACATCTCCTCTCAATGCAATATGACTTTGCTCCAACGGGTCCATAACATTTCTAGAACTACTTCAAGTCCGATACGAATGTCGGGAATTCAACTGCGGGTTATGGACAAAAGATGGGATTAGTTTTTTTTGTTTATGAAAATGATATGCAATTCATGCTGATGAGATGAGAATGCATGAAATTTTGTATTTAGGTATGCAAAGGAAATGTAATTCAGGTATAGTTAGGATCCAGGATAACATGGGTATCATATGGTACACCCTATGCCGAGGTTCTATGTTTTCTCCCCCACACACAAAGGATGGCTCCTAAGGTTATTCCTTTCCAAGACAGAACTTAGAGTCATGGATTGTGTTCAACATCCCATCGCAATAATGGGCTAGCCACATTGTGATGAGAGTTATGAATCAATCTATTCTAAGTGGGATCCTCGTATTGTTCGAACAGGGTGTAAACCCCTCAGTTCAATACTACACAATCGCCAATCATGAAGACGGACTTCGGCTTAAGGCGAGGTTCCTAGAGTCATGGACCATGTTCAATGTTTCCTGGCAATAATGGGCTAGCCATATTATGATGGGAATTCTGAACAAATCTACTCTAGGTGGAGTTCTCGTATTGTCCCAACGAGGTGTACACCCCTCGGTTCAATACTACACAACTCCGGGTTCTAAGTTCTTCTCAAAGCTCGGGTACGGAGCTTATCTCACAACATGTGTCAGAAACCATAGATCACCCAACATAATAGCAGAATAAATCACATAGCATATATAATACAACAAGATATAAAGAAGTAATAAGGAAGAAAACAATATTTTAACATTCATAGCAATTTGAACTAAAATACGCCTGACTCTCTCTAGCATGGAGCTTGTCCCCAGCAGAGTCGCCATCTGTCGCATCTCGAAAAATACGATTCCTCACGATGGTCGCGGAAAAATTAAGTTCGAACAGAGTCGCCATTGAACTTTATTTATTCCAATGAAGGAATAGGAAAATATCGATAAAACCTTTTAGAAAATAGAATGATGGTCGTCGCAACCATATTCGGGTTCGGGAGTCGATTACGCAAGGGGAAGGTATTAGCACCCCTCAAGTCCGTTGTACTCAACGGGAACCTTTTAGTCTAATTTTGCTATTTGAATGTTAGTCGCTTTCTTCGAGTAATTTAAAATATTGAAAAGAGATGGATGAGAACCTCAGAAGGGGAAAAAGGAGGTTTTTTATTAGTGTGCTCGCTAAGATCTCGCAATCTCGTGCCTACGTATCCTTATGGTGCAATAAGGAAATCAGAGCATTCGTAGTTTGGGGTACTACGAATATTTGGTGTGTTTTGTTTTGATGAACGACTGTGTAGGTTGGTGTTCTAACGGCTAAATGCTGGCTTGTCTACTCTCGGTAGAGGCTCTAGCACTGGTTTGTTGTGCGCATTAGAAAGGATTTACAGTGTTCTTTTGAAAAGAGGGTTTTGGTCACGCGGGGGTGACAAGTTGATTTGATGCGTTTGGGTGTTTGGTGGATTGGTTTCGATCGCACGAGGGCGAGAAGTTAGGTTTAATGTGTTTGAGATGTTTTTGAAGAACAACGAAAGATTGAGCAATGTGGTGTACACCAATCGTCCAATTCTTTCGAGGAATAATAAGGCGACCGCCTTCTATTCCCTTTTCGTTTGAATTATTTTGAAAGTTTGCTTGTGGATGTTGAATATGCACGGTAGTGAGGCGTACGCCTCCTACTTGCTTATTCAAAGAATAATGAGGCGTACGCCACTTATTCCTTTATCCAAGTTTATTTAAAATGTATTAATCGGAAGTCGATGATTCGTGCAATATGGCGGGCGCCAATTATTCAAACAATCGAGAGATGGTGAGACTAATGCCTCCCATCTTTTATCATTCGAAGTTTAATTTAAGAAGAAAGGTTTTTAAATATTGTATTTGTTATAAAAGATGATTTGAATTTATTCGATTGTGGTTTAAATTTGATGACGAAGATTCGAGCAATGTGGCGTACGCCAGTTATTCGAATAATCGAAAGATAATGAGGCGTACGCCTCCTATCCCTTTATTATCGGAAATAATTAAATGAATTTGGAATTTGTAATTGATTTAAAAGAAATGATTTGAAATGTTATGGTTTGATATTTAAATTAGATGACGAAAATTCGAGCAATGTGGTGTACGCCAATTATTCAAATAGTCGAGAGATAGTGAAGCGGAGGCTTACTATTCTCCTTTTCATCCAAAGCTTTAGATTTATAAAAATAGCATTTTCATGAATTATAGTTGATTTGGAAGAATAATTTGAAATCAAACTTGTTTATTCACTTATTAACACTACCCACTCAATTGAACATGTATTGTATCCATGGTTAAAACTCATAATAGGACCAATCAAGAAACTTGAATTAAAATAATAGTTTATTTATCAATATCTTAAAAATGAATATAGTAGATAACTTATGAAATATATATTTTTTTAAAAATAAAATAAGGGTGTATGAGAACAAAGGAAAATCAGATTACCAAAACCAACAAGAGACCTTGAAGTAACAAGGAATTTCGAAATGGGCCATCTTGTAGCAATCGGCCCAGTAAAGAACAAGATCAACATGGATCAGAGTGGGCCTTAAGCCCAACTCCATCCCAATCCAATCCACCACGTTTGAAGTGAAATTCAAAAAGAAAGGAAGGCAGCTGTATAGTTGCTCCACGTTTGAAGGATGACCGTTCGGTCTTATCTACTCAATTACCAGGGAGACGCGTGGCTTTCTTGGGGATGGTTCTAATTTAATGCTATAATAATTGCCTAGCGTTACAATTAATATGCACTTTAACGTTATGTTGTTAATGGACATAAATCCTGCAGTAATCAATTAATTAACTACAAATAAAACAATAAGCCTACAATTAGAACACTGATCTCTCTTCTATCCCTGTCAATGCTCCGTTTTCTCTTCCAAAGTGAAACTGCTCACAAATCAACCTCAGCATGGATACAAAACCGAACTTCTCTCTCACTCATCACACAGACAAACAAGACCCTTTTCTTTCTCAACCTGTAAGCAAAGATGAACACCTCACGATGTTCTTCGTCAAAGCCTTAGCGTAACCATAACGAAAAACAAACTCTGATTTCAACAATGAAATCCAAGACAAGAAAACCATGACCGAACAAACACTATATCCAAACTTAAATCAGAACTTAGAGCTTAGATCTACCAACAAATTTCTACGGATCACAACAAAATTTCCTATGAATCTACAACAATCCGGGCTACATGATACTATCGCTGCCTCAGAGAGGTCGAATAAAGAGTGAAAGACGTCACCGGAGACTTGCGACTCCGGCGAGAATCCGACGGATGTTTACCTCAAGTGAGTGTCTTTCTTTGTGTGAGTCCTTCTCCCGTTTTCGTTTAATTTTCGATTCTTCTCTCTTCTTCTTCCTTCTTTACTTTGTGTGTATCTCTATCAAGGTGAGAGGTTTAACTCTATTCCAAAATGAGCTTCGACGTGAATGATCAAAAGGAATTTTTAGAGAAGAGCTTTGAGTGAGGTTATGGGGATCTTTTTGCAGCGTTTCTGTCAGCGTGGCAATATTTTCTCCTCTTTTTCCCTTGCAGCGATCGGGGTTGCTACCAAGGTAGTGGTTTTTAGCTCAAACTTGTTGAGATTCAGTGTGAAATCTCAACAGGCTTAGAAATTTTAGAGCTCTAATAAGTGTTTTGGATTTGTTTTCCGCAGAGTAACGAAGCTCTAGGAAGGAGTCCCCTTTCAATCGGTTAGATCCTCTTTTTATAGAGTGAAATGAGGTTCCCAAAATCCTGTGCGGATCATTGGCAGCTGGTGCAAAAAGAATCATTCCGTTGGCAGGGGATTTTCCTTAGATTTCGTGGGGACCAAAGGTATGTGAGTCATTTCCTTGTTTTGTCTGTAGTGAAATCCACCAAAAAATATGGTCATGCATTAGCTCCATTTTACTGCTGTGGAATACTTGTGTTCTTGTGGTAAAAATCTCAGTTTTTACTGTCTTATTCACAACTCAATGCTTGATTTATTTCTTTAATTCGCAGGTTTCTATGTTGCTTTAATCATGGCAACACTATATACAATTCCAGAAGCAACTGGCTCGGCTGCGATCACTAGAGTTTCAAATGCATTAGGAGCTGGATATCCACAAGCAACACGATTGTCTGTGTATACTTCTATGACTCTTGCTCCAGATTTGCTTTGGTGTGAACTTTGTCTGGTTGCAGGACATTGGCTTGGAAATGCAATCCTCCTTAAAGCTTTTGTTACCTACTGACTTGCATCATGATTTACGCAAATCATGCATCCCTGGTTGGCTAAGTCACATTGCCTGTAGGTCCTTTATGCATTTCCTTGACTGAAAAGGCTTGTGCTTCTTCTGTTTTGACTCCATTTTTCCCGCTGTCGTAGCAGCTTTTAATTTAGACTTTCCATTTTGCAGCTCATGGTTTATGTGTCCATGTGAGCATGTGATGGGTTTACATTACTCATAGTGCCATGGTCGGTTAGCTCATTTGGTTTCAATGCCTGATTATGAAGCTATTTTGTTATCCATTTGATTGCTGTTGCAGGTTGCAGTTTAGTCAAAATTCTTCTTGGATGGTCTGGACTGTTGTGTGTAGCTTAAATTTGTAGCAGAATTTGGTTGTAACTTTGGTGAACCTTCTGTTGTAACAGGTAGTCTCGAAACCATGTGTGCAGCCCAATTCCACATCTATGCATTGTGTCAACGCCGACGATGATAGGTGTCCTGCAGCAGGTTATTTGTACATTAGTTTGAAGGGTTGTAATGTATTGTTCTCCTTGTATTTGATGCTTTTTGTGGTTTTGTATTGACAGTCCGGGTCTTGTGACGACATCTCTTCCTGCATTCTCAAATGGCACTGACTTTTGGATTTAAAATCCTGTGTGTTATCGTCTCCTGCTAGAAGGTGTCTTGCGTGAAAAAGCCTTTGGGAGGTTATTCAAAGTCTCCCTAGTATCTCACGCTTGGACCGACCATCAGTTAGAACTAACTAGGGTTATTTATATGTTTGTGTACTGGTTTTGATTATGGCTGTAATGCTTGTAAAGCAATTGACTTAGTATGTCAAAACAACGATGTAACCGATTGTAATGTGATGATGCGTCTGGTTTTTGTTTTGTCAACCGTTGTAACACCCATTGTAAGGTTCCTTATTGCCAATTCTCGCTTGATTCGGCATGGACAACTCATTTCTGTGTTGGTTTGAGAATTAGTAAATATTTTGACAATTATTCTTGGTTGTGTAGCGGTGTATTCGTCACTTTATGATTTATTGACTAAATCAAAAGCAAAGCATACAAGGAATCGAGTCGCCACCGCACTTTTATTTATCCTAAGAAATGGCTAAAAAGCGAACAAAAGCCTAAGAAGTTTTACACATAGAAAACTAATGAAAAGATCAGAGAATCTGGGTAAGGGGTTAATTACGCAATGGGAAGGTGTTAGGCACCCAAAACGTCCTAGGTACTCCTAGGGAGCCCTTTTCACACTTGTTGAATGAAAATGTTTATTTGTTTATGACATATTGTGCAAACATGACTGGGATGATGAGAAAAGAATATACAATTTTTATTGTTTTTGTGTTTGAACGGATGAACCCGTTGCCTACGTACCTTTCCATGAAAAGGTAAAGGATCAAAACGCCGTAGTTCGGCTAAAAGATTTCCAAAATATGAATGGGTTCATTTTAAAACAAGAGCACTAAGGCTTTTCATTACCAATGGGAGAAAACTCAACCTGAATCAACAATCCACCATGCGAGGACGGCTTCAACATACTAGTAAGGGGTTAACCCTATAATAAGTATGGAAGACTTACAATCAACTCACTAAGGATAAGGTAAGATTTACATCAACCACTATGGTAATTGAAACCTACGGCTAATGTATGAAAACATATTAACAATGGACAAAGCCACAAAACAATTGAATGGGTGAAGTTAATTGATTATGAGTATTTACAAAATATGGTCAAGGTATGATTAGGATTGATTCAAAGAAGTGTTATGAAATGGAGTTTGAAAAGTCAAAGACTTAGGGTCCAGGTTTCTAATTTGAAAAGACATGAAGATGTTTGCACAATAGTTCAAAGTTTTTGAATTAACAATGTGAAAAGGGAGTTTAGGACAAAGAGGGTATGGATGAAGGAGTGTAAAACTTCTCAGAAGTTCACCTCTTGAGATCATATAGAAGATGATTCAAGTGTGTCCTTAGGAAT
Source organism: Lathyrus oleraceus (assembly GCF_024323335.1). Classification (NCBI taxonomy): domain Eukaryota; kingdom Viridiplantae; phylum Streptophyta; class Magnoliopsida; order Fabales; family Fabaceae; genus Lathyrus; species Lathyrus oleraceus. Next base: position 340,016,803 of record NC_066583.1, read on the forward strand.
AAGCAAATGAGCAATAACAAATAAACAAGACAAATGATACCGGATGCCAATTGCTGGAGTTACTCCAATCTCACAAACAAAGGTGGATACCGGATACCAATCAATGGATTTACACCAGTCTCCTAAAACAAACAAGGATATCAGATGCCAATAAATGGACTTATTCCAACCTCCCAAAACAAAACAAAACCTGGATATCAGATGCCAATCTATCTGGGCTTACTCTAATCTCCAACAGATAAAGCAAAACATGGATGTCAGATGCCAATCTATTTGGGCTTACTCTAATCTCCAACATATGATCATAGGAACAAATGCCAACAACATGGACTTACAGTTGAATCCTCCCATACAACAAACAAACAGAAGTACTAAGCACAGAGGACATGAGTGGCCAATGAAATGGTCTTACACTCAATCCCTTCCAAATCATAGGAACAATGGCCAATAAATGGACTTATAGTTGTCCTCAATGGGCAAACTCAAACAAATCACAAGGATATGAAATGATGATCATGCAATAATGAACAATTAATGATGATAAATGCACAAAGGCAACCAAGCAAACATGTACAGATGAATCAAGCAATCAATCAAACAAAGTCATTTAGCACACACTATATCCAAGCAATTAGGCTCAAGCAAGGGTTAGACTTTAAAGTCAACTGGAATGGGGTAAATGGTGCTCTTAACCTTAACATTGAGAGTTAAGGTGAAGCAGATGAAAGGACATGAGGGGTGTGCCTCATTGCTCTTATCCCTGGTCAGGGAGAGCTTTGAATATCAGAAGGTGTGGGAGTTCAGAAAGTTGGAACTCTCTCCACAAGTTAATGACTCTATAGATCTTGGGTTAAGATCCACAATGCTACAACATGTAATGTGAGCAAAGGGAGGACACACATAATAGTAGGAGATGGACTACACATATCTTCTATCTACCAATTGCCTTATCAAAAGGACTTTTCCTGCTTGGGGACAAAGATAAACAATCACAAACATTGCCTCTTAAGGAGGACTTCAGACAGGTGCCTGGCCAAGTAACAAGCCAGGTCTTCCAGACTACATGAAGAAGAGATGTTATACCTCAATGCTTAATCTATAAAGCAAAGCAAAAGCAAGTTCACAAAGGAACTATAGCAACTAAGGTACCTGTAGAAACATCAAGCAAATCAGTATGCTATACAGACAAACAACCAACAGTTAATGCAACAGACAACCAATATAGGCAAAGGCATAAGCCACAAGTCAATCCCAATTGAATCAACTTCAACCTACAAAACACACATTATTAATCAAAAGCAAATATCAAATGCTCTCAAGATGAGGCATCATCAATTGTGTAACTTGCATGTGCAACCTGAAACAAAGCTTCAAACATGAGAGGCAAACCCTTAGGCTAAAGCCTAGGGTCAAAAATGAGGAAAAAATTTAAAACAAAACATGAAAATTGACAAGAATCAAGCTCAATCAAATTAGAACATCATCCAAGTGGTCTCATATCAAAAGCATCAACCAATTTCATTTCATAAAGCATTTGGTACAAAGCATGTAAGTTGAAAGCTCATAGAACAAAACAGAATGAATCAATCCACATCAACTCAAAAACAATTCAATAAATCCCAAGAAAAATCATGGCTAAACAGAATTCATCATAGGATCATCACACCAAAAATCATGGCATTTGGACAAGTATAAGCAAGTCAAAGAAATTCATCAAGTCATGGCATGCACAAACAAGCTCAAAGGAAGCACAAATTGATGCATCAACTTCATACAAGCACAAAACAGAATCTACACATGATAAATGAATCAAAACAAAACCATAGCAAACTTCAAAGTGTCTAGAACACATGTGCAAAATTTCAAGTTCATCCAATAAACATCAAGAATTTCACAAATCATCTAAATTCAACACTCAACAAAAGTCCAATCTTGACCAATCAGAAAATAAAAACTCAAACAAATTGGAAATGCATCCCAAAATTCTACAAAAAATCATGATCAAACTTAACCTCCAGAAGAATCAACATGCAAAAAATCAGATTAATTGAAGTTCATATGGCATGGTAAATAAAATCAGCAAATTGGACAAGAAATGGTGTGACACACATTGTCACACCTCCAATGATCATATCATATCTCACAAACCAGAAATTCAAAAATAGCAAACTCAAAGCCAAAATGCTCATCAAAGTGTCTAGATCAAGCATGTAAATTTTCAACTTCATTGGATCAAACATCATGATTTCATAAAAGAAATGGCAAGCAATATGCAATGAATGACATGCAAGGACAAACCCTAGGCAAATTTTAAATCCAACCGAGCACAAATTCTGGAAAAATATCCAAAAAATAGTAGACATTACAAGGAACATTGCACAAAAAATCTCATGTGAATTAGATGCATATTTTTTGAGTTATGAAATTTTGAATGGAAAGAAAAAAAAAACATGGAATAAGCATGTGAACATGGAAAGCATAACATGGAAAATTACAAGGCAATTGGATTTTTGATGGAGCGGGGAATCGAACCGCGTGGGAATTTGAATTGAGGCGCCATGTGAAACGCAACGTTTCATTTAAATGAAACGCTAGCCAATCAGAAGCCGACACATGGTCCAGTACATGAGCACAAACGCGAAAACACATGCAAACACACGGGCAAATGGATCAAAGACGATCTGGAAAACAAAAACCCTAGACCTTCATACGGTTCATCATGTTCATCATCATCATGAACAAACATGCACAGAAAATCATGAAATGCATATCATTCGAATCCTCTCACATCACACATCATCAATCCAACATTAATTTCATCTAATCCAAGCTATATCAAACGGATCGAGCAAAATAAGTTTTAACAACCAAACTTCAAATCATGATAACTAACTCAATATTGCATGAAATCAATAGATCTAAAGTTCAGTATCATCATCAATGAGAGATCTACAAGATGCATCTAACAATTTCACGAACCATGAGTATCGAATTCTAACCTCAATGATGCAACAGAGTTGGATTCGTGCTTCTCAGGTGCTGGAAATGAGAAACAAATGCTCTACCAAGCTAGAATGAATGAATGGATGCACGGGAACAGCTCAACAATGCTTGATATCTCTTGAAACTTCAATTGCCATGGTTATGCTCAAGCTTCAACAGCTACGATTCTTGCAGAATTCTTCAAGATCCAGCTTCAATCTTCTTCAATTATACCTCTAGATGATGAACAGATCGAAGGCAAAGCAAAAGAGATGAAGAAAATTGATGAAAAAAGTTGAGAGAATTTGAGACGAAAAATTTGGATCTGAGTTTGTGAAGTTGTTGTTGATGAATTCTGTTATGATTAGGAATATATACCCTCTGTTAATCATGTTCACTAATCACAATTAAGCAAAACTCTTAAATTAAGTAAAATGAAGGTATTTATGCAAATTGTCAAAATCACCCTTATGCACACATGGCCAATGGAACACACCGAAATTCACTTGGAATGAGCTCAAAAATCTGTTTGGATGCAAATGAGATTGGTTGGAAGTGAATAAAATGCATAATTTTCAAATTCACCTTTTCCCTCCAAAATTCAAATTAATTCAAGTGAAAAATGAAATATTTTTGTGATGAGAATTTGTGAAATATGATGCATGATTATGATAGTAGGGATCAAGAGTGAAATGTTCCAAAAAGAACCACATGATTTGGCCTTTTGGTTCAAAAGTTATGCTTTGTTGAAGTTCAAAATCCATTGACAATGTTTTGATCATAAATTGCCAACCACAAATGAGAAATGGATGTTCTTGGACTTTTTGGAAAGGTGAGAGCAAGATCTTCAACTTTCATGTTGGACAAAATTTGATTTGAAGCTTTCTTGGACATGTAATCTTGAGGAGAATACCTTTCCATTTTTGGCAGTTTGAAATTACAGGTCACTTACTATTTTTGGAAACTTTTTGTCTAACCTCAAATTCTTTAATGTTGATATTTGACATGTTATATGAGACTTGTATGGACATGAATGATGTCTCTCTAACCATCTCCCACCTTCAAATCCATGATTGAATGCATAGTTGACTTGTGTTAACTTTTCTAGGGTTTCAGTTGACCTAGTTGTGATCAGATGAAATTCAAGCATCTACCACTTGAGATCTTGATTCAAAATGATACCATGGTTCATATGAACTCTTGATGAATGATCATGGTGCCCAAATTCTTCAGAATGGCCACCATCTATGGCTCAATGAATGCCTTTGACTGTCTTGACCTAATGTTGCTTCATCTGCAAGTAACAAGGTTAGATGACAATATTTTTGTACTTTTGGTTAGTAAACACATGAAAAGAAATGATATACAAATGCTTGGTGATCAAGAACCACACTTAAAAGACAACCCACCCACAGGAAAGAAGGCAAGGTGCACAATGATCCTTGAGGCAATGATATGATGTGATATGATATAATGCCATGAGGGATCTTATGGACAAAATTGGGGTCTTACAGGTTGGCCCTGTGTCACTTTAACTGTACCACCAACGATGGTTGAACCTGTATGTTACTTAAACCAGTAATATTGCCGGCATGCTCTAGCTCCAATCTTTGACTAAATTCTCGCATATGAAGGGCCTGGAGAGGAAAGAGTGTGATTCATTTTGACAACCAAACTCCTGCTAGTAAGTATTTGAAATGGCTTCATTACTAAGAAGTGCTTTAGCAAGTATATCATCAACTTCTGTCACGGTTTCTATTAGTTTGCATCTTTTTCAGTCACCAAGGCTCTCATATCTGAAGGCACCTCTTAGATGACAAATTTTTATTTGAACTATGAAAACAATAGGCCTCTAGCTTCACGAGATCAACAAGTCCCTTAAAAACATCTTCCAAACCTATTGGAACTTGAACTGCAGCATTATGATGCCGAAGCTTAGATCTAGCCTGATTCATTACTTTCCATGGATCTGCTCTCATTTGATCAAGCTTGTTAATAAATGCAAGTCTTGGAACCTCATATCTTCTTATTTGCCGATCAATAGTAATGGACTGACTTTGCACCTTTTTTGTGAGTTGATCGCCTTTTGCCTTTCCTTTTCCAGCCAGATTGCATAGGCTTGTTGTGAATTCGTGGTGTGGTTTTGTATATGTTGTAATGATGCTTAGGTTATGTACTTTGGTCATTGTATTGTGTATGTCAACATGTGAGTTGGTTTTTGGTTGTAAATGAGAATGGGCAAGGTTTATGTAATGGAATTGGCGTTTTGGAATGAACATGATTTACATCGTCTTATGTATGGTAGTGTAAAGAACAGTAGATTAATGATTTATTTTAGGTTTTTATTTACGATGAAATGCATGTCATGCCATGCATATGATGCAAAATTAAAATGAAATCAATTCTATGAAAATTTAAATATGCCTGGACAAAATTGGGATATGACACCAGTTAGTCAACCAGAAATGGCCGAAGGACCGCAAGACCGTCCTCTTAAGTACTATGCAATCCCTTCGCAGGATGAACCACATAACAACAGCGCTGCCCCTGCCATCGGGGCCAATAATTTCGAGTTAAAACCTTTGTTATTGTCAGCCGTACAACAAAACCAATTTTCAGGTAGTCCCATGGAGGACCTGAACCTTCTTTTGTCAGTGTTTTTGCAATACGCAGACACATTGAAAGCAAATGGTGTCGTCCCTGAAGCTATAAGACTACGTCTTTTTCCATTCTCATTAAGAGATAGAGCTAAAGCTTGGCCTCAGTCTCTATCATCCAACTCTATCACTACGTGGAACGAGTTGAAGAAAGTTTTCTTAGCACGATATTTCCCACCTAGTAAAACGGCTATGCTAAGAGCCCAAATAAATGGGTTTAAACTAAAAGATAATGAATCACTTTTTGAAGCTTGGGAGAGATACAAAGACATGATGAGTCTTTGTCCACATCACGGTCTAGAAGAATAGTTGATCATCAATACCTTTTACAACAGTCTCTTGTACAACACAAGATTGACAATAGACGTCGTCGCAGGTGGCGCACTGATGGATAAACCCTACAATGAGGCATATGAACTTATCTAAAGTATGGCCCATAATCATTACCAGTGGGGAAGCGAAAGAACCTCCGCAGAGAAACCTCCAACAAAAGGCGGCATGTATGAATTAAGCAGTCTTGACCATGTCAAAGCCAAGGTAGACGCTCTTACTCAAAAGATAGATAACTTGACCATAACACCCACAACCATCGTGGCTGCCATAGCATCAAACTACGAGATATGCGGAGTTCCGGGGTATGCTGCCCCAGAATGTCAACTCTTGACAGGAACCTCCATAGACCAGGTGAACTATGCTCAAGGAAACCCTTACTCAACACCTATAACCCAGGTTGGAAGAACCATCATAATTTTTCGTACAAAAATAATAATACATTGTATGCACCTAACCAAGCACCTGCTGTACCACCAGGATATCATAAAGCTGCCACAAATACTCAAAATTCTCCTAGGAAGTCAAACCTAGAAATAATGATGGAAAACTTCATAGCTACCCAAGCCCAAACAAATAAGGATTTCCTAAATTAAAACATACATACTAGTGAGCAAATCAAACAGTTAATAAACAATGTAGACACATTAGCCACCCATAACAAAATGTTGGAAACATAAATCTCGCAAGTGGCTCAACAACAAGCACCTGCTGCTGCTCCTACAGGCACATTTCCTGGACAGCCGCAACCAAACCCGAAAGGTCATGCAAATGCTATTATACTACAAAGTGGGACAGAACTAGACGGATCGACCCTAAAATTCAAAACCCATCCATGCACCAAGACCCTGGTAAGGTAACTGAGAAGGAAGACGATCAAGAGGAAGATGAAAACGAATAGGCCGTAGAGAAGGAAGAACCTTATGTGCCTCCACCATCGTATATACCCCCTATCCCTTATCCTCAAAGACTTGTTAAATTTAAAAGTGTATGGCAATTTAAAAAATTCGTAGAGCTTCTAAAACAATTGAATATCACAATACCCTTTATAGAAGCCATCACTCAAATGCCCTTATATGCTAAGTTTCTCAAATAAATCTTATCTAACAAGAAGAAGATAGAGGATAACGAAACCTTTACACTTACTGCTGAGTGTAGCGCCATAATACAAAACAATATGCCTCTTAAGCTGAAAGACCCAGGTAGTTTCTCCATACCCTATGTAATCGGAAAGTTTGTCATAGGCAAAACACTATGTGACTTAGGAGCCAGTATTAGTTTAATGCGCTTGTCCATATGCGAAAGGCTCAAAATGGGAGAACTAAGACCTACGAGGATGTCCGTACAACTTGCGGATCGTTCTGTTAAATTTCCCGTAGGTATGCTAGAAAACGTTCCGGTACGCATAGGACAATTCTATATTCCTACTAATTTTATAATCATGGATATAAAAGAGGATTCCAACATCCTTATCATATTAAGAAGACCATTCCTAGCTACGGTCGGAGCTATTATAAATGTTAAGAAAGGCAAGCTAACCTTTGAAGTTGGTGAGGAACAAGTCGAATTCATTTTGACGCAATTCCTAAAGGCATCAGCTATAGACGATACTTGTTGTCTACTAGATGTCATCGACGAATGTATAAGAGAAATAGAGAATGAACAAACATCATACTCCGAAATATTGAAAATTCTAAGGGTTCCTACTTTTGAAGATGAAAATTGGAGTGAGGAATACCAAGATGATGGCCTAAGCGAATGTCTAGCACTAACGCCCGATCATATGCCTTACCCAAAGAAACCAACCCTAGAACTTAAGACGTTACCCAAAAATATAAGGTACGAATTCCTAGACACTGAACTTGAGCGACCTGTAATAGTCAATGCAGACTTAGGGCAGATAGAGACTGAAAAGCTCCTACACGTTTTGAGAAAATATCCAACTGCTTTAGGCTACAATATCTTAGATCTAAAAGGAATAAGCCCTTCCATATGCATGCATCGCATAATGCTAGAGGAAGACAGTAAGACCTCTAGAGAACATCAAAGAAGGATAAATCCCATTCTGAGTGATGTAGTAAAGAAAAAAGTGCAAAAGTTGTTAGAAGCAGGTATTATCTACCCGATATCCGATAGTCAATGGGTTAGCCCAGTACATGTTGTACCAAAGAAGGGAGGTGTCACAGTTGTTAATAGTGAAAAAGGAGAATCTATAGCACAAAGAGTAGTTACTGGAAGTAGAATGTGTATTGATTATAGAAAATTAAACAAAGCCACTCGGAAGGATCATTTTCCTTTATCGTTTATCAATCAAATGCTTGCACGATTGGCTAAGAATTCTCACTTATGCTACTTAGACGGTTATTTAGGATTTTTCCAAATTCCTATTCATCCTGACGACCAAGATAAAACTACTTTCACATGTCCCTATGGTACATTCGCCTACCGACGAATGCCATTCGGACTGTGTAACGCTCCCGCAACATTCCAAAGATGCGTGATGTCAATTTTCGCCGATTTTATAGATGACATCATGGAAGTCTTCATTGACGATTTCTCTATATGCGGACAGAGCTTTGAAGGCTGTTTATCGAATCTTGAAATGGTACTAAAAAGATGCGTAAAAGTGAACCTCGTGTTAAACTGGGAAAAATGTCATTTCATGGTCCGACAAGGGATCGTACTCGGACAAATAGTATCCGATAAGGGGATTGGAGTCGACAAGGTTAAAATAGAAGTTATAGAAAACCTTCAGCTTCCGAAAACCATAATAGAAATACGAGGCTTCTTAGGACACGTCAGTTTCTACCGGCGATTCATTAAAGATTTCTCAAAAATCACCAAACCACTAACTGGCTTATTGATGAAAGATGTCAAATTCATCTTTGATGACAAATGCCTAGCGGTGTTTGAACAACTAAAAACAACTCTTATTACCGCACCTATCATGCAACCGCCCGATTGGAGATTACCCTTTGAAATCATGTGTGACGCTAGTGACTATGCTGTAGGCGCGGTCTTAGGACAAAGAAGGGATAAGAAACTCCATGCAATATACTATGCAAGTAGAACCCTAAACCCTGCATAGATGAACTACGCCACCACAGAAAAGGAAATTTTAGCCGTAGTGTTCGCTTTGGATAAATTATGTCCCTACCTAGTAGTGTAAGACCCTAATTTTGACCCTAAGATCCCTCATGGCATCATAACATTGCATTTGCAAATCCTCAAGGATCATAAGCATCTTGGTTCCCTTTACCTTTGGGTAGGACCTCTTATGAGTAGTTTGAGATCACCAAGCATGCTTGATTTGTATATCATTGCTTTTCTTATGTTGTTTACTAACCAAAAGCACAAAAAATATGTCACTAACATCTTTTGTTTGTAGCTTGATCAATCACAAGGTCAAAAGCTTCAAGGAGATCATTGGTACAAAGATATGGTCAAAAGAAGATGAAAGCGAGCATGGTAATGGTTCCCAAAGCTCTCCTCCATCAAATATGCCTTCCTAGAATCTCAATTCATCATTTTGATCAAAGCAAGTCAAAGGGTTTGAGGTTTGTCCCCCCAAGGAAACCCTAATTCATCTGTGCACCATAATGCCTTGCTCTTGAAGCAACCTCAGCCCATGATCAAATACAATCAAGGGAAGTTCTTTAATTCATCATTTCATGCATATTTGAACTTATTTTAGTGTCCTCAATCATCAATTCATCCATATATGAGTCATGGACTTGGGAAGTTGAGCAGTCAATTCATCTGACTATTTTGAAATGCACTGAGACCTAACTTTTTATGTGTTGGTCAAATGGAGATAATCTCAAAATAAAAAATTATCTTAAGGACAATATGAACAACTTTCATGTTCATAAAAAATTGATATAAATCTTGGAAGGTCATCCCCCATTCCAATACATTATAGGTCATTTTGACTAAAACCCTAATTTTGGGTTAACTTCCCAAGAACATAACTCATTCATTTTTTATTATTTTGAGGTGGGATCAAATGCATTGGAACTCTTAAGATGTCTACTTCAAATTTTATGCTGAACAAAATTTCAAAATCTCAAAGGAAATACATGTGATAATGCAAGACATTATAGGTCCTTTTGGACCAAATGCATTAAAAGGCAAAAAAGTCCAACTTCAAGTGCCCATAACTCTTTCATCAAAAATCCAAATGATGCAAAATGTAAGTCCATTTTTATTTTCTTGAAGAGATCTACAACTTTGATGTTGGAGGTTTTTTCATTTGAGGCTTGCATCACCAAAACAGAAGGGCTTGAACATTGACCAAATTTAGAAACTTTGCCTTTACATGTTTTGCACCTTGCACTTTAAACTCAAAATTCACCAATTTCCACACTTCAAATGGATTTTTTTCCCAACATAACAATTGTTCCTCACATCAAAACCTTTCCAACCAGTACTCACATGCTCATGTTTGGATTTGGCAAATAGCATTTTCGAAGAGGGGAAGTTTTTGGTTCAATTATGCATAACACATCAAAACTCCATGCACAAGCCATATCACTCCAAACTACGCATCTAAATCATCTCACATTCATTTCAGATTGCATTTGGCATTGAATTTGGGCCTTTTGCATGATCATGCAAGCCCATGCAATGAATATCCAATTCCATGCACACGGATTGAATCACACTTGCCTTGCCTTTCCATCTATAAATAAGAGCTCCATTTCATTCAAATCTCATTCATGAATCAACCTGAAATGCTGCTGAACTGAAAACCTAACCTCTCACCAAAGGAGCTATTTCACTTTTCTTCAAAAAAAATTCAGATCTAAAATTCAACTACATCTGGTTGAATATTTGGATCTAAAGCTCCTAGACCTCTCTCTCATACTCCATTGATCTTCTGTTTGGCCAAAGGAATCAAGGAAGCAAGCTCAAATCTCCAGAATTCAAGGTTGTTCTTCAACTGGTTTTTTCTTCGAATCTCACCAATTATTGATCTATTTGCTTGGATTTTGTGTTGGCTGAAGTCCTCTTCATAGAGGCAATTGTTTTGTATGCTCAATTACTGAAATCCATGAAGTTCACTTGAACATCACAGAATTTCCATCTCTGATTTCTCTAAATATAGAGATCTAGAGTGGAATTGAGTGGTACAGGGATGATGTACATCACCCCAGCTTTCCAACGATGTATGGATCGTGTATTTTGGTTAAGCTTTTGAAACCTGCAAATGTGACCGGAATCTTCATGATCACCGGAGAAGAAGGTGGCTCCGGTGGCCGTCCCTTTGCCAGATGCGTTGTGGACCATTGGATTTGATCTCCAGTTTATATCCCAGCCCTTAGATCTTTTGACTTTTAATAATGCCATGTGTAGCGCATTGACTTGGACCTATGGTGGAAGCGCGTTTCTGGAGCGTATGATCTGCCAACTCAATTAATGAGCTCAGATCTAACGCTCCTTGTTTTTTTGAATTTCTTATTTTCTGATTTTATTTCTTTTATTTCCATTATTTTCAAAAATTCATATCTTCTTCATTTTAAATCCAAAAATTATGGGACCAATTGCATTCTTCTCCAAATAATTTCTAGTTTCTAATTTTGATTTTTAATATTTTTTATTTTGTCATTTGATATTTTTTGTGAATTTTCTCTTTCCTGGTCATTTTTAATTCATTTTAAATAGTTTTTGATATTCAAAAAATAGAAAAATATTTTCCCAACCTATTTGAATGATGATGAATCTATGAAAAATATTCTCATCAATTTTTTAATTGATTTGAGATTTATTTGAGATTTTAGTTCAATTAGGTTATTTTTGTTCATTTTTAATTGATTAAAAATAGTTTCTGACTTTTAAAAATGCTGAAATTTTTTGTCAAACTTTATTTGACCTTATTGAACTTAGGATAAATCACTTGGACCTTTCAAGGTTGATTTGAAGTGATTTTGAAGTTTGACCTTTCTTTTATTTTTTAATTCAAGTTTATTTTAATATTAAAAATGCCAAAAATATTTTGCTTTTTGTTTGACCTCCAATCTTCATCTCATTTCTGATTTATCATTGTTTGACTTTGACTTTCAATGTCATTTGGTCAACACATATGGATTGGTACATTTGATTTCACCTTATGCACTTTATTCTTTCCATTTTCCTTTTCCATTATTCATCTCTTTCTTATTCTTCTTCTTTTTCTTTTTTTGATCAATGAGTTGAAAGTTGATAAGTTAGCATTGATTAGGGAGGCTTAATCTTCCTTGATTCAAATCTGATTCATCTTGATCAATTGATCAAATGAATGGCTTTGCATTAAGGATAGGTTGTTTCCTAAATTATGCAAAGGACTTAAACCAATACAAGATCAATTCTCTTCTTCTTTTTGGCATGGCAAGTTGTTGGAACTTGGTTCACTAATCAATACTTCTAACTTGTGTTGTTGCCTACATTATTATTGACCGGCCTCAGATAGTTGTGACTTCTACATAAGTCCAATTACGATTGCTTAACATAGCGCTAAATTTGCCTTATGGCACACTAACTACTAACACTAACCATTAACAATTAACATTTACTTTTTGCACTTTACTTTTATGCAATTTACTATTCTTGTACATATTATTCATTTGCTTTTTCCTTTGCTCACTTGAGCACATGTTTATGTTAATGTCATTTGCCTTTTGCTCACTTGAGCACATAATTGTGTATATACTATTGTGCTTGTGTTTTGTTTTGATTGTTGTGACCCAAATGCAAAGAATTGGACAAATGGACTTAGACTTTAGGATCTTCCCTATGCAAATTTGGAGTCAAAGAGCAACTAGGCATTGAGGCCTTTAGAATGCTTAATCTTGAAGATGAACATTGAAAGGACCATATTCTAAACTCCCTCTTGTCCATTCTTTGATTGTATTATAGAATCTTTTGATGTGTGTTTTCTTGTGCTAGGAGTTCTAACTTGAGCTTAATTGAGGAACCATTGCCATGAGCTTCTAAGAGAGAGAGAGATTCAAGATACATTGAGGAGTCTTTCCAAGAGTTCATTTGACTGTTGATTGCTTGAGTTTATGCTTTGTGTGATTGCTTATTCCAAAGGATGGGAGCTACTTGGATCATCATTATGATCTCAAGAGAGGAACTCCATTTGTGGTTTTGTTTCTTATCCCTCACCTTTTTGCATTACTTAGGACCTTAGCCCTTCTTCTTCTTCTCTCCACTCTAACCCAAGCCAAACTTTTGTGCAAACATCTAACACTTGTTTTCAACATTAGAAACCTAAGCCTTATGCTTTTGATTTTCAAACTTTCTTTTCATAACACTTATTTTGAATTGAATCTTGAAGTCCACTTTGACCATTTTGTATATACTTCTAATTGGTAAATATAACCCATTCAAATGTGTTTTTGTGGTTTCAATGGCCACCTTCTAATCAAAACTTCTTCATAACCTTTAGTTATTAGGTTTGAGTTATCTTTGTGGTAGATGTAATACTCACCTATATCCTTAGTGATGGACAATGAGTCTTCCATGCTTATTCTAGGGTTAACCCCTCACTAGCATGTTGAAGTTATCCTCACATGGTGGATTTGTGGTTTTAGGTTGAGTTTTCTCCCTTTGATAACAAAAGACCTTAAGGCTTTTGGACTAATCAATTCACCAACTTGTTTTGAGATTTTTACCCCGAACTACGAGGTTTTGATCCTAATCTTTTTTAAGATGGTACGTAGGCAATGGGTTTATCCATCCAAACACAAAATGTAAATAACTTGTATATTCTCTTCTCATCCCCTCAATCATGTTTGCACAAACAAATTTTCACAAAACAACAACCTTACCACAAGTATGAAAAGGGCTCCCTAGGAGTACCTAGGATGTTTTGGGTGCCTAACACCTTCCCATTGCATAACCAACCCCCTTACCCAGATCTCTGATTCTCTTTTACTAGTTTTTGATTTGATAAAACTTTTAGGTTTTTGTTCGCTTTCTAACCATTCCTTTGGATAAATAGAAGTGCGGTGGCGACTCGACTTGTATGATTTACCTTGGATTTAGTCAATATCTCTAATGGTAACGAATACCCCGCTACAAGTAGGAGCAAAGATAATTATCTATACCAACCATGTTGCAATTAGGTACCTGTTAAACAAAAAGGATGCCAAACCAAGACTCCTAAGGTGGAACTTACTATTAAAAGAGTTTGACCTAGAAATCAAGGATAAGAGGGGCACTGAAAACGTCGTGGCCGATCACTTGTCAAGAATGGAAGGTATTGAACCTGAATGAGTGCCTATAAGCGATGATTTCCCGTACGAAATACTCATAGCCCAACTGGAAAGCAATACAACCAAATATGCATTAACCCATAAGGGTACCAAAACAAACGAGGCAGTGGAAGCAATTTACACTAAAACCACATTTCCATGGTACGCTGACTTCGTCAACTACTTAGCAGCTGGGGTGCTTACACCAGACTTGACTTACTAACAAAAGAAAAAATTCTTCCACGATCTTAAACATTACTATTGGGATGAGCCTCTACTTTCCAAGAGAGGCGCCGACGATACTTTCTGTCGATGTGTCCCCAAAGATAAGGTAGAAAACGTAATCTCCCACTGTCATTCTACTCCTTATAGAGGACATGCAAGCACCTCGAAGACTTGCGCTAAGATCTTGCAAGATGGCCTCTTTTAGCCCACTCTGTGGAAAGATGTCCACATCGCGATCATCAATTGCGACCGGTGTCAACGCACTAGCAACATATCTAGACGCGACGAAATGCCACTTAAAGGCATTTTGGAAGTATAAGTCTTCGATGTTTAGGGAATCGATTTTATGGGACCATTCCCATCTTATTTTGGTAACAACTATATCCTTGTTGCGGTCGATTACGTATCAAAATGAATTGAGGCCTTAGCCTCTCCAACGAATGACACACGAGTGGTTATTAGACTCTTTAAGCATATAATCTTCCCTAGATTTAGAATATCGAGACTTGTCATCAGTGGTGGTGGCTCCCATTTCATTTTAAGGATTTTTGAAAAGCTATTACTGAAATATGGAGTCTGGCACCACATAGCAACACCCTATCACCCACAAATGAGTGGGTAAGTAGAAGTCTCGAACCGAGAAATTAAACAAATCTTAGAAAAGACGGTTTCCACTTCTAGGAAAGATTGGTCCTCAAAATTACACGAAGCCCTGTGGGCATATAAGACAGCTTATAAGACCCCAATAAGAACCACACCTTTTAAGCTAGTTTACAAAAAATCATGTCATCTGCCGGTAGAATTAAAACATAAAGCATATTGGGCCATTAAGACCCTTAATCTCAATTATACTGCCGCATGCGAAAAAAGAATATTAGATATCCATGAACTAGAAGAACTTAGATTAGATGCATATGAGAATGCCCGGATCTATAAAGAAAGAACTAAGAAATAGCACGACAATCGCATATCAAGGAAAGAGTTTAAGGAAGGTGACAAAGTACTTCTGTTTAACTCCCGCCTCAGACTCTTTCCCGGAAAACTTCGTTCTAGGTGGTCCGGTCCCTTCGAAATTACCAATGTATTTCCAAATGGAGCAATAGAGATAAAAGGAAAAACAAGCGAACCATTTACAGTAAACAGTCAAAGTTTGAAACATTACCACAACATTGACAATAATGATTTCATCGCAAATCTAAAGCTTGCAGAGCTGCCCGCTCATTCACAAGAATAACATCTATTTTATTTTTGTCGAGCATACGACAATAAACAAAGCGCTTGGTGGGAGATAACTCACACTTTATCTTTAACTATTTAATTTAATTATCTAAATTTCTGATTATTACTACTGCTTATTTTTCATTCTTTCTTTCTTATTTCTCATAAAGTTAATCGGTATCTTTCTTTATTATTGATCATTACTAACTTAATGTTGTTATCTACTTGATTTTATCTAGCTACTGACCATCACAATGCAACAAGTAGATTACATGGATATAGTCTTCATAGGCAAAGCTCAAAGGAGACGTTTTGAGGCTCTAGCTCAAAGAGAAATGGCACTAACCTTATACCCAGATGGATGCACCATGACCAAATTAGATATAAGAGACAATGTTATATTTCTAATTAACCAACTAGGCTGGGACACCTTTGCTATCAAAAGAAATTTTAGTTTCTACAGTAGGTTGACTTTAGAATTCCTAAGTTCCCTAGTTTATTTGCCAAGCCATGGTATGGGATTTAACAAAGGCCTCATCACCTTTAGGTTGTCCGATAATGACTACCGCTACACCCATAGAGAAATAGTTGAACTCCTAGGATGCCTTAATGGTCCTGATACTTTTACCATTACCCAGGAAGACAGGCTTGTAGACCTTGAATTAGATCACTTTTGGGGTAGCATCACAGGAAACAACCATCCCAGGTCGCACCTGAAGGAGAAGGGCGATCCAAAATGCAGCGGAATTTAAAATTTATCCTTTAGTGATCCTTACGAATGGACATGATCAGTGATAGAATTGTTACCTCTTGTGGCGATTGTAACCTTTGATGCAGATCTATGGAGCGATCACGAACATTTAACGATGACAACGCCTCTACTCAGTCCACACAAATGGATTCCTTCAATCTCAGTGCTAGCTGCTACGAATGAAGGCTTTGAGTGAGAGAGAAAGAGAAACGAAATTGCAACTGCACAAATGCTTCTATACAAGGGTTCTATTTATAGAACCACTTGTGTGGGCTGCAAGCTAAAAATCCCACTCAAGTGTATGTGGCCCATATCTTATAATATGCCAAAATCACTTAAGCGCGTGGTACCTTACCATATTTCGTATTCTACTTAAGTACACCGTACCTTACGATGTTCTACAATTCACTTAAGGGTACCGTACATTACGGTATTCCTTAGTTACTCTATCTTTCATCAATCCGCCCTTTTGTGTATGGTGCCCTTAAGTGAGCGGTATCTAACACTTTTGCCCGAATCTATAAAGAAAGAACTAAGAAATGGCACGACAATCGCATATCAAGGAAAGAGTTTAAGGAAGGTGACAAAGTACTTCTGTTTAACTTCCGCCTCAGACTCTTTTCCGAAAAACTTCGTTCTAGGTGGTCCGGTCCCTTCGAAATTACCAATGTATTTCCAAATGGAGCAATAGAGATAAAGGGAAAAACAAGCGAACCATTTACAGTAAACGATCATGTTTGAAACATTACCACAATGACAATAATGATTTCATCGCAAATCTAAAGCTTGCAGAGCTGCCCGCTCATTCACAAGAATAACATCTATTATATTTATGTCGAGCTTACAACAATAAACAAAGCGCTTAGTGGGAGACAATCCACACTCTATCTTTAACTATTTAATTTAATTATCTAAATTTCTGATTATTACTACTGCTTATTTTTCATTCTTTCTTTCTTTCTTATTTCTCATAAAGTTAATCGGTATCTTTCTTTATTATTGATCATTACTAACTTAATGTTGTTATCCACTTGATTTTATCTAGCTACTGACCATCACAATGCAACAAGTAGATTACATGGATATAGTCTTCAGAGGTAGAGCTTAAAGGACACGTTTTGAGGCTCTAGCTCAAAGAGAAATGACACTAACCTTATACCCAGATGGACGCACCATGACCAAATTAGGTATAAGAGACAATGTTATGTTTTTAATTAACCAACTAGGCTGGGACACCTTTGCTATCAAAATAAATTTTAGTTTCTACAGCAGGTTGACTTTAGAATTCCTAAGTTCCCTAGTTTATCTGCCAAACTATGGTATGGGATTTAACAAAGGCCTCATCACCTTTAGGTTGTCCGATAATGACTACCGCTACACCCATAGAGAAATAGCTAAACTCCTAGGATGCCTTAATGGTCCTAATACCTTTACCATTACCCAGGAAGACAAGCTTGTAGACCTTGAATTAGATCACTTTTGGGGTAGCATCACAGGAAACGCCCATCCCAAGTCGTACCTGAAGGAGAAGGGCGATCCAAAATGCAGCGGAATTTAAAATTTCTCCTTTAGTGATCCTTATGAATGGGCATGATCAGTGATAGAATTGTTACCTCTTGTGGCGATTGTAACCTTTGATGCAGATCTACAGAGTGATCACGAACGTTGAACGATGACAATGCCTATACTCAGTCCACACGAATGGATTCCTTCAATCTCAATGCTAGCTGCTACGAATGAAGGCTTTGAGTGAGAGAGAAAGAGAAACGAAATTGGAACTGTGCAAATGCTTCTGCACAAGGGTTCTATTTATAGAACCACTTGTGTGGGCTGCAAGCTAAAAATCCCACTCAAGTGTATGTGGACCATATCTTATAATATGCCAAAATCACTTAAGCACATGGTACCTTAACATATTTCGTATTCTACTTAAGTACATCGTACCTTATGATGTTCTACAATTCACTTAAGGGCACTGTACATTACGGTATTCCTCAGTTACTCTATCTCTTATCAATCCGTTCCTTTGTGTACGGTGCCCTTAAGTGAGCGGTACATTACGGTATTATCGTGGCATTGACAATTATATTAAATCACGTATTTAACATAATAAATAGTGAGCGGTATCTAGCAACACATCACTGCTACCCAAGACACGAAAATGCCATGTGATCTAACAAATCCTTTTGTGATAATACTTATATGTACAATTACCCTTTTGCCCTTATGTCTATATTGAACACAAGGCATAGACCGTGTCATCCTTGTCCAGTTCAATATTGGGCCCATAGACATTTATCATGTTATGCAGGATGGGCAAATTCCATCTAGGTCACTCATGTCCCTTAGCACGCTTCATGGAGTACCCATCAACTGTCTTTATGGTCATCCAGTTACAGACAATGTTTGATCAGCAATAAGGCACTCGACTCTACATCTAGGGTCCATAATGGTTTCAGGTCGAAGGGTGGTATACACCATTATCACCATGAGAATAACTTATGACACTTTGCATAATATTCTATATAGTATTCTCATTGCGGGTCAATCCAGTATAAATATTACTCTTAGTATTCATACCTATGTTTAAGACTTGATAACTCCTTATCCATGATCGATGAGATGTGATCATCAGTCTATATACATAATAGTCTTAATGCTTTAATGTTATCCCACTTCACAATAAAGCTCGACTATGGATACTTTAAGAATAGTGTCCTTATGTTTAATGTGACCTCATGATTAAGTCACACTTGATACATTAAATAGACTATCTATTCTAGGGACTTTATTAGACAAACATAATAAAGAAAAAGCCTTTTATTATTAATAAATGATTCGATACAAGTACCAAAAGTATTGGTCTCTAGGGCTTACACCAACAGTATCTTATACATTCAGAGAACATCCATAACCCTGCCATTTGTTACTTTCATAAGATCCTAGCTCACACCTTATTTGGAAAGGAACATAACAGAACCTTCGTGTCCAAAGACGAACTCTTTATAATGTATTGTGCATCACAGGCCCGACCTGTTAACGCCGCTACATTCATGATAGCTAATTTGCATCGTATAACACAGGAAGACTATGGACCAATCTTAGTGGGAGGCTTAGTGACCATGATAGCAAATGCCATCGGACTGAGACAACCACTTATCAGGCTCAACCCGTTAGATGGGATACGACCAATGAATATCGAATTTTGTTTCAACACCAGTATCATTAGGAACCTAGGTCCGGATGTGTTTGAATTCCTAATTAACCACCAAGTAGTACACATGTTTACCTTGCCAGACCATAGGACGAGTGTACATGATAGGAACAATTGGCTCTATGATTTGGATGGACCACTAGATGCACCACCTTCTCCTCCAGAGACACCCCAAATCTACGACCACTATGACACTTATCTCTCTGACGCTGAATCATACGCCCCAGTTATACCTGCTGCACCTCTCACCGATCATGCTACTACCATCGAAGATGTTCAGACAGACGTCGCCAATCTGAGAGGCGAGTTAAGCACCTTGCGCGTGGAATTCCACGACTTTATGGATGTAGTGATAGAGAACCTGGATCACATTTACCAACACTTCTACTTGTTTGCTCCTCCTACCAGCAACCGCCGTAATGGCTAATTTATTTGAATATTACTAATTGACTAACATTTATTTTATTTTCTTGTTTGAAATTTTATTGTTGTTTTTACACATTGGGAATTTATTTAATTACTTTATTTCTTTTCATTCCAGTAGACGAATTATATCATCTTTTCCCGTCTACCCCATTCTTTTATTTTTCAATTTTGCGTTTTAATGTCATTTTACAATATCTTGTTTCTCATTCCTACCACGCGATCTACAAATCCAAAACATGGAAGCTCAGCAAATAGAAATGATGCAAATACTTCGCCAGATGTAGCATGATCAACACGACTACGCTTTCAAAACTGAACAAAACATGTCTGGATTGATTGATGAAATGGTAGCATTGATAGTGCGTGTGGAAGATCTACAAGACTAAACGCCACCTCACCAGCTAGGAAATGGTGGACGTGCACGTACACGTGGCAGAAGGCGGTAGTAGCAGGCTACCCAGGTTCTACCTTTCTTCCCTATCTTATGTCGTTGCATTGGGGACAATTCAAGGTTTAAGTATGGGGGAGGAATCATTACCGCTTTTATTTATCGCTTTCTAGGTAGATTAAAATTATTATCATTGTTATTTCCTTTTGTTATTTTTGTTAAGTGTTAGTCAAATCAAATATCAATATCTTGTCGAGTCTTTATGCGTGCGTGGTTTCCGTTATTTACTGGTTCTCCCATTTTCTTAAGCCATACCAATTTTTTTAGCAAAAATATAGACTTAGAGATTCAGTACATCTTTTGAAAATTCTTAACTATAAATAAAACTGAGGTTGAATTGTAGAGATTTGGAAAAACTTTACAAGATCGGTATCATTTTAACACCTTAAATCTCCCGAATATAAGATCGATTTGAGTACTTGTCATGCCATAGCCTTAAATTCTATCCTTTAATATTCCTTAAGTAGTTTATCTAGCAGTCATCACCATCCTAAGCACACACTATGCAAGAAGTCGATGCAAATAAGTGTATGGTCTCAGGCTTAAAAGAAGAAAAGATTACGAAATGCATGAAAAATGTTGTTCCCTCTAAGTTAGGTGATCCTCACCCGGACATTTAGCCCAACGGTATAACCATATTTAACTATTATTTGAGCCAAAGTGCGAAAAAGAAAGAAATAAATAATGATGAGATCATAGTCACAAACAAATTATCTTGCTGTGAATGTGAAAGGATAACAGGCTTAATGTGATTGCGCCATAATGAAAAAGGATAAAAAGAAGGTTTAGTAAGGTAGGCTTAGGCATGACAACATGATTCAGATTGGTTTATATATGAGGGAGACTTATGGTTGCAATATTGCGACTATGTGTTCCAACAATACCCTTAGTATGGAAGTGAGTACCTGTTAATGCAATTTTTAACCAAAGTAAAGTTTATAGAGTAGAATGAGTATCCGAATGCAACTGTGTCTTTTACGAGCCTTGATACTTTATGCTGCAAAGACATTACCAAACTTTTTATTCATATACGCAGCATTTGCTTGAGGACAAGCAAATGTTTAAGTATGGGGGAGTTTGATAATGCAAAAATGTATCGTATTTTTGGCTTCATATGCACTGCTTTTTACTTGATTAACACTTATTATTACGCAGTATTTTATATTATTGCAGATATTTATCGAATAAAAGATTTACAAGCAAGCAAAGTGGAAATTAGCAAAAAGGAAAGAAAAAGAGAAGAAAATGGAGAAAAATAGAGAGTATGAGCCCACCACACCAAATGGGCATGTGGCGCCCGTCACTTGGATGTGTGGCGTCTTCCACATGATCCAAAGAGAGTGGTGGCGCCCTCCATAAAGCATGGAAGATTGTGGCGCCCATCCCTCAAAATGTGGCGCTCGCCACGGAGTCCAAAACTAGGGTTGTGGCAACTGCCATAACCCGATCTTCCCTACTTTTTCTCCATGATATTAGCCATGATTCCACTCACGTTTTAGCTACAATTTAGGGAAGTGGAAAATATATAAAGGACGGTTGTTTCTCCTTGGAGGAGGACGCTTACGCTTAATTTTAGTCAGAATATTTTTTGGTTCGTTTTCTAGGCAGTTTTTCTTACTTTGTAAAAGTGATAGGTTCTCCACATCGGGGACCATCGCAATTTATTGTTTACGCATTTAAATTCAATTGTAACGGTTACTCATTGCAAAAGTCTGCCGACATTATTTTATTTGAAGAATCAAGATTCAGTTCCAGTTCTCAATTCATAATCTAGGTTTTATTTTGATTGCTATTTTATTTATTTATGCCTTATTGTATGTTTGATTTTCCGAATACCATGTCTGTTACCGAATCCATGTTCGGCTAAACCCCTAGGTATTAATATGTAAAGACCGTCGAAACGATGAGATTCGTAAATAATTGGTGTTAGGTTTTTTATAAAAATTATTTTTCCGGTTTTAGTTTCTTATTTTATTCAAACTGTTTTTCGCATGAGAGTACAAAACAAACAAAGGTTACGGTCAACAAGAACGAGAGTTTGAGATTTTAACTAGATAGCTGAAACTAGGCATTAATCCTAAACACAGCGAGAGCGCTTTAGGATTAATTAGACTTTATTCATATTCAAAAGTTACTTTTAAATTCAAAATGTGATCGCGAGAGCCAAGCATTATGGTTTAGGAGTATGGTCAGAGTCAATAAAACGAGAGTGTGAGACTAAGTCCTTTCTATAAATAATTTCTACTGAAGAATATTTTGACCAATAAGATTACACTAAATATCTATCAAATCCCCGAAGTTTGATGTGTTACATACTGATATCCATTTATTAAATATCTTTATTAATATTCTGTTTACGTTATAGTTGTTTCTCTTCATCCCTCCAATCTTAGAATGACCATCAGTCTTAAATTTACATAGTAACATTAGATAACGATACGTTCGATTATTAGTCTTTGTGGGTTCGGTAATCCTTAAAACTGCGCGATAGGACTCTGCACTTGCAGTCACGATTCCCATAGACTTACTAAGTCGCGATCAGTATGGTGAGTCGTCCTCACTTGCATTTAACTCGGCCTCCAATGGTAAACCATCAAAAATTATTGTTGTCTTCCATTATGAATTTTACAGTGTCCAATTATACAAATGAAAATTACATATCAAAGCTGATATACTTATAATTAATTACTAAGTTATACAGTTCATTAATTGTCATGTACTAGTCTTATCAACTCATGGTATTTCATTATTTGGCTATGAGTATCTAGATTTATCTTAATTAGGTCTTAGAAGATGAACTTGATTTTACTATGTTGAATCATATGATTGTTTGATGTTACTTGAATGTTTGATTATATAATTTATATTCGATGCTTTTATTCTTAATGTTCTTTGTGTGTTGACGAGCGCATAAAGAGAAATCAGATGAGTTGATATTATTGACAGTAAGTCTACCAATCGGAAATAGAGAAATTGTTAAACTTAGTAATTAACTAGGAATATGTAATTATATGTTGTGGCTAGAGAATTAACATAGTTTTGCTTCGAATTCACCTAAGGAATTGAGGAATTATAGTTTTAATTAGTGAGTTGTACACCAATGAATTGGGTACAGTGGTATTGTTAATTCACCTTGGATTTATAAAGTCAATTCTATTTGAGTAGTGCGCAATTATCAATAGGGGAAAATTAAGAGATTCAAATAAGATCTAATCGCTTTCTCATCATCGTATCTTTTACCAACTTTTATTCGCGTAACTTTTTTTACAAACCAATATGGAAGCCCTTCGTGTTTAATTTAAATCGTACAATTACAACCTTGTTAAATTTTTAATCCCTGTGGAGACAATCTTATTTATTACTTCAATCGTATTAGTACAATTGTTAAGAAAGTCATCCAGTTTTTGGCATCGTTGTCGGGGATTGTTGATAATTTCAACAAGGCATATTTGTGCGATAATTTAAATTTTCAATTTTATTTTATTTTGTTATTGATTTTATACTCTTATTTAGTTTTTTTTTTGTGTTGTGCTATTGAGGTGTTGTTTGTTTGTTTATGCGAGGTTCGAGTTCGACACTAATACTGTTAGATTTAGAGATCGAAAGAACAAAGCGAGAAATTTGGAAGGCAAAAAGAGAAGAACTAACCGTTAAAGAAGAACTGGAGGAATAGATGGATAATACACCACTACAAATGATGAGGACTATTGCGGGAGGACGGATGTAGGATAGATATCTTTAGGATTTCAACCTAATAACTTTGTAACATTTGATAGTAAAAATTGTGTGCTTTCAGGTTTAAAAGACAACTTGTTCGACAGACAAGCTATCAAAGATCATTGGGAGCACTTGGATAAGTTTTATGAGACTTGTTCGATGTGCAAGCCAAATTATGTGACCAAAGATCAGGTAAAATTACGATTGTGTTGGTTTTTCTTTGATAGGTTTAGCTAAGGGATGGTTCTAGTGCATTCCAAATGGTATGATCCTGACTTTGAAGGAATTGGAAGACATATTTTTGGAGAGGTATTTCTCTAATGCTCAGTTTATAGAGAGGGAAGCTGAAATTTCAAATTTTAATCAACTTAATTTTGAGTTATCGTCTTATGCATGACAAAGATTTAAGTTGTTACTCTGAAATATGTCCAAATTATAATATGAGTGACATGGAACAGATGACACATTTTATCAGAGGTCTAAAAACTAATACAAGAATTCTTCTGGATGCTTCAACAGGAGGTTCATTAAGAAGTAAGAATGAAGACAAGGTAAAGGAGTTGATTAAAGAGATGTGCCAAAATGAGTATCACTCAAGTGATCAAACAGTAAAACTCATGTGTGTTCTAGAAGTAGATTATAATACATTAGTGTTGGCTTAACCAGAGGTTATTTTAAAATAGTTATCCTCAACACTTGGTCAAGTAGATGTGCGTCATGTTCAGACCTTGGGTGTGATTTTTGTGGGAAAGGACATGTCAATGGAAACTGTGTACCATAGGGGTTTAATGTTGAAGCTTAATATGCAAACTTTCAGAAGAATAATCCATATTCCAACATAAAAATATTGGTTGCAAGGATCACCCAAGCTTTAAGTGGGCTAATAATCAAACTTTGAATGCAAATAAAAGAGTTCCACATGTCCCTCAAGCACCACAACGGAAACCATCACCACTCGAAGAAGCCTTGAATAACTTCATGAAATCCACTGAGACAAGTTTTAAACAAGTGTAAAGGAATCATGAAGCAATGTTTAAAACTCAAACAGAAATGAAAAAGAACCAAGACACTGCGAACAATAAGATTTGAGCCTCCATCAAAAATTTGGAAATGCAAATTGGTCAAATATCTCGAAAAATTGTAGCACAAGCTAGTTCAAATAGAGGATTTCTTGGTAACATTATAGATAATTTTAAAAATGATAATTGCAAAGCCATCGAGTTGAGAAATATAGTGGTGCATTCAAACTATAAGGTTAGTGATGAGAGAAAAAGAAACAAGTGAGAGTGAGAAAAAGATTGAAAAATAAGTGGTAGTTGAAAAAGAGGTTCAGAAAAAAATAGAGGGAGAAAAAATGAGGAAAGCAGTAAATAGGAAGTTAAGGGTGATACCCTTAAAAAACTCACCTTTAAGAAGGACTGAGAAACAAATCTTGAATGAACCTAACCCAAAGCTACCAAGCTACAGCAAACCACCTTTCCCGATACTGAAAAAGAAACTAAAGAATAAAATGGAAGTGGGTAAATTTAAAAAATTTATGAATATGATGACAAAACTACATGTTAATATTTCATTATGTGAAGATCTCGAACAAATATCTTCTTATGCTAAATTCATAAAGGAGATCTTATTGAGAAAACGCAAATTGAAGTATAACGAGAATATCGCTTTGGCAGAAGAGTGCAACACAATCATTCAACGAAAGCTTCCACCCAAACTCACAATGTTGGGTGAGAATATGGAGTAGAGAAACAATCTAGAGGGGGTGAATAGACTCTTATTAAAAAAATTGACCGGTCTTCCAAAAATAGAATATTAGAGATTTTTCAAAAACGTGCGGAAGTCTTAAAGTGAAAATATAGATCTTATGCTTATATTGAAATTCAAAACAATTACACATTTCACAAATTTCCAAATTGTTCAAAGACAATGAATATGAGTAATTGTAGATTACACGAGAATTGCCATGTACAATGATTCAATTAATACTGGATTCTAATAGCACTTGTTTTCTAAAGTTTAATCAGCATTAAAGCTCAATTAGGTACCAATTCTAACAAAACCTAATCTTACATGATAAATCACTGCCAACTGAAATAAACGATAAATTATACAAAGAATTGAAAATCTAAGAATGCAATTATCCTACAAAAATTAAAATGCAAGAGTGTGTGTGTGTGTGTGTGTGTGTGTGTGAGAGAGAGAGAGAGAGAGAGAGAGAGAGAGAGAGAGAGTGAGAGAGAGAGAAATAATATTGAGAAAAATAAATCTCCTATTTGGATCTTGACTTGTATACAATGTAATGCTAAACTCTTATGTGAAGTCTTAACTCGGTTCTCGCTTCTTAAGTCTTCCAGCTTCAGCAATCTGCTCATAGTCTTCGTGTGTGACAATCACCCATTGATCCCACCGATTTCTTGAGTGGTGAATTGTCCAAAGATTGATAAGAACTCCATTTTGTATGTAGTCTTCCACACAGTCACTACCAAGGTCAACTAGAGATAAGAACCTCTTTCTTTTCACTGAATTGTCACTACCAATAACAATAACCTCAATCTAGAAAACTTCCTAAAAATATTTACCAAACCTTCAAGAACAGTTAGTTTTAAGACAACGTCTCTCTCAACAATTACAAATATCTCATAATCAAGATCTAAAATCAAACTTGAGGTTGAAGATGAAAGAAAATCTAATTGCAAGAGTTTTTTAGTTTTCAAAAGTGAGAGGTTATTGATTTCACAAAATCACAATGTAGATTACGAAAATGCTTTATTGAAAATGAGATGACAACAAAATTTTATATATGCTTAAGATTAAGCAAAAAAATGGATGGAAAAAGTTAGTTAGATTAGAGTGAAGAACATTTCATGATTTGAGTCAAATGAGCAAATAGAGTAACACAAGATCTCATAAAGAAATGGATCCATTTTTCTTATGATTCGAGTCACCTTAAAACTATGATTCAAGACATACAGACTCATGATTTGAATCAGGTATAAATCCTTATTCGAGTCATTTTGGACAAAGCCAAATAGAAAAATGTGAAAAACAGTTTGATTCGAATCAAATGAGGCAGAGGCTGACCATACTTGTCTGACTCAAATCAAGTGCAACTTGTGATTCGAGTCACAAGGCTGACTGATTTGAATCAAGTTAAGGTTGTGATTTGAGTCATATAGTTTGAAAATATTTCTATTTGCCCATGTTCAATTTTATTTGAGTCAAGATATGTACATGATTGAGTCATGCCACAAAATCTAATTTTTTCATTATTTTCAAAATACTTTGAGATTTATCTTTCCAACCAAATAACTAAAAGCATCATGATCAAACTCTAATATAACAATTGAATTATGCATGCTAAAAACCGAATCAATTCAAAACTTGACTTAGAGATATGCAATCATAAAGAATACCCAATAAACAATAATAAGCGAAATGAAAGTGACAAGACAAACAACAAAACTTTATTGAGGTTCTCCCCCTAAATGTATTAGGGACATGCAACTTCAGTCTCCCCTTTTTATGCTTGTCAAGTTTTCACTTGGAATTGAGTCAACGCCATAACAAGTAAATTCTTATGCTCCCCCTAAAACATTGCACACAAACAACACATCATAAAACGCATAAAAAAAATTCTAGACTCACATTACAACTTCCCCCCCTTTGACAACATAAGAAAGAGATAGATTTAAATGAGTATAAAAACTAAATAACCAACTACAAACAAATAATTCCAGATAAATACATTAGTTAAACACCTAAGAAGAATATACAACAATAAAGATCAGATACATAACACGGAGATATGCATGCTACATGCAACAAAATAAACATGCAACAACATTCAATAACATACAATTAAGTGATCAAAACTATCATGTAAGGAAGTTTAAATAATTTATGAACAAGTATATGAATGCTCAAATGCACATAGTTAGCAACACACATTTAAAAAGACATTAAACGCAAAGAAGAGCAATAAAAAACATGCTAAAGATGAATGAGTAAATTAAAGATGGTAATAAGAAAACCAATGAACATGTCTAAAACAAATATACACAAAATGATATAAAGTTAGATATAAGATTTATAGAGACATACCGATGTAGTCGGTGAAACTATAATTTGCTACAAAATTGTGTTAGTGAAAACAAAATATACATAACAAATGAAATTAAACAGAATTCTCAATCTATTTAAAGAAAAGGGAATCTAAGATTCCCAAATCTCTACAGATCTTATGAAAAGGTTCCAATGATAATGGTTTTGTAACAATGTTAGCAAGCTGGTTTTTAGTGTCAACATATTAAAAAACAATATCCCCTATTTCAACATGATCTCTAAGAAAATGGTGCACAATCTCAATGTTTAGTTCATGAATGAAGTATTAGATTCATAGTGAGGCTTATATCACTAGTGTTATCGCACCTAATCGCAATGCAACCAAGTTTTAAATCATAATATAACAATTATTGCTTTAGGCAGAAGACATGTGCATAATAACTACAGTGGTGGAAAGAGTAACGTTATGCTGCTTCTTACTGTGCCAAGAAACTAAACAGTTTACAAATAAGTGACAAGTAATAATAGTGCTTTTCTTATCTAACTTGCGCCCTGCTGTCGCGGTGAGAATCGAAGACCAAGCTATTAGGTTAACTTGACTCGAAAAACAAAATGTCACCACTGAACTTTAATTTATCCATGGGAGGGGGAAAAGATCAAATAACCCATAAATATGCAATGCAAAATAGTGCAATAAAGATATTGAAGGTTCGGGGGTTTATTATGAAAAGGGAAGGTACTAACACCCTAATCATCTATAGTATCCTATAGGAACTTCTTGAGACATTTGTGTTTGGTTATTATTGTTTGCTAAAGATTTGGGAGATGAGGAGATAAGTGTGTTTTATTGCTTTTTGATTTGAAAAGACATAAAGTCTTGTGCCTACGTACCAATGAAGGATTAAAATCCCGTAGCTCGGGTAGAAAGGTTTGAAAACATGTTTGTTGGTTAATTTTAGGAGAAGAGACAAGTTGTGATCTTAAGAAGGAATGTTCAACTATACCACCATGAACATAGTGAAGATAAATCTTTGCCTCATTGTAAGATAAGGGCTCCAACTTGGATATACAATCAACAAGCATGCCACATACCTCCCTTAAATGGAAAAGTATCATTTTAATTGTGTTATGGGGATAGAAGAGATGTCTCTTCCATAGAAATGACTCATGTCTAAACTCTTTGAAAATAGTTTTAAATGCGAAAAGCCAAATTGGAAAAGATTTGAACGAAGGTTTGTATCTTTTAGTCTTATGAAAAGGTTGAGATATTTTAAAGTGTATTGAAGTATTTGATTTAAGAAAAGAAGTTTGAAAAAGTCAATTAACAAGTGTCAAAGATTTTTAATGAAAGTGGTTTTCAAAAAAGAATCCTAAGGTTTTAAACTAGGTCTAAGATAAGGGGGAGTAAGGCAATACAACAATTATATACACACATATGCACATGAATGACAAGAAAGTCAACAAGAAGTCCCTTTCTCTTGGATTAGGCAATAATAGAATAAGATGAATATGGGTACACAAGCAATACATGACATTCAACAATTATGTCAAGTATAGGAACATGATACATAACATCAATATGACATGACCAAACAAGGAGCAACATTAAGGCATATGACATGACTCAATCACAAACAAGATCAATCATGAACCATCAAGCCCCAACATGGTACATGCTATCAATACACATCATTATCAACCAAGACATGCTTATAACAAGATAACATCAACACATGAACATCAAAAGAAAACAAGAGACATGGATTCATCATTAATCATTTAAGCATCAAGCATTCCAAGATTAGGTCAACAAAGTGTACAAACATTGGAAACAAAAATGAACACAACATGGATATTATAATAATAATACAATCAAATAAAGTGCACCAATTAATTAATCAAAGATGTTTTAAAATAAAATCAAAGTAATTTTCAAAAATAAATAAATAGAAACCCTAATAAATAAATAAAAGAGTACAATTTTTTTTAGATTTTTTTACATGAGAATAATTTACAATGATGAAATAAAAATGTTTTTTTAAGGTTTAAAATATAAATGAGAAAAATAAATAATTAAACAAGATAATAAATATTTTTTTTGATTTTTTAAACATAAAATAATAATAATAATAATAATAATAAAGCAAGAGTAGAAAAATAAAATAAATAAATAAAATAACATAAAAAACAAGGAAATAAGGAAGAAATAGCAAAAATAATGAAATAAGGGGTTGAACCTGGGACCTCAAAACAACCAACAAACATAAAACAACTGCGCCAAGGTTGGCCTGCCGGTTATGTAATCAACTCATTGCATAATATATAAAAAAATAATAATAAAAAAAATGGTGTTGAACATCATCTTCTTCCTCGTGTTGTTACGGTAAGTTTGAACAAAACGTGACATGTGAATATAGCAAATTGATCAGAATTTCACGAGGAATATGAATATGACAATAGTTTTTATTTATGTCATCTCAAACTCACAATTTTTTTACAAAATCAGATTAATCCTAAAATTTCAAACAAAAATTAAATGACATACATCAACAATCAATGGACAATAGCTTAGGGGTTTCATTTCTCATGTCAAAACAAACATAATGGTAACAATAATGAGTGAAAATGATGCTTTTATGAGGGAGTTAAAAAATAGATTTTTTTACCTAATGGAGTGCGTCCATTGCACATTCAAAATCACTTCTAGATGAGAAATAATTATCTCTCTAGCTTCCTTGAGTCCCTAGGATTGTGTTGATGTGCTTAGTTTGGTTAGAGACCCTCTGAATTGTTCTACCCGAATCCACTTGCAAATGAGAAAAGTGAGATGTGGTTATGGAGTTTGAGTTGCTACAACTCGTATCTAATGCATATAGTAACTTATATGAAGTTCATGGAAAGTATTTGTGGTGGAAAAGTGAAAAGAAAGTGGAGGAATGTTGAGTTTCAAAATTTTGGCTTTTGAGCAACAATGGTGTTTTGGAAATTTTGATTTTTGGTTCTTGATGGAAATGTGAGTTTCTACGTGTTTCAAAAAATCATTTAAGGTTAGTGTAGTGTGTGTATGATGAAAGAATGGATGTATTATGGTTGAATTAGTTTGGAGTTCAAAATGGAGTGAAAATATGGAAAGAGTGCAACAATAATTCAATGTTCTTTCTTGCTTGATGATGGATGTTTTCTGCTTGTTGAAGCATTGCAATAAGACCTCATTTTATAATGAATGAATTCAGATTTCGTGCGGTGGTTATTGGTATTGTTTGATGGACTTTGGATCAAATCTAAAAAAATGGTGAAAAGTACAAAAGTGCTTTTGCTTTTGAGATAGCTCATAAGTTGTCATCCTAAGCAATCACTTCTGGTTGTACTAGTTGACTCCAATATTCAGAACATTCTTCATGGCTCATGGAACAAGTAATGGCCAAAGGTGTTTTTCAAAGTTTGTCCGTAATGCAATTCAAGTTGGCACACTGGACCATGCTTTTCTCCCTTGTATTGAGATCAAACTTCCACAATCTTGGTACCATTCTGAAAATTTCATTAGATACTATAAGTTTCATGTTGATAACAAGTCTTAGAAATACTTGGAAAGTGTCCAAAAAGTGTCTTAAACTCGTGTGGCCAAAACTGAATAGGACTTAGAAAAATCGGGCTCAATTTGGACTTTGTTGATCATGGTGAAACCTCTACTTTGGTAATCCATATCTTTCAATTGGTAAGGGATTTTGAATGGATTTTTCCACTAAGATGAAGTACGGAGTATGCTCTTTAAATGCAACTATCAAGCATCAAGAGTGGTGGTTTGAATTGTTCCCAAAAAATCCATAAAGTCATGCATTTGACAAGGTTAAAAACTTAGAAAAATTTAGTGTTTTGGATTTTTCAACAACTTGAAACCCTAACTTTGATCATCAATATCTTCCACTTCAAGAAAGATTTTGGCTTGTAATTTTCATCAAATTGTAGTATTAAATGCCATATTTAAGTGAATCCCTCAAGAATTTTCATTGGATGCTTGAATAAAAAACTATGGCCTTGGAAAGTAGGTCACTTGATCATGGAATTTTGTACTTCGAAAAATTTGCAAAAATCCTATTTTGACAACTTTTGATCTTTTTCTTGATTTTATTGATGAAACTTGATCCAAATTGATCATATTCCATATTTTCATGATTATTGACTTGGGAAGTCCATGGTTGACCAAAAATGTCAAAAGTCAAACTTTGACTTTGATCGTATGTTGACTTTATATTAGATGAATTCAAATCTTGCAATCATCAGTGAATTGAACTTCTTGAGCTATTTGTATCATGCGAATGGACTACAAAGCTGTATTTGAGACCTTTGAATCATGTTTTGGAGGATGGGGTCATGCTAATATATAAAAGTCAACTATACGTTGTCTTTGGCCAAAAACCCTAATTTGGAGCACTAGATGAATTGGAGCTTAATGAACTTGAAATGATGCAAATCTTACACTTGATTGTTATTGAAGGGAATCTATTGATAATTATGAATGAATGGGAGATTTGAGATGTTAAGGATCAGACAAATCCTTGAATGGAAATTGAAATTCTGGTGTAGTCAGAATTCAGATGTTCTACTCTAAGTCATGACATCTGATCTAACATTGTAACTAATACAGCAAGATAGTTATTAACCACTGTACTAATATGTACACGGTCACAGATGTCACGACATCTTATTCTATGTCACCCTAGAATGGATGAACACCTGGTTCTGTGCATCAGGAAGAAGGACTCAACAGAGATCAATCCTAGCACTCACTTCTGTAGTTTTCTTACACAGTTATCAGCATGATGTCTTACTGTTGATCATCTGTGACATTGTTCCAGTGTGTTTGTCTTTTTCTTGTATTTCCTGAATTAAAGGTTGAACACTTTAATCTAATTTCCACTTATTAGATTGCTAACAACTAGGCCATTTGTTAGGTTCATTAATTGTAGGTTAGTAGTTGGTTTCCTGGATTTTAGCTCAGCTGTTGAATCCCTGAAGAATAGCCTGAGAAAAATACTGAAACAGAAAACCAATCATCCTACACTTTAGCACATGCTGTTGGGAATGAATGTCACAACATTCAGTTCGACAGCCAGAACATATGTTGATTCTGATATGTTCCAGGAAACGGACTGTGCTAAGTTTGCAGTACTGTAAAAGACCATCTAGTCTTTACTTCAGTATCAGCCTTCAGTATCAACTGTCAAAACATCCAGTTTAACAGTTTCACAATGATCCTTCGGCCAGGTATGTTGTCCTTGAAAAGAACAGACTTAAATAAATACTGAACTAAAACTAACATGCTTATTATTCAGTATACGCTGTCACTGATGAATGTTACAACATTCTGATTGACATTCAAACAGAAGGCTATATACCAGGTCTGTTATCATCTTGATAAACTGACTGGAAAACCAGCTGAGTTATGACAGTAACAAAAACACATGCAGAAGGAAAACAACACACAGGAAATTGTTAACCCAGTTCAGTCCAACATGACCTACATCTGGGGGCTACCAAGCCAGGAAGAAGATCCACTATTAGCAGTATTAATTCAGAGTTAAACTCCCCCGTTTACAACTCTTCACTTAATCCCTACCCAATGCAATCTATACCTAGGAACTCCTAGATAGAAACCTCCAGTTTCCATTCCTATCACTACAAATACAATGTAATGTTAACACACCTTGAACTTGCTTCACAGCTTCATTCAAGAACAAAATCACTCTTGCCTACAGGCTTTGAGTTACAAATACTCTCAGCTTTGACCACTGAGAAACACATGGTAACCTTCCCACAGATTGGGAGGTTTACCTCACACACACCCCTAAAAATTCATTCTAAGAGGCTTACAAAAACTAGGTTACAATGTGCTATTTATAACCTAATCACCCAACTGGATTTGGGCCTTCAGAAATCGCAGCAGACTTGTTCTTTGCTGTTACAACTTCAGCAGAAAAATTCTGCTACAAACAAGGTCTTCAATCCTAAAATCTCTCCATATATATCTCCATATTTAGAGCCTATATATATTCTGATTAAGTCTTTAAGACCTCCACATGGGAGTTAGGATATTCACCAAATATCCTTACTAATCCCAGAATATATACTGAATTAATTAATTCAGTTTTCTACACATGTACGATGTCACAGGCCTGATGTCATGACATCGTACATGACATGTTGGTCCAGATGTTGAACTTCTTCAACCCAACATATTAAAACAACAGAGATGAATACATTATTTGTTTTACAAAATTAATGCCAATCCTAAGGTATTAACAATCTCCCCCTTTGGCAAATTTTAGCTAAAACAAATAAACATTACACTGGACAAAACATCCCATTATGGGTATGCTCTTCATCTCTGTCATTGACTCCACCACCACAAACACCAAGGTTGGTGTACATGAGGAAGTAGAGGTACACTGATCAGTTGTACCAGAACCCTTTCCCTCAACAGGAGAGCTTCCGGAAGAATATGTAATACTGAGTACATAGATAATGTAACTCAGATCACAAGACACAACTGTCCTCTTAACTCAGATCACAAGACACAAGTGATATACCCAGTTGGTGGATTTTGTGCCTGACACCAACTTCTATTTGCTACCACAGTTAGCTTGCTTCTGGTACCTTCTCAACCCCAGGACTGTATTTCTCTCCCCCTTTTTAGCTAAACATTTGTAAAGGCACCCCTCACAAAACCAGATCCAGGCGCAGCTTGCCCAAACCTTAACATACCCCATGATTCTGAGGGAATGGAGTGTTTCTCTTGTGAGAAGAAGAGGGCTATTACATCCTTTAAATAGTCCAGCCCGTGCTTAGGAATTAACGGTAGGAATTAATGCTTGGTCAAGATTCATTAATTTTTGCTGAGAAACAGTCAGAGAATCACCAACAAAATCTCAGACTATCTTTGAATACCTTTTATAGCTCTTGACTGTTTCTTTTCCAAAACAGCAGTTCCAGTGCATGGAGACTATTCCATATATGCAGTCAGACACGTTGCAAGCGATGTCTTAACATTCCACGCGGCTTTTTCCTGCATTCTACCAGCATTCAACATTTCCCAAGTCCCCTGTCATACCTCCAGTAGAGACTTGACATCTGGCACTGCTACAGCCAAATTCCCACACTTCAGCAGATGGTTACTCCCCCTGTACCACACAGCTGTAGCCATCAGGCTTATTCTGATTTATCAGAATTAGACACATCACCCTTATAATTCCTAATGACTTTAAGATTCATAAGGAATTAGCAGCATTGTCCAGGGCAATGTCATGACATCCGGTCAGACATTCTTCTGCTCACTCAGCCTTGACATACATCACAGCATCCTGATAACTGACAAGGTGCCATACCTAGTTATCTGAGTACACACAGACCATAAGCTTGATGATTACTTGCAGTTTCAAGGACAAAACTCCCCCTGTCATGGACACCCTACTCTCCTCTTGAAACTTGGAGGTCACACATGAGCATATCCAACACCCCAAAGTTGGACCTTCACATACTTCCTGATTCAAAGAGAATCCAGACCACTTGATGAATGGAAAACATAAGACGCATCTTCATGTCTTTAAGAGCACACCCTCTGTTCAACCCTCTTAGCTGAACACATTCACACTCTGTGTCAATCTCTCTTCTAACCAGAACAGAAGACCACTTCACAAGATGTTCTAACATCAACTGGGACATCCTTCATAACAAGACAAGGCACACCATCTGATCGTCTTCAGATATCACTGAGTCACCGGGTTGATCAAGAAGAACCCAGACATACATTGGGACATATACATTTTCATCCCATTACAAGAGATAATCTTCCATAGATGGCTCAGAACTCCTACCACAAGCTCCAAGGGATGAATAGAAAACACCTCCTTTTGTCTTCAACTTAATACTTTTCTGCTCAAAAGTAATTTGTCTCAGACTTTCCTCAAGAATAATCAGCTGCCATATGTTGATTATCTTGATTCTTCGAACTCACTTCTGAGATAGACCAACTGCCACTGGTTGATTGCCTCCTTCATGAATCCTCATATGAAAAGTCAAATGCCATTCTTTGACCTCTCCACGTCTATCAGACCTCTCCCAAAGATATTCTGACCTTCCAAGTGAGACTTGAACTTCAAGCTTTTTGAAGTATCCAATCTACAACCCTGTAGACCCTTCTATCTCCAGTTGATGTGCCACTTCACCAACTAAGAATCTGATGTTGAACCAAGTGTCACAACATTGTGTTTTGACATCTGGCTGTTGAATTCAGCTCCTTCTTCTGCCACTTGAAAGAACTTCCTCCCTTCACAGAACAAGAGTTCAATGTTCTCATAGACTTGATTGTGGAACCAAGTTTGAGTGAACACCCTCCATCCTGCAGGTTTGCAGTTAGGTCATCCAAGCTCACACCTTGATGAATCCCTGCTTCTTCTCCAAAGACATCAGACATTTTGATGCATGAGTCTTCAGAAGGACCAGTTAGAAACTATCCCTTCAGCTATGCCAAGGATTCCACTTCCTAAAGCAAAGCTGTTTCCATGATGTCAAGAATGCTGCCACTTGTTCTTAACTCCACATTGTGCATTAGCCAATGCACTTCCTCACCTAGATCAGAAACACACTGATCCAAGTAGCCACCATCAAGACTATGATGCCTTCTTCTTCTTGTACACACCAAGGCTGAACATGTTTCTTGCCAGGAAACCTTTTCAGAGATCATACGCTTTTGCTGCCACCAAAGAGATAGATCATAAACCAATGTACTATCCTTCCTGTGATTCTGCACAGGGTCTTGAAGAAGAGATGTTCCAACATCTTTAAGAACATCAGTTATCTTGAGTTCCAAGGATAATCAATTAAATACTCGTACTTGACACAAGTAGACATTGCTCTTAAATCCTTTCCCAATTATCCTTTCAGATACTTCCACCATAAGAATACTTTGAAAGTACTCTTCTTGTGTCAACATCTTCTGCTTGCAAGCACCTCAACAGTCTGAGACTCTTTCCAGATTAGATTCACCCTTAGGAATGAGAGAGCAGAATCCTTCCTTGCAAGTGTGTCACACAGCCACCAGAACCCATGTGACACAGGTCAACTGCCAACCAGACCCTAGGCTGACCAAATGTGAGGAGGTTAACCAAAACTCCCCCTCATATTAACAATCATGGAAACTTCACACCAATATCCATGCATTGTACAGACATGTCTCAACATGACATACACCATCCCTACCAGTGGCCACTAACTCTATGAGTTATACCTATGCTTGCTCCAATTACACCAATCAGATCCCAGCTGACCATAAGTACTAGTGAAAGATAACAACACCAGTCCATAGTAGATATGCATTGCCAGAGCATACTACCTCAACCAACCTCTGAATCTTCATATTCTCACTCCTTGAAAGAACTGCCACTTCTGATCGTGGTGTTTGAATAACAAGATTCATGGTCCCAATCCTCTTAAATGGAATAGCAGTCAGGTTACCCCATTATTGACTTCTATCATCCAGGGGACTTGTCTTCCAGCACAGCATAGTACTTCAGGGAACAACTATCCAACCCTGATCAAGTTATAAGGCAAATAGCAGGCAATTGCACAATGTCACATCTCAACCAGCTTCACTTCTAGAGAACAGATTTCTAAAAGTGACCTTCATGAGCTCACACGCAGTTGACCCTACCCTTGTCAACTTAGCACACACAGATGTCTCCTCTTCCAGGTCAGGAGTAGGTTCCAAACAAGTATCCCTTTGTTTGACACCTAAAAACATCTGCTCTTCAACCAGTAGCTGCATACTTGTTGAACAACATGTTCTAACATCACATAGAACATTGGTTCCACCTCCTTGGAACAAACCCTCCTTGGGAGTCTTCAAGGTCTTCATATACACTACCCAAGAGTGTAAAAGAATCAGTGATCAGGTGATTCTTACCATCCTGACGTGAGAACATCATGATGAGTGGACTTGAGGGGACTCACGTATCTTTGACATCATCAGAGGTTATGACGAAGTCTTGAATACAGCAGCCTTTCATCCACATGAGGGGAAACTACATCAGAGTTTGAGTTTTGCCAGGTATTATGCAGCGGAAATCATAATACAACTCAACCAATGAACATACACTTCATCAGATCAGCCTCCAAGAGCATGCTAAGTTTGAATATGATTCAATACTTGCACAACTGTCCCACACAAAGGCCAATTGCCAATCTCCAGAGGCAGGTGCACACAGTTCCTGTCATGAATAGTCCATCCACCTACTTCAAGGGACCATTCAGAGAAACCACAGAACCATCTTCAGGTTCCAACACCAGTACTAACATAACTTCTTGCCAGATACCAGAAAGTATCAGCCATGGATCTCATCCAGAGACAGAATATGATGCCTGCTCTGATACCAATTGAAATTCTGGTGTAGTCAGAATTCAGATGTTCTACTCCAAGTCATGACATCTGATCTAACATTGTAACTAATACAGCAAGATAGTTATTAACCACTGTACTAATATGTACACGGTCACAGATGTCACGACATCTCATTCGATGTCACCCTAGAATGGATGAACACCTGGTTCTGTGCATCAGGAAGAAGGACTCAACAGAGATCAATCCTAGCACTCACTTCTGTAGTTTTCTTACACAGTTATCAACATGATGTCTTACTGTTGATCATCTGTTACATTGTTCCAGTGTGTTTGTCTTTTTCTTGTATTTCCTGAATTAAAGGTTGAACACTTTAATCTAATTTCCACTTATTAGATTGCTAACAACTAGGCCATTTGTTAGGTTCATTAATTGTAGGTTAGTAGTTGGTTTCCTGGATTTTAGCTCAGCTGTTGAATCCCTGAAGAATAGCCTGAGAAAAATACTGAAACAGAAAACCAATCATCCTACACTTTAGCACATGCTGTTGGGAATGAATGTCACAACATTCAGTTCGACAGCCAGAACATATGCTGATTCTGATATGTTCCAGGAAACGGACTGTGCTAAGTTTGCAGTACTGTAAAAGACCATCTAGTCTTTACTTCAGTATCAGCCTTCAGTATCAACTGTCAAAACATCCAGTTTAACAGTTTCACAATGATCCTTCGGCCAGGTCTGTTGTCCTTGAAAAGAACAGACTTAAATAAATACTGAACTGAAACTAACATGCTTATTATTCAGTATACGCTGTCACTGATGAATGTTACAACATTCTGATTGACATTCAAACAGAAGGCTATATACCAGGTCTGTTATCATCTTGATAAACTGACTGGAAAACCAACTGAGTTATGACAGTAACAAAAACACATGCAGAAGGAAAACAAACACAGGAAATTGTTAACCCAGTTCAGTCCAACATGACCTACATCTGGGGGCTACCAAGCCAGGAAGAAGATCCACTATTAGCAGTATTAATTCAGAGTTAAACTCCCCCGTTTACAACTCTTCACTTAATCCCTACCCAATGCAATCTATACCTAAGAACTCCTAGATAGAAACCTCCAGTTTCCATTCCTATCACTACAAATACAATGTAATGTTAACACACCTTGAACTTGCTTCACAGCTTCATTCAAGAACAAAATCACTCTTGCCTACAGGCTTTGAGTTACAAATACTCTCAGCTTTGACCACTGAGAAACACATGGTAACCTTCCCACAGATTGGGAGGTTTACCTCACACACACCCCTAAAAATTCATTCTAAGAGGCTTACAAAAACTAGGTTACAATGTGCTATTTATAACATAATCACCCAACTGGATTTGGGCCTTCAGAAATCGCAGCAGACTTGTTCTTTGCTGTTACAACTTCAGCAGAAAAATTCTGCTACAAACAAGGTCTTCAATCCTAAAATCTCTCCATATATATCTCCATATTTAGAGCCTATATATATTCTGATTAAGTCTTTAAGACCTCCATATGGGAGTTAGGATATTCACCAAATATCCTTACTAATCCCAGAATATATACTGAATTAATTAATTCAGTTTTCTACACATGTACGATGTCACAGGCCTGATGTCATGACATCGTACATGACATGTTGGTCCAGATGTTGAACTTCTTCAACCCAACATATTAAAACAACAGAGATGAATACATTATTTGTTTTACAAAATTAATGCCAATCCTAAGGTATTAACAGAAATTAAAAAGATTTAGTTGTAGATCACTAATTTCAACCCTTGGATTGATTATTAAGAATGGTTAGGATTGAATTGAAATTTGATTGAAAATTAAAGTTGGAATTTGTGTTTATTTGGTAGGATTTGTATTAGTTTGTTAGTTATGATAGTTAAGGTTAATTGTGTAATTGAATGATTATGGATGCATAGATAGTTAGAGGTACAAGTGTTGAAATTTTGAAGAAGTACCATGTTAGGATGTAAGACAAAAGGTCACTAGTAATTAACTTGAATTTAAATGCTTTGGCTTTTGATTTTACCACTTTTGTCTTGATTTTTTTGGTGAATTATTCAATGACTTTAAGTGATTTTGAAAAGTTATTTTGTACTGAAAAAAAGCACTTTTGAATGGTGTAAACTTATGGATTAAATTTTGACTTTTAGGGCATGAATCAATATTGGAAAGTGTTAAAAAAACAAGTATTGAATTTAATGAATAATGCAGAATTTTTCTAAGTTTCCTTGAGTTTTTCATGACTTTTTGATTGCTTTTTGATGACTTATTCTTGTGATTTATGGAGACTAACTTGATCCCTATTTTCTTTGTAGCAAAGTGAGTATTATGGTGGAAGAATGAGCTTGAAGCAACATTGGAAAGTGAAGAACAAGTCATGGAAGTGAAGCTTGATGGAAGATAAAATTTGTTGGAAATTAACATTTAACATAACCATGACATAAGTCATTTTTTATGAATAATGATGAATCCTTTGATCAAATGCTTGTAGGATAGGTCTAGGAAAATTCAGGAGTCAAAATCAAGCAAATGATCAACAATTGACCAAAAGTCAACATTTGACAAAAAAGTCAGTTGTACCCAAAAGATGTAGTTTTTACCCTATTTCCTTATAATCCATTCTTTTGATATGTATCTCAAGAAATATGCATTGTACCATAAATTTCCAAAATGAATGAAATCTTCTTTTTATTCCAACTTTGTCCTTTTCTTTGAATTCAAGCAATCTTCCAAATTAAGTAACAACTATTCCAATACATCTACTAACCATGAATCTCGAATAAAGAGATGATCCGCACCATAAGTAATATGAGAAATAAACCTGAATAATCATCGAATAATATCCTCCTCGAAAAACTACTTAAACTGATTAAATCCATTATTACAACCTTTGGCCTACTGACAAATTATGCAAAATGCGATGAATGAAATGATAAAATAAATGACCTAATTGCATAAGTAAATAACCATACATGCAAATGATTTAAGTATCAGCCATATGGAAAATTAAAAAGGAGTGGGGTAAATTTGGGGTATGATAGTCATTCAACTTTTGGTTTTGGTTTTTTATCATTATTGAGTCCCCTCACATGATTACACATCTTAGGGTTGAGTTCTTAATCCATTTCACGCATGTATAAATCAAACTGTTTGATTATAGCCCGAACAATATGCTTCTAGTCAAATTGTCAAAATTTTGAATCCAAAACCATATTTGAGAGTGTTCCAAGTCATGTCTAGTTTGGATTTTGAATAACACTTAATCTTTTACAAATCTAAGTTTCTGAAAGTGTAATTAGAGTCACAAGCTCACATGATTTGAATCAAAGGATTAAGAAAAGCCAAGAATTTGCTCTTGGGAGTCTGATTCAGAGTTTTTGTTGACTTGGATCACATGACTCGAATCATAAAAAACTTCATTCGAATCATATGAGATTTTTTTTGGTTCTTGGATCTTGATTTAAACAATTCACTTTCTTGATTTGACTCATACTCTTTGCTTATGACTCGAATAAAATAATATTTTTCTCTCATTTTTGTGCTAGATCTCCAACATATATATACACCTTTTCTAAGACCCTTTCATAATGTTCCATAACATAAATTTCCATTTTATGATTTAGAACTCACGACACAATTTTTCTCTCACATTTCAAAAAGGGTTTTGAATCTTGTTTTGAGTTTTTGCAAAAGAAATCTCTTCATCTTCAACCTCTTGCATCATCCATTGTCGTTTAGATCAAGCCTTCATTTTAGGGTGTGATATATGTGAGGAAGATGATTATTGTGATTAACATTTTATTTGAAGATTTCTTGAGGATTTCATGGATTTGCGTTTGTGCGTGTGTGTGTGGTTATTGTTGGGATCGGTAAAACCAGAGGAAAAAAAGGAGATTTCGCTGAACTTCCATGTCAGGCAAATAGAAAAATCATTGCGCGCCTTAGGTAAATAACAATGCGCCTGTGTGATTAGACTTACTCGTGTGCATACTTTCGACCATATATATACATATATATATATAGAATTTCATAACTCTAATTTAGGTGAAACAAACGGTAAATGAAAGCTTATTTTTAGG
The DNA here is from genome assembly GCF_024323335.1 of Lathyrus oleraceus. Taxonomy (NCBI): domain Eukaryota; kingdom Viridiplantae; phylum Streptophyta; class Magnoliopsida; order Fabales; family Fabaceae; genus Lathyrus; species Lathyrus oleraceus. The sequence continues at coordinate 340,059,589 of NC_066583.1, forward strand.
GCTATAACACTCATGAAGAAGTCGAAGTCTAATTTGTATTACAAAATAACAAAAATATGAGTAAAATTATGACATATTGAGAATGCTGAATTGTAAATATTAGGCTAGAGAAAAGGAGAGGGAGAAACGAAAGTTATCATTAAGGAATCATCCTTGACCATCATAAATTTTTGCTCTTTATTGTAATAGGCATGTGTAGTGATATATTTGTAGAGTCCTATTAAGAGTGAAAGGACTATTGGTCGCCCTTAAGGGCGCGACTTCGATTTATCACCCTCCAAAAGGGACCGTCTTGCCCTAGGAGTTTTGTATAAAAGGGACTGCCTCGTTATAGGTGTTTTGTACTATTACCATCGTGGGAAAACAGAGAAAATAAGTTCCTCGATCAGAGAGAAGTTAGGGATAATAGTCTAATCCATGTCTCCCTATGAAATGGAGATTCATCAGTCCATTATTGACTAGGTGGACAATTCATATTTCTAAAGAAAACCCAGGCCCAAAAGGCATCTATAAACACCTCCTCCATAACACAAGAGAGGTACATATCAAAATTTAACTTGCATAACACATAAACACTCAACCTTTCACCTCACATGAATTGACCATTTCTCACCACCATAAACAACACCAAATAGGGCCTCTCATCATCACGGGAAAGCTCTAACCGTAATAAAACTACTAAGACCTCTAGGCATACCTACAAACTTTGGGGTACCACACACTCATATAATTTTGATAAGTATAGTGGTGCCCACCATGGCCCCCGGTAAAACTAATATGGGTCACACCTTCGTTATTACTATTCTTGCCATATTCTCTTGAATATGGACAATAAAGCTCCATAGTCCTTGGTTAACACCATATCCGAAGGTTTCGCCGATGGAGAAAGTTTTGACTCCTCCCGAAGAAAATATGTCAGGCAAGTACTAACTGCAAATGTTTGCTTGCAAATGTGATATCCCTAGGACTCTCTGAAGATAACCGGGAGTCAGGAGCCAACATCACTTTCTTTAGTAGTGACACCATAAAATTTCTCCCTTACGACAACGCCCATATGGTTTTCACCATGCAACACGTTAACTGGGATACCAAACGAGTTTTGGAGCTCATTTAACATCTTATTATGGGATTCCTTCCAAAAAATCCAGCTCGATCCCCATAACATCCGGGTGCTCCAGGAACCGTTAGTAGGCTTATCAGGCGAACACGTACAAGTAAGGGGCCACGTATCCCTCGAAATGAACCGCAATGTAGGATTGGACTGCAAGATGATTGAAGCTAATTATATTATATTGGACACCTTATCGCACTATAACATCATTCTAGACAGGCCCACTATCAACGCGTTAGGGACGACGGTTTCCACTTGGTACCTAATTCTGAAGTACATGCTACCTAATGGGCGAGTTGGGACAATTTGAGGTGACCAACAAAGTGCCCAAGAGTGTTATTATAGTAGTCTAGTGGCAGAATAGAAAGGGCTCTCACTTGTATGCTTACGCCTCCCTTAGGCACTAGATGCAGACATTGATGGTTGGGATCTTAGACTAAGCAGAGACAATAAGAGGTTCACACCCACTAAAGAATAGGCCATTCACCCATTAGGTGATGAAGATAGGTACCTGTAAGACCCCAATTTTGGCCCTAAGATCCCTCATGGCATCATATCATACCATATCATTGCCTCAAGGATCTTTGTGCACCTTTGCTTCCCTCCTAGTGGGTGGGTTATCTTGTGAGTGTGGTTCTTGATCACCAAGCATGTTTTGCATTTGTATATCATTGCTTTTCATCTGTCTATTAACCAAAGGTACAAAAATATTGTCATCTAACCATGTTACTTGCAGATGAAGCAAATTAGGTCAAATCAGTCAAAGTCAGTCATTGAGATAGATGGTGGTGGCCATTCTTGAAGAATTTGGGCACCATGATCATTCATCAAGAGCTCATATAAGTTGTGACATCATTTTGAATCAAGATATCAAGCGGTAGGGGCTTGGAATTCATCAGAACATGGTTCAGTCAGCCAAAACCCTAGCCAAGTCAACTGAAGTCAACCTTGGTCAACTGTCCATTTAATCAGTGATTTGATGATGGGAATTGGTTTGAGAGGTCTCATTCATGTCCATACAAGCCTCATATAACATGTCAAGCATCCACAGTGAAGAATTTGAAGTCAAACAAGAAATTTCCAAAAATAGAAAGTTGACCTGTAATTGGAATTTGCCAAAAATGGAAAGTTCTTCTCCTCCAAATTACATCATCATACAAGCTTCAAATGAATTTTTGTCCAACATGAAAGTTGAAGATCTTGTTCTCCCATTCTCAAAAAGTCCAAGAACACTCATTTATCATTTATGGTTGGCAAGTTATGATCAAATCATTCTCAAAATTTTTTGAACTTCAAAGTGCCATAACTTTCAAACCATTTGGCCAAATTGAGTGAGGTTTTTTGCTACAAGTCATATTTGATGTGCTCTATCCAAATCCTTCACCACAATTCACCAAAACTCAACCAATCAAAATGGCATTTTTTAGTTGACTTGAATTAAAAAGGAAAGGTAAAAAAGTTGACTTTCAAAATAACCATTTCCATTGTTTTCTACCAACCACAAATGTTTAGGAATTGCATTTTGGATATGCTTAAGGCCCATTTCGCAGCTGTAGCACATGCCCTTGTCATTTGAGTGGATTTTCACTAATTGCCAAAAACACTTCATTTTGAGCTAATCCAATTACCACCTCATTAACCAAGGTTATGCAATGCTTAAACACAGTATATATTTCATTTTTTCTGCTGAGAAGCCCTAGCACACTTTCACCAAACCAGATCAAATTCCATTTTTCTCTCAAGCTCTCATTTCTCTTCACTTGAATTTTTGCTGAAAAATCTCAAAGAGCTCGAACATTGTTTGATTGTTCCATCATCTACAAACCTCTTGGAAGCATTTACAAGCCTAGTATCACAACTGTAAGCAAGGGAAAACACTGTTCCATTGAAGCTTCCTTCCATGGCAGATTTCGATTGGAGCTTCCTCGAGGGTTGTTGAGCTAAAAGCCATTGTTCATTCATCATCTGGGACATCAAGCAACATCTGTTTCTACACAACACAACCAAACAATCGCTGAATCATCACTGTGCTCCAAATTTGGTAAGAATTCGAATCTCTCCATTCTCAAAATCATGATGTGCTTTGAATAGATCTTGCCTTGCTGATCATTTTGAACTTTGAATCATAAAAGATGGTTGAATATTTTGAGAGTTATGTTGACTTAAAGTTTGGCATTCGAATATGTTTGTGCATGGTTCTTCTTTATTAGCTCGAATTGATGAAAATAAATGTTGAATTGATGATGAGCGTGTTGAGATGGTTTGATTGGTATGCTGGTTTCCAATTTCTGGAAAAATTGTTCTTCGAGATGATGAATGTGGTACTGTAGCTCATAAACCCTAGAAGTATAAACCCAGAATTTTGTTTTTGCTCGTGTTTGGTCGTTGGATGTTTTGCCTTGCATGAATCCACTGTTACATCGCCATGCGCCAACCATTGCCTGCCACGCTTCTAATTGGAACGCTGCGTTCCATTTAACTGACCAGGATATTACCATAATGCCACTGCCGTGTTATTTGTTTTAATTAAATCATTTTATTTTGCATTTTTATTTCATTTGATATGTCAATCTTCCAAAAATCATAAGTCCTTCATTTTTAATCCAATTTTGGTGAGAGTTTTTGTGGAATGCTCCTTTTGATCTCTAGGTTTTTATGATAATTTTTCCAGATTTTTTGCATGTGAGGATTTTAAAATGTGCTAGGGTTTGTTCATGTTGTCCATTTTATGTATGTCTTGCCAAATTGATTGTGAAATGATGATACATTATCCAATGCTTCCCAAATTTTTTGTGCTTAAACTAGACATGTTCATGGTGATTTTGGTGTAGAGTTTGTGAATTTATCATTTCTGGTTGTGGAGTTATGATTTTTTGATTAGGGGTGTGACAATTTGTGTCACACCATTCATGTCCAACTTCATGATTTTTATTACCATGCTTATTGAACTCAAATTGGTCTGTATTTTTGCATGAACATACTTATGGATGTTGATAATACATGTGAATTTTTCTGGAATTATTGATGGCATTTCCTATTTGATTTGGAATTTCTCCCCTGTTTGGTCATTTGTTGACTTTTTGTGACACATGTTTGTATATGATTTGTGAAATTCTCATGCATTATTGGATGGACTTGAAATTTGACATGTGATTAGTAGACATCTTAAGGTTCATCATGGTTTTGATCCCATTCATTTCTCATATGTTGTCATTGTTTTATGATTTATTGAAGTTGGTGCATGTTTGGTTGACTTCTTTGAGCTTGCTTGAACTTGCTTTGACTTTCTGATTTTCATTGACCTACTTCCCTTGATCCAAATGAGCTGAAATTTGATATGCTTATCATGTTATGGATTATGTTTGAGCATGAATTATTGGAGGATTTATTGAAATGTTTGAGATTGGTTTTGAGCTAAATCATTCTGTTGACTTCTTTGAACTTCTATATGCCATGCTTTGACCTAATTTGCTTATGAAATGATGATGATGATTGATATGAACATGAAACCAATTGAGTTTGTTTCTTGATTGTTTGAACTTGATTTTGGACACTTGTCACTTGCTGTTTTGATTTTCTTATCTCTTTTTGACCCTAGGCTTGTCCTAGTGGTCATGTTGCTCATGTTTAAGTTTGTTGTTTCAGGTTAAGCAACAAATGTTTCAAAGAGATCATTACAAATTGAATGAGCTTGATTGATTATCATGAACTAACTTGTTTGTGTTGTAGGTTGCTTGGCTCACATGCTTTGAGCTTTGTGCATTGCACATTTAACTGATTGTGTTGACTGTTGATCTCTATCTCATTTTGATTTAACTTTGAATTGTATACTGATGTTGTCTGACTGGTTTCAGGTACCTTTAGTTGCTTATAGTTCTTTAAGAACTTGCTTTGCTTTGCTTAATAGCAATTTGCATTGAGGTATAACTTCTTATCTTCATGTAGTCTGGAAGACCTGGCCTGTTACTTGGCCAGGCAACTGTCTGAAGTCCTCCTTAAGAGGCAATGTTTGTGCTTGTTTACTTTTGTCCCAAGCAGGAAAAGTCCTTTAAATAAGGCAATTGGTAGAACCCAAGAGATATGCAACCTATCTCCTACTATTCTGTGTGTCACTCACCTTGCTCACACCACATGTGTTGATGCATAGTGAGTAAAAACCCAAGATCTATCGAGTCAATAATCTGTGGAGAGAGTTCCTACTTTCTGAACTCCCACACCTTCTGATATTCAAATGCTCTCCCTGACCAGGGATAAGAGCATGAGGCACACCCCTCATATCCTTTCATCTGCTTCACCTTGGCTCTCAATGTCAAGGTTAAGAGCACCATTAACCCCATACCAGTTGGCTTTAATGCCTAACCCTTTGTATGAGCCTTATTGCATGGTTATAGTGTGTGCTGAATGACTTCATTTGATTGATTGCTTATTTCATATGCACATGTTTGCTTGTATGATTTGTGCATTTATCATCATTAATTGCTCATTAGTGCATGATCACTTCATCTGTCTTTGTGACATATCTTTGTTGTTTGCCCATTGAGGACAATTGTAAGACCATTCATTGGCCATTGTTCCTATGATATGGAAGTGAGTATAAGACCATTTCATTGGCCACTCATCTTCTCTTTGCTTGATGCATTTGTTTGATTTATGTGAGGATACAATTGTAAGTCCGTGTAATTTGGCATTTGCTTTCCTATGATCATATGTTGGATATTGGTATAAGCCCAGACAGATTGGCATCCGGTATCCAAGTTTTGTTTTGTTTTAGGAGATTGGAATAAGTCCATCTATTGGCTTCCGATATCCTTGTTTCTTTGTTTAGGAGATTGGTGTAAATCCATCTATTGGTATCCGGTATCCGCTTTTGTTTGTGAGATTGGAGTAAGACCATCGAGTGGCATCCGGTATCATTTGTTTGCTTATTTTGTTATTGCTTATTGCTTATTCCAAAGGACGCACTTGAGTCATCCTCTATATGATTTCAAGAGGTGAACCTTCTAGGAAGTTTTACACTCCATTTTCATCCATTCATCCCATTTTGTCCTAGACCTTTTCACACATTACTTTCAAAACTTGAGATAGATATTATGCAAACATCTTCATGCTTTCAAATTAAAAACCTGGACTCATAATCAATTAACTTCACCCCTTCAATTGTTTTGTGGCTTTGTCCATTCTTGCTAAGTTTTCACACATTAGCCATAGGTTTCAATTATCATTGTGGTTGATATAAATCTTACCCTATCCTTAGTGAGTCGACTATAAGACTTCCGTGCTGAAAACAGGGTTAACCCCTCTAGCACGTCGAAGCTATCCTCGCATGGTGGATGTTGGTCTTGGTTGAGTTTTCTCCCATTGATAATGAAAAGCCTTAGGGCTTGTGTTTAAAATTGAATCCACTAACTTTTTGGAAATCTTTTAGCCGAACTACGGCGTTTTGATCCTTACCTTTAATGGAAGGTACGTAGGCAACGGGTTCATCCGTTCGAACACAAAAATAATAAAAAATTGTATATTCTTTTCTCATCATCCCAATCATGTTTGCACAATAAATATTTCATAACAAATAACAATTTTATACAACAAGTGTGAAAAGGGCTCCCTAGGAGTACCTAGGACGTAGTGGGTGCCTAACACCTTTCCATTGCGTAATTTACACCTTACCCAGACTCTCTGATCTTTTGATTAGTTTTCTACGCGTAAAACTTCTTAGGCTTTTGTTCGCTTTTTAGCCAGTCCTTTGGATAAATAAAAGTGCGGTGGCGACTCGAATTCATTGTATGCTTTGCTTATGGTTTAATCAATAAATCATATAGCGACGAATACACCGCTACAGTACCTCTCACCGAGGAAGAAGAGGACGAGTTAGTCGATCAACTTAGTAGAAATGTCGTCTTGTTCGTATGGGCTCCCTCTAAGATGTTAGGAATAAACACCACAATGGTGTGCCAACGTCTCATCGTCAACCCTTATGCCAAGTCAATGGTTCAAAAGAAGCAAAAAGTTGACGAGGAAAAGAGAGTCACCATCGATGAAGAAGTAGTAAAGCTATTCAACGATGCATTTATCACGAAGATAAAATAACCAATATGGCTAGCCAATGTAGTGCTTGTAAGGAAGGCGACAGACAAGTGGCACATGTGCGTAGACTCCACTGACCTCAACATGGCCTATCTTAAGGACATCTATCCCTTGCCTAATATTGACCTCTTAATTGATGGGTCCTTAGGCCATCGTATGCTGAGCTTTATGAATGCCTACTTAGGGTACAACTATGTTAAAATGGATCACTAAGACACGCCCAAGAAGACATTCATGTTGAATCATGGAAACTATTACTGCAACTTCATTCCTTTAAACCTCAAGAATATTGGCGCCACCTCCCCGTGACTCATGGATGTCATGTTCTCCCACAATCTAGAGAGGAACCTAGAGGTCTATGTTGATGACATGATAATAAAGGCTTTCGAAGGGAGAAACCGTGCTGCAAACCTGGAAGATATCCTATAGTCAATCAGGAAGTATAACATGCACCTGAATCCCACGAAGTGTTCCTTTGGGGTACATTTGGGAAAGTTCCTAGGTTTCATGTTTGTAAGACCCCAATTTTGACCCTAAGATCCCTCATGCAATCTCATCATATGCATTGGCATTGGGATCATACCTTGGCTTTCTCCTTACCCCTCTTTCATTGGGTTTGTTTTGGGAGAGATCACCAAGCACCATGTGATTGTATCATACTTGTATATTATCATTTTTACTAACCAAAATACCAAAAATATGTCTTTGCATTTGCCTAACTCTTTTGTAGGTAGGGCATGATCCCCTTTGATCTATCAAGTTCACATTTAGGGTTTAAGACCCTCATTTATAAGAGCACCACCAAGGAATGATCCACAATGTCTCTAAGCATCATATATGAGTCCCAATGATCTTTACATGTTGTTTTGATCAAGATTTCTTCATGAATTTGGAGTTGGTTTGCCTTGGAAACCCTAGTTTGACTAGGTATCTTGAGTAACTTCTTCAACAAGCTTCTTCACCAATTGATCAAATTTCTCAAGGGACGCTTCAAAATTCATCATATTATGCATATATGATCTACCATGAGCCTAAAAAGTCAAGATAATTTCACGTTAGCAAGTTGGTTGATGGTGGTTGGCTAGATGAATTCATTTAATTAAAGCTGGGTCTCCCTAGACCCTATCTCCTACAATTTTTATCATATGAAAATGATTCCAAGATAAAAGTTACTCTAAATGACATTCCAAACAACGTTTATGTTTAGGTCTAGAGCTAATTTTTCTTGTAAAGTCATTTTCTATGTTGAAACATTATAGGTCATTTTGTCTAAACTCTAATTTGAAAGTCAAATTCCCAAGGCCATAACTTGCTCAATTTTTATGATATGAAAGATTTCCAAGTTTCACAATCAAATTCAAGATGTCTACTTCAACTTTGATATTTGTAGTGATACCTAAATCAACTTTTATGAGCATGTGATATGAGGATATATTATAGGTCATTTTGGACCAATACCATTGAACAAGTGATTTTCCTCAACTTCAAAAATGCACAAATCACTCATTATAAATCCAAATGATGTCAAATTGGTGACCATTTTGAATTTCTTTTAAAGAGATACAACTTTGATGAAGACGCGTTTCTCATTTGGAGCTCACATAAAAAGTTAATCAAGGTGGAATAGTGAAGTATGTGACTTGACACTTAGAAATTTTTTCAACATGTTGAAAATTCCAAACTTCCACCTCAAAATTCACCATGATACAAGTCTCAAATGTAAAAGTGTTCAACATAAGACTTGTTCCTCTTGATCTAATCTTTCCAAATAGCCCTAATTCATTCATTTTGGAGAAAGTTTGATAGGGTTGCGCATGGTGTTAATAGGCCTGCATCAGTTGGCAAAATCAAATCTTCAAAGGATCACATAACCTTGCCTTGTCATTCAAGCTTGATTCAAACCTCAACACAATTGATTTTGGACCTAATTGCATTGCTTCATGGGTCTGCACACGCCCATGCAAGCATGAACATGGCATTGCTAAATTTGGACAAAATTTCAAGTGTGCAAATAACATTCCATTTTGCTATAAATAGAGACCCTTTGTGCTCATTTCAAAGGATCCTTGCGCGCCAACTTTGCCTCCATACTTGAAACCCTCATATTTGAAAGGAAAACCTAAGACTTTTCATTTGAAAATTAAGTTTGAATCTCACTATTTGGAGATTCAAAAACTCCAGGATCCAAAGCTTTGTACCAATCCTAAACCACTTCTGCAAGCTATTGGAGCAAGATCAAACACGAATTGAAGCAAGAGAGATCAAGTTCTGCACAATATTAAAGGTATTTTCCAGATTTTTTCTTCTCTTTGATTCTCACTCAATTCTCATCAATTCTCTTGGATCTTTGGTTGTCTGAAGTCCTACCAATGTAGGCAAGAAGATTGAGTTGCTTTGAGGTCAAATCGAAGTAACTCAGTTGACACACCTCAAAATTCAACTCAACATATCTCTATACAAATTTGGAGTTAGTTAAAATTAAGATGATATTCATGATCTACGCCATTTTATCTTTCAGATCATGTTCTCTTTTTTCATTTTAGTCATGGTGATCATTGAACCAGTCCGACCAGGGTCATCGAAGAAAATGACCGACCTTTGGCTCCGGCAGTGATATCGTTGGTTTGGATGACCATTGTTGTGGCGTGTTGACTCAAGACCATCGTGGATTGCACGTTTTAGACCACTTGATCTACCACCTCAATTAACGAGGGAGATCAAGTGGTCCACGTTTTTTTGATTTTTTGATTTTAGTTTTTATTCTTTGATTTTCATTAATTCATATTAATTTTAATATTGATCCAAAAAATATGAGAGTTTCACCAAAGTTTTTTAAATAAAATCTTCTTTCATTTTCTGAATTAAAATTATTTTTTAGATCATTATTAATATTTTTCATAATTTAATTGATTTTGTGAATATTTTTAATTGTTTAAACATACTTTTAAGTTTTCAAAAATTCTGGAAAAAAAATTCCAAGGTCTTTTTACGTTGTTTGACCTATGATAAATCTCATGGCCATTTCTTTGGTGTTTTGATGAGGTTTTAGGAATTGACCAACCATATTTAATTTAATGTATTATTTTTAGTATTTTTAATTGAATAAATGCCAAATAAATTATGTAGAGCCATTTTGATTGACTTTGCAAGTTTGACTTGTGTTGTTGGGTCTTGATCAAGGTTGATTTGACTTTGTTAAGTTAAGATCATTGGATTTAGAAGATTGAGGGAATGTACATTCCATCTCCCAAAATGAATGAATGATCTTAATTTGGTAAAAGTCCTCCTTTGTTCAATTTGAGTTTGATCCATTTCCCCTCCCTCTTCATTTCATTCCCCTTCTTTATGCATTCATGTCATGGATCTATGATATCTCAATATCCTAAGGCTAGTTGATTGCAAAATCAACATAAGTATGGATGAGATTAGGTCCCCACTTTTGCATAATTCTTTTTGTGTGTGGTATGTTTCATGAGCATAATCCATTATACTATGTCTCTAACATGCATTAACACCAAAATTCTATCGCCCGACCTCAAATAGGTGTGACTTCTACATAAGTCCAATTACGATTGCTTAACATAGCGCTAAATTTTTGACACCAAAAGACATATCATTCTAGTTAGTGAGATTGTAAGTCTCCCCTCTTTCATGGTATTGTGTGGAAACTTGGCCTTTTTCCTTCCTTCGGAAGATGTCTTGGTTCAAGGATCCATGCTTATGATAAGTGGGTTGAGTGTTCTCCAAAGAATGACTTAAAAAAGCAAAAGCAATACTAACTTCTAACTCATTAACAACTAACATTTAATTTCAAGTCATTTACTTTTTAATGCACTTTATTTTTAAGCCTTATTCATTTGCCATTATTCATACTATTCTAATTATTTATGTTAATGTCATTTTCACTTTGTCCACTTGGACCATATTTTGTGATATATTTTGTTTGTGTTTGTTTGTATGGTCTCTGACTACTAATGTAAATAATAAGAACAAAAACCCTAAAAAACTTCTTGTATGGACTGTTGGTTTGATCTGAGACAATTGGACTTAGAATTTAGGCAACACTTCTTATGCAAAGGACTTGGCCAATGCCAACTTTTATGAAACTAGGTGCTTGTAATCTGAAACATCATCTGATACATCCTTGAAAGATCCATTTGAGTTCATCTGTAACATGATCATTGTGAAGCTGTTATTGTGAATATGTGACTTTTGTATTGTCGAATTCATCTGCTACATGGGTAAATTGGAAGAAGATCATGGAGTTGCTTAGCTTGGATGTGGCTATCTTTATTTGATGCCTTTCTCTTCAAGTTGATATTTTGTGCATTGTTTGTTGCTTGATTCTAATGTCCAAGGGAATTTGGGTTTCTATATGACATTCTTGTCTATTAGATTGCAGCCCATTGGTCAGATCTTTTCAACTCTCAACTTTTAAATTTATGCTTAGGATTAGTCTCTTCATCTCCTCCCCATTTCTTTAATTTCAAAATCTCTCCCTCCTTTTAAAAACTTCTTTGCTTGTGTTTGTTTTCTAAACTTAGACCATATTGCAAATTAGAAACTTTGGCCTTATGCCATTGCATTTTCAAAATTCTTTTCTTTATCAAACTTGTAAATAGACTTAACTATACCTGACTTAAAATTTTCAAAAAGCCAAAAAAGAACTAGCACTCATTCAAACCATTTTAGGCCTTTGTGCCTTTCAAACCTAATTTTTGTTAAAAGCAAGACATCCACTTTGAAATTTATACCACGAACTACGAGGTTTTGATCCCTCATTTTTATGTTGGTACGTAAGCACAAGGCCGAAGGTCTTGTCAAACACAAAAATATAATTAATGAATTCTTTTCTCATACCCCCATTCTATTTGCTTTCAAACATCATTTGTACAAAAATGCATATGCACACAAGAAATGGCTCCCTAAGAGTACCTAAGACACTTTGGATGCTAACACCTTCCCTCTGTGTAACCAACCCCCTTACCTGTAATCTCTGGCATTTTATTAGTTTTAATTTGAAAACTTCTTATTTGTGGGTTTTGTTCGTACTTTTCCCTTTTCCCTTGGAAACAATAAAAGCGCGGTGACGACTCTTGTTATTTGATGTCTTGCTTATCCATAGCTTGATGATCATGAATTTACCGCTACAGAAATTAAGTGGCGACTCTACTGGGGAGTAGTCTCCAGTGGGTTTAGCCTACTTTTTTGTGTGTATATAATTGTGTATTTGATGTATGTATATTTGTTTGTATGATATAATCTGCTTGTTGTGCTTGGTGATCTCTGAGTGGTGAGATAAGTTCTAACCTGAACTTAAGTGCAATTAAGATAAGAGGATGGTATAGTCATGTTCGACTTGTGTGGAGTAGTCCTTAACAAGTTGGCTTGAGATTCATCTACTCAGTGGAGACCCTTTTGGATTTGGAAATGTAGCACAAGTATTTGTGGTTAGGCATTACTATCTCTAATTTGGGGTCTGAGAAGCTGAGGATCGTAGAACATTTAAACCCTATTGGCCTATTTAGGACGTAGTGCGGAGACTGTCCATGTGTAGACTTGATCATAGTTATTACGCGATACTACACTCAGATGAGTTTCTCTTGAGAATATTATGGGTTGATGAGTCAGTCATCCTAACCTGTAATATCCGATAGATGGAATTAAGACTCTGGGAACTTTTTAGAACATGATCTACAGGTTTTTATCCTTAGTTTACTCCTTTGGGATGGTTCTTACCTAGACTCCATGCTCTTGACTCACAACAAACCCTTGATTCTTGGTTGATCCAATCAAGTCTTGTCAATATCAATGGAACTTGGGTGTTGATAAGGTGTAAACCATAATCCACCAAAATGGATGATTGGTCTTGACAATGACTTGATTCATCCCTTGAAGTTTGTTTGTTTTCCTTGAGTGTGATCCCTTATTTGTGATTGTTGCATTCATGCATTCATGCGCATCATAACATTCATCACACGAAAATTTCAAGGAACTGAGGTATTATTTGCAAATATTTGCAGACCATGGATTATGGACGAAGGAACACTAAGAAGTACAGTTTCAGATGTCCAGACTTGAAAGATTTAAGAAAACTAGCATCTTTTGTATTAGATCCCTTGGACTTCAAACAACGCCATGAGAAGCTTTTGTCCATTTTGTCTGCTAATGCGGTTGAAGGACTGTTGAGTGTGTTGGTGGAGTTCTATGATCCTCTCTACCGTTGCTTCACTTTTCCTGATTATCAACTAGTGCCTACGCTGGAAGAGTATGCCCATATCTTGGGAATACTCGTTTCTAGCAAAGTGCCATTTAGTGGATTGGAAGAGATTCCCAGATCTCATCTTATAGCTGAAGCTCTTCACTTGAAGAAGTCTGAGATAAAGGCTCATTGGGTGAAGAAAGGAGGATTGTTTGGGTTGCCATCTGATTTTATCATCAAGGAAGCTACTGCTTTTACTCAAACCCGTAGTGTGAACGTTTTTGAAGCTATCTTTGTGTTGCTCATTTATGGGTTGTCTTTGTTCCCTAACATTGACGGTTTTGTCGATGTTAACGCCATTAGATTTTTCTTGGTTGGGAGTCATGTGCCTACTTTGTTGGGTGATATGTACTTCTATTTGCATCTAAGGAATTCTAAGGGTGGTGGAACTATTGTCTGTTGCATTCCTCTTATGTACAAGTGGTTTATTTTGTACTTGTCTCAGACACCTGCTTTTGTGGAGAACAAATAATGTGTACGGTGGTCTCAGAGACTTATGTCTCTCACCAATAATGATATAGTTTGGTGTGATCATTCTTTGAGCAGTTTGGAGATTGTTGATAGTTGTGGTAAATTCTCTAATGTCCCTCTCATTGGTACACAAGGAGGAATCAACTACAACCCTACTTTGGCTTGTCGTCAACTTGGGTTCCCCCTAAGAGACAAACCTAATAACACTTTGTTAGAAGGTCTTCTCTATCAAGAGGGTAAAGATACCCAACATTCGAAGCAAAAGACTATGCATGCATGGCATAATATGCATAGGAAAGGAATATCTGAGCTTGGTCCGTGCAATTGTGTAGCTTTGGAAGCTTACACTCTTTGGGTGAAGAAGAGAGATTTGGAGTTGAAGATGCCTTATCCTTGTGAAAGACCTATGTCTATGGTTGTGGTTGAGCCATTAACTCTCCCTAACCAAGATGTAGAGGAGTTGGAAGACGCACTCGCCACGATGAAGCGAGAGAAGGATATGTGGGAAGAGCATTTCCATACTTTGAGCAAAAAGCATGAGGAGTTACAGCTTGAGTCTAAGGACAAAGATGCACTTATTGAGCTTCTTGAAGATCGAGTGACAAAGAGACAGAGAGAGCCAGAAGTTTCGTCTTCCTCTAGTATTCCTCAGCCTTCTGTTGCTTGGAAAAAGATAGTTGACCAGCTTGTCCTCGAGAAGACTCAGATGAAGGCTTCTTTTGAGACCGAGATTCGATGCATTCGAAGGAAGTACGCGCCTACAGTCAGATCTTCTGACGTTGTTGTTAGGGATCCTTAGGATGACTAGTCTCCTTTTCTCTTGTATTTTTCATTTGGTTTCTGAAATTGTATTCAGTGTAATCCTTCCAATTATATAAATAAAAGAGATTTTTATGGTCATATCAAAATGTTGCTATTGTTGTTATATATATATATATATATATATATATATATATATATATATATATATATATATATATATATATATATATATATATATATATATATATATATATATATATATAGATATATATATATATATATAGATATATATATATATATATATATATATATATATATATATATATATATATATATATATATATATATATATATATATATATATATATAGATATATATAGATATATATATATATATATATATATATAGATATATATATATATATATATATATATATATATATATATATATATATATATATATATATATATGCAAATAATGTAGTAAGTTCCTTGAAAATAAAAACAATCAAGCATTGCATTTCATGCATCATTTGCATAAGCAGGTTTCTCTTTCGCCAGATGTCTCATTGGTGTTTCTTCTGTGCTTCAGCCAAGCTGACTCATCGGTACAATACTCGTGCCATGACAGAGTCAGTTCTAGTTGCACAGAGCCAGTCTTCTCCAATGCCCGTAACTCCTCCTCCTCCTCAGAGGACTGTCATTTCAGAGGTGGCTACCTCTATTGTTCCTACAACTGCTGCTCATTTCGCACCCAACATGCCTACCGGATTCCCGTGTGGAATGCCGCCAAACTTTGTGCCTAAAGGCTTTGCTCATACATTTGCTTCTATGCCGACATCTATCCTGGTCATGTCTGTGCCACCGCCTGTTATAGATATTTTGCCTCGTGTGGAAGACACCATTTATCATTCCGAGTCATCTGAGGGCCCAGATGTTTATGAAAAAATGGATGAAATGAAGGATCAATTTCTTGATCTGTGCAAGGAGTTGAAAACTTTGAGAGGTAAGGACCTATTTGGGAAGAGTGTTGTTGAATTATGCTTGGTGCCGAATGTGAATATTCTAGTGAAGTTCAAAGTGCCTCACTTTGAGAAATACAAAGGGAACATATGTCCGCTCAGCCATTTGGTGATGTATGCTTGCAAGATGTCTACCCAAATGGACAATGATCAGCTGTTAATCCACTACTTTTAAGACAGTCTGACCGGCGCTGCATTAAGATGATATATGGGGTTGGATAGTGCGAACATCCTCACTTTCAACGATTTGGGTGAAGTATTTATAAAGCAGTACAAGTACAACGTTGATATGGCTCCCGATCGAGATCAATTGAGATTACTGTCTCAGAAAGACAAAGAGACGTTTAAGGAGTATGCTCAGAGATGGAGAGAATTCGCTGCTCAGATCAACCCTCCTTTAGAGGAAAAGGAGATGACCAAATTTTTTCTGAAGACCCTTAACTCATTTTACTTTGAGCGGATGATCCAGTGATTTTACCGAAATGATAAACATGAGGATGAGGCTAGAAGAAGGTGTCCGAGAAGGACGGTTGTCTAGAGAGGAGGTATCATCCAACAAGAGGTACAACATCAGTTTTGGTAAGAAGAAGGAAGCTGAAACTAATGCAGTTTCGAGTGGGAGGCAAAAGAGGCCTCAGATCAAAAGAAGTCAACCACCCCGTCAACATCATCATCAAGTATCTTCAGTAATTCATGTATTTTCAGCAAGTCAATCAACACTAGTTCAACAACAACAATGTCAACAACAACAACCACAACAATGAACAAACACCTACAACAACAATAATACCAACAATCATCAGCAACATAATTTTGAGAGGAAGAAGGTCTCTTTCGACCCTATTCCGATTACATATGCAGAGCTATACCCATCATTGGTTCTCAAGAACCTGTTACAACCAAGAAATCCTTCGCAAATCCCTGAACCACTTCCATGGTGGTACAAGCCAGAACTCCGGTGTGCTTTTCATCAAGGAGCGCCCGAACATGATATTGAGAACTGTTACCCACTCAAATATGAAGTTCAGAAGCTAGTAAAAAGTGGAATGATGTCCTTTGAGGACCGTGCACCCAATTTGAAAGCAAACCCACTACCTGCCCATGGAAATTCATCTGTTAATATGGTGGACGGTTGTCCCGGGGAGTTCAAAGTATTCGACGTCCAATTCATTAGAAGGTCCTTGGTGATAATGCACAAGGATATTTACTTGGTGAGCAATTGTGAGCATGACCATGATGGTTGTGCTATTTGTAGTGTTAATTCTCGAGGTTATGAGATTGTGAAGAGGGACATCCAGTGGTTAATGGATGAAGGCTTGATCCAGATTGTTCAATCCCGCCACATAGATGATGATGTCAATGTAATAGTGCCAGTATTCAAGACACCAAAGAGAGTGGTGATTTAATTTGATAGCAGCAGTAGTAATAATATCAGCAAGAGATCAGTATCATCGTTAGTCATACGGTTGGCGGGTCCAGTCCCGTACGCATCCGATAAGGTTGTTCCTTATCAGTACAAGGCAACTATGGTGAAGGATGGCCAAGAGGTTCCATTACCTACGACCAGTTCTTTCGTAAGAATTGCTGATGTTACCAAGGTGACCCGCAGAGGTCGAGTGTTTGGGATGGTGTTCCCAAAATATGTAGAAGCCGGTTCAGTTGGTAAGAAAGTAGAAATGCCTGCAGTAGATCCGGTTAGTGCTCCAAAGCGTCAGTCTGGTGAATCCAGCAATTTGAAGACTAACGATGATGATGAGGTACTTCGGTTGATAAAGAGAAGTGAGTTCAATGTGGTGGAGCAACTGCTTCAAACCCCCTCAAAGATTTCAGTATTGTCTTTGCTTATGAATTCAAAAGCGCACAGAGAAGCACTGCAAAGAGTTCTTGAGCAAGCTTTCGTGGAACATGATGTTACAGTGGATCAGTTTGATCATATTGTAGCTAATATCACTTCCTGTAATAATCTTAGTTTTTGTGATAAGGAACTCCCCGAGGAGGGTAGGAATCATAACTTGGCTTTGCATATTTCCATGAATTGCAAAGATTACGCTTTATCCAATGTGCTAGTTGACACCAAATCCTTGTTGAATGTGCTACCAAAGTTAACATTATTGAATCTGTCATATCAAGGAGTGCCTATGAGATATAGTGGTGTAATCGTCAAAGCTTTTAATGGTTCGCGCAAGACTGTCATTGGCGAAGTGGACCTTCCGGTGAAGATATGTCCGAGTGACTTCCAGATTACTTTTCAAGTAATGGATATCCACCCGGCCTACAATTGTCTATTGGGAAGGCCATGGATCCACGAGGCGGTAGATGTTACCTCCACATTGCATGAGAAGCTCAAATTTGTCAACAATGGGAAGTTAGTCATCGTTGGCGGGGAGAAGGCGTTGTTCGTTAGCCACCTGGCATCTTTCTCTTATGTTGAAGCTGAGGATGAGGTTGGAACTCCGTTCCAAGCCTTATCTATTGCTGTTGAAAAGAGAGTTGGGGCACCTATGTCCTCATTCAAACATGCAAGGAAGATTGTCGAGTAAGGAATTGTTGATCAGTGGGGACGAGTGGTAGAGGTCTCCGATAACAAGAACAGAACCAGTCTGGGTTTTCAGCAAGGTTCATTAGCTGCTAAATTAGAGGATATGCAACTCATCTTCCGTAGCGGAGGGTTCATTCATGCCAATGAACAACACTTAGTTGTTGTGCTAGAAGATGACGAAGAGGAAGACTGCACCAATTTTGTGACGCATGGAAAGGCTTGCAACAATTGGACTGCCATTGATATTCCTATTACTATGCATCAATCTAAGTAATTGCTTTTATTTGTTTTCAAAAATCCTTCTCCTGTGCCTAAGGGAGAAGTGAACATTGTTTGGGCATTTCAAATTGATCATTAATAAAATTCAACTCTATTCATCCACATTTATGATGTTTTGTTTTTACTTTTTGCTTTATTCTGAAAATGGTAATCACAAAAAACATAAATAAATAATATAGGTATCCATCTGCATAATATTTGGTCACAAATTCACTTCTCTAAATAAATAATATAGTTATCCTTGATATGTTCACCCCAACCGGTGACAGATATTTTCTTCCTCTGTTTGAGTTTATCCTTGATATGTTCATCCTAACCGATGACAAATACTCTCATCTTTGGTATTCTACCCAGTTAAAAGGTAGTTGTAATTCCTATTTTGTTCCCCAAAGAGTTAATCCTTGATATGTTCATCGTAACCGATGACAAGTTTCCTTCTCTTTGCGGTCTTCTGCCCAGTAACCAGTAGTTCTAAATCCTGCTTTTCACTTCCCTTGCAGGGTTTATCCTTGATATGTTCATCCTAATCGGTGATGGATATTCTCTCTGTTGGTATTCTATCCAATAACTAATAGATGTAATTCCTATCTTTTCCTCGTAGAGTCTATTCTTGATATGTTCATCCTAACCGGTGACGAATTTTCTCTTTGTTGGTATTCTGTCCAGCATTCGATAGATGTAATTCCTACTTTTTGTTCAGGTGGTTTATCATTGGTATGTTCATCTTAACCGATGAAGGATATCCTCATTGACATCCCCAAGCAAGTCTATCCTTGATATGTTAATCTTAATTGATCACATATTTTCTTCCCTTTGAGTCTATCCTTGATATGTTCATCTTAACCGATGACGGATATTCTCATCTTCGATCTTCTTCCCAGTAACTAGTAGTTGTAAATCCTATTTCTACAGTTTTTCCCCAGCAAGGTTATTCTTACCCGGTAACTGGTAACGAATACACCCGCCTGACGGTTCTCAGCGAGTCATCCTTGATATGTTCATCCTAACCGATGACAGGTGTCCTCTCTGCCAGATCTTTATTATCTCCTTACCTAGTAATAAGTAGTGGATAATAAATTTCTGCTTCTCCTGTGTTGAAGTTTATTTCTTCCCCAGTTGAGTTGAGTGCGCATTTCCTTAGTGAAATCATTGTTCCTACATGATCCAAGTACGCCAGTTTTATCCTGATCTACTCGTTTCCCCTGCAGATGTTTTTGTTTCCTCAACTGAGTCTTTCCATTTTATGGAATTTCTCTAGTCTCCCAACAATTTTTTAACTCGTAGCCTAGCCTACGGGTAACCTCTTTTATCCCCTCCAAGTCTTTGTTTCTCTAGTGAATTTTCCTTACGGAATGCATTATGTTCCTGCAGACATTCAGTTTCTCTGATTTCTTCTCCTTTGTGGCAAGGTTTCCCCACAGAGAATTTATTCTTAGCATTCATATCATATGCATCATGAGGTCTCTTAGGGACCAAAATTTGTTTCTGTATGTTGTTATTTAAGCCCATTCTATTGAGTCGATATGAAGATTTTAACCTTCACCTCCTCAGTTAGAATGTCCTTAAATAGGGGCAACTGTAAGACCCCAATTTTGACCCTAAGATCCCTCATGCAATCTCATCATATGCATTGGCATTGAGATCATACCTTGGGATTCTCCTTACCCCTCTTTCATTGGGTTTGTTTTGGGAGAGATCACAAAGCACCATGTGATTGTATCATACTTGTATATTATCATTTTTACTAACCAAAATACCAAAAAGATGTCTTTGCATTTGCCTAACTCTTTTGTAGGTATGTCATGATCCCCCTTGATCTATCAAGTTCACATTTAGGGTTTAAGACCCTCATTGCTAAGAGCACAACCAAGGAATGATCCACAATGTCTCTAAGCATCATAAATGAGTCCCAATGATCTTTACATGTTGTTTTGATCAAGATTTCTTCAAGAATTTAGAGTTGGTTTGCCTTGGAAACCCTAGTTTGACTGGGTATCTTGAGTAATTTCTTCAACAAGCTTCTTCACCAATTGATCAAATTTCTTAAAGGACACTTCAAAATTCATCATCTTATGCATATATGATCTACCATGAGCCTAAAAAGTCAAGAGAATTGCATGTTAGCAAGTTGGTTGATGGTGGTTGGCCAGATGAATTCATCTAATCAAAATTGGGTCTCCCTAGACCCTATCTCCTACAATTTTCATCATATGAAAATGATTCCAAGAGAAAATTTACTCTAAATGACACTCCAAACAAATTTCATGTTGAGTTCTAGAGCTAACTTTGCTTTGAAAGTCATTTTCTATGTTGAAACATTATAGGTCATTTTGTCTAAACCCTAATTTGAAAGTCAACTTCCCAAGGCCATAACTTGCTTAATTTTTATGAGATGAAATATTTCTAAGTTGAAAAATAAAATTCAAGATATCTAATTCAACTTTTATGTTTGGAGTTAGAGCTAAATCAACTTTTATGAGCATGTGATATGAGGATACATTATAACTCATTTTGGACCAATACCATTGAACAAGTGATTTTCCTCAACTTCAAAAATGCATAACACACTCATTCTTAATCAAAATGATGTCAAATTTGTGACCATTTTTAAGGTATTTGAAAGAGATACAACTTTGATAAAGACACTTTTCTTATTTGGAGCTCACATAAGAAGTTAAGCAAGGTGGAATAATGAGGTATGTGACTTGACACTTAGAAATTTTTTCAACATGTTGAAATTTACAAACTTCCATCTCAAAATTTACCACGATACAAGTTCCAAATGGAAAAGGGTTGCGCATGGTGTTAATAGGCCTGCATCAGTTGGAAAAATCAAATCTTTAAATGATCACATAACCTTGCCTTGTCATTCAAGCTTGATTCAAACCTCAACACAGTTGATTTTGTACCTAATTGCATTGCTTCATGGGCACGCACACGCCCATGCAGGCATGAACATGGCATTGCTAAATTTGGACAAAATTTCAAGTGTGCAAATAACATTCCATTTTGCTATAAATGGATACCCTCTGTGCTCATTTCAAAGGATCCTTGCGCGCCAACTTTGCCTCCATACTTGAAACCCTCACATTTGAAAGGAAAACCTGAGAATTTTCATTTGAAAATTGAGTTTGAATCTCACTGTTTGGAGATTCAAAAACTCCAAGACCCAAAACTTTGTACCAATTCTAAGCCACTTCTACAAGCTATTGGAGCAAGATCAAACACGAATTGAAGCAAGAGAGATCAAGTTCTGCACATCATTGAAGGTATTTTCCAGATTTTTTCTTCTCTTCGATTCTCACTCAATTCTCATTAATTCTCTTGGATCTTTGGTTGTCTGAAGTCCTACCAATGTAGGCAAGAAGATTGAGTTGCTTTGAGGTCAAATCGAAGCAACTCAGTTAACACACCTCAAAATTCAACTCCACATATCTCTATATATATTTGGAGTTAGTTAAAATTAAGGTGATATTCATGATCTATGCCATTTTATCTTTCAGATCATGTCCTCTTTTTTCATTTTAGTCATGGTGATGATTGAACCAGTTCGGCCAGGGTCATCGGAGAAGATGACTGGCCTTTGGCTCTGACAGTGATGTGGCACGATTCAGAACCATTTATTTGGTTTAAAATGTTTTAACCATAAGCGTTGGTTTGGATGACCATTGTTGTGGCGCGCTGATTTAAGACCATCGTAGATTGCGCGTTTCAGATCACTTGATCTGCCACCTCAATTAATGAGGGAAATCAACTGGTCCACGTTTTTTTCATTTTCTGATTTTAGTTTTTATTCCTTTGATTTTCATTAATTCATATTAATTTTAATATTGATCCAAAAAAATGAGAGTTTCACCAATTTTTTTAAAATAAAATCTTCTTTCATTTTCTGAATTAAAATTATTTTTTGGATCATTATTAATGTTTTTCATAATTTAATTGATTTTATGAATATTTTTAATTGTTTAAAAATACTTTTAAGTTTCCAAAAATTATGAATTATTTTCTCCAGGGTCCTTTGACCTTGTTTGACCTATGATAAATCCCATGGTCATTTCTTTGGGGTTTTAATGAGGTTTTAAGAATTGATCAACCATATTTAATTTAATGTATTATTTTTAGTATTTTTAATTGAATAAATGCCAAATAAATTGTGTAGAGCCATTTTGATTGACTTTGCAAGTTTGACTTGTGTTGTTGGGCCTTGGTCAAGGTTGATTTGACTTTGTTAAGTTAAGATCATTGGATATAGGGGATTGAGGGAATGTACATTCCATCTCCCAATGAATGAATGGTCTTAATTTGGTAAAAGTCCTCCTTTGTCCAATTTGAGTTTGATCCGTTTCCCCTCCCTCTTCATCTCATTCCCCTTCTTTATGCATTCATGTCATGGACCTATGATATCTCAATATCCTAAGGCTAGTTGATTGCAAAATCAACATAAGTATGGATGAGATTAGGCCCCCACTTTTGCATAATTCTTTTTGTGTGTGATATTTTTCATGAGCATAGTCCATTATACTATGCCTCTAACATGCATTAACACCAAAATTCTTTTGCCCGATCTCAAATAGTTGTGACTTCTACATAAGTCCAATTACGATTGTTTAACATAACACTAAATTTTTGACACCAAAAGGCATATCATTCTAGTTAGTGAGATTGTAAGTCTCCCCTCTTTCATGGTATTGTGTGGAAACTTGGCCTTTTTTTATTCCTTTGGAAGATGTCTTGGTTCAAGGATCCATGCTTGTGATAAGTGGGTTGAGTGTTCTCCAAAGAATGACTTAAAAAAGCAAAAGCAATACTAACTTCTAACTCATTAACAACTAACATTTAATTTCAAGTCATTTACTTTTTAATGCACTTTATTTTTAAGCCTTATTCATTTGCCGTTATTCATACTATTCTAATTGTTTATGTTAATGTCATTTTCACTTTGTCCACTTGGACCATATTTTGTGATATATTTTGTTTGTGTTTGTTTGTATGGTCTCTGACTACTAATGTAAATAATAAGAACAAAAACCCTAAAAAACTTCTTGTATGGACTGTTGGTTTGATCTGAGACAATTGGACTTAGAATTTAGGCAACACTCCTTATGCAAAGGACTTGGCCAATGCCAACTTTTATGAAACTAGGTGCTTGTAATCTGAAACATCCTTGAAAGATCCATTTGAGTTCATCCGTAACATGATCATTGTGAAGCTGTTATTGTGAATATGTGACTTTTGTATTGTCGAATTCATCTGCTACATGGGTAAATTGGAAGAAGATCATGGAGTTGCTTAGCTTGGATGTGGCTATCTTTATTTGATGCCTTTCTCTTCAAGTTGATATTTTGTGCATTGTTTGTTGCTTGATTCTAATGTCCAAGGGAATTTGGGTTTCTATATGACATTCTTGTCTATTAGATTGCAGCCTATTGGTCAGATCTTTTCAACTCTCAACTTTTAAATTTATGCTTAGGATTAGTCTCTTCATCTCCTCCCCATTTCTTTAATTTCAAAATCTCTCCCTCCTTTTAAAAACTTCTTTGCTTGTGTTTGTTTTCTAAACTTAGACCATATTGCAAATTAGAAACTTTGGCCTTATGCCATTGCATTTTCAAAATTCTTTTCTTTATCAAACTTGTAAATAGACTTAACTATACCTGACTTAAAATTTTCAAAAAGCCAAAAAAGAACTAGCACTCATTCAAACCATTTTAGGCCTTTGTGCCTTTCAAACCTAATTTTTGTTAAAAGCAATACATCCACTTTGAAATTTATACCACGAACTACGAGGTTTTGATCCCTCATTTTTATGTTGGTACGTAAGCACAAGGCCGAAGGTCTTGTCAAACACAAAAATATAATTAATGAATTATTTTCTCATACACCCATTCTATTTGCTTTCAAACATCATTTGTACAAAAACGCATATGCACACAAGAAATGGCTCCCTAAGAGTACCTAAGACACTTTGGATGCTAACACCTTCCCTCTGTGTAACCAACCCCCTTACCTGTAATCTCTGGCATTTTATTAGTTTTAATTTGAAAACTTCTTATTTGTGGGTTTTGTTCGTACTTTTCCCTTTTCCCTTGGAAACAATAAAAGCGCGGTGACGACTCTTGTTATTTGATGTCTTGCTTATCCATAGCTTGATGATCATGAATTTACCGCTACAATGTTGACAAAGAGAGGCATCAAAGAAAACCAAACAAGTGCTAGGTTTTTATCAACATGAGGAGCCCCACCAACTTCAAATAGGTTCAACAAATTACAAATTGCCTTTCCGCCCTATCCCATCTCCTCTCCTGTGCGAGCGACAATGCCTTCCTCTTCTTTTCCACCCTAACAAAGAAGGAGAGGTTCAAGTGGACCGATGAGTGCGAGGAAGATTTCTCAAAAATAAAAGCTTTCCTTACACTAATTAGGAAGAGTAGAAATCCATCATCGCCAACATGGTTCTCGCCCTAGAAATGGGTGTATCTAAATTTAAGGATAAAAACGACTCCCAGCTAGTCGCCAACCAAGTTGCTAGAAGCTATCAAGCAAAGAACCACCATTGGTAAAATATCTCCATAAGGCACGAAGATTACCAACGCGCTTTACATCTTTTAAAATAGAAGTCGTTCATAGGGAACCGAACTTTAGAGCCGACCTCCATTATATGCTTGCCATCTTAAAGGCGACGAGGCTTAATCAGACAAGAACTCAAGAGACTCTTTCTGCCCCTAACATTAAGGATGGCGAGATCTACACCTTAGAGGTCACCCCTGAGTCAATTTGGTTGTCGCCCATATTGCGCTACTTACAAGAAAGAGAACTACCTCAAGATGAAAGGGAATCAAAGAAGTTAAAGAAGCAGGCTACAAAGTACACCGTTCTCTCTGGAAAACTTTATAATATGGGAAGAGCCTTCCCAATGTTATGATGTCTGGGGGAGCACGAAACCGCCATAGTCCTCGTCGAGGTCCACCAGGACGTATGTGGCAGTCATATTGGCTGTAGAGCCTTCACTTATAAGCTACTAAGAGTGAGATATTATTGGCCCACCTTGCTAAAGGACAACGTAGCCTTCGTCAAAAAAATGTGATCAATGTCAGAGACACTCCGACCTTCATCATGCTTCAGCTGAACTTCTCCATTCTGTGACATCGCCCTAACCATTTTACCAATGGGGTGGATATCCTATGCCCGTTCCACTAGAGTTGGGAAAACTAAGTTCTTTTTTACTATAGGCGTTAATTATTTCACAAAATGGATATAAGCATAAGTTGTCTCCAAAATCACACCTAAGAAAGCTTGCCATTTCTAATGGCATAAGATCATGTGCAGGTTCAAACTCCCCAACATCATCGTCCTTGATAATGCACCCCAATTCTCCATCGTCACAGTTAATGACTTTTTCTACGAGTTAGGAGTTCAAACAAAATTTGTCTATGTTGTCCACCCACAAGGCAACAGACAAAGAGAGTATGCAAACAAGGTAATTCTAAAAGGAATCAAGAAGAAGCTTGATGGTGCTAAGGGGTTATGGGTTGAATTACTTAATGAAATATTATGGTCATACCATGCCACGCCCCACAAAACTACCAAGGATACCCCTTTCACCATGGTATACGAGGCATAAGATATGTTGCCCGTAGAAATCGACACGCCCTCATGGTGACGTTCCCAATTCAACCTGGATGTGAATAATGCATGACTAAAGTGCACCACATATTTAGTCGATGAATAAAGGGATGTGGCCCACATCCAAAAATCTGCTGCCAGACATATAACTGCTAGAAGATATAATTTCAAGGTAGTACCACGTGAAATGCGGGAAGGCGACCTGGTATTAATGCATGTGGTTTTGTCTGCATAAGAGGGAAAGTAACAACTCAATTCAGAGGGGAAATACCAAATATTCCAGAAGCTCCCACATAGAGAATCCAAGCTACATGAATTGGATGGGTGGCTTATACCTAGAACTTGGAACTTCACTCGTTTAAAATATTATTATAGTTAAACTATTTGTAATTTTTGAGGGGATATATCGCCCATCTATGTATGAATTTTGAATGATTATGAGAAGGAAAAACATTTTGGTTATGGTGTTATGTATGCTGGATTTCCACAATAAGATGCTTGTCGCCTTCCCAAGCAATATAAGTATGTTAGACTTCCACTAAAAGATCCTTGCCATCTTCCCAGACAATATAAATATATTGGACTTTCACAAGAATATCCTTTTCGCCTCCCCAAGAAATATAACACGTTGGACTTTCAGACGAAGATCCTTGCCACTTTCCTAGGTAATTTAAACAAGTAGGACTTCCACACAAAGATCATTGTTACCTTTCCAAGCAATTTGAATATGCATGACTTCCACAAGGGGTTCCTTGTCGCCCTTAAGGGTAACATAACCATAATATCCACCAGGGATCTAATTTAAAGATTAGCCCAAGGGGCGCGACTAAAGTCTGACCCAGAAGACTTTACAATATTGTTTGAAGGCTTAATAGAAGTCCCACCCCCAGTGGGCTCAATTCCTCACTTAAGGGACTTGGAGTCTCGCCAATTAAGGCCCAATATATAATCTCGCATAAGGGACTAAAAGTCTCATCAAACATGCTTATCTCAAATGTACCACCTGATTAACTTGGAGTCTTCTTGGTGGGATATAATTCAAATATTAGCCTAAGGGGCACGACTAAAGTATGGGCCGAGAGACTTTAAAGTCTTATTTGAGGGTTTGATAGAAGTCATGCCCCAAGAGGCTCAATGCCTCACCTAAGGGACTTGGAGTCTCGTAAGTCAAGGCCCAATATATAATCTAGCATGAGGAACTAAGAGTCTCATCAAACATGATTATCTCAAATGCCATGCCTGAGTAACTTAAAGTCTTCTCGGGCAGTATATAACTTAAATATTAGCCTAAGGGGAATGACTGAAGTCTGACTCGAGAGACTTTAAAGTCTTGTTTGAGGGCTTGATAGAAGTCCCGCCCCAAGGGGCTCAATGCCTCACCTAAGGGACTTGGAGTCTCGTAAGTCAAGGCCCAATATATAATCTATCCTAAGGAACTAAGAGTCTTATCAAACATGATTATCTCAAATGTCATGCTTGAGTAACTTAAAGTCTTCTAGGGCAGGATATAACTTAAATATTAGCCAAAGGGGAACGACTGAAGTCTGACTTGAGAGACTTTAAAGTCTTTTTTGCGGGCTTGATAGAAGTCCCGCCCCAAGGGGCTCAATGCCTTGCCCAAGGGACTTGGTGTCTCGTAAATCGAGGCCAAAAGGATTTTAAGGGCTCGATCGAAGTCATGCCCAAGGAACTCAACATTCCGTTGGAGGGACTTGGGCCCCCCATATCAGATATCCCCAGCGTCTCGTGTTTAAAACACTTCGCCCTTTATCAAAAATCCTCGTGCTTGAGGGACTTTGTAGTGACATATTTGTAGAGAGACCTATTAAGGACAGGAGGACTATTGATCGCCCTTAAGGGGCGACTTTGATCTGCCGCCCTCCACAAGGGACCACATCTCCCTAGGTGTTCCATACTTGCCCAATCATGAGAAATATGGGAAAATATGTTCCCCGGTCAGAGAGAGGTAGAGCAATCAGTCTAATCCACGTCTCCCTATGAAATAAGGATTCAATGATTCATTGTTGACTGGGTGGGCAATTATCATTTTCAAAGGAACCCTAGGCCCAACGAACCTCTATAAATACCCCCTCATTAGCATAAAAGAGAGACACATAATTACTTAACCTACATAACACATAAACACAAAGCCTCTCACCTCATGTATGATGTCCCTCCCTCACCATCATAAACACCACCAAATAGTGCCTATCGTCGCCGCAGGCAAGCACTATACGTTATAAAACTACTAAAGTCTGGTCATCTCTATTGGTTTAGGGATACCATACACTCATGTACTTTTTTATAAGTACACCATGAACTCGTTAAGGATAAGTGACTAGTTCCCCTCCACTATGTCCTCCTTAGATGAATTTGATTCAATAATGTGAATCATGTGATCCTCTTAGTTTTGCTATGTGCAAATGAAGTTGGTCTTATAATTATTCAATTTTATTTACGCTTAATATTTATTTTCATCTATAAAATTAGTAGAATCAATTTGTTTATATAACATGGAGAAATAGCTGTAGATTTGCATATTAAAATTAAATAAGATTGTCGGACTATTTATGATTGATAGACATATGATACAGTCAATTCTGACATATACACTTTATGTGTGATAATTTTTTTTTCCAATTTCGTTATGGTTATTAGGAAAATGACAATACCAAAACAAATTACCGGACAATAAAATCCGAAATAATTTTATAGAATAGTTATCATTTAAGCTAACAAATCTAGTTTAAAATATCCACAACAATGTACACAATTTGTGTATATATTTATTTTATATTTATTAATGTGCTAATATGATTATAGAAAATTAGCTCACATTTAGCTTTAAAAAAAATAATCCAAAATGGCTAGATCTATCTATGTGACTTTCACTCATTGCACGACATAGTTTGAAATGAACAAAAAAACGTTAAAGGCATGCTACATGATAGAAAGAACTTTTAAAAAGAAGTAAATTCTTACCCTTTATGTGGAATCTAGCTTATACAAAGAAACACGTTAGCTTAAGTAGCATGTTACTTGATGTACGTATCCTAAATTCATCTTTAATGGGGTTCACATGGCAAAGCCGTTTAGCCAGTTACGATCTTCATATGGTCCCACATTTACCCCAAAACGACACCGCACCGTAATCATGATTCACCACCATCCACCATAATCACAGCCACCCTCCGGTCCACTCTACTATTCCCTTTTGCCTACACAATATTAGCATTATACCTTTATACTTAAACAATATTTAAGGGGTAAAACCATCATGCGACATAGGTGCACATCGACCCACAAATCGGTTGATCCAAACCAATTCAATTTATAAATTATTCAAATTCATTTATTTACGGATATATTCAACCCAATCCATAACAATCCGTATAATTTTAATTGAGGTATCGGGTTTTTGCAACTTGCGGATTGACCCAACTCGTTGATGTGTGTTTAGAAATTTCTTATTATTTTTATTATTATTTTAAATAAAAATATAAAATAAATATCTCACTAATAATTATTAGTTTTTTTAAAAAAAATTATTTTCCACCAATAATATTTTTAGACCAATAAATTTACATAATTTTAAGATTAAATGTATTTTTTATTTTCTTTTGTATCATTTCTAACTTATGTATTTTATGAAAATAACGTATCTTGTTGATAACTTATTTTCTTTTGTATCATTTCTAACTTATTTTCTTTTGTATCATTTCTTTTGTATCATTTCTAACTTATTTTCTTTTGTATCATTTCTAACTTACTTATTTTCTTTTGTATCATTTCTAACTTATGTATTTCTTATTATAAAATATTATGTCGTGTTGATAAATTTTATTATATATTATAGGATGTGTTTCATTGAATTTCAGTATTATAAATAAGTATGATCGTATTGAATTGTGTTAATTTTTTTAAAACTGATAAAAGAAATTATAAAAAATATATTTTTTATTTGAAACACAATCCGCAAACTCAACTCAACCCATTAATAAACGGGTCGGTTTAGGTCGATTTTGACAATGAAATTGCGGATTAAACGACGAATCAAACTCATTGAAGTTTGAACGAATTTGATAACGAATTAGGACAAACTCAGTCCAACCTAACTCATATACATCCCTAAACATGTCCACTCTCCACTTCGAAAGAACATGAAAATAAATAAATTGAAACATTAAAAAAAATTAGGAGGAGATAGACTTGTGGCCACTGCATATTTTAAAATTAAAAATATGAAATTTGATATTGATGACAGACACTTTAAAAAATACTGATCCAAATTATAATTTACTCTGGAAAAAAGTTTGGACAAAACAAATATATCTTACGGCAAGTCAAACCCAATTTGCCACCTCTCCTCTAGACGAAACTACAAAATATAATCTTTTGAATTGAATAAATATGATGTATATAACATTTTTTAAACAATTGTAAAGATTAATATTTAATATATTCAAACTCATGCGCTAGGAGACACATCTCTATGCACAATTAGCATACTTAAATATTTTTATTAATTTTTAAAGTAGTGTTAATATTTTTAGGATTTAATTAAAATATACAGACAGTTAAAAAGATTTTATACCGTCATTTAATCCTAGATATTAAATATTGAAATAAGTTTGACCTTTATTTTAAAAATCTATAAAATAATGTAAATGGATAATGATGATGAATCGAGAGAATCTAAATCTTTTTAGAGTGATAATGCATCCTAATTAATCCCATATTTTTATTATTAAAATCAACTTTTGATAATTTTGTATAAGAAAATTGAAGTATCTCAAAATTGAAATATAGAAAAAACAAGCGTCCTTCACTTGACTTTCACACTCCATTGTCAGAACAAAAAGAAAATGGCCAAACTCAGAAATCTGAAACAACCATCGTTTCCATAACTCCTCCTTCTCCCACATTGATTCACTCCAACATCAATGGCTTCAGCATTGGAATGTTGGTCGAGACGTGGCGGCAACAACAACAACAACGACGAAGACATGGTAGAACAAGTCCTCATGGAAACCAACCACCAATCTTCACAATCACAACACAACAACAAAGACTCTTCCGTTATTCACAAGAAGTTCAACAAACTCACTCGCAATGTTTCTGAAGCTATTGCTTCCCTTAAAAACACCCTCAATATCAACCTTAACATTGATTCTTCCAAACCTGACAACAACAACAACAACAGCAGCAACACTTCTCGTACTAGCAACAATCTCGTTTGGGGAACAGTTGTTCGAAACTTAACTCAGCTTTATCCTGGTAGCCAGCTTCCTGAGAAGCTTATGTCCAACATTCGTAAACACTATGATTCCTTGCCTCCTAGGTACTTGTTTTGTTATTGATTTCGATCTTAGCTTTTGGTTTTACTGTTTGTTTCTGTGATGGGTTTTTCATTTTTCGTATAAAATTCGTACCTTTCGACCTGGGCTTTGATCTAATCTGAAGATTCAATTGCATAGTCTTTGTTCTGTTTTAAGGTTATTTCAATAATGGGTCTTGCTTTGTTAATGTTTTTTTTTTAGAACTTTGGTAAATGGGTTTGCTTCTAAAGTTTGTATCAAACAAGTGTTTGGGTTTGAATATGAATCGGTGAATGTCAACTTGAAGATTCAGTTGCATAGTTTTGGTTGTGTTTAATGTTGCTCTAGTAAAAAGGTTTTGATTTTGAAAGTTTGGTTCATTCGGCTTCGGTTATGTTCTGATATGATTTTGATTTCGATGTGAAGATTCATTAGTACTTTTTTATTAATTGTTTGTATTCACCTCAGTTATGGGTTTTGCTTCTTTTGATGTTTAAGTACTGAAGTTTGTATCTTTGATTTTTAATTTTTGGGCAGTTATTCTCAGGCGGGATTTGATGTTAAAGATGTGTTTCTTCACATCAAGTTAATGGAGCAAGCTTTGGAAGATTCACAGGCTGCGATTTTGATTGATGAGGAGTATGATGGTGAGATGCCGCTTCAGGGGTCTTTGTTCAAGTTGACATTTGCTTGCAACTCTCCGATTTCATGGCCTGCAATGTCGAGTGCGTTGGATAGTTCCTCCATTTGCTGCAAGAAGATTCAGATCTTCGAGAAGAAAGGCCTCACCCTTGGAATTGTACTTCTACTTGTTCTTTCAGGGGCTGGTCAAGATAACTTGGTAAGGACCCGGGTTGAAAGTGCTCTCAAGTTTGCCATGAAGAAGCCTAAAGCTAGTGTTGTGAAGCTTCCTTTTGGGCTTTGCGGATGTCAAGAGGAGAATTTCAAGGGGAGAGAAGTCGGAGAGATTGAAGAAGATTGCAGCAGTGTATACTGTGAAAATTCAAGCCAAAAGATTCAGCTTGAAATGCCCTTGCCTAATTCATCGTTTCACGTATCGGTAGACGAGTGGCAGACTATTCAGATAGATGCAGATGAGATGCAAAAATGGTTATTGAACTCGGATAGTCTAGAGTTTTTGGAACAGATCGGACACAATTCGTATAGAGGTGCCTACATGGGGAAAAAGGTTGGCATTGAGAAGCTTAGAGGGTGTGACAAAGGAAACTTGTACGAGTTTGCGCTTAGGAAAGATCTGCTAGAACTGATGACATGTGGACATAAAAACATTTTGCAGTTTTGCGGTGTTTGTGTAGATGACAATCACGGGTTATGTGTAGTGACAAAATTCATGGAAGGTGGATCTGTCCATGACTTAATTTCAAAGAACAAGAAGCTTCAGAGCAAGGATATTGTAAGAATTGCAGTTGATGTGGCTGAGGGGATCAAGTTTATGAACGATCACGGTGCTGCATATAGAGACCTTAATACTCAGAGGATTCTGTTGGATAAACATGGGAGTGCTTGCTTGGGAGATTTGGGTATAGTCACTGCCTGCAAGAGTAACCAAGAGGCAATGGACTATGAAACCGACGGGTACCGATGGCTAGCTCCTGAGGTATTCCTCTAATCATACTTATTTTAAGTTAGCAAAATGATAGCTGAATATGAAAGTTGTGTTGTGCTATTGTGTCAATATTCCTTTATTTTTAGTTCTTGTTAAGAGTACTATCTTGGATGTGATAAGACTTAAAAATAAGCTTATAAACGAGAGGCACCGCTCTTTCAACAAGCTGATGTTGTAAGGTTTAAGTTAGACTCAACTTAAATTCTAAGATGATATCAGAGTCTATCTAAGATCCGATGGGTCATTTGATGCCGGATCACTCAACTCACGCTCCAAATGTCCAATCATGAGTGTAACGGGTGTAATGGATGACATAAGACCTGAAAATGAATTTATAAGTGGGAGACAACGCTCACTCACAAGCCGATTTTATAGGGGTTGATTTAAGGCACAATTCAAATCTTTACCATGATGTCTGTCCTAATATTGTAGTTACTTGTCATATAAACAAATCTTCCCGAAAGCTTTCATACCTTAACTGACTTGTTTTTCGTTCCTCATTTTGGTTTAAAACAGATAATCGCTGGCGACCCGGAGAGTGTCACCGAGACATGGATGAGTAATGTTTATAGTTTTGGGATGGTAATTTGGGAGATGGTAACCGGTGAAGCAGCCTATAATGCATATTCACCCGTGCAGGCAGCAGTAGGCATTGCTGCCTGTGGCCTTAGACCTGAGATCCCAAAGGAATGTCCACAAACTCTAAAATCTCTAATGACAAAATGCTGGAACAATACCCCTTCAAAACGCCCCGAATTCTCCGAAATTTTAGCGATATTGCTGCGAGCAACCAAACAACAACAATAGAGCTGGTCATTGTGGAATGTAATATGTTGATAGCAATTGAAAGGGAGTTTCATACACAATCATGAATACAACCCTGTATGCTTTTGTAACTGTAATGAAGATGTAAAAATGTTTCATTCCTTGTTGAACAATTTTTGTACTTTTTCTTTTATGTTGTCTTAGCCATCATGAATCTACTATTTTTCATGTTTTGTGATGGCAACATGAATGATGGAAATATTTAAACAGTGCCAAATTGTTTTGCTGCGAGGAAACTAGGATTTTTGTTTTGTTTGTTTAGTGCGTATCCTAAGGGTCCCATTTGAGATTATGTTGCTTTAGATGTGAAACTGTCAAGGTCATTGTCTCTCTTTTTCATGATATATTCACCTTTTTCATCTTTTAAGGAAGAAATCAAGGTAACCTTTTTTTCTCTTTTTGATAGATGAAATCATTAGACATTCTTCTTAGTGTTCATGTTGAAATCATTAGATATTGATTGTGGGACATGATGCATGTGAACGTAACACAAATTTCTTTATTTGTAACTCTTACTAGAATTTCATACAAACAAATCATAATTTAAACATTTTAGACAAGCAAGTCTTATACTTTTGTGGGCACTATATGTCTAAGACATTTCCAATTGAACCAATCATTATCATTGAAGAAAACTTTAATATTCCTCTCCATACACTCCAACAAGTTATCATGAAGTGAGTTCCACTTTGAAAGCAAGTGTTAAGCATGAAGATGAAAAGTATGGAGAAGTTACTTATGTAGCAAATTAACTATAGTGTGACTTTTAGGTAGTTAATCATAATAACTTTCATAAGTTGGTTATGTGAAGGATAAAAGTTAGTTAGTAGATATAAGGCATAATTAGTCACCTAGTAGATATAAGGCATAATTAGTCAACGAGTTTGTAAATTTAATTTAATGTTTCGTTTTAATCCATTAAGTAAAAAATGTTACAAGTTAGTCATTTAATTTTACTTATGTTATCTAATTTGATCTATTCCGTCAATCTCAAATAAAAAAATATTAAGTTCTGGTGACGTGGCGTGACAACAAGACTATTGGTACAAATCTGAGTCAGCATACATAGTTAAAAACTAATACAAAGTTTAAATTGACGGGGTTTTGTTTTCGGGGGAACCCTGAAGCTTAAATAATAGATAAATTTTTAACTACATATGTTGACTCAAATTTGTACCAATGACCTTACTATCACGCCACGTCATCAGAACTTAACATATTTTTTTGCCAGAAATTGATGAAAAAGACCAAATAGGATAACATAAGTGAAGTTAAGGGACTAACTTGTAACATTTTGTAGTTAAGAGACTAAAGTGGAACATTAAATTAAGTTAAGAGACTAAAACATGTATTAAGCCTATATATAACTAACTCATTACACTATATATAGTAAATGTAATAACATCATAAAAATTAGATTTGTGAAATGCAATTTCCTATTACATTGAAACTTTTCTTTCTTCTTCTTCTTCTACTATGGTGTTCTTTTTTTTTAGCTTTCACATGGTATCATAACATGTGGATCTGGATTCACCATTGTCGTTGCATTCTCTTTTTTAACTTCACAAATCTCACTTTGTTTCCTTCTTTTTCATTGATCCTCATTTCAATTTTTCTTTTCAACAATGTCTGTTGAAAGTTCATCTAGCACCAATAATGGTCATGATCTTCATCACACCATAACAATGGTGTTCCTACATCTTCAAACCCTAATAAAGGTTATTAAAATGATGCCTTAAATCCTTATTTCATGCATTCCGATGAAAATCCAACTCTTGTTCTAGTTACACCCCTGTTGAATGTTGGAAATTATCATTCTTGATCCCAATCTATGACAATACGTCTAAGGTCCAAGAACAAGCTTCACTTCATCAATGGAGAATTGATAAGACCACCATATGAAGATTGTGATTCGATAGCTTGGGATATGTGCAACTTTATGATCATGTCATGGTAAATAATTCAGTCGAATCTGAAATTTCTCAAAGCATCTTATGGATGGAGATTGCATCCAATATTTGGAAGGAGTTGAAAGATAGATTTTATCATGGTGATATATTTATAATCTCAGATATTCAAGCAGAGATTCGCACTTTAAAATAAGGTGATTGTTTCATCTCTTCTTACTACACAAAATTATAAATGTTGTCGCAAGAATTAGATAATTTATGCCACATTCCTGCTTGTTAATGTGTTGTATCTTATATAACCATTGACAAAATTTGAAGTTACAAAGATTCTAATCAAGTTATTAGGTTCTTAAAGAGTTTAAATGAGCAATATTTTATTGTTATCTCAGATTATATTGATGGATCTTCTTCCCAATACTTTCAAAGTGTATTCATTACTTGTTTAATAAGAAAGACAAATTGTCACTCCTCTCAGTGAATCTAAGATCGTATCCTTTGCTTCTGGTTAATCTCAGGGTAGAAGTTGTTATTCTTTTTGTGGCAAAAGTATTAGAGGTGGTCGGCAATTTGGTGGTCGAGGAAGAGAAATCAGAATTTACCTACATTGTGATATTACTAATCATATCATAGATACATGCTTTAAGGAGCATGATTATCCACTTCATTGGCAACAACATGACACTATCAACAGATTAGCTCATGAAAACAATAAAAAATATGGTTATAACTCATAGATTAATGAAGAACATCTTAATGAACAATATTCCAGTTTATTGGCTTTTCATCCCAGATAAGCATAAAGGTCTATTGGCATTACTTCAACAATCATCACAACTGACTTCTCACAGTGTGAACCACATCACCACTCAATCTAGACTAAAGACATGTATTATATGCACTTTTTCCATCAATCTTAGACCTGAATATTTCATCCTAGACACTGGTGCAACTAACCATGTATGTTTTTCCATAACTTTTTTTCTTGCATGAAGAGAATTAGACCTATTACTATAAAACTTCCAAATGATTCTTTAGTTACTACCAATTTTGCAGGAACCATTTTCTTTGATCCCAATTTCATTTTAATTATTTTGGGCCTACCATATCGACCCCAACCGACCATCAGGAGGTGATTTCTTCCAGAACCTTCTCAGCATATGAGAATCACCCTGGTAGTAGGCGCAAGAGATCAAAGCCTCAAGTGCATTAAACGACTCTCCTCAGTTCACTCATAACTAATAACAAATTAATTATTCCTTATCTATTATATATAAAGAAGGCATCAAAACCAATTGAAATTCTAGTTATCAGACTTTGGATGTCACACTGGTTGTTATGACATCCAATTCTGCACAGACAGGGATTATGCAGAACTTAACAGTAAGTGCAGTAAATAACACAAGTAATTGTTCACCCAGTTCAGTCCAACATGACCTACGTCTGGGGGCTACCAAGCCAGGGAGGAAATCCACTATTAATAGTATCAATTCAAAGCTAAACTCACTCGTTTACAACTTATCACTTAATCCCTACCCAATGCAATTTCAATCTTAACCTAAGATCAGAGTTCCTACTCACTCCCCCTCAATCACCTCAGTGATTACTATCTTTAAACAATATTAAAGACAAGTTGAAGTCACACTTCAAACAACTCTTGATTGTGCTTCACAGCTTTAATCAAGATACACAGCACTCACGCTTAAAAGCTTTGAGTGACACAACACTTACAACTCAATGAACACCCTATGCCAAAGCTATCATCTACTTGATAATGACTTGGCTTACAAGATACGTCTAATACAAGACTCACAAAAATACAGCAGTGAAGTATGATGGACACACAAAATCTTCACGCCTCAAAATCCCTGAAACTGAATGAAGGAACGCCTTCCTTTTATATTGCAGTATCCTGGGCTTTTGCACCTGTATTCTCCTGAATTTAAGGTCACACAAGTTCCCATAAATTCAACATTTAGGTTACTAACAAATAGGCTATTTGTTAGGTTCATTGAATGTAGATTGGTTGTTGATTTCCTGGTTTTTCTCTAAGCTGTTGACTTCCTGAAGAATAGCCTGAGAAAAAGCTGAAACAGAAAACTGAACAACCTACAATATAGCATATGCTGTCAGGCATGAATGTCACGACATTCAGCTTGACATCAAGGTCCATATACTGAGTCTGTTTTTCCAGAAAACAGACTGTACAATTTTGCTGACCTGTACATGATCAAAATGACCATACTACAGTGAAAGCTTACATTAATAAATGTCAAAGTGTCCAACTTAACATTTACACAATTGGCCTTAAGTTAGTTCTGTTATTCTTTTGAAGAACAAACTAAGTTACATGCTGAAGTATAGCAGAACACCACTCTGTCTAATCTTCAGCAGCTGCTGTCAATGATGAATGTCATAACATCCAGTTTGACATTCAGTCAGTAGGCCTTATGTCAGGTCTGGTCTTTCCTTGATAACCAGACTGGAAATAGATACTAAATTCTAACAGAACACCTGCTGTTCTATTCCTTAGTATCTGTTGACAGGTATGAATGTCACAGCATCCAGTTTGACATTCAATAAATCTTGTGTTAGCTAGTCCTGCAGTAACTACACTGTAGTCACACATACATGTCATTACATTAGTCAAGACATTAGTAACCATCTAGTGTTTTACCATATAATGCAGCCAATTAAACACCTACAAACTCCCCCTTTGGCAAATTTTTGGCTAAAACACTTTGATCCCCATAACAGAGTTCACAGCAGCGGAATCACACACCTAGCAGGAAATAATACTAGCTAATACACTCAGAGTGGCAGCACACTCACACACATGGAAGTTAAATAAAAACTTCACACACACTTGCCGCAGGGGAGGAATCTGTCGTCCTGAGAGTCTGTTGTAGAGACCCATGAGTGTCTGTTGTAGAGACACCCACTCTGTTTGTTCAGGGGTTACTCCCCCTTTTTGTCAAAAATGTTGCCAAAGCCAACAACATAACCAGAGACTAACGACAGAGTTACAGACTTGGTTTTACTTCACAGTTTCAACCAAGTTACCATCCACTTGATCTTGCTTCACAGCTTTGATCAAGTAATCACCCACTTTTGCTTTACAGTAGGTACCACCATATCAGATGCCATGATGTTGTTTCTGACATCCAGAACCACTCCTGCATGAACAGCATCCTTGAACTCCTGCAGATACATTGGCCTTCTCACAGTAGGGTGTCTCCTTACCCTCCTGTAACCACCCTTGTTGCAGGTAGCATAACTATGATCTGGTGACCAATCATAACCTAGTACAAATTGTTTAATAGGCAGGGATATCAAACAATTTATCCCAAACATCAGTGGTTGCTATAAGGCCTCAGAGAGACATATTCCCAGTTTGCTCCTTAAGTTTTCAAACTGAGCAGCATCCAGAGCCTTTGTAAATATGTCAGCCAGTTGAAGCTCCGTGGCTACATGTTCCAAAGTGATCACCTTGTCTTCCACCAGATCTCTGATGAAGTGGTGCCTAATGTCAATATGTTTGGTCCTGCTGTGTTGGATGGGATTCTTGGAGATATTGATGGCACTGAGATTATCACAGAACAATGTCATGACATTTTGAGTGACATTATACTCAGTGAGCATCTGTTTCATCCAAACCAGTTGGGAACAACTGCTTCCAGCTGCTATGTATTCAGCCTCTGCAGTGGACAGAGAGACACAGTTCTGCTTCTTGCTGAACCAAGATATGAGGTTGTCTCATAAGAAGAAGCATCCACCTGATGTGCTTTTTCTGTCATCAGCACTCCCAGCCCAGTCTGCATCACAATACCCAGATAGGACCGGCTCAGACCCATGTGAGTACAGCATCCCATAGTCACATGTCCCATTGACGTACTTGAGGATCCGTTTGACTTGATTCAAGTGGCTCACCTTAGGCTCTGCTTGATATCTGGCACACACTCCAACTGCATAAGAAATGTCAGGTCTACTTGCAGTTAGGTACAGCAGGCTACCTATCATGCTTCTATATAGGCATTGATCAACACTAGGCCCTCCATCATCTTTGGTTAACTTCAGATGAGTGGGAGCAGGAGTCCTTTTGTGCCTAGCATTATCCATACCAAACTTCTTAACTATGTTCTTGGCATACTTGCTTTGGGAGAGAAACATAGAGTCCTCCATTTGGTTTACTTGCATTCCAAGGAAATAGGTCAGTTCTCCCACTAGACTCATTTCAAACTCAGACCGCATCTGGTGAACAAATTGTTGAACCATTTGTTCTGACATTCCACCAAAGACTATATCATCAACATAGATTTGAGCTATCATGATTTTGCCTTCTTCATCCTTCACAAACAAGGTTTTATCTATGCCACCCTTTCTGTATCCATTTGAGGTCAGAAATTCGGTTAACCTTTCATACCATGCTCTAGGTGCTTGTTTCAACCCATACAAGGCTTTCCTCAACTTGTATACATGCTCAGGTTGGTTAGGATCACAGAACCCTTTAGGTTGTTCCACATAGACTTCTTCATTCAGGTAGCCATTCAAGAATGCACTCTTCACATCCATTTGGAATAGCTTAAACTTCAGGATGCATGTTACCCCCAACAGCAATCTGATGGACTCAAGTCTAGCCACAGGAGCAAATGTCTCATCAAAATCTACCCCTTCTACTTGAGTGTATCCTTGAGCTACTAGTCTTGCTTTATTCCTAGTAATTACTCCTTTCTCATCAGATTTGTTTTTGTAGATCCACTTGGTACCAATGATGTTGGTCCCTTCAGGTCTTGGAACTAGCTCCCAGACTTCATTCCTTTTGAACTGCTCAAGTTCCTCTTGCATGGCAGTGATCCAGTATTCATCAGTCAGGGCTTCCTTCACATTCTTTGGTTCAACCTTGGATACAAAGCAGGAATTTGAGTTTATTCCTCTTGACCTGGTAGTTACACCACTGGTGGGATCCCCTATGATAAGATCCTTAGGGTGGTCTTTCTGAATTCTGATAGATGGCACTTTGGTGGTTGCATCTACTTCACATTCAGGAGGAGGTTCCTGTATTTCTTCAGACTTGACTGGACTGTCAGTTGAACTGTCAAGGAATGTTTCAACATCCTCCATGACATCGGTTCCTTCCTCTTTATCGTCCACAATAACATTTATGGATTCCATCAGGAAATTGGTCCTGTAGTTGAACACTCTGTAGGCTCTGCTGTTTGTGGAGTATCCCAAAAATATACCTTCATCACTTTTGGGATCTAGCTTCCTTCTCTGTTCACGATCTGTGAGAATGTAGCATTTACTTCCAAAGATATGAAAGTACTTCACAGTGGGTTTTCTGCCTTTCCATATTTCATATAGAGTGGAGGAGGTTCCTTTTCTCAAGGTGACTCTGTTGTGAACATAGCATGCGGTGTTCATTGCTTCAGCCCAGAAGTGCATGGGGAGCTTCTTTGCATGAATCATTGCTCTGGCAGATTCTTGAATAGTTCTATTTTTTCTTTCAACTATTCCATTCTGCTGAGGAGTTATAGGTGAGGAGAACTCATGACTTATTCCTTCAGACGAGCAAAACTCATCAAACTTGGAATTCTTGAACTCCGTACCATGATCACTTCTAATCCGGACCACACAACTGTCCTTTTCCCTTTGAAGTCTTATGCACAGGTCTTTGAAGACATCAAATGTATCTGACTTCTCCCTGATGAAGCTTATCCACGTGTATCTGGAATGGTCATCCACCACCAGGTATGCATATTTCTTCCCACCAAGACTTTCAACCTGCATAGGTCCCATTAGGTCCATGTGCAACAGTTCCAGAACTCTGGAGGTTGTGGGATGTCCCAGCTTTGGATGTGACATCTTGGTTTGCTTGCCCACCTGGCATTCTCCACAGACTCTTCCTTCATCAATCAGGAGCTTTGGAATTCCTCTGACAGCTTCCTTGGATATTATCTTCTTCATTCCCCGTAAGTGAAGATGTCCAAGACGTCTATGCCACAACTTCACATCCTGTTCTTCCTTGGCTGAGGAGCATGTTGTGGAAAGGTTTGAGACTTCAGGTTCCCACAGGTAGCAGTTATCTTTGGACCTGGTTCCTCTCATAACTTCATGATTGTCACCATTTGTCACAATGCATAGCTCCTTAGTAAACTGAACATGAAACCCTTGATCACACAGCTGACTTATGCTGATGAGGTTTGCAGTTGGTCCTCTTACTAACAGCACATTATTCAGTTTTGGCACTCCAGAACAGTCCAGTTTGCCCACACCTTTTATTTTTCCTTTGGCACCATCACCAAAGGTCACATAGCTGGTAGTGTGAGGTTGAATATCTACCAGTAGATTTTCCATACCAGTCATGTGTCTTGAGCATCCACTGTCAAAGTACCAGTCTTCTCTGGAAGAGGCCCTTAGAGCAGTGTGTGTTATCCTAGCATACCATTGTTGCTTCTTAATGGAAGCATAGGGCTTATGTGTTTTATGCTTAGGCTTAACATGCAAGGCTTGGTTAGGGAAACCTTGAATCCAGTAGCAGAAGGCTTTTATATGACCAAGCCTCCCACAGTGGTGACACCTCCACTCCTGGTATTTCCTCTTCTGATGATCATTCATCCTAGTTCCTCGATGTTGAGACATTGGCTTTGACTTCCGCTTGAACTTCTGAACTTTAGCCTTTGGGCGTTTGTGTTCAGTTGAGGATCTTTTCCCAAATCCAAGGCCAGATTTGGTTCCACACTGCTGTCCCACCTTTAGAATCTCCTCCAAGGTGTCAGTTCCCTTATTCATCATTCTGATGGATTTAGTCATCTGATTCAGCTTGGAGGTCAGCAGGGTTATCTCACCATTTAGACCCTCTATGACAGACAGTTGCATCTGTCTCTCATCTTCCAGTTCCTTGATGAGTTTCTTTTGCTTTTCTCCTTGTGCACGCACTTCTGCACTGGTGGAACACAGCTTCTTATAGGTTGCAGCAAGTTCATCAAAGGTCAGTTCATCTGCACTTGAGTCATCTTCAGAGGCACATACACTGGTTAGTGCAGTGACATGTTTGGCAGATTCTCCTTCAGATTCACTTTCAGAGTCTCCTTCAGACCATGTGATAGCTAACCCCTTATTTTGCAATTTGAGGTAAGTAGGGCATTCAGCTCTGACGTGTCCATACCCTTCACAACCATGACACTGGATTCCCTTGCCGTGATTGAACTTCTCATCAGAAGTTGATCTTTTCTTAATGTCAGACGGGATGTTCTTGACATTGGGTCTACCTCTTTGATCAATCTTCTTCACGAACTTGTTGAACTGTCTCCCAAGCATGGCTAAGGCTTCTGATATACTTTCATCACCTCCAGTATATCCTGCTTCTGACTCCTCTTCAGCATTAGATACAAAAGCTATGCTTTTGTTCTTCTTCTCAGCATACTCACCCAAGCCCATTTCAAAGGTTTGGAGGGAACCAATGAGTTCATCCACCTTCATGTTGCAGATGTCCTGCGCCTCCTCTATGGCTGTGACCTTCATAGCAAATCTCTTAGGCAAGGACCTGAGAATCTTTCTTACAAGTTTCTCTTCAGCCATTTTCTCACCTAGTCCACCAGAGGTGTTTGCAATTTCAAGAATATTCATGTGAAAGTCATGAATAGTCTCATCCTCTTTCATCCTCAGATTTTCAAACTTGGTGGTCAACATCTGAAGTTTGGACATCTTCACCTTGGAAGTACCTTCATGAGTTACCTTGAGGGTATCCCAAACTTCCTTAGCTAGTTCACAGTGGTGTACTAGCCTGAAGATGTTCTTGCTGATTCCATTGAACAATGCATTCAAGGCCTTGGAATTTCCAAGAGCTAATGCCTCTTGCTCCTTGTCCCACTCTTCTTCAGGAATCTACACACTGACTCCATCTTCACCTGTCCTCATTGGATGTTCCCATCCTTTGTTGACAGCTCTCCAGACTTTGCTGTCTAGAGACCTTAAGAAGGCTATCATACGAGGCTTCCAGTCATCATAATTAGAGCCATCCAACATGGGTGGTCTGTTTGAGTGTCCTAACTCCTTGTCCATGGTACTAGAAAGTAACTTCCCTAGATCTCACCCAGAAGTTCACAGGCAGGGTGCCTGCTCTGATGCCAATTGAAATTCTAGTTATCAGACTTTGGATGTCACACTGGTTGTTATGACATCCAATTCTGCACAGACAGGGATTATGCAGAACTTAACAGTAAGTGCAATAAATAACACAAGTAATTGTTCACCCAGTTCAGTCCAACATGACCTACATCTGGGGGCTACCAAGCCAGGGAGGAAATCCACTATTAGTAGTATCAATTCAAAGCTAAACTCACCCGTTTACAACTTATCACTTAATCCCTACCCAATGCAATTTCAATCTTAACCTAAGATCAGAGTTCCTACTCACTCCCCCTCAATCACCTCAGTGATTACTATCTTTAAACAATATTAAAGACAAGTTGAAGTCATACTTCAAACAACTCTTGATTGTGCTTCACAGCTTTAATCAAGATACACAACACTCACACTTAAAAGCTTTGAGTGACACAACACTTACAACTCAATGAACACCCTATGCCAAAGCTATCATCTACTTGATAATGACTTGGCTTACAAGATACGTCTAATACAAGACTCACAAAAGTACAGCAGTGAAGTATGATGGACACACAAAATCTTCACGCCTCAAA
This sequence comes from Lathyrus oleraceus, assembly GCF_024323335.1. Taxonomy (NCBI): domain Eukaryota; kingdom Viridiplantae; phylum Streptophyta; class Magnoliopsida; order Fabales; family Fabaceae; genus Lathyrus; species Lathyrus oleraceus. The sequence goes on from NC_066583.1 coordinate 340,104,117, forward strand.
ATCCCTGAAACTGAATGAAGGAACGCCTTCCTTTTATATTGCAGTATCCTGGGCTTTTGCACCTGTATTCTCCTGAATTTAAGGTCACACAAGTTCCCATAAATTCAACATTTAGGTTACTAACAAATAGGCTATTTGTTAGGTTCATTGAATGTAGATTGGTTGTTGATTTCCTGGTTTTTCTCTAAGCTGTTGACTTCCTGAAGAATAGCCTGAGAAAAAGCTGAAACAGAAAACTGAACAACCTACAATATAGCATATGCTGTCAGGCATGAATGTCACGACATTCAGCTTGACATCAAGGTCCATATGCTGAGTCTGTTTTTCCAGAAAACAGACTGTACAATTTTGCTGACCTGTACATGATCAAAATGACCATACTACAGTGAAAGCTTACATTAATAAATGTCAAAGTTTCCAACTTAACATTTACACAATTGGCCTTAAGTTAGTTCTGTTATTCTTTTGAAGAACAAACTAAGTTACATGCTGAAGTATAGCAGAACACCATTCTGTCTAATCTTCAGCAGCTGCTGTCAATGATGAATGTCATAACATCCAGTTTGACATTCAGTCAGTAGGCCTTATGCCAGGTCTGGTCTTTCCTTGATAACCAGACTGGAAATAGATACTAAATTCTAACAGAACACCTGCTGTTCTATTCCTTAGTATCTGTTGACAGGTATGAATGTCACAGCATCCAGTTTGACATTCAATAAATCCTGTGTTAGCTAGTCCTGCAGTTACTACACTGTAGTCACACATACATGTCATGACATCAGTCAAGACATTAGTAACCATCTAGTGTTTTACCATATAATGCAGCCAATTAAACACCTACACCAATTAACAAGTTTCAAACACAATTTACATTCATCTGTCCCTCTCGCATACTGACTTGAGCGTTGGAGTGTTAATCTTGTAGGTCAAACCCTTTTTCTACCGCACTGGAAACTCAGAGCCACCACCACTTCCGATCTTTACTTTATTTCTGGTTCCTGAACGGAATAATGGTGCCGTCTTTAGGAATCATTTTCTGATTCCTATGTTCTTCATAATTCCATGATCGCTCTTCAATCCACCAGTTTGTAACCTTCTCAAGTCACCGAACTAAGAGCCCCTGAAATAAAACGCGAAGATCCATTACATTCGATCTGATCGAGCATCGCTTCAACCATCATTTCCTGAATTCATAGATCTTTGACTCTTACACTCTCAGTTAATGGTTAGATCTAAAGTCACTTGCTCTGCCACTGCGCGAGAAGTCGTTACCGCTGCTGCAACCGCCACACAAGTAACAGTGAATCAAACACTTTCACCTCCTCATTGAAATGTTGCAATACCTATAGAAGAACTTCAGTTACATCCATATTTAGTCCATATTCCTCAAATCATTGGATATATTCAAGCTCATCTAATCCCTCATCCAATTCCACCACCAATTGCACAACCTGAAGCATTACTTGGCTTCTAGTTATTGCGATTTAACCTTGGACTACAAGCCGCTAACAAACCTATGGAAAACATGTATAACATCTTTCGGCATCAAAATTCACAAGCTATAAAAGGAGGTTGCTTCAAGAGTCAACATTGTTCAGGAAGTCGTATTCTGAATAGCTCACACTACCAGTCAAGATCTGACCGCGACGAGAAGAGAAGAAGTTGTTTAGTGTAACAATCACCAAAGGAGAAAGAATCATCATAATCTTACCCAAAGTCCTGATGGAAACCAAGGAAGTCACTCTCCTCCCTCAAAACAGACATAAAATTATTCGTTGAAGGTTCAACAAAAATATCTATTGTGCAATAGGATTTTGGAAATAAAAATAGAAAAATCCATGGAAAAGGAGAACCCTACGATAATATACATATCATCAATGACCAACTGGACTATTTTAGCATCGAGGAAGCATCTAAGTGCAAGCTGTTTGCATCAACCCTGATCGGCCCAACCAACATGTGGTTCAATGGTCTTCCAGACGGGAGCATTGAATCATGGAGTGATTTTTATGAACATTTCTTCGTACATTTGATTTCCCAGAAGAGACATCAAATGGTCGTAGATTCCTTGAGTTGGTTCATTCAAGGGAAGAAATAGAGCTTGCAGTCTTATATTATCCATTTCGTGCAAGTTGTTATGGATGTGGAATGAGCATAAGAAGGCCTTCTGCGTGATTCACCCTTCCAGCTGAAAAATGAAAGGAAGAAGATGAATACCACTCAGGAGATGTTGAGTATGACTCAGTCATATATGATATGGGAGGAGAAGTTGGACCTGCACTTTGATAACCATACCTACCTCCGCTGATAATAATTCCAGTCACCCATCAAGGAAGGAGTGCCATCGGCGGAGAGAAGGATTTAATCAGGGTATGTATGACTGATACGAGAAGTATATGCATTTAAACATCTCTCAGGAGAAGATTTATCAAGACTGTGCAAATACATAATTCAGGAAGGGCGGAGAAACATCTCTGACTAACAAGTCAAAGTACTACTGCTTCCATAAAAGCCACGACCATACCATCGATGACTTCATCCAGCTGAAGGATGCCATTGAAATATTGATTAAGAGGGGTCACTTTGCCGAATATGTGAAGGGGGAAAAAGAGAATGGGAAGAGACGCCAAAGGGAAAATTCGTTGGAGCAAGCCCTAATATCTAATCAATATTGGTTGTATATGCTTTTGTATCATGAACTTGATATATATATATATATATATATATATATATATATATATATATATATATATATATATATATATATATATATATATATATATATATATATATATATATATATATATATATATATATATGTATATATATATATATATATATATATATTGTTACTTGTATATGACATAATAAAATCCTTAGAATAATTAGTATGTTTAAGGATATATTAAGTGTGACTTAATCGTGAGACTTCATTAAACAAAAAGACATTATTCTTAAAGTATATATAGTTAAGCTTTATTGTCAAATAAGATAACAGTAATGCATAAAGACTATTATGTGAGTATGATGAGTGTATATCACAGGTCATGAATATGAGATATCAAGTCTTCATGTAGGTATAAATATTAGGAGTAATATTTATACTGGATTGACCCACCGTGAGAATATTATATAGTTTATTATATAAATATCATAAGTTGTTCTCATAGTGATAGTGGTGTATACCACCATTCTATCTGAAACCACTATGGACCCTAAATGTGAAGTCGAGTACTTTATTGTCAATCAAACATTGTACATATCAGGATGACCATAAAGATGGTTGATGAGTATTTTACAAATCATGATGAGGGATATAAGTGATCTAGATGGGATTTTCTCCTCCTGCATATGAGGGAGTAATATCTATGGACCCCTTGATAGAGTATGACTGTAAAATGCATGGTCATGCTCAAATAAGTCGATATGATATATTAGGCTTATTTGTTATTATCAATTATACTCGGGATCAAGGAATAAAATATTGGAATATAAAAGGGTGACACATTCTATGTCTTGTGTTCAATATAGATATAAGGGCAAAAGTATAATTGTACACATGATCATTATCACATAAAATTTATGTCGGATCACACGACATTCTCATCACTTGGATAACAGTGATGTGTTTCTAGATACCGCTCATTATTTATAATATTAAATAGGTAGTTTAATAATATTGCCAACGTTACGGGAAACTACAGAGTCACATGCATAAAGCACTGATAGTGGAATGGACGATTAAATTAAATAAGATTTAATTTAATTATGTCTTAATAGTATTTAAATTGTTCAATACATTAGCACATAAATAATTTATTTGATTAAATATGATTTAATTAAATAAATGAAAACTGACAATTGACTAAATTAAATATGATTTAATTTAATTAATATTTTATAGTTATTTAATTAAAATATTGTAATTAATATAAATAATATTTGTTTAATTAAAATAGTTTAATTAAATAAGATTGAGCTTATTTTGGAAAAGTTCAAAATAAGAGCATTAGGATTTTAGTAGCTCTCTATAAATAGAGAAGCTCTTTCCCTTACAATCCTAATTGTCAATGTTGTCATTCTCTGAAAAACGGCCAGCACCGCCTTTCAATTTACTCTCGTGTGGACTACGTAGAGACACCAATATCTATTGTCGTTCGCGATAAAAGATAAAATATGTTTTAATAGGTAATTCTTGAATCCTTATTTTGGAGAGTTTGATTTGTGATTAATGATTTAATCAAGATTCGTTTATCAGGATTATTTCGCTAAGAGGATAAAAAAGTTTGAAAACCCCCTCTTAAATCCCTTCAAAATCTCTCTTGAAGACTGCAAATGTCAGGACCAGTGGCAAAAGCAAGGAAACCAGCAAAGGGAAACGTATGTATATCACTGCCATCACAAGAGAAACACCCTAGGCAAACCACCCTTAAAAATGGACCATGAAGAGGAACGTCTTTGAGATGCTCGTTATCTAGAAAATAGACAGAAGCTGCTCGGTGAGGACTCGTGACCGACCTATGTTGGGGTTCCGGGACTCTGAGAAGGTGGGCGGCACCCGAATGAAATTTCTCCTTTGGTAATCATAGCCACCATAAGGTAGTTTGGCATCTCCTTGATATTGATTGACGGTGACAACTCCTGTAACATAATATACTCTAAGTTGTTTGGAAAGATGAACCTCAAAAGAGGAAGCTTGTGGTCGTATGAAGGCTTGAATTTGCAGGCTTTAATGGGACGATTACCCGTCTGTGGGGGTACGTTGAGCTTGCAATATAAGTGGGAGAAGACAAGGACATTCGAAAAATAAATTCACATTTCCTTGTTGTCCCTTGCTAAAACGTCTACATTTGCATCCTATGAAGGCCCTTCGCAGCTATGCAAGACATTATGGCTTCATCAGTCCACCTCAAAATCAAATATCATAACTTGCATGGAGAACCGACCATCATCAACATTTATCTCGAAGGAGCAAAAATAATTTACCAAGCGCTACAACGAGACCAAGGAGAGGGTATAACCATGGAGATTAACATGTCATCTCTATCAAGTAAGCTTCGAGACATGAATATCCGACCACCAAGACGTAACTGAACAATAAGGAGGTGAACAAGGAGAATAAGTGGCGGATAGGCCATCCAATTATGTTTCTTTCTTATTTTGTATAAATAGTATCTTGTATAACCTTCCTCATCATATACAGGAGTTGCATTCAATTATGAATGAAATATGTCGATTTTTGAAATGTTTGTTTCTTTCTGGATATACATATTAATAGTAAATCTGGTGCATAAGTTATAAGATTTAAAGATGACATAAAGAAATTGAGGGTGTTGTTAGAGACGTTTTGCACGTCTGACTAAAGCAATCAATTCCTATGCAATACGAAACACACACTAAAAGTTAGGGGTGTTGTCAGAGACACTTTACTCATCATACTAAAGAAATTAATCCCCCAATGAAATCCAAAGGTGTTATCGGAGATGCTTTACACGTATGACTAAAGCAATCAATCCTCCACCAAAAGATAGTGGTGTTGTCGAAGATGATTTGCACGCCTGACTAAAGCAATCAATCTCCTATTGAAAGTCATGGGTGTTGTTAAAGATGTTTTACACGTCCGACTAAAGAAATAAATTCCCTATGCACGTTCGACGACAACAATCAAATCTTCACAGGAAATAACGACCCATCCCCCAATGGCATCTCACAACTCTAAAGGCCGCAATAGGTCGGTCACATGTCTACCCTGGGACAAGTTTTCATATGGGGGAAGGGGAACCGATCCTTGACCAGGCATGACAATAGTGATGTCCAATAAAATTTGAGGGAAGACCTCGTAAGTCCACACAAAATTCAGAGACTTGCATTTAGGATCATACAAATATACATCTAGAGTCCCGCACTCTGGATCACACAAATATGCCTCAGACAGGTAAAAACGCAATTCATTCAACAAAAAAGAAAATATATTCACATATATTATTTCATTACAATAATATTGCACTTGCATTACACACAAAAAAGGGAGATGGCATGGATACTTCAGTAGAGAGACGATCTAATCTGGTTGAACTTGATCCCTTGAGATAGTCAATGGATGGTGAAAATGCTCCACCTGCAGCAAAGCATTCTCAAATGGCTGCAAGATTATGCCAAGGCCGACACTCGTATAATCATCTATCCACTTAGTGAGAGAAGCATTCTCAAGGCGCAAAAACTTTAAGTCATTATGGGCCATCAAAAGAGGCACCTGAGTATATGACATGCTGCCCCGAACAAAAACCAAAACCTGGATCTTCCTTACCATCGTCCTCACTAGATTAGTCACATGGTCGACACGAAAACCATGGAGATTAGGGGGAAGCAAAATATCCCTTATTCTAAAGGAAGGGTCTGGTGCTCTCAAGAGGATCAGCTGCGTAAGCAACAAATGGGCAAGAAGACCCGACATACTCGACAATGTTGGAAGCACGTTCAGATAAGTTTCACTCCCAGCCATATTCCTTGATTTATGAGTCAGAGTTATACTTCATTCTTCATCTAGTCTACACACAACCAATGTCAGAACAAATACATCATGAGTAAGCATATTAAAGACAAAGAGGACAAGGTTTTCCGAAACTTACCAAATATGACTTTTCTTTCTTTTCGGGAACGGGCCTCCATTAGAAATTGAATGTCAACTAGGCACACAACCAATTTCATAACAAATACATCATGAATAAGCATATTAAAGACAAAGAGGATAAGGTTTTTAGGAACTTACCAAATATTACTTTTCAAAGACAAAAGGCCACCATAAGAAGAAAGATCAAAGAAGAAGAAAATTGAAATCAAATATCAAGATTGTGTGAGCTTTGAAAAACTAATGGATTGAATGACGAAGATTGAGGTACCAATGGAATTTTATTTGTGTATATATTTTAGGTGCTCAATCTCTTCATCTAAAACCTTCTAAAATTCCTAAACTTTCATGCATCATAAGTTTTCATTACATATTTTTCTACATAAGAATATTTAATAAGAATGTATTAAACGAGCAAATATTTTCCCTAGTGGTTGAATGAGCATGTTCAATTAAGTGACATAGGTTAGAACCTTGAGTGTGTCATTTTGCTTAGAAAAATTTCAAGAATTTTAATATCATAAGACAATCTATTATTGTTATGAATTAATCAATTGTCATGCATTACAGTAGCGAAGCTTTCAATTTATTACACGAACAATCATTTGTATGGAATCAACAATCAACTTTTCTCGCATCCATTCATGCCACTCATTTCTCAAAACCTTTCCTAATCCATTTCAATTTATCATGACTTTTTCAAAGCTTTGTCATGATTCAAAGAGGTGTGTTTGTGCAATATAAATTCAAACATTTTCAATCATTCAGATTCACCTCTTTCAAATAAATTTCTAAGCAGTTCATCTTCAAAAATTGTCAAATACTTTCCAAAACTTTCGTGTATAATTTTCATATCATTCAAAGATAAGTTCTTGAGCACCTAGAATATACACTTTTGAGTTGTTCATATTTGAAAGGGAAGATTAGTTGGAATTTTTGTGGGATTTCAAAAATTCACATGTACTCAAGTTGATCTGTAACATTTTGTTCTTATCGTAAAAGTGTTGTAAAATCTCGTTATCCATGGTTGTCGGAAACAAGTGTGAGAATTGAGAAAGTAGGGTTCTTTCTCACTGTGTTGTAAAATCAAAAAAGTGGTATGTACTTCTTTGTTATTGTTAAAATATTGTAGGGGAAGTCTTGGCATGATGCTTATACAAATATTTAACAAAAGTAAAATCTCTCACATGGTGTGAGGGGACTAGATGTACCCTTGGTTGATAAGGGGAACTAGTATCATTCTCTGTGTTCATTTACTCTACTGCATTTATTTTTATGCATATCACGTCTTTATCTTAAACCAGAAAAATAAATTCATCACTTCATTACTCATAAAATCAGTAAAAGTAAAACAAAAATTTCATAAGTATAAAGTTTATTAATGTTTCTCTAAAAACTAGTAAACCTAATTCATCCCCTCTCTTAGGTTGTGCACTATAATACTTACAATTGACATCATAGTAGGTTATATGTAACATGTTCCTAAAGATCTGGGATTGGCTTCCGCAAATTCAGTTTTTAGAGAAGATGGTAGCAACAATAAGCCTCCATTTTTTTGTGGTGAATACTTTGATTTTTGGAAAATTCGTATGAAGACATGTATCGAAGTACAAAGAGAAGAAATTTGGGATGCTGTAAAAAATGGTCCATTCGTTCCTACAAGTGTCGTCAACAGTGTTGGTACAACCAAGATCAAAAATTCTTGAAATGAAGATGATAAGAAAATATCTTCTTAATAACAAGAAAGAAATAAACTTACTTCAAGCGACCCTAAGCATGGATGAATTCTTCCGTGTCTCTCAATACACAACGGAGAAAGAAATATGGGATACATTAGTGGTCACCCGTGAAGGTACCACTGAAAAAATGATCAAGATTGAACATAATATGTCAAGAGTATTAATTATTCAGAATGCAACCCCAAGAATCAATACTTGACTTGCAGGAAAGATGTATGCATTTGACCAATCACTTTATCACTCTTGGTAAGACTTTTTCTAACGATGAACTTAATCTTAAAGTACTTAGATCTTTGACCAATGAAGGGCAACCAAAAGTGACGAAGATATAAAAAAGAAGAGTCTATCCAACATGAGTTCCACAACATTGTTCAGAAAATCCATGAGCATGAAATAAAACTTGAAAGATTAGAGAAACATGAAATTCAAGTAAAAGATATTGCCTTAAAAATGAGAGTCAAAAATCATAATAGCAATCAAGAGAACGAGTCCACTAGTGATGAAAATGATTATCTTATCAAGAAGTTTGAAAAGTTCTTAAGAAAAGAAAAGAAAAAGGATATCATTCAAAAAGAAGCACCAAGAAGGATGGTTACTTAATTTGAATGTGGAGAAAGAGGATATGTTAAAAGTCAATGCCTTATGTTTCAAAAGAAGAATAAATTCAAGAGCAAGAAGGAAAAAAGGCTAAAGAAATCATATGTAGCATGGGATGACAATGAAATAAGTTCATCTTCGAATGAAGATCATGCAAGCAAGGCATTGATGGCATCAGATTATTGAAGTGATGAAGAACATGAAGTTAGTGATTCTCGAATTGACGATAAACCTTCATATGATAAATTACAAAGTTTTTTTAATGAATTACATGATGAATCTTTGAAACTTTTGTCATACGGTGAGCTGACTTTGTGTGTTTTTGCTTTGGAAAGCAAATGTCGCGGTTAGCAAGAGTCGCCACCGACTTTTCTTTTATCCAATAAGGAAAGGTGGAAAAGAACAGGAAAGACCTTGATTAGATTTTGGGTTCGGGAGGTACATTATACAAAGGGAAGGTGTTAGAACCCTTTGTATCCATGGTTATCCATGGGCTCTTAATTGCTGGATCACTTATGTTTGTCTGAAAAAAATGTTTGTGCATTGCTTAAAAAATGTTTTGAAAAGAGAATTTAACTTTGTAATGATTCTTGTATGAATGTATACAAAGTGGTTATCTCGTTTAGTTTTGAAAGTTACTTAGAAAAATATAACTCGGTAATGATTCTAGTATGAATGTATACCAAGTGGTGATTTTCTCAAGATGTTTTGAAAGGTGTGGGGGTGTGAAAAATGTTTAGGTTGTGAGCCAGCAGTTAAGGGTTATACCTACCCAAGGCCTTTATGGGCATTTCCTATCCTTATGAGGGTAAAACTGTCCTTACTATTAAGAAGTAAGTAGTTTCATCCTTTGGATGTAAAAGGGTCATCGTAGGGTCATCGATTGGTCATTAAAGGCAACATTTGTAAGGATACCTTAGCATTCGAAGGGACGATCATCATTTAACCGTAGGCTACAACGACGGGTCATCGAGGGACAAAATCACATATTCGCAAGCAACATCCGAGGGACAATGATTTATTTTATGATGATTTAATCGAAGGGTCTTCACTAAGTGTATCCCCACATTCGCGGGACATGACCATAATACCGGAGTCGTAGGGTAACAAAGAGGGGTCCAAGATCACATATTCAAAGGCAATAATTTACAATCGATTAGGTAGTTGTAATCAATTAGGTAATTAGGTCCATATTGTCATACCCCAATTTTGTCCGGGCATATTTAAATTTTCATAGAATTAATTTCATTTTCATTTTTGCATCATATGCATAGCATGACATACATTTGCATCATGAATAAACACCTGAAATGTCAGTCAGAATGAATTTATTTGAGAATACAGAAAAAATCGGTTGAATCGTTAAAATTTGAGGAAAGACTGTATTTTTAATAAATATATTTTGTGCTGACCATTTTAGCATGTCCAATTTAATTTTTCGAGGATATTTGTTCTCGACTTTTATTTTCTTAATCAAGATATCATTTGAACAAATTGGAATTAATTAAATAATTAGTTTGAATTTATTTTTATGAATTAGAATTAATTACATAATTAGTCTGAATTTGTATTTGGTGAATTGATTTTTATTTTCTAAAATAATTGCTAAATACCTTATAATTTTCAAATTTAAAAAAAAAATAATAAATAATGAGGATTGCATTGGATCCCCTCCTAAACAGTAACCATTCCCTGCTCCACTAACTCTCCACTCTCTCACACTCAGCAGAAAAGACAAAAAAACTATCCCAAACTCTCACAATATATCTCTCTCTCACAAACCTCACACTACGGACTATTCATTCACTCTGAATCTCTCCAAAACCCTAAAACCCTCACTCACTTTCCGCCTCCACCCTCTCTCTTTCTCTCGTTACTCTTCCCATCACTCAGAAAAGCCGCACATCTCTCACACTCCCAAAATCCCCACCGTGCGCCGCCACCACCTTCAACATCACCCTAACCTAAATCGCTCAATCCGTCTTCATCGCTCACCCTTCGCAACCCAGCTCCGCCGTCAAAAACGCCTTACCCTCGCTATTCATCGTCTCTCCCTCACAACAACACCGCCTCCACTCTCACTCACAAAACGACCATCTCGTCGACACCCTTCATCGCTCACTCCGAATTTCCAATCACCACAACCGAATCTCCGCCGTCCGCATAACCCCTCCTTCGACCTTATCCTTCCTCAACGGCCTTATGTTGTTAATGAACTCCAGCAACAACCATGACTCCAGAATCACGTTGATGGCTGTTTTGAACCTTTGATAGGTTATAAACTTATTCCTATTTTGCAGGTTGAATCCTTTTGGCGATTTAGGTCTCGCAGGCACCAAGGGCCGGTTTTATGTTCATTGTAGCTAAAGCATCAAAATCGAAGCAAGGACAGGAAAGTTTGGCTCAAGATTGTGGAAACTCACCATCTGATTCGACCGTCCAAGGCCATCCAGCACAAACCGTTCATCACTGCTATCCCGAGGCCAGCAATAAGACAACAACAAAGGCACAGCTCCGACTCCGCATTCGGTAACCTTTTAAACTGATGTTGAGGATATGAATTTGTTTAGAAAATTCTGACTCTGAGTTGAGCACACTGTCACTGCTTTTGATTTCAAATGGATTGTGCATTTTTTTTTACGTTTTGATTATGTATATACGTTGAAGTTCGCTGTTGTGATTCGTGTTGCATTTGTGAAAATCCTAAATGATCATAAGTTTATGTTGTTGCTCTATTGCACGGCCTCGGCGACCTTAAGTCATAGTTTGTGTGTAAATTCTAATAGTCATGATCAATCTTTGGACTTTGAAAAGGTTTAAAGATGTTTGCTGTTATTTGGCCCAAATTTTGAGTGATATCAAAATTCATGAAGTAGTTTTTCTTTTGCTCCTCTCTTACGGTTGTATGATTGAGTGTTGTCTCTTTAATTGGGTATGATTACGGTTGTATGTTAATTTTGTACAGGAAGATCAGTATGAAGAGTTGTTGGTGTATTCGTTGTTATGAATGGATAAGTTTTAATATTCTGTTTTCTTGGGTTGTACTAATATCAAGTAATTGATTTGAGTTCGATTTCAATCCCATAGATTTATTCTCTTCGTTTTCGGTCGGCATGGGCGATTTATATGTGAGACTTTGCTATTAGTAATAATAGTTAAAATCTGCAATTCAACTTTGGGCTATAGCTACCGATTTCCTTATGTTATCATATTGGTTCTTATACTGTATTGAAGTTAAAATTACTTTCTACCATGATATAAATCTCAAGGATAAAACTTATTCCTTACACAGTTCCAAATTATTGAGCTAATTGATCTCTGTTAAGTAGAATATAGATAATACTAAATCATAATTTTGTGATTATATTGATAAGTGATTATTAAAAATTATAATTATATTGACATTTGTTTGTTGAAACATTGTAGTGTATATAGACTTTGATCCAATTTTGTCATGACACTATTGATCTTTGACAGTTAAATATGAACTTTGTGAATATAATTCATTTCTAAATAAAATTTCCATTCCCGGGTTCGGCAACTCCATGCCGTTATGCCGCCATATTTTCAATAAGATAATAGAATAATTCGCCGCGTTTGGATTTTGCAAATAACATTAATTATTGTTATCTCGCACAAACCGGTTTGAACACACCGATTGAATTTGTGTAAATCAACCTTATCATATATTTTCATTCTTTTGATTAAATTAGTCAATTAACTTAAATTTTGTTTAATTAATTGATTACTATTAATTAATTTTAATTAACATAATTATTTGAACTTAAGTAAAATAATTTTGATAATTAATAAGCTAATTAATTGATTCATCCAAATCTTAAGAAATTAATTTAGTTAATCAGAAAGTTATTGATTTATTTTAATTTCAATTCATCATTCAATCCAAACCAATTTCAAAAAGCACAAATCATACAATTCTCGATTTAATATCGAGCCCATTTTTAAAACACCCTTGTAAGCCGATTGCTCTTCGCATCGCCATCAACCTCACATAGCTTACTCTTGGGCTTTCTTACAATGAGACCTACTTGATTATTGATTAATCGAGTAGATGAAATAATACACAAAATAAACTCATTTCATTCACAAAATTCAAACATTTTCCAAACCATCTACTTTCAAAAGAATTTCTCTTTTAAACATAAACATGGGATGAAAAGGAGATAGGAAGCGTACGCTTCACTATTTCTCAAGCACTCGAATAATTGGCGTACGCCATATTGCGCGAGTTCTTGTCATCCGATTAAATCTTAAACCACACAATCATTGTTCAAATCAAATATAACTTCTAAAGAATTTTCTCTTTTAAACATAAAATTTGGGTTGAAAAGGAGATAGGAAGCGTACGCTTCGCTATTTCTCAAGCACTTGAATAATTGGCGTACGCCATATTGCGCAAGTTCTTGTCACCCGATTAACACTTCAAATCATAATATTTCAAAACATTTCTACAAATTCCCAAATCCTACAAACATTTTATTCTACATTTCAGATGAAAAGAGGATAGGAGGCGTACGCCTCACTATCTTTCGATCATTCGAATAATTGGCGTATGCCACATTGCTCGAATCTTCGTCATCAAATTAAAACACAATCGAATAAATTCAAACTATAAACGCAATCGAATACAAACATCCAAACATATCTTTTACAATTTAAACCCCGGATGATAAAAGATGGGAGGCGTACGCCTCACCCCCTCTCGATTATTTGAATAATTGGCGTACGCCATATTGCACAAATTATCCACTTCCGACTAAAACACGTTAAATAAACTTGGATAAGGGAATAGGTGGCGCACGCCTCATTATTCCTTGAATAAGCAAGTAGGGGGCGTACGCCTCACTACCGTGCATATTCAACATCCACAAACACAACTTTCAAAAATAATTCGAACGAAAAAGGAGTAGAAGGCGAACGCCTCGTTATTCCTCGAAAGTACTGAACGATTGGTGTACACCATATTGCTCAATCTTTCGTCGTTTTTCAAAAAACATCTCAAACTAATTTCTCGCCCCCGCGCGATCGAAACCAATCAAACATCCAACACATCAATCCAACTTGTCACCCCCGCGTGACCAAAACCTCTTCGAAAGAACACTGTCAATCCTTTCTAATGCGCACAACAAACCAGTGCTTAAGCCTCCACTGAGAGTAGACAAGCCAGCGTTTAGCCTTTAGAACGCCGACCTACACAGTCGTTCATCCAAACAAAACACACCCAAAACCGTAGTTCCCCGAACTACGAATGCTCTGATTTCCTTATTGCACCATAAGGATACGTAGGCACGAGATTGCGAAATCTTGGCGAGCACACTAATAAAAAACCTCCCATTTCCCCCTCCTGAGGTCTTCACCCATATCTATCATCAATTCTAATTACCCGAAGAAAAGCAAATAACATGTAATTAACATTCAAATAGCAAATTGGACTAAAAGGTTCCCGTTGAGTACAACGGACGTGAGGGGTGCTAATACCTTCCCCTTGCGTAATCGACTCCCGAACCCGAATATGGTTGCGACGACCATTATTCTATTTTCTAAAAGGTTTTATCGATATTTTCCTATTCCTTCATTGGGATAAATAAAGTTCGGTGGCGACTATGTTCGAACATAATTTTTTCCGCGACCATCGCGAGGAATCGTATTTTTCGAGATGCGACAGATGGCGACTCTGCTGGGGACTCTGCTCCAAGCAAGAGAGAGTCAAGCCTAACTTAGTCAATTTGCTATGAATGTTAGAATATCGCTTTTTTTTATTTACTTCTGTATATCTTGATGTATTATTTATGCTATGTAATTTATTCTGCTACTATATTGGGTGATCTATGGTGCTTGACACATGTTGTGAGATAAGCTCCGTACCCGAGCTTTGAGAAGAACTTAGAACCCGGAGTTGTGTAGTATTGAACCGAGGGGTGTACACCTCGTTGGGACAATACGAGAACTCCACCTAGAGTAGATCGGTTCAGAATTTCCATCATAATATGGCTAGCCCATTATTGCGAGGAAACGATGAACATGGTCCATGACTCTGGGAACCTCATCTTAAACTGAAGTCCGTCTTCATGATTGGCGATTGTGTAGTATTGAACCGAAGGGTCTACACCCTGTTCGAACAATACGAGGATCCCACTTAGAGTAGACTGATTCAGAATTTCCATTTCGATGTGGCTAGCCCATTATTGCGATGGAAGACTGAACTTGGTCCGTGACTCTAAGTTCTTATCCTGAAAACGAACAACCTTAGGAGCCATCCTTTGTGTGTGGGGTAGAGAACATAAAACCTCCGTATAGGGTGTACCATATGATACTCATGATATCCTGGATCCTAATTATACCTACATTACATTTTCTTTGCATACATATATAAAATTTCATGCATTCGCATTTCATCAGCATGGATTGCATATCATTTTCCAATACAAAAAACTCATCCCGTCCTTTTGCCAATTACCAGCAGACTGATTTCCTGGCACTCGTACTGAACCTTTGAGAGCTACTAAAAGACAAGGGATCACTGAGAACATAATCAAGTTGAGTTGAAAATGGATATGAACAACATGGAAGGAAAGGTAGACCAAATGTTGGAGGCTAGGCTAGCCCAATCAAAGAACAATTTTCAACATGGTGTCACAGAGAATGTTGGTTCCTCATCAGGCTTTACTGTAATTACCAACCCAATGTATGACCCTCTGTATGACTATAATCCTTCA
Source organism: Lathyrus oleraceus (assembly GCF_024323335.1). Taxonomy (NCBI): domain Eukaryota; kingdom Viridiplantae; phylum Streptophyta; class Magnoliopsida; order Fabales; family Fabaceae; genus Lathyrus; species Lathyrus oleraceus. The sequence goes on from NC_066583.1 coordinate 340,119,818, forward strand.
CAAGTGAACATTCCTACTCAATCCCAGTTGATGCCATTGACCAATCCTGATGTTGAAAGGCTTCATGCTCTTGAGGAGAGAGTCCGAGCAATGGATGTGAATGACAATTTTAGGCTTGATATGTGCTTAGTACCAGGCCTAATAATCCCCCCGAAATTCAAATTACCCAACTTCGAGAAGTATAAAGGGGATAGTTGTCCTAGGCACCATTTGGTGATGTTCTTCCGAAAAATGGCATCACATACTCACGATGACAAACTGATGATTCACTGTTTTCAAGACAGTTTGATTGGAGCATCATTGAGCTGGTATATGAAATTGAAAAGAAGCCATATTCAGTCATGGGAAGACTTAGCCAATGCTTTTTTGAAGCAGTACAACTACAACTTGGACATGGCTCCAGACCGAAGGCAGCTGCAAAGCTTATCCCAAAAGAGCAACGAATCTTTCAAAGGATATGCACAACGATGGAGAGAATTGGCAGCCCAAGTGCAACCACCACTCTTGGATAAGGAATTGGTTGACTTGTTTATGGATACCTTGCAGAGTCCTTACTTTGAAAGGATGGTAGGCAATGTGTTATCAGACTTCGCCCACTTAGTGACAATTGGAGACCGCATCGAGAGTGCCCTAAAAAGCGGAAGAATCCAAGGCGCCTCGAGCAACCAAGCTAGCGAGACAGAATCCCTCAGCAATTCCCAAAAGGAAGAAGAGGATGAAACCAATGCAGTCATAATAGATGTCAGGCAACCAGCAATGCCGAGAGTACCATACCAGCAACCATGGTCTGCTCCTAACGCAAATCAACGATCTCGTGGTCGAGGATATCAAAATCAGCCTTCAAACCAATCTAGGCCTCGAAACAATCTGGAAAGAAGGAATGCTCCTCTCGATCCAATTCATATGTCATACAGTCAACTTCTGCCATATCTGATTCAAAGTTCATTGGTGGATCCCAAGTCTCTTAGGCCATTGCCAGAACCATACCCACCTGGATATGACCCAGATTTGCAATGTGGATATCATGCCGGGTCAATAGGGCACTCAACTGAAGACTGCAATGCTTTCAAAGCCAAGGTTCAACAGTTGATTGACAAAAAGTACATATCCTTTCCGGAAGGAAACCTGTTGGTGCACGTCAACCTCTCTCCTGAATGAGTTCGAAGACTTCAAGGGAGTATCTCATAAGGCCAACGGTTCAGACATGAAGACATCCTCAACACTGGCAATCGTTGGACTGATTTGTTTCTATTTTTGCATTTGTAGTTTCTTTGTTGATTAAATGCTACTTGTTTTTAAATTTTGTTGTCTTTAATGGTAATATTAATGAAGCAATGATGCATGTTTTGAACAAATTATCTTGCATTCGCTCATTTTTCTTCTCTTGTTTAAAAAAAACAACAAAAAAATACATCCATGTTCTTTACCTCACCTTCTTTATCAAATTGTTGTTTTAGCAATATTGGAGGGAGGATGACGAAAATAAAATACTCATAATTGCTGACTGTATGCTTTCAGATAAGATCCCGCTGATGATGTACATGCATTGTTTCAAATTCCCAAACACTGGAGAGATAAGGAGTTAACCCCTAGTCAACCACTTCGAGCCTAGAAGTAGGAGTTTCTTTCGGATCTACAAACCCTTACATTTAACCTGGGGCAGGGTAGTGTGCGGTTAATCTGACTATGCATTCAAATTACAAGATGAAATATCCCATATGAGGATCAACTACATGACATTCTTCGCACACATCCTAAAGTGTCGAAGGAACCTTGAAAAATCCAAAAGTTATGGTGGTTGTTCTTCAATGACCATTGACTTGGCAGTCACAACCTATCAAAAATAAAATCAAAGAAAAACCCGCTAAGTCGAACACCCGAGAGGCGACTTAGGCAAAAATTAGGGCAATCCCGGTGGACTAAAAGCTTCAAAAGCAGTTCAGGCAAAAGTTAGGGATCAAGAAAAAATCAAAAGAGGTCACGAAAATCCTCAACAAAACCAAAATAAGATTCAGTGACCACCATACCAAAATCAAAGGGTCACCGACATAAAAAAAAACGAAATAAGGTGGCTGCCATTTCAAGAGACCTTGAATCACCATCTTTATCCTTACACTTTCAAAAAGATGAATGTGTATGTTGAATTAACTGAGCGTAGGATTGGAGTTTATCAAGAAGAAGGGTGGGTACAAAAATAATTTTGAGCCTTATATCCTTTGTTTCGATAACCATGAACCAGGCCATGTTACAACCCATAAAAGACCTAATTGAAGCAGGGTTTATTCTGAAAGCATACTACATCAATGTTGCGTAAACTGACTCCTAAAGTTTTGCTAACCATCTACTTTGGTATAATCTTCTTGTTGTATCTTTCATATTGTTAAACCAACATTGCGCTTGGACTCATGGTCCATTCGCCACACACTATCACATCATTCAAATAAATGATTTTTCAAAATTTGCATGAGTATCGCATTAAAATTACCATTTCTGAACAAACAATTTTAACTGCAAGTCAGTACTTGACGTCAGAGAAATTCCAACAATAAGGAACAATCAAAGGAACTTGGACATTCATTGGTGCTGACCCGAATCAAGACTACCTCATAATCCATGAATCAGGGGCATGACACCCAAAAACAGCAGTTGATCGGAGGATGATTACTCCAAGAATTGGTCAGTCTTAAACAGTCTCTGACATCTGTTAATAAATGTGCAAGTCATTTCGAGAATCAGTTGATCCAGAGTAAATCATCTCAGGACCCTATTAACTGGGACATATCACCTAGAGGTTTTGTTGGCCAAGGGGAAAACCCCTTCAATGTTCAGTCAGGGTGAGTTAAGTCGCTTCAACGCTCATACCAGGGCAAGCTACCTCAAGAGCACAGAAAAGTCAACCACTCCGAGAGTCAGTTAATCAAGGATAAATTCTTTCATGACTTAAAATTCTGGGGCAAGCCATCTCTAAATTATGGTACAATTGCTTTCAAAATCCTTTCGAGGTAAACATTTTGCATAGACCCATCACATTGGGGCAAGATAAGCCATACAGGAGCAAGTCATCTCCCTGACTTCAAGCTGTTCAAGGGAAAGCTTTTTCACATGTCATCAACTGCAGAGTTCAAGATGAGTGTCGGGGAATCATGCTACCACCCCATAACCTTTTGGAAGACAAAATTCTTTCTGCAAAGAACCTTCCCTTCCAATACCCACGCAGGGGCATTTTGAAATCCTTCAAATCATTGCATAAATCATCCTCATGCATTAGTCATGTCGCTTTGCTCTAACATAAAGCCATGCATATCATAACATTCATCGGGTCTAACCCCATAACATGAACCTGACATCAAAAGTCCTTGTAACACAAAACACAACACCAAAGCCCAACATCGCTTGGAGATTCAAAGTCCAATTCTCGTTTGGCAATTTATTTCAAAGCCCAGTTCCCGTCTGACAAACCTTTTTCAAAAAGTCCAGTTCCCGTCTGGCAATTTATTTCAAAGTCCAGTTCTCGTCTGGCAATTTATCTCAAAGTCCAGTTCCCGTCTGGCAACTCATTTCGAAGTCCAGTTCCCGTCTGGCAATTTATTTCAAAGCCCAGTTCCCGTCTGACAATTTATTTCAAAACCCAGTTCCCGCCTGGCAATTCATTTCAAAGTCCAGTTCCGGTCTGGAAGTTTATTTCAAAGTCCAGTTCTCGTCTGGAAATTTATTCCAAAGTCCAGTTCCCGTCTGGCAAACTATATCAAAAATCAGTTCTTGTACGACAAATCATTTGCCAAAATACCAGTTCTCGTCTGGTAGGTCACCTATTTCGATACCAGTTCTCGTCTGGTAGTCTATTTTTTCGTAACCAGTTCTCGTCTGGTAGCCCACTTTAAAAGTCAGTTCTCGTCTGACAAAGAAAAAATAGATTCAGTCCCATCTGACATTTCATTTATTTTCACCAGTTCTCGTCTGGTGATATATCCTTCAAGTTCTGTTCTCATCGGACAGTTCAATATTGTTCACAAATTCTCATTTAGCAATTCCCATTTAAAGTCCAACCTCATTGGCAATCCTGAATAAAACCTTACAAAAGCATCCAATTACCCAGTTGCATTCCCACATGCATCATTTCATGCATAATTTTCCTGCTAAACAGGAAGATTCATCAAACACAATCATATCAATCATCAGCATACTTATGCATAACCTTATACAAAGATAAAAAAAATCACTCGCATTCATACATACACATCCTAAATATCCCCAGCAATTGCATCCCTTCATGCATCTAATGCATCATCCCATGCATGGCATTGTCACCCAAAGTGAAACATCATACAAACATAAAATATCAAGATCCAGGGTTGTCCATATGTATCCCGGACTTTCCTCATTTAATTCAATAAAGTTATTATCTTGCATGTGCTCGTGGAATTTTTTCCCAGCCAGTCATTCTTCAACTTTGTGATTAATAATGATGTTCCCCAACATCTTTGCTATCATTGCTCCCCAAGCAGAGGTTACCCTAAAAAGTCTCTTATGAGCTTTTCCACTGCAGAGCATTTATAGTAAATTTCCTCCAAAAGGAGTCTTTTCCAAAATATTTCCCCCAACAGATAAACATCTGAGATACTGCTTCATTTATATGGGGAATCTCAGTTGTCTGTTTGAGATGCTGCTTCATCAATATGAAGAGTCTCATTCAGTTTTTTAGAGATACTGCTCCAGTATCCTCGAAGATTCTTAGATTTAATTGAGGTATCATTCCCTTGTTCGGAATATCTTAATTCTATCAGATAGGATGCTGCTTCGACTCGATACAGAGAATCTCATTTCTGCTGTTTGAGATACTGCTTCATCAATATGAAGAGTCTCATTCATTTTTAGAGATACTGCTCTAGGTATCCTCGGAGAATCTTAGATACGGTTGAGGTATCATTCCCTTGTCGGAATATCTCAATTATATCATATAAGGTACTGCTTCGTTGATCCTCAGAGAATCTCATGCGTTCAAATCGAGACACTGTTCTGCTAATTATCAGAAAGTCTTAGATACAGTTGAGGTATCATTCCATTACTGGAATATCTCGATTATGACATCCAAGATACTGTTCTGACGATTCCCAGAGAGTCTTGACTGTTTCATTTTACCTTCTAATAAACTTTTTCTTACTGTATTTCTCACTGCATTTTCTTTCTGCGTTTCTCCATTGCATTCCAAAGAACAAAATTTGGGTCTTTTTAGTATTTAATTACCTTCCACCACGAATGTATGAAGACTGTCGTCATTCTTACTTTCTAGTTCAAGATAATTAAATAGGGGCAGCTGTCATACCCCAATTTTGTCCGGGCATATTTAAATTTTCATAGAATTAATTTCATTTTCATTTTTGCATCATATGCATAGCATGACATACATTTGCATCATGAATAAACACCTGAAATGTCAGTTAGAATGAATTTATTTGAGAATACAGAAAAAATCGGTTGAATCGTTAAAATTTGAGGAAAGACTGTATTTTTAATAAATATATTTTGTGCTGACCATTTTAGCATGTCCAATTTAATTTTTCGAGGATATTTGTTCTCGACTTTTATTTTCTTAATCAAGATATCATTTGAACAAATTGGAATTAATTAAATAATTAGTTTGAATTTATTTTTATGAATTAGAATTAATTACATAATTAGTCTGAATTTGTATTTGGTGAATTGATTTTTATTTTCTAAAATAATTGCTAAATACCTTATAATTTTCAAATTTAAAAAAATAATAATAAATAATGAGGATTGCATTGGATCCCCTCCTAAACAGTAACCATTCCCTGCTCCACTAACTCTCCACTCTCTCACACTCAGCAGAAAAGACAAAAAAACTATCCCAAACTCTCACAATATATCTCTCTCTCACAAACCTCACACTACGGACTATTCATTCACTCTGAATCTCTCCAAAACCCTAAAACCCTCACTCACTTTCCGCCTCCACCCTCTCTCTTTCTCTCGTTACTCTTCCCATCACTCAGAAAAGCCGCACATCTCTCACACTCCCAAAATCCCCACCGTGCGCCGCCACCACCTTCAACATCACCCTAACCTAAATCGCTCAATCCGTCTTCATCGCTCACCCTTCGCAACCCAGCTCCGCCGTCAAAAACGCCTTACCCTCGCTATTCATCGTCTCTCCCTCACAACAACACCGCCTCCACTCTCACTCACAAAACGACCATCTCGTCGACACCCTTCATCGCTCACTCCGAATTTCCAATCACCACAACCGAATCTCCGCCGTCCGCATAACCCCTCCTTCGACCTTATCCTTCCTCAACGGCCTTATGTTGTTAATGAACTCCAGCAACAACCATGACTCCAGAATCACGTTGATGGCTGTTTTGAACCTTTGATAGGTTATAAACTTATTCCTATTTTGCAGGTTGAATCCTTTTGGCGATTTAGGTCTCGCAGGCACCAAGGGCCGGTTTTATGTTCATTGTAGCTAAAGCATCAAAATCGAAGCAAGGACAGGAAAGTTTGGCTCAAGATTGTGGAAACTCACCATCTGATTTGACCGTCCAAGGCCATCCAGCACAAACCGTTCATCACTGCTATCCCGAGGCCAGCAATAAGACAACAACAAAGGCACAGCTCCGACTCCGCATTCGGTAACCTTTTAAACTGATGTTGAGGATATGAATTTGTTTAGAAAATTCTGACTCTGAGTTGAGCACACTGTCACTGCTTTTGATTTCAAATGGATTGTGCATTTTTTTTTACGTTTTGATTATGTATATACGTTGAAGTTCGCTGTTGTGATTCGTGTTGCATTTGTGAAAATCCTAAATGATCATAAGTTTATGTTGTTGCTCTATTGCACGGCCTCGACGACCTTAAGTCATAGTTTGTGTGTAAATTCTAATAGTCATGATCAATCTTTGGACTTTGAAAAGGTTTAAAGATGTTTGCTGTTATTTGGCCCAAATTTTGAGTGATATCAAAATTCATGAAGTAGTTTTTCTTTTGCTCCTCTCTTACGGTTGTATGATTGAGTGTTGTCTCTTTAATTGGGTATGATTACGGTTGTATGTTAATTTTGTACAGGAAGATCAGTATGAAGAGTTGTTGGTGTATTCGTTGTTATGAATGGATAAGTTTTAATATTCTGTTTTCTTGGGTTGTACTAATATCAAGTAATTGATTTGAGTTCGATTTCAATCCCATAGATTTATTCTCTTCGTTTTCGGTCGGCATGGGCGATTTATATGTGAGACTTTGCTATTAGTAATAATAGTTAAAATCTGCAATTCAACTTTGGGCTATAGCTACCGATTTCCTTATGTTATCATATTGGTTCTTATAAATCTCAAGGCTAAAACTTATTCCTTACACAGTTCCAAATTATTGAGCTAATTGATCTCTGTTAAGTAGAATATAGATAATACTAAATCATAATTTTGTGATTATATTGATAAGTGATTATTAAAAATTATAATTATATTGACATTTGTTTGTTGAAACATTGTAGTGTATATAGACTTTGATCCAATTTTGTCATGACACTATTGATCTTTGACAGTTAAATATGAACTTTGTGAATATAATTCATTTCTAAATAAAATTTCCATTCCCGGGTTCGGCAACTCCATGCCGTTATGCCGCCATATTTTCAATAAGATAATAGAATAATTCGCCGCGTTTGGATTTTGCAAATAACATTAATTATTGTTATCTCGCACAAACCGGTTTGAACACACCGATTGAATTTGTGTAAATCAACCTTATCATATATTTTCATTCTTTTGATTAAATTAGTCAATTAACTTAAATTTTGTTTAATTAATTGATTACTATTAATTAATTTTAATTAACATAATTATTTGAACTTAAGTAAAATAATTTTGATAATTAATAAGCTAATTAATTGATTCATCCAAATCTTAAGAAATTAATTTAGTTAATCAGAAAGTTATTGATTTATTTTAATTTCAATTCATCATTCAATCCAAACCAATTTCAAAAAGCACAAATCATACAATTCTCGATTTAATATCGAGCCCATTTTTAAAACACCCTTGTAAGCCGATTGCTCTTCGCATCGCCATCAACCTCACATAGCTTACTCTTGGGCTTTCTTACAATGAGACCTACTTGATTATTGATTAATCGAGTAGATGAAATAATACACAAAATAAACTCATTTCATTCACAAAATTCAAACATTTTCCAAACCATCTACTTTCAAAAGAATTTCTCTTTTAAACATAAACTTGGGATGAAAAGGAGATAGGAAGCGTACGCTTCACTATTTCTCAAGCACTCGAATAATTGGCGTACGCCATATTGCGCGAGTTCTTGTCATCCGATTAAATCTTAAACCACACAATCATTGTTCAAATCAAATATAACTTCTAAAGAATTTTCTCTTTTAAACATAAAATTTGGGTTGAAAAGGAGATAGGAAGCGTACGCTTCGCTATTTCTCAAGCACTTGAATAATTGGCGTACGCCATATTGCGCAAGTTCTTGTCACCCGATTAACACTTCAAATCATAATATTTCAAAACATTTCTACAAATTCCCAAATCCTACAAACATTTTATTCTACATTTCAGATGAAAAGAGGATAGGAGGCGTACGCCTCACTATCTTTCGATCATTCGAATAATTGGCGTACGCCACATTGCTCGAATCTTCGTCATCAAATTAAAACACAATCGAATAAATTCAAACTATAAACGCAATCGAATACAAACATCCAAACATATCTTTTACAATTTAAACCCCGGATGATAAAAGATGGGAGGCGTACGCCTCACCCCCTCTCGATTATTTGAATAATTGGCGTACGCCATATTGCACAAATTATCGACTTCCGACTAAAACACGTTAAATAAACTTGGATAAGGGAATAGGTGGCGCACGCCTCATTATTCCTTGAATAAGCAAGTAGGGGGCGTACGCCTCACTACCGTGCATATTCAACATCCACAAACATAACTTTCAAAAATAATTCGAACGAAAAAGGAGTAGAAGGCGAACGCCTCGTTATTCCTCGAAAGTACTGAACGATTGGTGTACACCATATTGCTCAATCTTTCGTCGTTCTTCAAAAAACATCTCAAACTAATTTCTCGCCCCCGCGCGATCGAAACCAATCAAACATCCAACACATCAATCCAACTTGTCACCCCCGCGTGACCAAAACCTCTTCGAAAGAACACTGTCAATCCTTTCTAATGCGCACAACAAACCAGTGCTTAAGCCTCCACTGAGAGTAGACAAGCCAGCGTTTAGCCTTTAGAACGCCGACCTACACAGTCGTTCATCCAAACAAAACACACCCAAAACCGTAGTTCCCCGAACTACGAATGCTCTGATTTCCTTATTGCACCATAAGGATACGTAGGCACGAGATTGCGAAATCTTGGCGAGCACACTAATAAAAAACCTCCCATTTCCCCCTCCTGAGGTCTTCACCCATATCTATCATCAAATCTAATTACCCGAAGAAAAGCAAATAACATGTAATTAACATTCAAATAGCAAATTGGACTAAAAGGTTCCCGTTGAGTACAACGGACGTGAGGGGTGCTAATACCTTCCCCTTGCGTAATCGACTCCCGAACCCGAATATGGTTGCGACGACCATTATTCTATTTTCTAAAAGGTTTTATCGATATTTTCCTATTCCTTCATTGGGATAAATAAAGTTCGGTGGCGACTATGTTCGAACATAATTTTTTCCGCGACCATCGCGAGGAATCGTATTTTTCGAGATGCGACACATATTAATTAAGTAATTAGGGTGCATCTCCACATTAAAATCAATTAAGTAAATAGGATGAATCTCCACATTAAAATCAACTAAATAATTAGGAGGAACCTCCACAAGGGTATCCCACAAATAAAGTGGAATACCTAGCAAGCTACTTGTTCCTGGGAATATGTGAACCCTTACAACATTCAGCACACAGGTCAGAATACCAAATGGGGGTGCAATCGAGGATTACACCGCAAAGGAAAACACAGCAGTAGGAATGTCAGGCAAAATAACGCATGATTAACATAGAACAGATCAAATAAGCACAGAACATAACACCCAAAATATTAGCGACTGTCACGTTCGCCTCTGCCTCGCCTAGCGAAGGTCTAGCGAATATTCTCTACATGCTCGCTTAGCGATGTGCTAGCGAGCGGCTGCGGGTTTTGAATTTCAGAACAGTATGACCTCAGCCTGCTGCACGCCTTATGGCGTCCAATACACAAATTACATGGTTCAGCATTCACAATATTCAAGCACACTTAAATTCACATGCAAAACCTCAAATATGTTTATGAATTCGATTATAATATCACATACAAATTAAGAACATAAAGCGGTAATAGTAATACAAACCTGTTTGCAATCGAATTGCAACCTTGAATTGGCAAGTCGGATTGAGTTGGGCGGAGGTGACCTTGATGCGGATGAGCTTCCTTCAGGGTTTCCTTTAGGGTTGCTCTGAATTCTCTTGGTTAGCCTCCAGGGTTTGTTGTGCCTTCTTTCTATCTCCGGTTTTCCTTCCGTATTCGTCGTCCTTTTCCTGACTGAAGTTGTGGTATTTATAATGCTCTTTTTATGACCTAATGGGCTCAGAATGAAGCCCAGAATTTTCTGGTATTCGCAAGCTTCGCTAGGCGAGTGGCATAGCGAAGGGTTCGCTAGGCGAAGGAGTTGCTCGCCTAGCGAGCATGCCAGTTTGGGCCATTTTCTGGATTGGGCCATCTGTGAGCTGGGTCTTGGTTCCTTTAAGGTCAATGTCTTGAAAAATAAGTTGGAGTGCCTTGAAAAATGCCTTGTAATATTAACGGGTAAATTTTGGGGTATGACAACTTTCTAGACAATTTTCAAAACAAAATAAAACTATTTTAAATCTAGAAAGTGATGCTAATATCACAAAAGTGGAGTTAGACTTAATAAAAATTTCAGCATGCAATAATTGTTCTTCTTTGAGTCTAAAATTATTGAATTAAACCAAGTGATCATAACATATGAAAAAGTCAAATTAGTTTAGAAAATATGTTAAGTAGTCAAAGATTTTCAACTAATAAATTAGGACTTGGATTTACTAATTTTGATAATGCTAGTATAAGTCAAACAATCTTTGTAAAAGCTACTAGCAAATTCAACAATGAAGAATCGAAGAAAGAACATGTTATAAATTATCATAAAAGGCCTTATAGAAATAACTTTTATGTCAATATAAGGAATCATGTAATTAGAACTATTTGTTTTTATTGTAATGCAAAAGATCATACTTCTAATGCCTGCTACATAAGAAATTATGGTATTCCTCATGGTGAGTATGTATGGTTGAGAAAGGAATCTAACCCAAAAGTACCCCAAGAATATTTGGTACCAAATAACTATTAATTATTTTGTAGGTACTTGAAGATCATATCTTAGAATTGTCAAATTAAGGTTGAATTTTCAAGATACAAGACCATTTGATATGATAATTCCAAAAGTTTCATTGAATAAAAGATGTTTTGAAGAAGCATCAACAATGATACCATCTTTGACTTCATATGATAGTATTGTGAAGAAGATAAGTTCTTTTATGTTTAATGTATCATTTCCCTTACATTATTATACTCATTTTGGATTTTACTCCTTTTCTTTTTTATAATGTCAAAAAAGGGGAGAAGAGATGTTTTTTTTTGTTTTTTTTCAAGATACCAAAGACATCATAGCATGTATTGCAAAAGAAAGGGGATTATATTCAAGATAAGGGAGAAATCAAGAATCAAGTAAAAAAATACCATAAAAAGATTTTGTCATCATCAAAAAGGGGAGGATTGTGAAGAAGATATGTTCATCCTTCTTAGCTTGATTTTGATAAAAACAAAAGGCTATCATAAGAAGAAATATCAAAGAAGAAAAAGATTGAAATCAAATATCAAGATTCCATGAGCTTTGGAAAATTGAAGGATTGAATCACAAAGATTGAGGTACCAATGGCATTTCATTTGTGTATAGATTTTAGGTGCTCAATCTCTTCATTAAAGCCTTCTAAAAGTTTTTCCTAAACTTTCATGCATCGTAAGTTTTTATTACATATCTTTATACATAAGAATATTTAATGAGAATGTATTAAACAAGCAAATATTTTCCCTAATGGTTGAGTGGACGTGCTCAAGTACTTAAGTGTCATGGGTTTAAACCTTGAGTGTGTCATTTTGCTTAGAAAAATTTCAATAATTTTAATGTCATAAGACAATAGATTGGCATGCAATACAGTAGCAAAGATTTTAATTTATTACACAAGACAATCGATTTCTTGGTCTCCACAATCGATTGTATCATTTCATGGTACTCATTCCTCATAACATTTCCTAAACCATTGCAATATATCATGACTTTTCCAAAGCTTTGTCATGATTTACAGAGGTGTGTATGTGCAATATAAATTCAAACATTTTTTATCATTTAGATGCACGTCTTTCAAATAAATTTTTAAACAATTCATCTTCATAAATTGTTAAATACTTTTTAGAACTTTCGTGCATTATTTTCAAATCATTTAAATATACGTTCTTGAGCACCTATATAATATACTTTTGAATTGTTCATATTTGAAAGGGAAGATTAGTTGGAATTTTTGTGGGATTTTAAAAATTCACGTTTACTCAAATTGATCTGTAATATTTTGTTCTTATATTCAGAGTGTTGTAAAATCGTGTTATCCATGGCTTTCGAAAACAAGTGTGATGATTGAGAAAGTAGGGCTCTTTCTCACTGTGTTGTAAAATCAAAGAAGTGGCTTGTACTTATTTGTTATTGTTAGAAGATTGTAGGAGAAGTCTTGGTGTAAGGCTTGTACAAAGAGATAGCAATAGTGAAATTTCTCATAGGGTGTGAGAGGACTAGATTTACCCTTGGTTGATAAGGGGAACTAGTATAATTCGATGTGTTAATTTACTTTACTCATTAAACCAGAAAAATAAATTCATCACTTCATTACTCATTAAACTAGTAAAGGTAAAAGAAAAATTTCTTAAGTAGAAAGTTTGTTATTGTCTCTCTAAAAATCAATATACCTAATTCACCCACCCCCTTTTAGGTTGTGCACTCTAATACTTACAATTGACATTCAAGTAGGTTATATGTAACTTGTTCCTAAAGATATGGGAATGACTTCCATAAATCCGGTTCTTAGAGACAGTGGTATGGTAGCAACAATAAGCCTCCATTATTTTGTGGTGAATACTTTGATTTTCGGAAAATTCGTATGAAGGCGCATCTCGAAACACAAGGAGAAGAAATTTAGGATGCTATAGAAAATGGTCTACTCGTTCCTACTAGTTTAGTCAACAGTGTTGGCACAACCAATATCAAAAGTTCTTGAAATGAATATGGTAAGAAAGATGTTATCTATAACAAGAAAGATATAAACTTACTTCAAGCGGCCCTAAGCGTGGATGAATTCTTTAGTGTCTCTCAATACACAACAACGAAAGAAATATGGGATACATTAATGGTCACTCATGAAGGTACCGCTAAAGTAAAAGATCAAGATTTAACACTCTATGTCAAGAGTATGAATTATTCAAAATGCAGCCCCGAGAATCAATACTTGACTTGCAAAAAAGATTTGTGCATTTGACCAATCACTTTATCACTCTTGGTAAGACTCTTTCTAACGATGAACTTAATCTTAAAGTACTTAGATATATGAATAGTGAAGGGCAACCAGAAGTGACAGTGATATAAAAAAATAAGAGTCTATCCAACATGACTTCCACAACATTATTCAGAAAACTGCAAGAGCATGAAATAGAACTTGAAAGATTGGAGAAGCATAGAATTCAAGTAAAAGATTCAAAAGATATTGCCTTAAAAATGAGAGTAAAAAATCATGATAGCAATCAAGAGGGTGAGTCCACTAGTGATGAAAATGATGATCTTATCTAGAAGTTTGAAAAGTTCTTAAGAAAAGAAAAGAAAAAGGAGATCATTCAAAAAGAAGCACCAAGAAGGAAGGTTACTTGATTTGACTGTGGAGGAAGAGGACGTGTGAAAAGTGAATGCCTTACATTTCAAAAGAAGAATACATTCAAGAGAAAGAAGGAAAAAAGGTCAAAGAAATCATATGTATCATGTGATAACACTGAAATAAGTTCATCTTCAGATGAAGATCATGCAAGCAAGGCATTGATGGTATCACATCATTCAAGTGATGAAGAACATGAAGTTAGTGATTCTCGAATTGATGATAGACCTTTATATGATAAATTACAAAGTGCTTTTAAGGAATTACATGATGAATTTTGAAACTTTCTAGAAAATTATCAAAATAATAGAAAACTATTTTAAATCTAGAAAGTGAGACTAATATCAAAAAAGTGGAGTTAGACTTAATAAAAAATTCAGCATGCAATAATTGTTTTTCTTTTGAGTCTAAAATTGTTGGATTAAACTAAGTGATCATGACATATGAAAAATGTCATATTGGTTTAGAAAATGTGTTAAGTAGTCAAAGATTTTAAAGTAATAAATGTAGACTTGGATTTACTAATTTTGATAATCCTAGTACAAGTCAAACCATCTTTGTAAAGGCTACTAGCAAATTCAACAATGAAGAATCAAAGAAAGAATATGTTGTAAATTATCATAAAAGGCCTTATAGAAATAACTTTTATGTTAATATAAGGAATCATGTATTTAGACCTATTTGTTTTTATTGTAATGCAAAAGACCATACTCTTAATGCTTGCTACATAAGGTATTGTGGTATTCCTCATAGTGAGTATGCATGGTTGAGAAATGAATCTAACCCAAAAGGACCAAAAGAATATTGGGTATCAAACAACTATTAATTTTTTTGTAGGTACTTGAAGATTATATGCTAGAATTTTCAAATCAATGTTGATCTTTCAAGATACAAGACCATTTGATATCATGATTCTAAAAGTTTCATTGAATAAAAGATGTTTTGAAGAAGCATCAACATTGATATCATATTTGACTGCATATGATAGTATTGTGAAAAAGATAATGTCAAAAGGGGGAGAAGAGATGGTTTTTTTCTTATTTTTCAGGATACCAAATACATCATAGCATATATTACAAAATAAAGGGGGGTATATTTAAGATATGGGAGAAATTAAGAATCAAGCAAAAACTTTCCATAAAAAGGTTTTGTCATCATCAAAAAGGGGGAGATTGTGAAGAAGATACGTTCATCCTTCTTAGCTTGATTTTGATAAAGACAAAAGGCTATCATAAGAAGAAATATCAAAGAAGAAAAAGATTGAAATTAAATATCAAGATTGCACGAGCTTTGGAAAATTGAAGGATTGAATCACGAAGATTAAAGTACCAATGGCATTTCATTTGTGTATAGATTTTAGTTGCTCAACCTCTTCACTTAAAGCCTTCTAAAAGTTTTTCCTAAACTTTCATGCATTGTATGTTTTCATTATATATCTTTCTATATAAGAATATTTAATGAGAATGTATTAAACAAACTAATATTTTCCCTAATGGTTGAGTGGGTGTGTTCAAGTACTTAAGTTTCATGGGTTCAAACCTTAAGTGTATCATTTTTCTTAGAAAAATTTCAAAAAATTTAATGTCGTAAGATAATCGATTGTATGGAAATAACAACCGATCGTCATCAAGGAAATTTTGAAAAATTCGAATAAAATAATTTATTGCATGGGATACACAATCAATCTCATAAGCCAAATTTCAAATATTTTTAAATTATTATGACTAATGCAATCGATTGTGGAGACCAAGATATCGATTGTCATTGCTGCATTTTTGGAAAACTCTGATTTTTCTCGCATCCTTTCATGGCACTCATTCCTCATAACCTTTCCTAAATCATTGCAATTTGTCATGATTCAAAGAGGCGTGTTTGTGCAATATAAATTCAAACATTTTCTATCATTCAGATTCACGTCTTTCAAATAAATTTCTAAACAATTCATCTTCATAAATTGTCAAATACTTTCCAAAACTTTCATGCATAATTTTCATATCATTCAAAGATAAGTTCTTGAGCACCTAGAATATATACTTTTGAATTGTTCATATTTGAAAGGTAAGATTAGTTGGAATTTTTGTGGGATTTCAAAAATTCACGTGTACTCAAATTGATTTGTAAAATTTTGTTCTTATATTCAAAGTGTTGTAAAATCTTGTTATCCATGGTTGTCATAAACAAGTTTGAGAATTATGAAAGTAAGGTTCTTTCTCATTGTGTTGTAAAAGAAGTATTGGTGTGAGGCCTGTACAAAGATATAACAATAATGAAATTTCTCATAGGGTGTGAGGGGACAAGATGTACCCTTGGTTGATAAGGGGAACTAGTATAATTCGCTATGTTCATTTACTTTACTGCATTTATTTTTCTGCATATCACGTATATATCTTAAGCCAGAAAAAAATCATCACTTCATTACTCATAAAACCAGTAAAAGTAAAACAAAAATTTCTTAAGTAGAAAGTTTGTTACTGTCTCTCTAAAAATCAGTATACCTAATTCACCTTCCCCCCTCTTAGGTTGTGCACTCTAATACATAAAAGAAGAATAAGAAGAACCCACTCAAGAAGATGGGGCACTCTTTTGGGATTTGTGAGATTCTTTTGTGATTTTTCACCCATAATGCACTAACTTTTTAAATGCAGGGAAGCAAGATATCCAAAGAATAATACAACTTCTATACCGAGATAATGACTTAAAGAAAGACAACACTGACTCTTAAAGAGTTATACTCTAGCATGCTAAAGAAAGTAAACCTTTTCAAACACGTCAAATCACTCGTATGTAACACTCAAGTGTTTCAGTTCCCAAGAGTCATCATGATGACACTTCTGAAGAGCCTCGAACTCAGGATCATACAAATAAACCCCTTATAGGGAAAAACACAATTCATTCCAAAAAAGAAAATATATTCACATATATTATTTCATTACAACAATACTACACTTACAAGACACACACAAAAAGGGCTCTACATGGATACTTCAGCAAAGAAACAATCTCTTCATCCTTAAGAATCTAATCTGGTCGAACCTGATCCCTTGAGATAATGAAAGGACAGTTTAAATTCTTCACTTGTTGTAAATCATTCTTAAACGACTATGAAATTACGCCAAGGCTGACAATCGTATAATCATCTATCCGCTTAGTCAGAGAACAGTTCTTAAGGCGCAAACACTCTAAGTCATTTTGGGTCGTCGAAAAAGACTCCTTGGTATATGCAAACTTCCAAATAGAAACCAAAGTCTAGTTCTTCCTTCCCACCGTCCTCACTAGATGAGTCACCTAGTCGACAAGATCACTAGGGAGATTACGGGGAAGCAAAACATCCCTTACCCTAGTAAGAGAGGTATAAGTTATCTCTATTTCTTAAAGGTACTTATCCCATTGAAACTTTAGGTCGCAAACACTCTCCTTCAGCCATTGCTTCTCAGCACGGTGTTGGTCGCCCAATAGAGCTTCCAAGCGGCCAGCTCCACCAAGGGCCAAAATGAAGGAGGCATGTTGAGCATACTGATCCAGATTCATCAGTTCCTTTTCCAGAGTATGCTCAGATAGGTTGGCTAAATATATGATGTATTATTCCAAAGGAAGGCTTCAGCGGTCTCTAGAGGATCAAGCCTGTCAGCAACAGACGAGCAGGAAGACCTGACATACTCAACAACATTGGAAGCATGTTTAAAGTAGCTTCACTTCTTACCAACCATAGTTCCCGCTTTATGAACCAAAGTTGTACTTCATCCTTATCCAGTCTCCACACAACCAATGTCAGAACAAGCATACTAAAGACAAAGAAGCCAAGGTTTTTCGGAACTTACCAAATATGATTTTTCTTTCTTCTTGGGAACGGGCCTTCATCAGAAATTGAACGTTAATGAGGAGTTATAACTATTTCTGATCGGCCTCGTCTGTAGGAGTACCACCCTAAAAATAACCCAGGTTGTTGATAAAGCTCATCAACCATTTCTCCTAGTAAAAATATTATGTATTGAGGTCCTCCTCCTTGTATACATATATATTATCCCCCATAAGAAAGTGACTTTCAGTCCAGTACATGGAAAATAACTCGGTGTATCTTCCCTCTACTTTGTCCTCAATGGTGCAAACTGTAGCATGCGTTTTTGGGTCGTGTTAGCTGGGGATTTCGACAGACAGTTAAAAGGTCTTTGGAAATATTAAGTTTTGAGAATAAGCAAGAAATGACTGTAGCGAAGCTGTTTTAATTCTCTTTGTGGATAAGCAATTATTTGTTGTCGTAGCTTGGAACTTAGAAGATTTTTGGGTTATCATAAAGTTTTCTTCGACATAGGTGTTTACAGAGTCGAGACTTCAAACGGAAGTATTTGAAATTTAAAACAGAGTCGTTTCGTCAGATCAACACGTGGAAACATCTAAGATATGCAACGCTTGGGAACGGCGAACGTGGCAGTCATACATGTAAAGGCCGTTAGGGTCGAATTACTATAAATAGGGATCTTAGTTTTAGATTCAAGGGGTGTTCAAACAGATATACGGAAATTCATAAAATACACTCGAAGTACCGGAGCGAGAGAAAAGAGTTTTACGCGGAAAATATATGTATGAAGAACACCATAAGTTTCGTTCATGTTATATATTTTCATACCAATTGTTTAAATCAAAGTATTTTACTGGCTTTTATCTGTCGAATTGCCCTTACTTTTCAGTAGTTTATCATTACTTTTCATTTCTGCATTTACATTCCGCCAGAATCTTCATTGCCAGTACTTTCTTAAAACATAGAGCATTTACTTCGAGTCATTTATCTTTATCTTTCCTAAGCCTTTTCACTATCTTTAAACCTTTTAATACCAAGTTATCGTCATTTACTTTGTTCATAAAGTCATAAGTTTCACTCAGAATTGTTGTCTAAACACTTTTTGTCATTCACAAATTAGAAACAAACGTAACTATGAGTCAAATCACAGTAATAACAATTCTTAAGACACATGTCCTAGGATCAATCTAGTCGATCCTGCGAGTTACCAAAAATATACAAATTTGGAAGACTAGCGGTTATTTATCAGAAATTACTGGTAAACAAATTGGCACACCCGATGGGATAGTGTCAAAAGGATTGTTGATTACAACAGTTGTTTTATTCGCAAAATTGTTGTTATTCTTTTGGTTTAAAAATTAGTGTTGTATGATCCTTAGAAGTGGCAGGATAGCCAATAATTCACAACCTATAACCAACAGAAAAAACGCAAAAAAGATGGTTAATACAACCAGTCAAGGGGAACAATCCTCCCCTCGGGGAACGGGTACAATCAGAGCAAATTCGATTAATGTATCCACTGAAATCCCTAATGCACAAGCCATACCAACGACTGGATCCATGGCCTTGCATAATTCGACAACAATGCCTATCATATCAGGCGCGGCAGATATGCCTGCAGTTTCAACCCCTAGGCCACCAGGATTCGAAAACTTTAGGCATGTGAGAGATTACCCTTATGGAATGCCATCAACTGCCATGGCAGGGCTTCAAAACAATTCTTCCATATATACTCAACCACATAATACAGTTATTTCGCCAATCCAAAATTCTGGATCTGGCATGAACCATATAGGTCGAAATAACCAATCACAAGGAATCCCCACCCTACTACCTACCCTTACAACGAATAATCAGGCAGCCTTTAGACAACAAATGGATGCCAGTAACCATGATATGGTAGGAGTTCTTGCCAGAGAAATGAATACCATTTTCTCTCCGTTAATACAGAATGTGAATAGGACTAATACTGACAACGCCCAAACATACCAACAATTGTCAGCACAGATGGGACGCATATCAGGTTTTTTAGGTGCCCCACAACCTGTTGTTCGACGTAGGTCAAACCAGGTTATAATCCAGGGCGAAGAACCAACGATAGATCAGGTTCGACCACAAAGGTAAGCCCCTGACGAAAGAGTCATGGGGGCAAGATTGGAACAACAACCAATTCGACGGGAAGTCCCTGAAGAACAACCTAGGAGAGTGATAATGGTTAATAGAGACCAGGATGTAGACGAAGTAATTCATAGGGTTAGGCGGGAAAACATGATGGAAAATGACCTAACCAGTATGATAGAGAGAATCATGGCCCAGAATGGTCTAAACACAGGACTTCGACGACCAAACTATTCTTCTCCTCTGTCAGAGTATGTCCTGCAAACAGAATTACCAAGGGATTGTAAAATCCCTAAGTTCACCAAATTTTCAGGGGATACTAGTGAATCCACTATAGAGCATATAGCCAGATACATGACTGAGGCGGGGGATTTGGCGAACAGTGAGAACTTGAGGATGAAATATTTCCCTAGTTCTTTAACAAAGAACGTCTTCACGTGGTTTACGAATTTACCACCAAATTCCATAGATGCTTGGCCCCAGTTAGAAAGATTGTTTCATGAACAATTCTACATGGGCCAAACTAAGATAAGTCTTAAGGAACTAGCCAACATCAAGAGAAAATTCACCGAACCTATAGATGATTATCTGAATAGGTTCCGCTTGTTAAAATCTAGATGCTTTACAATAGTACCTGAACACGAGTTGGTCGAAATGGCCGCTGGAGGTCTGGACTATTCCATCGGAAAAAGTTAGACACCCAGCATCTAAGAGACATGGCCCAATTAGCAGATAGGGTTCGACAGGTCGAACGCTTAAAATCTGAAAAGGCCAGAGCAAATAAGAATTATAAGAAAGAGAGGGTTGCTTATGTCGAATTCGAAGACGAAGAGTCTGAAATTGCTGAAGACCCCTATGGTCTTGAGGAATTCGAAGTAGATTTGGCAGAATTAAAAGAAGCACCACCCTACACCTGCAAATTACTTACACCTTTGAATGGCAGAAATCCTGTCGAAACTGAAAAGAACGATAGATTTCCCAAAAAGACTTACACATTTGATGTCACCAAATGTGATGAGATCTTCGATCTATTGGTAAAAGATGGCCAAATGATAGTGCCTCCTAATACCAAGATTCCTCCGTTAGAACAACGAAAGAAACGAGGTTTCTGTAAGTATCACAGTTTTTTGGGCCATAAAACTTCACAATGCTTTCTTTTCAGGGATCTTATTCAGAACGCAATCAGAGATGGCCGCCTCAAGTTCGCCGACAAAGGAAAAAACCAGATGGAAATTGATACTGATCCCCTTAACGTTGCTGAAACCAACTATGCTGAACCTGTCGAAATCAACATGGTTGGCATAAGGGAAGTGGAAGTTGTAGAAATAGCAGGAACTGGAGACTACACGCTGAATGGAAAGCAGGCTACTGATGGCCTAAGTAACAACGTTTCCTTTGGAGCCTCTGTCAAAAGCAAACGGGTTGCTAACGTCGAACCAAGGACCACTGAAGGTCTTAGAGGGAAAACAACCAAGGCTACTGAGGGCCTAAGAAAGAAGTTCGAAGCAAATTCAATCACTGATGGCGCTAGTCTGGGCGTCAACATGGTAGACCTGAAGCAAATTCCCCCAGAAATGGAGGAAGTGGAGGAATGTTTGAAGATGGAGCAAGAAGGGATGAAGTTTGGCTATCCTAAAGCCAACGAAAGCCTACGTGAGTATCTATGGAGATGTCACTAAAAGAATGTTGACATGTTATTGTGCCCTAGATGCAGCATCAGGATATCTCGAAGGGTGGCTGAGGATTACGAGAGATGGCAACGAACAAAGACAGAGAGAAACTGGAGGAAAGAAAGCCAATTGCAGAAGGTGTACCCCACACCAGGAGAAAGCCTTCTGGGTTTCATTGTGCGCTGCTACAAATATGAAACAGAATGTTTGATGTGTCCCAGGTGTGGGGCAGTGTACAATAGAGAATTAGCCGAAGCATTCGAAAGAATCCCATATGACCAAGGTTGGGACGGACATGGAGGAAATCCAAACATGTATAGCTTCGACAAGAGGGGAGCACCTAGGTGACCAGATAGCCCTCACCCAAGGGCGAAGAGAGTCATGTTCAAATTGCCAGCAAAAGTCCCTGAGGACAAGTGGACTCAGGTAGGACCAAAGAAAGGAAAGTGGAGAAGTTTCGAAGATGGAGGAAGGACCTCGTGGGCATACAGAAGACAATTTCAGGTGTCCAAAAGAGAGGCTATCAGGTTGGAAAATTACAAAGGGAAGAACCCCATGTCGAGATCCCAATGGAGAAGGCATCAAAGGATAAGGAAAGCAGAAAGAGAAATGAATCAAAAAGAAACTGGAGAATCCAGCAACGTCAGGAATCCCCCAAATATCATGAATTCGACCAAACCACCTATAGGAAGAAAGTTATTTCCAGATGAAAACATAACTCAGAAGGTTCAGAAGGAATAAGCGAAAGAAGAGGAAATGCTCACAGATGATTTCGAGTCCGACAGAGTGTCTTCCGTGAATATGAATTGTAACGTGGTCTCAGTCTTGTCGTACGAGTATAACCAGGAAACAGAGGTCGAAGATAATGAGGAAGCAGACGCTG
This sequence comes from Lathyrus oleraceus, assembly GCF_024323335.1. Taxonomy (NCBI): domain Eukaryota; kingdom Viridiplantae; phylum Streptophyta; class Magnoliopsida; order Fabales; family Fabaceae; genus Lathyrus; species Lathyrus oleraceus. The sequence continues at coordinate 340,142,303 of NC_066583.1, forward strand.
CGGAGATGGCGAAGCATCAACCAGTGTGTTATTATGTTCTGAACAGTGGTGTTGTCAAGAACAGAACGCTATGTTCGAAAGGCCACACCAGGGGATGCAGAGTCACCTCAAACCCCTATACATTAGGGCCAAAGTCGGACAAGTGGGAGTGAATAAAGTCTTGGTAGGGGTCGAAGGTTTCTCATGTCGGAGGAAGTCCAGCAATGGCAGCTACGTCGAAAAGTGTGGGAGTCATCATTCCACAAGGAAGATGAAAGGTGTTATAGGTACTATCCCAGAAATATAGGCTGGAGAGTAATAAAGGCTGACAATAACTAAACCCAAGCTTCGACATCTGGATTAGGTAAAAAATACCCAATTCTTTCCAAAGTGAGGCTTTCTTCTTCTCAACTTTTGTTAACCAAGCAAGATAGGATTTATCTAGGGTTGGACAAGACCGAAAAGGTCTGAAACTATCAGTAATAAAGTCCAGTTGAAAAGCTTCTCTCTGGTTTAGATCCTCATTGTCTTTAGAAGAAAGGGTTTTGTTGGCTATGGGTTTAGTAGTATGGTGACAAGGAAAAAATTGAGCACACTTCTCTAAATGTTCGTCAAATACTAATGGGCCTATAAACCCTAAATCATTTCCAGAAAGAAGAGAAGGAACCATTACCTGAGAAGCGAAAATTTCTTTCTGTTCTTTCAAGAGTTTTGGAGCAGTGATGTATTCTCGGTCCCCAACAGTGATGGTTGTGCTGGTTGGAATGTTCTGGGAAATGGAACTCTTTGAAGATCCAGCACCTTTGATGTTCTTTGACTGTTTTTGTTGCTTATCAGAAGACATTGTAGTAGACTTTTGAGATTTTGAAAGATTAGGGTTTAAGGAAGAAGAAGCGTTTTTCAGAAAGGTTGAAGAAGATGAACTTAGAGAAAAAACTGGAGATTTTCGTGAAAAGAGAGAGAAAAATGACAAATGTGCTTTTATAATGCTGAACCTGTGAGGCTGACTGGTTACGCTTTACTAGGATAGTGGGCCACGTGGAAGTTTTTTCTGAGAAAAGTGGACAGGGAATACTATTCATTTTCTTGGAAGTTGAAACTCATGATGTCATATAACTGCGCACACGTTCTGATGAAACGTTTTGGAAAAGTTAATCATGATTAACTGACAAACGTGGACTTTTAAGACTATGAAAGGTCTCTGGTCGAAATCTGGTAAATGCAAAAAAATGTCCATTTCTACAGTAATTCGAAATAGACATTTCTTGGGGGAAATTTGTTAGCTGGGGATTTCGACAGACAGTTAAAAGGACTTTGGAAATATTAAGTTTTGAGAATAAGCAAGAAATGACTATAGCGAAGCCGTTTTAATTCTCTTTGTGGGTAAGCAATTATTTGCTGTCGTAGCCTGGAACTTAGAAGATTTTTGGGTTATCATAAAGTTTTCTTCGACATAGGTTTTTACAGAGTCGAGACTTCAAGCGGAAGTATTTGAAATTTAAAACAGAGTCGTTTCGTCAGATCAACACGTGGAAACATCTAAGATATGCAACGCTTGGGAACGGCGAACGTGGCAGTCATACATGTAAAGGCCGTTAGGGTCGAATTACTATAAATAGGGATCTTAGTTTTAGATTCAAGGGGTGTTCAAACAGATATACAGAAATTCACAAAATACACTCGAAGTACCGGAGCGAGAGAAAAGAGTTTTACGCTGAAAATGTATGTATGAAGAACACCATAAGTTTCGTTCATGTTATATATTTTCATACCAATTGTTTAAATCAAAGTATTTTACTGCCTTTTATCTGTCGAATTGCCCTTACTTTTCAGTAGTTTATCATTACTTTTCATTTCTGCATTTACATTCCGCCAAAATCTTCATTTCCAGTACTTTCTTAAAACATAGAGCATTTACTTCGAGTCATTTATCTTTACCTTTCCTAAGCCTTTTCACTATCTTTAAACCTTTTAATACCAAGTTATCGTCATTTACTTTGTTCATAAAGTCATAAGTTTCACTTAGAATTATTGTCTAAACACTTTTTGTCATTCACAAATTAGAAACAAACGTAACTATGAGTCAAATCACAGTAATAACAATTCTTAAGACACATGTCCTAGGATCAATCTAGTCGAACCTGCGAGTTACCAAAAATATACAAATTTGGAAGACTATCGGTTGTTTATCAGAAATCACTGGTAAACAGGTCGATGGGAGTGACTAGAAAGAACTGGTCTACAAAAGAATGTAGCTTAAGAAGAGGTCAAAAGCCAAACACAATCGACTCTGAAGAAATTAACTATTTTCTCCGTATCCAAGCCAAAGGACCACGACGATATTTAAAAAGATAAAAGAAAAGGGTCACATCGGGCTTTCCTTTCAGGCACCCACACTATAATTGGTAGACCTTTACATACACCCAACTGGAGGTATGAGGTTGTGAATTATCCATCGCCATATGCTTCAGGACTTCTATCATAAAGGTAGTGAAAGGTAGGCAATAACCCATAGCAGAGAGAAGACATTCATAAAAAGTTATGGAACAATTATCATATTCACTGCATATTTTGTCATTTTCAGTATGTCTCAGAACACCCAAATCAAATGATGAGCCAACTTCAAGAAAGGCCTCATCAAGACTTCCATTCTTGGAAAAAAGAAATGGTGGAAGAATAAGTAGAAACCACCCTAGAAGATGAGGCATTCTTGTGGGATTTGTGAGCACTCTTATGTGATTTTTCACCCATAATGCACTAAATTTTAAGATGCATGGAAACAAGATATCCAAAGAATAATATAAACGCTAAATTGAGAGAATGACTTAAAGAAAGACAACACTTGCTCTTAAATAGTTATACTCTAGCATGCAAAAGAAAGTAGACCCTTTAAAACACGTCAAATCACCTGCACGTAACACTCAAGTGTTTCAGTTCCCGAGAGTCATAATCATGACACTTCTGAAGAGACGTTTGAAGTATGATGCTTTAAATATGGGAATCTTTGTTAAATTAAAATGATTGTATTGTAGGTTTAAAATAGATAAATAGTATGGTCGACATCTAAGGCTAATGTGGCGAGCCTTCACCTTGATACACATTGACAAGGGTTTTAGAGGCACTTGTATTAGGCCTACCATATCGACCTTGGTGATCGCGACTTAGTATGTCTATTGAAATGTCTAACTGGAAGTGCATAATCGTATCGCGTAGTTTTATTAAAATATCGAACCCAGAGGATCAAAAACCAAACTACCGTGATTTAAAGTTACTATGTAAAGCTAAGGCTAATGATTGTTTTCTTTTATATATTAAGGGAAACTAGGAATAAAATTTAATGAGAAATAATAATATAATAAAAAAATTCATTAATGAGGCATCGGTATGTATATTACATCATTCTTCAAGGATTCGGTAAATAATTAGCATAAAATAAGGTAAATCACTTTTCAGTAGGAAATATCAAATTACAAGACTTTGGCTCACACTCTCATGTTATTTACTCGAGCTATACTCTTAAGCCAAAATATTTTTCTCTCGCTCACCCACCTGAATTCAAAGTAATTTTTGGAAATTGATAAATCCTAATTAATCCTAAAGCGCTCTCGATGTGTTTAGGATTAATGCCTAAAAACCATTATCCGGTTAAAATCTCAAACTCTCGCTCTGTTGATTTATAACCTTAATGACTTTGCAATCTCGTGCAAAAACTTTTTAAAATTAGAATTGAAAACCACTGCTAGAAAAATAGCTTATACAAGTTAACTTTAATTATTATTGAATCTCGTCGGGACGACGGTACCGTTGTCAAAGACTTTAGCCAGACATGGTTTGAAACTTAATCATATAGTTATAATTATTAAACATAAACATAATCATAATCAAATATCAAAATTACAAGCATACAAATAATATTATGCAATTAGGCCAAATGAAAGCGGAAACTGAAGAAATATGCAATTAAAAGAACCTGATGAATAATAAAAACTGGATTAAACTGCGGAGAAATCTTCGAGTACAAATATCAAACTGGAAATATGAATGATGTTAGCACGCTTGATCCAAGCAATAAGTAAACTTAAGAACTACGGTGCAATAGCAATAAGTAAACTTAAGAACTGCGGTGAAATATGCAATTATATATATATATATATATATATATATATATATATATATATATATATATATATATATATATATATATATATATATATATATATATATATATATATATATATATATATATATATATATATATATATATATATATATATATATATATATATATATATATATATATATATATATATATATATATATATATATATATATATATATATTATTTTTTGGGCAGTTTATTTTTGCACGTTCAGTTTATTTCGTGCAGATTATTCGATTATTTTTATTTTTTAACCAAAATAATTGTTGGAATTAAATAGAATTTTCTACGTTTTTATTTCGGTTTTATTTTTGTGTTTTTTATTTTATTTTAAATTATTAACACTTAATTTTTAGCATTTTTTAAGCTAAGAAAAAATATCTCAACGTTACCCACACAAGCGAGGACACGTGTCTTTCTTTAATTTAAAGAAAAGCAAAAAAAATTGGACCACACAAATATGTCTACGCGGCCATCTTCTCCCCACACACAATTTCTTCACTGAATGATACTTCACCATCACGTTAGTTTCTTAAAAAGGACACCAAAACTTTAACACATAAAAAAAACTTTTTCCATCTCCAAACCTCACCTCTCTGCAACATGAATTTTCCATAAACCACTTCATAAAATAACACCATTAAACTCCATTCACCTTCATGCTACAAGTCACAACAAAACCATAAACATAACTTTTATCACTACACAATCCTCTTTACCTCTATCACCTTTATCAACATCCTTTCAAAATAACTTATAACACCATGGAAAACTCTCACACACAATAATGCATATCCTTCACTTCCATCTACCTTGACTCATCATTCTCTTCAAACGTCATCATTAAGAACAACCACATTAACAATACAATTTTCAAACCGAAAACAAACAGAAAATAATAGAAAAGGAAAATTTTCAGATCGGATCCGTAACCATCCATTACGCACGAACAAGAATCGTGTCCGACGCATCGAAACATAACAACGACGACACCTACCTCCATTCGCCGTCGCTTTCGACACCCTCACCGTCATTCGCCGTCATACCATGAGTTTGGTTTACTTTTTATGATGATTGCTTGCTTGTTGATTGTCTTTATTTGTTGTGTTATGTGAAACATGTTTAAAGAAAATTTATGAAAATGGTTAAGGATTAGAAAGAGGGAAATAAAGCAAAAATGAGAAGGAAGGGAATAATGAATAATGAATTTGTCTTTGGTCTCTGTTGCATCATGTTGCTTTGCCATGTTTAAATTCTTTTTTTATTTTATTTTTCCATAACACATGCCACGTGTCGAAAAACCATTGACATAGATTTTAAGTTGAAAATTCAATTTTCCCCCTTTTGGTTGCATCATCTGCTACTTGCTTGCAAAGCTATAAAAAAAGCCTGGATTTTATGGTGGTTTAGTTACTAAAATATTTTTGTAAGTCTATATTTTCCAATAGAAATTAATTAGAGAGTTTATCAAAAAAATTGAGATGCATCAACAAGTTTCAACTCATACGAAAGAACTTTTAGTTAAAGTAAAATTGTTTTAATATTTCTTTTCCACAAAGTGTTTCCTAAGAAGTTTATCCAAATTAGATCTATATATTTTTATTTTAGGCTTTTTGAACTACCAGCATATAAAATAAGTGAATGTTGTGTCATATAGTTGTATTATCATGTGCAAGTTTATTTATGTTCAAAATAATGATTCTACTGTGTCTTTTTAGATGGAGAAAATCTGTTTTTATTTATTTATTTGATAATTTTTGTTTCAATTTATTATTTGAATTAATTAGTAATAAATTAAATTACTATTAGATAATTTTAGCTCTAGTTTTAGAAAAAAAACTTCAATAAACACCAATTAGTGATAATTAGGAACTTAGATTAGCTTTTTTAGATTTACTGGTTTTTAGAATAATTTTGATTTTTATTAATTTTAGATTTCAATATGTAGTGTTAGAAATAATCTTTGTTAGACATTAGAATTAGGTTCTAGAATAGAAAAGATAATAATAGAATTTTATTTGTAAAATTTTAGATTTTTTGAATTAGAATATAATTTGAGAATTTTAGAACATCACCCTTTTTATAGAATCTTTAGAATATTAGGATTTTTTTTAGAATTTAGAAAGGTGTTAGAATTAGGATTATTTTTTTATTTTTTTTAGAACTAAGAATAAAAATTGACTTTAGAATTAGATGTTTTATAATAATAATAATCAAAAACTCCAAAATCGATTCAAAAACTTTTAAGATCGAATCAAACACTTGATCCAATGTCAAGTTGTTAGTGCGGAAATCTTTTTATAAAATTGAAAGATGAAGTAATAATTGGTGCGCGCCTCTTGAATACCTTATTTTTTCGCCTTATAATACATTAGCCATACTTAAACACCGTTTCAAAAAGGGTGAAAAGGGAGATGGTCTTAAGCCTTCGATTCCTCTCCTCAATTACTTGGATACGCGTAGCCTTACTCGACCATTTGAGCAATTGTCAGCCATTAAAAAAAACTTTTAACCCCCGCCACATCCAAATTCTTTTCATAAGTAAACTTCAAACGCTTGATCAAATGTCAATTTGTCCCCTATTTTCAAAAGCTTTTCCCAATAAAAATGGAAGAAACTGATTAAGTTTAGACTTTCCCTATTTCGGATGTTAGGATACTCCTGTAGAGCTCAATGTTCAAACACTTGTATTCCATATTAAAATACAATAATTACTAGAATTAGGTCATTTCTCTTATAGAAGAAAAAGATTGATTGGATATCAACCTTCTCTTTCCCGATTATTTGGACACTGCTGTAGAGGTCTATGTCTGATTAATCGTCTTCCGTTAATGAACTTTGACCTAATTTGCCACACATTTTCATAACAAACTTTTGGATGAAAAGAGAGTGGTTAGGCTTATGTCTCTTCCTTTTCGAGCATCTGAGTACTGTAGTAGAGCTCCCTGCTTGGATGCTTGTTTCCGCCCTTGTGAGACTTTGAGAAACATTTTCATAAAAGAGTATGCGACATCTATTTTGATGCAAAACAAACAAAGACTTCAACCTCCAAGAGTGAGCAGCAAGTAAAGGTTTAATCGCTCAAATATGATCCAAGCATCACTCTCTTTAAAAGCAATCCACCAAGTAGTTCTCTTTAAGCAGAACTACGTATGCCTTGAGTTCTTCATAGCACCTGAAGATACGTAGGAGCAGGATTGCGAAATCTTGTCAGACACATTAATATTAAAAACCCTAAGTCTTTCCTTTCTTTCTTTCTCTTTCCTCACTCGTTAAGTAGAAGTTCGCAAACGATATCACGCTGACACTCTAACACGAAATTAACTAGATGGGTTCCATCGAGTACGATGGATGTGAGGGGTGCTAATACCTTCCCCTTGCATAACCGACTCCCGAACCCGATTTGGTTGCGACGACCATTTTTTTTGTTTTTCGTGGGTTTTATCGATATTTCCCCTTTCCTTCTTTCGGAATAAATAAAGTTCGGTGGCGACTCTATTTTGTTTATATTTCGAGTGTTCCTTACGCTCAGGTATTTTTCACGCCACGACACCAGGTTCAAATGAATGGTTTGAAAGATTAGGTATATTTAGAGAGATTTTATGGTGAAGTAGGTCAAAAGGGATCGGGTTAGACTCAAATGTATAATCATATGCAATTTGAACTAGAGATAATCCTTAATAGCTTGTTCAATTCTAATCTGAAGTTCGAAGACAACTTGATCTAGAGGGTGACTCTAAACAGGGCTAGGTTCTTTATGAGGAGATGTTGGGGGTGAAGATTGAGATGGTGGTTGGGTTTCTGAAGAAAGAGTGATTTTTTGGTTGGACATGGATTACATGTTCTGCTTCAGGGGTAGAACATGTTTGGTTAGAGGGTTGGACTAAAGGATAGAAGACTTGGATGAGAATGTAAGGGATATGTTTAATGATATCAGGTGAAGGTTTTGAATATTTTAGGTCAAGATGAGCTTCAAACCCTTCTGCATCATACTCTGACTCAGAGCTAGATGATGTAGCTTTCCTATTAGGAACATCTATGGGAGGTTCAAGCATTATGTTTAGGGGTGTTGGTAGTTTAAAAGCAGGAACTAAAATTAGCTAATTCTAAACATTAGTGGGTTAATTGATAGGGGATTAAAGTATTGTGTGATTTGGAGATTGATTTGGTGGGGGGATTGGTGAGGGTGTTGGAGAAATATGGTTAAGGGTGGTGTATTCAAAATCATCTTCAAAGACTAAGTTCAGATTTATACATGTTTCACCAGTATTCAGAGCATCTGAAGCAGCTGTTTCTAGGACAACTTCTTCAGGAACGGAAAAAGCTTCTATAACCTTTAAACCAGCCATAACTTCAACAACCTGGACCTCAACGGGTTCCAAAATCACCAACATCAGCCTCTTAACCCTTAGATGTAGATGCTTCTTGATGCTTCTCTAACTGATCTAAGATGACAAATGCTAAAAGTTGAGCACACTTGAGAGTGGGCTCAATTGTACTCTTATGAGGAGAGTTAATAACATATTTATTCTTACTAATCAATCTCAACCAACTTCCTTAATCTCTTCTTCCTCAAAGGTGCTTCTGAGATAACATAAGCAGCCTTCTTGGGAGATTGTCCACTCCTAGTCTTGGAGGGCTTAATTATAATGGTATCAACCACTTTTTCAATTTCATACTCAACTTCTCTCTTTGACAATCTCAGAACATCCTTCAGAATAACTAAATTTGTATGCTTCCTCTTTTTAGGAGATTTAAACACATTAGTAAGCTCGTCAGGAATATCTTTGAGTTTGATGCTTTTACCTTCCTTGAAAGAATGTATGATCAAATTCTTGATTACTTTAGGGTTATCCATATTTGTGATGATAGGATAATCCTTAAGATAACCATAATTGGTACATCTAACAAAGAGAGGAATCTTTGAAGTAACTATGATACTTTTCTTTATCAGCTTCATGTTATCTAAAACATAAGCAAATAGGATATTTCCATAAATCTCCTATAGATGTCCATTTTTAGGCAAGTTTTTAAGGGCATCAATTAGACGACCCTAAAAGAACAATTTTGATAATAATCTATCATAAGGCACATTCTTCTTGCGAAGCTTTGTGATGTCCTTGACTATTTCACAGAGATGGTTGAAAATGTAAGCTGGTAGATTTATCTTGTCTTCATTCTTCGGGTAGAAAATGAAATATTTGTGATCCCAAGAAATTTGATCAGTACTTCCTTTTCTGGGAATCATAAAACTAATTAAAATTTTGAACAAAAGCCTTAATTCTTTTAGCATGTTCTTGACCATTCCAAAGTCAGAAGAACATGTATTATCAGCATCATCAAACAAACACTGCTTGACATCATCTGCTTCAGTATTATTGTCTTTGGTGCCCACAATAAGTCTACCAGAGTTTGGTGAGCTTAAGAGTTTAGAAATAGTTTTATGAGTAATGACCACATCAATAACCATTACATCAGATCTAATTTCAACCTCTTCAAACTTCTTGAAACCTACTTCTTTCCTTGTCTTTCCCTTCAAGGAATCGTCCCTTTCAATAAGAAGTCTAAGTTCTGCCATAACCTAGAAATATTTCATAAGATGATGATAGGTATGACCATTCAACATATCAAATATTGAAGATCATTTCTGAACTCTGAAGAAACTCCAAAGATCATACCCATTTTGACTGAATAAGTCAAAGTCGACAATCTGTTCTACCAAAAGCTTTAGATCATATTGATTCAAATCCATGGTCTTGGGCGTGATAGTCATACTTTTCCAGTTTTGACGATCATGTGTGTATTTGAAGAGGACGCCATTGATGAATGGAGTTTTTAGGGTTATTTTTTAAAAGGTTTTTTTAGAGAAGGTTAGAGAAAGCAAAAGTGTAGGTAGTGAAGTAGTGATATGTGTGATTCTGATATAAATAAAGTGTTTCTGAGTGAAAAATAAAATTTAAACATAAAATCACATAAATGTAGTGAGGAATACAAAACAATCTAACTCTAACATAACCAAAAAGAGAGGAAATATTTACCCAACAGATTCACTATACGTGTCAGGAGGCATTTCACATTAATGACACATAAATGGACATGTGTCGGAGGTAGTTACTGCAAAGCGACCATTTGTAGCTAAAACATGGGTAGTTACTCTTATTCATAGTGTCATAGGTTGTGATGCTTCAGAGGCTATTTGTTCATTAGAACCTATTAAGGAGCTTTTGATCAAGGTAACTTCTAAACATCATCAAATTTTGACATAGAAAAAGATTATTTGCCAAGATTTCTTTTAGTAACAAATATTGAGATTGTTCAAGAGTAACAAATATTGAGATTGTTCAAGAGTAAAATTATAGTTCCAATAGTGATCTTTTGCAAACCATCAAAAGTCTCTTTAGACTTCTCAGAACAACTGGATAAACTTCATAGACATAACCAAGAATCTGAAGCACCAGTTCTCTTATGGGAAACTTTCAGTCTTCCCAGTACTATTAATCTTGTCTTACTGGTTTCTTCCAGATTCCACATATCCTTCCTCCTTTAGAGTTAGGATTTGGGTTGTAGGCCTTCTTCTTATTGAAGGTTGTAAGCAACCACTATCTTGGAGCAACTATTTTTTATTCTTTCCTTTGAGCATATCTGCAGCAAAAACAATCTCATTCTTTGGTGCCCATACTTTTATAGGTCCTCTGAGGTTAGTTTTATAGGGCTTCATCTTGCTTTGTACCCTAGCCTTGTAATAAGGTTTAGACTCCTTCCAGATTGTTTATCTAGGATAAGTCTTGACATTGACTTCTGAACCTCTGGGAACTTTAGATACGACAACTTTAGGTTATGAGTTTTTCAAGATCTTTGAATTGAGAGTTTTAGGTTCTAATTTTCTTAGAACTTTTGACCCTTGAGTCTGAGCTCTTGAATCCTTCATAATTTATGAGTTATTTATTACAGGTTCTGATTGGTTCTGAATTCTACCTTTTTCAGCAGCAGACATAAAGTAAGCATCCAACCCATTTTGAGCAGTGCTTCGAGAAGAAAGATTTGATGGTTTCATAAATATATTATTCCTTGGATTGTAAGGTTTATGATGATAACCAAGACTCCCCCCTTTGATTTTACTCACTCCATAAATCATGGAAGCAAGTTTGATTCTTTCATAACCAGATATAATGAAATTCTGAAGAGTTAATTCCTTTTTATCCAGAGGTTTGTCAGACATAATTTTCATTGAAGCAATTTGTTCTTTCTTAAGATTTTTAGTTTTTTCTTTAGAAAGATTTAGCTCATATTTTCAAAGATCATGGAAGCAAGTTTGATTCTTTCATAACCAGATATAATGAAATTCTGAAGAGTTAATTCCTTTTTATCCAGAGGTTTGTCAGACATAATTTTCATTGAAGCAATTTGTTCTTTCTTAAGATTTTCAGTTTTTTCTTTAGAAAGATTTAGCTCATATTTTCAAATATCACATTGCTTATTTAATGTTTTTATATGTCTGGCTTTCTGCTGGAATCTTTCCATAAGATCACGACACACAGTATTCAAATCATTTTCGGAGAGATTAGAAAATACTTGTTATGTGTCTTCTAACTCAGTCAGAATCACCTTCAGATTATGAGTCTAAGAAGGTTGAGGAAAACAAAGCAAGATTGGATTCTTCATATTCTCATTCATTCTCAAGTTCTTCCCATGTTGCCATGAGACTTTTCTTGAACTTGCTTTTGAAGTTGTTCTTCTGGAAGCTCTCATTTTTGCTTGTCTTTTTGAAGATCAAGACATTCAACAATGAAATGACCAGTTTCTTACAGTTGTAACAACAACCATCATGATCTTTACTCCCGGAACTTCACCCTTTAAAGTTATCTCTCTTACAAGAAAAGATGTTCTTATTCCTATCCAAGTATTTAAATCTTTTGATGATAAATGCTAATTCATCATCATCATATTCTTCATCAGAAGCTTCATCATGAGTGGCTTCTTTGAGCTTTTGAGAGATGGTGACAATCAGTTATTACATATATTTAGTTGAAGAATCAGAGAAAAACAAGTGAAAATCGAGCAAATATGAGGAAGAATGACCAAAGAATGAGGGAAAAATAACTAAGTTTGCAAATTGTGGACTTACTTTTTCCCGTGGATTTTGTTATTTTGGATATGATGGAAGACGCCGAAACACCATTATTGTTGGGAAGACCTTTCCTAGCCACGGGGAGAGCATTGATTGATGTTGAAATGGGAGATTTGATACTCTGTTTTAACAAAGAGCATGTAATGTTTACGTTTTTGAAGCCATGAAGCATGCTCGTGAAGAGTTGTAGTGTTACCAAATTGATTTGATTGTTGAATTGATAGAAAATGTTTTGAAGGAGGAAAATATTTCATCTCCAATGGAGAAAGTTTTGGTACAATCTATTGAGGAAACATGGAAGGATTATGATGATGTTGAGGTAAATGAGTTGGTTCTACAAGTGCAAGCAGCACAACTAGACTGTGCTTATAATTTTTTTGAAGAATTAGGAGGAAGTAGTGAGGAGAAACTAACGTAACCGAAACTAAAAGAACTATTGAAGCATCTAAAATATTTTTTCCTAAGTCCATGAAACAGGCATCCTGCGATCATTAGCAGTGTTCTATCAAAAATTGAAGAAGAAAAGTTGATATTGGTCCTAAAATAAAACAAAGGAGCATTGGGATGGAAGGTAACATATTTGAAGGGAGTTAGTCCAACATATTGCATGCATAAAATAAAACTGCAGGAAGAATTCAAACCGGTTATTCAACCTCATTGACATTTAAACCCATCCAAGAAAGAAGTGGTAAGAAAATAAGTGCTTAAGTTACTTGAAGCAGGTATGATTTATCCGATTTTTTATAGTTCAAGGGTAGGTCTAGTGCATGTAGTTCCAAAAAAAGGTAGCACCACTGTTATTTGTAATGAAAAAAATGAATTAATCCCAACTCGTACTGTTACGGGATGGAGAATGTATCTTGACTATCGTAGGTTAAATCTAGCTACACGAAAGAATCATTTTCCATTAGCATTCATGGACCAAATGCTAGAGATATTAGCTGGACAAGCTTACTGTTGTTTTATGAATGGTTATTCAGGGTATAACCAAATTGATGTATATCCCATTGACCAAGAAAAAACCGCATTCACATGTCATTCAGAGTTTTTGCGTATAGAAGGATGCCTTTCGGCCTATGTAATGTGCCAACAACGTTTTAAAGGTGCATGCTTTCTAATTTTTCTAACATGGTTGAGAACTCAATAGAGGTGTTTATGGATGACTTTTCTATTTTTGGTAAATCTTGTGAAGACATGACTTCTTAAATGTTTTGATGATGACAAACTTCTCTACAAGTCTAAGATTGATTAACAAAAAGGATTGATCAAGATTCAAGCTCATGAAGGAAGTTTTCAACTAAATGATCAAGTCTCGATGAAACTCATGAAGATTCGTATTTCAAATGAATAGGTATAACACTTGACCTCTAGATGATTATACAAGTGTTCAAAACATGTCTCATTCATGCCATAATCATTGGAAGTAATTTTATGCATCAAAGAAATCATAACACTTCATTTTTTAAGCTATTTTTCAAATCTGGGATGAAGTAATCGATTATCCATTTTAAAGTAATCGATTACTCTGTGAAAAATTCAAATATTTTTTGCACGTTGGAGGCAAGTAACCGATTACCCATATTAAGGTAATCGATTACCACTGAACCAGAGGCAAAAATCAGGGCATCTCTTCATGGAAACTTTTCTATTTTCTTTACCATGAACCATGGGATCCTTTGGGTAATTGCATCCATTTGAGGAGGTGTTTAGACAACATATATACATCATTTTTTCAGATTTCAAATTCACCTCCTTGCAAAAATTTCAAATCAATTACTCATATTCTTTCAAACATTTTTTAAGTGTTCTTCCAAATTTTCTTAAGAGTGAAACCTTGCATAAACCTTCTTTTTAAGCATCATAATTTCATTCCATACAAAGAACACTTGTATAATTATTGTGAGAATTAAGTGTTACAAAGGAGAAGATCAATTGATAAATTGATATACTTCAAATTTTCAACTATTTCATCTTCTACAAAAATTCAGAATTGTATCTCTTGATTACAACTTATTTTTAGGATTATTAAGAATAAGCTTGTAAGGTTTTATCCTTTCTATCCGGTGTGTGGATGCAAGAGGTCCTTTTGTGAGAATTTGAGTCTCGATTGGACTTTAAACATTGTAAATCCAAGAGGATTGTTCTTGGTGTGTTAGAATTAGATAGAAAGGCCTTAAGGTGTCTTATAGTGAATTCTCTTTCGTGTTGAAAGGGGAGTGGAGTACTTTCGATCTGTGACGGGAACCACTATACATCATGGTGTTCTTTACTTTCCGCACTTTACCGCTTTTCATCACATAAGCATCTCAAGAAAGTAAAAATCAATAAACCGTAAAAAATTCGGAAAATCGTCTAAGTGCCTCATTCACCCCCCCCCCCCCCCCTCTAAGTGTAACACCTCAAAATTTGCCCTCTTCTCTTGGGACTAGCATTAACATTGTGCATATCATTTTAGGTCATTAGGCATTGCATATTGCATATCATGTGGTAACATTGTGCAAGTCATTCTCCCAAGTCTTGATCAGAAGATGAGGAAATCAAAGTGCAAGCCTAGGGTTTATTGACTGATCATGGGCCATCTGAGGATTGGACTGTGGATTAGGGTTTTATGATTCTCCAAGGACATTGATCTTCATATTGATTGAATTGATACATCATCATCATCATGGTTGGATGTCATCAGGAGATTGAAGAAGATTCCTTGAGATTAGGGTTTTGACCACTGGTCAACCCTAATCAGTTGCATTGGGCCAATCAGGGCATAATCAGGAGATGAGGTCTGTGATGGTTATGAGGATCATTCTTTGATTATATTGTGCTTATTGAGGCTAGGGTGTCACCCTTGAGCCATTTCAGTTGAAGATTGGGGTTCAAATTGATCTATGCATTGCCAGATTCATCTATCAGATGAAAAGTCAACTGTGGTCAACTGTATATGATCTGATGGATTTGAAGGTGGAAATGAGTTGGATACACTTCATTCATGTTGGAACAAGTGTTATATGACATCTCAAAGCTTAAGAATGAAGGAAATCAAGTCAGGACAAAAACTGCCAAAAATAGAAAGTGACTTGTAATGGAAGTTTCCAAAAATGGAAAGTTTTGGACCTCAAAGCCACGTGTCCAAGGAAGCTTCAAATGCAAATTTGTTCAACATGAAAGTTGTAGATCTTGTTCTCACCTTTCCAAAAAGTCCAAGAACTTGAAAATCCAGTGTATGGTTGGAAAGTTATGGCTCAGTGAAATTCAGAAATGACCCGTAATCAGGAGGCCATAATTTCCACATACTTTGTCCAAATTGCAAGTTCTTTATATGCACAAACTCCATTTGACATGTACTTTCATGGTGCATAATTGGATTTGTCCAAAAATGGCCAAGGAAAAAAGTCACTTTTCAACTGGACAACTGAATTGGACCAGGGGCAAAATTGTCCAACTGTCAAAATATTTGGAATTTTGAGATGGGACTTTTTCCAACACCTCAGGAATGGCATTTAGAATGTGTTTGAATCCTCATTTCATGGCTAGGCTTTGCAAATTGAGTTTTGGTTTGAAAAGTGCAATGGTTGAAATTGGACATTATGCCATCAAAGGGTGAAATTGCAAAATACATGACCAATTGAAATGAGAATTGTTTCTACACATTACATATGGTATTTTGGACTTGTTGGAACCAAATTTGAGCTGGCATGTGCTGTCATGTGGAAGTTACAATTATGCCCTCACTTGTTAATAACCAATTTCACTTAACATTTCCAAATTGCTAATTATGTGATTAGAGCTTGGATTAAGTGCACATATATATTCATAATCATTGGTTAAACATAACAGAAATCACATTCTTCAAAGTTGGATCTCAAAACTCTCCAAATTCTCTCAAAACCCTCAAGAACACCAACACCTTCAATTCCAAAATTCATCATCAATTCTCAACCATTTTTCGTGATTCTTTTTGATTTGGACTCCTTGCATCATCCTCTAGAACTGTTTGTGGTATTTGGAGCATGAAAGGCATCGAATCGTGACTGCATCTTCAAGAGCATCCATGGTGAAATCGGATTTTGAGCTCTAGGATCAACATCAATTGGAACTGGACACACCTATCACCTTCCTCATCATACTTCTACTTCTGTTTGAAGAAAAAAGCGCGAAGAACAGCTCTATCGACACTGCCATTTCCAGGTTTGAGCAAAAATCGATCATCACCATTTGCTTAATAATTATATGCGTTAGAAAGAGCATGAAATGTAGGTTCTGATGATGCTTGTGGTTTTAGGAATAGTGACCTGTAGCGTGAGATATCGTGAATTGAAATTATGAATGCAAACCCTAAATGCTTCGATCCGCACGATTCAGGAATTGTTAGGTCAAATTGGATAGATATTTGTAATCCTCATGTTCAGACGAATCCAACGACTATAAGCTTGCTGATTTTCGTGAACTTTTGATGTTCTTCATTTTTTTTAATTTCTGGAAATGTGTGTGTTGAAGACGATGAGAGAGATGAGTTTGATCCAAAAAGCAGTTTGAAAATTCAAATTGGAAGTTTCCCTCCCGCGCCAAATTAATTACAATTATGCCACTGCTATTTTAATTAATTTAATTAAATTCTAAAAAATATTTTAACACCTTTAAAAATTCATAAAAAATAGTAGAAAAGTCCAAAAAATATGGAGATTTTTTCTATGACTTTGTTGACTTGTCTAGATGATTTTTGACCTATTGGTCAAAGTTGTGCTTGGTGAAAATGTTGTTTGGCATAGGCTTTTCTCACACATGTGCCATATTTTGCTACATTTTGCTAATTGATTCATGAAATGCTCATATCATTAAATAAATTCTTGAAAATTTTTGTGATGATTCTTGACTGGTTGATGTTCATTTATATGTAAATTTCATGCATTTTTGATACCTGGTCATTGAGCAGCAAATTATGGAACTTAGGTGTGACAATTTGTGTCACACCTCTTGATGTCAACTTTCTGGAATTTTTTACATGACCTATACTTGTTAGAATTGATTGAAATTTTGCATGATGATTGGTTGGCATGTTGAGATGTTGTATGAATTTTTGTGGAATTTTACACTGCATTTTCTAATTGATTGTGAATTTTCATTTCTGGTGATTAAATTTGCAAGCTCATGTGACATAGTTTGGTAGAATGATTGGGAAATCCTCATATGGTATTGTATGATCATGAAATTTGATATGCATGAACTAGACACATGTTAGGACCTCCCTGTTTTGGTCCCATCCATTTCTTTTTTGTTTTCATTGAGATATGAATTTTTGAAGTGGATGTATGCATTGATGTTGTGAATTGAAGCATGTAATTGTGTCTGTTTTTGTTTATTTTCATTGACATGGTTCCATTTGCCCAATTGAGCTCAAATTTGGTGTGCCATACCTGGATTAGCCCCTGTTTAGGTGTAAATAATTTGAGAATTTTTAGGTTTGTTTTGGTATGGATTTGAGTGCAATAATTCTGTTTGCATGTTTGGTGCTTCATTTGAACTAGTTTGCCTTATTTTGTGCATAACATGAGCATGATGAATGATATAAACATGAGACCAAGGATGTTTGCTCTTGTTTGACTTTAATTTGAGATTGGTTTGTGAATGCCTTGCTGTTTAAGGATTTTTTCTTGTTTTGGACCCTAGGCTTGGCCTAGTGGTCTAGTTGCTAATGTTTGCTTGATTTTTCAGGATCAAAGGCATAATGCACATGGAGAATGATCCAAATCAACTTTGATTGATGTTGTTGATGTTTGTACACTAACATAATTGTGTTTTGTAGGTTGTGAAGCATAGGCTTGAGCTTTGGCTTGCCTTGTTGTGCATTGAGTTGTATAGTTTGACTGATTGAACTTGCTGTTTGGTTTTGTCTGTCTGAGTACTAACTGTGTTTGATTGTTTCCAGGTACCTTTAGTTGCTCAGTTCCTTGTGAACTTTTGCTTTGCTTTGCTTAAGCAACTTGCATTGAGGTAGGTCCTCTTGACTTCATGTAGTCTGGAGACCCGGCTGTTACCGGGCCGGGCAAATAAATGTCTGAAGTCCTCCTTAAGAGGCAATGATTGTGGTTGTTTATTTTTAAGCCCAAGCAGGTGAAAGTCCTTTAAATAAGGCAATTGGTGGAAGGTAGGGGTACGCAGTCTACCCCCCACTATTCAGTTGAGTCTTCTCCTTGCTCCCATTACATGGTTGTAGCATTGAGATCAAAAGCCCAAGATCTGTGCAGTGCACATTGAGTCAGAGTCATCGAGTATAGAAGGGTTTCCCTATTCTGGACCCATGCTCATTTGTCAGCTCTCCCTGGTTAGGGATAAGAGCTGTGAGGTCTGATCCTCACTTCATCCCATCATCTGCTTCACCTTAGCCTCGTAATGGCAAGGTTAAGAGCAAACACAGCCTGTACAGACGATTGCTTAGGCAGTCAAACCTGATTGATTGAGCCCCCTTGTTTGGCTATAGTGCGTGTTATGTGGATATCTGATTGACATGCTTGTTTGAGATACCTGTTCTCATTTGATGATATATGATTGTATGCTTGTGTGCTAGCTTCTTTCCTGGTTAGGTTAGTTTGCTTATGCAAGTAGGATAGAAAACTGAACTTAGGGTTAACGATGCATGACAACATTAGGCTCGAGTCTCAGCTCCCTAGTGTCGTGTTTTCCCCTCGGTTTCTGGTTAGCAATTTAGTCCCTTTCAGGGGAACTACATCGCCCTGATCCTTGTTCCAGACAAGGTATGTAGGCAGGTGGTCGTGCGAGACCACTCCGGGCAACCTTTTTCTTTTTTGCGTGTGTTTACTTGTTATCTGACTGTGTGTTTTGGTCGGATGCCGACGTAAGCCCAATGATTGGCTGTCGGGCTCCACGTTTGCCCTTTTGAGTGTGTTTTGGTTTGGATGCCGACGTAATTCCATCCAGTGGTTGTCGGGCTCCATGTTTGCCACCCTTGCTTGTTTGTATGTTTTGTGTTGTTTGGCGTGCGTAAGCCGAACTACAGTGGCTCTGATTCTTGTTCCAGACAAGATATGTAGGCATAAGGTGCGATACCTTATCGAGCTCGTTCCTCCTAACCCCACCTGCGTTCCCCTGTGTGTGTGTGATGTCTAGCAACCTTTTCTTTTCTTAGAACGTGGATCCCGTCGAGTACGACGGACGTGAGGGGTGCTAATACCTTCCCCTCGCGTAACCGACTCCCTTACCCTTTCTCTCTGGTCGCGAGACCATGTTCTTTCCAGGTTTCTCTGAGCGTTTCCTTTCCCTATCTTGGGATAAATAACGCGCAGTGGCGGCTCTGTGTGTTTTTATTTTTTAGCTCGCCGGTTGATTTTTCGCAGGATGCGACAGCTGGCGACTCTGCTGGGGAATACGATGTAGACCTATGCTGGTCCATCGTCCCTAAGCGAGTCCTTCCTAGCGTTTTAGGATTGGTTTGGGTTGCTTATTGTGTGTTATTTATTGCATTTATTATTCTAACCAGTGTGTATATATTTGTATTAATGTCTGCATGCATCATACTATCATGTTGTTGCCGTCCTCTTTGCAGGTGGTTCCTCTGTTTGGGGTGGGTGTTCTGAGTGGGGCTAAAACCCAGGCCCGAGTATACACCTAGGATTAGCGTGGTCTCGCGTCGCTCACATGTCGGTTGGGCATGATGTTGCGATGTGACATACCACAAGCCGGACGAGGTTCATCTGAGAAGTGCTCTTCCAGTGGGGTTTTCCACTTTGGTTGGGTTATCTCTTTTGGGTTGTTGACTCTGGTGACCGACCATTTCCCGGATCTTTGGTTTAGACGATCTCAGGAGAGCTACAATGGCACACCCGAAAGGGCAAACCCATTGAGTATCTCTGCCCGATTGTCGAGACTATTATCCGCCTTAGGATGACCTGTTTAGAATTTACCTGTGAGGGGAGGGTTGATTATTTCAGATGCATTGCTCAGATGGTGACTTTTTGTTCCGTGGATCGGAGACATATTTATAAGTCGGATTTATGGTCATTTATTGCCGTGACGCCAGAGTGCTGTCTGTGATTTATCAGTGGGGATCCGTTTATTTCAGGATTCCCCGGGCCGAGATATTTATCAGTGGGGATCCGTTTATTTCAGGATTCCCCGGGCCGATTCAGAGATTGTGTGATGGGTCTGCTCAGAGACTGATGATGATGATGATGATGATGTATCCGTCTTCCGTTTATTTCGGAACCCGTGGGTCAGATTTGTGGTTACATATTCCTCAGATGGTTATGATCAGTTCAGAAATCAAGGCTGTGACTCAGAGCAACAAATGATCAGATGACTTGGAGGATGGCCCAGTGCATTGCATACATCTGCATCATTCTCATTTTGCATTCATCTGCACCAAACTCACGTCTAGCCATATGGGGAGTATTATGGATTGAGAATCTGGTTGAGAGACACCTGGATGTCAAAATGTTATTGGTGAAATATTATCTGTCTCGATGAAACCAGAATCGAAGGACAGAATCTTCCTCATATGGATAGATGTTGCATTCATGCATATTAACCCATTTGCTGTTTTGTAGGTGTCAACCGGTGCGCATAGCTTGTTTGCTCAGATATCCTGCTAGACGCAATACTCCCAGACTAATGGATCCGTCCAACACCGACATTCTCGAGCTGAAAGAGAAGATGGGAGAGCTGATCAGTGTCATGCAAGAGTTCGCCTTAGGGCAGAAAGTGATTGCCGAAAAGGTGGGGAGGATTGAAGACTGGCTGAAGATGGGGAGCATACAAGGTAACGCTTCGTCATCAGGGTCGAAGAAGCCATTCGGAAATGGCCAAAAGAAAAATGAGGGTAATACCAGTGCGGTCTACGCTCAGAAAGGACCCAGTAGGGATCGTTACTTCCAGCACACCGCTGCGGTAACTATTCCTGCTGACAATCAGCCTGCACAACAGCAACAGCAGCGTCAGCCGTTTCAGCAGAGGTCTCAAAGGGTAGGATATCCAGTCAGGAGGAGGATGAGTGATCGGCATTTTGACAGGCCGCCTGTGACATACTCTGTCCTATTGAAAAAGTTGAAAGATATGGGGCTGGTACAGTTGAGGACTTTGGCGCCTATGAGACCTGATCAGAGGCCAGCCAATTTTGATGAAAATGTCAAATGTGAATTCCATTCGGGTGCTCCCGGACACAGTGTAGAGGACTGCAAAGCTTTTAAGCACGTAGTCCAAGACCTGGTGGATTCCAAGGCCCTCAATTTTACATTGTCATTGAATGCTGATGCCAATCCCATGCCGGCACATGGTCAGGCGATGGTGAGTGTAATTGCTGAAGATTCAGATCACGCCTATACAGTGGGTAAAAAAGCTGACAGTGACGGCAAGTTCGATGGTTGGATAATGTCGTGCGTACCAGGAAGCTGGAAGGCTTAAAAAGATCAGCATTGACACTCGTCCGGAAGAGTAATGATTTCTGTTTTGATTTTATTTGCATGAAAGCCATATGTGTTGCCCGACACGTAATGGTCCATTGTAAGGGCCACCTCATGTTTAAATTTGCATTTCTGCATCATTAATAAATGGATGTTTTTCAGTCAAAAAGCGGTGTTCCCTGTTTTTCATTTATTTTTACAGTTTAAAAACAAATAAAAATGGCAATGTTTATTTTCATTTTTCCTTTTTGATTTGTCTCGTTCCGAATTCAAAAATAAGTTTCCGGATCTCGTTGATAACAATTTGGTTACCCCTCATATGACTTCGACAAACCGATCTATCTTGCTGAAGAAGAAGACGAAGAAGATTGTGATCTGCTGGAATTAGCCAGGTTGTTGAAACAAGAGGAGAAGGTGATTCAGCCGCAGGCGAAGCGGGTTGAGGTTGTTATTCCGAGCACCGCCGAGGTCAGGAAGGAAATAGGAGAATGAGGCCGCTTCAGAGGCGAATCGAGAGCAGAATGGTAGCTTTGTTGAAAGAGCATGTGGATGCCTTCACCTGGTCATGTCAGGATATGCCAGGTCAGGTACCAATATCGTTGTGCACAAGCTACCATGGAAAGGAGACTGTCCTTTAGAGAAGCAGACCGCCGATGCTACTTATCATAGAGCCATGGTGACTTTGTTTCGTGATATGATTCATCGTGGAATCAATTGCTATGTTGATGACATGATAGCAAAGTCCCAAACAGAAGAGGGGCATCTGGTGGAGATAATTCAAACTGAGGTTGAATTCAGACAAGTGCACTATCAGAGTGCGATCCGGTAAGATGTTGGGGTTCATCATAAGTGGAAGGGAGGAATCGAGGTTCATCCTGCAAAAAAAAAAAAAAAAAAAAAAAAATGCCTGAACCGAGGAAAAACAGAAAAAGAGGTTCGTGGTTTCTTAGAAAGATTGAACTACCTGTCATGGTTCACATCTCATCTAACAGCCACGTAGGAACCCATTCAAGATGTTGAAAAAAAAAGGATCAAACGGTCATGTGAAATAATGATTGCCAAGGGGCATTGAAAGAATAAAAGGATAAGTTGCAGGAACCTCTGATTCTGTTGCCTCCCTATGGAAAGAGACTGTTAATCTGTACTTGACAGCCTTCGAGGGGTCTGCGAGGTGTATTGGGTCAGCATGACGCGTCTTGTCGAAAAGAGCATGCAATTTACCTTAGCAAAAAGTTTATCGGCTGTGAAACAGTACATTCACTGTTCGAGAAAACTTGATGTACTTTGGCATAGGCTGCTCGCCGACTGAGACAGTATATGCTGATTCATGCCACTTTGTGGATTTCCGAGATGGATCCGATCAAGTATGGGTTTGTGAAGCCAACATTAACCGGACGGGTTGCGAAAGAGCAAAAGAATGTCGACTGATTTGGGATACTCTCAGAAAGCAATCAAGGGGTGTATTGTCTGATTACATCGCTCCGCAACCCATTGAGGTTATCAACCGATGAAGTTTGAGTTCCCTGATGAAGACATCTCGAGGTACTCAAGTCGAAAGATTGAGAGTGACCGATCCCGGAGGAGGGGCCTGACCCCAAATCCGAACGGATTCTGATGTCTGATGGGGAGGTTAAGGAGAATAAGATTTTGTTGCCCGGATAACGTTTGAATACACCAACGACGGTGTGATTGAGTAGGAAACTGGTATCCTGGGTATTGATCTTCGGTGTGTCTACTGGGGCAACTCCTTTCTCGTTGGTATATGGAATGGAGGCTGTATTACCTGTTGAAGTTCAGATTCCCTCTTTGAGAGTCCTGATGGACGTGAAATTGTAAGAGGCTGAATGGGTAAGGACCCGGTACGAAGAGTTGAGCCTGATCGAAGGAAAGAGGCTAGCGGCCATTTGTCATGGGCAGTTGTACCAGCAAAGGATGAAGCGTGCTTTTGACAAGAAGGTGCGACCTCGGGTATATCACGTAGGTGATATGGTGCTGAAAAGGATCCTTCCTCCTCAAAATGATCGAAGGGGCAAATGGACGCCGAATTATGAAGGTCCATTCGTGGTCAAGAAGGTTTTCTCTGGCGGAGCCTTGTTGTTAACGACCATGGATGGCGAGGATTTTCCATCCCCTGTGAATGCGGACGCAGTTAAAAAATACTTCGTATAAATTGACCCGCTGGACGAAAAGAATAAAATAGTCCAGGCAAAAATGGGCATCCCGGCGAACCAAAAACAGAAGGAAAGGTTCGGGCAAAAATTAGGGATATAGATGAAAAAATGTACACCCGGCAAGTCGAAGACCTGAAAAGGCGACTTGGGCAAAAAGGGGTATCCCGGTGGACTGAAAACCCGAAAGGGCGGTCCAGGCAAAAGAGGGATTGAAACGAACAGCTGCGTCCAGCATGATCGTTTGCGCTTTGGTTAAGGCATCATGGATAATACCCGGTAGGGATCAATCAGAAACGTCTTGTTTAGAAGGCAGAAAGCATGGAGAGTCTGAGGACATATGGGGTGTAACCGAGTTGGAACTCGACGAGATCACGGGTTTCACACTGCCATTAGGATAGATTTTTCCTTTTGCGCAATTACCTATTTTCAGGAATTGCTTCCTTTTGTATTACTCATTTGAGCCACACACTTTTCAAATCAATAGAATGCAAATTCAGTCAAATAATTTTGTTTTTGTTTTTCATTACCGCTTTGATTGCAAAAACATCCGATTATTTTTGACAAAGAATTTTGCATTTTAAGACATACAGATTCCTTCCAATGCATGTTCATAAGATTGAAGCTTGAAATCTTATTTGGAAGGTTGAGTGACCCAAGTGTTGAAATCTTGATACGCCTGGGGCACGGTTTTATCTAACGATCTGTTTTGCAGGTACTGTTAGTTATTTTCACTCACTTGCAGGTGTTGATGTGGAAGCTTTGTAACAGATCCCCAGAGAGTTCGCTCAGGGACGAAGGAATGAAAGAATGATGAAGGCGTTGAGATGTACGACGGTCCTTGATGATAATCAAGAAGACTCTTCAAAATCAGAAAATTGGAGAGTATGTAATTCCCCGCAGAGTCCGGTCAGGGACGAGTGCATGAAGAAGGAACGGAGAGACGACGAGACGTCCGACGACCTTTGAAATTAACCAAGAAGACTCTTCAAAGTCGAAAGGTTGAAATTTCTGTATACATCCCAGGAGTACGTTTCTTGTCGAGCACGGAGCGATTGGGGATACAAGATGATGGAGCAGAAAAGGTCCAGACGAGTCGGGGAATTCTCAAAAGTGGAAAGGTGATACGAGTATTGGAGGTAGATACCGTGGTTCGATGAGTCGACGGGTGTTCTGTGCCAATTATTCTCATTTCCCAGCTAAGTCCCCAAGCAGAGTCATAGGACTAGCTCCCCAGCAGATCCAATGTCTGTGGACTTCTCCAGCCGAGTCGAGATGGTTATCCCGGCAGGGTTACAACGGTGTTTCCCAGCAGCCAGGTCAGAAGGTTGCTATCCCCGAGTGGAGCGGGTTTCGATGAAATATATCTCCAGCAGTTCCCCGAGTGGAGCGGGTTTTCAATGAAATATATCTCCAGCAGTGTTCATCCTACCTGTGGATCGGACAAGTTTCCGTAGCGGACGGATGGATTTCTGCATCCCCAGCTGTGTTGATTCTACCTATAGATTGCATGGGTTATTCCCAGCGGAGTAGTGTTCGTTTCCCTAGCAGGGTCAGGATGGTTGCCCAGCAGGTGATTTAGATTGATGCATTCCCAGTTGAGCCTGGAGGTTGCTATTCCCCAGCGGGAGTATTTGTGAGCACTTCCCCAGTGAAGTCAACAGATATCTGTGAGGGTTTCCCAAAGCAGAGATGGATGTACACCCCCAGCAAGTCAAAGACTGTTGTATCCCCACAGAGTGTTGGTGGTGCTTATCCCCAGCAGTTTCTCGAGCGGATTGGGTGCAAAGGAGGTTCTTCCCCAGCAAGGGTGGCATTTCCCCAACAACAGTGCTATTCCCCGGCAGGGTGGAATGAGAGCGGTGACGAGTTCCTCAGCGGAGTGTCTCGTATTCCCTAGAGGAGTCCCTTGAGGGGGATGTTTTTCTTTTTATGCATTCATCATGAAGAATAAGCATAGCATATTGCATAGAAAAAATAATAATAAATCGCGTAGCATTTCCATAATTATGGAGCATTACGCAGAAAAATCAATCATTCATCATTGCAAGCATAAGCTAGTCTCAAGCCGTGGTTACCGTTTGAGAGGTGGTTGTGCCAGAAGCGAAGGTGTTACTCCGAAGAGTTTAGCCTCATGATTGGATCAGAGATGTACCCCAGTAGTGCGATACTGGAGGGAGTTTTTCCGTCGGGCCGAGATGGGAATGAAGATTGGAGGATGTTACGCGATCAGCGCGATTCAAGCCGTGGTTACCGCTTGAGGATTGGTTTTGCCGGACAATGAAGACGATACTCCGAGGAGTTCAGCATTGTGAGTTTGGAACAACAGTATTTCCCAGTCATCAGTAAGTGTCTGGTCGAGCTTGATTGGTGTCCTGTAAAACATCATCATTCGATGTTCAGTAAACGTCGAGTTAGTTCCCAGTCATTGTTTAATGTCTGGTCGATCATTATTCGATGTCCTGTCCACATCATTGTTTGATGTCCTGTCAACATCCTTGTTTGATGTCCTATCAACATCATTGTTTGATGTCCTGTCAACATCCTTGTTTGATGTCCTGTCAACATCATTGTTTGATGTCCTGTCAACATCCTTGTTTGATGTCCTGTCAACATCATTGTTCGATGTCCTGTCAACATCATTGTTCGATGTCCTGTAAACATCATTGTTCGATGTCCTGTCAACATCATTGTTCGATGTCCAGTAAACGTCGAGTTTTCTCCCAGTCATCAGTCAGTGTCTGGTTGAAAGTGTTACTCTGAGGAGTGTGGTACCATGACGTCAGATCAGCAGTGTTCCCCAGTAGTGCGATATTGGAGGAAATGTTTCCGTCGGACAGAGATGGAAATGATATCAGAAGACGGTACGCGAGCAGCGCGATTCCGGGGTTCAAATGGAGAAAAGGAGATGTTGCGGCATTTTATGGGGTCCAAATGAGGATTGGAGTTGAAGATTATATCCAGGATGAGGTCCGCAGGATTATCTTCTGTTCATGTGTCACCTTAGACTCGGGCTGAGGCCAATGGAGGTCGTTATAGGTGTCTTCCGAGGAAGAGTTACACATGCTACCTTCTTTATGAAGGTTTACCCTCTGATATGTCGCCCTCAGAGTGGTGTTTGGTGTTATTTCCGGCGTTGCCAGCGGAATTATCACGCGAGATTGGAGAACGGGGTTCAAATGGAGAAAAGGAAATGTGGAGACATTTTCTGGAGATGGGGTTCAAATGGAGAAAGGGAGATGTTGCGGTATTTTCTGGAGAACGGGGTTCATATTGGCGATCGCGGGTTATCGTCAGGCGACTGGGGTCCAAATCGGAGAATGGGGTCCATTTATTTTGGCAAACAGGAGAATGGGGTTCAAATGCAGAGATCTGAGGGTCGTTTGCGCAGAGAAAATTTCGGGGTTCAAGAAAATGAAAAAAGAGCAGAGAAAAATTTCGGGGTTCAAGAAAAGCATGAAAAAGAAGAGAATAATAATCCCGCGTGGATGAGTGGTGATCAGACCATGGTTATCCCTGTATTACCATTTATTTTGGTATCCAGGTCGACGTTTCAAGAATTTGTTTCTTCGCCGCTGCTGACAGGCGCTGTTAATTATTCATCCCATCAGAGTGCAAATTGTTCGTCTGTTCTTGGTATTCAATCACTCTTCATCCTGATCATCCGAAAGCCGAGGCTATTTCGTATCGACAGGTTCACAGTGGATTGAATAGGGGCAGCTGTAACACCTCAAAATTTGCCCTCTTCTCTTGGGACTAGCATTAACATTGTGCATATCATTTTAGGTCATTAGGCATTGCATATTGCATATCATGTGGTAACATTGTGCAAGTCATTCTCCCAAGTCTTGATCAGAAGATGAGGAAATCAAAGTGCAAGCCTAGGGTTTATTGACTGATCATGGGCCATCTGAGGATTGGACTGTGGATTAGGGTTTTATGATTCTCCAAGGACATTGATCTTCATATTGATTGAATTGATACATCATCATCATCATGGTTGGATGTCATCAGGAGATTGAAGAAGATTCCTTGAGATTAGGGTTTTGACCACTGGTCAACCCTAATCAGTTGCATTGGGCCAATCAGGGCATAATCAGGAGATGAGGTCTGTGATGGTTATGAGGATCATTCTTTGATTATATTGTGCTTATTGAGGCTAGGGTGTCACCCTTGAGCCATTTCAGTTGAAGATTGGGGTTCAAATTGATCTATGCATTGCCAGATTCATCTATCAGATGAAAAGTCAACTGTGGTCAACTGTATATGATCTGATGGATTTGAAGGTGGAAATGAGTTGGATACACTTCATTCATGTTGGAACAAGTGTTATATGACATCTCAAAGCTTAAGAATGAAGGAAATCAAGTCAGGACAAAAACTGCCAAAAATAGAAAGTGACTTGTAATGGAAGTTTCCAAAAATGGAAAGTTTTGGACCTCAAAGCCACGTGTCCAAGGAAGCTTCAAATGCAAATTTGTTCAACATGAAAGTTGTAGATCTTGTTCTCACCTTTCCAAAAAGTCCAAGAACTTGAAAATCCAGTGTATGGTTGGAAAGTTATGGCTCAGTGAAATTCAGAAATGACCCGTAATCAGGAGGCCATAATTTCCACATACTTTGTCCAAATTGCAAGTTCTTTATATGCACAAACTCCATTTGACATGTACTTTCATGGTGCATAATTGGATTTGTCCAAAAATGGCCAAGGAAAAAAGTCACTTTTCAACTGGACAACTGAATTGGACCAGGGGCAAAATTGTCCAACTGTCAAAATATTTGGAATTTTGAGATGGGACTTTTTCCAACACCTCAGGAATGGCATTTAGAATGTGTTTGAATCCTCATTTCATGGCTAGGCTTTGCAAATTGAGTTTTGGTTTGAAAAGTGCAATGGTTGAAATTGGACATTATGCCATCAAAGGGTGAAATTGCAAAATACATGACCAATTGAAATGAGAATTGTTTCTACACATTACATATGGTATTTTGGACTTGTTGGAACCAAATTTGAGCTGGCATGTGCTGTCATGTGGAAGTTACAATTATGCCCTCACTTGTTAATAACCAATTTCACTTAACATTTCCAAATTGCTAATTATGTGATTAGAGCTTGGATTAAGTGCACATATATATTCATAATCATTGGTTAAACATAACAGAAATCACATTCTTCAAAGTTGGATCTCAAAACTCTCCAAATTCTCTCAAAACCCTCAAGAACACCAACACCTTCAATTCCAAAATTCATCATCAATTCTCAACCATTTTTCGTGATTCTTTTTGATTTGGACTCCTTGCATCATCCTCTAGAACTGTTTGTGGTATTTGGAGCATGAAAGGCATCGAATCGTGACTGCATCTTCAAGAGCATCCATGGTGAAATCGGATTTTGAGCTCTAGGATCAACATCAATTGGAACTGGACACACCTATCACCTTCCTCATCATACTTCTACTTCTGTTTGAAGAAAAAAGCGCGAAGAACAGCTCTATCGACACTGCCATTTCCAGGTTTGAGCAAAAATCGATCATCACCATTTGCTTAATAATTATATGCGTTAGAAAGAGCATGAAATGTAGGTTCTGATGATGCTTGTGGTTTTAGGAATAGTGACCTGTAGCGTGAGATATCGTGAATTGAAATTATGAATGCAAACCCTAAATGCTTCGATCCGCACGATTCAGGAATTGTTAGGTCAAATTGGATAGATATTTGTAATCCTCATGTTCAGACGAATCCAACGACTATAAGCTTGCTGATTTTCGTGAACTTTTGATGTTCTTCATTTTTTTTAATTTCTGGAAATGTGTGTGTTGAAGACGATGAGAGAGATGAGTTTGATCCAAAAAGCAGTTTGAAAATTCAAATTGGAAGTTTCCCTCCCGCGCCAAATTAATTACAATTATGCCACTGCTATTTTAATTAATTTAATTAAATTCTAAAAAATATTTTAACACCTTTAAAAATTCATAAAAAATAGTAGAAAAGTCCAAAAAATATGGAGATTTTTTCTATGACTTTGTTGACTTGTCTAGATGATTTTTGACCTATTGGTCAAAGTTGTGCTTGGTGAAAATGTTGTTTGGCATAGGCTTTTCTCACACATGTGCCATATTTTGCTACATTTTGCTAATTGATTCATGAAATGCTCATATCATTAAATAAATTCTTGAAAATTTTTGTGATGATTCTTGACTGGTTGATGTTCATTTATATGTAAATTTCATGCATTTTTGATACCTGGTCATTGAGCAGCAAATTATGGAACTTAGGTGTGACAATTTGTGTCACACCTCTTGATGTCAACTTTCTGGAATTTTTTACATGACCTATACTTGTTAGAATTGATTGAAATTTTGCATGATGATTGGTTGGCATGTTGAGATGTTGTATGAATTTTTGTGGAATTTTACACTGCATTTTCTAATTGATTGTGAATTTTCATTTCTGGTGATTAAATTTGCAAGCTCATGTGACATAGTTTGGTAGAATGATTGGGAAATCCTCATATGGTATTGTATGATCATGAAATTTGATATGCATGAACTAGACACATGTTAGGACCTCCCTGTTTTGGTCCCATCCATTTCTTTTTTGTTTTCATTGAGATATGAATTTTTGAAGTGGATGTATGCATTGATGTTGTGAATTGAAGCATGTAATTGTGTCTGTTTTTGTTTATTTTCATTGACATGGTTCCATTTGCCCAATTGAGCTCAAATTTGGTGTGCCATACCTGGATTAGCCCCTGTTTAGGTGTAAATAATTTGAGAATTTTTAGGTTTGTTTTGGTATGGATTTGAGTGCAATAATTCTGTTTGCATGTTTGGTGCTTCATTTGAACTAGTTTGCCTTATTTTGTGCATAACATGAGCATGATGAATGATATAAACATGAGACCAAGGATGTTTGCTCTTGTTTGACTTTAATTTCAGATTGGTTTGTGAATGCCTTGCTGTTTAAGGATTTTTTCTTGTTTTGGACCCTAGGCTTGGCCTAGTGGTCTAGTTGCTAATGTTTGCTTGATTTTTCAGGATCAAAGGCATAATGCACATGGAGAATGATCCAAATCAACTTTGATTGATGTTGTTGATGTTTGTACACTAACATAATTGTGTTTTGTAGGTTGTGAAGCATAGGCTTGAGCTTTGGCTTGCCTTGTTGTGCATTGAGTTGTATAGTTTGACTGATTGAACTTGCTGTTTGGTTTTGTCTGTCTGAGTACTAACTGTGTTTGATTGTTTCCAGGTACCTTTAGTTGCTCAGTTCCTTGTGAACTTTTGCTTTGCTTTGCTTAAGCAACTTGCATTGAGGTAGGTCCTCTTGACTTCATGTAGTCTGGAGACCCGGCTGTTACCGGGCCGGGCAAATAAATGTCTGAAGTCCTCCTTAAGAGGCAATGATTGTGGTTGTTTATTTTTAAGCCCAAGCAGGTGAAAGTCCTTTAAATAAGGCAATTGGTGGAAGGAAGGGGTACGCAGTCTACCCCCCACTATTCAGTTGAGTCTTCTCCTTGCTCCCATTACATGGTTGTAGCATTGAGATCAAAAGCCCAAGATCTGTGCAGTGCACATTGAGTCAGAGTCATCGAGTATAGAAGGGTTTCCCTATTCTGGACCCATGCTCATTTGTCAGCTCTCCCTGGTTAGGGATAAGAGCTGTGAGGTCTGATCCTCACTTCATCCCATCATCTGCTTCACCTTAGCCTCGTAATGGCAAGGTTAAGAGCAAACACAGCCTGTACAGACGATTGCTTAGGCAGTCAAACCTGATTGATTGAGCCCCCTTGTTTGGCTATAGTGCGTGTTATGTGGATATCTGATTGACATGCTTGTTTGAGATACCTGTTCTCATTTGATGATATATGATTGTATGCTTGTGTGCTAGCTTCTTTCCTGGTTAGGTTAGTTTGCTTATGCAAGTAGGATAGAAAACCGAACTTAGGGTTAACGATGCATGACAACATTAGGCTCGAGTCTCAGCTCCCTAGTGTCGTGTTTTCCCCTCGGTTTCTGGTTAGCAATTTAGTCCCTTTCAGGGGAACTACATCGCCCTGATCCTTGTTCCAGACAAGGTATGTAGGCAGGTGGTCGTGCGAGACCACTCCGGGCAACCTTTTTCTTTTTTGCGTGTGTTTACTTGTTATCTGACTGTGTGTTTTGGTTCGGATGCCGACGTAAGCCCAATGATTGGCTGTCGGGCTCCACGTTTGCCCTTTTGAGTGTGTTTTGGTTCGGATGCCGACGTAATTCCATCCAGTGGTTGTCGGGCTCCATGTTTGCCACCCTTGCTTGTTTGTATGTTTTGTGTTGTTTGGCGTGCGTAAGCCGAACTACAGTGGCTCTGATTCTTGTTCCAGACAAGATATGTAGGCATAAGGTGCGATACCTTATCGAGCTCGTTCCTCCTAACCCCACCTGCGTTCCCCTGTGTGTGTGTGATGTCTAGCAACCTTTTCTTTTCTTAGAACGTGGATCCCGTCGAGTACGACGGACGTGAGGGGTGCTAATACCTTCCCCTCGCGTAACCGACTCCCTTACCCTTTCTCTCTGGTCGCGAGACCATGTTCTTTCCAGGTTTCTCTGAGCGTTTCCTTTCCCTATCTTGGGATAAATAACGCACAGTGGCGGCTCTGTGTGTTTTTATTTTTTAGCTCGCCGGTTGATTTTTCGCAGGATGCGACAGCTGGCGACTCTGCTGGGGAATACGATGTAGACCTAAGGCATTGAGCTCGATCATAAAATCTATGCTAAAGGCATTGAGGTCGATTAAGAAAAGATTGAAGTAATAGAAAGACTCTCGTCCCCTGTGAATGTTAATGGAGTGAGAAATTTCATGGGTCATGCAGATTTTTATAGGAGATTCAATAAAGATTTTTCAAAAAATTTGAAACCCTTGTGTAACCTGCTGTAAAAAAAATGAATTCAATTTTGATAAAGAATGCCTAAAATCTTTTTCTATCATAAAAAATAAGTTGACAACCACCCCTGAAATTATGTCTCATAATTAGGAGTTGCCTTTTGAAATTATGTACGATGCAAGTGATTATACGGTTGGGGCAGTTATTAGCCAAAGACACGCAAAACAATTTCATGCAATTTACTATGCTAGAAAGGTTTTAAATCATAATCAAGTGAATTACACCACCACTGAAAAGGAATTGCTAGCGGTAATATTTGCTTTGGAAAAAGTCCGTTCTTACTTAATTGGTTCCAAAGTTATTATTTTTACACATCATACAGCGTTGAAGTACTTATTCGACAAGAGTGACTTCAAACCGAGATTGCTAAGACGAGTGCTTTTGTTACAAGACTTTGATTTGGAAATCAAAGACAAGAAATGAGTAGAAAATATGGTGGCAGACCACCTTTCGAGGTTAGAAAATGGGGAAGTAACCACAAATAACCAATGTATTACAAAGACCTTTCCAGATGAGCAACTGATGGCGATTAGTGAAAGACATTAGTTTGCGGATATGGTAAATTAGAAGGCAACAAATGTCGTCCCATAAGAATACACTTGGATGCAAAGGAAACACTTATACAAAGAGGCAATTTTTTATTTATGGTATGATCCATATTTGTTCAAGAGAATCCCTAATGGTTTACTTCACATGTGTGTTGCAGGTAGAGAAACAGATAGCGTTATATGGCATTGTCATAACTCAGCATATGGAGGACACCATATTGGAGAGAGAATGACGTCGAAGATACTTGAAAATGGGTTTTGGTGGCCTACTCTATTTAATGGATGTAAGTTATATGTGTCTACATGCCTAGAATGTAACAAAACAGGTAACATCTCAAAATGAGACGAAATGCCCTTGAATATTATGCTTGAAGTATAACCATTTGATTATTGGGGAATTAATTTTATGGGTCAATTTCCCCAATCAAACACGTATCTTTATATTCTGGTATGTGTTGATTATGTCACTAAATGGGTGGAGTCATTATATGTAGTGCTAATGATGCCCAAGCTATTATTAACTTTTTGAAAATAATATTTTTTCCAGATTCGGTGTACCCAGGGTACTTAATAGTGATAGAGGGACACATTTTTGTAATAGATATTTGGAACGAACATTGGAGAAATATAATATTAAACACAAGGTGTCCATGCTATATCATCCCCAAACATGTGGTCAAGTAGAGGTATCCAACAGACAGCTAAAGCAAATACTGGAGAAAACTATAGTAGCATCGAGAAAGGATTGGTCAACAAAATTGGATGATGCCCTATGGGCATATAAAATAGATTTCAAAACTCATTTAGGTTTTTCTCCATATCAACTAGTATATGGGAAAGCATGTCACCTTTCAGTCGAATTGGAGCATAAAGCATATTGGGCAGCGAAGTTCCTAATATTTGATGAAAAGTTGGATGGGCAAAAGAGGTTGTTAAAATTGAATGAATTGGAGGAGATGCGATTGTCCGTGTATGAAAATGTGTTGATTTATAAGGAAAGGGCAAAAAGATATCATGACAACAAACTTGTACGGAGGGATTTCCATGTGGGACAACAAGTATTACTATTTAATTCACGGTTGAGATTATATATAGGAAAGTTGAAGTCCAAGTGCTCAGGACTATTTGTGGTCACCAAGGTTTGTCAAAGTAGGGCTATTGAAATTCAAGATCCCGGGGACATGAGAAAATTTAAAGTGAATCACCAACGACTTAAGCATTATTATGGAGGAGAGATTCCAAGTGGAAACGCCTCCTTAATATTGTCAGACACCTATTTTCTATCGTCAAGCTATTGACAGAAAATAAGCGTTGGATGAGAGGTAACCCATCAGTTTTAATTAGTTTTTGTTTTGTAGAATTTAGTTTATATTCAAGACCATTCTAATAGGAAGTAGAAACTCAAGCATAAATTTTCCATGAAGATCTCAATTGTCTTTAGTAAACAAGTTTGTAGTTGTTTATGTTTTTTTTCTTCAGATTACAAGTTTAACACTTTAGAATTGAACAGATGATCCAAAAGAAACTTACAAAAGCAACTAGAAACTTGAAGGAGAAGTGTCATACCCAAATATTTGCTCGTTAATCTTGCAAGACATTTTTCAAGGTACTTCAATTCATTTTTCAAGACACTGATCTTAAAGGAACAAAGACCCAGCACACAGGTGGCCAAATCCAGAAAATGGCTTAAAATGGCTTGCTCGCTAGGCGAGCAAAATCCTTCGCCTAGCGAAGCTTGCGAATACTAGAAATTTTGGGCTTCATTGTGAGCCCATTAGGTCATAAAAAATCATTATAAATACCACAACTTCAGTCAGAAGAGGGGGGGACGAAAAACAAAGAAAAAAGGGAGACAGACGGACGGAGACAGAAAGAAGGAACAGCAAACCCTGGAGGCTAACCTAGAGAATTCAGAGCAACCCTAAAGGAAACCCTGAAGGAAACTCATCTGCACAAAGGTTACCTCCGCCCAACTCAATCCGGCACCAACCCTAAGAGTGATCTGCCAATTCAACGTTGCAATTCAATTGCCAACAGGGTGTGGAGCTTGCTGAAATCGTACTGTTCTTAAATTCAAAACCCGCAGCCGTTCGCTAGCACATCGCTAAGCGAACATGTAGCGAGGGTTCGCCAGGCCCTCGCTAGGCGAGGCAGCAGCGAACATGACAGTCGCTGATTTTTCTGTTCTGATTTTTGCTAATCCGACATGTTTTATTGTAACCATGCATGGTTTACCTGACATTATTACTGTTGTGATTCCTTTGGGTTTGGTGCAACTCTCGATTGCACCCTGATTTGGTATTCTGACCTGTTTGCTGAATATTGTAAGGGCTCACATACTCCTGGAAAAGGTAGCTTGCTAGGTATTCCCCTTTATTTGTGGGATACCCCTGTGGAGACTCATCCTAATTACCTAATTGATTATAATGTGGAGATTCATCCTAATTACCTAATTGATTATAATGTGGAGATTCATCCTAATTACCTAATTGATTATAAAATATTGCCTTTGAGTATGTGATCTTGGACCTCTCTTTGTTGCCTTACGGTATTACGGTATTACGGTCATGTCCCGCGAATGTGGGGATACACTTAGCAAAGACCCTTCGGTTAAATCATTATGTCCCTACAAGATAAATCATAGTCCCTCGGATGTTGCCTACGAATATATGATTTTGTCCCTCGATGAGCCGTCGTTGTAGCCTACGGTTAAATGATGATTGTCCCTTCGAATGCTAAGGTATCCTTACGAATGTTGCCTTCAATGACCAATCGATGACCCTTCGATGTCCCTTTTACATCCAAAGGATAAAACTACTTACTTCTCAATAGTAAGGACAGTTTTACCCTCATAAGGATAGGAAATGCCCATAAAGACCTTGGGTAGGTATAACTCTTAATTGCTGACTCACAACCTAAAACATCTTTCATGCATCACACTTTGCAAAACATCTACTAGAAAATCACCACTTGGTATACATTCATACTAGAATCATTGCCAAGTTATATTTTTCTAAACAGCTTTCAAAATTAAACGAGATAAATACTTTGTGTACATTCGTACAAGAATCATTACAAAGTTAAGCTCTCTTTTCAAAACATTTTCTAAGAAATTCACAAACACTTTTTCAGGCAAGAAAAAAAAACATAAGTGATCAAGCAATTAAGAGCCCATGGATAACCATGGATACAAAGGGTGCTAACACCTTCCCTTTGTATAATGTACCTCCCGAACCCAAAATCTAATTAAGGTCTTTCCTGTTCTTTTCCACCTTTCCTTATTGGATAAAAGAAAATTCGGTGGTGACTCTTGCTATCCGCGACATTTGCTTTCCAAAGCAAAAACACACCAAAAGTCAGTTCACCGTATGACAGAACTGGCGACTCTGCTGGGGACCCTTAAAAAGAGAGGTTGCCTTAAAAAACAAGATCACTTATTTGAATTGTCTGATTTACTTTTAAGGGATTGCTTGGGTATTTTATGCTTGAGTGAAAGATCCTACACCCGGATCTAGTGTACCTTAGGTAAGTAGCAAGAGATCATCGCGACTATTCGGCGTATACTGGAATGGTTAAAATGATGGTTACGGTTAACGTGACACTTTGGATGTCCTGATGTTCCTCATGTTTACTTGAGGAAAAATTTGGCGTCCGCGTGGTGTCATCAAAGCGTTAACCAGACCTTTAGAACTCTAATTGACTCATCCTAGCCATTAGAAAGTAGTGAGATAACTGACTTCGGTTCCGACTGGGGTTGGTTGAGACTCGATACTACACTCTTTGAGATTGGACTTTAGGGAAGCTTTGGTCAACCAATTGGTGTTGCACTGAAGTGGACTTAAAGGAAGGTCAATGATTGGAGATCCTTTTAGAACCCGATTACTATTCTAGGACAGGTGGAACCAACCAAACTTCAGTGGGGAGGGTACTTACCTATGGAACTCATACAAGCCATAAAAACCTAGGAATGATTGCGGTGTGACTTGTTTGTGTTTGTTACTTACATAACATCATAACATCATAACATCATAACATCATGACATCATGGCATTGTACTAACCATTTCAAGGACTTATGGATTTAACTTTGCTCTGTTTTGTAAGGCTATGGCTTCCAGGAAGACCATCCGGATCAATCTTGTAGCGATCTCTCCTCAACTCAAGAATTTATTTCCCTCTTTTGGTGGTTTACGCAAAGTTAAATTTCAAAAGTCCTTGAAAACATTTCATACATTGCATAGCATAACATAACATTGCATAACAAGTACTCTAAAGGATCAATGTTCTCACGGTCTTCATTGCAAACAGAAAAATGGCTCTCGAACAAACTGTCAAAGATCTCCAAGCTCAAAATGCTCAATTCCAGGAGATGATCTTGAACTTATCCAAGGGGCAGGAGGAACTGAAGGCTCTCTTGCTCGAGAAGAAGAAAGACAAGAAACCTGTGAGTTACATTAACCTGGGGAGAAGGCTCAAAGGACAGGCTGCAGGAGTCAAGATTAGAATTCCGAAGGATCAAGAAGAGGAGACAGAGAATGATTCGGAAGAGAAGAATGTTGATCTCTTCAACCATGAGGACGACGATGAAGATTATGAAAATGAACAGTACTCTCCAAAAGATGATAAGTACAAGTTGCTGGAAGAACGTATGCTAGCTATGGAGGGTCAGAAGGCGCCCGATCTGGATTTCGAAGGCTTAGGTCTGGTCTCTGATGTGGTCATTCCGCGTAAATTCAAGGTCCCCGCTTTCACTAAGTATGATGGTGTGTCTTGTCCTCAGATGCATCTGAGAGCTTATGTGAGAAAGATTCAGCCGTATACCACTGATAGGAAACTATGGATCCATTTTTTCCAAGAGAGTCTGGCTGGCACACAGTTAGAATGGTACTATCAGCTCGAGAGCTCTAACATCCGCACCTGGACTGATTTAGCGACAGCTTTCTATAAGCACTACCAGTATAATTCTGAGTTGGCACCTACTCGGCTACAGTTGCAGAATATGACTATGGGATCTAAAGAAAGCTTCAAAGAATATGCTCAGAAATGGAGAGATTTGGCTGGCAGAGTCAAACCTCATATGACTGATCGAGAATTAGTGGACATGTTCATGAGCACACTGACTGGCCCATTCTACAGCCATCTATTGAGGAGTTCCTCGTCGGGTTTCACTGAACTTATATTAACAGGTGAACATGTTGAAAGCGGCATTCGAAGTGGAAAGATATAGGCGGCTACCTCTGATCCTCCGGAGACTCCTAATGTCATCACTGCTCCTCTGCCTAATCTTGACAAGACTGTCAATGCTGTGGAAGATGCTGATAACGATTGTGACTTGGATAGCTGGATTTTCCTAACAATTGGTGATGGACTCGACAATTGGAAGGCTGAGGACACTATCCTGATTTCCTTTAGTCAGGAGTAATTGTTATTGCTTATTTTAATGTATTAAATTTTGTTAAAGGTTTTGTCATTTTCATAAGCATATTCACATTCAATAAATCAATGGACCTTTTGCATTCAAATATTGCGCTCTTTATCTTTCCTGTCATCTTTTAAACAAGCTATGTTTTCTCACACATACTCACGTAACAAATTGCCGATCCATATCCACTCTGGATCCTGTTGATAGTAACTCTGTTACTGTTCATTATGACTTTGAAAATCCGATCTACCAGGCCGAGGATGGAAGTGAGGAAGATTGTGAAGTCCCTGGAGAACTTGCCAGACTGTTACTGCAAGAGGAAAAGACTATCCAGCCGCATGAGGAATCAATTGAAACTGTAAATCTGGGTACTGAAGTAGACAAGGAAGAAGTCAAAATAGGAGCAGGCTTAGAAAACAGTGTCAAAGAAAGATTGATTCAGATGTTACATGACTATGTAGAAGTTTTCGCTGGAAAAATCAAGAGATAATATGGAATGATGAATGTCAAGAAGCTTTAGACAAAATCGAGAAGTATCTCCAAGAACTTCCAATTCTTATGCCACCAGTTGAAGGAAGACCTCTAATCATGTATTTGACCGTGTTAGAAAATTCAATGGGGTGTGTGTTGGGGCAACATGACGAGTCTGGTCGAAAAGACCATGCCACATACTACCTTAGCAAAAGTTTACCGACTGTGAAACAAGATACTCGCAGCTCGAGAAAACTTGTTGTGCTTTGGCTTGGGCTGCTCGCCGACTAAGACAGTATATGTTGAATCATACCACTTTATTGATTTCTAAGATGGATCTTATATACATCTGAGAAACCTGCTCTCTCCGGAAGAACAACAAGATGATTACTGAACTCTGTACGCAGTTCAAAATAAAACACCATAACTCTTCTCCGTACCGGCCAAAGATGAATGGCGCCGTGGAGGCTGCTAATAAGAATATCAAGAAGATCATACAAAAGATGACAGTAACATACAAAGACTGGCATGAGATGTT
Organism: Lathyrus oleraceus; assembly: GCF_024323335.1. Lineage (NCBI taxonomy): Eukaryota > Viridiplantae > Streptophyta > Magnoliopsida > Fabales > Fabaceae > Lathyrus > Lathyrus oleraceus. Next base: position 340,182,045 of record NC_066583.1, read on the forward strand.
ACCCTTTGCTCTTCATGGTTATCGCACTTCAGTACGCACTTCGACAGGGGCAACGCCTTTCTCTTTAGTCTACGGAATGGAAGCCGTTTTACCGGTGGAAGTTCAGATTCCCTCTCTAAGAATTATGAAAGATGCAGGCTTAGAGGAAGACGATTGGATTCAGACTGGACTCGATCAAATAAATTTGATTGATGAAAAGAGACTCGCGGCTGTTTGTCATGGACAGATATATCAGAAGCGCATGACCCAGGCGTTTAATAAGAAAGTCAAGAGACAGGTATATCAAATTGGCGACTTGGTAATAAAGCGTATCATTCTACCACAAGGTGATTCTAGAGGCAAATGGACCCCCACATACGAAGGGCCGTTTGTAGTTAAGAAGGTATTCTCTGGTGGAGCCATGATGCTTGCTACAATGGATGGCGAAGACTTCCCGCATCCCGTGAACGCAGACATAGTTAAAAAATACTACGCATAAAAGAGACCCGCTAGATCGACGTATCTAGGCAAAAAAGTAAGGGCATCCCGGCAAACCAAAAGGGTTCGGGCAAAAATTAGGGATAAACATATAAAAATGTACACCCGGCAAGTCGAAAACCCGAAAAGGCGGCTTGGGCAAGAAAGGGTATCCTGGTGGACTGAAAACCTGAAAAGACGGTCCAGGCAAAAATTAGGGATTAAAGCGTATGACTATGTCCCGTTCTAGGTCAGCTTCACCCAAGTCAAAGGGACTGAACAAGCCAATCACTTCTATCCGACAGCAGGAGATGAGAGGCTTGAAGACATAATGACAGTAGTGAAATTAAAATCAATAGGACTTTTTCTTCATAGCTTTTTCTTTGTTTTCTTGATAATTTCCTCTTACTAGGATCTCTGTCTCCTTGTACTCAAATTGCCTGTTTATAGGCCCTCTGTCAAAATCAATACAATTTTATTTCCAAAAGATGCTTTTGTTTTACTTTCTCTGTTTTGTTTGCATAAACGTCCATTGATTTGATTCGAATGAGTATATGCGTTTGAACATGATTGATGTTTACCGAAAATACATGCATAAAATGGCAATAGCAGTTACTAAAAGACTTTAGGGTCGAGGATAAGATCTAACCATGCTTTCCAACAAGTCCGGTTACAAATCCTTTCCCCAGCAAAAACCAGTTATTCCCCAGAAGAAATTGGCATCACTAGACAGACTGGTCATCTCTTCTATCCCCAGCCAGGCTCTGTTGAATATTTCTATCATCAGACAGAAATCAAGTATCCCCAGCTAAGAAAGGGTCATCAATACAAGTATCTCTAACCAGAATATTGGGATTTATTTTCCCCTGGAAGAACTTTTCAGACACATAATTCATTCATTACATCATTTCACAGCATACGCATGCATATAATGTTCGCATTTATTTTTGAAAGCATAAAACATCTCATGCATCATGACATGGCATGAGGCTAACTTTATTTTTCAGGTTAATTATCCTCCTGATACAGTCAAAATAAAGATCCATTCAGACGGACATCTTGTCGCATCCGCGAAAAACAACCGGCGGGCTAAAACAAAATAACACAGAGCCGCCACCGTGCGTTATTTATCCCAAAAGAGGGAAAGGAAACGCTCGAAGTAAACCTGGAAAAGGCATGGTCTCGCGACCAAAGAGAATGGGATCGGGAGTCGGTTATGCGAAGGGAAGGTATTAGCACCCCTACGCATCCGTCGTACTCGACGGGATCTACGCTCAAAAGATAGAAAAAGGTTGCTAAAACAAACATCACACACACACACACACTGAAGACAACACAGGTGGGAGAAGAGGGGAGAGGGCTCGCTAGGACATCGCATCCTATGCCTACGTATCTCATCTAGAATGAGAATCAGAGCTACCGTAGTTCGGCTCACGCACGCCGAAACAAAACACACGCACACAGGCAAACATGGAACCTGAACGCCAATCGCTGGACTTACATCGGCTTCCGAACCAAACAAACCCACACTGGAAACCAGATGCCACTTGATGGACTTATACCGGACTCCAAGCACACAACAAGAGGATACAGAATGTCAATTGTTGGGCTTACATCCGTCTCCTAACACACACAAGAACACACAAGCAACAAGTTACTAAGGAGTCGGGAACTCGAGCCTAGCAACTGTCAAACAAAACACACGCAAAAAAAGAAAAGGGTGCCCGAAGAGATCTCGTACGACCTCCTGCCTACGTACCTCATCTGGTATGAGGATCAGGGCAACGTAGTTCCCCTTAACAGGGGAGAAAGACTAGCCTAACCAGATACAGAGGGAGACACAACTAGGGAGACTATGACTCGAGCCTAGATGTTATCATGCATATCATCCCTAAGTTAAGGTTGCTATCTAACTTGCTCAGGCAGCAAGCTAATCCTAACCAGGCAAAGCAAAGCATGCAAGCATAATCAAAACAAAGCAAACATTCACAATTAGCACACACTATATACAGACAAAGTGGGCTCAAACAAGGGTTAGACTGCCAAAGCAAGTCAACTGTATCAGGGTGATGTTAGCTCTTAACCCTGACATTGAGAGTCAGGGTGAAGCAGATGAAATAGGAAGTGAGGGGTGTGCCTCACAGCTCTTATCCCTGACCAGGGAGAGCTTCAGACAAAGGAAGTGTGGGTTCAGAAAGTGGGAACCCTTCTACACTTATGACACTGACTCAACAGATCTTGGGTTAATATCCTCAAGGCATCAACATGTAATGTGAGCCAAGGGATGACTCAACAGAATAGCAGGAGATGGATTGCACATCTCTTGTGTCTGCCAATTGCCTTAACAATGGTCTTTTCCTGCTTGGGGACAAAGATAAACAATCACAGGCATTGCCTCTTAAGGAGGACTTCAGACAGGTGCCTGGCCAAGTAACAGGCCAGGTCTTCCAGACTACATGGAGAAACGAAATTCTACCTCAATTGGTTAAGCAACCAAGCAACAGCACAAGCAAGTTCAAAATGAACTATAGCAACTAAGGTACCTGAAATCAATCTAACATAATCAGTACACAGCGCAAACAGTCAAACAGACAAGTTAAAAGTCAACAGTTAACTGTACACAAGCAATGCATCAAGCAAAGCACAAGCCAATGCTCAACACAAATGACTTAGAAGCCACCTACAAAACAAACTTAATGTTAATCAACATCAATCAAACAAGCAACTTAAGCCAAGTGAATTAATTCCTCCATGCCATATGCTTTTTGTCCTGAAAATACAACTCAAACATTAAGCACTAACCACTAGGACATGGCCTAGGGTCAAAATGAGAGCAATAAACCAAAACAGAACATGAAAATTATCAAAAATCAAGTTCAATCAATTTAGAAACAAATCCAAGTGGTCTCACATTCATATCATCAACCATTATCATTTCATGAGGCAAAGAGTATAAAGCATTCAATTTAGAACCTCATAGGACCAAACAGAAAGATCCAATTCAAATCAACTTACAAACAATTCAATAAATTCCCAAAACATTCATGGCTAAATAACACTCACTAAAGGATCATCATACCAAATTTCAGGCCATTTGAACAAAGGGAAACAAGTCAATTAAATTCATCAAGCCAAAGCATACTCAAACAAGCTCATACAAGGCATTAAATCATGCATCAACTTCAAGCAATCATAAAACAGAAACCAAACATGATAAATGAGTGAAACCAAAACCATGGCAAACTTCAAGATGTCTATAATACACATGCGAAATTTCAAGTCCATCCAATAAACCACCAGAATTTCACAAAACATATGAGATCATGACTCACAAAAGGTTCACAATTGGTCAAACAGGGAGGAAAATCTCAATCAAATTGGAAATGCACTCAAAAAATCCACAAAAATTCACATTCAAGCTAAACATCCAGAAGATCCAACATGCAAAAATTCAGGTCATTTTGAGTTCATATGGCATGGTAACAAAAATCAAGAAGTTGGACATGAAATGGTGTGACACAAATTGTCACACATTCAATGATCATAGCATATCTCACAATCCAGGAATGAAAAAATCACAAACTATATACCAAAATGCTCCTTAAGGTGTCTAGATTATGCATACAAAATTTCAGCTCCATCCAATTAAGCATCACCATTTCATGATCAAAATGGTAAACAAGGTGCAACAAATGATATGTATGAGCAAACCCTAGCCAAAACAGAAATCCACACGTGCACAATTTTTGAAAAAATAACCAAAAAATAGTAGAGGTTACAAGGATCATGGCACAAAAAATTTCATATTAATTGGATCAATAGTTTAGGAGTTATGATTTTTCTAATGTGAAGAAAAAATAAAAAAATGTGAATGAAGGCATGTGAAATATGTAAGGCATATGGAAATAAATGTCCAAAGGTAAAAATGGAATTGTCATAGTGGAGGATCGAAGGGAAGCCATTTTTAAAAAGTAGCGCGCGCTACTGTAGGGACCTGGACACGTGGTCCAGTCACATGGCCAATAACACCTTAGCGCATGCAGCATGGCGCAAAGTGGATCAAAACGTGTTCTGGAGAAGAAATTTCAAATGTTCATCGTGTTCATCCCAAACCCTAAGCTCAAGAACAAATGTTCACTAAAATTAACAAAACGCATATCATTGGAAAGGTCTCACAATGCACAACACGAATCCAGCAATAATTTGGCTTAATTCTTCCTAGTTTAAAAGTTTCGAAGACAAACATATTCACATGTGAAACTTCCAATCAATGTAACTTGTTCAATACTTGATGAAAATTAACGATTCAAATTGCAGATTACTCTACATGGAAGGATCTACAAGAAGCACTTATCAATTTTAAGAATTATCAAACTCGAAAACTCACCTTCAAGAATTGGCAGAAGTGAAAACTCGTGTTCTAGGCCATGGCAATGCAAAACAGATGCTCCTTGATGCTTGTAGGAGTGAATGAAGCAAGGTTTGAATGTTGATTGTACACGATTTTGCTGAAAACTCAAATTGCCATTGCTGAAGCTCACTTTAACAGTCCACGATTTGGCTTGGAAATGATGAAATCTTGCTTCAATTAGCTTCCAAAATGCTCATGGATCAAGGATTGGTGAAGATCAATGCAAGGTTTTTGCAAATTTTTGAAGAAAAAGTGAGAGAAAAAGATGAAGAGTTTTTGGATTTCTAGATCTAGATTTCAATTCTGTTATGATTAATCAGAAAACAGTTATGATTTAGCTTATATATGTGATGTTAATGATGTTGGTAATCATGTTTAGTGTTAATGCAATGGATTAGTGAAAATGCAAGTTTCATGCTAAATGGCAAAATGGCCAATTCACCCTCTCAAGTGAAAACCAATGTAACAGTGTAATTTCTGGTTTGGAGCAAGTTTAAAATGATGTTTGTGAGCTGATGCAAGTGGAATTGAGTGAAAACAATGAATAATTTTCAAAATGACCTTTTTTCCCTCCAAATTCAAAATAGGTTCACTTGAAAAATGGACTTTTTGTGTGAGCAAAATTCATGAAATGCAATGTTTGTTTTGGATAGAGGACATCAAAAGAAATTTGCTCCAAAAAGTCTCACTCCATTTGGCCTTGTGATACAAAAGTTATGCACCTTTGAAATTCAACATTTCTTGACAAAGATCAATCCATAATTTGCCAACCACAAATGAGAAATTCATGTTCTTGGATTTTTTGGAAAGGTGAGAGCAAGATCTACAACTTTCATGTTGGACAAAATTTCATTTGAAGCATTTTTGGACATGTAATTTTAAGGAGAAAACCTTTCCATTTTTGGCAATTTTGAATTACAAGTCACTTTCTATTTTTGGAAAGTTTTCATCTAACTTTATTTTCTTCATTGTTTTTTTTTTTGAAATGTCAAATGAAACTTGTTTGGACATGAATGAAGTGTCTCTAACCCTCTCCCACCTCCAAATCCATCAGTTGACTTGTGGTTGACTTTTGTTGACTGATAGATGAATTTCAGCTTGACTGTTGAACTTGAGCTTCAAACTCTTGATGAAATGGCTCAATGATGAAACCCTAGCTTCCATAAGCTCAATATAGTCATATGATGATCCCCATATCCATTGAAAACCTCATCTCCTTGACAAACCTTGATTGGCATAATTCAGATGATTAGGGTTGACCAGAGGTCAAAACCCTAATCCCAAGGTATCTAATCAAGCAAAATGAATCTCTTGGTGATGACAAAAACCATGATGATGATGATGTACCATTGCTACCAAGATGATGCTCAACCTCCTTGAGGAACCATGAAACCCTAACTGATGCACAACCCTCAGATGGCTAGTGATCATTTCAATGAAACCCTCAGCTTGAATCTCCACCTCTTTGTCTTCTGATCAAGACCTAGGAGGATGACTTGATTGATGTTGCCACATGATATGCAATATGCAATGACTAATGTCCTAAGAAATTCAATGCAATATGTTAAGCTAGTCCCAAGAGAGGAGGGCAAATTTTGAGGTGTTACACATCTTTATCGATTACATTCAAGATTCAAATACATCTTTCGGATATAATCCATGTGAACATTCATTCTGACAAACACTCGGATATCCTCCTAATGATGGCATCTTTAAGCCCATCCCAGACGTTTATTGCAAATACAACATATACAAATGTTATCAGATATAGCCTAACGTACGGTTCATTCTGATTCAGTCCAACATATGATTCCTTCAACTAGTCCAATACGGTCTAGCGTACGACCCATTTGGATGTTCATTTCCTCAGATACTACCCAGCGTACGGTACATTCCGAGGTGTAGTCTAGCGTACGACTACTTTTTGTCAGATACAGCCTAACATACGGCTCATTCTGCAACTCAGATACGATCTAACGTACGATCCATTCTGATCTTCATTCCTCAGATACTACCTAGCGTACGGTACATCCCGAGGTGTAGTCTAGCGTACGACTACTTTTTCTCCAGATGCCGCCTAATAGACGGTTCATTCTGCAACTCAGATACGATCTAGCGTACGATCCATTATGACCCTTATATCTCAGATACAACCTAATGGACGGCTCATTCTGCTACTCAGATACGATCTAACGTACGATCCATTCTGACCTTTTTCTCAGATACAGCATAATAGACGGCTCATTCTGCAACTCAGATACGATCTAGCGTATGGTCCATTCTGATCCTTTATCCCCAGCAGCGTATGATCCATTCTGATCTTTCATCATCAAACTTCCCGGATGGCATCTCTAAGCCCATCTCCATCAAGACTAACTTCTAATTAGCAAGCGCAAATTTTTGGGGCATTCTAAGTGTTCAATAATCTTCCACCTCCAGACCGCGAATGACGTACATACCATTCTAACTCTCTCGGTTCAAGAATATTGAACAGGGGCAGCTGTCATACCCAAAAATTTGCCCGTTAATCTTGCAAGACATTTTTCAAGGCACTTCAATTCATTTTTCAAGACACTGATCTTAAAGGAACAAAGACCCAGCACACAGGTGGCCAAATCCAGAAAATGGCTTAAAATGGCTTGCTCGCTAGGCGAGCAAAATCCTTCGCCTAGCGAACTCTTCGCTGCACCACTCGCCTAGCGAAGCTTGCGAATACCAGAAATTTTGGGCTTCATTCTGAGCCCATTAGGTCACAAAAAATCATTATAAATACCACAACTTCAGTCAGAAGAGAGGGGGACGAAAAACAAAGAAAAAAGGGAGACAGACGGACGGAGACAGAAATAAGGAACAGCAAACCCTGGAGGCTAACCCAGAGAATTCAGAGCAACCCTGAAGGAAACTCATCTGCACAAAGGTTACCTCCGCCCAACTCAATCTGGCACCAACCCTAAGAGTGATCTGCCAATTCAACGTTGCAATTCAATTGCCAACAGGGTGTGGAGCTTGCTGAAATCGTATTGTTCTTAAATTCAAAACCCGCAGCCGTTTGCTAGCACATCGCTAAGCGAACATGTAGCGAGGGTTCGCCAGGCCCTCGCTAGGCGAGGCAGCAGCGAACATGACAGTCGCTGATTTTTCTATTCTGATTTTTACTAATCCGACATGTTTTATTGTAACCATGCATGGTTTACCTGACATTATTACTGTTGTGATTCCTTTGGGTTTGGTGCAACTCTCGATTGCACCCTGATTTGGTATTCTGACCTGTTTGCTGAATATTGTAAGGGCTCACATACTCCTGGAAAAGGTAGATTGCTAGGTATTCCCCTTTATTTGTGGGATACCCTTGTGGAGACTCATCCTAATTACCTAATTGATTATAATGTGGAGATTCATCTTAATTACCTAATTGATTATAATGTGGAGATTCATCCTAATTACCTAATTGATTATAAAATATTGCCTTTGAATATGTGATCTTGGACCTCTCTTTGTTGCCTTACGGTATTACGGTATTACGGTGTTACGGTCATGTCCCGCGAATATGGGGATACACTTAGCAAAGACCCGTCGGTTAAATCATTATGTCCCTACAAGATAAATCATAGTCCCTCGGATGTTGCCTACGAATATATGATTTTGTCCCTCGATGACCCGTCATTGTAGCCTACGATTAAATGATGATTGTCCCTTCGAATGCTAAGGTATCCTTACGAATGTTGCCTTCAATGACCAATCGATGACCCTACGATGTCCCTTTTACATCCAAAGGATAAAACTACTTACTTCTCAATAGTAAGGACAGTTTTACCCTCATAAGCATAGGAAATGCCCATAAAGACCTTGGGTAGGTATAACTCTTAATTGCTGACTCACAACCTAAAACATCTTTCATACATCACACTTTGCAAAACATCTACTAGAAAATCACCACTTGGTATACATTCATACTAGAATCATTGCCAAGTTATATTTTTCTAAACAGCTTTCAAAATTAAACGAGATAAATACTTTGTGTACATTCGTACAAGAATCATTACAAAGTTAAGCTCTCTTTTCAAAACATTTTCTAAGCAATTCACAAACACTTTTTCAGACAAGAAAAAAAAAACATAAGTGATCAAGCAATTAAGAGCCCATGGATAACCATGGATACAAAGGGTGCTAACACCTTCCCTTTGTATAATGTACCTCCCGAACCCAAAATCTAATTAAGGTCTTTCCTGTTCTTTTCCACCTTTCCTTATTGGATAAAAGAAAAGTCGGTGGCGACTCTTGCTATCCGCGACATTTGCTTTCCAAAGCAAAAACACACCAAAAGTCAGTTCACCGTATGACAAGAAGGATGAGAAAAGAATCAACAGACTTGTACTCAACCTACAGATACCTCATATAGTAAAGTTTTAGCCAAATATTTCCATTGTTCACTTTTCTTTCTTTATGAGTGTATCCATGCATTATTCTTTTATCTGGCTTGATCTATTTACGGTTAAGTTATCTGGTTTGAACAACACATACTTAGGCAATTTTTTGTTTATAACTTTGAGCCTTTGTAAACCACCCTTTAGTAATATGTATATCCATTGCCAAACACTTTGAACCTAAGTCTTTCTTTCGCTGGTGTAGCCTAAAATTCTTATCCATATTACTTGAAAGATCTTTTCTTTTCACCCTCTCTTTGGAGTTAGGTAGAAGTATAATCTTAAAGTATATGAAAAAGATTAAGCTTGGGGTTACTCTTGCAAGTGAGCAAAGTTTTAAGTTTGGGGTTAGGGTACTAAAGAATATGATCCAAAATTTCAAAAAAAAATTTATGAAAAAGAAGTGGAAAAAGACACTTCTTCAAAAAAATATGAATGAGAAAAGAAAAGAATGATAATATAAGAAGGATCAAAACTCTCGAGTACTAGAAAAAAGGAACAAAGAAGTATGATAATAGAAGGAACTAGGAACATAACTCCAAAAGTTTAACCCTACTTTCCTAAAAATATTCTACCCTAACATAAGCCAAGTTACAACCTGAAAAGTCCTCTAATTTGTGTGTTGTGATTTCTATGATTGACTCTATTAGAATATGATCAAGCTAAGTTCAATTGATTTTGCATGTTGATTGAGAGATCACCTTATCCATTGAGTGAGTTATAGTGAGCTGAAGGACATGTTGAGTACTCATCAATGTTGATGACATTTTTATGAATTTGTTGGATAGAAGTTGGGAGTTAGAACAATGGTCACGTAAAAGAAATATTTAATTTGGTGATGTTTGATTGTTATTATGCGGCTTGTTGTCTGTGGAAATGTGCACTTGCAGGCGAGTTACTTAAGGACAAACAATGATTCAAGTTTGGGATTATGATGACAATCAGTTATTGCATATGTTTATTCGAAGAATCAGAGCAAACCAAGTGAAACTCGAGAAAATATGAGGAAGAATGACCAAAGAATGAGGGGAAAATAGCTAAGTGTGAAAATTGTGGACTTAGCGCAAATTTGAGTGAAAATGAGCAAAACAGAGCGAAGCTTCGAAAATAATTACATCCACCATCGCGCACACGATAGGGCATTATAAACTGCATCGTGCGTGCGATGTATGGTATCACGCGCGTGATGGTCACTTTTTTGGGCCTTTTTTGACGCGTTTTTATCCATCCTGATGCCTTTAAAAAGGAATTTCATGCACTTTCACAAGGGTTGTGATTTTTTGGAGATTTAATCATGAATTAGAGAGCACAAGTGGTGATTTTTGGAGTATTTAAAGCCATTGAAGGTCATCTCTTCAAGGGACTTCTTATGTTATTTTTGTTTATTAATTATGGTATTTTTAATTACACTATGAGTAGCTAAATTCTATTAGGTTGCGTTATGATGAATCAATTTCTTAATTGTTGGATTCTATGCTGATTTGATCATTGTATGAACCTATTGATCTATAATCTTATTCAATTTCTTCTTGTTCGTAATGATTTTTATGTGAGATACTTTTTTAATCTGATTTTGGACACATATGGAATATTGACAATTAGTCTATGTGTTGGACCTAGGGCAGTTGTTGTACTTATGTTGGTTGAATAGGGATAAGAGACCCCGAGTAGTGGCATAAAGAGTTAACATTCTATACATCGCCTAGCCCTGCTTACATTGTAGGATAGGAATAGAAAGCTCAGAGTAGTGGTTAATGAGTTATTTCATGAGGGATCGGCTATAACAGATTTGTTAATTCGCTATGAGGTTATAATGATTAGATAATTCATATAGGAACCAAACATCAACAAGAGAGGAATATGGGATTCTACAACATAACCTAATCGCTTTCGTGACATTGTTTACTCATTTATTTACTTTTTTCACTGAAATTCGCCCCCCCTCGTTTTCCTAGTTTTTTATTTATAAATTGCACATATTTTGTCTTGCTTAGAGGCAGTCCCTGTGGATTCAATCTTTTTATTACTTCGACACTATCGGTACACTTGCCGAGAAGTCATTAAGAGGATTTCTCATATCCTCTAATATATTTTAAAGTCACGGTTTTAACCTGCTTTTCAGACTCATCTCCATTTAACTCCATTTCATGACTTTAGAGATTACCAAGAAGACCTCCAAGACTTAAAGAGTTTAAATCTTTAGCCTCTTGAATAACAATCACTTTGGGTCTGTATTTGACAGGAAGAATCCTAAGAATCTTCTTGATATGATCCACAATCGTATGGCTCTTGTTCAATACCTGAAGTCCATACACAAGAACTTTAAATCTTGAGAACATAGATGCAATGTTCTCATCATTTTTAATTTTGAATAACTCATATTGTTGAATCAGAATATTAGCTTTAGCTTCTTGAACCCGTTGGTTACCTTCATAGGTAGCACATAGAGATTCAAAGATAATCTTTGCAGTAGACTTAACAATAATCTTTATATACTCATAATATGGTAAAGCATCAACAAGAATGACACTCACTCTATGATGTTTTCTATAAATCTTTTTCTAATCAATAGTGAGCAATTTTCATCAGAAACCATTCCAACAACATTGACATGAAAGTCATTGTCATCTTCCAAGATATCTCATAACTCATCATCCAGACTAATGATGTGAGTGTATATATTTCTTTTCCACCATTAAAATTTAGTGGAGTCACCACTGAATGTTGGTGGTCTAGAAGCATAGTTATTTTGACAAGATGTACATGGTTGTTATTACCACAAGGAGATCCTCCAACAGGGCTAGTTACTTCAGAACTATCAATCATGATGGAAAAATTATTTTTGTCAAGATATTTTATGTAACACGGTTAAGTGTTTTATACAAACTATGCTCTTATGCCAACTGAAGGTGAGAAAAATACATAAGAGGGGGGTTAAATTGTGTATGCTCGAAAATTCGTTTCACTTATGAACCAACAAGTTCAGATTCTGAATAAGGTTCAAAATCTGATATCATAAACAAATATTGCAGCGGAGTTAAAGTGTTCAGAAGTAAATTCAAGAAACACACAAAGATTATTCTGGCTCCTCTCCTAAACTGAGAGTATTCCAGTCCCCTTGCCTCGACAAAAGCTTTTCACTATAACCAAACAAGTTACAAATTACTCAAGCATACTTGCAAGAGACTTATATGATCAATCAACCTAGGAAGAGACTTCTACTCAAGCAACCTTATAAGAAACTTATGCTCAATCAACCTAGAAAGAGACTTCCTTGCTCAAGCATGCAGGAAAGAGACTTCCTCTACTTTAAACAAATAATTTAGTAGATAATGGTAACCATTATACTTAGATACACAATCAGAAGTATAACAGTTGTACAACAATCTCAAAGGTTTTACAACCTCTTAAGGTTTCTAAGATAAAAAATATAAGAAACCTTAAAATCTTAGGCAATAACAGTTACAAGAAATAACATCTCAGAGTTATGCACAAGATCTTTCAAATGCATTGTGATGTTGTAACCTTCCTTTGAATCTCCAACTTCCTTTTATAGAGGTAGAGAAAGAGTCATTGGAGGGTTTAAACATAACAAGTAAACTTAGTGGATAAGCATGCCAAAAGAGACGTTGGAGAATGCATGTGGTTTGAAGTTTTATCCACTGAATAATGGTATTTTTCATAGCACCTTTCGAAGTACAAAGTATCTACCAAAAGATAGAACACACTGAAGATATCACATCATTATTCCTTTAGCCTTGCAAAATTAAACCTTAATTGAATTTGTCCTAAAATCTTAGGCTTTGATAAGACAAGTTTGCTTTGGTATATTATACAAATTAGATGCTCTTCAACCTTTCAGAATCTGAGATGTCATCAGAAGATGGGTCATGAGACCAGAGTCTGAACCTTCGGAGTCTAATACCTTCAGATGTTGATAAACCAATTCAGATTCTGATGAATCGTAATTAGACTAATATTCCTTTTTCATATATTCTTTCAATCAGGATTAATTTTATGCTTGTAATCTTGCACACTTAAACATATGATAGTATACCTATTTATTCTTTAAATACTTTGTTATTATCAAAACCTAAGAGATATGAACAATCTTGTTCCAACACATTCTTCTTAGTATTCATCTTGAAATAATTAGACATTGATTGTGAGGTGTGATGCATGTAAATGTAACACAAATTTCTTATTTGTAACTATTAGAATTTTATACAAACAAAAGTCATAACTTCAAATTTTTTACACATATAAATGACAATATTTACTTCCTTAAATGAAGTGCCTAACAGAGACCTAAATTTTATCACAAACCTTTGAGGAATCCACAAGTATTGCACGTTGGAAGTAGGAAGAGTTGAAGTCACATATTAAGCTAAAGCCATCCTACTTGCCCTCATTAGATTTTTTTCTCTTTCAACTATCCAATCTTGTAAGAGGGCATGCACCAATTTAACTTAAAAATTTCTTCTATCTAAACGCGAGTAAAGTTTTTTATTTTTAATAATATAAACACTTACAATAATCCTTACATATATTTCTTTGATCTTCCTTTTTAAAGTTAATGTATGCATATTGTGTTCTCATAATTCATTTGGAGACGCATTTAAAGTGGAAAATAAAAATTGAACAAAAGGAATTATTTTGATATGCATTTAAAGTGGAAAACAAAAATTGAACAAATGTTTGATTGTAACACCTACTCTAATTTTTAAAAAGCGTGTGTTGCAGTATTTGAATTTCCAAAATATGCTTTGGTATGATGGGATCTATCACGGTGCAAAAAATACAACAAGCGCTCACACGCTAGAGATAATAACAGAGTCACCACTAAACTTTAGTTATTCCAAAAAAAAAAGGAAAAATATTGATAAAACCCTTAAAAGAAAAAGAAAATGGTTGTCGCCGGAGTCGACCTAAAAGGGAAAATAGGGCTAATAGATCAATCCAAAGGCAAAAAAGACCAATACATCACACGCGTTAGGTGCATGCACATGCCAAACACGTCCCACCAAATCCCTTCAAACAACCACTCAAAAGGCTGCACGCGGAAGCCATGTGGCTTTGCATGAGAAGCCATCCAAATGGACAAAAAACCTAAAGCCTGGGAGTGAGAGTCATTTGTATCTCCTCTTTGTCTCTCTTCTCCACTCACTCTCTCCTCTTATCTCATTACCTCAGACCCACAAACAAAAACTTAACATGCTAGCCCACCGGAAACAAATCCAGGGTGGCAGTTAGCAAGGCGACGATGAGTGTTCTTCATCTTCAACCCATAACCCCAAAGAAAAACCCAGAGCAACCTAAACCAAACATGAACCCACCTCAAAAATGATTCCTCGTCCCAAATTTGCAAATGTTTTCAAAAAAAAACTAAACCTAACAAATCGTCTATTGCAGACGACGAACCCTAACTCATAATTTCAAACCCTGGTCCTTTTAACCTCAAGCCAAAAACAAACATACATCAAAAATCAACAAACACATGCAACAAACATAAACCAAACATACTACAACATACAACCTGAATCCCTTGCAACCCAAAAACCCATTTCATTATTGTTTTTTGGTTGTACATGTACACTGGGTAGAAAAGGAAAATAACGACATGGAAAACGACAATAAAAATGAAGTTGTCAACAAAGTAGTATGAGTTGTGGTGATGATTTTCTACTCTGGCGCGACGGCTGACGTCTCCGACGAAGTCAAGTAAAACTTGTTTTCCCTCTTTTCCGCTACTTCTTCATTCTTCCTTTTTTTTCTTATGAGTTTGACTTGTTGTGTGATGCTTGCTATTTGCGTGTGTTGTGAGTGGAAATAACATGAGGGGTTTAGCTTAAGCATTAATTAGAACCTCACCATGAAGCTCGAATGGCTTATGAAATGAGCTTTTAGTTTAGGACTTAGGGAAATATTTGAGAGGGTATTTAGTCTCTGAGAGTTCTCTTGAATTAGTTTTTTTTATCCCCTCTGAGTGAAAATTTGAGCACTTTTTATAGCAATTGAGGGTGAGGATTCAGTGGGAGTGGAGGAAGAAAAGTGAGTTGTCTATGTAAATATCCTTTACTCATGAATTTTACTTGATTTTTTTAATGATGTAGTGGCTCGGTGATTCCAATTAATTTGTCTTTTTTACTGCAGTTAGTGATATGACAATTTGACTTTACAAAACTTTGATGAAAACGTGAATTGGTCTATTATCCTTGCTGACTTATGCTCATCTTCATTTTCATGATATCATGACATGGCTTCAAAATTCATGTGTACTGCTGTATAATGACCATCCTTAGTTGTGTCGCGTTGTGTTGTTTGGTTTTATTGATTAACAAACATGTTGTAGTGATTTCTTCTGCATTGCCTTTTTTGTGCTATGATGAACATGTTGCATAATGACTCTCTTGGTCGTGCTATGTATGTTAATTGATGTCAACAGAATGTATGCTATGAATAAGAAATAGTAGGACAATTTATACCTGGTTCAGATGTAGAGACATAGCCTCCAAATGTACAAAACATTGTAAATTGAATTATGCAAATGTTAAATTTGCACTTCTTTATTGATGTAATGTTTGAATACTTGTAACATTTAAAATTTGAGATGAAAATAAGAATGGATCACCTTTTGAATTAAAATTTTAAGCCTTGTAATTCACTTTATCATGCTTGAATGTATGGATTAAAGTTGAAATTGTTTTAACATCAAGACCAAAATGGATGAATGCAACAGTTTAAAAGAGTGATTATCATGACTTATGGAGAGTATGTTTGCATGGATTAATGAATGCTACCTAGGTGACCTCATTAAAATTGAACGCATAACTTTAAATGAAACCCAATAAGTCTTTAATGAATGAACACATAATGAAATACAAATACAATTGAGTTTAGAATTGGATGTATGAACTAACCATATACATGATGATTTTTCCTACGTTGACTCCTATGTACACAATGTCTTGGACTTTTGACTGATGCATGTAAAAAAGACTTAATGACCAAATGAAATGGTCATCATGTGATGATGCAGTTAAAATGGTGAAAAATTATTGGGACAAAGTTTAGGGTATGACACGATCAATCCATATATGAAGAATCAAACATTGATACTTGGGAGAAGATTAAAAGACTCACGAGGAGAAGATTTGTGTATTTATATTATCATAAAGAATTGCATAATAAATTATAAAGACTCATTCAAAGTACCAAGAGTCTTGATGAATACTACAAGAAGATAGAGGTTACAAAGATGAGATATAATATGGAGAAAGACTCACGAGGAGAAGATTTGTGTATTTATATTATCATAAAGAATTGCATAATAAATTATAAAGACTCATTCAAAGTACCAAGAGTCTTGATGAATACTACAAGAAGATAGAGGTTACAAAGATGAGATATAATATGGAGAAAGATAATGAAGTAACAATGGAAAACTTTATCCATGACCTAAACGTGACATATGAAGTTATATTACTATACGTGATAAAGGATTTAGTACATCAAGCTATCGAGGGGAATCAACAACTCAATTGAAAGAGCCATGCAAGAAAAGGTACCATTTCTTCAATTCTCCAATTTCAAAGGATAAGTAAAATAAGTATATTTTGTTATCATTCAAGGAACTCATGATTGAAGCAAAAATGTATGTCTGTCATATATTCTCAAGTTATTTCTCCTAAAAAAGTATTAAGTGTTTCAAACGTCAAGGCCAAGATATTGCATCTTAAAGTCCAACTAATAGAGTCACGCTTTTTGAGAAAAATTAAAGAGTTGGTGAGAAGGATGTTGAGTAATCAAAGCAACAAAGAAGATAGAACAAATAGTTTTTTTTCACACAAGATGTCAAATACAAGGAAATATATCTCCTTTATTTATAAATGGAGGTAGTTGTATCATTGTTGTCGGTGCATGTTTGATTTCTAAACTTTATTATAAAACAAGATCTCATCTTAAGCCTTATAAATTCCAATAGGTTAACATAAGTTTTAAAATTCTTAGAAATAAACAATTTAAGGTTTATTTTACATTTAAATTTTATATGAAGATGTGGTGTTGAGTGGTGTAGTACTTATGAGGATGAGTTACTTTGTTAAGAAGATCTCTAATCATGAAAGATACTCCATCAAATATTATTTTGTGCTTCAAGGCCAAAAATATCATTATTGTACCTTTGAATTCTAAAGAGATGTGAGGAGAGAGAGAGAGAGAGAGAGAGAGAGAGAGAGAGAGAGAGAGAGAGAGAGAGAGAGAGAGAGAGAGAGAGAGAGAGAGAGAGAGAGAGAGAGAGAGAGAGAGAGAGAGAGAGAGAGAGAGAGAGAGAGAGAGAGAGAGAGAGAGAGAGAGAGAGAGAGAGAGAGGAGAGAGAGGAGAGAGAGAGAGAGAAGAGAGAGAGAGAAGAGAGAGAGAGAGAGAGAGAGAGAGAGAAGAAGAGAGAGAGAGAGAGAGAGAGAGAAGAGAGAGAGAGAGAGAGAGAGAGAGAGAGAGAGAGAGAGAGAGAGAGAGGAGAGAGAGAGAGAGAGAGAGAGAGAGAGAGAGAGAGAGAGAGAGAGAGGAGAGAGAGAGAGAGAGAGAGAGAGAGAGAGAGAGAGAGAGAGAGAGAGGAGAGAGAGAGAGAGAGAGAGAGAGAGAGAGAGAGAGAGAGAGAGAGAGAGAAGAGAGAGAGAGAGAGAGAGAGAGAGAGAGAGAGAGAGGAGAGAGAGAGAGAGAGAGAGAGAGAGAGAGGAGAGAGAGAGAGAGAGAGAGAGAGAGAGAGAGAGAGAGAGAGAGAGAGAGAGAGAGAGATTATTGTGTCCGGTTAAATTAATTGTAAACTTTTTAATTGTAATGTACTACAAGGTTGTTGAACCTTGGTTGTTTATCAAGAAACTCTTAATATGAATAGTAAAAAAATAAGAATGATAATAAAATTTAATCGGGGGTTGTTCATAGAAACAACTTTGTTTTTGAAGAAAAAAATTGATTTGAGACATTTAATTTACTGATTACTGATATTGTCATGGGATATATCACATGTTTCAAAAGATATTCTGTTGTTGATTATATTAATGTTTGAGTGTAAGCCTAAATGATATATTTAGTGTTGGGCTAACACAAATAATTCTCATAGACGAACTCTAATTCTTGCACAACCATTGAAAAGAAAACATAATCGTTTCAAGCGTACAACTACCATTATAGGTTCTAACAAATCATATTTGAATTAAAATTTAAAACCATTTAGATCAAATAGAATAATCTTATTATAAATTGTATTATCAACCGATTATTTTTATTTAGATTTAAAATAAACACAAGTTTAAACTATTCACCAACAATCATAATCGAGTTTCCTAGACAACAGGTTCAGGGAAAAAGAAATAGAATTATAAAACTTAATTAATATTAAAAGTTGAACCTCAATATCTTAATGAACAATATGAAGTCAACAAATTGATATAGGATTTAAGTTTTCATTATATGTCTGTACATGATATTTTAAATGAAAATATATGAAGCATTCGTATTTATAAACCTAAGGTATTACATAATTATGGTTTCAGAGATAAATGACCTATTACAAACAAGTGACTCAGTTTCGCTGGCATATGTATTGCTTCAAAGATTTACATTTTTCGCCATCACTATATCCAAAGTGGAATTTAGGTTCCTCAAGGGTAGTAGATATACTTATTAGCTTTGCAATGAATGTTGATATGTTCGAATCAAATAACCGCAACCTAATATACGACATACAAAGAGATAAAAAAAGATTTTAATCATTAAAAAGAGATGTAAATATAGTTATTTTTCTCACAACAATCTTTATACTTATTGTGTTGCAAAGAGATTTGTTTATTTTCTAGCACGCTTAGAGCATGTTTACAAACAAAGTATCAAGTAACATGCCACTTATACGTGAGATAGGTCGGTTCTTTTCTTGTGCAAGTTGTGTAGTAGCACAGAGCCTCACTTTTTATGGAGGCTCAAATTAACTATTATTAATGAATATAAAAAAACTAATAAATAAAAATATTTTTGTATCACATATAATAAATAAAATATTAAATGCTGAAAAATAAGATATTTGGAAATCAAACATTTTTTCTTCTTTCTCACACGTTCTCACTTCTCTCTCCTCTCAAACGTTATTCTCTTCTCTCTTTCTCTGTTAGAGCTATTTGAAACCAGAAAAAAAAATCTTATTTTTCCTTTTCAATCATCTCTTTTATCAGGTTAGTTTATTCAATTAGTTACTTTTCATTTATTTTTATTGTGATTATTTGATTTTGAAGGTAGAAAAAAAGTAATTTTAGATTTATTTTAAATTTTAGGGTGAAATCCTATTTTAGTTCTTGTATCAATATTGATTTTAGATTTTAGATTTTAGGGTGGAAATAAGGGTAACTTGTGTTCTTTATAAAATTATAATATATAAATAAATAAAATTTTAGGATGAAATGGAATACTAGTATACTGTATATACTACTCAGTAGTATCAAAATTCAAAACAAGAATACTGATGTTGGTGTTGGTGACGATTTTTATACCTACTTTTTCTCATAAGACCAAATTGTAATTTGGAATCTTTCAAAGCAAAATTAGTATGTACTAGTATTGATATTTCTTACTATTAATTTATAATTTGCTTTTAATTTATAATTATTAATTTTTTATGATACTATATTAGAGAAGAACACAACATAATAAAATATAATTGAATATTAATTAAAGTCTTTTCTCCATGATTTAATTATTAATATTTTTTGATGATTAATCTATAATTTCTTTTATTTAATGTAATTGATTTTTTTTTGTTATTGATGTAGGAACACAATTTCACAACAGGATAATTAGTAGATCATCGACGGACACAAAAGACATTGTGAGAAATTTCAGGTTTTTCTTATTATGCCTCCTAAGATGCCTCCTAAGAATAGATAATTTAAATGTGGAAATGATAAACGTAAGAAAAAGAAAAAAAATTGAAGAGTTAATTCAATCTCAAGTAGGAGCTCTTGATAAATTTTTAATCAAAGAACCACAAGTTTCAAATGAAAGTCGTTATGTTGATAATATTGATAGTTTGCCTATTGAAAATGATAATCTTGATAGTGTGCCTATTGAAAATGATAATCTTGATAGTGTGCCCATTGAAAATGATAATCTTAATAGTGTGCCCATTGAAAATGATAATCTTGATAGTGTGTCAATTGTTGATGAAGTTAATAATGATGATGATGCCGATGATGATGATGATGATGATGATGATGATAATGTTGATTATGATATATTTGATCCAAGAAATTGGGATCGTCTTCAACCTAAATTGATTGATTTATTAGTTGTGAAAGGTCCTAAAAAAGATAATTCTATTGTGAAGGGTCTTAGAGATAGTTTGAATAGACGTTTTACGGCTAATTTGTATACTAGAGCTTTAGCAAATGGAGAGGTGTGTGATAGAGATTGACTTGTTTATTTGAAAGAGCTTGATAGAGTATTTTGTTTTTGTTGTAAAGTTTTTAAAAATGGGATTGTTATGGGACAATTAGCAAATGAGGGTTATAGTGATTGGGTACATGTTGGTGAAAGAATTAAAGAGCACGAGTTAGGCATGGAACATGTTAAAAATATGAATACTTGGTATGAGTATCGCAAAAGGCTGCAAAAATTTCAAACTATTGATAAAACAACTCAAAGATTAATTGAGAAAGAAAAGGATCACTGGAAAAATGTTTTAAAAAGAGTTATTTCAATAGTGAAATTTCTTGCTAAACATAATTTAGCCTTTCGTGGTTCTAAGGAGAAATTGTACGAAGATAGCAATGGAAACTTTTTGGGTTTGATTGAAATGTTAGTTGAATTTGACCCAATCATCCAAGAACATGTTAGACGTGTTACAACTCAAAAAGTTCATATTCATTATCTTGGGCATAACATACAGAATGAGTTGATTTCATTGCTTGGTTCTGCGATTAAAATTGAAATCATTAGAAAAATCAAACAGGCAAAGTATTTTTCAGTGATACTTGATTGTACTCCTGATGTTAGTCACCAATAGCAGATGTCTTTGATAATAAGATATGTGGATATTTCTTCAGCTTCTGTTAGTATTGAGGAATCATTTTTAGGATTTTTGAATGTGAATGATACAAATGGTCAGGGGCTTTTTGATGTTTTACAAAATGAATTGAAAGAACTTGGTCTCGACCTATTTGACATGCGAGGGCAAGGTTATGATAATGGGTCAAATATGAAAGGAAAACACCAAGGTGTGCAAAAGAGATTTTTAGACATAAATCTGAGAGCCTTTTATACTTCTTGTGGTTGTCATAGTCTTAATTTGACATTGTGTGGTATGGCTAACTCTTGTATTAAAGCTAGGAATTTTTTTGGAGTTGTTCAACGCATTTATACAATTTTTGCCAATTCTACTAAGAGATGGCAAATTTTGAAAGATAATGTAAAAGGGTTGACTCCAAAATCATTGTCATCCACTCGTTGGGAGAGTCGTGTAGAAAGTGTCAAAGCTATAAGCACTCAAATGTTAGAATTTACAGAAGCTTTGCTTGAAGTGTCAGAAAATGATCTTGATCCTAAAATACAAAATGAAGCTAAATCCTTAGCAACAAATGAGCTTGGTGATTTTGAGTTTTTGATGGCTATAATTATTTGGTTTGAAATATTATCTGCAATTAATTCTTTTAGCAAGCTTTTACAGGAAAAGGATATGCTTATTGATGTTGCTATGCAAAAAATTAAGGGGTTGATTTTGTATTTTGAGGGATATAGAGAAACAGGTTTTTATAAGGTATTGATTAACGCTAAGGAAATTGTGGTGGAATTGAATATTGCCCGAATATTTCCTCAAAAGCGTATAATTAAAAGAAAAAAGCAATTTGATGAGAATTTAAATATCCCATCAGTCGAGATATCAGAAGAAGAATCAATTAGGGTTAATTATTTTCTTTACCTTGTTGATCAAGCTTTTGTTTCTCTTAATAAGAGGTTTGAGCAATACCAAGAGTATGAAAGTATTTTTGGTTTCTTGTTTACTTCTCACAAGTTACAATCATTAGATGATGCAACTTTGAAGTCTTGTTGTACTAACTTTGAGTAGGCATTGAAACATAATGAGCAATCTGATATTTATGGGAATGAATTTTTTGCAGAGTTGAAGTCACTAAGAGAAATGTTGCCTGAAGAAACCATAAGACCTACTGATATATTATTATTTTTAAAAGGCTTGAATTGTTTTCCTAATACAGTTATTGGATATAGAATCTTATTGACTATTCCTGTGACAGTTGCTTCTGCAGAAAGAAGTTTTTCAAAATTGAAGTTGTTAAAGACTTACTTGCGGTCTACCATGTCACAAGAAAGACTTAATGGATTAGCATTAATAGCTATTGAAAATGATATTTTAGAGACAATATATGAAGACTTATTAGTTGACGATTTTGCTTCAAAAAGTGTTCGTAGGAAGGCTCTTTTTATGTAGTTAGATAATTTAAGTTGTAAGAAATGGTGTTAGTAGTTTAAACAATACCTTTGAACTTTTTGATACTTCATTTGGTTAATATATAATTTTATCTTTTGTTTGTCATTTTTAATCATTAAAATTATATATATATATATATATATATATATATATATATATATATATATATATATATATATATATATATATATACTCATTTTTAAAATTAAAACATGACCTCTGAATTGATTGGGCCGACCCTGATGTGAGACATTCTGAGACTCAACTATAAATACTTTAAATATTTAATAAAATCAGGATCACAATGGAACTATAAATACTTTAAATATTTAATAAAATCAGTATCACAATGGGTTCAAGGTACTACATTTGCACTTACACATCATAACTAAATATCATTAAATTAGATCGTTGTTAAAACACTAAAATAGGACAATCTTTTTTTTTCTTTCTAAAAAATACATAATAGACATTTTAAATAAAATAAAGTAACAAAATATATGACTTTATAACTTAGCTCCAAGTGCCACTATCATATCATACTTCTTCCGGACTTGAAATTGTAAATTGAGCAACTTGTATTTATTACAATTTCACAAACACGTTAAGCCAAACAAACATAAACGTGGAGAGTGAGTTTAGAAGAAAAAAAGTAATAGTATAAAATAAGTGAAAAGAACAAGTAAATTATCAAATATACGTTGTATCATATCAAATCAAATTTGGCAAAAAAATTGTCATCAAACATCAACATAACCTACAATGCCAAAATATAAAATGTTTCACATCAAATCAATCTTAAAGTAAATCATCAAAATAAAATATTGGTATTGTTGTGGTATGGAACCAAAAGTGTGTAGTGATATAACAAGCTTCGAGTATGATGAGGAGGGGGTAAACATATAAGGTTAATACTCTAATAGAGTGTTTCTGAGTGAAAAGTAGCCCTTATAACTATAGAGTGCAACCTTAGAGAGGGGTGAATTAAATTTTATGGATTTTTCTTGTTTTAAGAAAAGATTCTTCCTTTTTTATTTTTCTAGAATTAAGTTATTAGACTTTGAATAAAAGTGCATAAAAAATAAAGAGTAAGAATGTAAATGACACAAGGATAGATCATAGTCCCCCTTATAATCAAGGATAAATCTAGTCCCTTCACACCTTGAAGGATTTTCTACTATGTTAGATCTTTGTACAAGCCTCACACTAAGACCACTCTTACAATATTCGAATATACAGAAGAAAACACGCCACTTTCTTTTTCACAACACTTAGAGAAAGCAAATCATTTTCTTCTACACTTGCTTGTCACCACATTTGGTGATAAAGTTACAACAATATGATACTTTTAAATAAAATTTATTTTGGACAATTTCCAAGAATAAGTAACTGATATTCCCTTTCAATATACAATTCACAATGTATAAAACTTAAGGGCTCAAATGTTTGGTTGAAACTTTGCAGTGGTATATGAAATTATGCATAAAAAGTTTTAATGATATTTGAGAATAAACACTTGAAAAGAATTTTAATTATATGAAAACTTATGTGAAAGACGTGATTTGAAAATATGATGAATTTTTCTTTAAATACATCTTAAAACACCTCTTGAATTAGATGCAATTGGATGAGGAAGTCATCTTGCCCCCTCATACGGGCAAACTTATCAGTCCAATACTTATAGTGATTAGAGTGGGACACAAAAAGAGCTTTCCCTGACTTGGCACTTAAAGACACCCATCTACCCTTCACCGACTTGGTGGTGTAAAAAGAGAAAATGACTCTCACAGTTGGAGTAAATACCAGGTCCTCACACATCATCTTGAAGGCCCTGATATAACTCCAACTATTAGAGAATAAATGGGAAGGCGCTACATTGAGAACTCTTATGACCTCAATAGAAAAGGGGGAAAGGGGGGAAAGAACACACATATCCTTGATGAAGAGGATTTTTTAAATGGAGAAGGAGGATAAGAGGACACGGGTGTGGTCGCCCTCTCCGGAGGCGAACAAGTCTCCAAAATAACCGGGTTTTCATCCTCTGAAGAAGAAACTTCCGCTAATTATCGGAAATGGACGATATGTTTATCCGATGTATAACAAGATCCAATATCTTCGACATCCTTGGACACGACGGAGGGGTAGGCTCTATCTCTTTGTTCTTGAGAAAATAGTAGGACAAAAAGAAATCACCACCACTGTTGCAATCGTTAAAGGGGGCAACTAAAACCCTCAAAATCTACCATACACTTATACTAAGCCCCAATTTCAAATGTATCTTTGTAAATGATCGGTAAATTAGCAAGTGCATTAATCTTCAAATGTAATAATAAGGGAAATTCCCCAAATATCAATCTCAAGGACTTCTTGACGATACAAAGTTTGTGTTATAAATTAGTTAAACAAAATGCTTGGGGGTTTTGAATTGTTATTTTGGAAATAGAAAATAAATTGCAATTAAAAGTAAATAGAGTAGTTGAACGATTTAAAGATAATATGAGTGAACATGCTAGGGAAGGTGTGTGATTAGATTCTTCAACAGTTATAACCTCACCTTATAACAACTTAATTTTACAATATTGACTACTGGTCCTTTAGGGTGTTTTCTCCTCCTTAGTGAGAAAACCATATTGACTACCGGTCCTTTAGGGTGTTTACTCCTCCTTAGTGAGAAAACCTTTAATCATTCAAATTAATCCTTATGTCCATAGTGAATTACAAATGAAATTAAGCATTATTGTATCAAGAATAATATGGTTTCCATAGTCCTAGGTGATATCTACTAAGAAGTACTCTTAATTACGCCTTAACAATAGCGATTCAGCCTAAATATTAACCGAAAATCAACTTCAATTTTTCTGAAAGAGAAATAATTAAGAACAAATTGAAAGTAAATCAAATATCATTAAATTATTGTCATTATAAGGTTCAAATCAAAATTATCTAACAAATCCAAATCAGGGACACCCCATAGCATTGGGGGGTTTAACTACTCATAATATCAAAGAAAAACAAAATAAAAGATGTAAACATTATAAATCTAGAGATGAAATCAGGTCTTCAATGACTTAGGGTTCATGAAAGCCTTGATCTACCATAAAAATCTGATTTCTCTAGCCTTTAAAACATGTTTTTGTAGTGAAAAATCGTCCAACCCTTGGAAATTCGCATTTTTTGACTAAATAGGTGAAATTTGGGATTTTCATATCTTGGTCGTGTCATACGCGTATGGACTTCTTTGATACGCGTATGACACAATTTTACATTACCTCATACACGTATGGCCCAGGGTAAGGCGTATGACCTAGCTAGAGCCATACGCATAAGAGTCTGGCCTACCTCTGGGTGCATGTGTTGGGAGCCCCCATACGTGTATTGACATTCTCATATGCGTATGGAAAGATGCTTGATTTTTGTTGTCTTCCTGATGTTACACACATGACACAAGTTGTAGATTAGTGGCCATACATGAAGGAGAAGTGCGATCAGGAAACGCA
Organism: Lathyrus oleraceus; assembly: GCF_024323335.1. NCBI lineage: Eukaryota > Viridiplantae > Streptophyta > Magnoliopsida > Fabales > Fabaceae > Lathyrus > Lathyrus oleraceus. Next base: position 340,208,322 of record NC_066583.1, read on the forward strand.
ACGGAAATTAAAATTTTCTCCTTTAGTGATCCTTACGAATGGGTATGATCAGTGATAGAAAGGTTACCTCTTGTGACGATTGAAACCTTTGATGCAGATCTCTTGTGGCGATTGAAACCTTTGATGCAGATCTACGAAGCGATTACGAATGTTGAACGATGACAACGTCTCTACTCAGTCCACACGAACGGATTCCTTCAATCTCAGTGCTAGCTGTTATGAATGAAGGCTTTGAGTGAGTGAGTGAGAGAGAGAGAAAGAGAGAGAAAGAAAACGAAAATGCAACCGTAATGAATGCTTCTGCACAAGGGTTTTATTTATAGAACCACTTGTGTGGGCTTCAAGCTAAAAAACCCACTTAAGTGTATTTGGCTCATATCTTATAATATGCCAAATTCACTTAAGCGTGTGGTACCTTACCATATTTCGTATTCTTCTTAAGTACACCGTACCTTACGATGTTCTACAATTCACTTAAGGGCCTCGTACCTTACAGTGTTCCTTAGTTACTCTATCTCCCATCAATTCGTCCTTTGTGTGTGACCCTGTAGGTTTTCGCGGCATTGGAAATTATATTAAATCACGTATTTAACATAATAAACAGTGAGCGGTATCTAGCAACACATGACTGCTACCCAAGACACGAAAATGTCATGTGATCTAACAAATCCTTCTGTGATAATACTTATGTGTAGAATCACCCTTTTGCCCTTATGTCTATATTGAACACAAGGTGTAGACCGTGTCATCCTTGTCCAGTTCAATATTGGGCCCATAGACATTTATCCTGTTATGCAGGATGGGAAAATTCCATCTAGGTCACTCATGTCCCTCATCATGCTTCGTGGAGTACCCATCAACTATCTTTATGGTTATCTAGTTACGGACAACGTTTGATCAGCAATAAAGCACTCGACTCTACTTCTAGGGTCCATAGTGGTTTCAGGTCGAAGAGTGGTATACACCATTATCACCATGAGAATGACTTATGACACTTTGCATAACTTTCTATATAGTATTCTCATAGCGGGTCAATTCGGTATAAATATTACTCTTAATATTCATACCTATGTTTAAGACTTGATAACTCCTTATCCATGATCCATGAGATGTGATCATCAGTCTATATACATAATAGTCTTAATGCTTTAATGTTATCCCACTTCACAATAAAGCTCGACTACGGATCCTTTAAGAATAGTGTCCTTATGTTTAATGTGATCTCATGATCAAGTCGCACTTGATACATTAAACGGACTAGCTATTCTAGGGACTTTATTAAACAAACGTAATAAAGAAAAAGCCTTTTATTAATAATAAATAACTCGATACAAGTACCAAAAGTATTGACCTCTAGGGCTTACACCAACAATACACACATGTAAAAAATTTATTATTTTTGAGCTATTCTACGCGCTTGAGGTAATTTTTCTCTGATCAATTTTCTCTTGATTCTTCAGACCTGTGAACACATGAAACATTATCTCAAGCGCGTAAAATAGCTCAGAAATAATAAAAATTTTACATATTAAAACTCCACATAAAACTACTAAAATGGACCTAAACTAATACCAAACTAATAGTAATTCACATGCTTTTGACATTCAAATGATGATAAATCTAAACAAAAATGGTGACTGATCAGTAAACCCTATTTATTACAGAATGTAAAGAAAGGTAAATTCATACGTAGAAATATGTTTTGAACAAAAGAGTAGGAAAGATGAGGGGTTAAGTTGTTCATGTGAGTGTGTAGGAATAAGGAGCAAAATAGAACAAATGAGAAGGAAGAAGAAAGGTTCTATAGGGAAGTGGGAACCACAAGGGATCCTTTAGACTGCCCCATAAATTGGAAAAAAAACTTAGCACATTTCTGACATGTGTCACTAGTGTTTAAGGTCTCAAAAAGGAATATTATCATTACTTACATTAAATGCGAGTGAGCATGACCAACTGAATGATTGATTGGCGTTCCTCAACTGACATTCTAGCAAATTGGGAGACATCTGACAAGTGACTCATCTCTCAACTAAAGACGTATACAATTAAAAAGATTTCCCAAAGTTATGGGACTCGCCCTTTGTCATACCCCAAAATTTGCCCGTCGATATTTCAAAGTATTCCTCAAGACCCTCTGACTTGCTCTGCAAGGCACTGATATCAAATGGACAAAAGCCCAGCTCACAACAGGCCCAATCCAAAGGCGGCCCAAAATAGCTTGCTCGCTAGGCGAGCAGTCCCTTCGCCTAGCGAACATTTCATCATGACACTCGCCCAGCGAAGCATCAGATCCAGGAAAAAGCCCAGAACTAGCTTGCTCGCTAGGCGAGCAATTCCTTCGCCTAGCGAAGCTTGCGAAAATCTGAAGTTTTGGACCTCATTTTAAGCCCATTAGGTCACCACCACTACTACTATAAATACCAGCTCCTCAGCCACGAAAATAACACACAGACCCAGAGGGAGAAACACAGAAACCCTGCTGATCCAGAGAATTCGGACGACGGAAACCCTGAAGGCCGCTCACCCGCCTCGAAGCTACCACCGCCCAGCTCAATCCGATACCTAGAGTGATCAGTTCAACATAGCAATTGCAAACAGGTTTGCGTATTATCGCTGTTATATGCTTCCAATTGATAACCGTTACCTACATAATGCATCATGATTAAATTTTGATATGTAACCTGATTTCACATGCAAATTTAAGTATGCTTGAACATCATGAATGCTATCCCTGCTGTGCCTGTAATTTAAGGTTCCGGAGACGGTACGATTGCCAAAATTCAAAATTTGTGGCCGTTCGCTAGCACATCGCTAAGCGAGCCTGGAGCGAATATTCGCTAAGCCTTCGCTAGGCGAAGCAGAGGCGAACGTACCAGTAGCTGTTCTCATGTTTCGTTTTATGTTTGTCTTATTGTAATCATGCATTATTTGGCCTTGTGACTATTGTGTTCATTCTGTAGTGCAATTTTCAATTGCACTTTAACTTGGTATTCTCACCCGTGTGTTTAATTTGTGTTAAAGCTCGCATATTCTCAAGGAAGTGGCTAGCTAGGTATTCCACTTTATGTGTGGAAGACTTTCATGGAGATGGATTCTAAATTATTTCACTTTAACGTGAAAATTCATATTGATTGCCTAACCAATTTTAATGTATTGATTCTTAATGTATTGATTTTAATGTAACGATTTAATGCGGAATCATCATAATTACCTAATGAACTTAAAATATGGACTTTAAATAAACCATACCGGACCTCTCTTTATTACCCCACGATTACGTAATACGGTCATGTCCCGCGAATGTGGGGATACACTTAGCAATGGCCCTTCGATTAAATCATCATAAAATAAATCATGGTCCCTCGGATGTTGCCTTCGGAAATACGATTTTGTCCCTCGATGACCCTTCGGTGTAGCCTACGGTTAAATGATGATAGTCCCTTCGAATGCTAAGGTATCCTCACAACTGTTGCCTTCAATGACCAATCGATGACCCTACGATGACCCTTTAACATCCAAAGGATAAACTACTTACTTCTCAATAGTAAGGACAGTTTTACCCTCATAAGGATAGGAAATGCCCGGAAAGACCTCGGACAGGTATAACCTTAATTGCTCATTCATAACCTAAAAAATACTTTTCACACCTCACACCTTTCAAACATCCTTTTGGAAAATCACCACTTAGCATACATCCGTACTAGGATCATTGCCGAGTTATATTTCTCTAAACTACTTTCAAAACACTAAACGAGATAACCACTTTGTATACATTCATGCAAGAATCATTACAAAGTTAAATTCTCCCTTTTCAAAACATCCTTCACACATTTCTCAACCACCTTTTTCAAACTAGAAAACATAAATGATTGAGCAATTAAGAGCCCATGGATAACCATGGATATAAAGGGTGCTAATACCTTCCCTTTGTATAAAGTACCTCCCGAACCTAAGAATCTAAATTAAGGTCTTTCCTGTTCTTTTCCACCTTTCCTTATGGGATAAAAGAAAAGTCGGTGGCGACTCTTGCTAACCGCGACATCGCGATTAAGAAACAAAAAGTCCAGTTCACCGTATGACAGAACTGGCGACTCTGCTAGGGAATACAAAGAGAGGTCCACCTTAAAAAAATCATTTATGTTTTCCTAATTGTTCTTTCGTTTAAGGGAATTGTTGAGTGAAAGATCCTACACCCGGATCTAGTGTACCTTAGGTAAGTAGCAATAGATCATCGCGACTATCCGGCGTATACTGGAATGGTTAAAATGATAGCTACGGTTAATGTGACACTTTGGATGTCCTGATGTTCCTCGTGTTCACTTGAGGAGAAATTTGGCATTCGCGTGGTGTCATCAAAGCATTAACCAGACCTTTAGAACCCTAATTGACTTATCCTAGCCATTAGAAAGTAGTGAGATAACTGATTTCGGTTCCGACTGAGGTTGGTTGATACTCGATGCTACACTCTTTGAGATTGGACTTTAGGGAAGCTTCGGTCAATCACTTGATGTTGCACTGAAGAGGACTTAAAGAAAGGTCGATGATTGGAGATCCTTCTAGAACCCGGTTACTATTCTAGGACAGGTTGAACCAACCAAACTTCAGTGGGGAGGGTATTCACCTATGGAACTCATGCAAGCCTTAAAACCTAGGAATAATTGTTGTGTGACATGCTTGTGTTTGCATAACATCATAACATCATAACATCATGGCATCATACTAACCATTTCAAGGACTTAGGAATTTAGCTTTGCTCTGTTGAACAGGTTATGGCTTCCAGGAAGACTATCCGGATCAATCTTGTAACGATCTCTCCTCAACTCAAGGATTTGGTGTCAGAACTCCCCGATCATGCTCAGTTCAACAAGAAACATGGTCATCTCCTCAATTTGGTTACCACTGGTTTCAAGGAAGATATGATGAGAGTCCTATTCCAGTTCTTCGATCCTAAGCATCATTGCTTCACTTTCCCAGATTATCAGTTGATACCCACATTAGAAGAGTTTTCCAAGCTGCTTGGGATACCTATCCTTGATCAAATACCTTTCAGTGGTCTGGAAAAGATGCCAAAGTCTGAAGAAGTTGCCGCAGCTCTACACATGACGAAGTCTGACATTGAGACCAACTGGGTAACAAGGAGTGGAGTTAAGGGCTTACTTGCCAAATTTCTGGTAGGTAAGGCCCGAGAATTCCTAAAAGTTATGAATGTCCATGCTTTTGAAGACGTTCTAGCATTGCTAATCTATGGTTTGGTGCTATTCCCTAATCCGGACCAATTCATAGACGTGAATGCTATTAAGATATTCCTCACTCATAACCCTGTGCCTACCTTGCTTGGAGACATCTTGCATTCCCTTCACACTCGTACTATGAAAAGGCAAGGGACTCTCATGTGCTGCATACCTTTACTGTCTAGGTGGTTTATTTCGCACCTTCCTCAATCAGTCTTGAAGAATGATCAAAATCTGAAATGGTCTCAAAGGATAATGGCACTCTCTCATTCAGACATCCGGTGGTGTTCTAACCTCAGAGAAAATGTTATCATCATCGACCGTTGTGGAGAATTCCCTAATGTACCACTCATGGGGATAAGAGGAGGTATTACTTATAATCCTGCCTTAGCCCTACGTCAGTTTGGGTATGCTCGAAGGGATGGTCCACATGAAATGATTGTTCAAGGTACAGTGTTCGACTATGACAATGACCCTCAAAATCTCCGTCAAAAGTTTGTACGAGCTTGGAGCATGGTGAAAAGAAGCAATTTAGGAAAGAAAAATTCTATTCCTATGGAGCCTTATCTCAGATGGGTACGCGCCAGAGCTCGTGAACTTGTCATGCCATATCTTGCAGTCGGACCAGTGATTGTTGAATCAGAGGTCGAAGGAGGTACTTCCCAGATCATTCCTTATCCAGATATGCCTACTGATGTTGAGGAATTGAAAAGATCCTGGACCCAGTTGAGGGAGGAGAGAGATACTTTCGAAGCTCAGTTCAATGCAGAAAGGAAGAAAGTACTAGAGCTCACCAGTCAGCTTAATGAGGAACGAAGACTCAATGCATATCTTTGCCCAAAAAGAAGTCGCCCCTGGGAGACTTGAGCTTTCATTGTATTTTATTATTGTTCCTTTTGTAATGAACATTGATCAAAAAAAAAAGTTAGCAATAAACATTTCTCTCTTATTGGTGATTTACGCAAAGTTAAATTTCAAAAGTCCTTGAAAACATTTCATACATTGCATAGCATAACATAACATTGCATAACAGGTATTCTAAAGGACCATATTCTCACGGTCTGCCTCTTAAACAGAAAAATGGATCTCGAACAAACTGTCAAAGATCTCCAAACTCAGAATGCTCAATTCAAGGAGATGATGCTAAGCTTATCCAAGGGGCAGGAGGAACTGAAGGCTCTTTTGGTCGAAAAGAAGAAAGACAAGAAAGCTGTGAGCTTCATTAACCCGGGCAGAAGGCGTAAAGGACAGGCTACGGGAATCAAATTTGGAATCCCGAATGGCCCAGAAGAGGGGGCGGAAAATGATTCAGAGGAGGAGAATGCTGATTTCTCTAACCCTGAGGATGACGATGAAGAGTATGAAAATGAACAGTACTCTCCAAGGGATGATAAGTATAAATTGCTGGAGGAACGCATGCTAGCCATGGAGGGTCAGAAGACACCTGGTCTGGATTTCGAAAGTTTGGGTCTGGTCTCCGATGTGACCATTCCCCGCAAATTCAAAATCCCAACTTTCACTAAGTACGATGGTGCGTCTTGTCCTCAGATGCATCTAAGGGCTTATGTGAGAAAGATTCAGCCGCATACCACTGATAGGAAGCTGTGGATTCATTTCTTCCAAGAGAGCCTGTCTGGCACACAGTTGGAATGGTATTATCAGCTCGAGAGCTCTGACATCCGCACCTGGACTGATTTAGCAACAGCTTTCTATAAGCAGTACCAGTACAATTCTGAATTAGCACCTACTCGGCTACAGTTGCAGAATATGGCCATGGGATCTAAAGAAAGCTTCAAAGAGTATGCTCAGAAATGGAGAGATTTGGCCGGCAGGGTCAAACCCCCTATGACGGACCGAGAATTAGTAGACCTGTTCATGGGTACCCTGACTGGCCCATTCTACAGCCACTTACTGGGGAGTTCTTCATCAGGTTTCACTGAACTTATACTGACAGGTGAACGGGTGGAGAGCGGCATTCGAAGTGGAAAGTTACAGGCGGCTACTTCTACAAGCAGTAAAAAGTCCTACCATGGGAAGAATGAATCGAATGCTGTGTATGGTCAAAAGAACCATAGTAAGAAAAATGGTGACCACGCCGTTGGAGCAGTGACAATCGCAGCCCCGCCAGCTCAAAACTTCCAGCAAAGACAAGACAGACCAAGAAGGCAGTTTACCAAGCTCAATATGACTTTAGCACAAGCACTGCAAAGCATGCTGAAGGTAAATTTAATCACTCTCAGAGGTCCTCCTGCAAATGTCAACACTGCTTCGCCTCGTTATAATCCCAATGCCAGGTGTGCATATCACTCCGATAGCCCCGGGCATGATACAAACGATTGTTGGTTGTTGAAGAATAAGATTCAGGACATGATCGACGCTGGGGAAATTGAGTTCGAGCCTCCGGAGACTCCTAATGTCATCACTGCTCCTATGCCTAATCATGACAAGGCTGTTAATGCTCTCGATGACGATTCTCTCATCACTGCTGTGGCGGACTTAACATCTCCTCTCCCGATCATAAAGAGGAATTTATTGCAAGCTGGTTTATTTCCAGGTTGTACTGAAGATTGCAATCTTTGCATACTCTGGCCCAAGGACTGTTTGAAATTGAAGAATGGTATTCAACGGCTGATGGACGATCGTACAATTCTCTTTGAAAGGGTTTCTAAGACGGAAAACCCTATTGAAGAAGTATCTGTGATTGCGAGGTCCAAGGTTCCAGTGAAGATTACTGCTCCCAGAATACCTGTGAAGATTATTGCTGAGCCCAGGGTAGCTCCTCTAATCATCACTGCCCCTGGCCCAGTACCGTATTCTTCAAGCAAAGCCATTCCGTGGAACTATGGAGGTGATGTTTACATCCATGGCGTAAAGCAAGTTGGTGATTCTGCTAATCCTAATGACATTGTTGGGACTAGTAAAGTTACTCGAAGCGGAAGGATCTTCTCTCCAGAGATCTCACCTCCAGTTCCCGAAAACCGAGGAAAGGAACCGGTCAACCCTTCCCCGTCAGAGGCACCGATCGAAGCTACTACTGAAGACGTTGCCAAACGAGAAATGGAAGAAGTGCTGAAAATCATCCGCAAGAGTGATTTTGATGTGGTAGAACAGTTGGGGCATACCCCGTTGTCATACGGTGAACTGACTTGGGGTGTTTTGCTTTTTATCGCAATGTCGCGGATAGCAAGAGTCGCCACCGACTTTTCTTTTATCCAATAAGGAAAGGTGGAAAAGAACAGGAAAGACCTCAATAGATTTTGGGTTCGGGAGGTACATTATACAAAGGGAAGGTATTAGCACCCTTTGTATCCATGGTTATCCATGGGCTCTTAATTGCTGGATCACTTATATTTTTGTCTAAAAAAAGTGTTCGTGAATTGTTAAAAAAATGTTTCGAAAAGAGAGTTAACTTTGTAATGATTCTCGTATGAATGTATACAAAGTATTTATCTCGTTTGATTTTGAAAACGGTTTAGAAAAATATAACTCGGTAATGATTCTAGTATGAATGTATACCAAGTGGTGATTTTCCAAAAGAGGTTTTGAAAGGTGTGAGGTGTTGAAAATATTTTAGGTTATGATCCAGTAATTGAGAGTTATACCTTCCTAAGGTCGTTATGAACGTTTCCTATCCTTATGAGGGTAAAACTGTCCTTACTATTGAGAAGTAAGTAATTCTACCCTTTGGATGTTAAAGGGTCATCGTAGGGTCATCGATAGGTCATTGAAGGCAACAGTTGTAAGGATACCTTAGCATTCGAAGGGACGATCATCATTTAACCGTAGGCTACACCGAAGGGTCATCGAGGGACAAAATCATATATTCGAAGGCAACACCCGAGGGACTATGATTTATTTTATGATGATTTAATCGAAGGTCCATTGCTAAGTGTATCCCCACATTCGCGGGACATGACCGTAATACCGTAATATCGTAAGGCAAAAGAGAGGTCCAAGATCACATATTTAAAGGCCACATTTTAAAGTTAATTAGGTGATTATGATGAATCTCCACATTAAAATCAATACATTAAAATTAATACATTAAAATTAATTATTAAAATTAATTATTAAAATTAACACATTAAAATTAATTAAGCAATTTAGGGTGAGCCTCCACAAGGGTATCCCACAAATAAAGTGGAAGACCTAACGACAATCTTTTCCTGGGACATGTGAACCTTGGCAAAATTCAGCAAACGGGTTAGAATACCAAATCGGGGTGTAATCGAAGATTACACCGCAAAAGAAAATACAGCAGCATGAATGTCAGGCAAAACAGTGCATAATTAACATAGAATAGATCAGGTTACGCATAGAACATAACAAATATCAAGGGCTGTCCCGTTCGCCTCTGCCTCGCCTAGCGAAGGCCTAGCGAACACTCGCTATATGCTCGCTTAGCGATGTGCTAGCGAGCGGCTGCGGGTTTTGAATTTCAGAACAGTATGACTTCAACCTGCGGCATGGCTTATGGCATTCAACACATAATTACATGGTTCAGCATTCACAATATTCAGGCACACTTAAATTCACATGCAAAACCTCAAATATGTTTATGAATTCAATTATAATATCACATGCAAGTTAAGAACATAAAGCGGTATCACATGCAAATTAAGAAAATAAAGCGATAATAGTAATGCAAACCTGTTTGCAATCGAATTGTAACCTTGAGTTGGCCGATCGGATCGAATTGAGCGGAAGTGACCTTGCTGCCGCCGGCTTTTCCTTCAGGGTTTCCTTTAGGGTTTTCCGTCTGTGAGCGCTAGGGTTTGCTTGCTAGGGTTCTCCTTTCCTCCTCTTTCGTTCCCCTTTTCATTACTGAAGTGCTGGTATTTATAATGCCCTTTTTCATGACCTAATGGGCTCAGAACGAAGCCCGAAATTTTTTGTTGTCTGTCAGCCTCGCTAGGCGAGCTGGTAGCGAACGTTTGCTTCGCTAGGCGAGCGTGTAGCGAACGTTCTCTAGGCGAGCGTGTAGCGAACGTAACGTTCGCTAGGCGAGCGTGTAGCGAACAGGCCAGTTTTGGGCCATTTTCTGGCTTGGGTCATTCGTGAGCTGGGCCTTTGTTCCTTTAAGATCAGTGTCATAAAAATGAGTCGGAATGCCTTGAAAAATGTCTTGAAATATTAATGGGCAAATTTTGGGGTATGACAGCTGCCCCTGTTCAATATTCTTGAACCGAGAGAGTAGAATGGTATGTGCCGTTCGTGGTCTGGAGGTGAAAGATTATTGAACATTAGAATGCCCCAAAAATTTGCGCTTGTCAATCAAGAGCTAGTCTTGATGGAGATGGGCTTAGAGATGCCATCCAGGAAGTTTGATGACGAGCTTCCGATTGGGTCGTACGTTAGACGATGTCTGAAGACATGGATGCCATACCGGGTCATACGCTAGACCGTATAGTGAATCATCCATCATGCTGTTGACTTCGCTGGGGAGTCAGAGTATGCTATATACTGCTGGGGATGAGGGATCAGAATGGATCATACACCGGACCGTATCTGAATACCAGAGTGGGCCGTTCGTTAGGCGGATGACTTTGCCGAGGATGAAAAATCAGAACGGATCGTACGCTAGATCGTCTCTGAGCTGAAGATCCGAATGGGTCTTATGACAGGCTGTATTGGAGTCGCAGGATGAGCCGTTCGTTAGGCTGTGTCTGATGATGAAAGGGGGTAGTCGTGTACTAGACTACCATTCAGAAATGTACCTGTCCGAAGGTAGCATCTGAGGAGATGAAGGTTTAACTTGGTCGTACATTAAACCATATCTGAGCCGAACGAGCCGTCCGTTAGGCTGAATCTGCTGAAAAGGGAGTAGTCGTATACTAGACTACCATTCAGAAATGTACCTGTCCGAAGGTAGCATCTGAGTAAGGGAGTAGCCGTATACTAGACTACCATTCAGAAATGTACCTGTCCGAAGGTAGCATCTGAGTAAGGGAGTAGCCGTATACTAGACTACCATTCAGAAATGTACCTGTCCGAAGGTAGCATCTGAGTAAGGGAGTAGCCGTATACTAGACTACCATTCAGAAATGTACCTGTCCGAAGGTAGCATCTGAGTAAGGGAGTAGCCGTATACTAGACTACCATTCAGAAATGTACCTGTCCGAAGGTAGCATCTGAGTAAGGGAGTAGCCGTATACTAGACTACCATTCAGAAATGTACTTGTCCGAAGGTAGCATCTGAGTAAGGGAGTAGCCGTATACTAGACTACCATTCAGAAATGTACCTGTCCGAAGGTAGCATCTGAGTAAGGGAGTAGCCGTATACTGGACTACCATTCAGAAATGTACCTGTCCGAAGGTAGCATCTGAGTAAGGGAGTAGCCGTATACTAGACTACCATTCAGAAATGTACCTGTCCGAAGGTAGCATCTGAGTAAGGGAGTAGCCGTATACTAGACTACCATTCAGAAATGTACCTGTCCGAAGGTAGCATCTGAGTAAGGGAGTAGCCGTATACTAGACTACCATTCAGAAATGTACCTGTCCGAAGGTAGCATCTGAGTAAGGGAGTATCCGTATACTAGACTACCATTCAGAAATGTACCTGTCCGAAGGTAGCATCTGAGTAAGGGAGTAGTCGTATACTAGACTACCATTCAGAAATGTACCTGTCCGAAGGTAGCATCTGAGGAGGGAGTAGCCGTATACTAGACTACCATTTAGAAATGTACCTGTCCGAAGGTAGCATCTGAGGAAGGGAGTAGCCGTATACTAGACTACCATTCAGAAATGTACCTGTCCGAAGGTAGCATCTGAGTAAGGGAGTAGCCGTATACTAGACTACCATTCAGAAATGTACCTGTCCGAAGGTAGCATCTGAGGAGATAAAGGTCTAACTTGGTCGTACATTAAACCTTATCTGAGTTGTCCGAGGACTTGACGGTCTAACTTGGTCGTACACTAGACTGTCACTGAGCAGAATCTGGTCTAACTTGGTCGTACATTAGACTGTATCTGGGCAGAATCCGAGGACTTGACGGTCTAACTTGGTCGTACATTAGACTGTATTTGCAGAATCTGACTTGAAGGTCTAACTTGGTCGTACATTAGACTGTATTTGCAGAATCTGACTTGAAGGTCTAACTTGGTCGTACATTAGACTGTATTGGAGTGGTATTTGAAGATTTGAAGGTCTAACTTGGTCGTACATTAGACTGTATCTGAGTTAATGAAGGTCAGAATGGATCGTACGCTAGATCGTATCTGAGTTGAAGGAGTCATGTGTTGAGATGAATCAGGGTGGACCGTATGCTAGGTAGTACCTGAGAAGTGAAGGTCCAACTGGGTCGTACATTAGACCGTGTTGGGAGTAGTTGAAGATCATAATGGATCGTCCGTTAGATCGTATCTGAGTGGAAGGAGTTATATGTTGAGCCGAATCAGAACGAACCGTACGCTAGGCTATATCTGCTAGTATTTGTATATGTTGTATTTGCAATGAATATTTGGGATGGGCTTATAGATGCCATCGTTAGGAGGATGTCAGAATGAATGTTGACATGGAGTATATCTGAAAGATGTATCTGAAGAAGAAAGTAGTCGTACGCTGGACTACACCTCGGAATGTACCGTACGCTAGGCAGTATCTGAGGGATATAGTTAAATCTTGAGTGTAATTGATAAAGATGTCCGTCTGAATGGACCTTTGTTTTGACTGTGTCAGGAGGATGATTAACCTGAAAAGTAAAGTTAGCTTCATGCCATGTCATGATGCATGAGATGCAAATGTTGTATGCATGCGTGTGCTGTGAAATGATGTAATGAGTGAATTATGTGTCTGGAATAAATGAGAGCATTGTATGATGTAATGCATATGATGCGGAATGAAAATTGTATGTAGGGATGTGATGTGAAATGATGTAATGAATGCCCTATGTGTCTGAAACGTTCTTCCAGGGGACTCTACTGGGGAATAAATCTCAGTCTTCTGGTCGGAGATATTTGTATTGATGATCCTTCCTTAGCTAGGGGATACTTGATTTTGGTCTGATGGTAGAAACATTCGACAGAGCCTGGCTGGGGATAGAAGAGATGACCAATTCGTCTAGTGATGCCCATTTCTTCTGGGGAATAACTGGCTTAGCCGGGGAATAGAATTAGCAACGGATTCATTGGGAAGCAGGGTTAGACCTTATCCACGATCCTGAAGTCTCTTAGTAACTGCCATTACTATTCTAGGCATGTATTTTTGGTAAATATTGATCATATTCAAATGCATAAGTCAATTCAAATTAAATCAATGGACATTTACTCAAACAAAACAGAAAAAGTGAAAACAATAGCATCTTTTTTGGGGATAAAATTGTATTGATTTTGAAAGAGGGCCTATAAACAGGCAATTTGTGTACAAGGAGACAGAAATCCTAGTAAGAGGAAATTGTCAAGACAACAAAGAGAAAGCCATGCAGAGAAAGTCCTATTTATTTTAATTCCACTACTGTCATCATGTCTTCAAGCATCTCATCTCCTGCTGTCGGATAGAGGTGATTGGCTTGTTCAGTCCCTTGGAACTTGGTTGAAGCTGACAGAGAACGGGACATAGTCATACGCTTTAATCCCTAATTTTTGCCTGGACCGCCTTTTCAGGTTTTCAGTCCACCGGGATACCCTTTTTTTGCCCAAGCCGCCTTTTCAGGTTTTCGACTTGCCGGGTGTACATTTTTATAGGTTTATCCCTAATTTTTGCCCGAACCCTTTTGGTTCGCCGGGATGCCCTTACTTTTGCCTAGGTACGTCGCCCTAGCGGGTCTCTGTTATGCGTAGTATTTTTTAACTACGTCCGCGTTCACAGGATGCGGGAAGTCTTCGCCATCCATTGTAGCAAGTATCATGGCTCCACCGGAGAATACCTTCTTAACCACAAATGGCCCTTCGTATGTGGGAGTCCACTTGCCTCTGGGATCCCCTTGTGGTAGAATGATACGCTTGATCACCAAGTCGCCAAGTTGGTACACCTGTCTCTTAACTCTTTTGTTAAATGCTTGGGTCATGCGCTTCTGATATATCTGCCCATGACAAACAGCCGCAAGTCTCTTCTCATCAATCAGATTTATCTGATCGAGTCGAGTCTGAATCCATTCATCTTCATCTAAGCCCGCCTCTTTCATAATTCTTAGAGAGGGAATCTGAACTTCCACTGGTAAAACGGCTTCCATTCCATAGACTAAAGAGAACGGAGTTGCCCCCTGTCGAAGTACGCAACCATGACGAGCAAGAGGTAACATCTCATGCCAGTCTTTGTACGTTATGTCATTTTTTGTATGATCTTCTTGATATTCTTATTAGCAGTCTCCACGGCGCCGTTCGTATTTGGCCGGTACGGAGAAGAGTCATGGTGCTTTATTTTGAACTGCGTGTAGAGTTCAGTTTAGTACCATTATCAGTGATAACTCTCTCAGGAGACAGCAGGTTTCTCAAGTAGATATTTGATAGAATCCATCTTAGAAATCAATAAAGTGGTATGATTCAACATAGACTGTCTTAGTCGGCGAGCAGCCTAGGCCAAAGCGTAGCAAGCTTTCTCGAGCCGTGAGTATCTTGTTTCACAGTCGGTACCTTTTGCTAAGGAAGTGTATGACATGCTCTTTTCGACCAGACTCGTCATGTTGCCCCAGCCCACCTTATTGAATTTTCTAACACGGCCAAATACATGATTAGAGGTCTTCCTTCAACTGGTAGCATTAGAATTGGAGGTTCTTGGAGATATTTCTTGATTTTGTCATTCATCATTCCATACCATCTCTTGATTTTTCTTTTTTGGTAATTTGAAGATGGGTTTGCAGGTAGCAGTCAAATGTGGGATGAATCGGGCAATGTAATCCGAGTGCCCCAAGAAACCTCTGACTTCTTTCTTGTCTATTTCAGTACCCATTGCAATTTCAATTGATTCCTCCTGCGGCTGTATGGTCTTTTCTTCTTGTAGTAATAGTCTGACAAGTTCACCAGGGACTTCACAATCTTCCTCGCTTCCATCCTCGGCTTGGTAGATCGGATTTTCAAAGTCATAATGAACAGTAGCAGAACTATTATCAACAGGATCCAGAGTGGATATGGATCGGAAAACTGTTACGTGCGTGTGTGCAAGAAAACATAGCTTGTTTTGAAAAAAATGACAGGAAAGATAAAGAGCGCAATATTTGAATGCAAAAAGTCCGTTGATTTATTGAATATGAATATGCTTATGAAATGACAAAACCCTTGAAAAATTAGCTATTATGCCCCGGGTATAGACACAATGCTTTGAAACACAAAAATAGCAATAACGATTACTCCTGACTAAAGGAAATCGGGATAGTGTCTTCAGCCTTCCAATTATTGGGTCCGTCACCAATTGTTGGGAAAATCCAGCTATCCAAGTCATAATCGTTATCAGTATCTTCCACAGCATTGACAGTCTCGTCAGGGTTAGATAGAGGAGCAGTGATGACATTAGGTGTCTCCGGAGGCTCGAACTCAATTTCCCCAGCGTCGATCATGTCCTGAATTTTATTCTTTAACAGCCAACAATCGTTTGTATCGTGCCCAGGGCTATCGGAGTGATATGCACACCTGGCATTGGGATTATAACGAGGCGAAGCAGTGTTGACATTTGCAGGAGGACCTCTGAGAGTGATTAAGTTTACCTTTAGCATACTTTGCAGTGCTTGTGCTAAAGTCATATTGAGCTTGGTAAACTGCCTTCTTGGTCTGTCTGGTCTTTGCTGGAAGTTTTGAGCTGGCGGGGCGGCGATTGTCACTGCTCCAACGGCATGGTCACCATTTTTCTTGTTATGATTCTTTTGACCATACATAGCATTCGATTCATTCTTCCCATGGTAGGACTTTTTACTGCTTGTAGAAGTAGCTGCCTGTAACTTTCCACTTCGAATGCCGCTCTCTACCCGTTCACCTGTCAGTATAAGTTCAGTGAAACCTGATGAAGAACTCCCCAGTAGGTGGCTGTAGAATGGGCCAGTCAGGGTACCCATGAACAGGTCTACTAATTCTCGGTCAGTCATAGGGGGTTTGACCCTGCCGGCCAAATCTCTCCATTTCTGAGCATACTCCTTGAAGCTTTCTTTAGATCCCATGGCCATATTCTGCAACTGTAGCCGAGTAGGCGCTAGCTCAGAATTGTACTGGTACTGCTTATAGAAAGCCGTTGCTAAATCAGTCCAGGTGCGGATGTCAGAGCTCTCGAGCTGATAATACCATTCCAACTGAGTGCCAGACAGACTTTCTTGGAAGAAATGGATCCATAGTTTCTTATCAGTGGTATGCGGCTGGATCTTTCTCACATAAGCCCTTAAATGCATCTGAGGACAGGATGCACCATCGTACTTAGTGAAAGTGGGGATTTTGAATTTGCGGGGAATGGTCACATCGGAGACCAGGCCCAAACTTTCGAAATCTAGACCAGGCGCCTTCTGACCCTCCATGGCTAGCATGCGTTCTTCCAGCAACTTGTACTTATCATCTCTCGGAGAGTATTGTTCATTTTCATAGTTCTCATCGTCATCCTCAGGGTTGGAGAAATCAGCGTTCTCTTCCTCTGAGTCATTCTCCGCCCCCTCCTCTGGACCATTCGGGATTCCAAATTTGATTCCCGTAGCCTATCCTTTACGCCTTCTTCCTGGGTTAATGAAACTCACAGCTTTCTTGTCTTTCTTCTTTTCGACCAGAAGAGCCTTCAGTTCCTCCTGCCCCTTGGATAAGCTTAGCATCATCTCCTTGAATTGAGCATTCTGAGTCTGGAGATCTTTGACAGTTTGTTCGAGATCCATTTTTCTGTTTGGAGGAAAACCGTGAGAACATTGATCCCTTTAGAGTACCTGTTATGCTATGTTATGCTATGCAATGTATGAAATGTTTTCAAGGACTTTTGGAATTTAAATTTGCATAAACTACCAAAAAAGGAAACTTTTTTTTTGTTTTTTTTTTTTTTTTTTTTTTTTTTGTTTTTTTTTTTTGTTTTTTGTTTTTCTTTTTGTTTTTCAAAACAGAGCAAAGTTAAATCCCTAAGTCCTTGAAATGGTTAGTACAATGTTATGATGTCATGATGTTATGATGTTAAGATGTTAAACAAGCATAAACAAGTCCCACAACAATCATCACTAGGTTTTAAGGCTTGCATGAGTTCCATAGGTAAGTACCCTCCCCACTGAAGTTTAGTTGGTTCAACCTGTCCTAGAATAGTAACCGGGTTCTAGAAGGATCTCAAATCATCGACCTTTCTTTAAGTCCACTTCAGTGCAACACCAAGTGGTTGACCGAAGCTTCCCTAAAGTCCAATCTCAAAGAGTGTAGTATCGAGTCTCAACCAACCCCAGTCGGAACCGAAGTCAGTTATCTCACTACTTTCTAATGGCCAGGATGAGTCAATTAGGGTTCTAAAGGTCTGGTTAATGCTTTGATGACACCACGCGGAAGCCAAATTTTTCCTCAAGTAACATGAGGAACATCAGGACAACCAAAGTGTCACATTAACCGTAGCCATCATTTTAACCATTCCAGTATACGCCGGATAGTCGCGATGATCTATTGCTACTTACCTAAGGTACACTAGATCCGGGTGTAAGATCTTTCACTCAAGAATACCCGAGCAATCCCTTAAAAGTAAATCAGACAATTTGGAATAAGTGATCTTGTTTTTAAGGTAACCTCTCTTTTTAAATTATTCCCCAGCAGAGTCGCCAGTTCTGTCATACGGTGAACTGACTTGGGGTGTTTTGCTTTTTATCGCAATGTCGCGGATAGCAAGAGTCGCCACCGACTTTTCTTTTATCCAATAAGGAAAGGTGGAAAAGAACAGGAAAGACCTCAATAGATTTTGGGTTCGGGAGGTACATTATACAAAGGGAAGGTATTAGCACCCTTTGTATCCATGGTTATCCATGGGCTCTTAATTGCTGGATCACTTATATTTTTGTCTAAAAAAAGTGTTCGTGAATTGTTAAAAAAATGTTTCGAAAAGAGAGTTAACTTTGTAATGATTCTCGTATGAATGTATACAAAGTATTTATCTCGTTTGATTTTGAAAACGGTTTAGAAAAATATAACTCGGTAATGATTCTAGTATGAATGTATACCAAGTGGTGATTTTCCAAAAGAGGTTTTGAAAGGTGTGAGGTGTTGAAAATATTTTAGGTTATGATCCAGTAATTGAGAGTTATACCTTCCTAAGGTCGTTATGAACGTTTCCTATCCTTATGAGGGTAAAATTGTCCTTACTATTGAGAAGTAAGTAATTCTACCCTTTGGATGTTAAAGGGTCATCGTAGGGTCATCGATAGGTCATTGAAGGCAACAGTTGTAAGGATACCTTAGCATTCGAAGGGACGATCATCATTTAACCGTAGGCTACACCGAAGGGTCATCGAGGGACAAAATCATATATTCGAAGGCAACACCCGAGGGACTATGATTTATTTTATGATGATTTAATCGAAGGGCCATTGCTAAGTGTAACCCCACATTCGCGGGACATGACCGTAATACCGTAATATCGTAAGGCAAAAGAGAGGTCCAAGATCACATATTTAAAGGCCACATTTTAAAGTTAATTAGGTGATTATGATGAATCTCCACATTAAAATCAATACATTAAAATTAATACATTAAAATTAATTATTAAAATTAACACATTAAAATTAATTAAGCAATTTAGGGTGAGCCTCCACAAGGGTATCCCACAAATAAAGTGGAAGACCTAACGACAATCTTTTCCTGGGACATGTGAACCTTGGCAAAATTCAGCAAACGGGTTAGAATACCAAATCGGGGTGTAATCGAAGATTACACCGCAAAAGAAAATACAGCAGCATGAATGTCAGGCAAAACAGTGCATAATTAACATAGAATAGATCAGGTTACGCATAGAACATAACAAATATCAAGGGTTGTCCCGTTCGCCTCTGCCTCGCCTAGCGAAGGCCTAGCGAACACTCGCTACATGCTCGCTTAGCGATGTGCTAGCGAGCGGCTGCGGGTTTTGAATTTCAGAACAGTATGACTTCAACCTGCGGCATGGCTTATGGCATTCAACACATAATTACATGGTTCAGCATTCACAATATTCAGGCACACTTAAATTCACATGCAAAACCTCAAATATGTTTATGAATTCAATTATAATATCACATGCAAGTTAAGAACATAAAGCGGTATCACATGCAAATTAAGAAAATAAAGCGATAATAGTAATGCAAACCTGTTTGCAATCGAATTGTAACCTTGAGTTGGCCGATCGGATCGAATTGAGCGGAAGTGACCTTGCTGCCGCCGGCTTTTCCTTCAGGGTTTCCTTTAGGGTTTTCCGTCTGTGAGCGCTAGGGTTTGCTTGCTAGGGTTCTCCTTTCCTCCTCTTTTGTTCCCCTTTTCATTACTGAAGTGCTGGTATTTATAATGCCCTTTTTCATGACCTAATGGGCTCAGAACGAAGCCCGAAATTTTTTGTTGTCTGTCAGCCTCGCTAGGCGAGCTGGTAGCGAACGTTTGCTTCGCTAGGCGAGCGTGTAGCGAACGTTCTCTAGGCGAGCGTGTAGCGAACGTAACGTTCGCTAGGCGAGCGTGTAGCGAACAGGCCAGTTTTGGGCCATTTTCTGGCTTGGGCCATTCGTGAGCTGGGCCTTTGTTCCTTTAAGATCAGTGTCATAAAAATGAGTCGGAATGCCTTGAAAAATGTCTTGAAATATTAATGGGCAAATTTTGGGGTATGACACCCGTCTAAGATCTCGATGTTGTCCTTGCTGTTATCTTCTGAATCTCATGCCAATGCCTTGACAAAATTCCTGAAGACTGCCCATGTACCTCAGGAGACCTCCGTCGATCAGTTTGAAAACTATGTTGCTAACCTGACTGTTGACGATGGCCTAGGTTTTTCCAATGCTGACCTGACACCGGCAGGGAAGAATCACAATAAAGCCCTGCATATTTCTATTGAGTGTAAAGGGATCACCTTGTCTCATGTGTTGATCGATAATGGCTCTTCTTTGAATGTGCTACCGAAAGCCGTGCTCGATAAACTTGACTGCAAGAGCGTTGAACTGAAGCCTAGTGACATTGTGGTACGGGCTTACGATGGTGCAAAGAGTGTTGTCCACGGCGAAGTTGTTCTCCCTATCAAGATAGGACCTCAAGTCTTCAACACTACCTTTTATGTAATGAACATTCGTCCTGCCTACTCCTGCTTACTGGGACGCCCTTGGATTCATGAGGCAGGTGTTGTAGCTTCGTCTCTCCATCAAAAGCTGAGGTATCCAATAGAGGGTAAGATCGTCACTGTGTGTGGGGAAGAAGAATACATTGTCAGTAGTGTGCATACCTTCAGATACGTTGAGATGGATGGTGAATTCTTCGAGACTTCGTCCCAGTCATTTGAAGTGGTTCCTCCGCCTAGTCCTGTCCTTAAGCCAACTCCCCTTGTGCCCGAGGTTATTCGAGCTCCTCCTGCCATGGTCTCCCTGAAGGACGCTCAAGCTGTGGTGGAAGATGGTGGCTGTACTGGCTGGGGTCAACTGATCAGCATACCCTACAAGTCTGATAAATCTGGTCTGGGATTTAGCTCTGAAAAGATGGTCAAAGATCAAATCAATGCTGTAGAAGATGCTGACAATGATTGCGACCTGGATAGCTGGATTTTCCCAACAATTGGTGACGGACTCAATAATTGGAAGGCTGAAGACACTATCCCGATTTCCTTTAGTCAGGAATCCGTATCCACTCTGGATCCTATTGATAATAATTCCGCTACTGCTCATTATGACTTTGAAAATCCAATCTACCAAGCCGAAGATGGAAGTGAGGAAGATTGCGAAGTCCCTGGAGAGCTTGCCAGACTATTACTGCAAGAGGAAAGGACTATACAGCCGCATGAAGAGTCACTCGAAGTCGTAAATCTAGGTACTGAAGTAGATAGAAAAGAAGTCAGAATAGGAGCAGGATTGGAAAACAGTGTCAAAGAAAGACTGATTCGGATGTTACATGACTATGTAGAGGTTTTCGCCTGGTCTTATGAAGACATGCCAGGATTGGATACTGACATAGTAGTGCATCGGCTGCCTACGAAGGAAGACTGCCGTCCTGTCAAGCAAAAGGTTCGCCGCATGCGTCCTGAAATGTCTGAGAAAATCAAAGCCGAGGTTATGAAACAATTCAATGCCGGTTTTCTAGCCGTTACTTCTTATCCTCAATGGGTTGCTAATGTGGTGCCAGTGCCAAAGAAGGATGGTAAGGTGCGAATGTGCGTAGATTACCGAGACCTGAATAAAGCAAGTCCCAAAGACGACTTTCCACTCCCGCACATCGATGCTCTGGTGGACAATACCGCTCAACACAAAGTGTTCTCCTTCATGGATGGATTCTCGGGTTATAACCAGATTAAGATGGCACCTGAGGACATGGAGAAAACTACGTTTGTGACGCAATGGGGCACTTTCTGTTACAAAGTAATGCCATTCGGTCTAAAGAACGCCGGGGCAACGTACCAGCGTGCTATGGTGGTTTTGTTCCATGATATGATTCATCGTGAGATAGAAGTATATGTGGATGACATGATAGCTAGATCTCATACTGAAGAGGAACATCTCGATCATTTATACAAACTGTTTGAGAGGTTGAAGAAATACAAGTTGAGATTGAACCCGAACAAATGCACTTTTGGAGTAAGATCCGGTAAACTCTTGGGCTTTATTGTCAGTGGTAAAGGAATTGAGGTTGACCCGGCTAAAGTGAAGGCTATTCAAGAAATGCCAGTTCCCCGTACGGAGAAAGAGGTCAGAGGTTTCTTGGGACGCTTGAACTACATTGCCCGATTTATCTCCCACTTGACCGCTACCTGTAGACCCCTCTTCAAATTACTGAGGAAGAATCAAGAGATGATATGGAATGACGAATGCCAAGAAGCCTTTGACAAAATCAAGAAATATCTCCAGGAACCTCCAATTCTGATACCACCAGTCGAAGGAAGACCTCTAATCATGTATTTGACCGTGTTAGAAAGTTCAATGGGGTGTGTATTGGGGCAACATGACGAGTCTGGTCGAAAAGAGCATGCCATATACTACCTGAGCAAAAAGTTTACCGACTGTGAAACAAGATACTCACTGCTCGAGAGAACTTGCTGTGCTTTGGCCTGGGCTGCTCGCCGACTAAGACAGTATATGTTGAATCATACCACTTTGTTGATTTCTAGGATGGATCCCATCAAATACATGTTCGAGAAGCCTGCCCTCTCCGGAAGAATAGCGAGATGGCAGATGATCTTAACGGAATACGATATCCAGTATACTACCCAGAAAGCAATCAAAGGAAGCGTGCTAGCTGATCATTTGGCTCATCAAGCGGTGGACGATTACCAATCTATGAATTTTGAGTTCCAAGATGAGGATGTCATGCTTGTTACTGATAATGGAAAACCTAAACCAGATGAAGGACCCGAATGGGGATCCCGATGGACTATGGTCTTTGATGGATCTTCTAATGCATTGGGCCATGGTGTTGGGGTTGTACTCATTTCTCCCGAGGGTTACCATACGCCTTTCACAGCTAGACTATGTTTTCATTGTACCAATAATATGGCTGAGTATGAAGCATGTATTTTTGGACTCAAAGCTGCTATAGATTGGCGAATCAAGTTTTTAAGTGTGTACGGAGACTCAGCATTGGTAATCAGTCAGATCAAAGGAGAATGGGACACTAAGCATCTGAATCTCATCCCTTACCGAGAACGGGTGATGACATTAATCCCATACTTTGAAGAGATTACATTTGAACATATTCCACGAGAAGAGAATCAGTTGGCAGACGCATTAGCTACCATGTCATCTATGTTCAGAGTCAGATGGGACGGGGAAGCCCCCAGGATTACCATTGAGCGACTAGATGAACCGGCATACTGTTATGAACTTAACACTGAGGGAGTACGGGAAAAACCTTGGTTCAGTAACGTACAAAGACTGGCATGAGATGTTACCGTTTGCCCTCCACGGTTATCGCACTTCAGTACGCACTTCGACAGGGGCAACTCCTTTCTCTTTAGTCTACGGAACGGAAGCCGTTTTACCAGTGGAAGTTCAGATTCCCTCTCTAAGGATCATGAAAGAGGCGGGTTTAGGCGAGGACGAATGGATTCAGACTCGACTCGATCAGATAAATTTGATTGATGAGAAGAGACTTGCGGCTGTTTGTCACGGGCAGATGTATCAGAAGCGCATGACTCAGGCATTTAACAAAAGAGTCAAGAGACAGAGGTATCAAATTGGCGACTTGGTGATAAAGCGTATCATGCTACCACAGGGTAATCCCAGAGGCAAGTGGACTCCCACATACGAAGGGCCATTTGTGGTTAAGAAGGTATTCTCCGGTGGAGCCATGATACTTGCTACAATGGATGGCGAAGACTTCCTGCATCCTGTGAACACGGACATAGTTAAAAAATACTACGCATAACAGAGACCCGCTAGGTCGACGTACCTAGGCAAAAGTAAGGGCATCCCGGCGAACCAAAAGGGTTCGGGCAAAAATTAGGGATAAACATATAAAGACGTGCACCCGGCAAGTCGAAAACCTGAAAAGGCGGCTTGGGCTAAAAGGGGTATCCCGGTGGACTGAAAACCTGAAAAGGCGGTCCAGGCAAAAATTAGGGATTAAAGCGTATGACTATGTCCCGTTTTCTGTCAGCTTCAACCAAGTTCAAGGGACTGAACAAGCCAATCACCTCTATCCGACAGCAGGAGATGAGATGCCTGAAGACATGATGACAGTAGTGGAATTAGAATCAATAGGACTTTTTCTGCATAGCTTTCTCTTTGTTTTCTTGACAATTTCCTCTTACTAGGATTTCTGTCTCCTTGTACACAAATTGCCTGTTTATAGGCCCTCTTTCAAAATCAATACCACTTCATTTCGGAAAAAATGTTGTTATTTTACTTTTCTGTTTTGTTTGCATAAACGTCCATTGATTTAATTTGAATTGATATATGCATT
This sequence comes from Lathyrus oleraceus, assembly GCF_024323335.1. NCBI lineage: Eukaryota > Viridiplantae > Streptophyta > Magnoliopsida > Fabales > Fabaceae > Lathyrus > Lathyrus oleraceus. The sequence continues at coordinate 340,232,534 of NC_066583.1, forward strand.
TGAATATGATCAATGTTTATCAAAAATACATGCCTAAAATGGAAATTGCAATTACTACGAGACTTCAGGACCAAGGAGAAGGTCTAACCATGCTTTCCAATGAATCCGTTGCTAATTTGATTCCCCGGCAACGCCAATTATTCCCCAGAAGAGAGTGGCATTACTAGACAAATGGGTCATCTTTTCCATCCCCAGCCAGGCTCTGTGGAGTGTTTTCACCGTCAGACAGAAATCAAGCATCCCCCAGCCGAGACAGGGTCATCAATACCAATGTCTCCGACCGGCAGACTGAGATTTATCTCCCCAGTAGTGTTCCCTGGAAGAATGTTCAGACGCCTAATGCATTCATTACATCATTTCATATTACACACCTACATACAATTTTCATTCCGCATCATTTCATAACATATACATGCATACAATGCCCGCATTTATTCCGGACGCATAATTCATCCATCACATCATATCACGGCACACGCATGCATCATGACATTGCATGAAACTAACTTTATTTTTCAGGCTGATTATCCTTCTGATCGCATTCAAGATTCGAATACAGCTCTCAGATATAATCCATCTGACGAACGTTCTGACATCTTCCCAATGGTGGCATCTCTAAGCCCACCCCAGATATTCACTGCAAATACAACAAATATTATCAGATACAGCCTAACATACGGTTCATTCTGATTCAGCCCAACATATGACTCCTTCAGCTCAGATACGATCTATCGTACGATCCATTCTGGCTTTTAGCAACTCCAATACGGTCTAACGTACGACCCATTTGGATCTTCAAATCCTCGGATGCTGCCTAGCGTACGGTATATTCCGGGGTGTAGTCTAGCGTACGACTACTTTCTTCTTCAGATACAGCCTAACGTACGGCTCATTCTGCAACTCCAATACGGTCTAACGTACGACCCATTTGGACCTCCAGCTCAGTTACGATCTAACGTACGATCCACTCTGATCTTCAACAACTCAAGTAAGGTTTAATGTACGACCAAGTTAGACCTTTATCTCCTCAGATGCTACCTTCGGGCAGGTACATTTCTGAATGGTAGTCTAGTATACGGCTACTCCCTTACTCAGATGCTACCTTCGGACAGGTACATTTCTGAATGGTAGTCTAGTATACGGCTACTCCCTTACTCAGATGCTACCTTCGGACAGGTACATTTCTGAATGGTGGTCTAGTATACGGCTACTCCCTTACTCAGATGCTACCTTCGGATAGGTACATTTCTGAATGGTGGTCTAGTATACGGCTACTCCCTTACTCAGATGCTACCTTCGGACAGGTACATTTCTGAATGGTAGTTTAGTATACGAATACTCCCTTTTCAGCAGATTCAGCCTAACGGACGGCTCATTCTGCTCAGATATGGTTTAATGTACGACCAAGTTAAACTTTCATCTCCTCAGATGCTACCTTCGGACAGGTACATTTCTGAATGGTAGTCTAGTATACGACTACTCCCTTTTCAGCAGATTCAGCCTAACGGACGGCTCATTCTGCTCAGATATGGTTTAATGTACGACCAAGTTAGACCTTCATCCCCTCAGATGCTACCTTCGGACAGGTACATTTCTGAATGGTAGTCTAGTATGCGACTACTCCCTTTAAAGCAGGTACAGCCTAACGGACGGCTCATTTTGTTACTCAGATGCTACCTTCAGACAAGTTCGTTTCTGAATGGTAGTCTAGTATACGACTATTCCCTTTTAAAGCAGATTCAGCCTAACGAACGGCGCATTCTGTTACTCAGATGCTACCTTCGGACAGGTACATTTCTGATCCCTCATCCCCAGCAGTATATAGCACACGCTGACTCCCCAGCGAAGGCAACAGCATGATGGATGATTCATTATACGGTCTAGCGTATGACCCGGTATGACATCCATGTCTTCGGACATCGTCTAATGTACGACACAATCGGAAGCTCGTCATCAAACTTCCTGGATGGCATCTCTAAGCCCATCCCCATCAAGACTAATGGATAGGCGCAAATTTTTGGGGCATTCTAGTGTTCAATAATCTTTCACCTCCAGACCACGAACGGCACATACCATTCTACTCTCTCGGTTCAAGAATATTGAACAGGGGCAGCTGTCATACCCCAAAATTTGCCCGTCGATATTTCAAAGTATTCCTCAAGACCCTCTGACTTGCTCTGGAAGGCACTGATATCAAATGGACAAAAGCCCAGCTCACAACAGGCCCAATCCAAAGGCGGCCCAAAATAGCTTGCTCGCTAGGCGAGCAGTCCCTTCGCCTAGCGAACATTTCATCATGACACTCGCCCAGCGAAGCATCAGATCCAGGAAAAAGCCCAGAACTAGCTTGCTCGCTAGGCGAGCAATTCCTTCGCCTAGCGAAGCTTGCGAAAATCTGAAGTTTTGGACCTCATTTTAAGCCCATTAGGTCACCACCACTACTACTATAAATACCAGCTCCTCAGCCACGAAAATAACACACAGACCCAGAGGGAGAAACACAGAAACCCTGCTGATCCAGAGAATTCGGAAGACGGAAACCCTGAAGGCCGCTCACCCGCCTCGAAGCTACCACCGCCCAGCTCAATCCGATACCTAGAGTGATCAGTTCAACATAGCAATTGCAAACAGGTTTGCGTATTATCGCTGTTATATGCTTCCAATTGATAACCGTTACCTACATAATGCATCATGATTAAATTTTGATATGTAACCTGATTTCACATGCAAATTTAAGTATGCTTGAACATCATGAATGCTATCCCTGCTGTGCCTGTAATTTAAGGTTCCGGAGACGGTACGATTGCCAAAATTCAAAATCTGTGGCCGCTCGCTAGCACATCGCTAAGCGAGCCTGGAGCGAATATTCGCTAAGCCTTCGCTAGGCGAAGCAGAGGCGAACGTACCAGTAGCTGTTCTCATGTTTCGTTTTATGTTTGTCTTATTGTAATCATGCATTATTTGGCCTTGTGACTATTGTGTTCATTCTGTAGTGCAATTTTCAATTGCACTTTAACTTGGTATTCTCACCCGTATGTTTAATTTGTGTTAAAGCTCGCATATTCTCAAGGAAGTGGCTGGCTAGGTATTCCACTTTATGTGTGGAAGACTTTCATGGAGATGGATTCTAAATTATTTCACTTTAACGTGAAAATTCATATTGATTGCCTAACCAATTTTAATGTATTGATTCTTAATGTATTGATTTTAATGTAACGATTTAATGCGGAATCATCATAATTACCTAATGAACTTAAAATATGGACTTTAAATAAACCATACCGGACCTCTCTTTATTACCCCACGATTACGTAATACGGTCATGTCCTGCGAATGTGGGGATACACTTAGCAATGGCCCTTCGATTAAATCATCATAAAATAAATCATGGTCCCTCGGATGTTGCCTTCGGAAATACGATTTTGTCCCTCGATGACCCTTCGGTGTAGCCTACGGTTAAATGATGATAGTCCCTTCGAATGCTAAGGTATCCTCACAACTGTTGCCTTCAATGACCAATCGATGACCCTACGATGACCCTTTAACATCCAAAGGATAAACTACTTACTTCTCAATAGTAAGGACAGTTTTACCCTCATAAGGATAGGAAATGCCCGGAAAGACCTCGGACAGGTATAACCTTAATTGCTCATTCATAACCTAAAAAATACTTTTCACACCTCACACCTTTCAAACATCCTTTTGGAAAATCACCACTTAGCATACATCCGTACTAGGATCATTGCCGAGTTATATTTCTCTAAACTACTTTCAAAACACTGAACGAGATAACCACTTTGTATACATTCATGCAAGAATCATTACAAAGTTAAATTCTCCCTTTTCAAAACATCCTTCACACATTTCTCAACCACCTTTTTCAAACTAGAAAACATAAATGATTGAGCAATTAAGAGCCCATGGATAACCATGGATATAAAGGGTGCTAATACCTTCCCTTTGTATAAAGTACCTCCCGAACCTAAGAATCTAAATTAAGGTCTTTCCTGTTCTTTTCCACCTTTCCTTATGGGATAAAAGAAAAGTCGGTGGCGACTCTTGCTAACCGCGACATCGCGATTAAGAAACAAAAAGTCCAGTTCACCGTATGACACCCTTTAAATAAATAATCGCTTCAACCGAGGGACTTGCCTCAAACTGGGGGACTTCCCCTTTTAAGTGAATAGTAGCCATCAGTGGAGGGGCTCGCCAAGGGGCGAGGGACATATCAAATTGAAAATGCCTTGAAAACTCTTCGCCCTCAGCGAAGTCCTCGTGCTTGAGGGATTATATAGTGTGATATTTGTAACTATCCCAAATAAGGGTGACATCACCTAAAATAGTGTCGCCTAGGCGATGCCCCCGCAAGGACAAAGGGTTCACCCTTAACACTGATAACGTGTGTAATACCGTTAGTAAAAAAGAGGGAGTACACCACTACTCCCTAAAGATTAGGTGTTCAATAACCTCCATTGATCACGAGGGAGCGGTTGTCTATTGGAACAAAATTGGTTAATACCATATCCTCTGGATTTTGATGATAACAAAGTATTTAAAGAACAACTGGGTATTCTAACATCTATTCAAGTTTGCAGGAATATAAGATTAAAAATAGATGAAGAGATGCTTGAGGATTCTGCATTTGAAGTTCATACTCTAGCTTTAAAGATCACTTGAGAAGACTTTGGCTCTGATGGAAGATCCAGACTCCGGAGAAGTCAAATCTGAAGATAGTCAACCTATGGTGATCTAGACTCTGAAGCTTCATAAGCCAATAAGTGGACTATGAAAGGATCAACCCCATAAGAGTGAAGTATGAAGAAAGTCAACCTCTGAATCATGATCTCTTATTGTTAGAACAAGATTTTGTGTCTACAATTCATCTCTAAGGTTTTGATGATAAAAAAGGATAAAACAAATTAATACCCTAAAAAATTTATCCAAGTGTGCAGGACTCTAACAAAAAAAGGATCAGACAGACAAACATCTGACATCATGCAAGTCCAGAATAGACAACTTAGAATAAACTAAAGCAGAGGCTCTGACTCCGTAGAAAAGAAAGCTCACAAAGTATGACGGAAGAAGACTCAGAAACTCTGAATCTGAAGAGTTCCATACAACTGATCTGATGATATATACTCTGAAGAAGGCTCTATAGAAAAACATATCAAGAACTATCTGACGTAAAACTGCTCTCAGCAACTATTTGAAGTATACACGCTGAACAAGAACATCTGAACTCCACGTACTCTGACTCAAGGTCAAACACAAAGACTTAACTACAAAGTTTTCTACTTTTGGTATAAATCTATTTTTGGAAGAGATTAAACACTCTCCAAAATTGCTATGGAAAGGACAACGATATTAATGACATTAAAAGTCTATCATTGCCAAGATATTCATGAATACCTTAGCTAACGGTCTCTTGTTCAAATCACTATATAAAGGCAAAATCATCATCATACATGAAACGAAGAATACACACAAGAATACTGCAAACAAAATTTTATTCTCCTTCATTCTTGTTCAAATCTGTTCACACGAGTTGTTGCTCTAAGTGTGAAACATTTCAGTTCTTATATTGTGTTACTACTGCTTACCTAGAAACATTAAACACTTCATTGTATTCTCAAAATAGTTCTTGAACATTTCCTCAAGTGACTTGTGAAGTCTGTAAACTTGAGAGGGCTAAGAGATATTTACTCTCTTAGATGTTTTCAATGTAATCTTTCTAGATTATTGGATTAAGTCCTTGTTGGAGGCGAAATCACTTTGGTCGGGTGGACTGGAGTAGCTTTGAATTTCAAGCGAACCAGGATAAACTTTTGTGTCGATACCTTTATCTTTCGGGTGTGTTTTATTCACAAAAGTTCTTATTATCTGTGAAAACAATTCAAACCCCTCTTTCTTGTTTTTCTCTACCTTCAATTGGTATTAGAGCTCCGACTCTGTTATTGATTTTCAAATCAAACACTTAATAGTGTAGAGAGATCCAACGTGAGAAAAACACTATGGCTAACACCAATGAAAGAGACAACTACAATTTCAAACCTCCAGTGTTTGATGGAGAAAAGTTTGATTAATGGAAAGATAGAATCGAAAGTTTCTTTCTGGGTTATGACGCTGACGTATGGGACATAGTTACAATTGGCTATGTACCAATGATATCTGATGTTGGTATTGTTATTGCCAGAAATAAAATGACTGATGATCAAAAGCGTGATTTCAAAAATCACCACAAAGCAAGAACAATACTGCTAAGTGACATATCCTACAATGAATATGAAAAGATCACCAATAGGGAAAATTCTAAAGAAATACTTGACTCCCTAAAGATGACCCACAAAGGCAAATCTCAAGTCAAAGAGACAAAGGATATGGCTCTAATTCAAAAATATGAAGCCTTTAAAATGGAGGACAATGAAGCTATAAAGGTAACATTTTCTAGACTTCAAACTTTAATTGCAGGACTTAAGGTTCTGGACAAGGGTTCCACAACTGCAGGTCATGTCAAAAAGGTTTTCAGAAGCTTGCCAAAGAAGTGGAGACCTATGGTCACTGCCTTAAAACTATCAAAAGATCTGAACAACATAAGCTTGGAAGAACTCGTCAGCTCCCTCAGGAATCATGAAATAGAACTTGAGGAAGATGAGCCCCAAAAGAAAAGAAAATATGTGGCTCTCAAGTCTAGATCTGAGAGACGTAAACCAGAAAGGAACAAAGCTCTCCAAGCTGAAGAAGAAGAAAATGATGACTCTGAAAAGGATGATTATGATGATGAAGAGTTATCACTCTTAACCAGAAGAGTCAAACAACTCTAGAGAAAAAGGAATAACAACTTCAGAAGACCAAAACACAAGTGGGATCGCTCAGAATCAACTTCCAGAGGCAAACCAAACAAAGAGGTAACATGTTATGGATGTAAAGAACCAGGCATTATAGAAACGAATGCCCAAAGCTCAAGAAAGACAGCTCCAGAAAAGAAGGATTCAAGAAAAATTCCTTTAAAATTAAGAAGGGACTCATGGCCATTTGGGATGTCTTTAAATCTGATGTCTCAGAATCAGACTCTGAAGAAGAATAGGCAAATGTGGCATTCATGGCTACCACATCTGGAAGCTCATCAGAAAGAGAATCTGATCCTGAAGAGGTATTTTCTGATCTTTCTCGCTCTGACCTTTAATCTTGTTTATCTTAATCTTTAAGCTCATATTAGAAACTTCGATAAAAATTCAAGGCTTTAAAGAAAGTCCTTGTAGCAACCATTGAAGAATGTGATAAGCTTGAGATGAAAGTTTCGGAATTAAAAGACAACATTCTGGTGTTGGAAAGAGAAAAAGAATCTTCAACTAAACAATGTTTAAAACTTGAAGAAGCTTTATCTCAAGCCCCACAAACTTCTAACACAATCATATATAAATATGAAAAAGCATTTCAAAAGTTTCTGAAAAATGGGCTAGAAAGAAGCAGAATGGCTTATATGATTTATGGAGTTAGTCAGAATAAGAAAAGAGAAATAGGATATGACTCTTATGAAGACGAGTAAATACCTTCTGCATATGATAAACCTAAATCCCCTTTTTATTATCACTACACACATGCACAAACGCAAAACTTTACTAATGCCAGAAAACCCAAAGTTTCAAGAAACTCTAGGAGAACTAATCACAAAGGACACAAAAGATTCTGGGTACCGAAGGATAAAATAGTATATGTTGCAGATATCCTATGCAGTAGAGTTAAGACACCAATCATGGTACCTGGACTCTGGATGCTCGCGACACATGACAGGAAGAAAGCATATGTTCCAAAGCCTGTAACTTAAAGATGTTGGCTTCGTAGGCTTCAGAGGAAATCAGAAAGGAATAATCATAGGCTCTGGAACAATTGGTAATGGATCTCTTCCCTCTATCTTTGATGTTCTTTACGTAGAAGGATTAATGCATAACCTGTTATCCATAAGTCAATTAAGTGATAGCAGTTATGATATAATCTTTAATTAAAAAACATGCAAAGCAATTAATCAGAATAATGGAACAGTTCTTTTCACTGGCAAGAGGAAAAATAACATTTACAAAATTAATCTTTCAGATCTAAAAGATCAAAATATAAAATGTTTAATGCATGTAAATGAAGAGTAATGGGTATGGCATATACGTTTGGGTCACATTAGTATGAGAAGGATTTCTCAGCTAAATAAACTCGAGTTAGTCAGAGGTCTACCTAAACTGAAGTTTTCTTCAAATACTCTTTGTGAGGCATGCCAAAAAGGTAAATTTTCAAAAACTTCTTTTAAAAAGAAAATTGTTGTTTCTACCTCTGAGCCTCTGGAACTCCTTCACATTAACTTGTTTAGACCTGTTAAGATAGCTTCAATCAATGGGAAGAAGTATGGACTGGTCATTGTTGATGATTATAGTCGCTGGACATGGGTAAAATTTCCAAAGCACAAGAATGAGTCACACTCTGTATTCACCAGTTTCTGTTCAAAAGTGCAAAACGAACTTGACTCTAAAATCATCAGAGTTAGAAGTGATCATGGTGGCGAATTCAAAAATAATTTTTTTGAGGAACTTATCTCATGATATGTCAGATATACGTTGATGATATAATTTTTGGTTCAGCTAACCCCTATGTTTGTCAAGAATTCTCTGAGTTAATGCAGGCAAAATTTGAAATGAGTTTGATGCAAGAACTAAAATTCTTTCCGGGAATTCAAATCAACCAAACTTCAGAAGGCACATACGTATCTCAAAGCAAATACATAAAAGACATTCTGAAGAAATTTGAAATGTCAGAAAGCAAACCAGCAAAGACTCTCATGCATCCTACCTACATTCTAAAAAAAAAGAAGTTAGTCAAAAGGTTTGTCAAAAGCTCTATCTTGGTATGATAGGCTCTCTTCTCTATCTGACGGCTACACGACCAGATATTCTCTTCAGCATTTGTCTTTGTGCCAAGTTCCAATCAGATCCAAGGGAATCTCATCTAAAAATAGTTAATAGAATCGTAAGGTATCTAAAAGGAACACCTAACCTTGGCCTGATGTATGAGAAAACATCCGAGTATAGGCTCTCTGGATATTTTGATGTAAATTATGCCAGAGACAGATTGACACGAAAAAGCACATATGGAAACTATCAATTTCTGGGAAACAATCTTATATCTTAGGCTAGCAAAAGAGAGTCAACCATTGCACTTTCTACTACAGAAATAGAATATATCTCAGCTTTATTATGCACTACTCAGATACTTTGAATGAAAAATCAACTAGAAGATCTTCATATATATGAGAGTAACGTTCCTATCTTTTGTGATAATAATGTTGACATATGCTTAAGTAAGAACCATATTCTGCATTACAGAGCAAAGCACATAGAAATAAAACATCATTTTATCAAAGACTATGTTCAGAAAGGTATAATTTCTTTAAAATTCATAGATACAGACCACTAATGGGCTGATATCTTCACAAAAACCCTTGCTGAAGATAAATTCTCATTCATTCTAAAACATTTAAACATGGAAAATTGCCCAAAATGAGTCATATATATGCTTCTCTGAAATTCAAAATAGGCTCTAACTTAACATCTGACGTCTGAATTTGACTCTGATATTTCTACTAGTTAGAAGTTATCTAAATCAAAAATCCTAAGGACCCAATCACTTGGTATTCCTGAAGATCAGATAGATCAACATGTGGCCTCTCTTGCGTCTGACCTTGGATTTTCTAGACAAGTGTCTAGCACAGAACTCAAGAGATAGACTATTGAGATCTCCTCTAGCAGTGTGCAAATTTGTGGGATCAGACATCCATCATTAGCTGTAATTAATTTTCCCCTTAGTGTGTCAACTCAATTTTTATGCCATCATTTATTTGTTGTTTAATATTCTCATGAAACGGTGTCGTTTTGCATGCTAACCTTGTGTACTTATACTTGCCACAATTCTCACTTTCACACTTTTCACTCACATCCTACACAAACCCTCGTTCTCTACTCTTTCTCAACCTTCAAGCTTCTTCAAGTGTTCTTCAAGCAGTCTTCATCTCCTACACGGATTCTCAACAACAGTCGGTATACAACTTTTTTCAACAAATGGAATCAACGGAACAACATTCAACCTCTTCCCATCAAACAACTACTGTAATTGTTGCCATATCTACTCCTATCTACAAGGAACCTCATATTTTGGATCGCCAACCTCACATTCATCTTGCAACTCCATTCGACAAACTAGAAGTTCTCTGTGAATCGTTGGTAGACTTTGACAATATGAAGAAAAACTGGATTGACCTCACTGAGGAATTAAAAAAGCAAGGGCGGGAAAATTATTTTCAAAGACTCTATGGTCCAATCTAAACCTATCTGATCAAGGAATTCTGGAGATTTGTAGATTCATACGACTATTGCATAGTCTCTCACGTTCTGGGAGTGAAAATGGTGATCACTGAGAAGTTCATAGCCAAACTTCTGAATATGGAGAAGACAGGGGGAAGACGAAATTATAACATAAACCCTAGGACAAAATACATGTCCCAGGAGATCATCCCAACAATCTTCAAACAGAACGCTGAGGAAAACTCGTCCAAGAATGATTAGTGCATTTTGATACACATTCTTATATAATTGTACTTGGGTATTTATCTAGTTTATTTTGCTTATTTTACTATTTTATTATGTTTTTAGATTTAAGTCCATGGTTGCCTTTAATCTATTTTCGTTTGCTATTTTCAGTTTTAGCGGTTATTTGATACTTGTCCACTATTCGGATCATAAGTTGAGCTACGAGATGCCGTTTTGGAAGTTCTGACATGCGTTGGAAAGCTAAGAGAAAGAGATACAACTTTTATGTTGAAGCCAAAAGGTGATTCGGAGTGAAGAAGTCTCAATTAATTCGTTGAAGTTTTGTACTTAAAGAAATATATTCTTTTGGGTCATTTGTTGGGCCGAATTTAGGTTTTCCGGCCCAGTTTGAATTATTAGTGAAACCCTGATTCTGTTTAAAAGGGCAGCCACGGTACTATAGCAAATACACATTATTCATAATAACTTTTTGCTTTCGTGCGATCATGAAGAGGAACTAATCTCCTAGAGTCAATATGCTGTTACCAAATTTCCAAGGCTTTGAGGTTTTTATTCTATCAATTTAATTTTGTTCTCTTTCAATCATATTCTATTAAATTTCATTTGCTTAATCTATATTTTGTGGAATGGTTTTGATTAAATTCGTATGATTGCATTCCTAACTATTAATCGTCGCTTTGTCGTTAAATTGCGTTTGTAAATCGTGTTTGCTTAATTCACGATTGTATTTATCCGTTTGCTTAATTCGGAATATAGGAATATAAATCTGTCATATATCTATTGCGATCGTCAATCGAATTTGAATCAAATAGAGATCGAAGCCGCTTAGGGAATTGGTAGGTAAAAACCAATAATTAGCCGGAAACCGAAAATAGTAGATTGACTTATTTTATAATCGCTTATTTTAATCACTTTTTTTGCTTTGTTTTCTAAATCGACCACTAAAACATAAACCCCCTTAATTCGATTTCATTAGGTTAAGAATAATACAAGAATCCTTGTGATACGATACTCGAGGTGTCGCTTCCCGTTTATTATATTTCATTACTCGTTTTTTACCCGTGTGCGACAGCGGATCAAAATTGGCGTTGTTGCCGGGGATTCTTGTAGATTTTAACCATTATTATAGTCTAACTATTATTATAGTCATAGGTATTTTAACATTTTTTTTGCCCTAACTTTCTTGTGTTATGGTGTTTTTGCGTTTTAGGATAAAAAAAATCTATTTTTTTAAGAAAATCGTCTCAAATTATTCTGATTCTTTGTCGATTAACTAGGAAAAAATCAAGGATCAAAAGCCTCTATTTAAAAACTAAATAGTGGTAGTCATCCTAAAAACCCGAAATTCCTTATTTTTCTATTTTTTATGATTTTTTTTTCTGTTTTGATAGTTTCAGAAAATTCCGAAAAAATTCTCAAAAATTTTAATTGACGTTATTTGATTAATTTTTGTGTTTTTGTATTTTTTTTCCCTTTTATTTTAATCGTTTTTTCGTATTTCAATTGTTTTTACTTAATAGGAACATTGTCGGTATTTTCCTATTTGTTGTTGCATTGCTGAATTAGTTGTGTTTTCTCATTATTTGTTAATTTTTTTTTTCTTTTCTATTGAGTTTAATATGGCTGACCAAAGAACTCTGAGAGAACTTGTTGCTCCTGATATGAATTACAATGGTTTATGTATTGAATATGCTGATGTTACTATTCCTTTTGAGTTGAAATCTGGTTTAATACACTTGTTGCCAAGGTTTGATGGTCTTGCATGTGAGGATCCGCATAAGCATCTTAAGGAATTTCAGGTTGTTTGCTCTACACCATTGAGACCTGAAGGAATCACCGAAGATCACATCAAGCTGAGAGCCTTCCCATTTTCACTACAGGGTGCTGCCAAGGATTGGTTATATTATCTTGAGTCAAATTCTATCACAACTTGGAATGATTTGAAGAGAGTCTTCCTAGAGAGATACTTTCCTGCCTCCAGGGTTGCATCAATCCAAAAAGAAATATGTGATATTAGACAGGGAAATGAGTCATTGGCTGAGTATTAGGAGAGAATCAAACAATTAGTATCCAGCTGCCCTCAACATCAAATTACCGAACAACTGCTTATTCAGTATTTCTATGACGGATTGTTACCAATGGATAGAAACATTCTTGATTCTGCTAGTGGTGGAGCACTTGTCAATAAAACTCCAGTTGCTGCTAAAGCCCTGATTGAGAACATGTCACTCAACTCCCAACAATTCACAACCATAAATAATTCTATGGTCCAAACAAAAGGTGTGAATGACATTCAGGTTTCCTCTTCCAACAAGGCTTTAGAAACCAGAATTGAAGAGCTTACTTCTTTAGTGAAACAAATGGCAGTGAGTAAACCTCAAACAACAAAGTTGTGTGGTATTTGTACTTCTACTAAACATCCTACTGACACATGTCCTATTCTTCAAGATGATTCTGTCACTCAGTTGCCTCAAGCATATGCAGCTAACTTTTTCAACCAAATCAACAATCAAAGAGGGTACAAAATTCTTGACTTGTCCACCAACAAATATCATCCCAATTGGAGGAACCATCCAAACCTTCGATATGGAAATCAACAGCCCATCCAACAACAATTAGTCATACCCCTGCCACAACCACAAACCACTCCCCAAGTCTCCACCTATGCACCTTCTAGACCTTCATTGGAGGATCTTGTCAAACAAATGGTTGTTAACAATCTTCAATTTCAGCAACGAACAAATTCCAGTATTCAGAATTTGCAGACACAGATTGGACAGCTTGCCACTTCGATGAATGTCATGCAGCAAGACCAAGGATCAAACCAACTTCCTGCCCAAACAGTTGTGAATCCAAAAGGCCCTAATGCTAATGTGAGTGTAATTTCCTTGAGATCTGAGAAGGTAACAGAACTAGCCCTAGAAAAAAATAAAAAAATTCTTGAGGTAACACCTGAACCTTCTTCCGTTGTGATAGAAACGGAACCCTATATTGTGGTAGAAACTGAAAAAGAAAAAGAGAAGGAGTATGTGCCACCAGTTCCCTTCCCACATAGAATACTGAAAAATAAAAGGACTGGTGATGAGGACAAGGAGAGAGAGATTTTAGATGTGTTCAGAAAAATGACGGTAAACACTCCGCTTCTTGATGTTATTAAGCAGGTTCCAAAGTATGCAAAATTTCTAAAAGATTTGTGCACAAGTAAGAAAAGGTTGAAGGGCAATGAGAGAGTAAATTTGGGACGAAACATTTCAGCCCTTATCCAGCCTAAACATTCACCTGAAAAAGCTATTGTTTCATCCCTCAATTAGGCCATACCCCAAAAGTGCAAGGATCCAGGAACTTTTGTTATTCCATGTATCATTGGGGATAGTAAATTCGACAATTGCATGCTTGATTTGGGAGCAGGCATTAATGTTATGCATACTTCTGTTTATAATAACCTTGATCTTGGTCCTTTACAGCATACAAGTTTAATCATTCAACTGGCGAACAAAAGTAATGTTCGCCCTATTGGAGTAGTGGAAGATGTGCTTGTTCAAGTTAATGACTTGATTTTTCCTGCAGATTTCTACATTCTGGACATGTATGGAGAAACAAATTCAAGCAGACCACCTATCATTTTAGGCAAACAGTTCATGAAAACGGCGAAAACAAAAATTGATGTCGATGATGGAACCATGTCCATGGAATTTGGTGACATTGTCACAAAATTTAACATTTTCGATGCCATGAAACATCCCTTGGAGGAGCATTCTGTTTTTCATATTGAATTGATCTCTGAGTCGGTTGATGACACTTTTTTTGAGTTTTTTTCACTTGATTTTCCATCTCTATCTAGGTTTGATGATGTTTATTCATGTGATGATTGTACTGACACTAACCTTTGTGTTGTTTGTGCTGAGATTGATGTTGCCTTGCAGGGTGATAGTATAAACGAAGTTGTTTATGTGGCTGAAGCTCTTGATATTCTGGCTGCCCCAAACATATCATGCATTGAACAACCACATTCTTTAGAGCCTAAACCACCTCCCAAGGATTCATATGATTCAGCAAAGCTTCAACTTAAGCAGAAATATAAGAAGGGGATTGGATGGACCTTGGCTGACACTCATGATATTAGCTCATCCATATGTATGCATAGGATTTCACTTAAAAATGAAACAAAAGTAGTGAGGCAGCCCTGTAATCCTTTAATTCTTGATGTTGTGAAAGAAGAGATCACTTTCACGTGCCCATTCAACACTTTTACTTATCAAAGATTCTTCTTTAATCCTGGAATACAAGGTGAAGACACTAATAAAAATTTCAAGGTCAATGGACACTACCCAAAGCTACTCCATGAGAATCTGACTTTGGAAAGAGATACTGTACAAGAGTTCTCTTTAGGAAAGGCTGCTTATGCAATCACTTACCCGCCTTGACTCCTCGGGTGTGTTCTTTCCTTTCTCTCACTCTTATTTTATATTTATGCTCTTTCATTGAGGATAATGTATATTTTAAGTGTGAGGGAGGGAACCATTTATTTGTTTTATTTTCTTTGTTTTGTTTTCAGTTTTTCTCTATTTTGATTTTTGTTTACTTTCTTTTTAAAAAAAGTTGCATGCTTTTTCATTTGGTTTTTAAGTTACAATTATGAGTATTTTTCTTATTTCTCTTGACTATAGTCTTGTGGTGTGATGTGAAAAATTTGATGTGCATTTTTAGGATGATAGGTATGACTAAACTCTAAATTGTATATCTTTGGCAGTAGGTCATTAACCCTAGTGAGCTTTGAGCCTTATATGGATAATATATAAAAATTCATCTCTTTCTTTCTTGTGTGATTCACTCATGTCTGTTAGTCTTTAGAACTTGAATTGACTCTTATTGATGTTGTTGTTTACTTGTGCACACTCATATGATAAAGGCAATTTTGTTTTTGTTTTTTTGTTTTTTTTAGCCAGTTAGCCAAAAAGTCAATCCTGAAATAATTTCATCCCTTGTTTGAAACCCCCTTGAGCCTATTCTCCCTTTTTTGTTTAAAACTCATTACAAGCCGAGAAGTGAAAAACAATGTTATCACCCTATTCAAAGGGTTGAAAGAGTCTTGTTTGGAGTTATGTGGGGTTGAATAATTATGTTTGTAATATTTCAGAAGTTGGCAGAAAAATAAAAAAAATAGAAAAAGAAAATAGAAAAGAAAAAAAAACAATGAAAAAATAGAAGGATAAGAGGAAGAAAAAATAGAAGAATAATAGGAAGAAAAAAAAGGAATTATGTTTGTAATATTTCAATACATGTCAATACATACTCCTTCAAAAAAAAAAGGAGTATATCTCAAGTGAATGAAATATTTTGTAAATTCAACTGCTGCAATTTCTTTCAAGTCTCTTTTACCTCTTTGAATTTTAGCCTAGTACCCCTTAGGATTTATCTCACCCTTACCTTGCCCACGTTACAACCAAATAAAGTCCTTTTTATCTTTGTGTGCATGTATTTCAACTGTGGATGTTAGAGTCCTTTCAAGCTTATGGTAGTACTAATTTTCATGTTGTGCTTTGAGTGTAAACAGTTATCTAAACACTTGGGAGTTGAGTGAATTATATCCTGTGAGGATCTTACTATTGTTGATGTACTTTTTGGTAATCTGTTTTTCTATCTGCTTTGAGTGTCATAAAAAGTTTCTTACTAACACCATATTCTTGAAGCTTAGACTTAGAATTATGCTTATACCTTGTATCTTGAAAACTTTTGGAAGTGCATGCTCTGTTTACATTTAAAATTCACTTTTTTGCATTTTTAAATTTCAAAGTTAATTACATTTTGTATAACAATAGGACAGTAAACAAAATCATTAATTTCCATAACATATTTTGAATCTATTGACCTAGAGATGGATAATCCTCAAAACTTGTCCATAACCCTAACTTTGACTTTTTAAACTTTGATCAGTACTAACCTTTTATTATAATTATCATTGTCATTATTGTTCATTACTTATTGGATTGTTTACATTTAAGTATTCATCATCATTATCATTGTACAAATGCATCATTCACCTTACTATTGTTCTTTATTATTATCATCATTCAAAAATAACCAAACACATGATAATATTAAAAGATCTAAAACACTTAATTATTTGGACTTAGAGGATCCCATTTAGGACCTTAGTTTGGAGGCCTTTCATTAATTTCTCTGTGACACTTTGTAAAACATTTGGGTTTCATTTGTAACTTACATTCCTGTTGTAAGGATGACATCATGGCACCACCTTCAGAGGACATGTTTATAAGACCATTATCCTTTGTTTAGCATAGGTCACACTTTTGCACACACAAGACTTTCTCTTGGGTTACCTTACAATGAGACCTTTTTATTTCCTTGTCGGTTACTTTACATTCATGTTGCATTAGCCAAATTCCATAATCAAATAAACAAACCCTTGATCCAACGTCAAACGACTTTTTTATAATCAAACTCAAAATACTTAATAACTACGATTATTATTATGCACAACGAGCCTTAAACGGTGGAGAATAAGTGAGAATTGAGCATTCCTATCCTCACTCTGATTATTTTGGATGCAAGATGCTTGGCTTGTTATCTAAAATAATCACCTTTGTCCATAGAATTTAGTGCAATATAATCACAAACTCTTTTCATAAACCCTTGTTTAAGGTAAAATCAACACAACCTATCAAACCTTATTTTTTGTGCCTTAGGACACCATTTCAAAACTCTTTTCTCAAAGGTAAAATCAACCGAACGCACAAACATTTTCTACTCTAAACTATGGAGCTCTAATTCCTCATCCCCGAATGAGTGATACGTAGGCACAAGGGCCTCAATCCTTGGTGTAACACCTCAAAATTTGCCCTCCTCTCTTGGGACTAGCATTAACATAGTTGCATATCATTTTAGGACATTAGGCATTTCATATTGCATATCATGTGGTTACATAGTGCAAGCCATCTTCCCAAGTCTTAATCAGGAGATGAGGAAGTTCAAAGGTGCAAGCTAGGGTTTAATGACTGATCATGGGCCATCTGAGGATTGGACTGTGAATTAGGGTTTCATGATTCTCCAAGGGTATTGGTCTTCATCTTGTTTGAATTGATACATCATCATCATCATGGTTGGATGTCATCAGGAGATTGGAGAAGATTCCTTGAGATTAGGGTTTTGACCACTGGTCAACCCTAATCAGTTGTATTGGGCCAATCAGGGCTGGATCAGGAGATGGGGTTTATGAAGGAGATGAGGATCATTTTGTGATTATATTGTGCTTATTGAGACTAGGGTATCACCCTTGAGCCATTTCAGTTGAAGATTGGGGTTCAAATTGATCTATGCATTGCCAGATTCATCTATCAGTTGAAAAAGTCAACTATGGTCAACTGTACATGATCTGATGGATTTGGAGGTGGAAATGAGTTGGATACACTTCATTCATGTTGGAACAAGTGTTATTTGACATTGCAAAGCTTAAAATTGAAGAAAATCAAGTCAGGACAAAAACTGCCAAAAATAGCAAGTGACTTGTAACTGAAGTTTCCAAAAATGGAAAGTTTAAAACCTCAAAAACAGATGTCCAAGGAAGCTTCAAATGAAAAATTGTTCAACATGACAGATGTAGATCTTGTTCTCACCTTTCCAAAAAGTCCAAGAACTTGAAAATCCAATGTGTGGTTTGCAAGATATGGCTCAGTGAATTTCAGAAATGACCCGTAATCAGGAGGCCATAACTACCACATACTTTGTCCAAATTGCAAGTTCTTTATATGCACAAACTCCATTTGACATGTACTTTGAGGGTGCATCATTGGATTTGTTCAAAAATGGCCAAGGCAAAAAGTCACTTTTCAACTGGACAGCTGAATTGGACCAGGGGCAAAATTGTCCAAATGTCAAAATAATTGGAATTTTTGAATGGGACTTTTTCCAACACCTCAGGAATGGCATTTGGAGTGTGTTTGAATATTCATTTCATGCCTAGGCCTTTTAAATTGAGATTTGGCTTGAAAAGTGAAATGGGGAAAATTGGACAATTACCACACATATGTGAATTTGAGAAATACAACACCAATTGGAATGGGAATAGTTTCTACACATCACATATGGCATTTGGGGGTTGCTTGAGCTGTCAAAACAGCTGGCACTAGCTGTCATTGTGTATTGACCAATTTGCCCTTGCTTACAAAAATTGCCATTTCACTAACATTCCAAATTGTTAATTAAACATGATTAGTGGTGGATTAATGCAAGGTATATAAACCAAATCATCTCCTAATCATAACTGAACCTCACATTCTCCAAAGTTGGATCTAGAATCATCACATTCTCTCCATTTTCATCCAAGAACACAAACCTTCATTTCCAAAATTCTTGACCAAATCTCAATCATTCTTCGAAGTTTCTTTTGATTTGAACTCACATCATCATCCTTAGCATCTGTTTTGGGAGTTTGGAAGAGGAAATGCTCGGAATCTCGATTGTCCTATACCACATCAACAATGGTGAATTCGAGTTTTGAGCTCTAGAAGCAACCTCAATCGAAGCAAGCACCTCCATTCACCTTCTCTATCCTTCTAGTGTTGCTGTTTTCAAGATTTGAGCACTAAAAGCATCGCAATCACGACTGCCATATCCAAGTGAGTGAAATTCGAAACTCATGTTTTGCTCAATCTTCATATGCTTTAGAAAGTGCTTCTCATGTAGATCATCATGATAGTTTTAGAATTGTGAATGGATGCTTGTGTCATGAGGAATCGCGATTTGAAAGTATGAGCATAAACCCTAACTCACTCGATTTGGTTGATTTAGGAACAATTAGGTTTGGATAGTGTGATATTTGGATTGTAGGTGTTTAGACCTTTCCAACGACTATGGCCATGTCCATTTTAGTGAAGTTTGGTTGTTCTTCATTTTTTGGTGAAATCTGGAAAAGTTCATGAGGAAAACGATGAAGTTTGTGGTTTTGATCTTCATTTCCGTTCAAAAGTTCAAATAGCAAGTTTCCCGCTCCTGCCAATTATATTTACAGATATGCCACTGAGTTTTTTAATTAATTATTAAAAAATGTTTAACACGTTAAAAAATTTAGAAAAAATTGTAGAAAATTCCTAAAAATATGGAGATTTTTTCCTTGACTTTGTTGACTTGTGTAGGATTTTTTTGACCTATTGGTCAAAGTTGTGCTTGGCAAATATTTTATTTGGCATAGGCTTTTCTAATGTATGTCACATTTTGATACATTTTGGCAATTTGATCATGAAATACTCATATCATAAAATAAATGGCTGAAAATTTTTGTGGTGGTTCTTGACTCATTGAGGATTATTTATATGTAAATTTCATGAATTTTTGATACCTGGTTAGAGAGCAGCAAATTCTGGAACTTAGGTGTGACAATTTGTGTCACACCTCTTGATGTCAACTTGTTGAATTTAATTGGATGACCTATGCATGTTGGAATTGGCTGAAATTTTGCATGATGACTTGTTGACATGTTAGGATGCTTGATGAATTTTTGTAGGATTTTTCACTGTATTTTCAATTTAATCTTGATTTTTCATTTCTGGTTGTTGAAATTGCAAGCTCATGTGATACATGTTGGTAGATTGATTGGGAAATCCTCATATTGTATTGTATGGCCATGAAATTTGATATGCATGAACTAGACACATGTTAGGACCTCCCTGTTTTGGTCTCATCCATTTCTTTTTAGTTTCCAATGAGATATGAATTTTTGAAGTGGATGTATGCATTGATGGTGTGAATTGGAGCATGAAATTGTGTCTGTTTTTGATGATTTTCATTGACATGGTTCCAGTTGCCCAATTAAGCTCAAATTTGACATGGTAGACCTTGATTGACCCCTGTTTAGGTGTATTTAATTTGAGAATTTTTTGATGTGTTTTGACATGGATTTGAATGCAATAC
Organism: Lathyrus oleraceus; assembly: GCF_024323335.1. NCBI lineage: Eukaryota > Viridiplantae > Streptophyta > Magnoliopsida > Fabales > Fabaceae > Lathyrus > Lathyrus oleraceus. The sequence continues at coordinate 340,253,047 of NC_066583.1, forward strand.
TTCTGTTTGTATGTTTGATGCTTCACTTGAGCCCATTTGCCTTGATTTGTGCATGAATTGGACATGATGGATGATATAAACATGAGACCAATGATGTTTGCTCTTGTTTGATGTTAATTTGATGTTGGTTGATGAATACCTTGCTGTTTTAGATTTTTTCTTGCTTTTGGACCCTAGGCTTGGCCTAGTGGTCTAGTTGCTAATATTTGCTTGATTTTTCAGGATCAAAAAGCAATGCACATGGATAATGGTCCAAATCAATTTTGATTGATGTTGTTGATGTTTGTACACTAACATAGCATTGTTTTGTAGGTGTTGGAGCTTGGGCTTAAGCCTTGAGCTTGCTTTGTGTTGTATTGTTTAAACTGTTTGATTGTTTGCTGTACAATTTGTCTGATTGAATACTGACTGAGTTTGATTGTTTCCAGGTACTTTAGTTGCTCAGTTCCTTGTGAATTATTGCTTTGCTTTGCTTAAGCAACTTGTATTTGAGGTATAACTTTCTGAACTTCATGTAGTCTGGAGACCCGGCTGTTACCGGGCCGGGCAAACAAATTGTCTGAAGTCCTCCTTAAGAGGCAATGATTGTGTATGTTTATTTTTAAGCCCAAGCAGGGAAAGTCCTTCAAGTAAGGCAATTGGTGGAAGGTAGGGACAAGCAACCTGTCCCCCACTATTCTGTGAGTCTTCTCCTTGCTCCCATTACATGGTTGTAGCATTGAGATCAAAAGCCCAAGATCCTGTGCAGTGCACATTGAGTCAGAGTCATCGAGTATAGAAGGGTTCCCCTATTCTGGACCCATGCTCATTTGTCAGCTCTCCCTGGTTAGGGATAAGAGCTGTGAGGTCTGATCCTCACTTCATCCCATCATCTGCTTCACCTTAGCCTCGTAATGGCAAGGTTAAGAGCAAACACAGCCTGTACAGACGATTGCTTAGGCAGTCAAACCTGATTGATTGAGCCCCCTTGTTTGGCTATAGTGCGTGTTATGTGGATATCTGATTGACATGCTTGTTTGAGATACCTGTTCTCATTTGATGATATATGATTGTATGCTTGTGTGCTAGCTTCTTTCCTGGTTAGGTTAGTTTGCTTATGCAAGTAGGATAGAAAACCGAACTTAGGGTTAACGATGCATGACAACATTAGGCTCGAGTCTCAGCTCCCTAGTCGTGTATCTTTCCCCGGTTTCTGGTTAGCAATTTAGTCCCTTTCAGGGGAACTACATCGCCCTGATCCTCGTGCCAGACGAGGTATGTAGGCAGGTGGTCGTGCGAGACCACTCCGGGCGCCTTTTTTTTTTTTTTGTGTGTGTTTGTATGTTTGTTTGTTGTATGCTATTGATTGTTTGGGTTCGGATGCTGACATAAGCCCAGGATTGGCTGTCGGGCTCCATGTTTGCCCATTTGAGTGTGTTTTGGTTCGGATGCCGATGTAATTCCATCCAGTGGTTGTCGGGCTCCATGTTTGCTATCTGTTTGATTGTTTGTTTGTTGTTTGGCGTGCGTGAGCCGAACTACAGAGGCTCTGATTCTTGTTCCAGACAAGATATGTAGGCATAAGGTGCGATACCTTATCGAGCTCGTTCCTCTTAACCCCACCTGCGTTCCCCGTGTGTGTGTGTGTGATGTTTAGCAACCTTTTCTTTTCTTAGAACGTGGATCCCGTCGAGTACGACGGACGTGAGGGGTGCTAATACCTTCCCCTTGCGTAACCGACTCCCTTACCCTTTCTCTCTGGTCGCGAGACCATGTTCTTTCCAGGTTTTTCTGAGCGTTTCCTTTCCCTATCTTGGGATAAATAACGCACAGTGGCGGCTCTGTGTGTGTTTTATTTTCGAGTCTCGTCGGTTGATTTTTCGTAGGATGCGACAGCTGGCGACTCTGCTGGGGAATATACGATGTAGACCTATGCTGGTCCATCTTCCCTAAGCGAGTCTCTCCTAGCGTTTTAGGATTAGTTTGGGTTGCTTATTGTGTGTTATTTATTGTATTTATTATTCTAACCAGTGTGTATATATTTGCATTAATGTCTGCATGCATCATACTATCATGTTGTTGCCGTCCTCTGTACAGGTGGTTCCTCTGTTTTGGGGTGGGAGTCAGTTGAGGTAAAAGGCCCAATACCCAGGCTATGAGTGAAATCTAGGAAACCTAGGAATAGAGTGATGCATGGGAAGCGGGTGGTATGGCGCCACTTAGCGGAACATTGACATCACGAGCAGTTCAGACCCTGGTGGGATATTATCGTTACATACTTCGGGTGTGTATATGATGGTATTCTGCGAAAGGTTATTTATGATGCGTTTCTTCCGACTTTACCCTGGCCTAGATGACACCCGTGAGTGGGGAGGGAATGATCATTTTAACAGGTACAGATGGTGACTGTTGGTGATTGATGGTGACTCAGATGGTGACTTTTTGTTCCGTGGATCCGAGTCATATTTATAAGTCGGATTTATGGTCGTTTATTACGGTGACGCCGGAGTGCTGTCCGTGATATTTATCAGTGGGGATCCGTTTATTTCAGGATTCCCCGGGCCGAGTTATTTATCAGTGGGGATCCGTTTATTTCAGGATTCCCCGGGCCGATTCAGATGGTGGTGGTGTGTCTGCTCAGAGACCAGTGATGATGATGATGTATCTGTCTTCCGTTTATTTCGGAACCCTTGAGATGGATTGGTGGTTACAGATTCCTCAGATGGTTGTGATCAGTTCAGAAATCAGGGCTGTGATTCAGAGCAACAGATGATTAGATGACTTGGAGGATGGCCCAGTGCATTGCATACATCTGCATCATTCTCATTTTGCATTCATCTGCACCAAATCTACGTCTAGCCATATGGGGAGTATGATGGATTGAGAATCTGGTTGAGAGACATCTGAATGTCAAAACGTTATTGGTGAAATATTATCTGTCTCGATGAAACCAGAATCAAAAGACAGAATCTTCCTCATATGGATAGACGTTGCATTCATGCATATTAACCTGTTTGCTGTTTTGCAGGAATCATTGCTCGCGCTCGTAGAACTGTACCTTTGCACTCAACCCGACCTCACAGATATTACACCAGGCGCAATACTCCCAGACTGATGGATCCTCCCAACGCTGACATCCTCGAACTGAAAGAGAAGATGGGAGAGCTGATCAATGTCATGCAAGAGTTCGCCTTGGGGCAGAAAGTAATTGCCGAAAAGGTGAGGAGGATTGAAGACTGGCTGAAGATGGGGAACATGCAAGGAAACGCTTCGTCGTCTGGACCGAAGAAATCTTTTGGTAATGACCAGCACAAGGATGAGGGTGAATCGAGTGCTGTGTACGCCCAGAGAGGACACGGTAGGGGTCGTTACTACCAGCACACCGCTGCGGTAACTATTCCTGCTGACAATCAGCCTGCACAACAGCAACAGCAGCGTCAGCCATTTCAGCGGAGGTCTCCGAGGGTAGGATATCCAGTCAGGAGGAGGATGAGTGATCGGCATTTTGACAGGCCGCCTGTGACATATTCTTTCTTATTGAAAAAGCTGAAAGATATGGGGCTGGTACAGTTGAGGACTTTGGCACCTATGGGACTTGATCAAAGGCCAGCCAATTTTGATGAAAATGTCAAATGTGAATTCCATTCGGGTGCTCCCGGGCACAATGTAGAGGACTGCAAAGCTTTTAAGCACGTAGTCCAAGACCTGGTGGATTCCAAGGCCCTCAATTTTACATTGTCATTGAATGCTGATGCCAATCCCATGTCGGCGCATGGACAGGCGATGGTGGGTGCAATTGCTGAAAATTCAGATCGCGTCTGTGCGATGGGGGAAGAGATTGATAGTAACTGCAAGTTCAATAGTTGGATAAAGCCATGCGTACCAGGAAGCTGGAAGGCCTAAACAAGATCATCACTGACACTCAGCCGGAAGAGTAATGTTTCTTGTTTTCAGTTTATCTGCATGAAAGCCATACGTGTTGCCCGACACGTAATGGTTCATTGTAAGGGCCACCTCATGTTCATAAATTTGCATTTTCTGCATCATTAATAAATGGATGTTTTTCAGTCAAAAAGCGGTGTTCCCTGTTTTTCATTTATTTTTACAGTTTAAAAACAAATAAAAATGGCAATGTTTATTTTCATTTTTCCTTTTTGATTTGTCTCGTCCCAAAGTCGAAAAATAATTCTCCGGATCTCGTTGATAACAATTTGGTTACCCCTCATATGACTTCGACAATCCAAACTGTCATGCCGAAGAAAAAGGTGAAGAAGATTGTGATCTGCTGGAATTAGCCAGGTTGTTGAAACAAGAGGAGAAGGTGATTCAGCCGCCTGAAGAGCGGATTGAGATTGTTATTCCGAGCACCGAGGTCAGAAAGGAAGTGAAAATGAGGTCGTTTCAGAGGCAAGTCGAGAGCAGAATGGTAGCCCTGTTGAAGGAGTATGTGGATACCTTCACCTGGTCATGTCAAGATATGCTAGGGTCAGGTACCAATGTCGTTGCGCACAAGCTACCATAGAAAGGAGGCTGTCCTCTAAAGAAGTAGAACGCCAATGCCTGTATCAGAGAGCCATGGTGACTTTGTTTCGTGATACGATTCATCATGAAATTGAATGCTATGACATGATAGCAAAGTCCCAAACAGAAGAGGGGCATCTGGCAGAGCGGGGCAGGTCGTTTGACTGGTTGAGACAATTCAAACTGAGGTTGAATTCAGACAAGTGCACTGTCAGAGTGCGGTCCGGTAAGACGTTGGGGTTCATCATAAGTGGAAAAGAGGAATCGAGGTTGATCCTGTTCAAAAAAAAAAAACAAAAAAAAAAACAAAAAAAAAAAACAAAAAAAAAACAATAAGAGAAACGCCTGAACCGAGAAAGAAAAAGAGAGGTTCGTGGTTTCATAGATAGATTGAACTACCTGTCATGGTTCACATCTCACCTGACAGTCACGTGCGAACCTATATTCAAGATGAAGAAAGATCAAACGGTCAGGTGAAATAATGATTGCCAAGGGGCATTGAAAAATAAAAGAAAAGTTGCAGGAACCTCTGATTCTGATGCCTCCTGCGGAAGGAACAATTGTTAATCTGGTATTTGACGGCCTTCAAGGGGTCTACGAGGTGTATTGGGTCAGCATGACGCGTCTTGTCGAAAAGAGCATGCAATTTACCTTAGCAAAAAGTTTGTCGACTGTGAAACAATACATTCACTGTTCGAGAAAACTTGCTGTACTTTGGCATAGGCTGCTCGCCGACTGAGACAGTATATGCTGGTTCATACCACTTTGTGGATTTCCGAGATGGATCCGATCAAGTATGGGTGTGGGAATCCAGCATTGACCGGACGGGTTGTGAGAAGAGCAAAAGAATGTTGATTGATTTGTGATCCGCTCAGAAAGCGATCAAGGGGTGTGTTGTCTGATTACATCTCTCTGCAACCCGTGAGGTTATCAACCGATGAAGTTTGAATTCCCTGATGAGGACATCTCGAGGTACTCAAATCGAAAGATTGAGAGTGACCGATCCCGGAGGAGGGGCCTGACCCCAAATCCGAACGGATTCTGATGTCTGATGGGGAGGTTAAGGAGAATAAGATTTTGTTGCCCGGATAACGTTTGAATACACCAACGACGGTGTGATTGAGTAGGAAACTGGTATCCTGGGTATTGATCTTCGGTGTGTCTACTGAGGCAACTCCTTTCTCATTGGTATATGGGATGGAGGCTGTGTTACCCGTTGAGGTTCAGATTCCCTCTTTGAGAGTCCTGATGGACGTGAAATTGCAAGAGGCTGAATGGGTAAGGACCCGGTATGAAGAGTTGAGCCTGATTGAGGAAAAGAGGCTAGCGGCCATCTGTCATGGGCAGTTATACCAGCAAAGGATGAAGCGTGCTTTTGACAAGAAGGTGCAACCTCGGGTATATCACGTAGGTGATATGGTGCTGAAAAGGATCCTTCCTCCTCAAAACGATCGAAGGGGCAAATGGACACCGAATTATGAATCCCCAGCATGGTCAAGAAGGTTTTCTCTGGTGGAGCCTTGTTGTTGACGACCATGGATGGCGAAGATTTTCCATCCCCTGTGAATGCGGACGCAGTTAAAAAAGTACTTCGTATAATTGACCCGCTGGACGAAAAGAATAAAATAGTCCAGGCAAAAATGGGCATCCCGGCGAACCAAAAAACAGAAAGAAAGGTTCGGGCAAAAGTTAGGGATAAAGATGAAAAAAATTGTACACCCGGCAAGTCGAAAACCTGAAAAGGCGACTTGGGCAAAAAAGGGTATCCCGGTGGACTGAAAACCCGAAAGGGCGGTCCAGGCAAAAGAGGGATTGAAACGAACAACTGCGTCCAGCATGATCGTTTGCGCTTTGGTTAAAGCATCATGGATAATACCCGGTAGGGATCAATCGGAATCGTCTTGTTCAGAAGGCAGAAAGCATGGAGAGTCTGAGGACATAAGGGGTGTAACCGAGTTGGAACTCGATGAGATCACGGGTTTCACATTGCCATTAGGATAGATTTTTCCTTTTGCGCAATTACCTCTTTTCAGGAATTGCTTCCTTTGTATTGCTCAATTTGAGCCACACTTTTTCAGTCAATAAATGCATGTTCAGTCAAATAATTTTGTTTTTGTTTTTCATTACCGCTTTGATTGCAAAAACATCCAGATATTTTTGATAAAGAATCTTGCATTTTAAGACATACAGGTTCCTTCCAATGCATGTTTATAAGATTGAAAGCTTGAAATCTTATTTGGAAGGTTGAGTGACCCAAGTGTTGAAATCTTGACACGCCTGGGGCACGGTTTTATCTGACGATCTGTTTTGCAGGAACTGTTAGATATTTTCACTCACTTGCAGGTTGTGATGTGGAAGCTTTGTGACAGATCCCCAGAGAGTTCGCTCAGGGACGAAGGAATGAAAATGACGAAGACGTTGAGACGTACGACGATCCTTGATGATAATCAAGAAGACTCTTCAAAGTCGGAAGATTTGAAAGTCTGTTGAAATTCCCCGCAGGGTCCAATCCGGGACGAATGACTGGGTAGAGAAGGGATGACGAGAAGACGACGAGACGTCCGACAACCCTTGAAATTAATCAAGAAGACTCTTCAAAGTCGAAAATTGAAAATTCTGTATAACTCCCAGGAGTACGTCTCTCGTCGAGCGCGGAGCAACTTGGAATATAAGATGATGGAGCAGAAAAGGTCCAGACGAGTCTGGGAATTCTCAAAAGTGAAAAGCTGATACGAGATCGGAAGGTGGATACCGTGGTTCGACGAGTCGACGGGTGTTCTGTACCTATTTTTCTCATTTCCTCAGCTAAGTCCTCAAGCAGAGTTATAGGACTAGCTCCCCAGCCGAGTCAAGATGGTTATACCTGGCAGGTTTACAATGGCGTTTCCTCAGTGACCAGGCCAGAAGGTTGCTATTCCCCGAGTGGAGCGGGTCTTTTTCAAAGAAATATATCTCCAGCAGTGTTCATCCTACCAGTGGATTGAACAAAGTCCCGTAGCGGACGGATTTTTGCATCACCAGCTGAGTTGATTCTACCTATGGGTTGCGCGGGCTGTCCCCAGCTGAGTAGTATTCGTTTCCCTAGCAGGGTCAGGATGGTTATCCCCAGCCGGTGGTAGAGTGATGCATCCCCAGTTGAGTCGGGAGATTGCTGTTTTCCCCAGCGGAGTATCTGTGAGCATTTCCTCAGTAAAGTCAGCAGGTATCTGTGAGGGTTTCCCGAAGCAGAGTTGGGATTGATATCCCCAGCAAGTCAAAAAAAACTATTGTATCCCCACAGGGTGTTGGTGGTGCTTATCCCCGCAGTTTCTCGAGTGGATTGGGTGCAAAGGAAGTTCTTCCCCAGCAAGGGTTGCCTATTTCCTAACAACAGTGATTCCCCAGCATGGTGGAAATTGGAGTAATGACGAGTTCCTCAACGGAGTGTCTCGTGCTCCCCAGCAGAATCCCTTGAGGGGGACGTTTTTATGCATTCATCATGTAGCGTAAGCATAGCATATTGCATAGAAAAATAAATAATCGCGTAGCATTTCCATAATTATGGAGCATTACGCAGAAGAAATCAAGCATGCATCATTGCAAACGTCAGCTAGTCTCAAGCCGTGGTTACTGTTTGAGAGGTATTTTGCCCAGAGGTGAAGATGTTACTCCGAAGAGTTTAGCCTCATGATTGGATCAGAGATGTACCCCAGTAGTGCGATACTGGAGGGAGTTTTTCCGTCGAATAGAGATGGAAAGGTTACGCGATCAGCGCGATTCAAGCCGTGGTTACCGCTTGAGGATTGGTTTTGCCGGATAGTGAAGACGATACTCCGAGGAGTTCAGCAGCGGGATTTTGGAGCAACAGTATTTCCCAGTCATCAGTAAGTGTCTGGTCGAGCTTTCTTTGGTATCCTGTAAACATCATCATTCGATGTCCAGTAAACGTCGAGTTATTTCCCAGTCATTGTTTAATGTCTGGTCGGTCATTGTTTGATGTCCTGTCAACATCATTGTTTGATGCCCTGTCAACATCATTGTTTGATGTCCCGTCAACATCCTTGTTTGATGTCCTGTCAACATCCTTGTTTGATGTCCTGTCAACATCCTTGTTTGATGTCCTGTCAACATCATTGTTCGATGTCTTGTCAACATCCTTGTTTGATGTCTTGTCAACATCCTTGTTTGATGTCTTGTCAACATCCTTGTTTGATGTCCTGTCAACAAAATTGTTCGATGTCCAGTAAACGTCGATTTTTCTCCCAGTCATCAGTCAGTGTCTGGTTGAAAGTGTTACTCTGAGGAGTGTGGTACCATGACGTCAGATCAGCAGTGTTCCCCAGTAGTGCGATATTGGAGGAAATGTTTCCGTCGGACAGAGATGGAAATGATATCAGACGACGTTACGCGATCAACGCGATTCCGGGGTTCAAGTGGAGAAAAGGAAATGTGGATACATTTTCTGGAGATCGGGGTTCAATCGGAGAAAAGAAATGCTGAGGTATTTTCTGGGGTTCAAATGGAGATTGGAGTTGAAGATTATATCCAGGATGAGGTCCTTGGGATTATCTTCTGTTCATGTGTCACCTTAGACTTTGGCGGATGCCAGTGGAGGTCGTTACGGGTGTCTTCGGAAGAAGAGATGCACATGTTACCTTCCTTTTGTGAAGGTGTACCCTCTGATATGTCGCCCTCAGAGTGGTGTTTGGTGTTATTTCCGGCGTTGCCAGCGGAATTATCACGAGAGATTGGAGAACGGGGTTCAAATGGAGAAAAGGAAATGTGGATACATTTTCTGGAGACGGGGTTCAAATGGAGAAAAGGAAATGTGGATACATTTTCTGGAGAACGGGGTTCATTCTGGCGATCGAGAGTTATCGTCAGGCGACTGGGGTTCAAACTGGAGACTGGGGTTCAAACTGGAGATGGGGTTCATTATTCTGGCAAAAAGGAGTGCTGAGGCATTTTCCGGGGTTCAAATGCAGAGATCCGAGGATCGTTTGCGCAGAGAAAAGTTTCGGGGTTCAAGAAAATAAGAAAAGAGAAAAGAAAATTTCGGGGTTCAAGAAAAGCAAAAAAAAAAAAGGAGAGAGAGAAAGGAAGAATGACAATCCCGAGTGGATGTGTGGTGATCAGACCATGGTTATCCCTGAGTTACCGTTTATTTTGGTATCCAGGTCGACGTTTCAGAGACTGTTTCTTCGTCGATTCTAACAGGCGTTGTTGATTATTTTCCCATCAGAGCGCAAATTGTTCGTCTGTTCTTGGTATTCAATCACTCTTCATCCTGATCATCCGAAAGCCGAGGCTATTTCGTATCGACAGGTTCACAGTGGATTGAATAGGGGCAGCTGTAACACCTCAAAATTTGCCCTCCTCTCTTGGGACTAGCATTAACATAGTTGCATATCATTTTAGGACATTAGGCATTTCATATTGCATATCATGTGGTTACATAGTGCAAGCCATCTTCCCAAGTCTTAATCAGGAGATGAGGAAGTTCAAAGGTGCAAGCTAGGGTTTAATGACTGATCATGGGCCATCTGAGGATTGGACTGTGAATTAGGGTTTCATGATTCTCCAAGGGTATTGGTCTTCATCTTGTTTGAATTGATACATCATCATCATCATGGTTGGATGTCATCAGGAGATTGGAGAAGATTCCTTGAGATTAGGGTTTTGACCACTGGTCAACCCTAATCAGTTGTATTGGGCCAATCAGGGCTGGATCAGGAGATGGGGTTTATGAAGGAGATGAGGATCATTTTGTGATTATATTGTGCTTATTGAGACTAGGGTATCACCCTTGAGCCATTTCAGTTGAAGATTGGGGTTCAAATTGATCTATGCATTGCCAGATTCATCTATCAGTTGAAAAAGTCAACTATGGTCAACTGTACATGATCTGATGGATTTGGAGGTGGAAATGAGTTGGATACACTTCATTCATGTTGGAACAAGTGTTATTTGACATTGCAAAGCTTAAAATTGAAGAAAATCAAGTCAGGACAAAAACTGCCAAAAATAGCAAGTGACTTGTAACTGAAGTTTCCAAAAATGGAAAGTTTAAAACCTCAAAAACAGATGTCCAAGGAAGCTTCAAATGAAAAATTGTTCAACATGACAGATGTAGATCTTGTTCTCACCTTTCCAAAAAGTCCAAGAACTTGAAAATCCAATGTGTGGTTTGCAAGATATGGCTCAGTGAATTTCAGAAATGACCCGTAATCAGGAGGCCATAACTACCACATACTTTGTCCAAATTGCAAGTTCTTTATATGCACAAACTCCATTTGACATGTACTTTGAGGGTGCATCATTGGATTTGTTCAAAAATGGCCAAGGCAAAAAGTCACTTTTCAACTGGACAGCTGAATTGGACCAGGGGCAAAATTGTCCAAATGTCAAAATAATTGGAATTTTTGAATGGGACTTTTTCCAACACCTCAGGAATGGCATTTGGAGTGTGTTTGAATATTCATTTCATGCCTAGGCCTTTTAAATTGAGATTTGGCTTGAAAAGTGAAATGGGGAAAATTGGACAATTACCACACATATGTGAATTTGAGAAATACAACACCAATTGGAATGGGAATAGTTTCTACACATCACATATGGCATTTGGGGGTTGCTTGAGCTGTCAAAACAGCTGGCACTAGCTGTCATTGTGTATTGACCAATTTGCCCTTGCTTACAAAAATTGCCATTTCACTAACATTCCAAATTGTTAATTAAACATGATTAGTGGTGGATTAATGCAAGGTATATAAACCAAATCATCTCCTAATCATAACTGAACCTCACATTCTCCAAAGTTGGATCTAGAATCATCACATTCTCTCCATTTTCATCCAAGAACACAAACCTTCATTTCCAAAATTCTTGACCAAATCTCAATCATTCTTCGAAGTTTCTTTTGATTTGAACTCACATCGTCATCCTTAGCATCTGTTTTGGGAGTTTGGAAGAGGAAATGCTCGGAATCTCGATTGTCCTATACCACATCAACAATGGTGAATTCGAGTTTTGAGCTCTAGAAGCAACCTCAATCGAAGCAAGCACCTCCATTCACCTTCTCTATCCTTCTAGTGTTGCTGTTTTCAAGATTTGAGCACTAAAAGCATCGCAATCACGACTGCCATATCCAAGTGAGTGAAATTCGAAACTCATGTTTTGCTCAATCTTCATATGCTTTAGAAAGTGCTTCTCATGTAGATCATCATGATAGTTTTAGAATTGTGAATGGATGCTTGTGTCATGAGGAATCGCGATTTGAAAGTATGAGCATAAACCCTAACTCACTCGATTTGGTTGATTTAGGAACAATTAGGTTTGGATAGTGTGATATTTGGATTGTAGGTGTTTAGACCTTTCCAACGACTATGGCCATGTCCATTTTAGTGAAGTTTGGTTGTTCTTCATTTTTTGGTGAAATCTGGAAAAGTTCATGAGGAAAACGATGAAGTTTGTGGTTTTGATCTTCATTTCCGTTCAAAAGTTCAAATAGCAAGTTTCCCGCTCCTGCCAATTATATTTACAGATATGCCACTGAGTTTTTTAATTAATTATTAAAAAATGTTTAACACGTTAAAAAATTCAGAAAAAATTGTAGAAAATTCCTAAAAATATGGAGATTTTTTCCTTGACTTTGTTGACTTGTGTAGGATTTTTTTGACCTATTGGTCAAAGTTGTGCTTGGCAAATATTTTATTTGGCATAGGCTTTTCTAATGTATGTCACATTTTGATACATTTTGGCAATTTGATCATGAAATACTCATATCATAAAATAAATGGCTGAAAATTTTTGTGGTGGTTCTTGACTCATTGAGGATTATTTATATGTAAATTTCATGAATTTTTGATACCTGGTTAGAGAGCAGCAAATTCTGGAACTTAGGTGTGACAATTTGTGTCACACCTCTTGATGTCAACTTGTTGAATTTAATTGGATGACCTATGCATGTTGGAATTGGCTGAAATTTTGCATGATGACTTGTTGACATGTTAGGATGCTTGATGAATTTTTGTAGGATTTTTCACTGTATTTTCAATTTAATCTTGATTTTTCATTTCTGGTTGTTGAAATTGCAAGCTCATGTGATACATGTTGGTAGATTGATTGGGAAATCCTCATATTGTATTGTATGGCCATGAAATTTGATATGCATGAACTAGACACATGTTAGGACCTCCCTGTTTTGGTCTCATCCATTTCTTTTTAGTTTCCAATGAGATATGAATTTTTGAAGTGGATGTATGCATTGATGGTGTGAATTGGAGCATGAAATTGTGTCTGTTTTTGATGATTTTCATTGACATGGTTCCAGTTGCCCAATTAAGCTCAAATTTGACATGGTAGACCTTGATTGACCCCTGTTTAGGTGTATTTAATTTGAGAATTTTTTGATGTGTTTTGACATGGATTTGAATGCAATACTTCTGTTTGTATGTTTGATGCTTCACTTGAGCCCATTTGCCTTGATTTGTGCATGAATTGGACATGATGGATGATATAAACATGAGACCAATGATGTTTGCTCTTGTTTGATGTTAATTTGATGTTGGTTGATGAATACCTTGCTGTTTTAGATTTTTTCTTGCTTTTGGACCCTAGGCTTGGCCTAGTGGTCTAGTTGCTAATATTTGCTTGATTTTTCAGGATCAAAAAGCAATGCACATGGATAATGGTCCAAATCAATTTTGATTGATGTTGTTGATGTTTGTACACTAACATAGCATTGTTTTGTAGGTGTTGGAGCTTGGGCTTAAGCCTTGAGCTTGCTTTGTGTTGTATTGTTTAAACTGTTTGATTGTTTGCTGTACAATTTGTCTGATTGAATACTGACTGAGTTTGATTGTTTCCAGGTACTTTAGTTGCTCAGTTCCTTGTGAATTATTGCTTTGCTTTGCTTAAGCAACTTGTATTTGAGGTATAACTTTCTGAACTTCATGTAGTCTGGAGACCCGGCTGTTACCGGGCCGGGCAAACAAATTGTCTGAAGTCCTCCTTAAGAGGCAATGATTGTGTATGTTTATTTTTAAGCCCAAGCAGGGAAAGTCCTTCAAGTAAGGCAATTGGTGGAAGGTAGGGACAAGCAACCTGTCCCCCACTATTCTGTGAGTCTTCTCCTTGCTCCCATTACATGGTTGTAGCATTGAGATCAAAAGCCCAAGATCCTGTGCAGTGCACATTGAGTCAGAGTCATCGAGTATAGAAGGGTTCCCCTATTCTGGACCCATGCTCATTTGTCAGCTCTCCCTGGTTAGGGATAAGAGCTGTGAGGTCTGATCCTCACTTCATCCCATCATCTGCTTCACCTTAGCCTCGTAATGGCAAGGTTAAGAGCAAACACAGCCTGTACAGACGATTGCTTAGGCAGTCAAACCTGATTGATTGAGCCCCCTTGTTTGGCTATAGTGCGTGTTATGTGGATATCTGATTGACATGCTTGTTTGAGATACCTGTTCTCATTTGATGATATATGATTGTATGCTTGTGTGCTAGCTTCTTTCCTGGTTAGGTTAGTTTGCTTATGCAAGTAGGATAGAAAACCGAACTTAGGGTTAACGATGCATGACAACATTAGGCTCGAGTCTCAGCTCCCTAGTCGTGTATCTTTCCCCGGTTTCTGGTTAGCAATTTAGTCCCTTTCAGGGGAACTACATCGCCCTGATCCTCGTGCCAGACGAGGTATGTAGGCAGGTGGTCGTGCGAGACCACTCCGGGCGCCTTTTTTTCTTTTTTTGTGTGTGTTTGTATGTTTGTTTGTTGTATGCTATTGATTGTTTGGGTTCGGATGCTGACATAAGCCCAGGATTGGCTGTCGGGCTCCATGTTTGCCCATTTGAGTGTGTTTTGGTTCGGATGCCGATGTAATTCCATCCAGTGGTTGTCGGGCTCCATGTTTGCTATCTGTTTGATTGTTTGTTTGTTGTTTGGCGTGCGTGAGCCGAACTACAGAGGCTCTGATTCTTGTTCCAGACAAGATATGTAGGCATAAGGTGCGATACCTTATCGAGCTCGTTCCTCTTAACCCCACCTGCGTTCCCCGTGTGTGTGTGTGTGATGTTTAGCAACCTTTTCTTTTCTTAGAACGTGGATCCCGTCGAGTACGACGGACGTGAGGGGTGCTAATACCTTCCCCTTGCGTAACCGACTCCCTTACCCTTTCTCTCTGGTCGCGAGACCATGTTCTTTCCAGGTTTTTCTGAGCGTTTCCTTTCCCTATCTTGGGATAAATAACGCACAGTGGCGGCTCTGTGTGTGTTTTATTTTCGAGTCTCGCCGGTTGATTTTTCGCAGGATGCGACACTTGGCGAGCACTATAATAACAAAAATACCCCATCTTTCACACATTATTTTGAAATATAAAACAATGACGGATAAATCCCACATACGTAAAAACAACCCAAATGGTTCCCATGGAATACCATGGACGTGAGGGGTGCTAATATCTTCCCCTCTTATAACTGACTCCCAAACCCTAGTCTCAATTGCGAGACCGATACTTTATCCCTTTTTATAGAGGTTCTCGTGCGCTTGTCTTTTCCGAGGATTTTATCTATTATTTCCCCTCGCCTTCTCTGATGGAGGCACATAAAATAAAATTTGGTGGCCACTCTTCTGATATTTGCCTATGATTAGGCATTTTCTTTCGAAGGTCCCGGTTTTGTTATCAGACTATGAAAAAGTCCGGTTGCGACAACAATAAAGCACAACAGGAGAAACAAAGGGAATCTGCATATCAACCAAAAGATAAGTGAGCCATTGAATCTCACAAACTATAGATGCAAGGGCCATGTATTAAACTTCGGATGAAGAATGCGAGATTATGTTCTATTTCTTAGAACACCATGAAATCAAAGAGTCCCCAAGGAAAACATAAAAACTAATAACATAACGTCTTTTTCTGGGGCATGTTGCCCAATTAGAATCGCTAAATGCCTTGAGCTGCAAAGAGAATGATGCAGGGAAAATAATCCTTGAGCAGAAGAAATTTTCACATATCGAAGTACGCGGTTAACAACTTGTAAATGAACGACAACAGGAGCAGCCTAAAACTGACTCAGTTGTTGGATTGTAAAGCTCAAATCAGGACGTGTGGTGGTTAAGTAGAGAAGACGACCAATTAACCTACGGTAGTTGCTGATACATTGAGATGTATCGATAAGATAAAGTTTGGGGCAACAGACCATAATGTAAGTGTAGAGTGCACCTAAGAGGGGTGGTGGATTAGACACTTTTGTTGATTTTTGGTTTTAAAGATGTGTTACTTTAATTTTCTGGTTTGTTGATGATTAGAAAGCAATAAATGCAGAAAACTAAATAACACCGGTGATATATCATGGTTCCCCTCACAATCTGAGATTACTCCAATCCCCTTACACAATAAGAGACTTAAATACGTGTTAGAACCTTGTATAAGCCTATCCTATCCTCTATACACAAGTCACTAACTTAATCAATAAGGAACACTCGCTTATGATTTTACAAAGTAGGAAAAGAGAATAATCCTCCATTTTCACTCTCTTGTTTCTAATAGTATTGGACAACAAGGTATACACAAATCTGAGTTTTCTATAAGAAGTTTATAGTTGGATGATGTATATAAATCTCTTAAATTGATCTTTCCTTTGGAGTATATGCCGTATCACAAAAAATACAGAGTCACCACCGAACTTTATTTATTACAAAGGAAATGGAAAATATCGATAAAACCCTTAAAAGAAAAATAAGATGGTCATCGCAACCAAATTTGGGTTTGGGAGTCAATTATGCAAGGGGAAGGTATTAGCACCCCTCACATCTGTTGTACTCAACGAGAACCGTTTTGATTGATTTGCATGGATGGGTGCTATTATTTAAAGGTTACTTACGATTGGTTTTATTAAGGGGGAAAATAAGTTTTTGATTAATGTGCTCGCCAAGATTTTGAAATCTTATGCCTAGGGATTCCCATAATGCAATGAGAAAATCAGAGTTATGTAGTTAGTGGGATAAAAAATAAGTATTTGTTGGTTGTTTTCATTAAACAGTGTTAACATTCACGTTTTAGCAGTTAAGCATTGTTTGTATACTCGCGCATGAGAGGTTTAAGCGTTGTTTGTATTGCGGTAGAACATAAATAACATGCCATTTATGAAAACCTTTTGAATGCTCTAAGGCAAAAAATTGAATTTGATTGGTTGTGATTGATTTTAAGTCTGAAGACAAATATTCACACAACGAGCTCTACAACAGTGTTTGGGCATTTTGGGAGAGAAAGTCTACACCTTCATCCTTTTTTTTCTAAATTTTTGTGAAAGATGTGCGGCGAATTAAGTCAATTAGAGTAAACTTAATTCAATTGATTAACTCGTTTTAATATGGAAGATGAAGTTTTGAACATGAAACTTTACAGTAGTGTCCAATCTTTCTTCCTCCGTTTTTATTGTGAAAGGATTTTGAAAATGACTTGACGTTGAATCAAGTTTATTTTTGTTCTTTTGAAAAAGGTTTTTCTTAAACCGCTTTGATTATTTCTAAGTTAATGGAAATCGATAAAATTATTACACGTTCATGAGAGGGGGGGTACATTTTGCCTAAATGGAGGATAATCATGTTGTAGGTGAGAAAAATATACACAAGAAGGGGGATTGGATTATGTATAGGGAAATTTACTTCTTTTTCTTAATCATATTCAGAACCTGAGATGTCAAGCTCAGATTCTGATCCAAGCAAGAGTTTGACTTTAGAGTTTATTGCACAATGAAGTATAAACACACAAGTAAATAAAGAGACACACAATATATCATGGTTCCTCTCAAACCGAGAGTAGTCCAGTCCCTTTGCACCACAGGAGATTTTCACTATAACCAAACAGATTACAATTTGCTCAATCAAACTAGAAAGAGACTTATGCTCAAGCCAGCAAGCAAGAGATTTCATTGTATGAACAACCCATTAAGGACTTCTTGTTCAATCCCATAGAAAGAGATTTCATGCTGAATAAAACCCTAAAAGAGGCTTTTGCTATACCCGTAAGCATGAGACTTCAATGCTCAATCTATCTAGAAAAATACTTCTTGCTCTGTCCGCAAGCATGAGACCTCAATGCTCAATCTATCCAGGAAGAGACATCTTGCTCTATCTGCAAGCATGAGACTTAAATGCTCAACCATCAGAAAGAGACTTCTTTGCTCAAGCATTCAGCAAAAGACTTCTTACATATTATAATAAGCAGTTTAGAATAGTAATTACATATGCTTGTGATACTCTTATCAGTGGTCCATAGTTACAACACAAATTTTGATGTCTTTAATATTTCTAAGATTAACAATGATAAGAAATATTAAGAACCAATTATACAAGCTAACAAATATACATAAGCGTTCTTCCTTGTATCAGATCCTTTTTATGTTGTATGGTTTTGTTGACTTCTTATTCAAATACTTCCATAGTATTTGAATCTTTAGCATATTTAGAGTTTTCAACCAAAGTCAATAAACCTATGTTGATGAACTTGACCAATGATCTTCAACACCTTCTTCATATCCTTGAACTTCCTTTTATAGGACTTGGAAAATAGCCTTTGGAGTATTTGAACATAACGAGTAGGCTTGTCGAAGAAGAATGTCAAGAGAGCCGTTGAAGATTAACATCTGGTACGAAGCTTTGTCCATTTAATTATAACAACGCTATTAGTACCTTCCAAGGTACTAGATATCTACCAACATGTATAGCAAACTAATGATGTCACATCTTTATTTCTTGAGCCTTGCAAAATGAAACCCTAGTAGACTTTGTCTAGAATTCTGGGGCTTTGATAAGACAAGATTGCTTTGGTACATTGTACAAATCAAATGCTCTTCAATCTTTCAGAAGTTGAATTATTATCAGAGGTTGGGTTGAGACCAGAGTCTGAAGCCTTCATAATCTGAGTCTTTTGATAGGCTTGAAACCTTGATTCAATTTGACTTTAGATCCTGCAGGCTTGGTTCTGATCCTTTATATTTAGAAAAACTTCAATTTCTCTTTAATATCTCTTGATCCTACACACTTGAACAACCATTAGTAAACCCTATTGTTCTTTAAATACTTTGCTATCATTAAAACATTTTAAGAGCATGAACAAATCTTGTTTTAATAATCTCCCCCATTTTGATGATGACAAACAATTGTATTTAAGAATAATGGTTGATGATTTAATTAACATAATATAACATTTGAGTATGAGGTTTGTAAGCTCCCCCTAAGTTAGACAATCCATTAAGGTGAGGTTTGTAAGCTCCCCATAAGTCTGATAGTCCATTAAGACAAGGTTTGTAAACTCTCCTTAATTCCTTATCTATGTTAATTGATTCCTCTAATTTTAATCAACAGATTCTAACATTAGGGTCTGAGGTTTATAAGCTTCCCCTGAGTTTGACAAACCTTAGGTTGAGGTTTGTAAGCTTTTCCTTTAGTATGACAATTTATTAAGGTAAGATTTATAAGTTTTCCTTAAGTTCTATCTTTGTTAATCAAATTAGTCATTTAAGCTTAATAAGATAAATTACTTAAAATATAAATAACATAGAGCTTATCATTTAGAAGTTGTTTTGGTAGAAACTACTTTGTTCAAGTTTTGATGCTTTAATCTCTTCTTAAATACTCTATGCATTTTCTCCCACTTTATCATTATAAAAAATATTTGAAAAGAAAAATAAGAACAATAAAACTGAGAAAAATAAAATGAAATTTAAAATAATTTAAATGCACAAAATTTTGAAAGGGTTGAAAACATTGAAATATTTAAAAACATTTAAAGGATTAAAACTTTTTTCAGAACAAGAAGAAAATTTAAAACAAATTAAAGCCTTTTTTAAGAATCTGAAAGAAATTCTTTACTTTTTATGGTAAATCATTACTATTTCAGTTTCCAAGGAGTAATTATGATCCAATATGGCATGCTTAATTAGTGATTGGCCTTGAGAATTCCAAAGATCAGAAACTGTCACCCGCAATGAGTTTGATCTTTTAAAATTTTCATTATAAAAAAACATGTTCAGGCCAAAACGCAAATCCTTATTCACTCAAGATACATCCGGTTCAAGATGAATACAACTTTTGAACAATCTACTACTTCTATTGTTTCAGAGGCTTCTATAGTCTACAAAGCAACTTCTGATCAAAAGGTCATACCCTCTAAAGGAATTTCTTCAACCTCTCTTTCTTAGGCACTGAAACCACAGAAGAAGATCAATAAGAAGAAGAAGAAGTCCAAGAGAAGAAGAAGATTAAGATAAGTGATTCATTTTGATTCACATGAATAAGAGGAATTGGGTTTAGATTGGGGAAACTTTTTCTACGCCTTGAGACCTATGGATGATTATGATCAATGTTATAAACATATTTTTATAATCATTCCTTTAGTTCAATGATGTTTTCTTACTTTTTAATTGCGTACCATCTTCTAGTCACAATTATTTCCTTTATTGAAAACTGATTTAAGAAATTCAGAATTCAGAAAGAAAAATACAACACTCTTAACATGATATTTCTTTTTATTCGATTCATTTGATACATCAAATCTCCCTACACATGGGCCCACAATTAGGGTTTTGTAGTCAAGTCAATGCTCAAGATGTCAAACACAAGATCCAAGAGGTGCAAAGTCCAAAATTAGGGTTTTTATGCACAGAGGAATGTCAAATTATGGTCTTCTTGAACCAAGATCCTAAAGGTCATGAAATTAGGGTTTCACCCCACATGATGAGCAATACTTCAATCCTCAAACAAAATCCTGATTTTTATTAACCACAAGCTTTAAATATATGATGCTTATCAGAAAGTGTTGACATGAATGAATGATGCACATGAATGAAGCTTGGATGAGTAAAAGTGAGTCTCAAGTCATAGGTTAGATGAAAAGTGAAAAGGGGAGGGCAGATTTTTGGGGTATGACAATGACCAGATAAAGGAACACAACTTCCCATGCGCAATATCGTTAACAAAGCGAATTTTAGAGACACGAACACTTGTTCACACTCTATGGTCCATTATAAATGGGTTTCTTTCTTCAATAAACTGTAAAGGGGCATTATGTGTTGAGATGGCCTAGATATAAATCCATTTGGGGCGATGAGCATCCCATTTCGTTTCACCACCTCTTTCTTTGTCGTTGGTGCTTCCATCTTGATGACTGCCTCACACTTATCTGAGATCCCTTATATGTTCCTCTCTTGTTAAGCAAGAAGCATGAGAATTTGACAGACCTAACCCAAAGGTACACTTATTTGAATTGAGCCTCGTATTAGATTGTTGGATCCCTTAGAACACACTAGATAGGTGTTCATAGTGCAACTCCTCGATGTCATACTTAATGATCATGTCATCCATGTAGACTTTGAGTTTTCCGCTTATCTCTTCCATGAAAAATTTATTCATCATTCTATGGTATTTTGCCATGACATTCTTTATACCAAAAGGCATGAAGTTGTATTGAGGTTGTATTGTCTTTATATGCCTCATACACAAGTATCTAGTTATATCCAGAGTATGCATCCATGAATGCTAATAAATTATAATCGGATAAACTATCCACTAGTTTGGCTATGTCCAGGAGTTGGTAGGAACCTTTAGGCCATGCTGGATTGAGATCATTGTAATCAACCCACATTCTCCATTTTCCTAAAGCTTTCTTGACCAACGTGACATTGGAAAAATATTCAATATATCTTACTTCAGAGACAAAATTGGCCTCCAGTAGAGCCTGGCCTATCTGCCATGTTGATTTGGCTTTCTCGTGAGATTATTGCATAAAAGATATACTAATCATATAATGTCTGAAAAAGTCCTTATCCGACAATAACTATGAACACCTATCGCACCCTTCCCAATATGGTTGAAAGGTAGAAATTCTTATAAAAGTCAATGACGCACACTGCAATATCATATGATAGTGTGTTTGAAAGGTGGAAAGTGTCAGGTAAGGAAATAGGAGATCACGATATTTCTGACCATAACCCAATATGGTTGAAATGTAGTGAAATCAATCGAGACCAAAACTGTTTAGAGTGATCAATTGATGGATTGACCATACATATTTTGTTGTTGTTTATGGAAAATTAATAGAAGAATAATGTAGTGTAAGTGAAAAAGGTTTTTATGGTTAAAGATAAATTCAAAAGATTGATGGCTAAGTTGAGATGGTGGAATTTGGAGCTTTATGAGTAGATTGATATGAAAGTTGAAAAATCTATTAGAGAGCTAAATGTAGTAGTTATGGTTTGGGAAGAAATGAGTCAAATTACAAATAGTGAATTATTATAACAAAGGAAGTCAGAGGTTAAGGAGGCGTGAGCAACTTGCAAAGAAAAAAAAGCTTTATGAGACAAAAAGGCAAGGTATAAATGGACCACTTAAAGAGAGTTTAAAGCAAGATACTTCCATAATGTAATGAAGGCTATAAGACATAGGAACAATATTGTTGCTTTAGAAACTTCCAAAGGCAGAATTGAAGAAGTGGAATTGATAAAAGAGGAAGTTAAATCAATTTTTGAAGTAAGATTTAGAGAAGAAAGATTAAGAAGACATGTTTTAGATGGTATAATTTAAGTGGCTTAGTGTGGAGGATAGTCAAATGTTAGAAGAA
The DNA here is from genome assembly GCF_024323335.1 of Lathyrus oleraceus. Lineage (NCBI taxonomy): Eukaryota > Viridiplantae > Streptophyta > Magnoliopsida > Fabales > Fabaceae > Lathyrus > Lathyrus oleraceus. Next base: position 340,275,143 of record NC_066583.1, read on the forward strand.
GACTTTTCTTTGGAAGAAATTAAAGCTGCAATTTGGGATAATGAAAGGTACAAGAGTCCCGACCAAAATGGATATAACTTTGGGTTCATAAAAAATGTTGGAATTTTATGGAAGGAGACATAATGAGTTTGTGAAAAAACTTCATAGGAATGCAATTCTTCTAAAGGTAATCACTGCATCGTTTATTTCCTTAATTTAAAAGGTGGATAACCCTCAAGGATCAGAAGAGTTTAGACCAATTAGTTTGATTACTTATCTATATAAGACAATGTATAAAATATTAGTTCAAGGTTGAATAAAGTCTTTAATGAATTGATATCAACTAATCAAAACAACTTTTATCCCGGGTACGCAAATTTTAGATGGGGGTGGTGGTTATCAATGAAATTGAGGATTTTGCTAAAAGCGAGAGGAATAAGTGTTTGATGCTAAAAGTATACTTGAAAAGACATATAATTGTGTGTCTTGGAAATACTTAAGGTATATGTTAATAAGGATATGATTTGGTGTTAATTGGATGATATGGATGAAATCTTATATTTTTTAAACTTCTTTTTTCTGTCTTGGTGAATGGGAGTCCAACAAAGAATTTTAATGGAAATAGGGGTTTGAGGCAGGGGGATTCACTATCCCCTTTCCCATTTACAATAGCAGTTGAGGGCCTATAAGGATTAACAAGGCAAGCATGACAAATGGGAGAATTTAAAGGTTTTGAAATAAATGAAGAAGTTGAACATCAATTACTACAATTTGCAAACAATACTATTTTGGTTAGGGAGAGTTCATGACAAAACTTATGGAGTAAGAAGACAATCATGAGAGGTTTTGAACTTGTATCAAAAGTAAGAGTAAACTTCTATCAAAGTAAGACTTATGGTATCAACACAAATCTAATTTTTTTTGGAGGGAACATCTCATTTCTTAAGTTGTTGCTTAGGATCAAACCCATTCAACTTTGTAGGGATGATATTGGGTTCAAATCCTAGAAGGATAAAATCATATAGTGCAATAATAGACAAGATAAGAAGGAACTTGTCATCATGGAAATACATATTACTATCAATTGGAGGCAAAATCACATTATTAAATTCAACATTGAATAACACTCCCATTTATCCTTTATCACTTTTTAAACCCCTAAAAAGGTAGTAGCTGAGATTATCAAAATCTAGAGAGAATTCTTGTGGGGGTGGGAATAAAGACCAACAAGAAATTTGTTGGGTGAATTAGTTAGATGTATGTAAAAGCAAAAAATGGTGGATTGAGTGTGAAACATATAGAGGCCTTTAATGTATCATTATTATGCAGATGGAGATGGAGGTTGATAAATGAGAGAGAAGCTGCGTGGAAAGGATTATTATCACATAGATATGGAAATTTGAAATTGAAGATGTGTAGCTTCAAAGAAACAAATATTGGCAAGAAAAGTTCTATACGGTGGAGAGACATTCAACTTCTAGGGAACAAACTGACAGGAAATTCAAACTGGTTTGTTGATAATGTCTCATGCAGGTTAGGGAATGACAAGGAGATTTCTTTTTGGAAACACAAATGGCTTGGACATCAACCTTTTATGTTAGTATTTCTAAATCTTTTAATCGGGCAGACAACAAGGACACAAAACTGACATATTTGGGAGAATGGAATGGTAATTATTGGGACCGGAGTTTAGATTCAATAAGGGAAACATACCCGGAGGATCAATTGTATCATTACAACATATTGCAGGAAATCTTAACAAAAGTGAAAGCAAATTGCCCCATCGAAGACAATGTTGTTTGGATGCAGAATGTGGGTGGCGAATTTAGAGTCCAAAATATGTACAAAACACTGTTGTTAAGCATTTATGGAAAGCACATGTTCCATAGAAAATTAAAGGTTTTGGCTGGAAATTATTCTCATGCAGACTGGAAATTATATTAAATACAATATAAATACAATTGAAAAATTATATTATTTTAAATATAATATATTTTTTAATATTATATTACTTTTTATAAATAATATAATATATTAATACATGTCTAAGTTATATAAAATAATACTTAAATATTTAATATATAAAAAATTAATAAAATATAAATACATTATAAAATAAAACACAAAATAATTGAATATTAATTTGAATATATTAATATATAATATTTTTAAAAATTAAAGAATAGAGATAAAATTTAATAAAATGAAAAAAGAACAATATATTTTTTAAAAATAAAACATTATAATAAATCAGATTTATTTTAATAATAAAATAAATACTATCAATTATTTTTTTAAAATCGTGCATAACTTAAATGAGATACTTTCTTCGTCCTAAATAATAATTTCTTTATGATATTTCACACAAATTTAGATTATAATTAATTTTATAAATAAATAAATTATATATCATTTATTAATGATATGAAAAGATGATGAAATAAAACAATAATATAAATAGTAGATAGTATGATAAGAAAAACTTATTAATATTTAATTTATATTGCAAAACAACTTAAAATATAAAACAAAATATTTTACAAAATAGGAGTAACATATAATTTAAAATGGAAATAGCAATTTATATTGATTATAAATAAATTCTATAAATATTGAAGAATATAATTCATATATTTAAGATATTAAAATTTAAAATAAAAATTTAGTGTCTTTCTCTTATGATCTAAGAACAATGGCTCATTAAATATATGATGAAAAAAATTAATATGAAGAGTCTGTGGTGCAATGGTAACGTCTTTCATTGTTGATCCAAAGGTTGTGTGTTTGATTCTTGTTGGCTGCAAAAATAAATTTTATTTTCAAAAGAAACACACATGGAATTTTTTGGGGGTGCGCCAACTCCCCTGGCGCATCCTCCCCAAACATGGTTATTTTGGAAAAAAAATTGAAAAGTTGGTTATTTTTGTTTTTTTTAATTTAAAAACATGGTTATTTTAAAAAAAAAATCTTCAAAATGAGCATGATATATTATGTGTTTTTTGTTTTATGATTAAAGAAACTCTACAACACCTTCTATTTTTATGTCCGTTTGTATTTGGAATCTGGTTCTAGGTGTATCAATGACTCTCAATTGATTAGTTATAGAACACTGGTGTGGGTGATCACTTCTAAAAATTTTCGACCAAACTGAAGAGTAAAATTTCAAAAGGAAGAAATATGTCGTGTGATTTGCTAACATGTCGGTGCCTATAGATAAAAAAAGGAATATAATATTGTTTAAGAATGAAAGATGTGTTGTAGATGACATTGTTAATAAAATAAAAATTACTATTTGACAATGGTATGCAACAGGGAACTAAAGGTAGGAATGGGTTAATTTTAATGAATGGTGGAAACGCCCTCTTAAAATTTGAGTTAAATGTATAAGTGATCCCTTATACTCATTCAATGAATTTGCGATTTTTTAACCCAAATACCCCTAATTTTCAAAAAAATCCCAAAATAACCCTGATTTCAAAAAAATTATCAAACTACCCCACTTTTAAGAGGAGGCGCTGGACCAATTGGCGTTAGCTCCTAAAGTTAGAGAGAAGGCGCCAATTGGATTGGCTAGGGCACATGGTGCTGCCAATCCAATTGGCGCCCATGTGTTACTTTTGAGATGAGGCGCCAATTGGTCTGACGCCTTAGTGCAAAGTGCAATTTTTTTTGTTATAAATAGAGGTGTTATGTGAATCATTTTTCCATATCTCATTTCATCATTTTGCAAACATGTTTGGTGTTCGTCGCCGCTATGGAAAGGTGATTTATTCGAGAGACAAACCTCAGATGTTGATGCTCTTCTGTAACATCACTACTTTCGATCAATTGAAGAGGGAGCTGATTTGTTAGTTAAATGGAAAAATACCAGAAGGGGAAAAAATTAGAAGTATTGAGAGACTCGACAGTATATTTGGTTAGGTGCAAATCAAAACTGGTAAGGATGCTAGAGAAATGATGTTTGGACGAGATGACATCAGTTTGATTGTTGTAATCAGTTAGAAATATTTTGTTTTAAAGTTGCTTATGTTGTAGTGATGTTTGTTGTGAACCTTATATTGTAGTGATGTTTGTTGTGAACCTTGTTGTAACAAAAAGTTAATGATATATAAAAATTGAAGGTTACAAAAATCCAATGTTACAAAAAGATTATGACTCAAATGTTGCTCATCGATTGGGACAGTTGTTCTTATTCTATCCTGGTTGATGACATATACTACATAGTCTTATCATTTTATCCGTCGTATCCATTTCTATTCTAATACGCATGTTGTTTGGCCATCCTTTTTTCTTTCTACGCATCTCGTCGTTGTGCCAAACTATGTCACCTTCATATGGAGGCTAGTATTCCTCCATTAGTAGCATTGAGAAGCTTTTGTTATACACATTCATGACAGTAATGGCCGTGTAAACATCAGACATATGGCTGTAAGTGTCTTGGCGAGTATGTGCGCATGCCACAATGACATGGGAACAAGGAATACGGAAGGCCTGAAACTTTCCACAGTCGCACCAACTTCTGTTTAGTTTGATAACATATGATAAATTTGGCATCCCCTCATTATGGTCCATTGTTTCCTGTACGCTAAAATTTTGCCTATGACGGTCAAAGTCTCTTACCGCATGTATGCTAGCTTTGATGTTATCCTCTTTCATCACTTTCATGTAACACTCACTGAATATTCTCCCAGACATTAACACCGCACTCCATCTTTCACCTCTGGTTGCGAAGGTAGAAGCCAACCTATAATAGGTTGATCTAACCAAGGCGATTATTGGCAGATTTCTAATGCATTTAAATACACCGTTCATGCATTCCACAAGGTTTGTTATCATGTGGCCCCATCGACGGTCTCCGTCAAATTCCCTTGTCCACTGCTCTACTGGTATGTTATCCAGCCATCTTCCTGCATCTTCATTAGACAGACTAATTTTATCACGGTAATATTGAAATGACAACTGAGTTAGAGCATACCCAACATTCACCACTTTCTTGCGAAGGTTCTTATCTTTGATTGCACACATGAAGTTTTGTGCGATATGTCTAATGCAATAGACATGGGTAGAAGGAGGATCATACCATCCATTGTCATGGTTATTGTAAGCACTTTCAATGGCAACATGTCTATCAGAAATCAAACAGAGATTGGCTTGTGGAGCCACATGTGTTCTGAGATGTCGAAGAAAGAAACCCTAACCACCAACAATTTCACCTTCAACCAGAGCAAATGCAATGGGAAAGACATTGTTGTTGTCGTCTTGTGCAATCGCCATAAGCAAAGTACCATTATATTTTCCGTATAACCATGTTCCATCAATTTGAATAATAGGTTTGCAGAATGCAAAATCTTTGATGCACGGGTCAAACGCCCAAAAGAGATAGTGAAAGATTATATTTCCAGCAACACAGGTTCCGTCTGGCGTAATTGCTGGCAATGTCTCCATAATTGCAACAGTTCCTGGTACATATGTTTTTAGTGCCCATAAAAACCGTGGCAATTCTTTGTATGAATCCTCCAAGTTGTCGAATACCTGTTCAACAACCTTTGTCCTCGCAATCCGCGCTTTCTTGTAAGATGGAATATAATTATATCTTGTTCTGATATGATATATATTTATACTCACTTTCACTGATGGGTCTTTGTTAACAAGCACAAAATGTCTTGACATATCAATGCAGCGCTTAATTTACGGTGATATTATTCAACGTTAGTTGCAATACAATTGTGAGATGAGTCTATTGAAGCTATCTCCCAAGAGTCGCTTTTCTTTTTGTGAGACGCAGCCAACCGAAACTTACAAAGGATGTTACGACATTCAATGACATACCTTCTCGAATTAGTGTGTTTCACTTTGAAGCTATCTCTAACTAATATTTTTACCTTTATGGTACATATGGTCGACACATTGTATGAGTTATAACAGATGTTCTAGATACTGTATTACCCAGTATCACAATATCTTGGATCACCTTCGACCGACAGATGTATGGATAATAACCTAATTATTTCGTAATAATTTGTTAATTTCTTCTACCAATTTTATAATCTAACATACGTTCACATTTCAGTTCATTTGACGTCAATACCTAAATTTGGATAATGACCATGAAATCAACGAAGAAGAAGCAACCGTATGGACTGCATGCACACCGATCATAAGATTCACCATTGTGGAGATGCACAACAATGATTGTATGAAATTGCAATTCAGTATGCTTCAACACATCCCAGATCCCCCAGCAAACCTAGGAGAATGACATCTACGCAAAGTTAACAACCAATGGAACTTCAACCCATGGCAAAGCTTCGCTAGATCCGAGTGTCGCAAATGGAAGCACCGCCATGACCATGTCTTAACTAACGTTGTGATGCCAACTGAAGAAAAACCAAGTCGTACTTATATGACTTGGTACAGATCGATTGGTTTTGAGTTCATCGCCGGGGATATGTACTTATATGACCCACGCCAGGAAACCTACTGAAATTCTGGTATCAGATATAAGATGTCGAAGGTGATGTTACGACACTAATATCTGTTAATACACAATGGAAATATAAACAGAATTGTAAAGCAAATCACACAAGCAATTGTTAACCCAGTTCGGTGCAACTCACCTACGTCTGGGGGCTACCAAGCCAGGAAGGAAATTCACTATAATAGAATTAGTTCAAAGACTATCCGTACACTTCAACAAGTTACAGTCTTTCTCACCTAATCTCTTCCCGTGCAACTTCTACCTAAGCACTCTTAGATATGAGAACCCACTCACTTCCCTTACAATCACACACCCGTGATTTTAAACAACAATCCTTGTGAAAAGAAAATACTTTTCAATTACAAAACTCTTGATTTTACTTCACAGTTTCAATCAAGAAGACACACTCTTGATCTTGCTTCACAGCTTTGATCAAGAAGACAAATCAGTCCAATTTAATCATCAATGGATGACTTGAATGACCTACAGACACAAACCCTAGCTCTCTCTCTAAATTTCGCTCAGTCTTGGTTGTGTATCCAAACAGGTTTTCTAAGCCCCTTTTTATAGAAGCAATCTGCTGGGCTTGGATATCTTGAAAACCCTAAATATATTTTCCAATCAAATCTTTTTATAACAACTGTATAGATCTCTTTGGAAAATAATCAAATCTGGTTGAAATCCCTGATTGAATGCGCCAGCTAGCCATATCTTCAATCAACCAATGATTGCCAATACTTGTGCAATCACAAAACACCAGACATTCATACTGAATGTTCTGTGTACAGGATGTCATGACATCGGGTCTGACATCCTAGAAAAATCATGCATAATCCAATTTCCTTTTATAGCAGGTATAACCATATCAGATACCATGACATTGTGTATGTCATCTGAAACAATCCTGCATGAACATGTCTTCCATATAAGCTCCAACAGGTACAACCAATATCAGAAGCCTTGTCATTGTATGTGGCAATCTTAAATAATCCTGCTTGCACATGTTCTTTAATTCCAGCAGGTACATAGGATATCTCATGTTAAGACATCACACATGACATCTTGTGAACACTCTTTGTTTTACCAAAATTGCTGCCAACACTTAGAATCAACAAACTCCCCCTTTGGCAAATTTTGGCTAAAACATATATCTGTCCTTTTTGTTCACAAGGCAAACTATCAGCAGTTAAACAACATAACAGAAGTTTAATCAGCAGCAGAAGCAAAACAATTACTAGCTATGGCTACTAGTAATACACACATGCACAAGGGTACTTCTCCTCCCCCTAAATCTGTGCAACAATCAACAGAATTACTAGTTATGGATGCAACTAGTAAGACACACAAATGCATAATGCACCAGGGTACTTCTTCTCCCCCTAAATCTGTGCATGCATCAAATATAACAGCTATTGTAACTCCAACACCTGTACCAGCCAGAATGTCATACTGACATCTGCTTCAACATCAACATCTGTGCTCCTCTTTCAATAATAGTTGTACTTCTGTTCAGCCACATCCAACTTCCATATCAAGCACTTCTCCCCCTTTTTAGTCAAAATTGACCAAAGGTGACCAATCAGACAAAATAAACGTCTATTAGCCTAGCAGAGAAAGTTAAAACTGATGTTATAACATTAAGCATGTTAAAACAGAATATTCAGGAAGTACACAACATCATTAAACACAGTTGTGATAGCTGGAATAATGAACAAATCCAAGGAACTCATTAAGAGCCCTAAATATTACATAACAGGCATCAAGAGGACTGCCACAAAATACAAAAACAAAAACCAATCAAGACAACAACCTTCCAAACAGCAACCCAACTTCCACCACACATTCCAGTCTTCAATTCAGGCAGGAACCATTAGTCAGAAGAAGAAGTATCACCTTCACCTTCATCTTCATCTTCACCTGCACCTTCAGAGTCTCCTGAGCTTTCAGAACTGGTTTGGGATCTTGTATTTGAGTCCTTTCCAGCCTTTTCTATGTCTTCCTTTTCCAGGCTACATATGAGAACTTCTAACGCTTCTTTTCTGGTCTTGGCCACCCTTATACCATTGTCTAATTCTTTGCAGGTCTCTTTTAGTTGGTCAATCAGGCTTCCTTTAGATGTAGACTCCCTTCTGGAAGATGTCATGACATCATTGACATGACTTCCCTCAAACAGCTTGTAATGAATGGACAAAGGGGATTTTCTCCTGCTTGGAATGTCACTTGTGCTCAGAATCCCTGGTTGTTGGCTCAAGATAATGCCACAAATAAGGGAGGGGAAGGCAATGGGTAACTTCACAAGTAGAAGCATGTCTAATGGTTTGTTCAAATATGAACTTGCCAAAATCATAGTTAACTCTTGTTCCAATAGCATGAATTATTCTTCCAAGATTGATGGAGATAGTAGAAGCATGATTAGTAGGAATCCAATTAGCTGAGCCAATCTTGTGCAGGATGGCATATTTAACACTGAGCTTTCCAGCTGATAAGTGATTTCTACTAGGCCATTCCTTAACTTGGCCAACAGTGATAACCCTACAAACCTCATTGTCTGTGGTTTCTAGGTTTACTCCTCCATCCATTCCTCTTCCTAGGAACTTGTTGATGACACTTGGTGAGAATTTCACATATTTGCCTCTTACAAATACCTTGCAAAACTCCATGCTATTCTTATCATGAATATCCTCAGGGATATTAACAATAAACTCTTTTACCAGTCCCTGATAGCATTGGGGTAGGGTCACCACAGTCTTCATGAGTCCAACATTCTTGATCAGCTCAATTATCTCCTTTACTTCTATAGCTTCTTGTCCAAGCTCTCTTTCAATGGCTACTCTTCTCTGAATGACATATTTCTATTTTGTTGCTCCATCTTTCATGTGAAAGGAGATTTTGTCAAGCTGTACACCAGTAGCAGCAACAGTCTTGCCAGGAGATTTCTGACCAGCCTGCCTTTTTGCAGGGGAGATGTCTGGGACATCGTCTTTAACATTCTCCTCAGAATTAGAGCTGTCTCTTTCTTTTCTTTTTCCAACCTCAACCTTGCTCCAGGATTTTGAGGGTCCTACTCCTGCAGTCTTTTTCACTCTAGCAGCTCTCATTTTAGCCATACTTTTTTCTTTCTTAGTTCTCAGTTTCTCAGCTACGCTAGGTTTAACCAGATGAACCAAAGGATCATCCTCTCCTTCAGTGCTTTCTTCCTCCACATCAATAATATTTTCTTGAGGACTGTTTCTTGCTAGGTAGGGTTTTACTTAGAGAGCAAAGCCCTTCAACAGCCACCTCCTTTTCAGATCTAGATGAATCATCATCTTTATCTGCATGGGGTTCTCCCTCAGGGGAGGGTTCCCTTCTGGACAAAGGGGTAGAAACTCCTTCAACTTTATGTCCTTCACTCAGAATTCTCGTAACTAGTCTCCTTATAGCACGATCGGTGTAGTACATGTCTTTAGGAAGAGAGGAGTTACCAGAGGTATTACCTTGCTTATCTCCAACCTTGGAGGAAGTACCAGTGGTGTCGCCCGGTATCATGCACAGAGGAGTGACGTCCATTATGTCTTCATCTACAAACTCCATAGAAGGAGTCTTTGCATGTTGGGAGGATTTGGTACCAGATGATGATGGATGTTGAGACATGTTGTATGACTTTTGAGGAAGGTTTCTTTGCCCTAGCTGAGCTTTTCTTAGAAGTTGAATGGAAATGGCAGTTGCTGAGTTTAGGTAGCGTGTGCTAAGGGAATATATACTATTTTCAAAACTTGGGAATGATTTATCATTAATGAGGCTCTTTCTTTTAAAAGGGCAGACATTATTTTTATTTCTTTTATTTTTTCTTTTTAATTGCCATAATTTCTCAAGAGTCCTGTCATACGGTGAACTGGACTTTTTTGTGGTTTTAATCGCAATGTCGCGGTTAGCAAGAGTCGCCACCGACTTTTCTTTTATCCAATAAGGAAAGGTGGAAAAGAACAGGAAAAACCTTAATTTAGATTTTGGGTTCGGGAGGTACATTATACAAAGGGAAGGTGTTAGCACCCTTTGTATCCATGGTTATCCATGGGCTCTTAATTGCTCGATCACTTATATTATTTTTGTCTGAAAAAAAGTGTTTGTGAATTGTTTGGAAAATTGTTTTGAAAAGAGAATTTAACTTTGTAATGATTATTGTATGAATGTATACAAAGTGGTTATCCCGTTTTAGTTTTGAAAATTGTTTAGAAAAATATAACTCGGTAATGATTCTAGTATGAATGTATACCAAGTGGTGATTTTCTAAAGGCATTTTGAAAGGTGTGAGGTGCAAAAAAAAAAATGTTTTAAGTTGTGAGCCAGCAATTAAGAGTTATACCGACCCAAGGTCTTTACGGGCATTTCCTATCCTTATGAGGGTAAAACTGTCCTTATTATTGAGAAATAAGTAGTTTTATCCTTTGGATGTAAAAGGGTCATCGTAGGGTCATCGATTGGTCATTGAAGGCAACAGTTATGAGGATACCTTAGCATTCGAAGGGACTATCATCATTTAACCGTAAGCAACATCGGAGGATCATCGAGGGACAAAGTTGTATATTCGAAGGCAACATCCGAGGGACTATAATTTATTTTATGATGATTTAACCGAAGGGTCTTTGCTAAGGGTATCCCCACGTTCGCGGGACATGACCGTAATATCGTAATCGTAAGGCGACAAAGAGAGGTCCAAGATCACTTATTCAAAGGCAAAGTTTTACAATTAATTATATAATTAGGATGAAACTCCACATTAAAATTATTAAAAATAATATATTAAAAAATTAATACATTAGAAATTAATACATTAAAAAATTAATTTAGGGTGAAACTCCACAAGGGTATCCCACAAATAAAGTGGAATACCTAGCCAATAACCTTTTCCTGGGATATGTGAACCTTTACGAAACTCAAAAAAAAAGAAACATGTCAGAACACCAAATCAGGGTGCAATCGAAGATTACACCGGAGAAATATCATAACAATAAATAGGATAGGATAAATAATGCATGGCTATGATAAAAACATAAAAAAAAACAGACTAGAAGAATCAGGTACTGTCTCGTTCGCCTCTGCCTCGCCTAGCGAAGGCCACGGATTTTGAATTTGAAAACAGCCCCATGTTAGGAACTTTGAATTTTATGGCATTTTATCACAGGAATAACATGGTCAAACATTCAGGGTATTCAGGCATATTTAAATTCCCATACGAAAGCAAATTATATATCAACATTTAATCATGATGCATTATATATGTAGATATGGCCAATTGAAAGTATAAACAATAGAGATACGCAAACCTGTTTGCCAATTCAAGGTTGAAGGGATTGACCACTTGTAGTATCGGAATAAGTTAGGCAGCGGGAATTGGACGGCGATGGCTTCGGTGCAGATGGGCTGCCTTCAGGGTTTCTTTACTCTGAATTCTCCGGGTAGGCAGGGTTCCTATGTCAAAGTTTCTATCCGTCCTTCTCTGTTCTCTCTCTTTCTTTTTCCTCAAGGTTTTGTTCCAAGGAAACCTCAGAGTGTTTTGCTTCTCTTCCTTCTTTCTCCAGTGAATCTCCCAGTGTAAACTCCAAGTGTCACTCCCCCTACTGAAACTTCAGTATTTATAGACTAATTTCGTGGGTAATGGGCTTGGAATGAGGGAGACCCAAGTCCAAAATAATTTGTTATATTTTATTTATTTATTTATTTTAATTATTTAATTAATTAATTAATTAATTAAATTTTTTTTTTTTTTTTTTTTTTTTTTTTTTTTTTTTTTTAGGAAAAATGATGGGTAATTTTTGGGGTATGACAGCTGCCCCTGTTCAATATTCTTGAACCGAGAGAGTTAGGATGGCGTGTATGCCATTCGTGGTCTGGAGGTGGAAGATTATTGAACACTAGAATGCCCCAAAAATTTGCACTTGAGAATCGACAGTTGGTCTTGATGGAGATGGGCTTAAAGATGCCATCCGGGAGGTTTGATGACGAAAGCTTCAGATCGCGCCGTATATTAGGCCAATTTGAAGACATGGGTGCCACACTGGGTCGTACGTTAGACCGTATAATGAGTCATCCATTAGGCTGCCGACTTCGCTGGGGAGTCGGAGTGTGTCATACGCTGTTGGGGATAAAGGATCAGAATGGACCATACGCTAGATCGTATCTGAGTTGCAGAATGAGCCGTACGTTAGGCTGAATCTGACGACGAAAGGGGTAGTCGTACGTTAGACTACACTTCAGAAATGTACCGTATGTTAGGTAGGATCTGATGATGAAAGGGGTAGTCGTACGTTAGACTACACTTCAGAAATGTACCGTATGTTAGGTAGCATCTGAGGGGATGGACATCCGAACGGGTCGTACGTTAGACCGTCGCAGAATGAGTCGTCTGTTAGGCCGCATCTGATGATGAAAGCGGTAGTCGTACGCCAGACTACACTTCAGAAATGTACCGTACGTTAGGTAGCATCTGAGGGTTGTAAGATCCAAACGGGTCGTACGTTAGACCGCGTTGGGGTTGTTGAAGTTCAGAATGGATCGTACGTTAGATCGTATCCGAGTTGTAGAATGAGCCGTCCGTTAGGCTGCATCTGAAAAAGAAAGTAGTCGTACGCTAGACTACACCCCTGAATGTACCGTACGCTAGGCAGCATCTGAGGATTTGAAGGTCCAAATGGGTCGTACGTTAGACCGCATTGGAGTTGCTGAAGAAGTCATATGTTGGGCTGAATCAGAATGAACCGTACGTTAGGCTGTATCTGATAACCTGTATATGTTGTACTTGCAATAAATGTCTGGGATGGGCTTAGAGATGCCATCGTTAGGAGGATATCGAAGTGTTGTCAGAATGAATGTTCCCATGAACTGTATTTGAAATATGTATCTGAATCTTGAATGCGATTGATAAAGGTGTCTGTCTGAATGAACCTTTTATTTTGACTATATCAGGAGGATAAATAACCTACAAAGAAAAGTTAGCTTCATGCTATGTCATGATGTATGATATGTTTCGTGTTATGCTAAAATAAATGCGAATGTTGTATGCATGCGTATGCTGTGAAAGGATGTAATGAATAAGTTATGCGTATGAGAAGTTCTGCTTGGGGACTCTACTGGGGAAAATAAATCCCCATCTACTGATTTGAGACATTTGTGTCGATGACCCTTTCTCGGCTGGGGATGCTTGATTTTTGTCTGATGGTGGAAATATTCAACAGAGCCTGGCTGGGGATGGATGAGATGATCAATCTGTCTGGTGACGCCGACCTCTGTTGGGGAGTAACTGGCTGTGCCTGGGGATACTGCCATTTTCTGAGGAAAAAAAAAAAAAAACAGGCTTGCTGGGGAAGAGAATTGGTAGCGGATTCATTGGAAGCATGATTAGACCTTTTCCTTGATCCTGAAGTCGGGTAGTAATTGCTATTGCTATTCTATGCATGTATTTTTGGTAAACATCAATCATATTCAAATGCACATATTAATTCAAATTAAATCAATGGACATTTACGCAACCAAAACAGAAAAGTAAAAACAAAAGCATCTTTTTTTTGAAAGAGGGTTGTATTGATTTTGAAAGGAGGCCTATAAACAGGCAATTTGTGTACAAGGAGACAGAAATCCTAGTAAGAGGAAATTGTCGAAAACAAAGAGAAAGCTATGTGGAAGAAGTCCTATTGATTTTAAGCCTACTACTGTCATTATGTCTTCGAGCATCTCATCCCTTGCTGTCGGATAGAAGTGATTGGCTTGGTCAGTCCCTCGAACTTGGATGAAAGTTGACTGAGAACGGGACATAGTCATACGCTTTAATCCCTAATTTTTGCCTGGACCGCCTTTTCAGGTTTTCAGTCCACCAGGATACCCTTTTTTGCCCAAGCCGCCTTTTCAGGTTTTCGACTTGCCGGGTGTACATTTTTTTTTATATATCCCTAATTTTTGCCCGAACCCTTTTGGTTCGCCGGGATGCCCTTACTTTTGCCTAGATACGTCGATCTAGCGGGTCTCTTTTATGCGTAGTATTTTTTAACTATGTCCGCGTTCACGGGATGCGGGAAATCTTCGCCATCCATTGTAGCAAGTATCATGGCTCCACCAGAGAATACCTTCTTAACTACAAATGGCCCTTCGTATGTGGGAGTCCATTTGCCTCTGGGATCAGTTTGTGGTAGGATGATACGCTTTATCACCAAGTCACCCATTTGATACACTTGTCTCTTGACCCTTTTGTTGAATGCCCTGGTCATGCGCTTCTGATATATCTGCCTGTGACATACAGCCGCAAGTCTCTTCTCATCAATTAAATGTATCTGATCGAGTCGAGTCTGAATCCATTCGTCCTCGTCTAAGCCCGCCTCTTTCATGATCCTTAGAGAGGGAATCTGAACTTCCACTAGTAAGATGGCTTCCATTCCATAGACTAAAGAGAACGGAGTTGCCCCTGTCGTAGTGCGCACTGAAGTGCGATAACCGTAAAGAGTAAAGGGTAACATCTCATGCCAGTCTTTGTATGTTACTATCATTTCTTGCATGACCTTCTTGATATTGTTAGCAGTCCCCACGGCGCCGTTCATCTTTGGCCGGTACGGAGAAGAGTTATGGTGTTTTATTTTGAACTGCGTGCAGAGTTCAGTAATCATCTTGTTGTTCAAATTAGTGCCATTGTCAGTGATAATTCTCTCAGGGACGCCGTATCGGCAGATGAGGCTGTTCTTGATGAATCGTGCCACCACATTCTTAGTAACAGAAGCAAATGAGGCTGCCTCCACCCACTTTGTGAAGTAATCAATAGCAACAAGGATGAAACGATGTCCATTAGAGGCGGTAGGTTTAATCTCGCCAATCATATCAATGCCCCACATTGCAAAGGGCCACGGCGCGGTCAACACGTTTAATGGAGCAGGAGGCACATGTACTTTATCCGCATAGATCTGGCACTTATGACAAGTTCTGGAGTGATGGTGGCAATCAGTTTCCATGGTAGACCAATAATACCCTGACCTCAGAATCTTCTTGGCCATTGTATGTCCACTAGAATGAGTCCCAAAGATACCGTCGTGCATGTCTTCCATAATCTTCTCTGATTCCTTTCTATCCACACAGCGAAGCAAAGTCGAATCATGGTTACGTTTGTACAATATTCCATTACTCAAAAAGAATTTAGCGGAGAACTTCCTCAGAAATTTCCTGTCATTGATGGATGTCCCTTCAGGGTATTCCTGAGCTTCTAAATATCTTTTTATCTCGTGGAACCAAGGCTTCTCTTCTACTTCATCAGCGTTAAGTTCATAACAATATGCTGGTTCGTCTAGTCGTTCAATGGTAATCCGGGGAGCTTCATTGTCCCATCTGACTCTGAACATAGATGACATGGTAGCCAATGCGTCTGCCAACTGGTTCTCCTCTCGGGGAATATGTTCGAATGTGATCTCTTCAAAGTATGGGATTAATGTCAACACCTGCTCTCGATAGGGGATGAGGTTCGGATGTTTAGTGTCCCATTCTCCTTTGACCTGACTGATTACTAAGGCTGAGTCTCCATACACCCTCAAAAACTTGATTCTCAGGTCTATAGCAGCTCTGAGTCCCAAAATACATGCTTCATACTCAGCCATATTGTTGGTACACTCAAAACATAGTCTAGCGGTGAAAGGCGTATGGCCACCCTTGGGGGAAATGATCACGACGCCAATACCGTTGCCCAATGCGTTAGACGATCCATCAAAAACCATAGTCCATCGGGATCCCACTTCGGGTCCTTCCTCTGGTCCAGGTTCTTCATAATCAGTAACAAGCATGACATCCTCATCTGGGAACTCAAAATTCATAGACTGATAATCATTCACTGCCTGATGAGCCAAATGATCAGCTAGCACGCTTCCTTTGATTGCTTTTTGGGTGGTATACTGGATATCATACTCTGTTAAAATCATCTGCCATCTTGCTATTCTTCCGGAGAGGGCGGGTTTCTCAAATATGTATTTGATAGGATCCATCTTAGAAATCAACAAAGTGGTGTGATTCAACATATACTGTCTTAGTCGGCGAGCAGCCCAGGCCAAAGCACAACAAGTTTTCTCGAGCAGTGAGTATCTTGTTTCACAGTCGGTAAACTTTTTGCTAAGGTAGTATATGGCATGCTCTTTTCGACCAGACTCGTCATGTTGTCCCAACACGCACCCCATTGAGTTTTCTAAAACGGTTAAATACATGATTAGAGGTCTTCCCTCAACTGGTGGCACCAGAATTGGAGGTTCTTGGAGGTACTTCTTGATTTTGTCGAAAGCTTCTTGACATTCATCATTCCATATCATCTCTTGATTTTTTCTCAGTAACTTGAAGATGGGTTTGCAAGTAGCGGTCAAATGGGAAATAAATCGGGCAATGTAATTCAAACGTCCCAAGAAACCTCTGACTTCTTTATCCGTACGGGGAACTGGCATCTCTTGAATAGCTCTCACCTTGGCTGGGTCGACCTCAATACCTTTACCACTGACAATAAAGCCCAAGAGTTTACCAGATCTTACTCCAAAGGTGCATTTGTTCGGGTTCAATCTCAACTTGTATTTCTTCAGCCTCTCAAACAGTTTGTATAAATGATCGAGATGTTCTTCTTCAGTATGAGACCTGGCTATCATATCGTCCACATATACTTCTATTTCATGATGGATCATGTCATGGAACAAAACCACCATAGCACGCTGGTACGTTGCTCCTGCGTTCTTTAAACCAAACGGCATTACTTTATAACAGAAGGTGCCCCATTGCGTCACAAACGTAGTCTTCTCCATGTCCTCAGGTGCCATTTTGATCTGGTTATAACCCGAGAATCCATCCATGAAGGAGAATACCTTGTGTTGAGCGGTGTTGTCTACCAGAACATCAATGTGTGGCAGTGGGAAATCATCCTTGGGACTCGCTCTATTCAAATCTCTGTAATCCACACACATTCGCACCTTACCATCCTTCTTTGGCACTGGTACCACATTAGCAACCCATTGAGGATAAGAAGTAACCGCCAGAAAACCAGCATCGAATTGTTTCATGACTTCGGCCTTGATTTTCTCGGACATTTCAGGACGCATGCGACGAACCTTTTGCTTAACAGGACGACAATCTTCCTTCGTCGGCAAACGATGCACTACTATATCGGTATCCAGCCCTGGCATGTCTTCGTAAGACCAAGCAAAAATCTCCACATAGTCATGTAGCATTTGAATCAATCTTCTTTTGACACTGATTTCCAAGCCTGCTCCTATTTTGACTTCTCTCTTGTCCACCTCGGTACCTAGATTTACAGTCTCAACTGACTCCTCATGCGGCTGTATAGTCCTTTCTTCTTGTAGTAACATTCTGGCAAGTTCTTCAGGTACTTCACAATCTTCCTCACTTCCATCTTCGGCTCGGTAGATCGGATTTTCAAAGTCATAATGAACAGTAGTAGAACTATTATCAACAGGATCCAGAGTGGATAGGGATCTGCAATTCGTTACGTGCGTGTGTGTAAGAAAACATAGCTCGTTTGAAAGATAATAGGAAAAACAAAGAGCGCAATATTTGAATGCAAAACGTCCATTGATTTATTGAATATAAATATGCTTATGAAAATGACAAAACCCTTAACAAATTAGCTATTGTGCCTCGGGCATAGACACAATGCTTTAAGAAGTTTGATTGTAAAAGAAAATTAAAATTTGCAATTCTAGAATAAACAATAACAATTACTCCTGACTAAAGGAAATCGGGATAATGTCTTCAGTCTTCCAATTGTTGAGTCCGTCACCAATTGTTGGGAAAATCCAGCTATCCAAGTCGCAATCACTATCAGCATCTTCCATAGCATTAATCTGATTTTTGACTATCTTTCCAGAGTTAAACCCCAGGCCAGCTTTATCAGACTTGTACGGTACATTGATCAGTTGACCCCAACCAGCACGATCACCATTTTCAATCGCGGCTTGAGCATCTTTCAGAGAGATCATGACAGGGGGAGCACGAACAACCTTGGGCACAAGGGGAGTTGGCTTAAGGACAGGACTGGGTGGAGGAACCACTTCAAATGACTGAGAAGGAGTCTCAAAGAATTCACCATCCATCTCGACGTATTTGAAGGCTTGCACACTACTGACAATATACTCTTCTTCTCCACATACAGTGACAACCATGCCTGCTATTGGATACTTCAGCTTTTGATGAAGCGACGAAGCTACCGCACCTGCCCCATGGATCCAAGGGCGCCCCAACAAGCAGGAGTAGGCGGGACGAATGTCCATCACGTGAAAGGTAGTGTTGAAGACTTGAGGTCCTATCTTGATAGGGAGAACCACTTCACCATAGACAACACTCTTCGCACCATCGTAAGCACGCACCACAACATCACTAGGTTTCAGTTCAATGCCTTTGTAGTCAAATTTATCGAGTACAGCTTTCGGGAGCACATTCAAGGAAGAGCCGTTGTCGATCAACACGTGAGCCAGGGTGATCCCCTCACACTCGATGGAGATATGCAGAGCTTTATTGTGATTCTTTCCTGCTGGCGTCAGGTCAGCATCGGAAAAGCCTAGGCCATTGTCAACAGTCAAATTAGCAACATAATGTTCGAATTGATCGACGGATGTTTCTTGAGGCACATGAGCGGTCTTCAAGAATTTCATCAATGCATTGGCATGGGATTCAGAGGATAATAACAAGGACAACATTGAGATTTTAGACGGAGTATGCCCCAATTGTTCCACTACATCAAAATCGCTCTTACGGATGATTTTCAGCATCTCTTCCATTTCCTGTTTGGCAACATCTTCAGAAGTAACTTCGACCGATGTCTCTGACTGAGGAGGATTGACTGGTCTTTTTCCTCGAATTTCGGGAGCGGGAGGTGAGATTTCTGGGGAGTAGATCCTTCCACTTCGAGTAACTTTACTAGTCCCCACAATATCATTAGGATTAGCAGAACTACCAACTTGCTTTATGCCATGGATGTAAACGTCGCCTCCATAGTTCCACGGAATAGCTTTGCTGGAGGAATATGGCACGGGGCCAGGTGCGGTAATAATCAGGGGAGCCACTTTGGGCTCAGCGGTAATCTTCACAGGCACTCTAGTAGCGGTAATCTTCACTGGAGCTTTGGACCTAGCAATCACAGATACCTCTTCAATAGAGTTGTCCACCTTAGGAACCCTTTCAAATAGAATTGTACGATCATCCATCAGCCGTTGAATGTCGTTCTTCAACTTCAAACAATCATTGGGTCGGAGTACACAGAGATCGCAATCTTCAGCACAACCTGGAAATAAACCAGCTTGCAATAAATTCTTCTTAACGATCAGGAGAGGAGATGCTAAATCAGCAACGTCAGTAACGTGAGAATTGTCGTCCACAACATTAACATTCTGGTCATGATTAGGCATAGGTGCTGTGATGACATTGGGGGTCGCCGGAGGATCAAATTCAATTTCTCCAGCGTCGATCATATCCTGAATCTTGTTCTTCAACAACCAGCAATCATTCGTATCATGCCCGGGGCTATCGGAGTGATAGGCACACCTGGCGTTGGGATTATAACGAGGAGAAGTAGTGTTGGGATTTGCAGGAGGGCCTCTGAGGGTAATCAAATTGGCCTTTAACATACTCTGCAGTGCTTGGGTTAAAGTCATATTGATCTTGGTAAACTGTCTTCTCGACCTGTCTTGTCTGTGTTGGAAGTTCTGAGATGGCGGTGCGGCAATTGTAACTGCCCCAATAGTATGGTCACGATTCTTCTTGTTATGCTTCCTCTCACTGTACACAGCATTTGATTCATTCTTTCCCTGATAGGACTTTTTGGTGCTTGCAGAAGTAGCTGCCTGTATCTTTCCACTTCGAATGCCGCTTTCAACCCGTTCACCTGTCAAGATAAGTTCAGTGAAACCTGACGAGGAACTTCCCAGTAGATGGCTGTAGAATGGGCCAGTCAGTGTACCCATGAACATGTCCACTAACTCTCGATCAGTCATAGGGGGTTTGACTCTGCCAACCAAATCTCTCCACTTTTGAGCATATTCTTTGAAACTTTCTTTAGAGCCCATAGTCATATTTTGTAGCTGTAGCCGAGTAGGCGCTAACTCAGAATTATACTGGTAGTGCTTGTAGAAAGCTGTTGCTAAATCAGTCCATGTGCGGATGTTAGAGCTCTCAAGCTGATAATACCACTCTAACTGTGTGCCAGACAGACTCTCTTGGAAGAAATGGATCCACAGTTTCTTATCAGTAGTGTGCGGCTGAATCTTTCTCACATAAGCCCTTAGATGCATCTGAGGACAAGAGGCACCATCATACTTAGTGAAAATGGGAACCTTGAATTTGCGGGGAATGACCACATCAGAGACCAGACCCAAGTTTTCGAAATCCAGACCGGGCACTTTCTGCCCCTCCATAGCTAGCATACGTTCTTCCAGCAACTTGTACTTATCATCCTTCGGAGAGTACTGTTCATGTTCATAATCTTCATCGTCGTCCTCAGAATTGACGAGATTAGGATTCTCATCTTCCGAATCATTCTCGGTCTCTTCTTCTGAATCCTTCGGAATTCTAATCTTGACTCCTGTAACCTGTCCCTTAAGTCTTCTCCCCGGGTTGATGTAACCCACAGGTTTCTGGTCCTTCTTCTTCTCCATCAAAAGAGCTTTCAGTTCTTCCTGCCCCTTAGATAAGCTCAGCATCATTTCCTGGAATTGAGCATTCTGGGCCTGGAGATCTTTGACAGTTTGTTCGAGAGCCATTGTTCAATCTGTTTGAATCTGCTGGAATCTGTTTGATAGGAAGATCGTGAGAACACTGATCCTTTAGAATACCTGTTATGCGATGCAATGCAATGTATGAAATGTTTTCAAGGACTTTCGGGATTTAACTTTGCATAAACTAACAAAAAGAGCTTTTTTTTTCTCTTTTCTTTTCTTTTTGCTTTTGTTTTTGTTTTTTCTGTTTTTTTTTTTAGCAGAGTTAAATCCCTAAATCCTTGAAATGGTTAGTACAATGCCATGATGTTATGATGTTATGTTGTTATGATGTCATGTTGTTAGATAAATAACAAGCACAAGCAAGTCACACAACAATCATTCCTAGGTTTTAAGGCTTGCGTGAGTTCCATAGGTAAATACCCTCCCCACTGAAGTTTGGTTGGTTCAACCTGTCTTAGAATAGTAACCGGGTTCTAGAAGGATCTCAAATCATTGACCTTTCCTTAAGTCCACTTCAGTGCAACACCAAGTGGTTGACCGAAGCTTCCCTAAAGTCCAATCTCAAAGAGTGTAGTATCGAGTCTCAACCAACTCCAGTCGGAACCGAAGCCAGTTATCTCACTACTTTCTAATGGCCAAGATGAGTCAATTAGGGTTCTAAAGGTCTGGTTAATGCTTTTATGACACCACGCGAATGCCAAATATTTCCTCAACTAACATGAGGAACATCAGGACATCCAAAGTGCCACATTAACCGTAGCCATCATTTTGACCATTCCAGTATACGCCGGACAGTCGCGATGATCTCTTGCTACTTACCTAAGGTACACTAGATCCGGGTGTAGGATCTTTCACTCAAGCATAACATACCCAAGCAATCCCTTAAAAATAAATCAGACAAATTGAATAAGTGATCTTGTTTTTAAGGTAACCTCTCTTTTTAAGTATCCCCAGCAGAGTCGCCAGTTCTGTCATACGGTGAACTGGACTTTTTTGTGGTTTTAATCGCAATGTCGCGGTTAGCAAGAGTCGCCACCGACTTTTCTTTTATCCAATAAGGAAAGGTGGAAAAGAACAGGAAAAACCTTAATTTAGATTTTGGGTTCGGGAGGTACATTATACAAAGGGAAGGTGTTAGCACCCTTTGTATCCATGGTTATCCATGGGCTCTTAATTGCTCGATCACTTATATTATTTTTGTCTGAAAAAAAGTGTTTGTGAATTGTTTGGAAAATTGTTTTGAAAAGAGAATTTAACTTTGTAATGATTATTGTATGAATGTATACAAAGTGGTTATCCCGTTTTAGTTTTGAAAATTGTTTAGAAAAATATAACTCGGTAATGATTCTAGTATGAATGTATACCAAGTGGTGATTTTCTAAAGGCATTTTGAAAGGTGTGAGGTGCAAAAAAAAAATGTTTTAAGTTGTGAGCCAGCAATTAAGAGTTATACCGACCCAAGGTCTTTACGGGCATTTCCTATCCTTATGAGGGTAAAATTGTCCTTATTATTGAGAAATAAGTAGTTTTATCCTTTGGATGTAAAAGGGTCATCGTAGGGTCATCGATTGGTCATTGAAGGCAACAGTTATGAGGATACCTTAGCATTCGAAGGGACTATCATCATTTAACCGTAGGCAACATCGGAGGGTCATCGAGGGACAAAGTTGTATATTCGAAGGCAACATCCGAGGGACTATAATTTATTTTATGATGATTTAACCGAAGGGTCTTTGCTAAGGGTATCCCCACGTTCGCGGGACATGACCGTAATATCGTAATCGTAAGGCGACAAAGAGAGGTCCAAGATCACTTATTCAAAGGCAAAGTTTTACAATTAATTATATAATTAGGATGAAACTCCACATTAAAATTATTAAAAACAATATATTAAAAAATTAATACATTAGAAATTAATACATTAAAAAATTAATTTAGGGTGAAACTCCACAAGGGTATCCCACAAATAAAGTGGAATACCTAGCCAATAACCTTTTCCTGGGATATGTGAACCTTTACGAAACTCAAAAAAAAAGAAACATGTCAGAACACCAAATCAGGGTGCAATCGAAGATTACACCGGAGAAATATCATAACAATAAATAGGATAGGATAAATAATGCATGACTATGATAAAAACATAAAAAAAAAACAGACTAGAAGAATCAGGTACTGTCTCGTTCGCCTCTGCCTCGCCTAGCGAAGGCCACGGATTTTGAATTTGAAAACAGCCCCATGTTAGGAACTTTGAATTTTATGGCATTTTATCACAGGAATAACATGGTCAAACATTCAGGGTATTCAGGCATATTTAAATTCCCATACGAAAGCAAATTATATATCAACATTTAATCATGATGCATTATATATGTAGATATGGCCAATTGAAAGTATAAACAATAGAGATACGCAAACCTGTTTGCCAATTCAAGGTTGAAGGGATTGACCACTTGTAGTATCGGAATAAGTTAGGCAGCGGGAATTGGACGGCGATGGCTTCGGTGCAGATGGGCTGCCTTCAGGGTTTCTTTACTCTGAATTCTCCGGGTAGGCAGGGTTCCTATGCCAAAGTTTCTATCCGTCCTTCTCTGTTCTCTCTCTTTCTTTTTCCTCAAGGTTTTGTTCCAAGGAAATCTCAGAGTGTTTTGCTTCTCTTCCTTCTTTCTCCAGTGAATCTCCCAGTGTAAACTCCAAGTGTCACTCCCCCTACTGAAACTTCAGTATTTATAGACTAATTTCGTGGGTAATGGGCTTGGAATGAGGGAGACCCAAGTCCAAAATAATTTGTTATATTTTATTTATTTATTTATTTAAATAATTTAATTAATTAATTAAAAATTTATTTTTTTTTTTTTCGTTTTTTTTTTCGTTTTTTTTTTTTTTTTTTTAGGAAAAATGATGGGTAATTTTCGCCAGTTCTGTCATACGGTGAACTGGACTTTTTGTGTTTTTTATCGCAATGTCGCGGTTAGCAAGAGTCGCCACCGACTTTTCTTTTATCCAATAAGGAAAGGTGGAAAAGAACAGGAAAGACCTTAATTTAGATTTTAGGTTCGGGAGGTACATTATACAAAGGGAAGGTGTTAGCACCCTTTGTATCCATGGTTATCCATGGGCTCTTAATTGCTCGATCACTTATATTATTTTTGTCTAAAAAAAAAGTGTTTGTGAATTGTTTAGAAAAATTGTTTTGAAAAGAGAATTTAACTTTGTAATGATTCTTGTATGAATGTATACAAAGTGATTATCTCGTTTAGTTTTGAAAATTGTTTAGAAAAATATAACTCGGTAATGATTCTAGTATGAATGTATACCAAGTGGTGATTTTCTGAAGGTATTTTGAAAGGTGTGAGGTGTGAAAAAATGTTTTAGGTTGTGAGCCAGCAATTAAGAGTTATACCGATCCAAGGTCTTTATGAGTATTTCCTATCCTTATGAGGGTAAAACTGTCCTTATTATTGAGAAATAAGTAGTTTTATCCTTTGGATGTAAAAGGGTCATCGTAGGGTCATCGATTGGTCATTGAAGGCAACAGTTACGAGGATACCTTAGCATTCGAAGGGACTATCATCTTTTAACCGTAGGCAACATCGGAGGGTCATCGAGGGACAAAGTTGTATATTCGAAGGCAACATCCGAGGGACTATAATTTATTTTATGATGATTTAACCGAAGGGTCTTTGCTAAGGGTATCCCCACGTTCGCGGGACATGACCGTAATATCGTAATCGTAAGGCAACAAAGAGAGGTCCAAGATCACTTATTCAAAGGCAAAGTTTTACAATTAATTATATAATTAGGATGAAACTCCACATTAAAATTGTTAAAAATAATATATTAAAAAATTAATACATTAGAAATTAATACATTAAAAAATTAATTTAGGGTGAAACTCCACAAGGGTATCCCACAAATAAAGTGGAATACCTAGCCAATAACCTTTTCCTGGGATATGTGAACCTTTACGAAACTCAAAAAAAAAGAAACATGTCAGAACACCAAATCAGGGTGCAATCGAAGATTACACCGGAGAAATATCATAACAATAAATAGGATAGGATAAATAATGCATGGCTATGATAAAAACATAAAAAAAAAACAGACTAGAAGAATCAGGTACTGTCTCGTTCGCCTCTGCCTCGCCTAGCGAAGGCCACGGATTTTGAATTTGAAAACAGCCCCATGTTAGGAACTTTGAATTTTATGGCATTTTATCACAGGAATAACATGGTCAAACATTCAGGGTATTTAGGCATATTTAAATTCCCATACGAAAGCAAATTATATATCAACATTTAATCATGATGCATTATATATGTAGATATGGCCAATTGAAAGTATAAACAATAGAGATACGCAAACCTGTTTGCCAATTCAAGATTGAAGGGATTGACCACTTGTAGTATCGGAATAAGTTAGGCAGCGGGAATTGGACGGCGATGGCTTCGGTGCAGATGGGCTGCCTTCAGGGTTTCTTTACTCTGAATTCTCCGGGTAGGCAGGGTTCCTATGCCAAAGTTTCTATCCGTCCTTCTCTGTTCTCTCTCTTTCTTTTTCCTCAAGGTTTTGTTCCAAGGAAACCTCAGAGTGTTTTGCTTCTCTTCCTTCTTTCTCCAGTGAATCTCCCAGTGTAAACTCCAAGTGTCACTCCCCCTACTGAAACTTCAGTATTTATAGACTAATTTCGTGGGTAATGGGCTTGGAATGAGGGAGACCCAAGTCCAAAATAATTTGTTATATTTTATTTATTTATTTATTTTAATTAATTAATTAATTAATTAATTAATTAATTAATTAATTAATTAATTAATTAATTAAATTTTTTTTTTTTTTTTTTTTTTAGGAAAAATGATGGGTAACTTTTGGTGTATGACAAGTCCAAATCCCTAATTTTCCTCCCTCATATTCAGTTTTACCCAAATTTCTTGCAAGTTTGTCTGCTAGTTCCAGTCCAAGATTTGACTTCTGAATTTGTCTTCCACAAATTTTCTAATGGAGTGATAATAGCTAGAGCAGTACTTTGTCCATCTGTGTTGAGTCTGATTTTTGGACCTGGCTTCAGCATTCAGGAAGTCATAATACGATGTTATGACATCGTGCGTGACATTGTATGCGATCAGTAATAGGTTCATCCAACCTAGTTGAGCTCTACTGCTATCATCTTTTGTACCTTTCACAGGTGTCATCCAAATCTTCTCAATATTGTCCTTGGCCTTTTTGCACAGAGTCCTTTGTGGCTTAGTCCCAACAGTTCCATTCTCCCTGTGACTGGTCAAATGTCCACCTGTTTGGTCTATTCTCTCAGGTTTTTGAGCCATCATAACCTTTTCTCCTCTGAGCTTCTGGTGTGACATCTTTGTATGACATTTTCCCCAACCTTGTTTTGCATCACTCTTGAGAGTATCTGTTCTCAACCAATACTTTAAGGGACAATCCAGTTGAGAGCTCCATATGTAGCAATTATCTTTGGTCCTGATTCCTCTCATAATTACTTCACTCTTTATGTCCAGGATTAGACATTCAGTCTTGGTGAAGTTAACATTCAGACCTTGATCGCATAGTTGACTGATGCTTATGAGGTTTGCAGTTAAGCCTCTGACTAGTAGAACTTTGTCAAGTCTAGGTACTCCAACGGAATCAAGCTTACCTGTTCCCTTGATTTCACCTTTTGCTCCATTTCCAAAGGTTGCATGACTTATAGTATGGTGATGCAGATCAGTTAGCAGGTCTTGGTTTCCAGTCATGTGTCTGGAGCATCCACTATCAAAGTATCATTCTTCTTTGGCTGAGATTCTGAGGGGAATGTGAGCTATCAGACTTGTGACATTTGTCTTAGGGACCCATTGATTTTTGATGATAGGCATGTGATGTTTGGATCTGAATTGATGGTGATCCTGATGATGAGCAGACCTAGGATAGCCATACAGTTTATAGCAGAAAGGCTTTAGATGACCAAATTTCCCACAGTAATGGCATCTCCATCTTTGGTGTTTTCCTTTCAACTGTTTTCTCCATTGGTGCTATGATATATAATGTGACATCACATGTTGTTGAATGCACTTAAGTTTGGCTTGAGGTTTGACACCAGTGTTACTGCTCTCAGGTTTTGAGTTATTATACCCAATGCCAAATTTGTCTCCTGTTATTTGTCTAGTTTGAAGAATCTTGTCTAAGGAGTCAGACTCATTGCTTAACATCCTTACATACTTGGTCATCTCTTCTAATTTAGAATTTTGAAACATGACTTCAGTCTTCAATTTTGAGATGGTTTTTGCATGGTCTGCCTTCTCACTTTCCAACTGTGCTATCTTCTGATTTTCAGCTTGTGGATTTTTGTCTAGCTTGGCATTCAGAACCATTGCTTCTGTTTGTAACTTGAAGATGGTTTCCAAGTACCCTATCTTCTCATTCTCAAGTTGAGTAATTTTCTTCTTCTGGCTATCAACCTGTTTGCACAGCTCTACACTTTTGTGACACAACTTTCTGTAGGTAGAGTCCAATTCTTCAAAGGTAACTTCATCATCGCCTGAGTCTTCATCAGACCCCCATCTTCCTGTCAAAGCAGTCACAAGATTTGCAGCCTCTTCAGTATCACTCTCATCAGACCATGTGGCAGCAAGACTCATCTTCTGCTTCTTGAGGTATGTACCACATTCAGTCCTGATGTGTCCATACCCATCACATTCATAGCACTAAACCTCTTTTCCTTCTTTGAGCTTCTCATCTGCTCTTGCTCTTCTTCCAACATTGTTGGATTTACTGATGTCAGATGAGATGTGTAACAACCCATTTTTTTTAGTATTGAATTATTATACTATTATTATTATAATTTTAATTTAATGTTGTTGAGTGTTAATTAATTAATTGGTGTATTAATTCATTATCTAGTGGATATGAGAAATAATTAAATAATTGAATTAATTAATTAACTTGGTTGCATAGTGAGTGGTTAATATTTAAATTTAAATAGAGGTATTTAAATATTAGGTATTATTGGGCCTAGTGAGTAAATTAGATGATTTAAGCCAACTAGAATACTATTATAAATAGTAAGAGTGAAGGAAGTGAGAATTAGAATTCACTTTAACACTGAAGGCAATAGAGAAAGAGCGAGAGGAGTCAAGGTTTCCATCAAATTGACAAGGTAAGGGGGGAAATCCTTATCATTGTGGGTTAGTATGATTGGGTCAATGGGTAGGAACATGTTTTAGGTTGAAATCCTTAATTGGCATGGTTTGGAATTATTAGGTATTGATAAATACTCTTGAATTGTGATGATTAAATTATGCTAAAACTGTGACTGAATATATATTGGGATGAGTCATAATTTTCTGAACGTGTAGCTTTTTACGGAATCGAAATCGGAGGTCCGGAAGTCCTCCAACGATGAAAAATGCGGGGAAATCTGCATTCTGTTTCGTGTTAGCGCAGGAACAACTTTCTGTTTTGCGTTAACCGGTTAACCCAGGGCGTTAACCGGTTAACACTGTTAAAATATTGAAAAAATTGCATTCTGTCTTGCGTTAACCGATTAACTTAGGGCGTTAACCGGTTAACACTGTTATAAATTGCCAAGAAGCGCATTCTGTTTTGCGTTAACCGATTAACCCAGGGCGTTAACCGGTTAACACTGTTTGAAAAGTGAAAAATTGATATCTAAATGTTGTGTGCGTTTTGGAATGAAATCTATGTGTACATATTTGATGATTGGCCTATATTGGTGAATAATATATTGTATGAATGTGTATGTATACCATTATTGAATTGTGAATGATTTATGGTTATGGATGTGTATATGTAATCGTAATTGATGTGTTGTGATGAATGTGTATATGTACCAATTGTGAGTCATGGTGATATGTGAGAAGTTAAGACGGTATATAGATGGTCTTAATTGCATATGTGTTGGTATGTGTGCATTCATTCATAGCATGGTTGACTTCATGGTGGAAGTGGTTAAGCGGTGATCCTTCATTGGAAACAGACGTAGCAGGCGTTAATCCTTAATTGGGATTAGGCGTAGTATTAAGCGGTGATCCTTCATTGGAAACAGACGTAGCAGACGTTAATCCTTAATTGGGATTAGGCGTAGTATTAAGCGGTGATCCTTTATTGGAAACAGATGTAGGGCTTTGGTCTTGTCCGGATCGGAAGCGTGGCTTGGATTCTAGATATTGAATCGGAAAGCGGTGAAACTTTGAGTTCACATTGAGGTACCGCATGCATAGTCACATTGTCTTGCATCGAGTCGTTTATAGTTATGTGATCATTGAATGCATGTATTGATGTGGGTGTGACGCATGTTTGAAGCATGTGAGATGATTGTTTGTTAATATCAGTGATATAATAATACAAAGTGTGATGAATTCTTGAATTGTGTTTTAATTCATTGTGCCTTATTATGCTATTTCATGATGATTTGAATTCTCACCCTTTCTGTTTGAATGTTACCTTTTCATGGGTATCGTGCAGATACTACAGAGTAGTATTGCTGGAGTAGGTGGACGGTAGCTCGCTCAAGAATAGCTGGAGAGTTTTGGTATTTAGTTTGAAATTAGGTAATGAGTCAATGCTCTGGTCATGTAACACTGGGTAGATTAGTGGTATTGAACTCATATCTTATTTTGATATGCTTTATGTCATTAATTGTTTTATTTTATTTGAAGTGATTATTGAGAGGTGATCATGGTATGGGACATGGATCATATTATGAATTACATGAGTATTCTTTATTTTCCGCTGCGAACGCATATTGCTTGAATATTCATGATGAAATGTGTTATTTTGAATGACCATGTGTATTGTTGGTTTTTGAAAGTTTTAAGTTTCGAAAACGTCGATGTGACGCCCTTTTCTTTATATGCGTGCTTATTTACTCTGATTATATGCTAAATAATTTAGGGTAGAAAAAGGGGTGTTACATTAGTGGTATCAGAGCATGGTCGACCAGTTGGTCAATAGTAGTAGGTTTTCCGTGGTATTTGATTCGTGTATCTGACACGATCGATACTGTTTGTTCGGTTATTCGGGTTGTTCAGGACGATGGTTGCAGGCAGGAATGACGATGCTAATGCTGAGAGATCTAAATGTTTGAAGTTTGTGAATGGCTTGAGACACGATATCAAGAAGGCCATTGGTTACCAACAGATTACTCGTTTTACATAATTGGTTAACAAGAGTCGGATTTATGACGAGGATAGTAGGGAGAGCGCTTCTGTCTACAAGAGTCTGAAGGGGAAAAACCAAGATCGGGGAAAACCATATGATGACAAGAGGAAACAATCTAGTGTTGGCAAGAAGCCAAGTGGGGGAGTATCTTCTATTCCACTTAAGTGCTTCAAATGTGGTATGGAAGGCCATCGTGCTACGGAGTGTAGTAGAGATTCTGGGAAGTGTTTCAATTGTGGCAGGATTGGTCACAGAGCAAACCAGTGTAGGGTTGGTTCGAACGTAACTTGTTTCAACTATGGGGAGAAAGGTCACATTAGTTCGCAATGTGATAAGCCGAAGAAAGAGCAAGTGAAGGGAAAGGTGTTTGCATTGTCTGGTGCGGAGACCACTACCGATGATAGACTAATCCAAGGTACGTGCTTTATTAATGGTACACCTTTGATTGCCATTATTGATACCAGTGCAACACATTCTTTCATTTCTTTGGATTGTGCTAAGCGGCTGAATCTCATATTATCTGATATGCGTAGAAGTATGATTATTGATACACCTGCTATGGGTTCTGTTTCTACTTCCTATGTGTGTTTGAATTGTCCGTTGAGTATATTTGGTAGGGATTTTGGAGTTGATTTAGTTTGTCTTCTGTTAGAGCAACTCGACGTGATTTTGGGTATGAATTGGTTAAAAGTTAATCGGGTGTATATCAACTGTTTCGGGAAAACGGTTATTTTTCTTGAGGTTGATGCTAAGGAAGATTGGTGTGTGTCTGCTAAGCAAGTTGAGGAATCGGTGCAAGATGGTGCCGAGTTGTTTATGTTGTTGGCAACTTTGAATATTCGGGAGAAGAGGGCGATCGAAGAACTGCCAATAGTTTGTGAATTTGCGGAGGTATTTCCGGAAGATATAAGTGATTTACCGCCGGAACGAGAGGTCGAGTTTTCAATTGATTTAGTTCCCGGAACTAGTCCTGTATCGATGGCTCCCTATCGAATGTCCGCTTCTGAGTTGAAAGAGTTGAAGAGTCAACTTGAAGACTTACTCGAGAAGAAGTTTATTCGTCCTAGTGTGTCGCCGTGGGGTGCACCTGTGCTATTGGTCAAGAAGAAAGAAGGTTCTATGAGATTATGTGTTGATTATAGACAACTGAATAAAGTGACGATTAAGAACAAGTATCCACTTCCGAGGATTGACGATCTGATGGATCAGCTGGTTGGAGCTTGTGTGTTTAGCAAAATTGATTTGAGGTATGGGTATCATCAGATTCGTGTAAAGGCTGAGGATATTCAGAAGACTGCTTTTAGGACAAGGTACGGTCACTACGAGTACTCCGTGATGCCTTTTGGGGTGACGAATGCACCTGGTGTATTTATGGAATATATGAATAGAATCTTTCATGATTATCTGGATAAGTTTGTAGTTGTGTTCATCGATGATATATTGATTTATTCCAAGGGCGAAGAGGATCATGCAGAGCATTTGAAGGTTGTGTTATCGGTGTTGAAAGAGAGGAAGTTGTTTGTTAAACTATCTAAATGTGAATTTTGGTTGAGTGAAGTAAGTTTTCTTGGACATGTGATTTCGAGCGGTGGGATTTCTGTGGATCCTACGAAGATCGAAGCTGTATCTCAGTGGGAAGCTCCTAAGTCTGTTGCTGAGATTCGAAGTTTCCTTGGTTTGGCTGGTTATTATAGGAAGTTCATTGAGGGATTTTCTAAGTTGTCGTTACCGTTGACGCAGTTGACTAGGAAGGGTCAAGCTTTCATTTGGACTTCGCAGTGTAAAGCGAATTTTCAAGAGCTTAAGAGAAGATTGACTACGGCTCCTATTTTGATTTTACCGGATCCGTTAGAAACCTTCGTGGTGTATTGCGATGCTTCTTTGTTGGGTTTGGGAGGTGTTCTGATGCAAAAAGGGCAAGTGGTAGCTTATGCTTCGAGGCAACTCAAGGTTCATGAGAAGAATTATCCGACGCATGATTTACAGTTGGCCGCCGTTGTGTTTGTGTTGAAGCTTTGGAGACATTACTTGTTTGGATTGAGGTTTGATGTGTTTAGTGATCACAAGAGTTTGAAGTACTTGTTCGATCAGAAAGAATTGAATATGAGGCAAAGAAGATGGTTGGAATTCTTGAAGGATTATGATTTTGGTTTGAATTATCATCCTGGGAAGGCGAATGTTGTAGCCGATGTATTGAGTAGGAAGTCATTGCATATGTCTATGTTGATGATGCGAGAGTTTGAATTGTTGGAGCAATTTAGGGATTTGAGTTTGGTTTGTGAAGCGACGTCTTCGTGTGTTAAACTTGGGATGTTGAAGCTTACGTGTGACATTCTTGACGAGATTAGAGAAGGTCAGAGGTCAGATTTGAAGTTAGTCGATGTTACAACATTGATTAACCAAGGTAAAGGTGGTGACTTCCGGATTGATGAGAATGGTATCATGAGGTGTCGTGATCGAGTGTGTGTTCCGGATGGTATGGATTTGAGAAAAAGGATTCTTGAGGAAGGGCATAGAAGTGGTCTGAGTATTCATCCTGGTGTGACTAAGATGTATCAAGACTTGAGGAAGATGTTTTGGTGGCAAGGTATGAAGAAGGATGTAGCGGAATTTGTGTATTCGTGTTTGACTTGTCAAAAGTCAAAGATTGAACATCAAAAGCCGTCTGGTTTGATGCAATCGTTATCTATTCCCGAGTGGAAGTGGGATAGTATCTCTATGGATTTTGTTTCGGGCTTACCAAGAACATCGAGTAATTGTGAGGCGATTTGGGTCGTTGTGGACAGACTGACGAAGTGTGCTCATTTTATTCCAATGAGGATGGAGTATTCGATGGAGAGACTTGCTAAGTTGTACGTCGAGAGAATTGTGTGTTTGCATGGTATACCGTCGAGTATTGTTTCAGATAGAGATCTGAGGTTCACTTCGAGATTTTGGGAAGGTCTGCAAAGTGCTTTGGGTACGAAGTTGCGTTTGAGTTCAACATATCATCCGCAAACTGATGGTCAAACGGAGAGGACTATTCAGTCACTTGAAGATCTTTTGAGGTCTTGTGTTTTGGAACAAGGAGGAAATTGGGATAGTTTCTTGCCGTTAATCGAGTTTACATATAATAACAGTTTCCATTCGAGTATTGGAATGGCACCGTTTGAGGCCCTTTATGGCAGAAGGTGTAGAACTCCTTTATGTTGGTACGAATCGGGAGAGAGTGTTGTGGTTGGACCCGAGTTGATTCAAGAGACTACAGATAAGATTAAGATGATTCAAGGGAAGATGAAGGCTTCTCAGAGTCGTCAAAAGAGTTATCATGATAAGAGGAGGAAAGCTCTTGAGTTTGAGAAAGACGAGCATGTGTTTCTTCGAGTTACGCCAATAACGGGTGTTGGTAGAGCTTTGAAGTCGCGTAAGTTGACGCCGCGTTTCATTGGTCCTTATCAGATTTCCGAGAGGATAGGTGAAGTGGCATATCGGATTGCATTACCACCATCACTTTCTAATCTTCATGATGTATTCCATGTGTCTCAATTGAGGAAGTACATTGCGGATCCATCTCATGTTGTTCCATTAGATGATGTGCAAGTACGGGATAATTTGACGGTTGATACATCACCTGTGCGGATTGAAGATCGAGAAGTGAAGAAGCTTCATGGTAAGGAGATTGCTTTGGTAAAAGTGATATGGGGCGGAGTCGCCAATGGAAATATTACGTGGGAACTCGAGGATAAGATGAGGGAATCATATCCGGAGTTGTTCGTTTGAGGTAAATTTTCGAGGACGAAAATCTTTTAAGTGGGGGAGAGTTGTAACAACCCATTTTTTTTAGTATTGAATTATTATACTATTATTATTATAATTTTAATTTAATCATGTTGAGTGTTAATTAATTAATTGGTGTATTAATTCATTATCTAGTGGATATGAGAAATAATTAAATAATTGAATTAATTAATTAACTTGGTTGCATAGTGAGTGGTTAATATTTAAATTTAAATAGAGGTATTTAAATATTAGGTATTATTGGGCCTAGTGAGTAAATTAGATGATTTAAGCCAACTAGAATACTATTATAAATAGTAAGAGTGAAGGAAGTGAGAATTAGAATTCACTTGAGCACTGAAGGCAATAGAGAAAGAGGAGAGGAAAAGCGAGAGGAGTCAAGGTTTCCATCAAATTGACAAGGTAAGGGGGAAAATCCTTATCATTGTGGGTTAGTATGATTGGGTCAATGGGTAGGAACATGTTTTAGGTTGAAATCCTTAATTGGCATGGTTTGGAATTATTAGGTCTTGATAAATACTCTTGAATTGTGATGATTAAATTATGCTAAAACTGTGACTGAATATATATTGGGATGAGTCATAATTTTCTGAATGTGTAGCTTTTTACGGAATCGAAGTCGGAGGTCCGGAAGTCCTCCAACGATGAAAAATGCGGGGAAATCTGCATTCTGTTTCGTGTTAGCGCAGGAACAACTTTCTGTTTTGCGTTAACCGGTTAACCCAGGGCGTTAACCGGTTAACACTGTTAAAATATTGAAAAAATTGCATTCTGTCTTGCGTTAACCGATTAACTTAGGGCGTTAACCGGTTAACACTGTTATAAATTGCCAAGAAGCGCATTCTGTTTTGCGTTAACCGATTAACCCAGGGCGTTAACCGGTTAACACTGTTTGAAAAGTGAAAAATTGATATCTAAATGTTGTGTGCGTTTTGGAATGAAATTTATGTGTACATATTTGATGATTGGCCTATATTGGTGAATAATATATTGTATGAATGTGTATGTATACCATTATTGAATTGTGAATGATTTATGGTTATGGATGTGTATATGTAATCGTAATTGATGTGTTGTGATGAATGTGTATATGTACCAATTGTGAGTCATGGTGATATGTGGGAAGTTAAGACGGTATATAGATGGTCTTAATTGCATATGTGTTGGTATGTGTGCATTCATTCATAGCATGGTTGACTTCATGGTGGAAGTGGTTAAGCGGTGATCCTTCATTGGAAACAGACGTAGCAGACGTTAATCCTTAATTGAGATTAGGCGTAGTATTAAGCGGTGATCCTTCATTGGAAACAGACGTAGCAGACGTTAATCCTTAATTGGGATTAGGCGTAGTATTAAGCGGTGATCCTTTATTGGAAACAGATGTAGGGCTTTGGTCTTGTCCGGATCGGAAGCGTGGCTTGGATTCTAGATATTGAATCGGAAAGCGGTGAAACTTTGAGTTCACATTGAGGTACCGCATGCATAGAGTCACATTGTCTTGCATCGAGTCGTTTATAGTTATGTGATCATTGAATGCATGTATTGATGTTGGTGTGACGCATGTTTGAAGCATGTGAGATGATTGTTTGTTAATATCAGTGATATAATAATACAAAGTGTGATGAATTCTTGAATTGTATTTTAATTCATTGTGCCTTATTATGCTATTTCATGATGATTTGAATTCTCACCCTTTCTGTTTGAATGTTACCTTTTCATGGGTATCGTGCAGATACTACAGAGTAGTATTGCTGGAGTAGGTGGACGATAGCTCGCTCAAGAATAGCTGGAGAGTTTCCGTATTTAGTTTGAAATTAGATAATGAGTCAATGCTCTGGTCATGTAACACTGGGTAGATTAGTGGTATTGAACTCATATCTTATTTTGATATGCTTTATGTCATTAATTGTTTTATTTTATTTGAAGTGATTACTGAGAGGTGATCATGGTATGGGACATGGATCATATTATGAATTACATGAGTATTCTTTATTTTCCGCTGCGAACGCATATTGCTTGAATATTCATGATGAAATGTGTTATTTTGAATGACCATGTGTATTGTTGGTTTTTGAAAGTTTTAAGTTTCGAAAACGTCGATGTGACGCCCTTTTCTTTATATGCGTGCTTATTTAATCTGATTATATGCAAAATAATTTGGGGTAGAAAAAGGGGTGTTACAAGATGTTCTTGACATTTGCCTTTGATCTTACATCCATCTTTTTCAACAGTTTATTGAACTGCCTTCCCAACATAGCTACTTCATTGACAAGATCTTCATCACCCTCCTGACTCTTATCCTCTTCTGTGTTTGACATGAAGGCAATGCTCTTTGTTTTCCTTTCAACACCATCATTCAACCCTAACTCAAAGGTTTGGAGGGAACCAATTAGCTCATCTACCCTCATGTTGGAGATGTCTTGAGATTCTTCTATTGCAGTTACCTTCATAGCAAATCTCTTGGGGAGTGACCTGAGAATTTTTCTTACCAGTTTTTCATCTGTCATCTTTTCTCTCAGGGCTCATGAGGCATTAACAATTTCAAGGATACTCATGTGAAATTCATGAATATTCTCTTCTTCTTTCATCCTTAAGTTTTCAAACTTGGAGGTGAGTAGCTGTAGTCTAGACATCTTTACCCTGGATATGCCTTCATGAGTGGTCTTAAGAATGTCCCACGCATCTTTAGCTATTTCACAATTGTTTACCAATCTAAAGATGTTCTTGTCCACTCCATTGAAGATGACATTCAAAGCTTTAGAATTCCCAGGGGCTAGGTCATCCTCCTCCTTGGACCATTGTTCTTCAGGCTTTTTCTCAGTAGTGGTTTCTCCTTCTTTAGTAACAACAGGATGCACCCAGCCTGTCAAGACAACTTTCCACGCCTTGTTATCAAGGGATTTTAAAAAGGCTACCATTCTTGGTTTCCAATAGTCATAGTTAGAACCATCCAAAATTGGTGGCCTATGAACAGATCCTCCATCCCTCTCCATTGTACCAGAAAGTATTCTCCCTAGATCTCACCCAGAGTTAGAGCAGGATGTCTGCTCTGATACCAATTGAAATTCTGGTATCAGATATAAGATGTCGAAGGTGATGTTACGACACTAATATCTGTTAATACACAATGGAAATATAAACAGAATTGTAAAGAAAATCACACAAGCAATTGTTAACCCAGTTCGGTGCAACTCACTTACGTCTGGGGGCTACCAAGCCAGGAAGGAAATTCACTATAATAGAATTAGTTCAAAGACTATCCGTACACTTCAACAAGTTACAGTCTTTCTCACCTAATCTCTACCCGTGCAACTTCTACCTAAGCACTCTTAGATATGAGAACCCACTCACTTCCCTTACAATCACACACCCGTGATTTTAAACAACAATCCTTGTGAAAAGAAAATACTTTTCAATTACAAAACTCTTGATTTTACTTAACAATTTCAATCAAGAAGACACACTCTTGATCTTGCTTCACAACTTTGATCAAGAAGACAAATCAGTCCAATTCAATCATCAATGGATGACTTGAATGACCTACAGACACAAACCCTAGCTCTCTCTCTAAATTTCGCTCAGTCTTGGTTGTGTATCCAAACAGGTTTTCTAAGCCCCTTTTTATAGAAGCGATCTGCTGGGCTTGGATATCTTGAAAACCCTAAATATATTTTCCAATCAAATCTTTTTATAACAGCTGTATAGATCTCTTTGGAAAATAATCAAATCTGGTTGAAATCCCTGATTGAATGCGCCAGCTAGCCATATCTTCAATCAACCAATGATTGCCAATACTTGTGCAATCACAAAACACCAGACATTCATACTGAATGTTCTGTGTACAGGATGTCATGACATCGAGTCTGACATCCTAGAAAAATCCTGCATAATCTAATTTCCTTTTATAGCAGGTACAACCATATCAGATACCATGACATTGTGTAAGTCATCTGAAACAATCCTGCATGAACATGTCTTCCATATAAGCTCCAGTAGGTACAACCAATATCAGAAGCCTTGTCATTGTACGTGGCATTCTGTAACAATCCTGCTTGCACATGTTCTTTAATTCCAGCAGGTACATAGGATATCTCATGTTAAGACATCACACATGACATCTTGTGAACACTCTTTGTTTTACCAAAATTGTTGCCAACACTTAGAATCAACACTTACACATCAGACGTCTCAACATCTAACCCCCAACAACATTGTCAGACCGACTACACACAACCCCCTGTCCGTCAAACTTTCTGTTCCACAAACATACAAACATACAACCCTAACATGCCATACACCCAACCATAATACCAAGAGCATACCCCTACCACCACCAACAACTAGATCATCAACCAGATACCCAACATCGCTTCGCACCAACACATCACCCTACCAAAACCGTCTTAGCCAAAACACTCAACGATCATTTAACACCACCTGTCCCTCCTCCTACCATAGCCAAGAAGCCCAAACATCTCAAAACCGAAACCTTCAACAACCCTATCTCAACAGGTTATCTCTTGCAGTTGGTAGTGATGTTCCTGGGTCCTCAGATGCTCAAACACCTGTGGTGAATCATCAACATGAGTTAGGGCCACGAGTTCGGGTAGTTAAGGGATGTGGGACCGGATGTCAGTTAGGTGATCTCGATCATCAAGATTAGACTTTTTTGTGTAAACGAGAATTAATATTAAAATGAATTGGTCCGATTTCGAAATTATGTATCATGTAGATTATTTTTGATTTTTTTTTACAAAACACACTGAGGTGCAAATCCAATTGACGTCTCCCTTTAACCTTTACACATGGGCGCCAATTGAATTGACTGCACCATGTGCCATAGTCAATCCAATTGACGCCTCCTCTCTAAGTTTAAGAGGAACTGCCAATCCAATTGGCGTCTCCTCTTAAAAGTGAGACAGATTAAGAATTATTTTGAAATCATGGTTATTTTGGGATTTTTTTTCAAAATCTGGATTATTTTAGTAAAAAAATATGAATTTGCTTATAGAGAATAAACTTAAAGGGTATTTTATAAATTGTGGCTTTCTATTTTAATTTCACATTTCTAATTCGTGGTACTGTTTTGTTACTTTACCCTTATTATAACTAATTACTTATATAATTTTTAATATGTTAATAAAAAAAAGATAGATAGTACATTAAATTTGTCCATTTTATATTTTGATATTTTACATGACTTTAACTAATATATATTTTTAAAATCACAGAAACAATAATACCAAAAGATAATAAATTAATTAGATAATTTTTCTATAGTTAGGGGTAGTTAAGTGTTTTCCTTGTTTTAGGTAAGTTATTATTATAGTAAAATTTAACCCATTGTTTAATTAGACGTAGTTTTTAAAGCAAAACGACGCTACGTCAAAAAATACGACGCAGGGAAAAATGTCTAAAACGGATTCATTATTAATGTTTACTTTACCCATCAGTTTCCCTTCTAGTTTATTCTATCTTAGATCTGTTATTCACCGTTGGATCCGATGCTCGTTCGAACACGGTTTAATGGACTGCCCTAACGCGAATGTCGTTCATATGTCAGAACAACGCAAAACGACGACGCTTCACACCTCACAGTACTATTATCCATCACAAACACTTTCTCTCTGTTCTTTCAGCTCTTCTCTCTCTGAGAAGACCAAAGAAAAAAAAGAGAAATGGAAGTAGCACTAGCACATGTCCTATCTCTAGATTCCCAACCCCAAACCCTAAAATAACAAAAATCCATAAATACCCCTCTCTCTTCATAAATCAAACTTTTCTTTCTAATCTCGCATTTCTCATTTC
Source organism: Lathyrus oleraceus (assembly GCF_024323335.1). Classification (NCBI taxonomy): domain Eukaryota; kingdom Viridiplantae; phylum Streptophyta; class Magnoliopsida; order Fabales; family Fabaceae; genus Lathyrus; species Lathyrus oleraceus. The sequence continues at coordinate 340,315,061 of NC_066583.1, forward strand.
TAGTATAAAACAAAAAATCTCCAAGAAAGTGAGAACACCATTCCAACGCTAATCGCACATTGCAATCGCGAAACGCAAACGATTCCATTCTTTGTTTCTTTACTTCTCCTCGAAGTTCCAATCGGTACGTTGCTTCTCTCTTCTTCATTCTCTTTGCCTATGTCGTTCTCTTCTTGATTCGTTCTTTTGTACTCGAATCGTAATCATGCTAAGAAACACAGGGTTAGGGTTATGGTTAGGGTTTTTGTTAGTAGTTCTTCAGTTGATCTTTACTAATGCTGATATTGAGTTCGATTGCGGTGTTGTTAATTGTTCGCTATTGATTGTTTTTCTTGTTGTTGTTGTTGTGTTGATGATCGGTTTTTGGTTTCGTTGCGTGTTGTTCAGCAGCTTATTGCACTATATGCTTCCTAGAAAGAGACACTGTGAAGGAGTGGTTGTGGAAGAGGCAGCTACTGCTAGTTTTCCGAAGAAGAAGAATCTGATTGTGACAGTTGGAACGGAGGGTTCGGTTGTGAATAGCAACCGGAGTCTAAGCGGGAGTAGTAATAACAACAGCAATAGCGAGACGACTCTTGAACAAGGAACCTACGTCATGACTTTGGGAGATAGCAATCCGTCTGATATTGATGAAGATCTTCATAGCCGGCAGCTTGCTGTGTATGGTCGAGAGACCATGCGTAGGCTCTTTGGGGCTAGTGTTCTTGTGTCTGGGATGCAGGGTCTTGGTGCCGAGATTGGTATGTTGTTCCTGATCTTGTTGGATCTTTGTTGATTGCTTTTCAAGCTGTTGTTGTTACTTCAATGTAATATTATATTAGCTTCTTGATGCATGGGTATAGTTTTGGTAAAACTCTGGATGAGTATTCCTGCCACATTTCTTGTAGCTTTCACCTGTTTCTTAGATAATGATATTTGTTTATAAACGTTGTGATTTCGTAATTGTTTTTCACTGCAACCTGAAAAATAGAAGCCAGTGATTGGGATATCAATGTACATATTCTTGCAATTTATTGTATGTGGTGAGAGATTTCAATACATAATAATTTAAGGCTCTCCAAGTTAGTCTTGCAGTTTTTACATTGCTAACTTAGGCAATTGATTTGTCATATGTATCTCCACACATTACTTCAGTAATTTAATGTTTTTTGTATCTTCTTTTATAATACTTGGTGAAAGTTGAACAATTATATTTATGTTGTGCTATTGAAGTTCAATTTCAAGTATTTGTTAGTCTCAAATATTTGATCTTGTTTTGTATTCTAATAAAGTTAAACTACCTGCAGCAAAGAATCTCATTCTTGCTGGTGTCAAGTCTGTTACCTTACATGACGTGGGAACTGTTGAGCTATGGGATCTGTCTAGCAGTTTTGTGTTTTCGGAGAAGGATGTTGGCAAAAACAGAGCATTGGCTTCTGTTGGTAAGTTGCAGGAGCTGAATAATGCAGTTGTTGTGCAAAGCTTGACTTCTGAGCTGACAAAAGAGCAACTTGCTGACTTCCAAGTATATCTACTGCTTTCTACTCTTTACACACATATGTTTGTCTATGAATTTATTCATTATTTCCGGAGATTATAATTTTATCTACTGCTTTCTACTCTTTACACACACACAGGTTTTTGAAAGGGCAATGTAGCTGCTGGAAATGTTGTCACTTCTAGTATGCTAGTAGCGATTATTGTTATTTAGACAATTTGTTTATACAACTTTCTAGTTTCTCATAGCATATAAAATTACAGACATGCACACCTTTCCGTGTATTTGATTTGTTGCTCCTTTCCATCAAGTCCTGCTGTGTTGTTTTGCATGATTGTGTTGTTAAATAGCAGCTATACTAGCACTGTTACATAGTAGACTTTGGACAAACCTACATTGACCTTCCTTATGCTATTCAGTACCAAAATATTGTCAAATAGTGGCTACAGTGGCATTATTGCGTAGTAGAATTTTAACAATCCTCTGTTTTCTGCTATCTGTGATTGACAGTATTGCCTATTTCTGAAGTAAATATTATATAACCTATAATTTAGATTTAAATTAGAAATATTTATTTACAGACTTGTTTATTTGTTTCTTTTTGTAGGCTGTTGTTTTTACTGATGTTAGTCTTGAGAAAGCCATTGAGTTCAATGATTACTGTCACAGCCATCAACCTCCTATTGCTTTTATTAAAACTGAAGTTAGAGGCCTTTTTGGTTCTGTCTTCTGTGACTTTGGGCCTGAGTTTACTGTTTTTGATGTTGATGGAGAGGAACCCCATACTGGCATAGTTGCATCTGTCAGTAATGACAATCCTGCTCTAGTATCCTTTGTTGATGACGAGAGGCTTGAGTTTCAAGATGGAGATTTTGTTGTATTCTCTGAAGTTCATGGCATGAAGGAATTGAATGATGGAAAGCCAAGAAAAATTAATAATGCTAGAGCATATTCATTTACCCTTGAAGAAGACACCACGAATTATGGTAGCTATGAAAAGGGTGGTATTGTCACACAAGTCAAGCAACATAAGGTGTTGGACTTTAAGCCACTGAGGGAAGCACTAAGTGATCCAGGTGATTTTCTTCTGAGTGATTTTTCAAAGTTTGATCGCCCACCTCTCCTTCACTTAGCATTCCAGGCTTTGGATAAGTTCATTTCTGAGTTAGGCCGCTTCCCTGTTCCTGGAATAGAGGATGATGCTCAAAGGCTTATAGCCATTGCTAGTAACATGAATGACAGCTCAGGTGATGAGAAATTAGACGATATAAATCCAAAACTTTTGCGACAATTTGCCTTTGGTGCTAGGGCTGTCCTGAATCCTATGGCTGCCATGTTTGGTGGAATTGTTGGACAAGAGGTTGTCAAAGCATGCTCTGGGAAGTTTCATCCACTTTTTCAAGTAAGTATGTTTAAAATATTTCGTATTGTGCAAATAAAACAAGCATAACTGAAATAGTTTTTGACAAGTTGTTAGTAGTTAGCTGATTAATGTTTGTGTTTGGTTTCTACCTCCTTCAGTTAATATTTAATTTTGTTGCTCCTTAAATTATTTTATGTACTTGTTGGACAAAGCAATCGTCATCCAATCTAGTTTCTAAACAAATTGACCATCATTTCAGGCAGTTGAGCAAGACTTCTGTTGAACTTCATTATTCTTGTAAATGAAACTTGATATTCCTATTGCCACGTATTGCCTGTGATACATTTCATAAATATGCCTACACTTGTTAGGATAGGTATATGTTTTTAATGATTTATATATTTTGACGTATTGTTTAAAATAAATGAATTAGTATTTTAGTTTGAAACATATTTTTGCAAAATAATTTTAAATATAAATGTGCAGTTTACTTAATTTTTGTAATCATTGAAGCAAAATTTGGATGGATTGCTTAAAGTTGATGTAGCATTGTGGGGTCACTTTAAAGTGGTTAGGCAACCAGGAACAGGTTGCTTAGTTTTCTTCCATTGGAGATGCTCATATCAACACCTGTCATCCCGTCCATTTGCATTCATCCGTTATGAAGAGGGCCTTAGTGTTTTGTACTATTAGCTTCTCAGGTGACAACGACATTATTGTGATGTATTAGATATTTAAACAAGTTTAGGAAGTTACAGATAATAGTCATTAAGATTTAATACTAATTGAGTTAGAGAAACTAGAGGTAGTCAAACATCTAGAGATAGAGGAAGACCTAGAAAAACTACAAGAGAAACTATCAAGCAAGATCTCAAGATTGATAAGTTGGATAGAAACACAATCATTGATAGAGCATTATGGTATAATTTGATCCATGTTGACAACAACCAAGCCTTATCACACTAAAGTAAAGTGCTTCATGGATCAAACGTTGCCATAATGTTCTATCAAATACAACACTTCTCTCCAACTCATTTAAGCGTAATAGATGTGGTGAGTTTAAAGAAATAAGAACAAAGGAGATAAAGTGAAATTGTTGTTGTGGGTAGGCTTAAGTCTGTCATATTTGAACCCCAGTTAACAGTAGCTCAGTATAGAAGAAGACTTCCCCTTGCTGCCAATTGTCCACTTGCTGCCAATTGTCCGTGGTGAGTAGTCAAATACAATTTTCATTGAATTTGACATAATATGAATGACTCCTTTTTTCCTTGGTGGCATCTTTTCAAGTTGACTCCTGCAATTTTCTAGACTCATTGCTCTCCATACTCCAGCTTCTTATGCCAATGGGATGCTTTATTTACTTTGTGCTCTGTTAATGTTAAACCCAGTTTCTGTTTTGTCTATTAATTTATTGGTTTTTTACCTCACAAGTTCATGTTGTGAATAATTATCAAAGCACCGTGGTTCCCTTTTTTTGTGAGCATATTAATCATGTTGTGAATAATTATCAAAGCACCGTGGTTCCCTTTTTTTGTGAGCATATTAGTAAATGTATTTTGTTTATCTTGTAATTGTCCACATAAATTATCAAATTTTATGGTATTTATAGTATCTTGAAATTTTATGGTATACTTACCCCCCTCTATACGCCATGGTGTTTTTGGGATTTGTGTGCCGTAATCCAATATTATTAACTTTTAACGTTGTTTCAAGGTAGTGTTGATGCATCATTATGCTTGGTGGTAGTTAATCAGTGGGATTTTAGTTTTTGCCTAATTTATAGGGATGACAATATAAGTGAATTATGTTTTTATTGTTTAGGAGTTTTATAGTTATTTGCCTTTCCCTATTAATGAGCATTGGCCTATGTTACTAATTTTTGTTTAAACTTTTGTTCCTCTGCAGTTTTTCTATTTTGATTCTGTGGAATCACTTCCTTCAGAACCACTGGACTCAGATGATTTCCGACCAGTTAATAGTCGTTATGATGCACAGATTTCAGTTTTTGGACGGAAGTTACAAAAAAAATTAGAGGATTCTCAAGTGTTTGTTGTTGGCTCTGGTGCTTTGGGCTGTGAATTTTTGAAAAATCTTGCTCTTATGGGAGTTTCTTGTGGAAATCAGGGAAAACTAACAATTACTGATGATGATGTGATAGAGAAGAGCAATCTAAGCAGACAGTTCCTCTTTCGTGATTGGAATATTGGACAGGCCAAGTCCACAGTTGCCGCTTCAGCCGCTGCATCTATAAATCCTAGTTTTAACATTGAAGCTCTACAAAATCGTGTCAGCGCTGAAACTGAAAATGTGTTTCATGACACCTTCTGGGAAAACTTGGGTGTTGTGATAAATGCGCTGGACAATGTGAATGCAAGACTGTATGTTGATCAGAGATGCTTGTATTTCCAGAAGCCTCTTCTTGAATCTGGGACTCTTGGAGCAAAATGCAATACCCAGATGGTTGTTCCCCATCTGACAGAAAACTACGGTGCATCAAGAGACCCCCCTGAGAAACAGGCACCAATGTGTACTGTGCACTCATTCCCACACAATATTGACCATTGCTTGACATGGGCGCGGTCAGAGTTTGATGGATTGCTTGAGAAAACTCCAGCAGAAGTGAATACATATTTGTCCAACCCAAGTGAATACGCTACTGCAATGAGGAAAGCTGGGGATGCTCAAGCAAGGGATAATTTGGAGCGTGTTCTGGATTGCCTGGACCGGGATAAATGTGAAACTTTTGAAGATTGTATTACTTGGGCGCGGCTGAAGTACGTGCCTATCATAATATATGCTCGTGTTCTCTTTTAGTAATGTTATGGGAGCATATTAATTCCTGTCCATTTATAACCATTTTTATCTACAGGTTTGAAGACTATTTTGCTAACCGGGTGAAGCAGTTGGCCTTTACTTTTCCTGAAGATGCTGTTACTAGTACCGGAACTCCTTTCTGGTCTGCACCTAAAAGATTTCCTCGTCCACTGCAGTTTTCGACCTCTGATCTGGGTCATCTACATTTTGTGGTGGCTGCTGCTATTTTACGTGCAGAAACTTTTGGTATAGCAATCCCTGACTGGGTTAAGAACTCTAGGAAGGTGGCTGATGCAGTTGATAGGATGATTGTACCTGACTTTCAGCCTAAGGAAGGCGTGAAAGTAGTGACAGACGAGAAGGCCACCAGTCTCTCCGCTGCATCTGTAGATGATGCAAATGTTATTAATGATCTAATAATCAAGTTAGAGAGGTGCAGGACAAATTTGACCCCAACATTCAGGATGAATCCAATTCAGTTTGAGAAGGTCTGTTTTTCTTCATTACAATTGCAACTAGCTAGCCTCTTGCTAGTTTAATGTCTGTTTTCTTGAAATTTATGTTCATATGTTTTTTTGTATTTGCTTGAAATTGGATTGTCACCAGTATATGGAGGACCTTTCATTCTATATTTTTGAGTTCGAATTTTTTTGTATAATTTTCATAAGCTAAGAAATTGACTTCCTGTTAAAAAACTGCAGGATGATGATACAAACTACCATATGGATGTGATTGCTGGGCTTGCAAATATGAGGGCTCGGAATTACAGCATTCCTGAGGTTGACAAGCTTAAAGCCAAATTTATTGCTGGACGAATTATTCCTGCTATTGCAACCTCAACTGCCATGGCCACTGGTCTTGTCTGCCTGGAGTTGTACAAAGTTTTGGATGGGGGCCACAAAGTTGAAGACTATAGAAATACATTTGCAAACTTAGCATTGCCTCTATTTTCAATGGCCGAGCCAGTCCCACCAAAGGTTATTGAACATCAAGAGTTGAGTTGGACAGTTTGGGACAGATGGACACTGGGAAACAACCCTACCCTGAGGGAAGTTCTTCAGTGGCTGAAGGCTAAAGGCTTGAATGCTTATAGTATTTCATGTGGGAATTGTTTGCTCTATAATAGCATGTTCCCAAGGCATAAAGAGCGAATAGACAAAAAGATAGTAGATCTGGGAAGGGATGTAGCTAAGTTGGAGATCCCTCCATACCGTCGTCATTTGGATGTGGTTGTTGCATGTGAGGATGAGGATGATAATGATGTTGATATCCCTCTAGTATCCATTTATTTCCGTTAGGTTGATTTCATCTTTTGAGATTTAGGCTGAAAGACAGCATGTTTGACCCATGCTACACATTCATAATGATACCCAGATGCAACATTGTTGAATGTTTCACATAGTTCATATATGAATTCAATAGCAACTTTCAATCAATCCTTGTGGTGTTGTCTTTGCTCTTCCTTTAACTTTTTGACAAATCCATGGCTTGTCACTTTTTCTGCATGTGATCCCTTTATTGGTTGCAGTGCTTTTGTTTTAGCCTTGTTATCTTTTTTGGGTTTCAGTCTTTTATTCTTTTAATTGTTTGACATGATTGGACACGCGTATTTGGTACCCAGAAATAATTTTTTGAGCAAATTATCATTCAATTTCAAAGTTCAAGAAATTATGATTTTATTGTAACTTCATTATTTGATAGTATATTTAAAGTTTCATCTTTCCTCAAATTACACGACGTTTGATAATGGGATTGTTTTTGGATAGAAGGAGATCATTAATTGGATTTAGTTAAAATAGAGAATCAATACAATGTGAGCATGACAAAAATATAGTTGCTTAACTATGGTAATTGGTTGTGTACAATTTGAACAATTTACATCCTTAATAAAATGATTAAATGTGTTGATTTTGATGATAAAATTAATATCATTCACTAAAATATCCCTATTAATTATAGTTAAAAGAGTTACTTGAATAAAGTGAAAGATAATAAATAAGGATATGATAGTGGAAAAATAATAATAAATGCTACATTGGTATTATAAAAAAATTATTATTTTGAATTAGAGAAAATGGGTAAATGAGACACTTTTGGTGTCTGGCAAAATCAATAATCTAAAATCCGAAATCATGAAGAGAGATTTTATTTTTAGCATAATCTAGATTCTATAATTAAAAACCATCTCGAGGAGTGTTAGGCATAATACATATTCTATAATTAAAAATTTTATACATTTTATCTAAAGTGTTAGGCATAATCTCTGTCTCAACCACCTTTGTGACACAAAAATGGTGATCAATGTCGTTATACCATTTAATCTAAAGTTTTAAATGGAACATGACTTCATCATCATGTATCTACAAAATAACAATGATGTGAGAATCATGTTATCAATATTTGATCAATATCGTGTTAGCCGGCCTCCTATCAAATTTGTTTATAGTAGCATGAGTCCAAAAAGGTCAAGTAATTAGGTTCACTTTCCTTCAGTGTTATTTTATGAGTTTTTTTTATAAGTGTCACTTTCTTAAAAAAAATTATTTTTAATTGCAATTTTGTCAAAATTATCCATAAATAATTATTACATAAAAAAGAAAAATAAAACAAATGTAATAAATAATTAAGAGCATTATAGATAATAGAAAAATTATTATTTAAAAAATGACAATAATGATTAACTTTTTTTTGATAGATATAAAAAATAAAAAAATTATACTTAAAAATTAAATATAATAAGATAACAATTAGTGGTCGTTGTTAATCGTGGTTTGGTTAAGGGAGAGACTAGGCTCTATACTCCTAGAGGTTAGTAACTATATAGCGAGTAATTTTTTTTAATTGGCAGTTACCCAATACTGCTGTGTCTGTAACATTTTCTATTGCATAAAGACATTTCTACTGTAATTTCTCTTGCATACAACAGTTTCCCCCACATTTCTTAAACCACACGATTATCATAGGGGTTTCCACTTTCCAGTGTTGAAGCTTTGTTGGTTATTCGACGAAGTGGAACTGTTGCGGTTGGAGGTTGCAATTGTGACTCCATGAACAGTCTCTTCCAATTCATGAATCTGCTGATGGGAAATCGCTTTCTCGGCCTCCATGCTCTATTGCAATTCCTAAAAATCTGTACGAGATGCCATTAAATTGTTGTAAGCCTTCTTGAGAAATTTGAATCTTGTGTCCGTCTTTAATCTTGTAAGTACCATGCAATAGAAAATGTCTTTATGCAATAAAAAACTGAATCTTGCGTCCATCCCTGTTTTCGACGACGAGGATGCGTATGGATGGGTCAATTGAGTTGAGTGCTATTTCGAGTTGAAAGGTGTTCTAGAAGAAGAAAAAATGCATGTTGCCATGGTTACCATGGAAGGAAAGTCAGTTTCATGGTATTAGTGGTACAAACTTTCTTTTCCAAATCTTTCTTAGCCGGACTTTAAGGCCACGCTTCTGAAGCTATTTGAACCAAAGAGCAGCCACAAACCACAAAATTCCACCAAATCATTTACATTAAATCACAGCATTTCTCGGGAACCTCCAATAAAAAAATCCACTAAAAAACTCATCCAATCAATAATTCTCGAGAAACCACCACAAAAATTGGAAAGTTAGTGGATGATATGCTAAAATCGGGGATTACACGTCCAAGTTTAAGTACATATTCTAGCCCTATCATTTTTGTGAAAAAGAAAAAAGACAGTTAGCAGTTTTGTGCATATTATCGAGCTTTGAATATCTTTGACGAAATTATTATATGAGTTAGGAGATGCCGAGATGCCACTTATTTTTCAAAGCATGACTTAAAATCATGATATCACCAAATTCGTGTGTGATAAGAGGATATTCCTAAAAGAAGATTCCGAACTCATGAGGGTCATTATGAGTTTCTTGTCATGCCCTTTTGTTTGACAAATGTTCCATCCACATTTCAAGCACTAATGAATGAAGTCCTCCGACCTTATTTATGAAAGTTTGCTTTGGTCTTTTTTATGATATTTTAGTGTTTAATAAGACTCACGAGGATTATCAATTTCACCTTGAAGATACCTTATCTCTTCTTAAAGAGAATCAACTCGTATTTCAAGAAATTCACTTTTGTTTAGTCTCAACTTCATTATTAAGGGGCATATCATTTCAGTCCAAGGTGTAGTAACAAACTTTCAAAAGATTGAAGCAATGCTTACTTGGCCAACACCCAAGTCTCTAAGAGGTTTTGTTTTTGGGTTTAACGGGGTATTATTGCCGCTTTGTGAAGAATTATGGTAAGATAGTAATGCCTCTAACCCAATTGCTCAGAAAAGATAATTTTCATCGGGATAAGGAGACACATACTACATTTTCTATTTTGAAGACAACAATGACTGAATTGGTGGTGCTCACGGCTCCAAATTTCATTTTACCATTTGTGATAGAAACATATGCTTCTAACAAAGGTTTAGGTGATATTTAATACTTTCTATTGCATAGAGACATTTCTATTGTTGTAACCGCTCTTACATACAATTAGGGATGGAAATTTGACCCATCCCCAATGGGCACCCGCAAATTTACCCACAACGGGTAGGATAAAAACCCGCAAAAATGAATACGGACATAGACTCAGATAATTATCCATAAAAATAAGCGGGTACGGGTGCGGGTATGGACACCTCGGTACTCAACCCACCCCATACCCGCATATTATATATTTATGTATTTTTATTTTGATTTACATATTTTAGTTTATATTATTATATAAAAATGTATGTCTATCAATTATAAAACATATATCAATCTTAAACCATTAAATATTTAATTAAGTGTTCGTTTATTTCAATAATAAATTGTTTGAAATTTTTTTAAATGTTTTTAAAAATTTAAAATTATATGATGTTTTATAATTAATATATTTATTTTTAATAGGAATGCGGGTCACAAGTATGGGTACCTACATACCCATAGGACACGGGTACAAGTGCTAACTTTGACACCCAAGCGGGTATGGGCTCGGGCACGAGGATTTTTTTAAATCGCGGGTATGAGGATGAGTACTATAGTGCCCTGCCCAAACCTACCCATTGCCATCCTTATATACAATTCTATCATTTCTGTCTTATCATATCGTTCCCTAGGCCCTATCGAGTTAGACAAAGTATCCTAATCATATATAATCATATATGTTAATGCTATTTGTTCAAATCTTATTCATCCTAAGATGGTTGATAAGATTGCGACGTATATGATTAAGCCCGATGAAGAACTAGTTTGTCAGATTTATAATCTTGTTTGCATTTAAGTGATGTTTTTAATTATCCACAACAATAAGTTGGTGTTTAACATATAACATGGTGTTGAATTTCACGTGATTTAATAGTGTTTAACATATAATATGGTGTTGAATTTAGTGTGATTTAATGGAGTGTTCAAGTTCATTGTACTTGTAGATGTATTCAATAATTTCGAATTCTATAACTCGGGAGCCTTAAAAACACGCTTTGGAATCCACAATATGGAGAACATTTCTTGTCAATTAAAAAAATTTCTCAGAATTTAAGGGATGGGAAAAGAAAAATTCTAAGGATTAACCACTACAGTATTTTGCAGTCCATTTTAAGAACTATGATGACCGCCCCAACTCTAATATCTAGAATAATGTAACAGTAGCCCAAAGGCCTCCCATAGCTAAGAAGAAGCTATGATCATCAACAGATTCCATCCATCACAAATACTCCTTGAGAATCATGAACGCACAAACTAAAGGATGTAAAATCATGTTTCTGAAAGAAATCTGCATCAGTATAGAAAATTTTGCCCATAATACTATACTCAATTGCTTAACTATACACACTAAAATTTGAACAAATTTAAACTAGATGTAAACCTCTATATTGTGCGGTAAGTTATGTAATATATATATATCTTTAGGTAATATTGTTAACAAAAGTTATAATATCATGTATATAATACACAGTTTTTTTATTAGGGAGTCAAGTATAAAATATATTATATATTTTTTTGATTGTTTTTAACAAAAGTTATAATATCATGTATATATAGTACAATTTTTTTATTAGAGAATCAAGTATATAATACATTTTTTAAGAAATTATCATAAAATATTTAACATTAAAATTATAGAAATAGTTTAAGAATTTTTATAGATAAATTGGTAAAAAGCATAATATTTTATAAATTGATAGAATGGATAAATTTATACTTATATTAATAGTGATGTAAAAAAGTAAGTGATTAGCCCTAACGGGGATATGAGATATAACTTGTGGAGGAATATGAAGACTCAGGCAACGGTTGAGTAGGAACATGCAGGTATTGCTACTGGTGAATTTTCCTTGAAGGGGGTTTATCATGCCATTTAGAAGATGGAGGGTGATCATGATGATGATGGTGATGATTAGAGGATGATTTGGAAGTTACGAGTTCCGGAGAGGTGTAGGACTTTCATTTGGCTTATGAAACATGATAGAGTTCTTACCAGTCATAGTAAAAGCATGAAAGTATTGGAAATGCTAGCTGTAAATTGTGTGGAAGTGCTTGTGAAGGCACCTTACATGCTATGAGAGATTGTCCTATGGTTAGGGATTCTTGGAAAAAAGTTGTGCCATGCAACATAATGGTGGAGTTTTTCTCGTTGGATTTGAAGGAATGGATTCATTTGAATTTAAAAACTAAGGTGATGGAAGTTACATTTGGAGGAATGTGTGGGAGGTTGCTTGTCATACCTTTTGGATGTGGAGGAATTATGAAGAACATGATAAGGATTTTGTGAGATCTGTTGATACGACACATATTATTTTCCAGAAGCAAAAGGATTATGAGGATGCCGTTAGCATGAATTCTCTTGTGTGTAGACGTGAGGTGAATAAGAGGGATTATGTGTTGGAATTTGTCTCAGATCAATATGGTTAGGCTGAATATTGATGGGGTTAGTAAGGATCACAACAGGGCTGATTGTAACTCTCCGAAATTTTATTATTTGTTTTCTTAATATAATTGTGCAATTTGCGTGTGTTGTGATGCTATGTTGTGTTAAGGGAGAGTCTTGAATTTAGTACATCAACCTTATAAATTAGTCTAATTTAAGGTGTTACGGGTGTGTGAGCAAAAAGATAGAGATATGAGGGATGGTGTGAGAAGTTGTAACACCCTAAAATCCGCACATAATTTATCACGTAAATTAAATATAAAATAAAATCACGTAGAGTGTCACACATTCATAACACACATGACCTGCTCCGTAACACGAGTTTCAACAGTAAATTTCGATACACACATTTATAATAAGGATGTTTACACGACATCCCACTTATCTAAATCATACCTGAGATGTTTACACGACATCCTTCTCATCTGATCGGTATTATATATTCACAAAATAAGACATTCATAACTTGTCACTGCATGCTCACTTTCATTTTAAAGTATCATCGCAGCGGAATTATCATCACAATTATGGAAGATAAATCAAGTAATAACATCTAGTCTCAACTTCAATTGCAATAACAAAATAAGAGAGTTCTAATTAATCAACTCAACATCTTAAGAATTCTCAACAACAAAATTAGTCTTATGACTTCAACATAATCAGACATAAGAAATAAAGTAAGCATTTAACCCAACCCGATGTTACATGATCAGAGCAAGATACCACTAGTAAAAGCGACAAAATAAAGAAGTAATCCAAGAGCTACCTTCCACTTATTTCAGCAATACTACTCTTGAGTATCTGCATGATGCCCATGTAAAGGTAATATTCAAACAGAAAGGGTGAGAATTCATTTCAATAATAACGATATCGAATGAAGAATAGAGTACAACATCTACACAATCATGCACAATAATATATCACATTCTTACATCCAAATCATAATCAACATCATACACGACAACATATCAATTATCATCAACGTCATACAAAACCTTATCTCAATTATCATTAACATCATATGCAACAACATCTCATCCAACAACACATCAACAACAACCAATACAAATGCAACAATTATGCAATGTACTCAACACCGACTCGACATGCACATGGTATCAAATATGAACACTCAGGTTCATAGCACTCCTTGATCCCCACCATATGATCGATTCCCTCTTGGAACCGGAGCATACCAAAATCACTACCATCACCATAGGTAACACTTCACTAATCCCCATAATAGGAATTAGCTACTCGCACCCGATCCATCACAATGGGATCAAGGCTCACCAAAACTCGTTACCATCAACATAGATAACACTTCACTAATCCCTCATAATAAGAATTAGCTACTCGCACCCGATCCATCACCATAGAATCGAGGCTCACCAAAATTGGAGCGAAGCTCGTACACCAAGATGCATGACTCTCAAATAACATGCATTAACACAACAAGGTCCACGTAAAGGATCCCCACACACATCTCATTGTTTATGCATCACATCATTCATCATACAACAACCAATTCATGTTACCATGTGAATAATATCAACAAACAGAAGCAACTCATCAACATCTTAACATCATCGACATAACAACATAATTATCACACCACGATATTATAACAATGCAACAATTCATCAACCAAACGTATAAACCAATAAATTTATTAACATACTAGGCATGTTAATATTATTAAACCATATTAACAATCACTACCATATTATAAGTCTGAGTATTAGTTTTCTAACGCTTCAAATGACATCAAAATTGGACTTACGGAATAAAAGTTATGACCAAAATCATCGTGATATATCGATAATTCATTAACCAAATCTATGAACAAAACTTCACCAAAACAGTAGACATATAAATAATACTTAAACAATTCACTTATCACCATCATATTATATCTCTTAGAATCAACTTTCTAATGCTTCAAACCCCAACCTAAAATGATTCACGAGTTGAAAGTTATGATCAAAACCGTGCACGAAGGTGTTACTAAAAAGTTGTATTTTCTAAAATTTCCAACATAATTTTCATCTTCTTCAACCCCAAAAACGTCCATGAAATAATCATCAAAATTATTTTATCCCTGACACAAAGTTATAGCCCTTTATTTCAGATATCCAACGCTTCAAACGACACTCGATTTAGATTTATGGATCAAAAGTTATGGCCAAAACGATTTCGACCAAAAAAACATAAAAAAAAGGCCCGCGATTGTGACAGACAGAATGCAGAATTTTCTGCATTTTTCATCGTTGAAGGCCTTTCGGACCTCCGATTTAGATTCCGTAAAAATCCAAACGCTTAGAAAATTATAACTCACGCAATACTCTAATCATATAAAGTTAATTTATAGTTTTAACACAATTAAATCATTTAATCACTGTTTTAAGATTATGCCTAAAATCTTCAAAATTGTAACAATGATGGATATAAGTTCAATCATCAAAACACCCATATAAGGCACAAGAATAAGGCACACGAAATTCATCATATAATCATCCTATAATAATCATCATAGCATCCAAATTCAAAATTATGAATCAAAACACTCAACCCTAAGGAGGTTAAATGTTCCTCCATTCTACCATTCTACCATACTCAGTACTATTGAAACAAATTCCCACCCTTACCTTAGATTTTCCAACAAGATGCACACTTCAGGCTCTAACAATGGAGTTTTCCTTTAGCCCTAACCCTTGCCTCTTATCACCACAAAATTCTATTTTACGTAAAACCCTTCAAACTCTCTTACTAACCTTTTTATCATTAACCTAATCCCCCTCAATTAGGAACTTCCACCATTGCCCTTACTTATCATCTTATTTACCACCATACCCCTCTTGGCTCTAATTTTCTTTTAATAAAATAATACTAATAATATTCTTTTTTCCCCTACTATTTCTACTCTTCTATTTTATTCCAACCAATTAAATAAAATAGTTATAGGCTAATTATTAAAAATTCCCATTATTCCCATTAAATAAGTAAAATTACAAAATTTTATTATTTAATTAAGATGCTCATATTCTAGTTATTTTATTATTTATTTAATTAATTCGAATAAAACACTATTTATTTCAACCACTAATTAAAATTCTAATTAATTATCAACAACTATACCAAACTCTTACTCCCTCCATACTTCTATTTCAAGGATACATACCCCCACAAACATACACAATTAATTTAGAACACCCATTAATCATATAAAAATCTAAATAATTCAAATTAATTAATTAATTAAGTTCGGGGTGTTACAAAAGTAGTGGTTGTTACTATTATTTAATTAGGACGATTTATATAAATAATAGTAATAGTTAATATTTAAATATTTATTTTAATTATTCTTGTTACAATGGTATATTAAAATAAATATTTGATTTGGATTTATTAGAATAAATATTTAGTTTAGATTTAACAAAATAATAATATTAGATTTTAAATTAAAATAGAAAATTGATTGTCATAAGGGAATTGAAAGTGAGAAGAAGAGAAGTTATAGAATACGTGAAAACTTGAAAAAAATAGAGTTAGGAAGAGAAGATGAAAAGCTAGGAGGATAAGAAAATCACCATTGTCAAGAATTGAAGCTTAACAATCTAAGGTAAGGGGAGAGAAAAACCATTCTTATAAGGGTTATATCCATGAGAGGATAGTGAGGGGTCTTTCTCTCTTAGCTTTACTCTTTACCATATTTTTGATTGAAATTCTTGGTGGTTTGCAATGTTTGTATGATGAGATGATTAGATTGTGATTATTATATATAAATCGTTGGTTGTTGTATGAATTTAATGTGATGATGCTTGTCGAATTTTTCTGTCATGATCATGGAATAAGGGTTTTGGGGATATGAACATGATGAACAAATTATGGGAAATTATAAAGTGATGATGCATTGGTGTTTGGTGAATGAGTTGTTGATATATGTACATGGTTGATGATGAAAATCCTTGAAAATATTGTGAGTGATGTTTATAGAATGGAAATTGGGGTTTGAGATGTGTTGGGTTCGTACTGTTTTAGTCCTTCCAAACAACACCATTTTTAAGAATCCTTTGTATGGTTTTAGTCACAACTTTTGACTTGTGTCACGTTTTAAGGTGGGATTTAGTGCGTTAGTTAGATGAGAGGGGGTACTATAATTTTGATTCAGGGGAAAATCATTTTA
The DNA here is from genome assembly GCF_024323335.1 of Lathyrus oleraceus. Taxonomy (NCBI): domain Eukaryota; kingdom Viridiplantae; phylum Streptophyta; class Magnoliopsida; order Fabales; family Fabaceae; genus Lathyrus; species Lathyrus oleraceus. The sequence goes on from NC_066583.1 coordinate 340,331,826, forward strand.
ATAGATTTATCATAGAGTTACAGTAGGTGGAAGAAAGTATAAAAACATGATGGATATGAATGAAGTCAGTATCGGTAATTTAATCGTTGTATCACAAATGATTGATATGTGTGTTAATGACGTTAGTGGTAGTCCATAAGGGTGAAATACGTATTAGATAAGTGTATTGAGTGATCAATGGTGGACCACGATATATTATAATATTTATGTGTGTTAGAATGAATCATAATGAAGTTCGTATCGATAAATTATTGTGACATGGTGAATTATTTAAATTATTTGTTCACTTGTGATTGTGATATTCCAGAAGGGTGAATTATGCTATGCATGGCTGTAATTGGGTAATCGATTGTGGATCACGACATGAATAATGACAAATGTGTCAGTTGCATTTTTTCCATGTCATGCATTCATAAATTGTTAAGTTGGTGGAGATAAGTTTAAGTTCGAAGGGGAACGTTATACTTCTCCGAAACTTCGAAGGGGAAGTTCGGGATTCCAAAGGGGGAATCAGATCCGTACGATGAACCGTTTATAAAAAATTGGTACCATATATATTGGGTTGAGTTATGGAGTCTCACTGCATTTTCATTATATCGTGTGATGTTCAATTGTGGTGAGAATGATGATTGTGAATGATTGTGGTACATTACGTATGAATACTATCCTTAACATGTTATGCATTGATTAATTATATTAATGCATTTTCACCCCTTTTTTGTTTGTTGTGTCTGTACTCCTTTGGAGTACAGAAAATTAGGTACCTGAGTAGCTGACGATGCACGATATATTGGTATCGGTCGAGTCTTCTAGTGGAGTCGCTCTGATACGTAACACCGAGGTTGTTTTGTCTATGTGGCTGTTTTACCTATGCGTTTTTCATGTTACGTATATTTAAATAGTAAGGATTGTTGTTTTAAACTACTATTGTTTGGATGTTTGGGTGAAGCTTTGGATGCCGAACAAAGGAAAATATTTTAATTTCGCTGTAACAATGTGATTTATGAGTTGAAGTAAATTTTTAAACTTCAAATTATGTGGATGTAACATCCTATTTGATTTAATTATTTATATTTTATTTATTTATTTGAATCGGGAGATAGGATACACTGGATGTGGTGGTGTTATTCGTGATAGGAAGGGTGTTTAGTTGGGTGGCTTTTCCAAGTTTTTGGGAAAGTGTAGTGGCATCATAGCTGAGTGGTCGGGAGTGTTGAAAGGTCTTAAGCTTACCAAGAGATTAGGATTGAGAAGAGTTGAAGTGAATACAAACTCTGTTTTCGTGGTGAAAGAGATTAGGATTGAGAAGAGTTGAAGTGAATACAAACTCTGTTTTGGTGGTGAAATCTATTCATGGTGATAATCGAAGTATTCCTAATTGTCGTGCGTTGATTATGAAAATAAAGAAGATAATCAGAGAACATGAGCTAATTATTATTTCACACTCCTATAGAGAGAGGATAATGCTTGCGTTGATGCTTCAGCGAAAATGGATGTTATGACTAGAGATTTCATGATTTAAGATGAAGTTCATGATATGTTGGTGTTAGTGCTAGAAGTTGATAAAGCTGATTGTTTAGATCCATTTGTTGGTTCAGTTTAGTTTCTTTTTTCTTGGACTTTGATCCTCTTTATTAGCAAAAGAAAAAGTGATTAAATGACAATCAGTTTTTGTAAATTATATTTAGATGTGCATGTTATATAAAATTTTATTTATTTTGTATTAAATAAATCAATTATGTTGAGAATTTTGTTTTACCAAAATAGTCGATAAATTAATAGTGTGATAATTTTTGTGAATTATGTTTTACAAATAATTATTTTATTTTAAACTATAAATGTGTTGATGAGGTGTAGATTTATTATTTGAGCTTTGATTTTAATATATTATAATATATTTACTGAAAAGGTTTAATTTTTTTGAAAGAAAAAGAATGATATGAATTAGGTAAAAATAATGAGTTATGTTTTATTTAAAAGAAAAATATTTGATTGGAACATAAAAGGAATATATAACATTTTTAATCTGAAAACTTTAAATAACTCTGAAAGATATAATTATGTTTTGTTGATTGTGTTATATCTTAAGATGTTTAATATTAAGTTGAAGAAAAAAAAGTTTAATATTAAATTGTTAAAAATCGATGGTGTTTAAATTATCCTTTATTAAATTGAAAATACTTAATCTAATGTGACATGTTACTAATGAAATTAAGTTAAAGAGTCAACTTTAATTTATGATATTTTATGTTTTTGATTTAGATAAATTTACATAAAAAAAATAATAATTATAATTGTTATGATATTGCCATATTTAAACAATGGAACTTGGAATCTAATTCGACTCACAAGAATAATTAGAGATGAGTGATGGATTAGATTAATCTATAAATTTTGTGAGTAAGTATTCAATTGGAATAAGTTATGGTAATCTAGTAATGGTAACTCAACAAATTAGTTAAGACAAGACTTCCCATACATCAAAATATTTGAGTCTTTAGTTTTTGAGAAACTTTTACAAAAATAATCCACTTTTTTAAGGAAATTCTCAAAATATCCCTGGTTTCAAAAAAATTCCCAAACTACCCCACTTTTAGGAGGAGTCGCCAATTGAATTGGCGACTCCTCTTAAAAATTGAATGGAGGCGCCAATTGGATTGGCTGGGGCAGGTGCCCTAGCCAATTGGATTGGCGCCCCTGTGTAGGACTTAAGAGGAGACGCCAATTCAATTGGAGCCTCAGTGTAAAATGCTATTTTTGTGTTATAAATATATGCGTTGTGTGAGTAATTGTTCCACATCTCAAATAATCATTTGGCAATCATGTTTAGTGTTCGTCGCCGATACGGTAAGGTGATTTATGCGAGAGACAAACCTCAGATCTTGATGTTGTTCTGGAACATTACTACGTTCGATCAATTGAAGAGGGAGTTGGTTCGTTGGTTAGATGGGAAAATACTAGAAGGGAAAAAAATTAGAAGTATTGAGAGACTTGACAGTATCTTTGATTGGGTGCGAATGAAGACTGATAAGGATGCTAGGGAAATGATGTTCGGTCGAGACGACATTAATTTGATTGTTGTAATCAGTTAGAAATATTTCTGTTTTCAGATAGCTTATTTTGTACTGATGTTTGTTGTGAACCTCGTTGTAACAAAAACTTAATGATATATAACGATTGAAGGTTACAGAAATACAATGTTACAAAAAGCTTAAGACCTAGATGATGCTCCTCGATTGGGATAATTGTTCTTGTTGTGTCCTGGTTGACGACAGATACTACATAATCTTATCATTTTATCTGTGGAATCTATCTCTGTTCTGATACGTGTGCTGTTTGGCCTTCCTTTTTTCTTTCTACACATCTCGTCATTGTGCCAAACAATATCACCTTCATATGAAGGCTAGTAATCCTCCATTGGTAGTACCGAGAAGCTTTGATTATATACATTCATGACGGTGTCAGCCTTGTACGCATAAGATAAATGGCTATAAGCATCTTGACGAGTATAAGCGCATGCTGCAATGACATGGGAGCAAGGTATGCGGAAGGCCTGAAATTTTCCACAATCGCACCAACTTCTGTTTAGTCTAATAGCGTAGGCTACATTTTGGTCTCCCCTCGTTATGGTCCATTGTTTCCTGGACGCTGAAATTTTGCCTATGACGGTCAAAGACTGTTACAGCGTGTGTGCTAGCTTTGATGCTCTCCTCTTTCATGACCTTCATGCAACACTCACTGAATACTTGCCCGGACATTAACACTGTACTCCATCTTTCACCTCTGGTTGCTAACGTAGAAGCCAACCTATAATAGGTTGATCTTACCAAGGCGGTTATCGGCAGATTTCAAATTCCTTTGAATACCCCGTTCATGCATTCCACAAGGTTTGTTGTCATTTGGCCCCATCGACAACCTCTGTCAAATGCCCTTGTCCACTGCTCTACTGGTATGTTATTTAGCCATCTCCCCGCGTCTTCATTAGACAGTCTAATTTCATCACGATAATATTGAAATGACGGCTGAGTTAGAGCATACCCAGCATTCACCACCTTCTTGCGAAGATTCTTATCTTTTATAGCACACATGAAGTTTTGTGCAATGTTTCTGATGCAATAGACATGGGTAGAAGGAGGACCATGGCATCCGTTGTCATGGTTGTTGTAGGCACTCTCAATGGCAACATGTCTATCAGAAATCAAACAGAGTTTGGCTTGTGGAGCCACATGCGTTCTGAGATGTCGAAGAAAGAAACCCCATCCACCAGCCATTTCACCTTCAACAAGAGAAAAGGCAACGGGAAAGACATTGTTGTTGCCGTCTTGTGCAACCGCCGTGAGCAAAGTACCCTTGTATTTTCCGTATAACCAAGTGCCATCAATTTGAATAATAGGTTTGCAGAATGCGAAACCTTTGATGAACGGGTCAAATGCCCAAAAGAGACGGTGAAAGATTCTATTACCTGTAGCACAGGTTCCGTCTGGCATCATCGCTGGCAATGTCTCCATAATTGCCACAGTTCTTGGGACATATGTTTTTAGTGCCCATAAAAACCGTGGCAATTCCTTGTATGAATCCTCCCAGTTGCCGAAAACTTATTCAACAACCTTTGTCCTCGCAATCCAGACTTTCTTGTAAGATGGAGTATAATTATATGTTGTTCTGATATGGGATATAATTATACTCACCTTCACTGATGGGTCTTTATTAACCAACGGCAGAATGTCTTGACATATCAACGCTGCGCTTAATTTACGGTGATCTTTGCAATGCAACTGTGAGGTGGGTCTATTGAAGCGATCTCCCAAGAGTCGTTTTTCTTCTTGTAAGACGCAGCCAAACGAAACTTACAAAGCATGTTACGACATTCGATAACATACCTTCTAGAATCAGTGCATTTCACTGTAAAATCAGCAGAGTTGTTCATGTGGAATTTTTTGATAGCCAGAACACATTCTTCTTTGGTACGAAACATGTCTCCCACCTTTAATTCGCCTTCTGATCTCGGATACGGATTATAGAAAACACTGTTGGATGTTTCATCGTCGTGCAGATCCATATTTGTCATATGTTGAGGCGGGTTGTAGACATGACTAGGAGGTATTGGTGGTGGTTGATCATCATCTTCATCGTCGTTGTTCAGCATGTGATCAACCTGTATCTCGGTCTCCTCTTCTTCTTCATCAACGACGTCCACTTCTGCTTCTGCTTCTGGGTTGACGTCATCTGACCATTGTGGATCAAATTCACCAGATTCATCCTGACTGGTTAGTTGAGACTGTTGAGATGGTATACATGGTTGAAGAGTAATGTACAACTCAATACAGTTGCAACCTGAATGTTCATGACTAACAAACATGTATTCAACATCTTCATCGTCTCGTACCTTAAGGGGGGAATACTTGCATTGACTATTCTAAAAAAATATTGGATTTTGATATGTGATCTTTGACACAATACCCGATCCTATACAGGATTGTATTCTTTTTTTCAAATGCAAGAAGGTTGCGTTTCTCTTGATCGTGAGTCTAATGGTATCGGTGTTTCGAAAACAAAAACCATATAGCTCAGACTCGTATGTTTCACCGTTGCAGTATCGGTCCAAGACATTGTATTACTCAGTATCGCAACCTGTTGGATCACCTTCGACCAACAGACGTAAGGAAAATAACTTAATTATTTCGTTATATTTTGTTAACTTCTTCTACCTTGACTATAATCCAATCTTCTTTTACATTTCAGTTTATTTGGCGTCCATACCTTAATTTGGATCATGACCATCAATTCAACGCTGAAGACGTGGCCGTATGGACTGCATGCACACCGATAATACGGTTCACAAATATGGAGATGCACAACAGTGATCGTGTGAAGCTGCAGTTCGGTATGCCCCTAAATATCCCAGATCCCCCAGCTAGCCTAGGAGAATGACATCTGCGCAAAGTTAACGATCAATGGAACTTCAATCCATGGCAAAGCTTCGCAAGATCGGAGTGTCGCAAATGGAAGCACCGTCATGACCATGTGTTAACTGACGCAGTCATGCCAACTGAAGAAAGACCAAGTCGTACTTATATGGCTTGGTACATATCGGTTGATTTTCAGTTCATCGCCGAGGATATGTACTTGTACGACCCACGCCAGATGACTTACACACCTGACACCTCAACATCAAACCCCCAACAACAATGTCAGACCGGATACACACAACCCCCTGTCCGTCAAACGTTCCGTTCAACCAACACACAAACATACAACCAAAACATTCCATACACCCAACCCCAATACCAAGAGCATACCCCATACCACCACCAACAAATTGACCATCAACCTGAGACTCAACATCACTTCGCACCCACCCCATCACCCTACCAAAGTCGCCTAAGCCATAACACCCAACGATCATTCAACACCAACCGCCCCTTCTCCTACCGTAGCCAAGAAGCCCAAACCTCACAAAACCAAAACATCCAACAACCTTATCTCTACCAAACACCCTAACAACCTTTCCAACCTTTCCTCGACGCATCGTTCACACCCGTGTCTCCCTTCAACCGTCCCGGTTGTCCATCGATGAGTCAACCACATCCCAACATCTCTGGCACGAGTCATGAGCTCAACTACGGCGGTACACCATCGATGCATACTGAAGACTATGCCGACTTGTTTGACTACCTCAACAGACCTTCTTCTTTAGTTGGTAGTGACGCTCCTGGCCCCTCAAATGCTCAAACACCGGTACCGAATCATCAACGTGGGTTAGGGCCACGGGTTAGGGTAGCCAGAGGATGTGGGACCGGAGGTCGGTTAGGTGATCCCGATCATCACCATTAGGTTTCTTTGTGTAAACGGAAAATTTTATTAATATCAATTGGTCCTATATCAAATTTATCTATCATGTATACCATTTACAAAAAAAAATAGCATTTTACACTGAGGCTCCAATTGAATTGGCGCCTCCTCTTAAGTCCTACACAGGGGCGCCAATCCAATTGGCAAGGGCACCTGCCCTAGCCAATCCAATTGGCGCCTCCATTCAATTTTTAAGAGGAGTCTCCAATTCAATTGGCGACTCCTCCTAAAAGTGGGATAATTTGGGATTTTTTTTTGAAACCAGGGGTATTTTGGGAGTTTCCTTGAAAAAGTGGGTTATTTTCGTTAAAAAAATCAGTTTTTGATGTATTATTAGATTAAAATCTGCGCCATATATTTTTGTAAACTAATTTTTATTAAATTTAAATTATATTTAATATTTTTTAAAAATATAATTAAAAATTTATATTATAATAATTTATTATGAATTATAATATAGACAATAATAACAAAGAAAAATAATCATTTTACTTAAAAGAAAAAGTATAGGTTTATAATCAATAATATGAGAGATGTTATTTTTTCATAGGTTAGAAATCAATAATATTATTCTTTTCAATAATTTATTTGTTCGTCGTAATATAAAAAATGTAAAAGTGAATTATATCAATATAATTGAAAAGTGTTGCATATTTTATATTTCAGTATCAATAAATAATGATAAGTCTTTGAAATATGTGTAAAACTAATTTGTCACTATAAAATTATTTTGTTGATATTAATATGACCTCAACAAAAGAATAATATGTGTTTTGACATTTTGAAAAATGAAGATGAATTTTGGGAGGTGTCACATGAGAATAATTGTGATGTGGCAAACATAAAGTATCCGACTTATGATTTATCGTGATATAATATGTTGCTTCAAATTTAATATATATTATAGAGATTAAGGGTGTTCAAAACCGAACCACCAATAGAAAATCGTTAACCGAACCAAAACAAATCGAAAACCGCAAAAAATTGTATTTGATTCGGGTCAGATTGGGTTACTTTTTAAAAGAACAGTACGGTTCAGATTGTTTTGCGGTTTGTATTTTGCAAACCAAATCAAACCGCATTATGTTATAAATCAAACTTTCCTTAACTATCATTGAATTCAAACTCATACCTATTATACCTTAACCTTACCATGACAAATGATTTTCTTTTCTTCGGATTTTCTTCTCATCTTCTTTGTCAGGTACATCTCGTATTTTCTTCTAAAATCACTCTCTTTTATGTTCTTTCATTTTCATCTTCTCATTTTTATCTTACCGTTCTCTCTTCCAAATTTGTTTTTATTGCACCTCTTGTCTAATCTCTCATGTACCTTCTTTTTCATCTTCTCTTATCTGTCTTCTCCTCTATTTTTTCTATTTCAATATAATATTTTTGATATTTTGTTTTTCCTACCCATTAATGTTTTTTATTCCATTTTTGTATAATCTAATTTTTGTATATTAAATAAGAAATTGTTATTTAAATATGATGAATTTTATTGTAATTTTATAATATATAAATAACTAAATACAAAGTTATATTGTCCGCTATATGAATGTATAACTCAATAAAATTTTTGTAAAAAATCGAACTGATAGAACCAATCCATACCACATTGGTTTGATTTTATTTTTGAAAATCACCCCAACCATATTTTTTCCTCTTGCAAGTAATTCAAATATCTTTTGTTGCCTTTCAGATTCAATGAACATAAGCTTTTATTTAGTCTTTCAGAAGTTAAACCTTAGTGGTCATGCTGATTTTGAACATTTTAGATCCTCGTAATAGACAATCACAAATAAATTGCTCGTTTACATGTGGTGATACAACCAATTCACAATTATCCATGAAAAACAAACCCCTTCATTCACAAGAACCTTAACTATTCAAGTGACTTAGGAAAGTCTCACTATAACATTCTATAACAAATTTCCAATCTACCACTAGAGGCAAGTTAAGTTAAGGAAAATGATTTCTATTTAGTTTTTATCAGCACCTTCATCAAAATCTCTAGAAACTCCAACTCGGAATTCTATTTGTTTCTGATGCTTTGATCGACGCCGCTCATCAAAATTGTCCCATCCTTCAAACTGAAAGAAAATCACATATTTCGCCGTTATGCTCCAATGAACTGACATAACTATGATTCTGTTGAAATGCAATACTTCGAGTTTCGAAAGACCGTTCAGAAGAAAAGAGCGCAAACCTGACGAAGTAGATCGATAGTTATTTCTGTATTGTGGAGATCCAATGTGGAAAGCTGCAAGCATGTCTTGAATAGTTTGGATGGTAGAGATTTCATCCCATTGTTACTAAGATGCAAAGCCTGTAGAGTGTTCACAGATGTGGAGTAAAACGCAAGAAAAGTTAGTAGTTTGGTTTTTTTTAAAAACTAAAAAATATCTTTGTTTTTCCTTATCGTTGTGATTCGAATTTGTCGACCACAGTTTCTAGATTAGGTGATAATGGGGAAATGAGCTACCTTCAAATTGTTAAAACTACTGAATGTCTCTGGCAATTGCGACAGAAAATTTGACGAGAAATCAACCTGCTCCGCAAGAAACCAACTTCAATAAGCAATACGTCACAAGAAAATGATATTATCATTTAATTTTCCGATGTTACATAATCTATTAAGCCCCTTCTGAAAAATGAAAGATATAAAACGAAAAAGAAGATAGAGAAAACTGAAGACTAATAACCGTACCTCAACAAGAGAATGGCAGTTTCCTATAAATTCACTGATTTTACTCATCCTGGGAAAAATAGACATATCAATCAAAATGATAAGTTTTTAAACTTACAATTGAATGTGTTAATAAACATACTTAAAATACAAAGGTAGAAGAACTGATACCTATTATTGTTGGCTTTCAAGACTTCTAACTGTGTCAGCTGTCCTATTTCATCAGGAAGACCGGCCAATTCATTGTTGGAGACATGTAGCTCCCTCAAAGAGGTTATCGAGCCCAACGCAGATGGCAAAGTAGTTAAGCTGCAGAAAACAGTTTGTCGCGTTGTGAGCGTTAATCGAAAACAAGCACAAATTGAAAAGAAAAATATGGAATATATACTCACCGGTTCTGGTTCAACGATAGTACTGTTAAGTACTTCAGATTCATCAGTCCTTCCCAGTTAATTGATTCATCTGATAAGTCATTGGCATTAATTAATAGTTTCTGCAACATTTTGAAAGCAGAAAACTGTGATTAAATATTGCCTCGCCATCAGAACTATGAAGAATGAGAAAAATTCAGCTTACCTCCAGACGAGTAAGTTGTGAAATTTCAACAGGGACATTTCTAAGTAAATTGTTGTTGCAATCTAGAACTCTTGCAGAAGATCCACAAACCCAAACCTCAACAGGTATGGCCTATTTAAATTAAAATTGCAAAGAAAAATCAGAGAATAGTTTTGGTTTTTGGTTTGTGTTACACTCCAAAAGCATAGATGTCATAGAAAAACAGTAAAAAAATTCAACACAAAAAATCTTCAAAAGCATGTCCTTAGGTAAAATTTAATGCATTCCTCATCTCCTAATTTAAAGCTGACATAAAAAACTAAGCGTATGATTAAACCACGGCGAGTTTATTACCTCCAAGTTGCATTCAGACAGTGCTACAACTCCTGTTACTTTCCACCGTTCGGACCTGTTCTTTACCAGAACTTTCTTTGCGTCGCTACTAGAACTTGATTGGTTATCTTTCCTTGATTTAGGAACAACCTGAGTTTTCTTCAAGACAGGACCATCCTGTACAAAACATATGAAATCTACAAGCTACCTTTTTCTGACCGCAAAAGAAACAAAAACAAACTCTACAAAATTGCATCTACAATTTTTTTGCTGACAAGCTTAATAAAGCTTATCACACTTGTGCTATTATGTACCACTTCTAACTAGCCTTGTTAATCATTATCTATGTCAAAGGATCCATACAAATATAGTCAGTTTCTGACCAGCTTGTAAAACATTTTATAGGATTGTTTCCCACAATTCTTTACTTGATAACCATAAAGCCATAGGACCTGATTAGATCAACTTATTTCGGCTTATCTACATACAGATACTTGTAAGACTGTTTAGAATAACATATGGAAACATCTACATGTCTATAAGCTATTCTCAATTTATTTCCATAAACTATTTCTTATGAAAATAAATTATAACTTATACGAAAACAGTTTGACATCATTTTATATTTTGTTATAGAAATAAGTTATACATAAACACTAATATAGTTCTATGATAAGCACATATGATATAAGCGCTTAAATAAGTTGTTTATCAACATGGCTATAATCTTCGTAGTTATGTTGTCAATACCGTGCTAATGAAATAACGTAGCAGTGATAGGAATTGGCGCGACACTTTTGGCCCGCAAGCCACCGTCAACAATAGGGGGTGTAGTAGCCACTATTGCGTCCCCAAAACGCTATCGCAGCCACTATTAGGGTTTTAGAGAGAAATTCCTCAAAGACTTTTTTCAAAAGATTTTCTTTTTAAGGATATAAATGCCAATTCAGACCTTTTTAAGAGTAAAATTATGTTCTTCATTTTGTTATGTTCTTCATTTTTCACCGATTTTTAGTCTTTGCAATAGCGGCTATCCCACTATCAGCTATACCGCTATAGCATTTTAGGGGTCGGTGCTACGCGAAGATATCTGAGATAGCACAAACACTTCACAGTCATAATTGAACATAATTATGGAATCATATATACTACAACATAGTTAAGGACCCATCATGCAAACACATCAAAAAATGAAACTTTTATCCTCAACAAAAACAGAGAAGAAAAATGAACAAATAAAATACCCCTTGATATAAACCCTGAGAAGCCACAAGCATGAGTTTGGACCCATTACTCAAATTTGAAGCTGCCAATGTCACAGGGTCTTCTAAAACCTTACCTGATAAAAAAATTCAGTATTTAATTCACACATGAATGAAAAAAGGGGTTAATTAAATAGAGAGGAAAAGATTGAACCTTTGAAGATGAGTTTCTGCCCCCTTGGAAGGACATTGGTGGCAGGTAGAAGAAGGGACTTGAGTTCTTTGATGGTTGATTGAGGTGAGATTGAAATGGGTATAGTTGATCCACTGAACTTCACGCTTATGGTTATGGTTGACACGTTCGAATTCGACCCGTTTGTTCCATCATCGACTTCCATTTCACCGTTTCTTGTACGATACGAAGGAAGCTCTCTCTCACTCTCTCTGGCCACGATTCGGGATCAGCGTATGAAAGATAGTTCCTATTAGCACCCCTCTTTTGCTATTAAGGAATTTTTACCTTATTATCCCAATTTCTCGCACCAAATTTCAAAATACTCCACTTTTCCTCTTAAATCTCAATCTACTTCACTTTCCAAACAAAACAAAAATAAAAAAAGGAAGAAGCCAGTGCTATTGACAACCCCCCTCCTTATTTTAAAAGGAGATATCAATAGCTCAAACTATTAATTAACAATAAATATGAATTCTATAAAAATAGATCAAATTAATTTCTTTATTGCATATCTATATACAAGTAATTTCTCATATGATCTAAGGACACTTATAGAATCAACTTATCAATTTTTAATAGACTAATCTCGACCCTTAATATATGTTACATGATTTCAATGCGGTTATTGATTCTCCCGAGAAATTTAGTATGTACCTTTCAAACAAAAAATTTCACTGATGAATGTTTAGTTGGACAAATCAAAATGAGCTCATGTATCTTGACACTAATGGTAGTTATTACACTTTGATCAATGGGAGGAAAGGTGGTGCTTACTCTTTTGTTAGGCTTGGTAGAGTCATTTGTAATCAGAATTCGCTAGATCATTGGAATATAATCAATTGCTCCAATTTGATCAAGAATCACTAAGATAATTCCTTTTTATTCTCCTTTGTGACAGTGAGATATTGGATCGAACTCTAGTATGGTCGAGGGGTAACTTATTGGTCTGACAATCCGATAGGATCATTAGCATGTCGTCAAAGTCTGTTCACATACTGTAGTCGAAGTATACTAGGATTGTTAGCATGTCAAATTGGACTTGTTTGTTATGGCCAATTATTTAAGTTAGCTTGTATAATAGGCATGTGTGTAAAAGCCCATTAGTATAGTGTGTTAGTTTTCTTATAAATAGCATACTAGTCTCTCATCATTGCATAACGCAAATCCTAATTAGGGTGAGAGAGGTTATTTGCTACTTTTTAACACTTGTAATCTTGTTTCCAAGAGAAAGTAAAGAATAACAGTTTATAACCAATTTCATTGTGTTCTTCTTGCTTCCTTTTTTCTTCTACCCTTGTGGGTTTCTTTTCGATCAAGAAATCAATTATACTTTGTGTATTCTGATATCTTTTTCACAATAAACTGGTACAATGAGCGTGGAGAAGATGTCGTCAACAAAGTATGAGATTGAAAAGTTCACCAGATTGAACGATTTCGGTCTGTGGCGCTTGAAGATGAAAGTCCTACTGGTTTAGCAGAGTTCTTTAGAAGTGTTAAAGGGAGCCGAAGCCATGGACATTGCGTTAGCAGACAAAGAAAAAACGACTATGGTATAGAAAGCCTACAATGCCATCTTATTGAGCCTTGGTGATAAGATTCTTCGACAGGTTTCGAAGGAGGTGATAATATTGGGGTTATGGGTGAAACTCGAAAGTTTGTACATGACCAAATTGTTGGTCAATCGCCTCTACCTGGAGCAAGCTCTGTATTCATTCAAGATGAGTGGAGACAAAGTTCTAGCTGAGTAGTTCAATATGTTCAACAAGCTGATTCTTGATCTTGAAAATATCGATGTCAAGATCGAGGATGAAAATCAAGCATTATTATTGTTGTTGTTGTTGTGTGTTTTGCCCAAATCACATGCTCACTTCAAAGAAACTCTCTTGTAAGGAAGAGATTCATTGACCTTTAAAGAAGTTTAATCAGCCTTGTATTCTAAGAATTTGAACGGCTGAAAGGAGCATAAGCCATCTTCGACTGATGAATGCATGTTGGTTAAGGCGAAATTCACAAAGTGAGATGGCAAGTTTGACAAGAAGAAGGGTAAAAGTCAGCAAAAGTCTTATAGTGGTGATGCATCTGGTATTTAATGTTATTGCTGTATGAAGGAAGGTCATACAAGAAAAGTGTGCCATGAACACCTGAAAGATCATAGAGGTAAGGATAATGGCAACACAACCATTGTTCAAGATGATTTTGACTCACCCGGTGTTCTTGTGGTTTCAAGCGGCGACTCAAGTAAAGATTGGATTATGGATTCAGGTTACACTTGGCACATGACTCCAAACAAAGACTTGTTCGAGAAAATATATGATCAAGATGGTGGATCTGTATTACTTGGAAACAATAAAGCTTACAAGATTACATGTGTTAGATCTGTGAGATTCAAGCTCCATGATGAGTCAATAAGGTTGTTGACTAAAGTCAGGTATGTACCTGATTTGAAGAGAAATTTGATTTCTTTTGGTGAATTCGACAAAAAAGGATATATTTTCCAAGTAGAGAAAAGTATTCTAAAAGTCATGAAGGGGTCGAAAGAAGTCTTAAGAGGCGTGAAGAAAAAAGGCTTGTATACCCTTGAGGCTGAAGTTGTTAATGGTTCTACAGGTGTTGCATCCACGAAACCTTTGTCGAAGACAAAAATTTTGCACATGAGATTGGGCCATGTTAGTGAAAGGGGTCTAGTCGAACGGGGAAACAAAATTTACTTGGTGAAGACAAAGTTGAAAAGCTAAAGTTTTGTGAACCCCGTGTACTTGGAGAATCTTGCATAATGAAGTTCAATAAAGGAAAACAAAAAACACATGGATCCCTTAATTACATCCTTGCTGATATTTAGGGGCCTACAAGATGTCTGTCACATTCAGGAGCAAGGTATTTTCTATCCATACTTGATGATCATTCTAGAAAGTTATAGGTATTCATTCAGAAGACTAAGGATGAAACTTTTGAGAACTTCAAAAGTTGGAAGACTCTGGTCGAAAATCAGACTGGCAGAAAGGTCAAGAGGTTGAAAACCGATAATAGCCTTCAATTTTGCAATAAGGCATTCAATAGTCTTTGTTCAGCCTTTAGTATTGCAAGGCATAAAACTACTGCATGTACTCCCCTAACAAAATGGTTTGGTTGAAAGGTTTAATCGAACTATTTTGGAAAGAGTTAGATGCGTGTTGACTAGTATTGGGTTAAAGAAAGTTTTTTGGGCAGAGGCTGTTTCGACAGCAACATATCTGATAAATAAATGTCCTTCGACTCTATTAAATATGAAAACACCTGAAGAAGTTTGGTTGGGACACCCACCAGATCTCGACAAACTTAGAGTATTTGGCTGCATAGCCTATGTTCATATTAGGCAAGATAAGGTCGAACCTAGAGCTCTGAGATGCATGTTCATGGGATATCCTGAAGGAGTCAAAGCTTATAGGCTATGGTTCCTAGAGCCAGGTCACAAGAGGTGTACCACCAATCGAGATGTAGTTTTCAATGAAGCTGAGATGGCTTTCAATAAAACTAATGACGTTAGTCGAAGTGCACAAATATTTGAAGGAGAGATGGAACATGAAGATATTCCTGTTGAGGTAGAGCATGTCAATGATGAATTACATATCCCAGATCAAGTCGAACAGGAAGCACAAGATGGTGAAGATACTGAGGAAGTTGAGGAAACTGTCGATGACTACCTGTTGGCAAGAGATAGGCCGAGAAGAGTCATCAAGCCACCTCAAAGACCTGGGTATGCAGATCTCATAGCTCATGCCTTAATCTCTGCAAGTGAGGTTCTAGATGAAGAACCTATAGACTATAAGGAAGTTATGAGGAGTCAAAATAAGACTGAATGGATGAAGGCCATGGATGATGAAATGAAGTCTCTTCATGATAACCACACTTGGGAACTGATCAAGAAACCTGTTGGAGACAGGTTAGTCAGTTGTAAGTGGATTCTAAGGTACATAAATGGGTTTGTGAATAGAGTCCTGATTTATGGTGGAGCATGTGGTGAAAATAGTAAAGCAGAAGTCGAAGGGTATGTCAACTTTGATTATGTAGGTTGTATGGATTCTAGAAAATCTATTTCTGGATATATGTTCGCTATGTTTGGCACAACAATCAGCTGGGAAGTAACACTTCAAAAGGTTGTTACCTTATCAACCACAGAAGAGGAATATATCGCCCTCACTGAAGTTGTGAAAGAAGCATTGTGGCTTGAAGGTTTTGCTAAGGAGCTAAAACTTTAAGGTTAAGTTATCACTGTTAAATGTGATAGTCAAAGTGTTATACACCTATCGAAGAATTCATCCTATCATAAGCGAATCAAGCACATTGATGTGAGGTTACATTTAGTCAGAGGGGTAATCGAGTGTGGAGAAGTCCAAGTGCTAAAGGTTTCGACAGATCACAATGTTGTTGATATGATCATCAACATATTACCAAGTTGCAAGTTTTTCCTCTACATGCAGTTGATAAAGCTGCATGAAGAAAGTTAGTTTATTCCCTTGATGTTATAAAGTTTGTTCCAAGGTAGAGATTTGTGAGATATTAGATAGAACTCTAGTCTGTTCGAAGGGTAGATTATTGGTTTGACAATCCGACAAGATCATTAGCATGCCGTCAAAGTCTATTCACATGTTGTAGTCGAAGTATGCTAGGATTGTTAGCATGTCGAATTAAGCCTATTTGTTTTGCCCAATTGTTTAAGTTAGCTTATTCTCTAAGTTAGCTTGTGTAATGGTCTTGTGCGTAAAAACTCATTAGTTTAGTGTGTTAGTTTTTTTTATAAATAACATACTATTCTCTCATCATTACATAACGCAAATCCTAATTAGGGTGAGAGAGGTTATTTACTACTTTGTAACACTTGTAATCTTGTTTCCAAGAGAAATTAAAGAATAGTAGTTTATAACCAATTTCATTGTGTTCTTATTGCTTCCATTTTTTTATATCCTTGTGGGTTTCTTGCCGATCAAGAAACCGATTATACTTTGTTATTCCAATATCGTTTTCACAATAGTGACAAGGGTAGGTTTGATTTGGCTAGACAATTCAAATTTATGAAGGTTTATACGCTAGGTGATATATGAAGACTACTAATTGCAGATAATTATAATACTAGTGTGGTTGGTTGCCTTATATTTGTTTGATTTTCTAAGTTGAGATCTCTTAAATCTATTATTAAGAAATGAAAGATAATATTCATTTTAAAGTCACCCAAGCTACTAATGAAGTTAACATGATACAAAGTTTGATTAATGATGCAAGTTACATGATGATTTGGATTGGAAGAAAAAAATGCTCAACTTGTGTTAGATAAGAAATTACATATGTAGGACTAATTTCAGAGGAACAATGTAAGAAATAAGTGAATTAAAGATGGAGATAGGAATACAAACTTTTTTTACAATACAATCAAATTGAGATGTGAGTAACAAAATCACTAGTTTGGGGCATGCATATATTATCTTAGAGAAGGACATTGAATTAAATAATCATGTTATTAATTTCTACAAAAAATATTTAGGTCAGAAAATAATTATAGTTATACTAATCTGGTAGAGGAAACAATCCCGTAACTTATAACTCATGTGGATAATGAATATCTCACTAGGATGACACAACCTGAGGAAACTAAGAGTGCAATACACAATATGGATGGTAATTTTACTCTAGACCCTAATGATTTTGGGGGATGTTTTTCCGAGCCTATTGGGATATAGCGGGGAATGATGTGATCGATTCAGTGAATCAATTCTTTGAACAAGGTTGGATCATTTCTAATCTCAATTCAATCAACGTGACTTTGATATCTAAATAATATGAAGAAAATTCTATAAAACAATATAAACTTTTTTCTCATGCAAAATTTCAATTCAAAACCATCACTAAGATAATTGTAGACATGTTGTCCATCTTAAATTCTAAAATTGCTTCATAACACCAACGATACTTCATTAGGGGCAAATATATTTATGAGTGTGTTTGAGATTACTTTAAAAGCCATTAATATTTTAGACAAGAAATCCTTTGGAGGTAGTATAGCTTTGAAAATATACATCAGAAAATCCTTTGATACTTTATATGGACATTATCTCATTAAAGTTATTGTCCAATTTGGTTTTGATCAAAAGTTTTGTTATTGGATACTTATTATTCTACACTCAGCCAAACTATCAATCATGATAAATGGAAATGCTACAAGTGTTTTTTCTTGCTCTAAAGGAGTGAGGCAAGGAGATTCTCTGTCTCCCTTAATCTTTTACATTGCTAAAGAGTCACCTAGTAGGAAGTTATTTATGTTGGTGGATTATGGTAAATTAACATGCATATCAGTTGGTAAGACAATCATTCCTAGCCACACTTTTTTTATTGATGATATTATGATATTTTGTAAAGCTACATGGGAAAATCCTCAAGTCATTAATCATCTCATTCATGAATATGGTCAAAATTATGGTCAACACATCAGTATAACTAAATATAACTAAATATAAGCTTTACGATGGAGGTATTTCTGAATCTAGGCTAAGGCACATCGCAGATATGCTTAGATTCACTCTGGTACATACACCATTTAACTATCATGGAGTTTTTATATTCAAATGAAATCCTAGATCCATATCATAGCAACTAAATTATTTTCCAAGCTAGCTACTTGGAAGAGACACATTATTTCTATGATGGGTAAGGTTTAATTGGTCTAGTCAATCATACAATACATGATTTTGTATAGTCTTAGGATTTACGAATGACCAATCAATATTCTTAACAAACTAGATTCTTGCATTATAAATTTTCTGTGTATATATAACATAGACAATAGAAAGCTTATTACTACATCTTGGAAATTTATTTTCCTAGCTTTTTTTAAAGGAGGTTTTGGTCTGAGAGATATTAAGACAATAAACAAAATTGGTTGTTTATCTCTTTGTTGGAAGTTATTGACTATAAATAACCAATAGTCTTCTAGGCTTATTAGTAAATACTCCATGAACAAAAAATCAATCATGCATTAGATTTATTCTTCAATATGGTCTGACATTGAACATTCATTTTTCTTTTCGGAGGAGTATAGTTGATGGCGGGTTGGTAATGGAAGAACATTGATTTATGCATGATAATTGGTTGGAATACAAAATTAAATATTTACACATAGTATTACCAATGGATATTCAATTTATGCAAATTGTTAAGGTCAATACAATTATTTGATACATCAATTGAAAAATTCCTCATGACTTATCCATTTGGATCCTCGAATTGTTGAAGATGTGTTTAAGATTAACTTGTCAATCAATAGTATTATTGATGATAAACTCTTTTGGAAAAGATTTGCAAATTATGGTCTATCTTTTAAACATGCATGCAATTATATGAAGAGGGATTACATTGAGCTTTCTTGGACAAAATTCATTTGACATCCCTACATATTTCATACTAAGTCATTAGTGACTTGGCGTCTAATGCATAATGTTATTACAATAGAAAACAACCTCATTAGAAGGGGGATGCATATGGTTTCAAGTTGCTATATCTACAATCATGATGTGGAAACTCTACACCACTTATTTCTTAGATGCATGTACACTTTAATTTTCTGGATTGAATAGAGCAGTTATTTGGCATAAACATCGATAGAACTAGTTACGAAATCTTATTCAAACTTTCTATTAGAAGTTAGAGCTCTCAAATTTAGAAAATGATCATGACTCTCATCATAATAATTCTTTGGAAAACTTTCCACATAAGAAATGATATCAGGTTTCAAAATGGTAACGTTGACTTTGATAAAGACATTCTTCATGTTAAATAATTGGTCTATATGGCATCAACTTCTTTCATGAGGCACATGTACTCTTCAATTCACGAGTTTACAATTGAAGTTGCATTGCCTCTGCTTCCTGGGGGGTTTATTTTGATTTCTTATCTTTTAGCTTTTGGTTTTATTTCTATCGTTATAGAGTCTCCTCACATAATTGCGTATATTAGGATTGAGTTCTTAATCCGTTTTTACGCATGCATAAATCTCCTTTTTTATTATAGCCCTAGCAATATAGTTTTATTGAATTTGTTGAGTTTTTTAATCAAGAACCACATTTGAGAATGGTTAAAGTCATGAGATGATTGGATTCTCAAAAACACTTCATGTTTTGTAAAATTTGAGATTATGTAAGTGTGATTTGAATCACACATATGCATGACTCGAATATGTATTATAGAATGTCCAATAATTATTCTCAGGATACCATGATTCAAATCACAACATCCATGACTCAAATCATAAAGTTTTGATTTGA
This sequence comes from Lathyrus oleraceus, assembly GCF_024323335.1. Taxonomy (NCBI): domain Eukaryota; kingdom Viridiplantae; phylum Streptophyta; class Magnoliopsida; order Fabales; family Fabaceae; genus Lathyrus; species Lathyrus oleraceus. The sequence goes on from NC_066583.1 coordinate 340,351,980, forward strand.
ATCACAAATTTTTTGATTCGAATCAGACACAACTTACATATTTTGGAATTTGGTTTAATAAATGTGATTCGAATTAGAGGCTTTCATGACTTTAGTCACATTACTATAATCACAAAGTTCATTTTTCTTGTTTCTTGGGTATTGATTCAAATCACTTGACCTTTTGACTTGTTTCATACTCTTTCCTTGTGATTCGAATCAAATAGAAATTTTCTCTCACTTTTGTGTTAGATCTCCAACATATATAAAACCATTTTCTCAAAAGCCATTCACAATGTTAAAAAAAATACACATCCACTTTTGATTTAAAATTCACAACACACCTGTTCTCTCAACTTTCAAAATATTTTTGAATCTTATTTTGAGTTTTGCAAACGAAATCTTTCATCTTCAACCACTTTCTTCATTCATTTTCGTTTGGATCTAGCTCTCATCTTAAGGTGTGGGATATGTGAGAAGGATTGTTATTGTGGTTCATGTTCACTTGAAGATTTCTTGAGGATTTTAGGGGGTTTTAAATTGTGTGTGTGGTTATTGTCGGGGTTGACAAATCTAGCAAAAAAGAATTAGGTTATTCTCTCAAAAGTTACTTTTATTAGTGTTGTGCGAGATCCTACAGAAAAGTGAGAATTCTTCTCAATCTTTAGACAAAACAAGGCTCAAGATACTGGTAAGATCGAGTAAATATCGTTGCAGAATGGAGACATGGAGTAACAATTCTTTGAGCTGGAAGATTAAAGTCGACTTCTAGTATAAATTTCACAAGGATTCAATGTCACATATTGTGTACAAGTCAACAAGGATTCTGATAGAAGAATTTATATTTTCAACATTATTCAGATTATTATTGTACTGAACATCTCTGTAATATTTGTCAAAATCATCGTGGAATAACAACAAAATTTCAATGGACAATCAATGGAGAGTGGAGTAGGCATAATGAGGATGAATTGTCTAACAACTATACATTATGCCTACTCCACTCTCCATTGATTGTCCATTGAAATTTTGTTGTTATTCCACTATGATTTTGAAAAATATTACAGAGATGTTCAGTACAATAACAATCTGAATAATGTTGAAAATATAAATTCTTCGATCAGAATCCTTGTTGTGACTTGTACATAATATGTGACATTGAATCCTTGTGAAATTTGTACTAGAAATCGACTTTAATCTTCCATCTCCAAGAATTGTTACTCCAAGTCTCCATTCTGCAACGATATTTACTCGGTCCTTTTTAAAATAAACAAATTTTTTAATCAATCAATTTTTAAGGAAGTTTATTCACCCCCTATAGATCGTTGCATTCTTGTATTCTTGTAATTTAATTTGTTGCCAATGTTTTAAAATAAACGTGTTGTTGCTTAGGTTGATGTGGTAATCCTTAAGCAGTAGTAGTTTTGGTGGAGCGATTGATTTAGTATGAATGTTTGTGTGGGGTAAAAATATTTTTTTGTCGTGATGTTTTGAAATATATTTTTGTCCCAGATGTTATTTGTATGTATTGGTATATATATATATATATATATATATATATATATATATATATATATATATATATATATATATATATATATATATATATATATATATATATATATATATATATATATATATATATATATATATATATATATATATATATATATATGATAGGTTGGTGGCTAGTGTTTGTTGCTTGAAAGATTGATAAAAATCTTTGGGTTGTTGTTGGTAGAAAGGGTTATACTCTTGGCTTCGTGAATGTGTGTGTGTGACATGTATTCTTTTTGGGTGTTAATGAAAGGTTGTGGTGTGGTTTGGTGATTTTATGGTATTGGAATATGGGTGTATGTTCGTTGTTAGATGTGTTGGACATTTGAAGACAATGCTTGTTCATGCGAGTTAACTAACAATCTACATTCTGACACATAGTCAGTTGTAACCAATTTATACCATTCCATATATTTAGAACTTAGTTTACATTTAGTTGGCATGAAATAGTCGGCCATGACAAAGATGCGGAAGTTCCTCCATTGAAGACACTCTGCCTTGTTGACATTTTTCCAATTGTCAAATGCCCATTGGTCTGACACTTTACTTTTTGTGTTTATCATTGAAGCACCTTAGTGTATTTAGAATATTATGATGAATGTCAAACTGTAGTTTAATTCAATCACTATGGTGCATATCTACAATAGAGAACCTAATAATTGGAGTTGTTGAAGTCCAGATGGTTGCAACATCATCATCCCTTGGATATGCATATTGTATAGCCAGATGTAACCTCTAGATAAACTAATGCATAAAATCTATTTATTAGTTTACTAAAAGTTAATATCAAAATATATTAATTAATGAGTAGTTTAGTGATCATAAATGAAATTACTTTGCTCTCCTAGAGTTTACTGGTTAGGATTTCACTACTTATCTTATTAATTTTATCATTTTTAATAATTTAGTCTCCTCTCAATTAGATCATTACACATCCTCATAATTGAGTGTTTCTCATTAAATCATATTTTACATGCATAAATTAAACCATTTTCCTAAAAGTCGATGCAAAATGATTCAAATCAATAAATCAAAAACATGAATTGAGAAACTCATATTTGCATGGTTTAAGTCAGACAAATCTTAGATTTGATCAAGAACTTTTTGATTTCTCAAATTTTTAATTATGGAAGATAGATTTGGATAAATGAATAGTGTACTCAAATCATGAACTAATTGAATAAATCATGATTTTCCTCTGTCAGATTAATTTAAATCACAAGATTCACTGATTCGAATAAAGTGTGAGCGTGATTTGAATCACATGAAAGGCTGATTCAAATCATGCCTGAGATTCAATTTTTGGATTTCTCTTCTGGTTGTATGATTCGAATCAAGGATATTTTTTACTCGAATACTTAATCGAATCAAATGTGCAAAATACATGTTTTATGTTCTTGACTCAAATTATTTTCTCATTAAACTCGAATCACAATCTTTGCTCTATACTCGAATCAAAAGGAAAATTTTACTCTTTTTTCATGCATTAACTTAAACACATACATGAACCAAAATTTATCTCCCAGGCTCATAACTTTTGAATGACTTAGAAACAAGTTTTCATACAAACACATTCATTCATAATTTTGAAGAAAAAAAAACTTGAGTATTGTGAATCACACAAAATATCTCTCTTTTGCTCTCTCTCTCTCTCTCTCTCTCTCTCTCTCTCTCTCTCTCTCTTTATCCCCCCCTCTCTCTAATAAAAATTGAAGAGTAAATTTTTGTTGCTCTGGTTTTGTGAGTTCTTGAGCATTGTTATGTGAAATTACATTTTAAATCATTCATCTTCAACCTCTAGCATATCACCATTATTGAATGGTTACTTCTCAACTCCGAGGAAGTGTGAGATCTAGTGAGAGGAGGGTCATTAGGCGCTGACTTTTTGTGAAGTTTGAGTTTTAAATGTGGTTATGTATCTGGGATTAATAATCCAGCAAAGGAAAAATAAGGGTTTTATTTTCCATTGAAGTAGATTTGAGTGAAAATAGCTAAAGACGAAGTTGGGAGTTTTTGGTTCTTTCAGTGGGATCAAGAGCTCAAATAAGTGACTTCCCATAAGGTTGAGTGAAGACTTGTACAAACAGAAGCTTGAAGCAGATTTCTATATGGGAATGCGATCTGTTGCAAAATCAAGTGAAGATCTCGCTTATAGAGATTTATGAGTAATGGTAGGTATGAGATATGTTCACTCATCTAATTCTTCTTTCTGGTGATTACAACTATTTTTTACTCGTAATATTAGATTGATTGATTAATAAGGTTTAATTTATACATATCGTATAACTTTTTTTGGTTAATTGACACATTGATTATTTAGTGTATTCATCATTCATCATTATTGTATTTTTTGATTATATTGCAATTCATGAGATCTATCCAAACACATATTTTATAAAATTCCGCTACCATACTTTTTGTAAAAAAACCTTATTTTTAAGAAAACATTTTTAAATTAGTTTTAAGGGAAAGGACTATTCAACTCCCTTCTAAACCATTATGCACTCATATTCTCCCCTAACAATTGGCATCAAAAATTATGCTTTTGGTCATGCCTCGTGACTTAAAAGATTGGGAATATGGAAAAGGAAGATCCGAAGGATGTGTATAATATAGTTCTCACATTCAAGGGAAAAAATTATGCATACTTAAAAGATAATATGTATGTTCCCTTAATGTCAGTAGATAAAATGTTTTGTGTTGCTAATGAAGACAATCCTTTTGCTTTAAAAAGAATTATCAACTGAATTTAAACTATAAAAACCCCAAAGGATCGGGATGATGAAGAATATAAAAAGGTTTCTTATGACCATACAGCTAGGAATATACTGTTTTCTACCTTATGTGTAAATGTATATTGCTCGATTTTGCATAACAAGACTGCTCAAACAATGTGGAACACATTTCAAATACTCAATGAGGGTACTGAAGGTGTGAATAAATCTAAGATTAACACGTTGATATAAGAATATGACTTTTTTTGTATGGACCCCGATGAAATCGTGGAATCCATGTAGATGCTCTTTATTCATATAATCAACAAGTTAAAGAATTTAGGGGGAAATTATCTAATCATGATTATGATAAAAAAAAGTGTTAAGGTCTATGTGTAAGAAATGACAACCAAAAGTAACAACCATAAAAGAGTCACATGACTTGAAGACTTCAGATGTATTAACAATGTTTGAAAAGCTTACCGAAAACAAGCACGGGTTAAAGAAACTCGAAGCAAGCGAAATTAACATGAAAACAAAAGAAAAAGTTAGAGAGAATAAGAGAAGTATCTCCTTGAAGGTCTCCACTCTCGAGGCAAAGGTAGAGGAAGATGATAATAATATCAATGATTTTTCTAAACAATAAGAAATGAGTTTGTTTGTTAAACACTACAATAAGTACATTAAGAAAAAACACCTCAAGCATAAACTTGAAAAACTTCACAAATTATCATCCACAAAAGAAGATGAAAGACAAAAAGAAGGAAGACACAAAAGTGACCTACTATGAGTGTGGTAAATCCCAACATTTCAAGATTGATTATCTAAGTTTAAATAAGAGCGAGAATTGTTAAATGTGTAATTCTTCGTGTTTATCCTATTTGTAAAGTATAGGATTTGATTGAGTCGAAGTTGAATATGATCGATAGAGTAATATTCAGATATGCATGTATTCGACAGAAGGTCGAATACAACTTATAGGAGAAGAAGATGCACAAATTCAACAAAGATTCGAATACAGCTTGTCGAAGTTGAAGTAGCCAGTATTCGACATAATGGAATAACAACTTATTGAAGTTAGTTAGTCAGTTTTAGATTGCTTGATATTTAAGCAATCTCATTATAAATAGGAAGGTATCCTACATTTATAAATATGTACAGTTTTCATTCAATTCAATACATTCTTCTTCCCTTCTCCAAAACCCTGATTTCTCTCTCTGTCTCTCTCTCTCTCTACCAGAGTAGTAGAGGATTGATGATGAACCAAAGAAGATATGAAAGTGAGATACTCAAAAGATTTGAGATGGATGAATGTAATGCAGCTTCGACACCAGATGATATAAGATTGTAGTTGATAAATGATCCATACAAAGTTGAAGTCGATCCAACTTAGTATAGAAGACTCGTTGGATGATTAAGATACCATTCTCGCACAAGGCCTGATCTAACATACAATGTAGGTATCGTGAGTAGGTTCATGCAAAGGCCAAAAGTATCACACTTTGCAGCCACACAGAGGAGACTAAGGCATCTCAAAGGAACTCTCAACTATGGAATTGTGTTTCCCGAAACAGATGAATAAAAGGAATGCAAACTAGTGGATTACAATGACTCAAGTTGGTGTGTTGATTCTGAGGATATAAAATCCATAAATGGTTATGTGTTTATGCTAGATGGTTCACCAGTTGCTTAAAGCTAAAGAAAAGAGCCATTTATAACTGCCTCTCTTTGTGAATATCAAGCAACATGGATGGTGAATCTGATCGAAGAGATTATAGATGAAAGCCATGAAGCAATGATCATGAAAATCGACAACATGTATGTTATCAATTTGGCCATGAATTTGATAGCACATGGCAGAAGCAACCACATTGAGATGATATTCCATTATCTTCGAAAGCAAGTATCAAATGGAAAGGTGAACTTGGAGCACTGCAGAATCGAGAATCAGACTCCAGATATTATAGTGAAGATTGTATAGGTGGAATTGTTCAAAATATTGAGAACTATGATGAATGTAGATAACTTAGACACCATGAGTTATGTGGTATGTTAAATGTGTAATTGTTTGTGTTAAACATGTTTGTAAAGTATAATATTCGATTGAGTCGAAGTCAAATATGATCGATAGAGTAATAGTCTGATATGCATGTATTAGACATAAGGTTGAATACATATTATAGGAGAAGGAGATGTAGATATTCAACAGAGAGTCAAATACAGCTAGTCAAAGTTGGAGTAGCCAGTATTCGACATAGTGGAATAACAAATTGTTGAAGTTAGTTAGTCAGTTTGAGATTGCTTAATGTGTAAGCAATCTCATTATAAATAGGTAGATACCCTACATTTATAAATATGTACAATTTTCATTCAATTCAATACATTCTTATTCCCTTTTACAAAACCCTAATTTTTATATCTCTTCTCTTTCTCTCTAAAATTACCTCCTTTCTTCAAATATTTGTGCGGAAGAATCGTCTTACAACAAGGTATGATTTAATCACTTGAGTAAATTGTGAGGAAAAAGAATCTTGAATCAATTGAGAAAGCGATTAAATCTTGTTCTATCAAGATCTATTCCAATAAGAATAAGAATGAGTTCTACAATAAGAAAGGGAAGAACACCAAATGTCATAAAGCTTACATAGCTTGGGAAGAAAAAGGTGAAGAGTCTTCGTCCTCTAGCTTAAGTTAAGATGATAATGGATTTTCTCATTTATACTTAATGGCGTGTCACAAAGAAAAAGACTTGAAGGTAAGTAATTTAGACTCACATTATAAACCTTTATATGATAAACTGTCTAAAGCATTTTGAGAAATGCATGCTGATGCTCTAAATTCTTTAACAAGATCTCTCTACAATTTTACAACTTGAGAGAGAAATTTTAAATCTTAATACTACTTTAGAATCCTTGAAAGAGGAAGATGCATCTCTAGTAAATGAGCAACTATGTATATTCAGTACTTTAGAAGAAAAGGTATATCTAGGAGAATGTGATACTTTCCTATTTTGAATCCTGAAATTAAAAACTTAAAGGGAAAATTAGCACATATCATTAAATCACATATCGTTCTTTCTATTAATTTAAGTTTTGAAAAGGAAAATGCCTATTTCACTAAAAGTAATAGAAAAAGCAATTCTACTAAAGTAGTTTGTCATTATTGTAACAAGAAAGGTCATATTAGCCCCTATATAACATTAGGAACGTAAAAGTACCTAATGGTTTCATGTCATGGACTCCTAAGTTCCCTAGTACTAACTCTCAAGGACCCAATGCGAGTTTGTGACCTAAATTGCCTTGTTAATCTTCTTACAGGAATGTTTGGGGATGCGTATATGCTCATCGATTTTGTGCATAAAAAACAAGGTTACGTCATGTACATAGATATCAATCAAGGTAAAATATTAGGTGAAAGTATTATAGAAAAATCTCTCCACAATCACTGCTGATAATGTGTTATTAGTTAAAGGGCTTAAACATAATCTCTTGAGCATTATTAACTTGTACGACAAAGGGTTTTCTATAATTTTTGGTACCGTAAGTTATATGATTAAGCATGAATAAAATTAGAAATTGGTATTTAAGGGTTCTAGAGTTGAAAACGTTCATATGCTTAGCTTAGACGATGTATCAAAAAGTGGTACAAATATCACAATTATCTGATATATCCGAATGTATTGATGGACACGTTGTAAAATTGTCAAATAGTGAAAGAATATAAAATTCCAATGGTTCACCATTAGAGATTGGATTAGGTGCAAGCGAGTTTGAACGCGTTAAACTAGTATAAATACTAGTGCACTCTCCTCTATCTATATCTCTTTAAAATTTCTTGTATAGTTTTATGTGCTTAGGTTTTATCATTTTCTAGAATCCCATGTGGCTAGGTTTTTATCTGCTTATAGTGATTTATGTGTAAGTGTAGGCCTGAGATAGATTCAGTAATCGAATTCTTCTTTTTGGTTATTATAACTTTTTGTAAGTTGTAATATTAGATTGATTGATTAATAAGATTCAATTTAGAGACTTTGTACAAATTGAATTTTGTTAATTGACACATTGATTGTTTAGCGTCTTCATCATTCATCATTTTTTTCTTCGGATTATAATGTGATTCATGAGATCTATCTAAACACATATTGTATAAAATTATGTTGCCACGCTCTTTTTTAAAATCTCTTATTTAAAAAAATATTTTTAAATTAGTTTTAGCATAAAGGTATATTTAAACCCCCTATAGAACATTATACACACATATTCCCCTAATACATTGTTTGGTTCTAGGTGATATATGAATGACCGATAAGCCACGACATAACAATGAGGTCATTTTTTGTTATCCATCCCATAAGTGGATCACCTAAAAAAATAAAAAATAAAAATTACTATGTTGAAGTAAATATTATAAATTAAATAAATGTATATATTTACCTAGGTAGAAATTTACTTTGTTGAGTACGGGAAGCAAAAAATATGAAGAGTTATTAGCGCTAGGGAAGGAATTCTCGACCATCCCCATGTCTATATTGTGAGGAATAAGGCAATTGAACATATATACGGTAACTGGGAAACTTCATAGAATGAAATTCGACATTATTTATTGGCACTTCAGAAATACGTTCTTGGTATAGTGGTAGTAATGGAGACATTACATATATGATGACACTTGTGTTGATGGAACTAAAATGTTCCACTGGCTCTTATAGGTATTTTAACCATGCAATTGAGGTCTTTCATATTTCAAACCTATAGTTCAAATTGATGGAACATGGTTATATGGTAAGTATAAAGGAAATTTACTAATGAAAATAGTACAATATGGTAACAATAATATTTTCCTGACTACTTTTATTCTGGTGGATGGTGAGACTAGTGGTGGTCGGAGTTTATTTCTTAAGAATTTGAGAATGCATATGACTTTGCAGGCTAACCTTTGCTTTATTTTAGACACGACTGCATCTATTGAGAGTGCCTACTATAAACCAAAAAACGATTAGCAAAATCCTCCTTCTACACATGTCTATTGCATAAGACACATTGCTTAAAACTTCATGTGGAAAATAAAATGTAAAAGTCTTCGTAATAAAGTTGTAAGCATGTGTACGTATCTCTATTTTCCATTTCACCCATAACCTACGATTAAATTTATACAGTGAAATAAACTTTGTTTACAATGCAAGGCATGCTTTAAACCATCCATCATTTAGACATTATTGTAAGGAAATAATATTTTAAATGAACAAGCTTTAAGGTGGGTGGATAACATTCCAATGAAGAAGTGGAAGATGACAATTGACGAGGGTCGGAAATCTAGTCACATGACAACAAACCTTGTTGAATCAATGAACTTTGTCTTTTAAGGAAATCAGAACCTACCCATCATAACATTGGTGAATGCGACCTATTATAGGCTGAGAGACCTATTAGCCAATAGAGATTCAAAATGAAGTTCACTGTTAGAATCAGGCTAATTATTCATTGAAAATTGCATGAAGGCGGTGAAGGTTGAAATTGGAAAATCGCACACACATATGGTAAGAAGATTTGATAGTAAAAACTTTTGTTTCAGTGTCCAAAAGGTAATGAACCCCAATGAGGGATGGCTAATGGGACATTAATGCGTCGACCTACAAAAATGTTGGTGCGACTGTGAAAATTTTCAAGTTTTTTGCGCCATGCTCACATGTCATAGCAGCATGTTCTAGTGTTCTCCATAATGTTTTTGTGCATCTGTCGGTCGTTTACAAGATCGTAAGCCTGTTCGATATCTATAACAAAATCTTCCCACTTGTTGCCAACAACAAATATTAGTATACATATCAAATTGATGTGATTTTCAATAATGAAAATATGGCAGTAAGAAAAAAGCCACCCTAACAACACACGTATTAGAACTGAAAGGGACATCATTGCTAAATTGCAAAGGAAATATGGATTATGTCATCTAACTGGTCATACACGAATATGTTGTCTCAATGTTGGAATCAATTCTAATTAAAAATTCATTTTGTTGTTACATTACTTGCAAACTTTATATTATATAAAGAACAACTCCATACTACAACACATCATGGCAGTAACATAAAAAAATTAAAGTCATAACACTGCTTAAATAATCTAATACACTATAACAATCAAAATAATTTCAACTCCACCATTTACAATGTTCAATAGCACACATGACACATATATATAATGTTTAACTACCTATTAGTAATATTGGATATCGTCATTGTCATCATCAGTTGATATGTATGAAATAAGTTTGTCTATTTTTCTAACCTTTATTTCCTCTCCATTTAGTTGTTCCCTTAACTAATAGGTCAATCATGCCATAAACTACTCAGTAGCACACATGTTGGAACAAATGAACAAACAAACTGGGAAGAAAATGAGGGAATGCGTGCAAATATGAATCATAATACACCTCTATTTATATAAAATTTTCCACATGTAGGCTCTAATACAATAGACGACCATTGTTAAAATATATTATAAAATAATATATAAGAATTAAATATCATATAAATAATAAAATGTTAAAAAAATGAAACATATGCATGTTATAAGGCTATTATCGTCTCTTATTAAAATAAGGAGAGAATGTCAATAACATTTGGACCTCCTTTAAAACTTATACAGGGGAACTAATTACATTAAAATATTCTCTTAAAATAAAGAGGGACACTAATTGCAGCAGAGCCTCATTTACTAAAAAAATTGTCTGAAATTGGGGGTAGTTTGGGTTAATGTGGAAAAGTGGGATAATTTGGATATTGAGTCGGAAAAGGTGGGTATTGTAATAAAAAATTATGGTATTACACCCTTATATTATTGAGATGAATATTTTATAATTTGGTTTGCTAAACATTTGGATTGAGAACTGATATGTTTGTGTATTGGTTTGATCCCGCTTAAGTTGCAACCTCATTGATTTGGATTGAGCTCAAAATGAATTAGGGTGAACAAATTTAATCAAAGTTTGTTCAATCATATTTTTGCATTTATTTTTTGTTTTTGTAATATTTTAATTTGTTTATTTGTCATATAATTTGATCACAATTAAATCGATAAATTATAATTTAAATGTCTTATCGATTTGATCTTCAATCCCATTTTCTTATAAATGATTTTGATACCTATCAATCATGTTTATATTTAACATTATACAGAAAAAGCTATCTAGTTCATCAAATTTTAATATATCTTTTCTCAAAATAAAATTGTCATCAACTTAGTCATAATTGAACTTCATTGTTCAGATTAACCATATGATTGCTGAGAATTCTTGGTAAAGAACATGAAGAGAGAGAGAATCACTATCAGAACTACTAGTGCTCTCATAACTTCCAAATACCTAAATTTATAACTAGTTGCACTATCTAACCATTCCTTAATGATCCAAAGCCTTACCACTCTCATCTAAATCCTAACAATCTCCATTAAAGAAAAAAGAAATAGAAGAGTAGCAAATCCATACATGTAAACAAGGTAGGGAGCTTAAGTTAGGAAAAATGGAAAACAAATGTGTTCCACACTTGAAGAATTATGAGAGAATGGATGGAAGATTTATACATGTAAAAAGTTTCTTGGTAAGAATTGAACCCCTTTTTATAGGGATTGAAAGTCCAACCTTAGATAAAATCAACGACCTCCTACTAGGTACCCCAAGTCCCCAACAGTTGAAAAAGATTTCACACGCCCTTGACACGTGTAAGGGATTAAGGCCAATTTACCTTCCCAAAAATATTGTCTCTTTAGTTGAATATGATTTTTCCACACTATGCAAAGATTTAAGTCGAAAGACACAATTTATAATAGATGCGCTCAATGCTACTTTTGAAATCTTTTTAAAATTTAAGTAGGAGATTTTTGGAACAAATGGATAAGTGTGTTATTAAGAATGCGTATAGTTGTGAATTAAAATATATATATTAAAGTTAAACATAGAAGAACTTATGAAATTCGCAAGTGTTTGTAATACAAGTAGTCTTATTGGATTGTTTCTCCGGGGGAATAAAGTTTTTGCAAACATAGTTAGAATATACACGAATTTAACACCACATGTGTGTTGCCACCGTAAGTTTGACTGGCTAAGTCGGGTTGGGCTTGTGTCTTGGTGTTAGATAGATTTTTTTGGAACCTAAAATTTAATTTTAATAAAAAATAAATAAAAGTATGATTTTTTAACATGTCATATGTTTTGCTTATGTCAGAGTCTGCATGACACACATCTTTGCGCATTTGGCACATGGCAGCATGTGCTAACACTTGTCTTGTTACACCTTAGCGTTCCAACGCCCTCCCAACTTGTTTGTTCATCTGGGTGTTTATTTATTAATGATAAAATGATCTCATCCGTTCGATATTAAATTGTTTTCACTATTAATAGAGAGATTACTCAAATTCTATATTCACACCAAACATGAAATATTTTCGTTTATCCCCCTTCTTCGTCTCCCACTCATCGAGTTTTCCGAGTCTCCTCTCTCTTTTCTACTCGTAAAGATTTTCGAGCCTCTTTCATCTCTTTTGGAAAAATTATTTTCAAAAATTTCTCTTTGGAGAGTCAAGTAGACTTAGTACCTTATTTTATAGGGATATATGTATCATATTTGAGGGTGTATTTCTAAAATGACTCTTGTAGTACATTAGGATACTAATACAATATATATGAGTTATTTTATCCGAAAGACTTTGTGGTTATAGTATTTGATTAAACTCCATTCTCGACAAGGGGGATTCGTCTGGGTCAAATTTGTATGTTATAGTCGAAGTCTGTTCAAGCATGCAGTAGTCAAAGATGTGTGTTATAGTCGAAGTATGTTCAAGCATGTTGTAGTCGAAGTTTGCTCAAGAATGCAGTGGTATAAGTTAGTTATGTATTATGGTTTGTAATATCTATGTATGCCATGTATGCTGTTATCATCATACATAACATACATATATTAGTAGTCTATAAATATATTGGTTCTCCCACTTGTTAGAGGAGAGTGTTGGTTGTTATTATTCACTTATAATCTTTTAGCCCTAATTGAGAAAGTGAATAGAAAAATGGTTATAACCATTTTTTTTCTTCTTCTTCCTTCTTCTCTCTCTATTGAACCATTTATTGGTTGTTCAAAAAACTATCTCTTTCTCACAAATTTACATCGTTAATTGGTATCGTTTGTTACAACAAACTGATGTGGTGAGAGTGGAACAAGATACCATCAACGAAGTATGAGATTGAGAAATTCACCGGTGTGAATGATTTTGTATTATGGCGCTTGAAAATGCAAGCTCTTCTTGTTCAACAGGGTTTCTTAGAAGCATTGAAGGGATCATAAAGAATGGATGATGCCCTAGCAGAGAACAACAATCTAGAAGCTAACATTATAGACATGCACGAAAATATAGATTTAGTAGATGAACTTAACAATGTAGATGAAGTTAACAACTCAGACAATGATGAAAATACAAATAATGGTTATTAATAGAAGAACTTGATAATGTAGACATCACTAAAAATATACGTGATCTAAGTCAGTGGATAAATATTAGTATCAATTTGAGAGATTTATTAGTAGAAAAAGATCCCCTTAAAGTTATCAATATAGATTTTCCTACGGATGAATCCTCAAGACATTTTCTTCCTCGTTTTATAGTAAAAAATTATCAAATAGAGAAAAACGTGAAAGAAGATAGCTAATATATTCTCAAGGTTTGGAGAAAGTATTTTATTTTTATTCTAAATTGTTTAATATTATTTCTAATACAAGCAAATTAGCAAGTTGTGGTATTAAGGATTGGAAAAATATGAGTTCTAAGTTGAGGAGTCATGAGACAAGTAATGCATACATTGTTAATATGATTGAAAATGATACGGTTTTTGCAAAAGAAATTGCTTTTGAAATGAATATAAAACCAAAAATTTGTGAAAGACGGGTTATTCGTAGAAAGAAATAATTTGATGAGATTATTAACAATGAAGTTGTAACATCTCCTAAAGAATCATTTAAAACTGACTACTTATATATAATATATCAAGTAAACACTTCATTTTAAAGTAGATTCGAACAATTTAAAATATATAGTGATGTTTTTGGTTTCCTACTTAGTATTGAGATGTTAAAATCCATTGAACTTTAAAATTTAAAAGAGAATTGTTCTAATCTTGAATGATCATTAAAATATAATGACAAGACCGATATTGATGAATTAGATTTATTTATGGAACTACAAGTTTCAAAATGAAAATGCCTCTGTTTTTTATTATAAGTCGTTTTGGACTTTTCACACATATTAAGAAAAATAATTATTATTGTATAATGAGAAATTATGAACATTTTTACAAAATTGTCTTTCATTGATGACTTGAGTAAGATAAATTTACATAATTGAAATGAGAGAAAATAATAAAATTTTAAGAGTATAATAAGAAAAATAACATTAATTATTTATTGGTAATGTAAAGTGACTTATATTATGGTACAATTTTTTTTCTAAAATGATTTATAATAAAAAACGAAGGGAATAATAAAAATAGAAAATGATACACCAATTGATGTATTTACTTATATAAAAGATATGATTCTTTTCTAAATATGTGTATTGTTTATATAATAATATTAACCATTCTTATAATTGTTGTATCTGCGGAGATTTTTTTTCAAAATTAAAGTTAATAAAATCTTATTTATGATCAACAATATTTAAAAAAAGGATTGACTTTATTATTAATTAAAAAAGAAATACTAAATAAAATCAATTATAATAATTTAATAAATAATTTTACATCTCAAAAAAATTATAAAATAAAATTTTAAATATAAACTATTTTAATTTAATAAGCCTCATTTTAAGATCTGCCTTAGACCTGAATATATACCTGAATATATGTTATGTTGAGTCGTCCCTAAAGATGAACTATCTCACCCATTCATTTAATTGCATATTAATTAAGTTATTTCATCTATTTATTTAACTTAACTATCATATATCATATATAAGTTGAATTACCTTATTCATTCATATATTTTTATATTTTATTGTAAATTGATTTTATATAAAAGTGATCCATTTTCTATATAAAAAAAGACTCACTGGATTTAAAAAAAAAACATTGGATAGATCATTCATTTATCTTTATTAAATGGATCAGTTTTATTGTATGGTGATTGGATTCATTTATGTCACAAGCAGCTTCGTGTTCATTGTAGCTATGCAATGATCTAATGAATCTATGACCACTCTTTCATAATGTAAGTAATCTTAATGTAACTCACTATTTTGGTCAATAAAAAACTAAATCGATGGAGTCCCATAAAATTAACTCTCAGCCAGCCTATCATCTTAATACCAAACGACAGTGTAGTCAGTAATGTAAGAGTTAATATAATAAGAAAATATTTTATTTATTTATTGAAGAATTAATATATCTATATTACATATAGTTTAAATATATTCATCTTTTAATAAATTTAAAACTTTTATACTACATTCCCTCTATTTTAAAATGACTGTTTTTTAATATATATATATATATATATATATATATATATATATATATATATATATATATATATATATATATATATATATTAAGAAATGCAACAATATTTTTATAAAATGTTAAATTTTTATTAAATTAATTTTATTAATATGTTGGAAGTAGTGTAGAAATAATAATTAAAAAATATAATTAGCAAACTAACAATAATTTTTATATTAAAAATAAATATAATAATCATTTTAAAATAATTTTTATTTGTTAAAACAACCTTCATTGTGAAAAGAAAAAGTATTAATGATTAAGAGAGTTATGATTTTCCATATTTGGCAGTGCATTGAGTGTGAATCTGTGTGAATCCTTTATTTAAATGTCAAATATTTCTATAAAATCTCTGTGATGTCAGAGTAACCAATTCATTAGTCAAGGGTTGCTATACCAATGCAATGGAATACTGCACCCAAATTAAGAAAAACTCAACATTTGTTCACATGATGAGTGAGGAAAAAGAAGAAGGACATGAATTGTTCAATGTTGGATCAGTCACAACATGGCATGTGGTTTAGTTCTGTTTTTTTCATCTAGGATCCTTCTTCCCTCCCACTTTTTATCTTGCTACAACCATGTGAAACTTTTCAGTGTCCACCCACTATGTTAGTGGATCAAAACCTTTACTTTAGCTTTTGGAAGCCATTGATGTTGTATAGTTCCAAGCATGTCTTGTTCTTTGATCCGGTTATAATTGCATATAGCATATGTGGTCCAAGTGGTCACATGATATGTAAGACACTTTCATCCATTAAGATTAATGAAATTGCATAATGATATTTAAAATTATAAAGTTTTAATCACTTTCAAAGTTGTTTGTTTAATTTTGTAAAACTATTTTTAATGTTTTGAAATTTCAAAATAATAAAACTAATTTAATTATATCATTTTAAAATTATTTTTGAAAACAATTTCAGACTAGCTTTAAGCCCAAAAACGGAGATACTCAATTACAAGAAGACTCAATTTAAAGGTATATATTCTTAGTTGTCGCAGGTCAAGGGGTCTCGCACCTAACCTTTGACCTTATATGATTGGTTGTTGTCAGATTTAACTCAAATGATCCTCCGCATTCCACACCAGGTGATTCAAGATGGTTTTAGCCGCATTCCATTATATAAAACTCACCACACGTTAAGATCAAGTACTATATTCATCCTCAAACTTAGATTACTTCTCATTCATTCACTGACTTGAGAGTTGTAGTGTTAACAATGTTGATCAATCCTACTCTATCGTACCCAAAGCACACTCCAGCACACCTAAGTCACATCACACTTCGTCATCAATTATTTTTGGTTCCTGAACCAAACAATGACACGTTTGTGGGAATCGACTTGTGATTCTCACGAATTTCCACGATTAGATCCTTATGGCTAAAAAATTAACAGATCACTACATCGATCTTGCTCGAAAGAAGACGCTGATGTTTTATCCATCTATTAAAGTCACCACATGCTCTTACATCATCATCTCTCTAATCAACATTGGACCATTTGACAAAGGAAATTAAACAAAAAATAATTTGGCGCGAATCATTTCAAAATCAGCAGTGGCAATTAGAAGGCATAAAGACATACCCATATACGAATATGAGATAATGAGAAGGTGAACGAGATTCCCAAAGCGATGTTTTTGTTGGTCGTAACTGCCAATATAGCGAACCATTTGGTATCAGGGATCTTTATTGATGACAAGAGTTCTTGTGATGTCATGTACATCAACATCTTTACAAAGTTAGGGTTACACGATCGAGATCTCATACCGTATGAAGGAAGAACCCTACAGGCGTTCAACGACTCCACCAATCGCTCATGTAGTGTCGTGGAATTACCAATTTTTTGGTGAAATGGAGGATGAAAGAAATGTGAATGTGTATTTCTTGGTGATTCCTTTTAGGATCGTCAACAACTTCATCTTAGGGAGAGCTTTCCTCATAGCGTTAGATGATTGGCTTCTACATTCCACCTGAAGATGAAGTATTACAACGACTGTGGGAAAAGAGTCGTCATTCCTTATAATCTATGTTGAGCTCGTCTAATATACGACAATACTAAAGAACACCTGTGTGACCACACTCATCTTCAAGAAGGAAAGAAAGAATACTCTTACACCATCCATCAACGCTATTGAACTTGATGTACAAGAAGATAAAACCCTATAATACATCACAACATGAGGCTCAATTTAGAGAAATGCACCTTCAAGCCAACAAATTATTGGGCTTATATATGATGGAGAGAGACATAAAGGCCAACCCAGATAAATGTGAAACAGAGAATAAGATGGAAGTTCCAACCACAAAAAAAGAGGTGATGAAGTTGAATGGGATGTTCACAACCTTGAAAAGATTCATTTCAAGGCCAACTCAACACACACTGCCATTTTGTTTGGACCCCAGAATGTGAACATGAATTTGAGTAACTTAAAACAGTCTTATAGAGCCCAAAAGACTTTGTATTTAAAGCATTGGTCAGACCAGAAACATGTTACCATAAGATAAAGAGGGCATCATTGGAATTATTGTGTGCCTCCAGAAAGCTACGACTTTATCACGACGTGAAAAATGACCACGGGCGTTCGATCGCTCTAGATGATAACAGAGTTGCCACCGAAGTTTATTTATTCCAAAAGGAAAGAGAAAATATCGATGGAACCCTTAAAATAAAAATAAAATGGTTGTCGCAATCAAATTCGGGTTCAGGAGTCGGTTATGCAAGGGGAATGTATTAACACCTTTCACATACGTTGTATCCAACGAGAACCATTTAGTTAGATTTGCGAATAGAATGTTAGCTTATCTTATTTGTTTTATTCTAGTTATTAAAAGTTTAAAAGGAAAAAGAAAACGCCACAAAAAAGTTTTTATTAGGATGCTTGACAAGATTGCGAGTCTTGCTCCTACGTATCCACAGGTACGATGAGGAATTCAAAGCTACGTAGTTCTGGGCAAGACAAAGATGTTTTTGGATGTTTTGCTATAGTGCTTGACGAGATATTAAATATTCCTACATATCCCCAGGTGCGATGGGGAACTCAAAGTTACGTAGTTCTTGATAGAAAACCACGTATTTGTTGGTTGATTTTAGTGAACAAATGTTTAGGTCGCATTCTAGAAATTAAACGTTTGTTTTTATGCTTGCAATGGAGGCTTAAGTGTTTCTTTGCATCGCGATATAATGGATAAGACATTTTTCATTTGTAAAAAGTTTTTCAATCGCATAGGGACGAGAAAAGATATTTTGATGTGTTAAATTGTTTTTAGAAGGATGATGAATGCTCAGTAAAACCAAGATGTATACCTCTAGGCCAATTATTCAAGGTTTTACGGAGTGCGTACCCCAAAGTATTTTTCATCCGAAGTATTTATGAAAAGTTATTTGCGGAATACGAATGTTCGATAAGACCGAGACGTGTTCCTCAGGGCCAATTATTCGAGGGTTCAAGGAGTGTAAACCCAAATGTTCTTTTTCATCCTAATTTGATTAAGTGTTTTGTAACGGAAGAAGAATACTCGGTAAGACCGAGACGTGTGCCTCAGAGTCGATTATTCAAGGTTTCAAGGAGTGTGTACCCTAATGTGCATTTTCTTTTGATTTTAATAAGAAAAAGATTTTCAAAGCGCTTAAGTTTGAAAAGAACTTGATAGCGATCAAGCGGTTTGGTTCACGTTTGAAAATAGTTTGATTTTCAGGAAAAGGTTTCCTGAGTTCAATTTTAAAAATGTTTGATATTGATCAAGGTTTTATTTGAAAAAATGCTTGATTTTATTTATTAAAACTATTTTTTATTAACCAAAATAATAAATAAAATAAAAATAATCAAAGAAAAAAACAAGTGGGAGATGGGATGCAAGTAATTGTGGGGTGTGTGCTAAATAAGCAAGAGGAAAAATTTGGGCTAGAGGCTCAACAAACAAAAGAAAACAATTAAAGAACAAGAAGTAAAAAGGAGTTCAAATAGAAGGGCCCAGGGAGCATGCAAGGCCTAAAGGGGCGCCTGGCCCAATCAGATGGCCAAGAGAGTCAAGATTGTTGACTTAACCTTAAGCGTTGGATCAGAGGGGTAAAGATCTAAAGGTGAGGAAGATATGGCTCATGGCAATGAAATAGATGTCCCTGCATGAGATATGAAGTGTGCCACGTGGACAAATGAAGAGACATAAGAAAGTGAGTAAAATTGTGAGTAGGAGCACGTGAGAGTTCATTCTCTTTCTTCCCTTACTCTCTCATATGCTTGACTCTCTCTTACCACCACACAAACATATTTCAAATGTGTTTTTCTATCTTTTTTGGGTCAACACGGTGTAAAATGGAAGAACACTGACGAACATGACGAATGTGTTTATCACTTTTTCCTAAATTTCCTCTGAAACTCAACCAATAAAAAATAATGAATACCAACCCTTACTTTTTTCCTCTATTGGATCCGAATTCAACGTCAAAACACATAAAATAAGCATAAATCAGACAAATCTACCCTTTCCCCAAATCAAATTCTAACCTTATTTTATTTAATTTGATTCGGTTACAACAGTGGTTACAATAATTAAGAGCAACAAAGGAACAAATACAACAACAGAGGCATAAAGCAAACAAGATAAGTAAGCATGAAACAAAAAAAATGTGTCACCTTGCCAGAATATGGATTTCCAGACCTCCGACAAGGATTCTGGTAGAGCTCAAAATCATCCTCAGGTAAAGTTTCCTTGCTTTTCTCTTTCCCTTTTTTTGCCTATATGTTCCCTCTTTTGTCTCCCTCTTCTTATCTGTTCTTGGTGTGACATAGGTGGGTTTGAAGATCAAACTCTGGAACTTCAAGATAAATATCAAAAAGCTTCTTACAAAGAGCTTTGAAGTGGGGGGCTTGGAAAAGATTTTCTGCAACGTGCTCTTAGGGTTTTTTAGTGTGTTTAATGAGTGAGTGAGACATTGTTTATGTAGGAGTAGATTGGGGAGGAATGGGATTCGTGTAGGGATTTTTGAGGGAGAATGTGAGTGTTTGAAGTAATGAAGAAAGTGTTATTCAGGGTAGCAAAATTTGCGAGTGAAATGAATGTATGGAGTGGGGATGAATGGATGATGTAATGTTGTATTGAGTGTTGATGAATGGATATTGTGATCGTGTAATTCTTGTATAACATTTTTTTCTTGAATACAAATTAATCCACTTTCATTTTATTTTAGTTTCAATTTGCCTCTTTTCTTTTATGGTGTATGTATGTTTGGAATGATATGGTTGGAATGTTCATGGAGGGATGACGTTGCTGCAAAATAAATTACAAGCTTGTAACTCACGTGTTAAACATATTAACCAATTGCACTTAATTTATTTTCAATGTCATTTTATTTTTTATGTTGATGATGATGTGCGATGATGATGGAAATGGAATGTTGATGCAGGTTGCTTCATGATTTACATTTGAATTCAATTCCTTTTTTCCTATTTTATGCTCTTCTTACAAATAATGGTGATGATGTATTCACATGTATCTCTTCATCTTGGGCCTCAATTTATGAAAGTTATTTAAACCTCAATTTATTTTGCACCTTAAATGGAATGGATGTTTGTATGGAATGCCATGGTTATGTTGCAAAAATGCTAAATTGATGAATGAACATGATGTTGCAACTTTGGTTCACTGATGGCCATGTAACAAAGCTTTGATTTTATTCAAACTTCATTTCATTTTATTACCTTAACTCCAACTTTTGATTATGATGGATAATGGTACATAAAGAAATACATGGCATCATTTTGAATGAAACGATGATGAGGTAATATGGTTAAAGAGTTCAATTTGATTGATAATGAAGTTAGCGCACATATGAAAATGGCAATGAAATACAGTTTGAATTCACAACCTTGTTTTTTTTCTTCAAAAGTTAAAAAGATGATAACCATGATGATGAGAAAATCCAATGGATAATAACAAATAAAATGAATGGGTCTTTTTCGTTTATTTTTCAAATATGACCTTAGAGTTCTAAAAATGCAAAATGCAATGAAAAGATGGGATGAAAGTAATCAAGTAGAATTTGTACCTAAAGTGTATACGTCCTTATTATTGACTTTTACTTTGGCTCAGGTGAATCAAGTTAAAAATGTGATGTATATAATGCAAATGGATTAGGAATGAATGGGAAGGACAAAATTAGGGTATGACAGTTGCCCATATTTAATTGCCTTAAACTCGGGAGTATGAATAACCACGGTTTTCATACCTTCAGGGTAGAAGATAATTAAATATGAAAAGACCCCTATTTTGTCCTAGAATGGTGATGAGATGGGTAAATTTATGAAGGGTTAACCTTGTTGGGGATATGAAATGGTTACCTCCATGTTCTGGTTAGGGTTTCGCCTTCAATGACAAACTTTGCAAAGAAATAATAGTTGAAAGGTTCTTTGAGACTTAACAAAGAAAATTTTCAATTACCGATCCTCGAAAGATTTTTCGAGAATTAAGAGAGAAAACTTCCAACCAACATTCATCAAAAGGATTCCTTGAGACTTAACAAAGAAACGTTAAACTAATAAATACCAAAAGATTCTCCGATAATTAACAGAGACAACTTTCAATCAACAATTATCAAAAGGTCCTTTGAGACTTAACAAAGCAAACTTCCAACTAACCGCCATTCAAAAGGTTTTCTAATAATTCATCGAGAAGGCTCTTAACGATAAAATTTTAACAAAGAAAATATGCAATTAGTAATCCTTTGAAATATTTTTTTTTTCAAATTTTGAAATTTAACAGAGAAAACGCACAATTAACAATCATCGAAAGATTCTCTAAGAATTAGCAGAGACAACTTTCAACTAACAATTATCGAAAGAACCTTTAAGACTTAACAACGTGAACTCTCAACTAACTGTCACTTGAAAGGTTCTCCGAGAATACTTTCAACTAGCGAGTAATGGTATTTTTTTTTAATTTAAAAAATAAAACATGCAACTAGCAATCATTGGAAGATTCTCCGAGAATTAGTAGAGACAACTTTCAACTAACAATTATCGAAAGATCCTTTGAAACTTAACAAAGCGAACTCTCAACTAACTATCACTTGAAAGGTTCTCCGAGAACTAACCGAGAAGACTTTCAACTAGCGAGTAATGATAGATTTTTTGAAATTTTAAAATTTAACAAATAAAACATGCAACTAGAAATCATTGAAAGATTCTCCGGGAATTAGCAGAGATAACATTCAACTAACAATTATCGAAAGATTCTTTAAGGCTTAACAAAGTGAACTTTCAACTAATTATCATTTGGAAAGGTTCCCCGAGAACTAGCCGAGAAGAATTTTAATTATTGAGTATTGAAAGATTTTTATTTTAAATTTAACCAAGAAAAAATGTGACCATCAATCATTTGAAAGATTCAAGTTCAGAGCGAGTGAGTTCAGCAAATACCTCTTCAGAATTTGACTCAAATTATGATTCTGATTGAATCTTCTCAACATGAGCTTTTGTGCATGTCAGTAGCACCACATTAGCTTGCTCTTCCTCATAGTCGTCTTATGAGGATTCTAAATCATCCTAGGTAGCCATCATACCTTTCTTCTTTCCTATAAAGTCCTTCTTCTTAGGTATGTCTTTCTTAAACTTGGGACCTTCATTCTTGAAATGATTTGGCTCCTTGAACTCAAAGCATGTGATGTATTTGTTGGCTCTAGTTTTCTTGAAACCAAAAGTAAACTCAGAATGAACACCTATATTTATTTTTCCTCTGAATTTGCCTTGTCTTTTGTTCCAGGGTTGATTGACACATCTGGAAAGAAGAGACAATCATCTTCTGATTCCTCTTCAGAATCTTCATCTTCATCTTCTTGAAGAGATTTGGTATTTTTAGACTTTCCCAAATACTTTAGAGCAACATATTTGCTCTTTCTCTTGATCTCGTCTTCTTCAAGCTCAATTTCATGACTTCTTAAAGAACTAATGAGTTCTTCAAGAGAAGTGTTGTTCATATCCTTTGATAACTTCAACACATTTACCATATGTCTCCATCGTTTAGGTAGACTTCTGATGATCTTCTTCACGTGATCTGTAACACCCCGATTTAAAATAAGAGAATTATTTAATTAAGTTAATATTATGTTATTAATTTAATTAAATAAAGTTGAAATTTTGGGAATTATTATTATTATAGATGTTATTTATTTTAATAATAATTAAATAAATAAAATAAATGGAATATGAAGAGTGGAAGGGTAAAGGTGGAATTGGATATAAGAGGCCAAAAGGAGAACTCAGTTGGTTTTCACGTGTTTTGCTTCAGAGTCAGAAAAAGAGAAAGAACTGCAGAAGAGAAAGGGAAGGAAGAGGAAAAGGCCAAAGAGTGCTCAGAGTTTCCTTCAATCCAAAGAGGTAAGGGGTCTGAATCTTATTAAACGTTAATATGCGAGCAATTTCGCGATATCTGTTGGATCGTTGATAGATTTTGGGAATTTTAGGGAGATTGGGAAAGTTGGGGTTTTTGAGGGAAATTGTCCGATCTGTGAGTTTTGTGACGTTATATGTATTGTAATCGAAGTATGTTGTGTATATATAACTGTTGAATGTTGATTTTGGATTGTTAGCCGTGTGGTGTGAGTTATAGCGAGCAAAGAGGCAAAGCTGCGCTGGTTTTCGTAGCAGGGGAGTTCTGTTCGCGCGCGTTCGCGGCGCGAAGCTCAGTTCGCGGCGCGAACTGAGCAGGATTCAGAGGAGTTCTGTAATTCACTGTTCGCGACGCGATCCTTCGTTCGCGGCGCGAACTGAAGCGAAATTGATGATTCGCGACGCGAACCTATGTTGGCGGCGCGAACTGATAAATCCAGAATCTGATGTTAATGAGTTTGGAGTACGTTGAGTTGCGAGACTCTTAGTAGGTCGCTGTAATTGTATTATAACAATTAATAGTGATTATATGATGGTGTATGAGGTGTTTATGATGATTACATGTTGAATGTACATGTTTAATAATAAATGTGTTATGTAATGATGTGAAATCGATGAAATGTTGTTGTTGTTTTGTTGAGTTGTATATCATGTTATTAATGATGATGATAACATGACTATATGATGTTGTTGTTGCTATGATGATTATTATGCATGTTTGATGTGCATGCATTCATGAAAGGCCGATGCCTAGTGATGAACGGACTGAGTTCCAATGATGTTGTTGACTCCGGGCTTGTTGAGAGGCTTGGTTCCTTACGGGGAACTCGGATTCTATGGTGATGAATCTGGGAGTGGTGATCCTGTAGTGGTCACAAAATGGGTATACCGAGTCGTGTTGAGTCATGCATGGGTGTGTGCATTGCAATTGATGTGTTGTTTTGTTGATGTTCATGAGTTTGTTGATTATAATGATGATTATGATGAACTGTGTTGACATGTGTGCAATATAATTATATTATATTCTGTCGTTATATTATTGTTTAATAATGTAATTCTCACCCCTTCTGTATGTGTTTATGTTCATCCATGATGAACAATGTGCAGATAAAGAGGAGTAGCTAGTGTTGAGGTTGAAGAATAAGTGTAGAGTTATTCTACAGAGTCGAGTCAAATGCTCTGGTCATGTGACACCGGGGTTATGGGATTCGATAGATATTATGTTATTATTTCCGTTGTTCATGATGGTTAACATGTTGAGATCTTTTGTTGAGATAAATGTTGAAACATTTTATGAATTGTTAAATGATGAATTATAATAATTGTGTGTTGTCCGCTGCGAAGTTTTATTAAAATGAAAAATAAATTTTATATTGTGATATGATAATTGTTATGTGTTATGAAATGTAAACTTTTCTACATGTTGTACTCTGATAAATAATTTAAATATGTCGTTTGGGTAGAAGGGTGTTACATTAGTGGTATCAGAGCATGGTCAGTCCAGTCGAGTCATAATGTGATGTTTCCCTGTTGGTCGATTAGTGTAGATGACACTGTCGATATTTAACGGTTGTAGTTGTGTTGTGCAGAGTATGGCTGGAGAGAATGACCGTGCGATTGCTGAGGCTTTGACTGCTATGGCGCAGGCTATGCAGGCGCAGCAGAATCCGCCGGTCGACGAGTTTAGGAATTTGGGAAGGTTTCTGAAGAATAACCCTCCTACATTCAAAGGGCGCTATGATCCAGATGGTGCTCAGATTTGGCTGAAGGAAATTGAGAAGATTTTCCGGGTGATGACGTGTACTGAAGCACAGAAGGTGCAGTTTGGTACGCATATGTTATCTGAAGAGGCTGAAAACTGGTGGGATAACACTCGCCAGAGAATTGAAGTACCAGGTACGGAGATGACCTGGGTAAGGTTCAAGACGGCCTTTCTGGAGAAATATTTTCCTGCTGATGTGCGATGTAAGAAGGAGATGGAATTTCTAGGACTGAAGCAGGGTAACATGTCTGTTGCTGATTACGCTTCGAAGTTTGAGGAGCTGGTGCAGTATTGTCCTCATTATAACAATGCTGATGCTGAGGAATCCAAGTGTGTCAAGTTTGAGAACGGGTTGCGTCCCGAGATCAAACAAGGCATTGGTTACCAGGAGATTCGTAGGTTCCCTACACTGGTTAATAAGTGCAGGATATTTGATGAAGATAGCAAGGCGAGGACAGCTCATTACAAGAGTCTTAGTGAGAAGAAGAGTAAGGATCGTGGTAGTCCTTATGCATCTCCGAATGGTAAAGGTAAGCAGAAAGTGATAGATGAGAAGAAGCCAAGTGGGGGAGGATCTCCCATAGCTGGTAAGTGTTTCAAGTGTGGCGAGCCAGGCCACCGTGCCGATAGCTGTACCAAGAGAGTGCTGAGATGTTTCCGATGCGGTCAGACTGGTCATAGAGTTACTGAATGTAAGGATGCTGGTCCGACATGTTTTAATTGTGGCGAGAAAGGCCATATCAGTTCGCAGTGCTCGAAACCGAAGAAAGCGGCTACTGCAGCTCATACTACTGGTAGGGTGTTTGCTCTGAGTGGGGCTGAAGCTCCTAAAGAAGATAATCTGATTAAAGGTACTTGCTTGATTAATAATGTTGAATTGCTTGCTATTGTTGACACTGGTGCTACGCATTCTTTTATTTCGTATGAGTGTGCGACCAGGATTGGTGTGATTGTGTCATCCTTAGGCGGAAGTATGGTGATAGATACTCCTGCTAATGGTTCTGTGCAGACTTCCGTTGTCTGTCGAGGGTGTCGTTTGACGATCTTTGAGAGAGAGTTCGTGGTTGATTTGGTGTGCTTACCCTTGCACCAAATTGATATTATTCTGGGAATGAATTGGCTAGAATCCTATGGTGTGTTTATCAACTGTTATAGGAAGACGGTGTGGTTTCCTGAAGTTAGTGAGAATGATGAGGCAAGATTTCTATCTGCTAGGCAGGTGGGGAATTTTGTGAAAGATGAAGCTCAGATATTCGCTTTATTTGCGTCTCTGCAAGCGGATGAGAAAGTGGTGAGTGTAGAATTGCCTGTTGTCTGTGAATTTCAGGATGTGTTTCCGGAGGATGTAAGTGATTTACCTCCAGAACGTGAAGTCGAATTTGCCATTGACTTAGTACCAGGTACGAGTCCAGTGTCGATGTCTCCTTATAGAATGTCGGCAACTGAATTGGTTGAATTGAAGAAGCAACTTGAAGAATTGCTTGAGAAGAAGTTTGTGCGTCCAAGTGTTTCTCCTTGGGGTGCACCAGTATTGTTAGTGAAGAAGAAAGAAGGTACGATGAGGTTGTGTGTCGATTATCGGCAGTTGAATAAGGTGACTATCAAGAATCGGTATCCATTGCCGAGGATTGATGATTTGATGGACCAGTTGGTTGGAGCTCATGTTTTCAGTAAGATTGATTTGAGGTCGGGTTATCATCAGATTCGAGTGAAGTCAGATGATATTGCGAAGACTGCTTTCCGTACGAGGTATGGTCATTATGAATACACTGTGATGCCGTTCGGTGTGTCTAATGCTCCAGGTGTGTTTATGGAATATATGAATCATATATTTCATCCGTACCTTGATAATTTTGTTGTGGTGTTCATAGATGATATATTGATATATTCTAAGACGGAAGAAGAGCATGCAGGACATCTGAGAATTGTTTTGCAGGTGTTAAGAGAAAAGAAGTTATATGCCAAGTTATCTAAATGTGAGTTCTGGTTGAAGGAAGTGAGTTTCCTTGGCCATGTGATTTCGAGTGGTGGGATTTCTGTCGATCCTGCTAAAGTTGATGCTGTATTACAGTGGGAGACTCCGAAGTCTGCTACTGAGATACGCAGTTTTCTGGGGTTAGCTGGTTATTATCGCAGATTTATTGAGGGCTTCTCTAAGTTGGCATTGCCGTTGACGCAGTTGACTAAGAAGGGTCAAGTGTATGTGTGGGATGCAGCTTGTGAAGCGAGTTTTGTTGAGTTGAAGAGGCGGTTGACTAGTGCTCCAGTGTTGATCTTACCTAATCCTGGTGAGTCCTTCGTTGTTTATTGTGATGCTTCTTTGATGGGTCTTGGTGGTGTTTTGATGCAGGATGGTAAGGTTGTAGCTTATGCTTCTAGACAGTTGAAAGTTCATGAGAGGAATTATCCTACGCATGATCTAGAACTTGCAGCTGTTGTATTTGTGTTGAAAATGTGGAGGCATTATCTGTATGGTTCCAGATTCGAAGTGTTCAGTGATCACAAGAGTCTGAAGTATCTGTTTGATCAGAAAGAGTTAAATATGAGGCAGAGAAGGTGGTTAGAATTACTGAAGGATTTTGACTTTGAATTGAGTTATCATTCCGGTAAGGCTAATGTAGTTGCAGATGCGCTGAGTAGAAAGTCTCTACATATGTCTATGATGATGGTTCGGGAGCTTGAGTTAATTGAACAGTTCCGTGATATGAGTTTGGGTTGTGAAGTTTCCGCTGATAGTGTAAAGTTGGGTATGCTGAAGTTGACTAGTGGAATTCTGGAGGATATTCGGAATGGTCAGCAAGTTGATGTCGCTCTAGTTGATCATATTACTATGGTTAACCAGGGTAATGGTGGTAATTTTGAGATTGATGGGAATGGCATCCTGCGATTTAAAGGTAGAGTTTGTGTTCCTGAGTTGTCTGAATTGAAAAAGAGTATTCTTGAAGAAGGCCATAGGAGTGGATTGAGTATCCATCCAGGTGCGACTAAAATGTATCAAGATTTGAAGAAGTTGTTTTGGTGGGCTGGTATGAAAAGAGATGTTGCTAAGTTTGTGTATGCATGTTTGACTTGTCAGAAGTCAAAGATTGAACATCAGAAACCGACAGGTATGATGCAACCTTTGAAGATTCCTGAATGGAAGTGGGATAGCATTTCCATGGATTTTGTGACGGGATTGCCGAGGACGGTGAAAGGTAATGATTCTATTTGGGTGATTGTGGATCGATTGACTAAGTCGGCGCATTTCTTGCCGATGAAGATTAATCACTCTTTAGAGAAGTTGGCAGAGTTGTATATTGAGGAGATAGTGAGGCTGCATGGTATTCCATCCAGTATTGTGTCTGATAGAGATCCCAGATTTACTTCTAGATTTTGGGAAAGTTTGCAGAAAGCGTTGGGGACTAAGTTGAGGTTGAGTTCAGCTTATCATCCTCAGACTGACGGTCAGACTGAAAGAACTATCCAATCCTTGGAGGATTTGTTGAGAGCTTGTGTGTTGGAGCAGAGTGGTTCTTGGGATAGTTATTTGCCGTTGGTGGAGTTTACTTATAATAACAGTTTTCATGCTAGTATCGGTATGGCTCCATACGAAGCATTGTATGGTAAGAGATGTAGAACTCCATTGTGTTGGTATGAATCAGGTGAGAGTGTTGTACTCGGACCTGAGATTGTGCAGCAGACGACTGAAAAGGTTAAGATGATTCAGGAGAAGATGAAGATTTCTCAGAGTCGTCAGAAGAGTTATCATGATAAGAGGAGAAAGGCACTTGAATTCCAAGAGGGAGATCATGTGTTCTTGAGAGTTACTCCGACGACAGGTGTGGGTAGAGCTTTAAAGTCTAGAAAGCTTACTCCGAGGTTTGTGGGTCCGTATCAGATTTTGAAGAGGGTTGGGGAAGTGGCGTATCGGATAGCTTTACCGCCGTCGCTTTCTAATCTGCATGATGTGTTTCATGTATCTCAGTTGAGAAAATATATTGCGGATCCTTCGCATGTTGTTCAGTTGGATGATATCCAGGTGAGGGATAATTTGACCGTTGAGGTGTTGCCAATTCGGATAGATGACCGAGAAGAGAAGACCCTGAGAGGTAAGAAGATTGCTCTAGTGAAAGTTGTTTGGGGAGGTCCAGCTGGTGAGAGCTTGACTTGGGAGCGTGAAGATCAGATGAAGGAGTCGTATCCGGCTCTATTTACTTGAGGTATGTTTTCGAGGACGAAAACTTCTAAAGTGGGGGAGAGTTGTAACACCCCGATTTAAAATAAGAGAATTATTTAATTAAGTTAATATTATGTTATTAATTTAATTAAATAAAGTTGAAATTTTGGGAATTATTATTATTATTATAGATGTTATTTATTTTAATAATAATTAAATAAATAAAATAAATGGAATATGAAGAGTGGAAGGGTAAAGGTGGAATTGGATATAAGAGGCCAAAAGGAGAACTCAGTTGGTTTTCACGTGTTTTGCTTCAGAGTCAGAAAAAGAGAAAGAACTGCAGAAGAGAAAGGGAAGGAAGAGGAAAAGGCCAAAGAGTGCTCAGAGTTTCCTTCAATCCAAAGAGGTAAGGGGTCTGAATCTTATTAAACGTTAATATGCGAGCAATTTCGCGATATCTGTTGGATCGTTGATAGATTTTGGGAATTTTAGGGAGATTGGGAAAGTTGGGGTTTTTGAGGGAAATTGTCCGATCTGTGAGTTTTGTGACGTTATATGTATTGTAATCGAAGTATGTTGTGTATATATAACTGTTGAATGTTGATTTTGGATTGTTAGCCGTGTGGTGTGAGTTATAGCGAGCAAAGAGGCAAAGCTGCGCTGGTTTTCGTAGCAGGGGAGTTCTGTTCGCGCGCGTTCGCGGCGCGAAGCTCAGTTCGCGGCGCGAACTGAGCAGGATTCAGAGGAGTTCTGTAATTCACTGTTCGCGACGCGATCCTTCGTTCGCGGCGCGAACTGAAGCGAAATTGATGATTCGCGACGCGAACCTATGTTGGCGGCGCGAACTGATAAATCCAGAATCTGATGTTAATGAGTTTGGAGTACGTTGAGTTGCGAGACTCTTAGTAGGTCGCTGTAATTGTATTATAACAATTAATAGTGATTATATGATGGTGTATGAGGTGTTTATGATGATTACATGTTGAATGTACATGTTTAATAATAAATGTGTTATGTAATGATGTGAAATCGATGAAATGTTGTTGTTGTTTTGTTGAGTTGTATATCATGTTATTAATGATGATGATAACATGACTATATGATGTTGTTGTTGCTATGATGATTATTATGCATGTTTGATGTGCATGCATTCATGAAAGGCCGATGCCTAGTGATGAACGGACTGAGTTCCAATGATGTTGTTGACTCCGGGCTTGTTGAGAGGCTTGGTTCCTTACGGGGAACTCGGATTCTATGGTGATGAATCTGGGAGTGGTGATCCTGTAGTGGTCACAAAATGGGTATACCGAGTCGTGTTGAGTCATGCATGGGTGTGTGCATTGCAATTGATGTGTTGTTTTGTTGATGTTCATGAGTTTGTTGATTATAATGATGATTATGATGAACTGTGTTGACATGTGTGCAATATAATTATATTATATTCTGTCGTTATATTATTGTTTAATAATGTAATTCTCACCCCTTCTGTATGTGTTTATGTTCATCCATGATGAACAATGTGCAGATAAAGAGGAGTAGCTAGTGTTGAGGTTGAAGAATAAGTGTAGAGTTATTCTACAGAGTCGAGTCAAATGCTCTGGTCATGTGACACCGGGGTTATGGGATTCGATAGATATTATGTTATTATTTCCGTTGTTCATGATGGTTAACATGTTGAGATCTTTTGTTGAGATAAATGTTGAAACATTTTATGAATTGTTAAATGATGAATTATAATAATTGTGTGTTGTCCGCTGCGAAGTTTTATTAAAATGAAAAATAAATTTTATATTGTGATATGATAATTGTTATGTGTTATGAAATGTAAACTTTTCTACATGTTGTACTCTGATAAATAATTTAAATATGTCGTTTGGGTAGAAGGGTGTTACATGATCGGTAGTAGAATACCCTTTGTCCATAACCTTCAGTCATGCAACAAGAGTTTGAAACCTTGAGAACATATTCTCAATAGTTTCATCGCCTTCCATCTTGAACGCTTCATATTTCTGAATCAAGGCAGATGTCTTGGTTTCTTTAACTTGGGTGTTTTCTTCATGAGTCATCCTCAGAGAATCAAATATGGACTTTACAATATCTATGTTGGTGATCTTTTCATACCCAATGTATGAAATGGAGTTCATCAAGATAGTTATAGCTTTGTGATTATTTTTATAATATTTCTTTTGTTGTTCCATCATCACTCTTCTTTTTGTTTTGTTGCCACTAGCATCTACAGGGTGTGCGTAGAAATCAACTAACATATCCCATAGATCTAATTCATGACCTAGAAATAAGCTTTCTATTCTATATTTCCTGTAATCAAATATTTCTCCATAAAAAAATAGGAGGTTTAGCGTTATAGTGATCTCTATCATTTACAGGAGCAACTGATGGTGGGAGAACAGTCACTGTGTTTCACAAACTAGATCTTTATCTGACACGGTTAAGTTTTTGATAATCTTATCAAGACCAAACCCGAAGCTCTGATGCCAATTGGATGTGGCAAGAAACACAAGAAAGGGGGGGGGGGGTTAAATTGGGTTTCTAAGATCAAAACTTTTTCAACACAACATAATCAAATAGAAAACAACAAACAAAAATAAATGAACAGTTATTTTTATCCCGATTCGCTTTTAACTAAACTACTTCCAGTCCACCCGCCAAGGTGATTTTTCCTTATCAACAAGGACTTAATCCACTATAACTAAACTAATTACAGACACACAAAGACTACCTGTAAATGTCTTCTCGAGTAATTCTGACTAAACTCTAGTCATTCAAGGAATACAACTCAATCAATGAGATTACAAGATTGCTTCTAAGAAAGTAGAATAAAAGAATTTTAGGTACAATGAATTTATCACAGAATAATGAACATAAGCTCTATATGTGTTTCTTTTCTCTATACACAATAATATTCAGTTCAACAAAAGCATTGTGTAATAGCGTGAAGTAACAACATGAATTAGCAGCTTATCCAATCTTCTAAGTCTTCTTTATATAGGAAATGAAAAGATTTGTTGGAGGGTATAATTGGTATACAAAAATGCAGTTGTAGCCATTCATAAAGGCTTGCATAATGGGAGGAAAATTGTACAATAGTACAACCCTTAGCCCACAAAATCAACGTAGTGGAGGGAATATTTGATCATGTATTATGTATTATTTTACTTACGCAAAATATTTTGATTTTATCTTATAATCTTTAGAGGCCTCTGAATAAATATTGTCGAAACATGTTTAGAAGGATCAAGAGTCTGGTTGAGAGAATCTTCAGAATCTTGGTCTTCAGAGTCTTGACACAGTTCCTCAGAACCTGGTCTTCAGAGTCTTTAGAGCTTGTTCTTCAGAGTCTTCAGAACTTGAGAGTGTAGAATCTTGAAGGCTTAACAAACCTTCAGAGGTTCTTCTATCAAAATCACAGTCAGAAGCTTTAACATAGATGCTCATCAGAATCGTTATCTAAGAGCGTTTCTGAACTTGATATCATCTTGTAAAATACTTTTGTATCTCTTCAGAGTTAAAGTGTGTTGAGTCCAGAATCTGATGACGTCACACGCCAAACCTTTAGAATCAAAACCTATTAGTAAAAGATACCCACTAGATAAAACCATTAGGGTACATAATTGTTTTCTAAGAAACAATGTATTGTTATCATCAAAACTAAAGGGCAGATGCAGAACCAAATCTTGTTCTTACAATTCCCTCCCGCGTGGGGGGAAGTTGGAGAAATATTTAGATATCGAGATGCCACGGGAGGAAGGGCAATTGTTGATGATTGTGGTTTCCTTCTACTAGTGGATTATTCGCTAACCATGATGGACGGCCAACTATTGAATAACTTTGTTAAGTGATGGCATAAAGAGACATCTTCCTTCCATCTTCCATTTGGTGAGATGATGATTATCTTGGATGATGTCTCCTATTTGTTCCATTTTTGCCTGATATGTAAATTTTCCATTGCACCTCTCATTATTATCCAGGAAGTTGCACGTTGTACAGGACATGGGGTTACTGAGGAGCAGAAGATAGAGAAGTTTAGGAATAATATTGGTGCTCACTTTCGCTTATCTTGGCTCCGGGATATGTATAAAGATCTAGTGCATTAGGGTATGTATGAGCAACCGCCAGGGTATACATGCTACATCTTATAGGATGTATTATCTTAGCATATAATGTATACTCGATGTCAAGTACATGTGGTTGTTTAATCACCTTGAGCATGTCGAATGGGAATGGAGATGTGTTGCACTGACTGTTTTATATGCTGCACTTAGGGAGACGACTATCTTTGAGAGTATGCAACTTATCGGTTATATGAGTCTATTCAGGTATATAAAATCATTATTTCTTACTATTTTATTTATTTTTATGACATTTCTTGATTTGCCTATGTTATTGTGCAATGTTAGATATACGGGCATTTACCCTCCACTTGGGACAAGCGGGTTATTCCTACCACACCTGGCTACACACACGCCAAGAGATGGAGAGGTAGACATGCAGACCCAGGAGGTCTTATGGAGTATAGGAAGGGGATTGATGTGCTGACCTTAGACGATGTCTTTTGGATACTCTATAGAGACGATACAGTGCATCTGGAGTTGATGACACTTTTTTTTCCTGGTTATATGTGATGGGAGACCTAAGTGGCTAGACACTTATCTGAGAAGTGTATGTGCTAATTTGGATATGTCCAGGACATCCCACAACCAATACCAGTTATTCCATCTGAGGGCATTGATTTTTGGTTTGTTAGTCACGTTATCAGCTCGACTCGTGCCTTTAGAGATTGTGTCGTGGAGGTTTAGTTCCTTGCGTAGTGTGTTGATGGATACTTGGAGTCGTACCTTACTGTATCATACCCTCACATCATCCCACCTAGGCAACATGGAGATGATGTTGAACCTTCTCATGTTAGGGGACCTTCTGATGATGTGTTGCCGCCTTCACATGGTGCAAATGACATTTGCACAACACAGTGTATTAGATAACATTTTGAGACTTCCATTATTGCATGATGAACATAACTTAACATTTGACAAACAATTATATAACTTAGAAAGACGATTACATAACTTAACAAAACAATAATAAATAAGAAAACATAAACACTACTAGATGATTCTGGACGTTTCAATATCTTGATTATGTCTTCGACAGATCTAGAAATTATCGCATCAAACTCGATTGGTCCCTTAGTTAGCCTACAATGATATGTTCTCCACATGATTTTCAAATTTTCATCGATCTTCAACTCAATAAGGTTGTAATTCACATTTATATCAGTATCAATTCAGTCTGCACAAAACTCGATCTTACTCATCTTTCTGTTCTCGGTGTGGGGCAATATATTATTTAACTTGGATCTCAGAAGAGCGAGACATGCGGTGTCCTCCAGGAGCCCAAACTCAATAAGAGGTTTCACCCTGTTGAAGTACACGTCTACCTTAAACAAATAGTAAGGCATTGCAATATTTTTTTCTTAACAACATGTTATCCCTATTTATACAACTTCAAATTAACTATAAACCATACAAAACGGTCGGTGCAATCACAACCATACAAAACTGTCGGCAAAGTCTCAACCCTCAAATTTACACTATATGATTTTTAATAGATCCACTAATACTCCAATATATGAAGGATGTTTGAGAAAATCAATACTTTTAAACTACCGAACTTTTTTAATGTTAGATACTGGGTTTATAAAAATTGTAACAACCAAACATTAAAAAAACTAAATTAGGAAGTGATTGTTAAGAGGAAGAGAGAGAGAACATATGATAATTAAATTGAAAAAGAATAAGAAATTAGAAAAAGATATTGTAAAGAATATAGGAGAAGAGAAAAGTAAAGAAAAATAAACTATACTCCAACAACTTTATTTTTTTAATAACTAAATGGATAATATTGATTTTATCCATGCTCTCCCAACTTTTGCCACCTATTATTTATAATACTTAATTCACTCATTATCCTATCTTCAAACACTACAAGTTATAAACATCAAAGTCGAAATTATTAACAAAAATGACATATCAGTGCAGTCGTAATTAATGTTGGTTGTGCTGCAAGTGTCTGCTGGTAGAGAGGAGTATTAATGAGCAGTGGCCTTTGTCGCTTCAAAGCATTACATTCTCAAGTCACTCTCCATTATTGATAAACCATCCTTTGCAGCACATTTCACTTCATTCTGCCGTAAACTTTAAACTTTGTTTTGCATTTCCTTCTCATTTTATCGAATGAAATCTCCTATATCATTCTATAGTTGCAATATTGTTCTTTTACGTTTTAAAATATGTTTTATTTAATATATATTTAAAACAATATTTAAATTGTAATTATTTGATCTTAATCTAACGAATACGTGAACATGTCAAACATTGATTGGAATGAATTCATTTTCATATATTTTTAGGCTGGGATGAGGTGCTCTGGGAGCTGATTGAAGGTGGTGTCGAAGTCTGTTTTCATGTGAGGAAGAATAAATTATAGAGTTTGCATGTTGGAAAAAAATTTCCTGGTAGATGACATTTTCATCCAATTAGAGAGTACTTGGTTGGGGGAAATATCATTTCCTAACACATGCGAGCAATACAACAAATATACATTTTTTAACAATACTTTTACTTCAGTTCTATAAAAATATCGAAGTGAGATCTTTAAAATTCAGTGTTTTTTTATTTATTTGAAAGTTTAATATAAATTACATTTTTCTTTGGATGAAAATTCAAAACAAAGGAGAAAATCTCAAAAGGTTATGAGTTCGACTCAGAATGTCTTTTATTTTAATTTTAAATTTAAAATATATAATATCTCATCTTAGTTGTAATTTTCAGTTTAGGAGAAAAGATTAAAAGATTATGAGTTTGAGTCCAAGCAAGAATAGTCTTGTGTTTTGTTTATAAAATAGAACCACTTTCTTTAAATGAAATTAATGAAAATTAATGAAAATTTTCCTCGGTTGTGTTTACAAACCGAGTGGTAAAGAAACCAACTATGTTTTTCAAAATATATATAATGCCCTATGTTCTTTTACTCTTTCGCTTTTGTTAACGAAACTATGTACGAATTTGCTTCAATTTAAAAATGATAATACTAATTTTATGGTATTATATATTTATATATTTTTTTTTTTTAAAATTTAAATAAAACACTTGATTTAAATAGTTTTTATAAATAAAACTACATTTGTTTTGTATTGTTTTTAATCAAAGTTATTGGAGTAATAAAATGTAACTATGGTGATAACAAGTAGGGATTGGTTGAGTTAGTTATTGTGAGTTGAGAAAGGTAGTTAGAAGATCTAACTAACTTCTACACAATGTAATTAACCATGGAAGTTTGAACAAACTATAAATGGAAAACTTCATGCTTTGTAAAATTCAATGAACAATAACCAATATCACATGCAGAGCATGTGAAATCTCTTTCTCTATGATTCAAGTTCATTCTAACATGATATCAATCCCCCAAGGGGCTTTCTTTTGCTCGCAAATCCATCGTTATCTTCTTGATCTCACGCCAATATCATGTGAGTTGCACCACATATTATAGGTGATGCATCTTCTGATAGTTTATTGTGGAACCAATGTCACGAGCAAGCTTCAGAGAAGCTTCAATGACAAATAAGGGAAGCATGTTGCAAGATGCATAAGATATGCTCAAGTCTTCACAAGCAACGACATCTATAATGGTGCACTCAAGCTCAGACAACATGTTTGCACCAAAGCTTTTCATCAAGCTCCAAGAAAACAGTTTTCTTCAATGGAATCAACGGATAGAAGGTGTGATTTTATCACACGAACTTCACAAAATTACGGTGAATCCACAAATTCCATCCATGTTTTAAAGGGATAGTGAACATCATTTCCTAAGAGTATGAATCTTGGATTGTCCAAGATCAAATTTTATTCACTTGGTTACTCTCCACCATTTCTGAATAGGTCCTACCTGAAGGTAGAGAAAAATAAGAAAGGGGGATTTGAATTGTTTTCACAGGATATAAAAACTTTTTGCAACACTACACACACAAAATAAAAACTAACAACACAAAGGATTTATCCTGACTTGCTTGAAATTCAAAGTTACTCCAATCCACCCGACCAAGGTGATTTTGCCTTCAATAAGGACTTAATCCACTAATCTCAACAGATTATAAAATTCGTCTCAGAGTTTAACAACCTCTTAGCTCCCTCAAGTCTACAAACCTAAACAAGTCACTTGAGGAATTACAAACAATTTCAAGAATTACAAGTGTTTCACTAGATGCTTCTAGATAAGCAGTATAAACACACTTTAAGAACAAAGAAAGACAACCACATAATATTGAGCAACAACTCTTGTATGGAAACTATTTCTTACAACAATAACAGTGAAGAATATTTAAAGTATGAGAATGTTGTTGTATCAAAGTTACGTCTTTAACAAGTTGTAAGGAGTCCTTTATATAGCACTTGAGATGATACCGTTAGGGGGAAATCAATAGAGATCTTGTTCCATGTGTGAGAGTTAAAGGTAGTAAATTTATTGTCCTTTCCATAGCAATTTTGGAGTATAATCTATTGTTTCCTTAAAAAGAATTGTACTAAAATTTGAATGCTTCCAACTTAAGTTTGTGATCAGGTGGTATCTGAAGGCGTGTTTATGAGCATGTGTCAGAGTGAGCATGATTAGAGTCTTCAGAGTTAGAGTCTCCAGATATCTTCTCGCAGAATTTTCAGATATCTCTTGCAGAGTCTTTAGATATCTCTTGCAGAGTCTTTAGAATCAGAGCTTGAACTACAAAGTCAGATTCTTCAGTTGATTACTCTTCAGATGTATTTTATTTCAGAGTCATATATGATTTCTCTTTGTGTTGGGTCAGCGTTTCTGGACTAATGAAGATGCCATATATTCGTTTCATCAGAGTCATTTTAACTTAGAATCCTGCACACTTAAGAAAATTATTAGGGTACCAAATTGTTTCATTCTTTGTTATCATCAAAATTTAGAGATATATTGCAGAATCAAAATCTTGTTCTAACAATCTCCCCCTTTTTGATGATGAAAAAACATAGAATTTTGATGAAACAATAAGTACTTTCAGAGATACTAAATTGAAAATGATCAGAGTTGGATAAAGAGAGACTCCCTCTGAGATTAGCAATCTCCCCCTAAGTTTGATACTTAAATTTTTTTAACGATATTTAGTATCATATATGGGTTTCTAAGGTAGAGAATTTCTTACCAGATTTTCTTAGGTTGCTTGACATGATTTAGTAGTTTCTCAGATAAGGATTCAGTTTCCCTTGGTTTAGATAGATCCTAAAAAATGTCTTAGTCTATGCAATAATTTTATGTAAGAATGTAAGCAATGCATTTCTGAGAGTTAGATAAATTACTTCATCAAAAGACTTCTATTTAATTCTCCCCCTTTTTGTCAGACTCAAAAAGTAAGTAACCCAAAATTTCATTAATAAGAGAAAAACTTTACATAGTACAGAAGGAAGCAAAAGATAAATCCTTAGAGGCAAAAAACACTTAGAAAAAAACAAAGAAATCCTAGAGTGTCTAAGGGTTTGGTGGAGGATGTTGTAACAGTGGTTGAGAGTGTGGGGGTGGTAGAGGGAATGATAAGGCAAACTGCCTAGAACTACAGGGATGTGGAGCTTCTGAGATAGGTGACTAACTTGAAGGTACTGAAGAGGTCAGAGACACTGGCTTCTTCTATGTCCCTGAAGACTCTCCCAACTTGAGAATCTTCTTATTCTTCTTCTGAGAAGGTTCCCTCTTTCTCTTCAGGAAGTTAAGGGGTTGATCTGGGAGCCAGTCCAAGCTGAAGTCGGAGATGTCGTATCCTTGAGCTTCCAGATCTTGCAAGTAACAAGTAATGACTTCTGGAGGATCAATTATGGTGAAGAGATACATCTCATTAACTTTCTCTCTCTGGTCCTTCAGTGCTTCCCAGGAGGTGTTTCTGGTGGGTTTGACACCGACTTTGTCAATCAAACTCATACTCTTCAGATTCCTCCCATTGAGAGGCTTCCCAACGTCCACAATGACGTCTTCCATTAGATTCAAAGATATGAGATGGTCCACCAGACCACTCTCAATCAGAATATTTGAGATTAATCTGCCCATGGGGATGTATTTCCTAGGCTTCATGTTGTTCCTGGTGTCTCTGACAGAGTCTCTGAGATATTTAAAGAGGAGAGAAGGAAGGTTGAGTTTCAGACCTTTGTGTAGACAGTGTAGGATGAACTTCTGATTTGTGTTAACGTAGTCAGAGGAGCTGGATGAAGGACGGTGGTGAATGCATCCCAGAATGATCTTGAGCCACACCCTCAAATTCTTGTGAAGCTATTGATTCTTGAATGTTCTTCCTTTAGGGTTATGAGAGAAGATGGTGGGGATAACTTCCTGGGACATGTACTTAGTCTTAGGGTTTATGTTGTAGATTCTTCTTCCCCCAGCCTTTTCCATATTCAGAAGCGCAACTATGGATTTCTCAGTGGTTACCATCTTAATGCCCAGAACATGAGAAACAGTGTAGTGATCATCGCAATCAGTGAATCTCCAGAATTCCTTCACCATGTTTGTATAGATGGGGCCATTGATACGATTGAAGTAAGTGAGCCACCCTTGATTCTTCAGTTCTGGTGTTAAATCCATACCATTTTCCTTGCGGTTGTCAAAGTCCACCAGTAACTCACAAAGAACTTCAAACTGTTCAAATGGAGTTGAAAGGTTTATGTGGGCAGGACGATCAAGAACATGGGGTTCTTGATAGAAAGTTATTGTAGGAGTAGCAGTGGTGGATGCAACTTGTTGAGAGGATTCAACCTGTTGTTCAGTGGCGTTCATTTCTTGAGAGAATTCAAAGACCTGTTGTTCTTGAGCATTCATGATGAAGTTATAGCGAAGGAGATGAAGAGAAGTTGCAGAGAAGGTTGGAGGTTTTGGGTTTGTATAAGTAATGAGTAGTGAAAGTGTGAATGTGAGAGTCTTAAGAGTATATACACACAAGTTGAAATATTTCAAAAACAATAGCGTTAGTTGAGAGGGAACACAAAAATTAATTATTGCTAAAACCGAGTTTTGAAAATTATGGGAAAAATTAAATGCAACTAATAATGGGAGTCTAATATCAAGATTTGCACACTGCTCGAGAGGATCTTAATAGTTTGACCCTTGAGTTCTGAGCTAGACAGGTGTCTAGAAGAACCAGAGCCATACGTTTGAGTTACCACATATTGATGTATCTGGAGTCAAGAATACCAAAAGGTTTCTGACTATATAGGTTTCTAGTAAGGATATTTTTTAACTTGTAGAAGTATCAAATTCAGAATCAAAATCAGATAAACATCATATGCTTGAGTCAGAGTCTAATTTTATATCAGAGATGAGAATCACATGTTCAGAGTCATTATGAGCAATCTGCCATATTTAAATTTTTCAGAATGAAGAGAAATCTATCTTTAGCTAAGGGTTTCATAAAGATATCAGCCCATTGATGGTTTGTATCTATAAATTTTAAAATTATTGTCCCTTTCTGAATATAGTCTCTAATAAAGTGGTGTTTAATTTCTATGTGCTTCGCTCTGGAATGTAAAATTGGATTCTTACTTAAGCAGATAACAACAATATTATCACAAAAGATAGGAATGTTACTCTCATAAATCTGAAAGTCCTCAAGCTGATTCTTCATTCAGAGCATCTGAGTGCTGTAAAGTGAAGCTAAGATGTACTTTGCTTCTGCAGTTGACAGTGCAATGGTTGATTGTCTTTTGCTTTCCCATGAGATAAGGTTTCCTCCCAGAAACTGACAGTTCCCAGATGTACTTTTGTGTTCTAATCTATCTCCAGCATAATCTGCATCACAATACCCATAAAGCTTGTACTCTAATGTTTTCTTATACATCAAGTCGAGATTAGGTGTTCCTTTCAGATACATAAGGATTCACTTAACAACAGTTAAATGAGATTCCCTTGGATCTTACTGAAATCTAGCACACAGACATATGCTAAATAATATATCAAGACGAGAAGCAGTCGGATAAAGTAGAGAGCCTATCATACCACGATAGAGTTTCTGACAAACCTTTTGACTTACTCTTCATTCTCCAGAATGCAAGTAGGATGCATTATAGTATTGGCTTGCTTGCTTTCTAACATGTCAAATTATTTCAGAAAATCTTTTATGTATTTGCTTTGGTAGACATACATGGATTCTGATGTTTGATTGATTTGGATGCCCAGAAAGAACTTCAGTTCTTGCATTAAGCTCATCTCAAATTCTGTCTGCATTAACTCAGAAAATTCTTATCAAAGAAAGGGGTTAGCAAAGCCAAATATTATCTCATCAACATAAATATGACAAATCATAAGATCATTTCTGATGTTTTTGGAAAGAGAGAGTGGAGTCTACTTTTCATTTGATAAAATCATTTTCTAGAAGGAATGAACTAAGTCTTTCATACCAAGCTCTGGGATCTTGTTTCAAACCGTAAAGAGATTTCTTAAGTTTGAAAACATGTTCTGGAAGTTTTGAATTTTCAAAGCCAGGAGGTTGATGGAGATACACTTCTTCAGAAATGTAACCATTCAGAAACGCATTTTTGACATCCATTTGATATAATTTAATGGAATAATTTATAGAAAAGGATACAAGGAGACGAATAGATTCTAACCTCGTGACTGGAGAAAAGGTTTCATTGTAGTCAATCCCTTCTTGTTGACAATTACCAGGAGCATCCAAAAGGATGAAAATAAGCAATGTTGGTTTTTTTTACTTGCACAGTTCATAATGAGTCTTCTTCAGAATATGTCTGATAGAGATTATATTTTGAATGTAACATGTTGTATTCACAACTTCTGCCCAGAAGTGCTTAGCCACATTAGTCTCATTGATCATGGTTCTGGCCATTTCTTGGAGAGTCCTATTCTTCCTTTCTACAACTTCATTTTGTTGTGGGATTCTAGGACATGAGAAATCATGGGATATTCCATTAGAGTCAAAAAGTTCTTCAAAAAGTTTATTTTCAAATTCGCCACCATGATGACTTCTGACTCTGATAATCTTAGAGTCATATTCATTTTGCACTTTTGAATAGAAACTAGTGAACACGGAATATGGCTCATTCTTGTGCCTTAATAATTTCACCCATGTTCAACAACTGTAGTTATCAACAATGACAAGTCCATACTTCTTACCATCGACTGATGTTGTCTTAACAGGTCCAAAAAGATCAATGTGTAGAAGTTCCAGGGGTCATGAGGTGGAAAACACATTTTTGGTTTTGAAAGTGGTTTTAGAAAATTTCCCTTTCTGACATGCTTCACAAAGAGAATCTAAAGAAAACTTCAGCTTAGGAAGGCCTTTGACTAAGTCAAGTTTATTTAGCTGACAAATTCTCGTTAAGCTAATGTGACCCAAGCGTCTATGCCACACCCATTGCTCTTCATTAACAGACATCAAACATTTCATGTTTTGGTTTTTCAAATCTGAAAGTTTTATTTTATAAATGTTGTTTTTCCTCTTTCTAGTGAAAAGGACTCTGCCATTTTTCTGATTGACATCCTTGCACGTTTTTTGATTAAAAATAATATCATAATCGTTATCACTTAATTGACTAATGGATAACAAATTATGCATTAATCCCTCAACATAAAGAACATCAGAAATAGAGGGAAGAGATTTGTTACCAACTGTTCCAGATCCTCTGATTCTTCCTTTCTGATTTCCACAAAAGCCTACGAAACCAACATCTTTAAGTTCCAGGTCTT
Source organism: Lathyrus oleraceus (assembly GCF_024323335.1). Lineage (NCBI taxonomy): Eukaryota > Viridiplantae > Streptophyta > Magnoliopsida > Fabales > Fabaceae > Lathyrus > Lathyrus oleraceus. Next base: position 340,395,847 of record NC_066583.1, read on the forward strand.
GGAACATATGCTTTCTTCCCATGATGTGTCGCGAGCATCCAAAGTCCAGGTACCATGACTGGTGTTTTAACTCTGCTGCATAGGATATATGCAACGTACACTATTTTATCTCTTAGTACCCATAATATTTTGGATCCTTTTGGATTATTTCTCCCAGAGTTTCTGAAAACTTTGGGTTTTCTAGCGTTACTGAACTTCTGTGTCTGTGCAGGTGTATAATGGTAAGAAAAAGAAGATTTTAGTTTGTTTTCTATAGAAGGTTTCAGATCATCATCATTAGAGTCATAACCAATTCCTCTTTTTCTATTATGACTTACACCATAGATCATAGAAGCCATTTTACTTCTGTCTAGGTCGTTGTTCAAAAATTTCTGAAAGGCTTTGTCATTTTTGTATATGATAGTGTCAGAAGTAGGCGGAGCTTTAGAAAGAGTTTCCTCAAGTTTTGAGCATTTCTTAGTTGAAAATTCTTTTTCTCTTTCAAGAATAAAATTATTTTCTTTTAGTTCACAAACTTCTTTCTCAAGCTTATCACACTCTTCAACAATCTTTTCATGAACCTTTTTCAGGTTCTTGAATTTATGTCGAAGCTTCTAATACAAGCTCAGAGATTCTGACAAACACGCTTCCAGATCAGAACGAGAAAAGTCAAAGAATACCTTTTTAGAGTCAGACTCTTTTTCAGATGAACTTCTAGAGGTAGTGGCCATGAATGCTACGTTTGCCTACTCCTCTTCAGAATTAGATTCCGGAGCTTTAGATTCAGAGTCATCCCATGTTGCCATGAGTCATTTCTTCTTTGCTTTAAAGGAGTTCTTTGAAGCTTACTTTTCTGGATTTGTCCTTCTTTAGCTTTGGACAACCATTTTTGTAGTGTCCAAGCTCTTTGGATTCATAACACTTTACTTCCTTGTTGGGTCTGCCTCTAGAGGTTGAATATGGACGATCTCCCTTTTGTTTGGGCCTTCTGAAGTTGTTTTGTCTTTTTCTCAAGAGTTGTTTGATTCTTATGGAAAGAAGAGATAATTCTTCTTCATCATCAGGATTTTCATTCTCATAGTCATCATCTTGAAAGGCTTTGTTCCTTCCTGGCTTTCTTCTTTTTGATCTAGACTTTAGAGTAACAAATTTTCTTTTCTTCTGAGGTTCATCCTCTTCTAGCTCTACTTCACGACTTCTGAGGGAGCTGATAAGTTCTTTAAGACTTATGATGTTCAAATCCTTGGATAACTTCAGAGAAGTAACCATATGTCTCCATTTTTCGGGAAGACTTCCAATTATCTTCTTGACGTTATCTGATGTAGTATATCCTTTGTCTAGAACCTTGAGTCTTGCAACCAAGGGTTGGAACCTTGAGAACATCACTTCAATAGCTTCATCATCTTCCATTATGAAGGCTTCATACTTCTTGATTAAGGCCATATCTTTAGTCTTTTTAACTTGATTGTTGCCTTCGTGCGTCATTTTCAGGGAGCCAAAAATTTCTTTGGTTGTTTCTCTGTTGGTTATCTTCTCATACTCGTTGTAGGAAATATCGTTTAATAGAATGGTTCTTTCTTTGTGGTGATTCTTGAAATAATGCTTCTGATCTTCACTCATTCTGCTTCTTGGAATAGGAATACCAATTGCAGAGATGGATGGTTCATAACCATTTGTAACCATATCCCAGAGATCAACATCGTAGCATAGGAAGAAACTTTCAATTTTGTCCTTCTAGTAGTCAATTTTTTCTCCATCAAACACTGAAGGTTTTGCGTTGTAGCTATCTCTTTCATTTGTGTTAGACATGAAGCTTTTATCACCCTAGGTGTCTCTACACGGTTATGTGTTTGATTCAAAAATCAATAACAAAGCTGAAGCACGGATACCAATTGAAGGTAGAGAAAAATAAGAAATGGGGGTTTGAATTGTTTTCAATGGAATTAAAAACTTTTTGCAACACTACACACACAAAATAAAAACTAACAACACAAAGGATTTATCCTGGTTCGCTTGAAATTCAAAGTTACTCCAGTCCATCATGCTAAGGTGACTTCGCCTTTAATAAGGACTTAATACACTAATCTCAACAAATTACAAAATTCGTCTAAGAGTTTAACAACCTCTTAGCCCTCTCAAGTCTACAGACCTAAATAAGTTATTTGAGAAATTACAAACAACTTCAAGAATTACAAGTGTTTCACTAGATGCTTCTAGATAAGTAGTATAAACACACTTTAAGAACAAAGAAAGACAACCACACAATATTGAGCAACAACTCTTGTATGGAAACTATTTCTTACAACAATAATGGTGAAGAATATTTAGAGTATGAGAATGTTGTTGTATCAAAGTTATGTCTTCAGCAAGTTGTAAGGAGTCCTTTATGTAGCACTTAAGATGATACCGTTAGGGGGAAATCAATAGATATTTCGTGCCAATTGTAGGAGTTAAAGGTAGTAAATTTCTTGTCCTTTCCATAGAAGTCTTGGAGTATAATCTATTGTTTCCTTAAAAAGAATTATACTATAATTTGAATGCTTCCAGCTTAAGTTTCTGATCAGGTAGTATCTGATGGCGTGTTTTTTGAGCATTTGTCATAATGAGCATGATCAGAGTCTTCAGAGTTAGAGTCTCAAGATATATTCTTGCAAAGTCTTCAAATATCTCTTGCAGAGTCTTTAGAATCAGAGCTTGAACTACAAAGTTAAATTCTACAGTTGGTTGCTCTTCAGATATATTCTGTTCATAGTCAAATCTGATTTCTCTTTGTGCTGGGTTAGCGTTTATGGACTAATGAAGATGCCAGATATTCGTTTCATCAGAGTCATTTTAACTTAGAATCCCGCACACTTAAGAAAATTATTAGGGTACCAAATTGTTTCATTCTTTGTTATCATCAAAACTTAGATATATATTACAAAATCAAAATCTTGTTCTAACACTACCAAGGGTTCTATCATGTAAGCATGCATATGAAGTATAGGATAAAGTACACAAACACTTTCACTTTCAAGTGAAAGCAAGAGTTCATCAACTGTGAGATGAGTTGAAAACTATCAAGAAAGGTAGCTGATCAATTTCATAATATGTTCTTCATATTAAAGCTATTGCAGATTCATTATACTCCATTGGAGATCCAATATCTGAGAGAGATCAGGTCGATGCCATACTTTAGGGTTTAGCCGAAGAATATAACACATTCATCATAATGATTTATGGGAAAGTAGAACTTACTGGCATCTATAAGGTTGGAGCCTTACTTTATATGCAATAAGCTCAAATGGAGTAGTATAGACAATAGTTCACAACTCCTAGTGCAACAACTTGTAAATATAGAGTGCAACCAAAGAGAGGGGTGAATTAGGTTTCAAGACTTTTTCTCATTCTGTTTTGGATAATATGATTCTTTTAATTTTTGGATAATATGCATGCAAATGAATCCTAGTCAAATGGTTAGATGGAGATGTGAAGAAAAGGGAGGGCAAATTTGGGGGTACAACAGACGAACACAACTTTCCACCTGTTCTTGGATAAGTTTGTTGTGGTATTCATTGATGATATTGTTAGTTACTCTAAATTAGATGAAAAACATGTATAACATCTTTGTATTGTACTTCAGGTTTTAAAAGAAAAGAAGTTGTTTGTGAAATTATCTAAATGTGAGTTTTGGTTGCGGGAAGTCAGTTTCTTGGGTCATGTGATTTCCAGTGGCGGTATAGTGGTGGATCCTTCAAAAGTTGATGTAGTGTTACAATGGGAGGCTCTGAAGACGATTACTGAGATTAGAAGTTTTCTTGGCTTGGATGGTTATTGTCGGATATTTATTGAGGGTTTCTCAAAGTTGGCCCTACCTTTGACGCAATTGACTCGGAATGGTCAACCTTTTGTATGGGATCTACCATGTGAATATAATTTTCAAGCTTTCAAGAAGAAGTTGACAATTACACTAGTGTTGATTCTACCTAATCCTACAGAACCATTTGTTGTTTATTGTGATGCATCTAAGATATGTTTAGGTGGAATGTGTAACACCTCAAATTTGCACCCTACCATTTGCATATTCATTTCATTTTTTAGGTCATTAACATCACATTAACATTGCCTTAGCATTGCATAGCATATTGCATTTTTATCATGCAAAACTGATCAGGAAAATCAGTCAATCAGCAAGTTCCCCGAGTGGTGTGGGTTTTCCTCAGCAAGTTCCCCGAGTGGAGCGGGTTTCACAGAAATATTTCTCCAGCAGAGTTCATCCCACCAGTGGAGTGGACAAGTTTCCGTGACAGATCGGTATTGGCGTCCCCAGCTGAGTTTAGTCTTCCTGTGGTTTGTGTGGGTCGTCCCCAGTGGAGTAGAAGTTATTCCCCGAAGCAGAGTTGTCCTACCTGAGGTTTGGTTAAGTCTTCCCCAGTGAAGTGCTATATCATTCTCCAGTAAGGTGATCTTGTTACTCCAGGGAGTACTTATCCCCGAAGAGTTGTTTGGTGTTGTCTTCCCCAGCGGAGTATTGTTTGCTTCCCAAGCGGAGTCCCCTAGTGGATTGAGTCCTGTGAAGGACGTCCCCAGCAAAGTTTATCCTGTTCCCGGCAGCAGTTTTGTTTCTCCAACGTGAGTGAGAAGTCGGTGCTTTCTCCGCAAAGCATTCCCAGATGAAGGCTCTCCCCGCAGAGTATTCCTCAGTCAGAGTCTCCCCGCCAAGTTGGAGTACCTGATCTTTTGGCTCCGTAGCCAGGTGCATTTGCATTTTGCATGTAGTAATCATTGCATCCTCAAAACGTGTAGCATTTCCATTCAATGTGGAGCATTACGCCATAGAAAAATTCAAATATATGCATTCATGTGTGCCAAAACCCAATCAGACCGTACCCCCGGCAGAGGCGGACGTTTGTTTAACTTGTACAGCACGTTTGCTACAGTTGCTCCTGACAGCATTCAGGATTAATAATCCCCACAGAGGTTTATTTCCTCATCCGTTGGTAAAAGGAAAGCATGTTTCTCCCCAGTGAGACCCCCTGCCAGTATGTGGCCTTGCCCAGACATGTAGACGTCAGTATCCTGTCAGCACTCGCGTGTGTTGTTTCTTTGGTGTCGGTAAACACCATCTTTCGGTGTTTTCCCAGTCATGCGTAGTGTCTGGTATTCTTTGGTGTCTGTAAACATCATCTCTCGATGTTCGTAACGTCGTCCCCCTTCCCTAGTGAAGTTTCCTCCTCTCCGTTGGTGTCGATAAACGTCGAGTTTTTCCCGATCATCCGTGGATGATTTGGTTGTGTTCACTCTCCCCAGAAATTTCCTCCTCTCCGTTGGTGTCGATAAACGTCGAGTTTTTCCTATGCGTCCGTTGGCGTATAATTGATATCTTTCCCCACAGGGTCGTCCCCAGTTGAACCTCCTCTCCGTTGGTGTCGATAAACGTCGAGTTTTTCCTAGTCGTCCTATGACGTCTAGTTGCTTATTCCCCGCAGATCATTTGGTAATGCCAGATGACTCCCCTCAGAGTTTCCTCCTCTCCGTTGGTGTCGATAAACGTCGAGTTTTTCCTATTCGTCCTATGACGTCTAGCTGTACCCATCCCCAAGTGGATTTACCTCCCCGTTGGTTTCGATAAACGTTGTGTTTTTCTCATTCGTTCGATGACGTCTGATTGTATACCCCATTCCCAGTCATTCATTAATGTCTGGTTGATTCCCAGCCAGAATTCCCAGTAGACGTCCTATTCGGTTTCAGGTTGTGGTGCCTTTCCCTCGTGAAGTGGCTTTCTCCTTCTCCCTTTCGTCCTATGACGTCTGGTCGAGTCTCCCTTTCGTCCGATGACGTCTGGTTGAGTTTCCTCCTTCTCCGTTGGTGTCGATAAACGTTGAGTCTCCCTTTCGTCCTATGACGTCTGGTTGAGTTTCCTCCTTCTCCGTTGGTGTCGATAAACGTTGAGTCTCCCTTTCGTCCTATGACGTCTGGCTGAGTTTTCTCCTTCTCCGTTGGTGTCGATAAACGTTGAGTCTCCCTTTCGTCCTATGACGTCTGGCTGAGTTTTCTCCTTCTCCGTTGGTGTCGATAAACGTTGAGTCTCCCTTTCGTCCGATGACGTCTGGTCGAGTCTTCCCATTCATCCTATGATGTCTGGTTACCTCTCCGTTGGTCTCGGTAAACGTCGAGTTTTTCCCATTACGTCCGCTGACGTATGGTTGTATCCTTTCCTGGTTATCCCCAGTAGAGTTGATTTACCTCTCCGTTGGTCTTGGTAAACGCTGAGTTTTTCCCTATTCGTCCTATGACGTCTAGTTGTACCCGCCCCCATGTGGATTTACCTCTCCGTTGGTCTTGGTAAACGTTGAGTGTTTCCTAGTTGTCCGTTGGCATCTAGTTGAGATGATTTCTGTTCCCATGCATCGTGTGTCGATGTCTGGATGTGGTTATGCCTTTGAAAGAAGAAAAACAGAAAAGAGACAATTCCCAGCAGTGTGCAAATTCTACGGTTCTTGGTATTCAATCCCTGTTTACCCTGAAAGTCTGACAGCCGTTGCTCTCATCCGTTCGGGTTCCCAGTTGATTGAATAGGGGCAGCTGTAACACCTCAAATTTGCACCCTACCATTTGCATATTCATTTCATTTTTTAGGTCATTAACATCACATTAACATTGCCTTAGCATTGCATAGCATATTGCATTTTTATCATGCAAAACTGATCAGGAAAATCAGTCAATCAAGCAAGCAAGTGCCATTTTCATTGAGACAAAGCACTAGGGTGGATTTATCAAGCTCATATGGTCTAAGGATCATTTTGAAGTAATTTGGCCAAAGATTGGATGCTCAGAAGTCATCAGTCAAGCTGAATTTCAACTGAAGCCCTAGCCAGTCAACTGCAAAGTCAATTGTGGATTTGGAGGGTGGGAGTGATTAGAAATACTCCATTCATGTTCAAACAAGTCTCATTTGACATTTCAAATACTCACATTGAAGGATTTGAGGTCATACCAAAAGTTTCCAAAGGGAAAAGTGACTTATGGTTTCAAGTTTCCAAAAAATGGCAAGTTTTTGGAACGACTTCAACTCAACTTTCCATTGTCAAAAAATCTTCAAATGGAATTTCGTTCAACATGAAAGTTGTAGATCTTTCTCTCCCATTTTCAAAAAGTCCAAGATTGTGAGAATCGGATGAACGGTTGAGGAGATATGGTCAAATTACCACCGGGCGTGCATGGCAAAATTTTCCATGTATCGATGCATACGAATTTCGTATCGATGCGTGCAAGGCAAAAAAGGGCCATGTATCGATGCACACGAGTTATGTGTCGATGCACACTGTTAAAAAGTGCCTTGTATCGATGCAAACAAGTTATGTATCGATGCATACTGTTAAAAAGTGCCTTGTATTGATACACACGAGTTATGTGTCGATGCACACTGTTAAAAAGTGCCTTGTATCGATGCAAACAAGTTATGTATCGATGCATACTGTTAAAAAGTGCCTTGTATTGATACAAACAAGTTATGTATCGATGCATACTGTTAAAAAGTGCCTTGTATTGATACAAACAAGTTATGTATCGATGCATACTGTTAAAAAGTGTTATGTATCGATGCATACGAGTTTGGCATCGATGCATACTGTTAAATATGTGCTATGCATTGATGCAGAAGCTTGGGTATCAACACATAACTCTGTTTTGATCATGCATTGTTTACTGTTCACGCCCATATTACTTCATGCACCACTAATTGGCAGATTTGCAAAACACCTTGGTTTTCATTAATCCCTTGGCATCTGCTTAATTGTGATTAGCAAGCATCATTAGTGCATCATATATATAGACTAATCATAACAGAAACAGCTAATCACAATTCATTTTCTCAGATCCAAACCAAAAATTCTCCAAATTCTCTCAAAATTCTTCAAACTTTTTCTCATTTTTTCCTTCGAATTTCATGATTCTTTTCGGTTTCTCTTGTGTTAATCATCATTTGTAGGTGTTATTGAGGAACTGTTGCAGGAGAAATCGCGAAGAACTTGGCTAAACCGCAACTGTCATCACCTTGTTCATCCATGGCATCTTGAAGTTTCTACATCATCAAGCTGTGTCGAGCTAAACTTCTACTTGCATTCATCTTCCACAACACCATAGGACATCTGTTTTGACAATTGGAGGCTCGAAAAGCTCAAGAACACGAACTGCACATTCATAAGGTGAGATTTCGAATCCTTCGATTCTTGAAATCAGCATGTGGTTTAGGTAGATCGTGGAACATAGATTACACTGCAACTTAGATCATGAATTTTCGTTAGGTATTGATGAAGTTATGTGGATCTGAATGTTTGACTGTGAAACTTTCTTGGCTCGATCCGTGAGATTTAGGAACTCGTAGGTTAAATCATGGACATATTCGCATTCCTCGTTCTTAGACGGTTCCAACGAATATTCATTTGTTCATTTTGGTGATGATTCGATGTTCATCGTGTTCTTGTGTTTCTGGTAAAGAAGATGAAGTTCCTGGAGAAAATAACCTGTTTGATCCGAAATTCTGTTTGAAAATTTGAAAAGGATGTTTCCCGCGGTACTGTTCACGTAATTACAGATATGCCATTAATGAAAACCAATTTAATTTATATTATTCCAAAAAATCATAAAAAATACATGTGACCTTAGAAAAATCATAGAAAATTATAGAAAAATCACAAAAATGCAAAAATAATTTTGTTGACTTTGCCTTTGACTGTAGATGATTTTTGACCTATTGGTCAAAGTTGTGCTTGGACTTTTTTTGCTTTTGACCTAGGGTTTATTCCACATGTACATAATTTGATACCTTTGAATGATTTGATCATGAAATCCTCATTTTGTATGATAAATAGCTGAAAATTTTTGTGTTGAATCTTGACTGGCTGAGGTTTTTTTCCATGTAAATATCTTGAATTTATGATACTTGATCATTGAGTTACAATTTTTCAAACTTAGGTGTGACAATTGGTGTCACACCTCTTGATGCCAATTTGATGGATTTTTTAGCATGACTTATCCTTGTTAGAATTGTGTGAAATTTGGTATGGTTGATCATTAACATGTTAGGATCCCCTGGTAATTTTTGTGGAATTTTTCCTTGTGTTTTCGAATTGATCATGATTTTTATTTTCTGATGTTCATTTGTACATGCTCATATGACCTAGGTTGGTAGAATGATTGAGAAATGCTCATGTTGTATTGTATGGCCATGAAATTTGATATGCATGAACTAGACACATGTTAGGACCTCCCTGTTTTGGTCTCATCCATTTCTTTTTTGTTTTCATTGAGTTATGAATTTTTGAAGTGGATGTATGCATTGATGTTGTGATTTGGAGCCTATTATTGTGTCTGTTTTTGTTGATTTTCATTAACATGGTTCCATTTGCCCAAATGAGCTCAAATTTGACATGGTAGACCTTGATTATCCCCTGTTTAGGTGTAAATTGTTTGAGAATTTTTGGGATTGTGTTGATGTGGATTTGAATGCAATAATTCTGTTTGTAGGCTTAGTGCTTCCTTTGAACTAGTCTGCCTTATTTTGTGCATAGAATGAGCATGATGAATGATATGACCATGAAATTTGGTAGAATAGTACCTGACATGTGTAGCTTTCATTTAGCTTTGGTCCCATCCATTTCCCATTTAATCTCACTGTTTACCATTTAATTGAAGTTGGTACATATTTTTCGATCTCATTTGATTGTGTTTTTGCATGCTTTGTCATGTTGAATTAATTCCCGTAGTTCCATTAGTCCAAATTGCTTGAAAATTGACATGTAGCTTGTTGAATGTCCCCTGTTTAGGATATAATTTTTGTGGAATTTACTGTGTTGTTTTGATATTTTTTTTTTGATGTGATCTTGCTGGTTGTTCATATGTGACTTAACATTGCATCTTTTGCCTTATATGTTGCATAAATTAAAATGTGTGCATAGTTTGGATATGGGACCAATTGGGATCCCTTTGTTATTGAAATAGCTTGACTTTGAACATGAATTGGTTGCTGTTTTAGGATTTTTCCATCTTTTTGACCCTAGGCTAGTCCTAGTGGTCATGCTACTTACATTTGAATGTGATTGTGGCTTTTCAGGTTAAGGAGTTAAGGCTTAAGGATATTGTTTCACATTTGGGATGTTTTGCTTGATACTTGTAAACTAATGTGGCTGTTTTGTAGGATGTTGGTCCACATGGACTTGCGCTACGCACACCATTGTTTGATTGGGATTGTTAATTGGTCATTATATTGTTGTCTGATTATGAATGGGATGCTGATTCTGTTTGACTTTTGTACAGGTACACTTAGTTGCTCAGTTCTCTTAAGAACTTGCTTTGCATTGCTTTGCTTACAAGCAATTGGCATTGAGGTATAGCTTCCTAACTTCATGTAGTCTGGAGACCCGGCTGTTACCGGGCCGGGCACATTGTCTGAAGCCCTCCTTAAGAGGCAATGCTTGTGTATGTTTATATTTGTCCTAAGCAGGGAAAGTCCTCATTTGAGGCAATTGGTGGAAGGTAGGGATAAGCAATCTATCCCCCACTATTCTGTGAGTCTTCTCCTTGCTCCCATTACATGGTTGTAGCATTGAGATCCAAGCCCAAGATCTTGTACATTGTACAGTCGAGTCTATGTCCTGAGCGTAGAAGGGTCCCCCCATTCTGGACCCACGCTCCCTTGTCTGATGCTCTCTCTGACTTGAGATAGAAGCAATGAGGCACACCCCTCATCACCTTTCATCTAGCTTCACCTTAGCCCCTCAATGGCAAGGTTAAGAGCTAACCTGACCCCGATACAGAGGCTTGTTTGTTGAGGTTGATATGACCCCTCGACTAAAGCCTAGCCCTGATGTTTGAGCCCCTTGTTGGTGTGTTTATTTCACGCTGTATATGTTTGTGTGGTGTGATTGTATCCCCTAGGTTTGCTAGACTCCGCGTAGTCTCGTTTGCATGTCAATTAAGGTAGCACGGTTCCTTCGTATAGGACTTCCTTTCTTGCTTGAGCTTTCCTAAAACACAAACAAACATTATCCCCTCTTAAGGATACGTCAACTCCTTCTACTACAGGTGAATAAGTCTCCAAAGGTCGAGCATCCGGTAGATTGCGTAGTGACGTTATCCACTTAAAAAACACAAACCAACAGGAATAGTTTAGCCGAACTACGGCAACTCTGATTCTCATGTTCAGATGAGATACGTAGGCACGAGATGCGATGTCTTGTCGAGTTTGACTAACAACTAACACTAATCCTTTTCTCTCGCCCTTGTTGCGATTGAGACCTCCCCCTTCTCTTGCCCTAGTTGCAATCGAGACCCTTCTTCTTGTTGCATGCTGTTGTGTGTTTTGGGTTCGGATGCTGACATAATTCCATCAATTGGTTGTCGGGCTCCATGTTTGCCCTTTTGAGTGCGTTTTGGTTCGGATGCTGATGTAAGTCCAGTGATTGGCATTCAGGCTCCACGTTTGCCTTTGCCTGTTTCTGTTTGTGTGCGTGTTAGCCGAGCTACGGATGCTCTGATTCTCCTTCGTCCAAAGGAGATACGTATGCATAGGATGCGACATCCTAGCGAGCACGTGTTTTCCCCAGTCCGAACTACTTTGACTCTGATGTCTATGCTTGATAGACTAAGTAGGCCCAGGATGCGATATCCTGCCGAGTCAGTCTTGTCTGTTTTCTTGTGTCTCTTTCAGCCTGTGTAGATGTGTGTTTGAGCAGTGTTTTAGCAACCATTTTCCTTCTTATTGTGCGTGGATCCCGTCGAGTACGACGGATGCGTAGGGGTGCTAATACCTTCCCTTCGCATAACCGACTCCCGATCCTATTCTCTTTGGTCGCGAGACCATGTCTTTTCCAGGTTTACTCTGAGCGTTTCCTTTCCCACTTTTGGGATAAATAACGCACGGTGGCGGCTCTGTTGTTCTTGTTTTCCCGCCGGTTTTTCGCGTAATGCGACAGCTGGCGACTCTGCTGGGGACAACCTAGAGAAGTTGACCTGTGCTGGTCCTTCTTCCCTAAGCGAGTCTCTCCTAGCGCTCTCTAGGTTAGGGCTTTGGTTGCTATTTGCTGTTATTTATTGCATTCATTTCATTTATTGTTTGCATTCAATGTGTGCATTAATGTTTGCATTCATTCATTTCATCTGCTGTGCTGGCTGTGTTTCTCTGCTTGGGGGTGGGAAGTACTTGAGGTAAAAGGCCCAATACCCAGGCTACGAGTGCAATCTAGGAAACCTAGGAATAGAGTGATTCATGGGAAGCGGGTGGTATGGCGCCACTTAGCGGAACATTGATATCACGAGCAGTTCAGACCCTGGTGGGGTATCATCGTTACATACTTCGGGTGTGTATATGATGGTATTCTGCGAAAGGTTATTTATGCTGCGTTTCTCTTGACCTTACCCTGGCCTAGATGACACCCGTGAGTGGGGAGGGAATGATCATTCTAACAAGTACAGATGGTGACTGTTGGTGACTGGTTGATGACTGTTGGTGACTCAGTGTATTCCGGTTGGTGACTCAGTTTCTCAGATTGGGTTCAGACAACAGTTGACCAGTTGGCTTTGGGTTCAGATGATTTGTGATCAGAATTCAGGCCGAAGTTTTGATCCTGTGTTCAGAGATGCACAGCTTGCCAGTCGTGTCTGCATCATGTGCATCATAGCATGTTTATTTCTCGAAAGAAATGCAAAAAAAAAATGAAAATGAAAAAAAATGAAAAAAAAGAAAAAGAGAAAAAACTAATCCTTGCATGCATATCATTTCTCAGGTACATTCCAGAGCTTGGTTCATTGATAGAGATGGCAACAGTTCCCGAGCCAAAGCGGAAGACTTGTTCCTATAGCTTTCACCGCGAGCCTTTGACATCTCTGATTGAGTTGAGTAGTCTTGTGACCAGTGATCATCTGAAGGGGTTCATTGACCAGTATGGGGATATTCTGACTCTGTTGAAGATGGTAGTTGACCCAGTGCCGTTACAGACGCTTCTCCAGTTTTACGACCCAGAGCTTCGGTGTTTCACTTTCCAGGACTATCAGTTGGCACCTACTCTCGAGGAGTACTCCATTCTGTTGGGTGTCCCTATTCAGCACCAGGTTCCTTTCCTGGACGTCCCGAAGGAAGTTGACTTCAGGGTTGTTGCTAGGGCTTTACATCTGAGCATCCGAGAGATCGGTGATAGTTGGAAGACCAGTGGGGATGCTGTTGGATTGCCTTTGAAGTTTCTACTGAGAGTTGCTAAAGGAGAAGCAGAGAAGGGGAATTGGGGAGCTTTTCATGCCCAGCTTGCTGTTATGATCTATGGGATTGTCCTGTTTCCTAGTATGCCCAACTTTGTTGACTACGCTGCAGTCAGTATCTTCATCCGAAGGAATCCAGTCCCAACCCTCTTAGCAGATACTTACTATGCCATCCACAGTAGGCATGGTAAGGGTGGAGCCATTAGGTGTTGTCTACCTCTCCTGTTCAAATGGTACATGTCTCTTCTGCCAGCCAGTGGACCATTTGTGGATACCCAGAGCACTCTTAAGTGGACTCAGAGGGTCATGTCGCTTACTTCCTACGACATCAGGTGGCAGTCGTACCGGATGGATGTAAAGGATGTCATCATAAGTTGTGGTGAATTCCGGAGCGTGCCGCTCATAGGGACCAGAGGTTGCATCAACTACAACCCAGTTCTTTCTCTTCGCCAGCTAGGGTTTGTTATGAGTGAAAGACCGCTCGAAGCTGAGATAGCTGAGAGTTTTTGTTTTGAGAAGAAGGATGACCCTGTTAGGTTGGAGCAGATAGGGAGAGCCTGGAGAGACGTTGGATTAAAGGATGGATCCGTCCTAGGGAAGAAGTTTGCCATCGCAATGCCCGATTACACCGATTGGGTAAAGAAGAGAGTGGAAACTTTGCTGCTACCCTACAATAGGATGGAGTCGTTGCAAGAACAACCACCTTTGGTACTTGCTGATAGTGTGCATGCTGAGCACTATAAGCAAGCCCTGATGGAGAGTCGTCGTCTGAGAGAGAAGGAGCAAGACACTCAGATGGAGTTGTACCAAGCCAAAGCTGAAAAGCTGAACCTGTCTCATCAACTCAGAGACATCCAGAGTGCAGGTGTTGGGGGAGTAAGGAGTAAGAAGAGATCTTATTCGGAGATGGAGACCTTGCTAGATGCAGAGCACAGAGAGTGTTTGAGATTGCAGAGAGCTGAAGCCGGTTATCTGAAGAAGATCAGAGACTTGGAGAAGCAACTCAGAGGCAAAGATACCCAGATGAAGAAGGAAGTCGACCAGAGACTTGCATCAGAGGCCCAGCTTGGGGCAGAAGTTGTCGAGCTTAGAAGACAGTTGAAGGAGAAAACCACTCCCTTGCCAGAATGTTCAGAGTGTGAACTGTTGATAGACCAGTGTCACTACTTGAAGACGCTCATTCCTGGAAGTAGCTTGTCTTAGCTTGTATTTTCCTGATGTTATGTTGTGAATCACCCCCAGGCTTGTTGGGTGGGATTCATTTGTTGTACTTTGTTGGATATTTGGATCCTTGTTGTATGATCCTGTTGCTCATTTATAGATGAGATTTCGGTTTCACTCTGTATTCATTACTCGGTTGTATGATGCCTCTATATCTCCCTGTTGCTTTTGCGTTGTTGCAGGTTGTCATTTCTTGAGATGAATCAGGCTCTTCGAATGCCTGAGAGATGATCATTATCATGTGCATCATATGCATTAGCATCATACACATAACATTTGCATAACAGGTGTTCTTAAGCCGACTTCTCACTCTGGTTCCTGTGTCAGGCAGGATAGCTGATCAGCGACCACACCGGTACTCCACAAGACTCAATCAGCGAAGAAGCATGGATCAGGTTCAGGCTGAGATGGCTGAGATGAGGGCGAACATGGCCCAATTTCTGACGATGATGCAAGGGGTTGCTCAGGGTCAGGAGGAGCTCCGTGCTTTGGTTCAGAGACAGGAAACGGTTATTCAGGCGTCTAACCATGGTTCACCTGTTGCTCCACCTGGTTTCGAAAATGCCAACGTTGCTGCTGCTCCTGGTTATGGTTACGCCACTGGAGAAGAACTCAGGGGTATAAGGGTTGATGGTCAGCCTCTTGCTGCAGAGGTTAATGCCAGAGCTACCAGGGCTCCGGCGCGTCATCCAGCTCCTTTTATTGATAGACAAGAGGACATGTTCACAATGATGGGAGAGGACGATGGTGATGTTGCTAGAATGGAAGATAGAGATCGTAAGGTCGATGCCCTGGCTGAAAAGATTCGGGCGATGGAATGCCAGAATTCTCTTGGGTTCGATGTCACGAATATGGGGTTGGTCGAAGGTCTGAGGATTCCCCACAAATTCAAAGCGCCCACCTTTGACAAGTACAATGGTACTTCTTGCCCT
This sequence comes from Lathyrus oleraceus, assembly GCF_024323335.1. Classification (NCBI taxonomy): domain Eukaryota; kingdom Viridiplantae; phylum Streptophyta; class Magnoliopsida; order Fabales; family Fabaceae; genus Lathyrus; species Lathyrus oleraceus. The sequence goes on from NC_066583.1 coordinate 340,411,212, forward strand.
CGCACCCACGTGCAGGCCTATTATCGGAAGATCTCGGCATATACAGACGACGAGAAGATGTGGATGTACTTCTTTCAAGATAGCCTATCTGGGGCATCTTTAGATTGGTACATGGAACTCAAACGAGACTCTATCCGATGCTGGAGGGATCTGGGAGAAGCTTTTCTCAGACAATATAAACACAACATGGATATGGCACCGAGCCGGACTCAGCTGCAGAGCCTGTGCCAGAAAAATAATGAGAGCTTCAAAGAATACGCCCAGAGGTGGCGTGAGCTTGCTGCCAGAGTTCAACCCCCTATGCTGGAGAGGGAGTTGACTGATATGTTCGTTGGCACACTGCAGGGAGTGTTCATGGACCGAATGGGGAGTTGCCCATTCGGAAGCTTCTCTGATGTGGTAATCTGTGGTGAAAGGACCGAGAGTTTGATCAAAGCTGGAAAGATCAACGATGCGGGTTCCTCTTCATCAAAGAAACCTTTCTCTGGGGCACCTCGCCGTAGAGAAGGTGAAGCCAGCGCTGTTCAGCATCGCCGGGGGCCGAATAGAAATCAGCATCAATATAGACAGGTTGCTGCAGTGACCATCCCTGCACCGCAACAACGTCCACCTCCTCAACAACCAAGACAACAACAACAACAGCAACAACGTCCTTATCAGCTGAGGCAGAGGCTGCAACCGGATAGAAGGTTTGACCCGCTACCTATGTCATATGCTGAGCTTCTACCTGAGTTGCTCAGATTGGGTTTCGTGGAGTTGAGAACTATGGCTCCACCGACTGTCTTGCCACCTGGGTATGATGCAAATGTCCGGTGCGATTTCCATTCAGGGGCACCCGGGCATAACATAGAGAAGTGTCGGGCTTTCCAGCACAAAGTCCAAGATTTGATCGATTCTAAGACGATCGATTTCTCCCCTGTGCCGAATGTTGTAAATAATCCTATGCCTGCGCATGGTGCTCATAGGGTAAACTGTGTTGAAGGGGTTGAATCTGAAGAGCTGGTTGCCAATGTTGAAGAGATTCAGACTCCTTTGCTGGTAGTTAAAGACCGTCTGCTGAATAGTGGAGTTCATCCGGGCTGTGATAGAGACTGTTTGGGCTGTGAAGAGTCAGAGGATGGGTGTGAATTACTGAGGGCTGGTATCCAGGGTTTGATGGATCAGGGCCGTGTTCAGTTTGGTAGGGCTGATAACAGAGATCAAGGGGCAGTGTCTACTGTCACTATCTTCTTCAAGCCAGCTGAAGGGCGTGCGCCTACAACCAGTGGTAATCCAGTTACCATCTCCACGCCAGTTTCCACCAATATTCCTACAACCATCGTCGCTCCGGTTAGAAGGGCCGAGAATAACAATGCTGTGCCTTGGAGGTACGACAATGCCTACCGAAGCAACAGGAGGGCTGAGAACAGGGTCAAGCCTTCAAATCAAGCGCCTGTGACGATTTTTGCACCTGCTAGTAAAGCTCCGGTCGTTGTGAGTCCTGCTGTGGACAATGTGGGTGGACCCGGAAGCTTTACCCGTAGTGGTCGGCTGTTTGCGCCTCAACAGTTGAGGGATGCCAATGCTGAGGCATCTGTTAAAGCTAAGGGCAAACAGGCCGTTGTTGATGAAGTTCCTGCTCAAACAAATGTGCCTGGTGGCTCGTTTGAGAAGGACGTGGAGGAATTCATGAGGATAATAAAGAAGAGTGACTACAAAATTGTAGATCAGCTCAATCAAACTCCCTCCAAAATCTCTATACTTTCTCTGCTGTTGTGCTCTGAGGCACATAGAGACGCCTTGCTGAAAATGTTAAATATGGCGTATGTACCTCAGGAGATTTCTGTCAATCAACTTGAAGGTGTAATTGCTAACGTGACTACCCGACACGGTGTATGGTTCACAGATTTTGATTTGACACCTGAGGGGCGGAACCACAACAAGGCCTTGCACATCACCATGGAATGCAAGGGGGCTGTGCTGTCACATGTCTTGGTGGACACCGGATCTTCGTTGAACGTGCTGCCTAAGCAAATATTGAAGAAGATACCGATTGAAGGGGTTGTGCTGACGCCGAGTGACCTGGTTGTGCGTGCATTCGATGGATCCAAGCGCTCTGTCTTCGGTGAAATCACTTTGCCTATAAGGATAGGTCCTGAGGAGTTTGACATTGTCTTCTACGTCATGGACATCCAGCCTGCTTACAGTTGCCTTCTGGGACGTCCATGGATCCATGCAGCAGGAGCAGTCTCATCGACTCTCCACCAGAAGCTCAAATACGTCTGGAACGGTCAGATTGTGACCGTGTGTGGCGAAGAGGACATTCTGGTGAGTCATCTGTCCTCATTCAAATATGTTGAGGTGGATGGCGAGATCCACGAAACTCTGTGCCAGGCGTTCGAGACGGTGGCTATTGAGAAGGTGGCCTACGCTGAGCAGAGGAAGCCGGGTGCTTCAATCACTTCTTACAAGCAAGCTAAGGAAGTGGTTAATTCTGGTAGAGCTGAGGGCTGGGGCAAGATGGTGGACTTGCCAGTCAAAGAGGACAAATTTGGCATCGGTTATGAGCCTCTCCGAGCAGAGCAGGGGGCAGCAGGTCCGAGTACCTTCACCAGCGCTGGGCTGATGAATCATGGCGCCGTCTTCGCAGCTGAGGGTGAAGATGTCGACAGTGACTGTGATCTCGACTGCTGGGTCCGCCCGAGTGCACCAGGGGAAGTGATTAACAACTGGACTGCAGAGGATATAGTCCAAGTTACTCTTCAGACAGAGTAATTTTCTTTTGTTTTTTCTCATTCTGCACAAAACCCTACGTTCTGCCCAAGACGTAGTGGTTCATTGTAGGGCCACATGTTTTCATTGTTTATCATTAATAAAGGACGTTTTGCAAACAATTTTGTGATCCCTGTCTTTCTATTTTTGTTTTTCAAAAAATAAAAATGGCAATGTTTTTGTTTTTGTGACTTCTTGAACTCTTTTTCTAAAATAAAGCATCAACATGCAGAAATGATCTTATGGCATCCACTATGAACAAATCTGTTATGGCTCAGTATGATTTCGACAATCCCATCTACCAAGCCGAAGAGGAGAGTGATGAAGACAGTGAACTCCCGAAAGAATTGGCTAGATTGTTGAAGCAGGAGGAAAGGGTCATCCAACCTCATCAGGAGGAATTGGAGATTGTGAATCTTGGTACTGAGGACGCCAGAAGAGAGATCAAAATTGGGGCTGCCTTGAAACCTGAGGTCAAGAGCAGGTTGATTGAGATGCTGAGAGAGTATATGGAGATATTCGCCTGGTCTTATCAAGATATGCCAGGACTGAATACTGATATTGTGGTTCATAGACTACCTCTCAGAGATGATTGTCCTTCGGTCAAACAGAAGCTTCGTAGAACCAGTCCTGATATGGCAGTGAAAATCAAGGAAGAGGTTCAGAAGCAGTTCGATGCTGGGTTCTTGTCGGTGACAACTTACCCTCCGTGGGTAGCCAACATCGTTCCGGTGCCGAAGAAGGATGGCAAAGTCAGAATGTGTGTCGATTACCGGGATTTGAACAGGGCGAGTCCGAAAGATGATTTCCCATTACCTCACATTGATGTATTGGTGGATAATACGGCTCAATCCTCGGTATTCTCTTTCATGGATGGTTTCTCGGGCTATAATCAGATTAAGATGGCGCCAGAGGACATGGAAAAGACGACATTCATTACACCTTGGGGCACGTTCTGCTATAAGGTGATGCCATTTGGGCTGAAGAATGCCGGTGCTACCTATCAGAGGGCAATGACGACTCTCTTTCATGACATGATGCACAAAGAGATTGAAGTGTACGTGGATGATATGATTGCGAAGTCGCAGACAGAAGAGGAGCACCTGGTAAATCTGCAGAAGTTGTTTGACAGGTTGGTCAAGTTCAAACTGAGGCTGAACCCAAACAAGTGTACGTTTGGTGTGAGATCAGGGAAGCTGTTAGGCTTCATTGTCAGTGAGAAAGGGATTGAGGTTGATCCAGCAAAAGTCAAAGCTATTCAGGAGATGCCTGAACCGAGAACCGAAAAGCAGGTTCGTAGGTTTTTAGGGAGATTGAATTACATCGCAAGGTTTGTATCTCACCTAACTGCCACGTGTGAACCGATATTCAAATTGCTTAGAAAGAATCAGGCGATCAAGTGGAATGATGATTGTCAGAAAGCTTTTGACAAGATTAAAGAGTATTTACAGCAACCTCCAATCCTGATCCCTCCAGTTCCAGGGAGACCACTGATCATGTACCTTTCAGTCACAGAGACTTCGATGGGGTGCGTATTGGGGCAGCATGACGAGTCTGGTCGAAAAGAGCATGCCATATACTACCTTAGCAAAAAGTTTACCGACTATGAAATCAAATATTCACAGCTCGAGAAAACTTGCTGTGCTTTGGCCTGGGCTGCTCGCCGACTGAGGCAGTATATGCTGAACCATACTACCTTGTTGATTTCTAAGATGGATCCAGTGAAGTACATCTTTGAGAAGCCGGCACTCACCGGACGTGTTGCCCGTTGGCAAATGATTTTAACTGAGTATGATATTCAGTACACGTCTCAAAAGGCTATCAAAGGAAGTGTTTTGTCAGATTATCTCGCCGAACAACCGATCGACGACTATCAGCCTATGATGTTTGAATTCCCTGATGAAGACATCATGTATCTAAAGATGAAAGATTGTGACGAGCCTCTTGTCGAGGAAGGACCGGATCCTGATGACAAGTGGACCTTGATGTTTGATGGGGCTGTGAATGTGAACGGTAATGGTGTTGGTGCAGTGCTGATCAATCCTAAAGGTGCTCATATACCTTTTTCTGCCAGATTGACTTTTGATGTCACCAACAACGAAGCTGAGTATGAGGCTTGTATCATGGGGATAGAAGAAGCCATCGATCTGAGGATCAAAACGCTTGACATATTTGGAGATTCTGCTCTAGTGATCAATCAGGTCAGTGGAGATTGGAATACGAACCAGCCGCATTTGATTCCGTATAGAGATTACACCAGAAGAATACTGACGTTCTTCAAGAAGGTGAAGTTGTATCACGTCCCCCGGGATGAGAATCAGATGGCGGATGCCTTGGCTACTTTATCTTCCATGATAAAAGTTCATTGGTGGAATCATGTGCCACATGTTGCGGTGAATCGACTCGAGAGGCCTGCGTATGTGTTTGCAGCCGAGTCTGTTAATGCTATTGATGATAAGCCGTGGTATTATGACATCAAGAACTTCCTCAAGACTCAGGAGTATCCTGAAGGTGCATCAAAGAATGATAAGAAAACCCTGAGAAGGCTAGCTGGAAGCTTTTATCTGAATCAGGATGACGTGTTGTACAAGAGGAACTTCGACATGGTCTTGCTCAGATGCGTGGATAGACACGAAGCAGACATGTTGATGCAAGAAGTGCACGAGGGTTCGTTTGGTACCCACGCTGGTGGTCATGCAATGTCCAAGAAACTATTGAGAGCCGGATATTACTGGATGACTATGGAATCCGATTGCTTCAAATACGCTCGGAAATGACATAAGTGCCAAATTTATGCTGACAAGATGCATGTACCACCAAGCCCGTTGAATGTCATGAACTCACCTTGGCCGTTCGCCATGTGGGGCATTGATATGATTGGAAGGATTGAGCCTACTGCTTCGAATGGACATCGCTTTATCTTGGTTGCGATTGATTACTTCACCAAATGGGTGGAAGCAGCTTCCTATGCTAATGTTACCAAACAAGTGGTTGCCCGGTTCATCAAGAAAGAAATCATCTGTCGTTACGGAGTTCCTGAGAGAATCATCACTGACAATGGTTCGAATCTCAATAACAAGATGATGAAAGAGCTTTGCAGAGATTTCAAGATCGAACATCACAACTCTTCTCCTTACAGACCAAAGATGAACGGTGCTGTAGAGGCAGCTAACAAGAATATCAAGAAGATTGTGCAAAAGATGGTCGTGACGTACAAGGATTGGCATGAGATGCTGCCTTTCGCTTTGCATGGGTACCGTACCTCAGTGCGTACGTCGACCGGGGCAACCCCGTATTCCCTTGTGTATGGTATGGAAGCAGTCCTACCAGTTGAGGTGGAGATCCCTTCTCTGAGGGTATTATTGGACGTCAAGCTGGACGAAGCCGAGTGGATTCGTACAAGGTTTAATGAGTTAAGCCTTATCGAAGAAAGACGGCTAGCAGCTGTGTGCCATGGGCAGTTATATCAGAGAAGGATGAAGCGAGCCTTTGATCAGAAAGTGCGTCCTCGGACATTTCAAACTGGTGATCTGGTTTTGAAGAGGATCCTTCCTCCCGGTACAGATAACAGGGGCAAGTGGACTCCTAATTATGAAGGTCCATATGTTGTGAAAAAGGTCTTCTCCGGTGGAGCCTTGATGCTTGCAACGATGGATGGTGAAGATTTTCCGTCCCCTGTTAACTCAGATGTAGTCAAAAAATACTTCGCGTAAATTGACCCGCTGGACAAAAAGAACAAAAGAGTCCAGGCAAAAAAGGGCATCCCGGCGAACCAAAAACAGAAAGAAAAGGTTCGGGCAAAAATTAGGGATATAAATGAAAAGAATTTGTACACCCGGTAAGTCGAAAACCCGCAAGGGCGGCTTAGGCAAAAATGGGTATCCCGGTGGATTGAAAACCTGAAAAGGCGATCCAACCCAAAAGAGGGATTAAAAGCGAAGACTACGGTCTGAGTTATCTGTACTTCATTGCGCTTCGTCAGCTGCCATCTTGAAAGATGTGATCGGTCCAGTCATTCTTCTCAGAAAGCAAGGAGTTGGGAGGAAAACTGATGATCTGTGGGTTATAACAGAATTGGGAAATAGTGGATGCCGTATTCACATTGCCATTAGGATAGTTTATTTTCTTTTTGTGCGCAATTACCTCTTTCTAGGGATTGCTTCCCAATGTATTTGCCTTTTCGGGCACATTTTCAATCAATAGAAGTTGTTATTCAGATAAATAGCTCTCTTGTTTTTATTTTTACTGTTTTGTTTGCAAAAACGTCCGATTTTTTGATAAGCATTGCATATAATAAAACATGAAGGCTTAACAATAACCTGCAGAAGGATGAAACATTTGAAAATCATTTTGAATGTTGAGGATACTTGAGCGTATCTTGTCCATATACCCCTGGGGCATTGTGTTCTGCTGTTTTACAGGTCGACATCTGTAAGCTTTTCCCCAGCAAGTTCTTCTCGGAGCAAGTTTGATATCTGTCAGAGTTGTATTCCCCTGCAGAGGTGTCTGTGGATAGTATCTTCTTTCCCCAGCAGATCTAAGGATTGCCTACCTCCAGCAGGCTTGTGTTGACGGGTTCCCCAGCTGGGATCCCCGCTGAATGCCTGGCAGATGTTTCCCCAGGAGTTCCTCCAGCGGAGTTTGTCACGAGAATGTTGTCCCCCAGCAGTTGGGTTTGTGATATTGTTATCCCCAGCACGGCCGTGAGTGCTTCTCCCCAGCAGGGTTGTGGAGGTCTATCCCCAGTATGATATGATGTGTTATCATCCCCACCAGAGTTGTTCTCCTCAGCAGAGTGGTGTGGGTTTTCCTCAGCAAGTTCCCCGAGTGGAGCGGGTTTCACAGAAATATTTCTCCAGCAGAGTTCATCCCACCAGTGGAGTGGACAAGTTTCCGTGACAGATCGGTATTGGCGTCCCCAGCTGAGTTTAGTCTTCCTGTGGTTTGTGTGGGTCGTCCCCAGTGGAGTAGAAGTTATTCCCCGAAGCAGAGTTGTCCTACCTGAGGTTTGGTTAAGTCTTCCCCAGTGAAGTGCTATATCATTCTCCAGTAAGGTGATCTTGTTACTCCAGGGAGTACTTATCCCCGAAGAGTTGTTTGGTGTTGTCTTCCCCAGCGGAGTATTGTTTGCTTCCCAAGCGGAGTCCCCTAGTGGATTGAGTCCTGTGAAGGACGTCCCCAGCAAAGTTTATCCTGTTCCCGGCAGCAGTTTTGTTTCTCCAACGTGAGTGAGAAGTCGGTGCTTTCTCCGCAAAGCATTCCCAGATGAAGGCTCTCCCCGCAGAGTATTCCTCAGTCAGAGTCTCCCCGCCAAGTTGGAGTACCTGATCTTTTGGCTCCGTAGCCAGGTGCATTTGCATTTTGCATGTAGTAATCATTGCATCCTCAAAACGTGTAGCATTTCCATTCAATGTGGAGCATTACGCCATAGAAAAATTCAAATATATGCATTCATGTGTGCCAAAACCCAATCAGACCGTACCCCCGGCAGAGGCGGACGTTTGTTTAACTTGTACAGCACGTTTGCTACAGTTGCTCCTGACAGCATTCAGGATTAATAATCCCCACAGAGGTTTATTTCCTCATCCGTTGGTAAAAGGAAAGCATGTTTCTCCCCAGTGAGACCCCCTGCCAGTATGTGGCCTTGCCCAGACATGTAGACGTCAGTATCCTGTCAGCACTCGCGTGTGTTGTTTCTTTGGTGTCGGTAAACACCATCTTTCGGTGTTTTCCCAGTCATGCGTAGTGTCTGGTATTCTTTGGTGTCTGTAAACATCATCTCTCGATGTTCGTAACGTCGTCCCCCTTCCCTAGTGAAGTTTCCTCCTCTCCGTTGGTGTCGATAAACGTCGAGTTTTTCCCGATCATCCGTGGATGATTTGGTTGTGTTCACTCTCCCCAGAAATTTCCTCCTCTCCGTTGGTGTCGATAAACGTCGAGTTTTTCCTATGCGTCCGTTGGCGTATAATTGATATCTTTCCCCACAGGGTCGTCCCCAGTTGAACCTCCTCTCCGTTGGTGTCGATAAACGTCGAGTTTTTCCTAGTCGTCCTATGACGTCTAGTTGCTTATTCCCCGCAGATCATTTGGTAATGCCAGATGACTCCCCTCAGAGTTTCCTCCTCTCCGTTGGTGTCGATAAACGTCGAGTTTTTCCTATTCGTCCTATGACGTCTAGCTGTACCCATCCCCAAGTGGATTTACCTCCCCGTTGGTTTCGATAAACGTTGTGTTTTTCTCATTCGTCCGATGACGTCTGATTGTATACCCCATTCCCAGTCATTCATTAATGTCTGGTTGATTCCCAGCCAGAATTCCCAGTAGACGTCCTATTCGGTTTCAGGTTGTGGTGCCTTTCCCTCGTGAAGTGGCTTTCTCCTTCTCCCTTTCGTCCTATGACGTCTGGTCGAGTCTCCCTTTCGTCCGATGACGTCTGGTTGAGTTTCCTCCTTCTCCGTTGGTGTCGATAAACGTTGAGTCTCCCTTTCGTCCTATGACGTCTGGTTGAGTTTCCTCCTTCTCCGTTGGTGTCGATAAACGTTGAGTCTCCCTTTCGTCCTATGACGTCTGGCTGAGTTTTCTCCTTCTCCGTTGGTGTCGATAAACGTTGAGTCTCCCTTTCGTCCTATGACGTCTGGCTGAGTTTTCTCCTTCTCCGTTGGTGTCGATAAACGTTGAGTCTCCCTTTCGTCCGATGACGTCTGGTCGAGTCTTCCCATTCATCCTATGATGTCTGGTTACCTCTCCGTTGGTCTCGGTAAACGTCGAGTTTTTCCCATTACGTCCGCTGACGTATGGTTGTATCCTTTCCTGGTTATCCCCAGTAGAGTTGATTTACCTCTCCGTTGGTCTTGGTAAACGCTGAGTTTTTCCCTATTCGTCCTATGACGTCTAGTTGTACCCGCCCCCATGTGGATTTACCTCTCCGTTGGTCTTGGTAAACGTTGAGTGTTTCCTAGTTGTCCGTTGGCATCTAGTTGAGATGATTTCTGTTCCCATGCATCGTGTGTCGATGTCTGGATGTGGTTATGCCTTTGAAAGAAGAAAAACAGAAAAGAGACAATTCCCAGCAGTGTGCAAATTCTACGGTTCTTGGTATTCAATCCCTGTTTACCCTGAAAGTCTGACAGCCGTTGCTCTCATCCGTTCGGGTTCCCAGTTGATTGAATAGGGGCAGCTGTAACACCTCAAATTTGCACCCTACCATTTGCATATTCATTTCATTTTTTAGGTCATTAACATCACATTAACATTGCCTTAGCATTGCATAGCATATTGCATTTTTATCATGCAAAACTGATCAGGAAAATCAGTCAATCAAGCAAGCAAGTGCCATTTTCATTGAGACAAAGCACTAGGGTGGATTTATCAAGCTCATATGGTCTAAGGATCATTTTGAAGTAATTTGGCCAAAGATTGGATGCTCAGAAGTCATCAGTCAAGCTGAATTTCAACTGAAGCCCTAGCCAGTCAACTGCAAAGTCAATTGTGGATTTGGAGGGTGGGAGTGATTAGAAATACTCCATTCATGTTCAAACAAGTCTCATTTGACATTTCAAATACTCACATTGAAGGATTTGAGGTCATACCAAAAGTTTCCAAAGGGAAAAGTGACTTATGGTTTCAAGTTTCCAAAAAATGGCAAGTTTTTGGAACGACTTCAACTCAACTTTCCATTGTCAAAAAATCTTCAAATGGAATTTCGTTCAACATGAAAGTTGTAGATCTTTCTCTCCCATTTTCAAAAAGTCCAAGATTGTGAGAATCGGATGAACGGTTGAGGAGATATGGTCAAATTACCACCGGGCGTGCATGGCAAAATTTTCCATGTATCGATGCATACGAATTTCGTATCGATGCGTGCAAGGCAAAAAAGGGCCATGTATCGATGCACACGAGTTATGTGTCGATGCACACTGTTAAAAAGTGCCTTGTATCGATGCAAACAAGTTATGTATCGATGCATACTGTTAAAAAGTGCCTTGTATTGATACACACGAGTTATGTGTCGATGCACACTGTTAAAAAGTGCCTTGTATCGATGCAAACAAGTTATGTATCGATGCATACTGTTAAAAAGTGCCTTGTATTGATACAAACAAGTTATGTATCGATGCATACTGTTAAAAAGTGCCTTGTATTGATACAAACAAGTTATGTATCGATGCATACTGTTAAAAAGTGTTATGTATCGATGCATACGAGTTTGGCATCGATGCATACTGTTAAATATGTGCTATGCATTGATGCAGAAGCTTGGGTATCAACACATAACTCTGTTTTGATCATGCATTGTTTACTGTTCACGCCCATATTACTTCATGCACCACTAATTGGCAGATTTGCAAAACACCTTGGTTTTCATTAATCCCTTGGCATCTGCTTAATTGTGATTAGCAAGCATCATTAGTGCATCATATATATAGACTAATCATAACAGAAACAGCTAATCACAATTCATTTTCTCAGATCCAAACCAAAAATTCTCCAAATTCTCTCAAAATTCTTCAAACTTTTTCTCATTTTTTCCTTCGAATTTCATGATTCTTTTCGGTTTCTCTTGTGTTAATCATCATTTGTAGGTGTTATTGAGGAACTGTTGCAGGAGAAATCGCGAAGAACTTGGCTAAACCGCAACTGTCATCACCTTGTTCATCCATGGCATCTTGAAGTTTCTACATCATCAAGCTGTGTCGAGCTAAACTTCTACTTGCATTCATCTTCCACAACACCATAGGACATCTGTTTTGACAATTGGAGGCTCGAAAAGCTCAAGAACACGAACTGCACATTCATAAGGTGAGATTTCGAATCCTTCGATTCTTGAAATCAGCATGTGGTTTAGGTAGATCGTGGAACATAGATTACACTGCAACTTAGATCATGAATTTTCGTTAGGTATTGATGAAGTTATGTGGATCTGAATGTTTGACTGTGAAACTTTCTTGGCTCGATCCGTGAGATTTAGGAACTCGTAGGTTAAATCATGGACATATTCGCATTCCTCGTTCTTAGACGGTTCCAACGAATATTCATTTGTTCATTTTGGTGATGATTCGATGTTCATCGTGTTCTTGTGTTTCTGGTAAAGAAGATGAAGTTCCTGGAGAAAATAACCTGTTTGATCCGAAATTCTGTTTGAAAATTTGAAAAGGATGTTTCCCGCGGTACTGTTCACGTAATTACAGATATGCCATTAATGAAAACCAATTTAATTTATATTATTCCAAAAAATCATAAAAAAATACATGTGACCTTAGAAAAATCATAGAAAATTATAGAAAAATCACAAAAATGCAAAAATAATTTTGTTGACTTTGCCTTTGACTGTAGATGATTTTTGACCTATTGGTCAAAGTTGTGCTTGGACTTTTTTTGCTTTTGACCTAGGGTTTATTCCACATGTACATAATTTGATACCTTTGAATGATTTGATCATGAAATCCTCATTTTGTATGATAAATAGCTGAAAATTTTTGTGTTGAATCTTGACTGGCTGAGGTTTTTTTCCATGTAAATATCTTGAATTTATGATACTTGATCATTGAGTTACAATTTTTCAAACTTAGGTGTGACAATTGGTGTCACACCTCTTGATGCCAATTTGATGGATTTTTTAGCATGACTTATCCTTGTTAGAATTGTGTGAAATTTGGTATGGTTGATCATTAACATGTTAGGATCCCCTGGTAATTTTTGTGGAATTTTTCCTTGTGTTTTCGAATTGATCATGATTTTTATTTTCTGATGTTCATTTGTACATGCTCATATGACCTAGGTTGGTAGAATGATTGAGAAATGCTCATGTTGTATTGTATGGCCATGAAATTTGATATGCATGAACTAGACACATGTTAGGACCTCCCTGTTTTGGTCTCATCCATTTCTTTTTTGTTTTCATTGAGTTATGAATTTTTGAAGTGGATGTATGCATTGATGTTGTGATTTGGAGCCTATTATTGTGTCTGTTTTTGTTGATTTTCATTAACATGGTTCCATTTGCCCAAATGAGCTCAAATTTGACATGGTAGACCTTGATTATCCCCTGTTTAGGTGTAAATTGTTTGAGAATTTTTGGGATTGTGTTGATGTGGATTTGAATGCAATAATTCTGTTTGTAGGCTTAGTGCTTCCTTTGAACTAGTCTGCCTTATTTTGTGCATAGAATGAGCATGATGAATGATATGACCATGAAATTTGGTAGAATAGTACCTGACATGTGTAGCTTTCATTTAGCTTTGGTCCCATCCATTTCCCATTTAATCTCACTGTTTACCATTTAATTGAAGTTGGTACATATTTTTCGATCTCATTTGATTGTGTTTTTGCATGCTTTGTCATGTTGAATTAATTCCCGTAGTTCCATTAGTCCAAATTGCTTGAAAATTGACATGTAGCTTGTTGAATGTCCCCTGTTTAGGATATAATTTTTGTGGAATTTACTGTGTTGTTTTGATATTTTTTTTTTGATGTGATCTTGCTGGTTGTTCATATGTGACTTAACATTGCATCTTTTGCCTTATATGTTGCATAAATTAAAATGTGTGCATAGTTTGGATATGGGACCAATTGGGATCCCTTTGTTATTGAAATAGCTTGACTTTGAACATGAATTGGTTGCTGTTTTAGGATTTTTCCATCTTTTTGACCCTAGGCTAGTCCTAGTGGTCATGCTACTTACATTTGAATGTGATTGTGGCTTTTCAGGTTAAGGAGTTAAGGCTTAAGGATATTGTTTCACATTTGGGATGTTTTGCTTGATACTTGTAAACTAATGTGGCTGTTTTGTAGGATGTTGGTCCACATGGACTTGCGCTACGCACACCATTGTTTGATTGGGATTGTTAATTGGTCATTATATTGTTGTCTGATTATGAATGGGATGCTGATTCTGTTTGACTTTTGTACAGGTACACTTAGTTGCTCAGTTCTCTTAAGAACTTGCTTTGCATTGCTTTGCTTACAAGCAATTGGCATTGAGGTATAGCTTCCTAACTTCATGTAGTCTGGAGACCCGGCTGTTACCGGGCCGGGCACATTGTCTGAAGCCCTCCTTAAGAGGCAATGCTTGTGTATGTTTATATTTGTCCTAAGCAGGGAAAGTCCTCATTTGAGGCAATTGGTGGAAGGTAGGGATAAGCAATCTATCCCCCACTATTCTGTGAGTCTTCTCCTTGCTCCCATTACATGGTTGTAGCATTGAGATCCAAGCCCAAGATCTTGTACATTGTACAGTCGAGTCTATGTCCTGAGCGTAGAAGGGTCCCCCCATTCTGGACCCACGCTCCCTTGTCTGATGCTCTCTCTGACTTGAGATAGAAGCAATGAGGCACACCCCTCATCACCTTTCATCTAGCTTCACCTTAGCCCCTCAATGGCAAGGTTAAGAGCTAACCTGACCCCGATACAGAGGCTTGTTTGTTGAGGTTGATATGACCCCTCGACTAAAGCCTAGCCCTGATGTTTGAGCCCCTTGTTGGTGTGTTTATTTCACGCTGTATATGTTTGTGTGGTGTGATTGTATCCCCTAGGTTTGCTAGACTCCGCGTAGTCTCGTTTGCATGTCAATTAAGGTAGCACGGTTCCTTCGTATAGGACTTCCTTTCTTGCTTGAGCTTTCCTAAAACACAAACAAACATTATCCCCTCTTAAGGATACGTCAACTCCTTCTACTACAGGTGAATAAGTCTCCAAAGGTCGAGCATCCGGTAGATTGCGTAGTGACGTTATCCACTTAAAAAACACAAACCAACAGGAATAGTTTAGCCGAACTACGGCAACTCTGATTCTCATGTTCAGATGAGATACGTAGGCACGAGATGCGATGTCTTGTCGAGTTTGACTAACAACTAACACTAATCCTTTTCTCTCGCCCTTGTTGCGATTGAGACCTCCCCCTTCTCTTGCCCTAGTTGCAATCGAGACCCTTCTTCTTGTTGCATGCTGTTGTGTGTTTTGGGTTCGGATGCTGACATAATTCCATCAATTGGTTGTCGGGCTCCATGTTTGCCCTTTTGAGTGCGTTTTGGTTCGGATGCTGATGTAAGTCCAGTGATTGGCATTCAGGCTCCACGTTTGCCTTTGCCTGTTTCTGTTTGTGTGCGTGTTAGCCGAGCTACGGATGCTCTGATTCTCCTTCGTCCAAAGGAGATACGTATGCATAGGATGCGACATCCTAGCGAGCACGTGTTTTCCCCAGTCCGAACTACTTTGACTCTGATGTCTATGCTTGATAGACTAAGTAGGCCCAGGATGCGATATCCTGCCGAGTCAGTCTTGTCTGTTTTCTTGTGTCTCTTTCAGCCTGTGTAGATGTGTGTTTGAGCAGTGTTTTAGCAACCATTTTCCTTCTTATTGTGCGTGGATCCCGTCGAGTACGACGGATGCGTAGGGGTGCTAATACCTTCCCTTCGCATAACCGACTCCCGATCCTATTCTCTTTGGTCGCGAGACCATGTCTTTTCCAGGTTTACTGAGCGTTTCCTTTCCCACTTTTGGGATAAATAACGCACGGTGGCGGCTCTGTTGTTCTTGTTTTCCCGCCGGTTTTTCGCGTAATGCGACAGAATGCTTATGCATAATGGGCAGGTGATGACTTATGTTTCTCGACAGCTGAAGATTCACGAGAAAAATTATCCTACACATGATTTGAGTTTAGTTGCGGTTGTTTTTGTTCTGAAGTTTTGGAGGAACTACTTATATGGTTCTAGATTAGAAGTTTTCAATGATCACAAGAGTTTGAGGTATCTCTTTGATCAGAAGGCGCTTAACATGAGACCGAGGAGATGGTTAGAATTTTAGACTACGACTTTGGTTTGAATTACCGTCATGGTAAAACCAATATGGTAGTAGATGCTTTGAGCAAGAAATCTTTTCACATGTCGACGATGATGGTCAGAGAGCTAGAAATGATTGAACAATTTAGATATTTGAGCTTAGTATGTAAAGTGACTTCGAATAGTGTGAAGTTGGGTATGTTGAAGCTAACTAGTGGTTTTATTGAAGAGATCAAAGAGAAATAAAGATTGGATTTGGCTTTGGTTGATCGACTAACATTAGTAGGTCAAGGAAATGATAAGGATTTCCAGATTGATAAGAGTGGAGTTCTGAAGTTTCGAGGCAGAGTTTGTGTACCTGATGTGCCAGAGTTTAAGAGGCTGATCTTAGAGGAAAGTCATCAAAGCAGTTTGAGTATTCATCCAGGAGCCACTAAGATGTATCAGGATTTGAGGAAAATGTCCTGGTGGTCAAGGATGAAGAGGGACATTGTACAATTTGGTTATTCTTTCTTAATTTATCAGAAATTTAAAGTCGAGCATCAGAGACCGTCTGGACTGATGCAGTCGTTAAATATTCCATAATGGAAGTGGGATAACATATATACAGACTTCGTGACTGGGTTGTTGAGTACTCTGAAAGGAAGTGATGCAATTTGGATGATTCATGATAGCTGACTAAATCGACTCACTTCATACCGATTAAGACCAGTTTTCCACTACAGAGATTGACAAAGGTTTACATTGAGGTGATTGTGAAGCTTCATAGTATCCCATCGAGTATCGTCTTCGACAGAGATCCGAGGTTTACATCCATATTTTGGGGAAGCTTACAGGACACTTTGGATACTAAGTTGAGATTGAGTTCAACGTATCACCCACAGACAGATGGACATACGAAGAGGACTATCTAGTCTTTGGAGGACTTGTTGATGGATTGTGTTCTGGAGCATGGAGGTACTTGGGATAATTACTTGCCTCTGATAGAGTTCACGTACAATAATAACTACCATTCTAGTATTTAGACAACACCATTCAAGGCATTTTATGGGAGAAGACGTATGACTCCTCTATGTTGGTATGATTCTGGAGATAACATTGTACTTGGACCAGAAACTGTACAACAGAAGACTAAGAAAGTAAAAGTAATTCAAGAGAAGATGAAGGCATCTCAAAGTAAGAGGAAGAGACACCATAACAAGAAGATAAAGGATCTTGAATTTCAGAATGACAATCACGTTTTTCTGAGAGTCATTCCAGTGACTGATGTTGGAAGAGCCTTGAAGTCTAAGAAGTTCACTGGTCGCTTTATTGGACTGTATCAGATTACTCAGAGGCTTGAAGCAGTTGATTATCATGTGACCTTACCCCCATTTCTTTTGAACCTGCATGCTTTTTTCCATGTGTCACAACTTCGAAAGTATGTTCATGATCGTTCGCATGTAATACACATGGACAATATGCATGTTCGTGACAACCTGACTGTTGAAACAACTCTTGTTTGGATCACGGATCGAGAAGTTAAGCAGCTGCGAGGGAAAAAGATTACTCTAGTGAAGGTCATTTGGGGAGGACCTGCTGGAGGTAGCATGACTTGGGAGCTGGAGAGCATGATGAAGGAATCATACCCAGAGTTATTTTCGCCATGTAATTTTTGAGGACGAAAATCTTTTTAAGTGTGGGAGAGTTGTAATGCACCAAACTTATTTAATTGTT
This sequence comes from Lathyrus oleraceus, assembly GCF_024323335.1. Lineage (NCBI taxonomy): Eukaryota > Viridiplantae > Streptophyta > Magnoliopsida > Fabales > Fabaceae > Lathyrus > Lathyrus oleraceus. The sequence goes on from NC_066583.1 coordinate 340,428,455, forward strand.
TTTACTTAATTATGGCATTTTATAAATTATTTAGTAAGTTATTTATGTGATATTGGTGTGTTTTTGAGTATTTTATGATATTTTAGAGTATTCGAGTGTATTTTAATAATTTAATAATTATTAAAATATTTGGGTGAGATTTTATTTAATTATTTAAAATTATGATAATAATTATTAAAGGTTTATAATAATAATTTAATTATTTAAATATAGTGTGACACCTTATGTTAAAAATATACTTTTCCTTTTAAAATCAAATAAATATTTTGTTTAAATATTAAAAATGGACGCTTAATTGAATAATTATTTAATTTAAGATTTATTTTTGTTTTATTTATCAATTAAATAAATATTTCATTGGGATTAAATGTTTGGAAATTAATCTTAACGTTAGATTAAACATAATATATATTGTAAGAGAGAAGGTGAGAGTTAGGGTAAAAATTAAGGTTTGAGGCATATCGCTAAACATCGCATCTGAGTTTGGAGAGACCATTTTGGGAGCGATCCTGAGGCCGTGATTTGGAGAGGGAGGAACATCAAGACCTTGAAAGCTAAATCAATAAGATAAGGGGGGAGATTGCTTACTATATGATGAGTTTTGGGTAACAGAATGATAAGGGTTCCCTTACCCTCTCATCAACGCCAAGTTATTGTACTGATTTGCGGAGGCGGAAACTTGGAAAATCTGAGGTAGGAGGGCAGGTTGCACGTATCGAAGGAGAAGTCGTGCTTCAGAGTGGTTCAACAGAATTTTGCGTAAGTTTGACGTCCGATGTCAGAATAAGTCTTATTATAGCTTTTCGGAAAGGGAATCGTCCCAGAACTCAAACTCATTGTAAACACTGATTATTCATTTTTTAAGCCGTTTAAGTTCGTTTAAGTTTCGAAAACAATGTTTTACTATTTTCTAAAATTTTAGTAATTTATATTTTATTTGTTTTATTTATTTATTTTATTTGGGATTAAAAGCTCATAAGACTCACCAATGATGACCCCATACAATATATCCTTACAAATGGAAGAGATATGATACTCGCCTACAAAAATCACCAATAACATAACTAAACAGTAGTAAGCAAAACAAATATATGACAATAATGAAGGAGAATTGCGGTCCAAAACGCAGCGGAAATTAAAATTTTCTCCTTTAGAGATCCTTACGAATGGTCATGATCAGTGATAGAATATTTACCTCTTGTGACGGTTGAAACCTTTGGTGCAGATCTCTTGTGACGATCAAAACCTTTGATGCAGATCCACGAAGCGATCACGAACGTTGAACGATGACAACGTCTCTACTCAGTCCACACGAACAGATTCCTTCAATCTCAGTGCTAGCTGGTACGAATGAAGGCTTTGAGTGTGAGAGAGAGAGAGTGATAGAAAACGAAAATAATGCAACCGCAAATTTTTGCTTCTGCACAAGGGTTCTATTTATAGAACCACTTGTGTGGGCTTCAAGCTAAAAGCCCACTTAAGTGTATTTTGGCCCATATCTTATAATATGCCCAAAATCACTTAAGCTCATGGTACCTTACCATATTTCGTATTCTACTCAAGTACATCGTACCTTACGATGCTCTATAACTCACTTAAGGGCACCGTACCTTACGGTATTCCTTAGTTACTCTATCTCTCATCAATCCGTCCTTTGTGTGTGACCCTGTAGGTTTTCGTGACGTTGGCAATTATATTAAATCACGCATTTAACATAATAAACAGTGAGCGGTATCTAGCAACACATCACTGCTACCCAAGACACGAAAATGTCATGTGATCTGACAATTCCTTCTGTGATAATACTTATGTGTATAATTACCCTTTTGCCCTTATGTCTATATTGAACACAAGGCATAGACCGTGTCATCCTTGTCCAGTTCAATATTGGGCCCATAGACATTTATCCTGTTATGCAGGATGGGCAAATTCCATCTAGGTCACTCATGTCCCTCAGCATGCTTTGTGGAGTACCCATCAACTGCCTTTATGGTTATCCAGTTACGGACAACGTTGGATCAGCAATAAAGCACTCGACTCTACATCTAGGATCCATAGTGGTTTCAGGTCGAAGAGTGGAATACACTATTATCACCATGAGAATAACTTATGACACCTTGCATAACTTTCTATATAGTATTCTCATAGCGGGTCAATCCGGTATAAATATTACTCCTAATATTCATACCTATGTTTAAGACTTGATAACTCTTTATCCATGATCCATGAGATGTGATCATCAGTCTACAAACATAATAGTCTTAATGCTTTAATGTTATCCCACTTCACACTAAAGCTCGACTACAGATACTTTAGGAATAGTGTCCTTATGTTTAATGTGTTCTCATGATTAAGTCACACTTAATACATTAAACGGACTATCTATTCCAGGGACTTTATTAATCAACCATAATAAAGAGAATGCCTTTTATTATTCGATACAAGTACCAAAATGTATTGGCCTCTAGGGCTTACACCAACAAATAATGCAAGCAAAGTCATACATTCCTTACGGGTCTTCAATCCTTAGTGTCCTCACTAGTTAGAGGAGGGGCCTCATAGCCTTTACAAGTTTCTCATAGAGGATTTATTTCTGAACCTACTTTCCTAGATTTTACGCCTAGAGTGCGAACCTTTTTTAACTTAAGGCTATCTACATAAAAATTTATGGCGACGTCCTAATCTCTTTGGATAACTCCCACTTGCATATTAGAGAGTAAGTACTTCACGCATAAATACAAATTGGACAAATTGGCGCCTAACTGGTTAAAAGTTGGTCGCCCTATAATCATATTGTAAGAAAAGGAGGCGTCAATAACCAAATAACTGACTTTAATTTCTTTGGCATGATCCTTCTTTCTAAAGGTGATCTTCAGTGTGATATATCCTTTTACTTGCACCTGCTCCCCAAAGAACTTAACTAACAAGCCCTTTAAGGGTTTTAGCACTCTACATAAATAGTTATTCTCCCCGCCCTCGACAAATCCTTCAACTATAATATTGAGCGCGTGACGCATAACTTTACTGACCTCACATTGGGATGTCTCTTTTGCTTTATTGGATATGGGCTTCCCGGGTCACCTCTACCTCGTAAGTTAGACATGTTTGACTCTCGGGAATAGTCACCCTTCACATATTTCTTGAGGCGTCCCTCATAAATCAACTTGTTGATTTCTTTCCTGAGTTGGTAACAATCCTTATTATGGTGTCCCTTGACTCTATGGAACTTGCATTATCTACCTGGTTCACGGCCCATTACCTCTACCTTTAGAGCATGAGGCATAAGGATGTTGTGCATATGAAGAAACTCGCGCCAAATATGCTCACGATAAGTGTTTAGGGCATGAAGCTCTATACCATCTTGCATACTCTCTTGAACACAGTCTTATCTTTGATGGAATTGGTATAATTAGGCTTCCTATGGTTGTTTGAACCTTCGGCATTGGGAACACGATATTTGACGTCTCATGCCTTCTTCTCGCCCTTTATATAACATTCTTCTCTAGTTACCACTTCTGCCAACGAAAGTACAAGCTTCTAGGTGAGAGACTCGTTGAAGTGTCCCTACTTGAGTCCATTTAGGAACGCCCACACAAAAATTTCTTGGTTTGGGGGAACGATCCTGATGATGGCTTCATTAAATTGGGAGAGATAGTTCCTCAGTGATTGATGGAACATGTCATGTATTAAACAGGCTGGTGGTAGACATTTTTCTGTGACGACTGACCGTATGCACAAGTTCCCGTACCAACTCTTGATAGTTGGCGATAAAGGCTTAATGTAGACCCATATTCCATTTCAAGCCAACGTCCCTGAAGGTTCAAGACAATCATCTTGCACTTTAGAGAGCCAGGTGCTCTAATGATGTCCATCTATGTGTTGATGGAGGCGACATATACATAAGATCACTCCTTCCGTCAAACTTGGCCAACGAGGGAGGTTTGAATCCTTTAGGGACATGCATTTCCCATATCTCATATGAAAGTTGTTAGGCATCCAACACTTCCATATCCTCTGTGGGATTGGACTCATGCTGACACTATTTGATGTTGTGGACAATGTCCTCTAGTGTTTGATTCTTACGACGTAGTTCTTCCATGGTGGCATGCAACTCCACCAAGGCGTTAGGATCACCGTTACCACTAGTATCCTCCGACGTAGGAGTTGAATCTCTCCTGATAAATATGGTTGAGAAAGGCTAGGTATAGGAGTGAAGGTGACAATGAGTATGATGATTATGATGAAGAAGGTGTGACCCATGTTAGTTTTACTAGGGCCCCATGGTGGGTGCTATTGTACTAGTAAAAAATTACAGGTGTGCATGTTACCCCTGAAATGGCGAGGGTACTTAGATGCCTTAGTATGTTTATAATAATTTGTAAATGTTAGGGCTTGCCTACGATAATGAGAAGTCTCGTGCGGTGGTTTTATGGTGATTATAGAGGTTCTGCTCACGTGAGGTGAGATACCCTATTATGCAAGAGTGTTGCTTTAGGTGTTATGTGTTACTTAAGGATCTGTCCATCTATCGTTGGAGGAGAATTATATATAAGGGCCTTTTAGGCCTAGGGTTTAGGAAACCTCTTCAGGCAGTATCCGATCCCCTTGACTAGAGGAGACTGTTGACTACTTATTTTCTAGAGAGTTGTGGTATGACTCATTCTCATATAATTAATGGGAGATAATTGTATTATACACATCATTTATCCCAAGGGCGAGCCTCCATGCTTTGTGAGGGTGTTGCTTGGGTGACATCACTCTGGGAAGGGACCCCAAAGTCGCCCCTATTTAGGATTCTCATAAATATAACACTATAACATCCAAGAGCTTGCACTGAGATGCATACTCTTTTTAGATGATATAGTAATACTTGAAGAGTCGATAAAGGATTTAAATGAGAGATTGGTGACTTGAGAATGAGTTTTAGAAACACATGGATTTCACTTAAGTAGAAGTAAGAAGAAATATATGGAATGTAAATTCAGTAAAGGGATAAGCTTTTATAATATAAAGATGAAAGTTGAAGACTATATTATCCCACAAGTCACACATTTTAAATATCTTGGGTTCGTAATAAAAAATGATGGAGAAATTAAAAGAGATTTAAACAATCAAATTCAAGTCGGATGACTGAAATGGAGGAGGATTTCGGGGATTTTTTGTGACACAAAGGTACCACTAAAGCTAAAGGGAATTTTTTATTGGATTGCGGTTAGACATGCAATGTTGTATGAGACAGAATGTTGGACACTTAAGATTCAATATGAGAATAAAGTAAGTGTAGTAGAGATGAGGATGATGTGTTGGATCCGAGGTAAGACTAGACATGGTAATATTAAAAATGACAATATTAAAAGGAGTGTTTGGGTAACACCTATAGTAAACAAGATGGTAAAAAATAGACTTAGTTGGTTTGAACATGTAGAGAGAAGATCTGTAAATTTTATGGTAAAGAAAACAGATCAGATGAATAGTAGTCAAACAACTAGAGATAGATAAATACCTTGAAAAATTATAAAAGAAGTTATTAACAAAGATTTCGAGATTAATGATTTTGATAGAAGTATAGTCGTAGATAGAACATTATTGCCGAAATTATTCCATGTACCCTACTTCTCATAGTGAGATATGGTTTGGTCGTTGTTGTTGTAATATGAGATGATGAAGTATGAGTGTTTAAAACTAAACTGACCCAATATAAAACAGCTAATCGAGCCGAACCAAATTGAAAATCGCAAAAATCACATTTGATCCAAATGTGTTTGAGTCATTTTCTATCAGAACCGCGTGGTTCAGTTCGATTTGCGGTTTGTATTTTGCAAACCGAACCAAACCAAACTGCATTATGTTACAAAATCTTACCAACCATTATAGATATATTTAAAGGTTAAATATACGTCATCCCATGTAATATTAACGAGTTGTAAGATTTTTTTTACATCTTCTCTTATAATGTCTAGATTCTTTGTGTTTTGCCTCTAGTTGACTATTTCAATCCAAAATATTTTTCAAATCCTACGTGACCGTCCATTTTTTTTTTTTAAATCCACATGGTATTTTTATTACGAGGAAGGGTAAATTAAAATTCGCTCAGATTACAAGTAAAATATATTTTTGTTGTTTTGAATAGTAAAACATTGAAAAAAAATCAATGTTTTGCTACCAATAGGATTCAAAACTCAATACCTAAGCTTACCGAGTGAAATTCTTAACCAGTAAACTAATGTTCCATTTGTTTATAATGTTAAAAAAAAAGTAAAATAAAAAATATCACGTGGATTTAAGGAAAAAATAAAAATAAAAGTAAACGTTATTTTACCTGTAATGTGAGCGAATTTTGATTTATTTCTTTCGTAATAAAAAAAATTAAAATAAAAAATGTTACATAAATTTAAAATAAAAATAAAAATAAAAATAAATGGGGATAGACACGTAGGATTTAAAAAAATTATGGGTTGAAATAGTCAATCATGGTCAAACACACAAAATCTAAACATTATAATAAAGGAATCTAGATAATTTTTTTTTACCGGAAATAAATCAAAACTCGCTAATATTATCGGAGATGACATATATTTAATCATATTTTTAATTCTTTAGTGAAATCATCAAATAATGTGTGTATATTTCATTGTATTTTCTATATGATATTTATTTTAATTTACATATCAATAAAAAATAAAATATTATTTATTTATAAATAATTTGAAATGAATCTGCTATATATTTATTTTGTTTTCATTTATTGATGATAAAAAAAATTAGTATTATCATCCTAACATAATCAAACATGTATTTGCTTATAACTATACAATACAATGTTTTCAATTTATTAATGATGCAGTTTTATATATATATATTTTTAGATATAAAATAAAATTGTAAGACGTTATTATCAAATTATAAATTTGTTTTAACAATTATAAATTCATTTTATAATAATATATGAAAGATTAAATACAAAATTATATTATCTTTTATATGTATATATATAAATCTTGAAAACACCAAATCAATCAAATCAATCCAAACCATATTTATTTGATTTGGTAAAATTTTATTTTTAAAAATTAACGAGATTAAAATAAATAACATACTTTTTCTTTTGTAAATGCATCATAAACACCTGTAACACTGAAGAAAATAATGAATGAATAGTGTGACACAATTAATAAATAACACAATTCTTTTAATTATATGATCAATGTATGGAAGAGCACCTATCAGACGATGTCGGTCAAATTGCCTGTTTTGTTTAAATTCAAAAATAATAAATAACGACTGTATTTCATGGACTCGCTTAACAAATGAATTCGAGCTAACCACATTTCATTGGACTATCCATAATAATAAAACAAAAAATTAAGAAGTCTTACAAGTAAAAATGAAATAATACTATTTTATTAAATGATTCTTATTACTATTACTAGTATTGTGACCATACTATTAATGTAAATATTATTAATTAGATAATACTACTAAATAAAGAAAATAATTAAAAATTGCTTATGTAGTCTCTCCTCATTCATCATTTCACCCTCCTAAACCCTAATAATAGCAAGATAAACCAACCCTCAACCACCTTAACCACTCTCACAATTACTCTCTCTCCTCCTTCAATTTTTCAACCCATCTCCACATAATTTCATCTTTCCCTCCCTCACCACTCTCACTCATACACACACTATCAAACAAAACAAATTCAAAATCCCCTATTGATGGATCTCATTCCTCTATCACCAAAATTCAAACTTTAAACAACCATATTCTACCCTTTATCCCAAAAAAACAAAAACCAAACCCACACTTTTCCTCCAAAATATCTCTCATTTCCCCCTCAAAATTCTAAATCTTCCCCCAAAAATACAAACTTTCTCACCTTCAATGTGGCCACCATGGAACAAATCAACTTCCTCTTCCTTCTCATGTTCCTCTTTCAAAGACATTCAAACCCTCCTCATAGACGAACCCTCCACTACAAAATCTAAACCCTCTATATTCCACCGAGTCACACTCGCTAACAAGCTCCTCCGAGCCTGGTCGACTCAACCCAAACTCACTTATTCTCCATCTCCATCCCCACACGACGACCCACGCGCCGCGCAACCGCGTCCTCCTCCATTAATCCCCGTTTCACAGCAGCGCGTGGTAATCTACTTCACAAGCCTGCGCGTGGTCCGAACAACATACGAGGATTGCAAAACGGTGCGTTCCATCATGCGCGGTTTCAAAGTCGCATTAGACGAGCGTGACGTGTCGATGGACTCGGGTTTCCTCTCGGAGCTTCGTCGGGTCACGGGTCGCAAATCCGGCTTATCACTGCCACGTGTTTTTATCAATGAGCGGTACATCGGTGGGGCCGGAGAGGTGAGATGGCTGCACGAGAATGGCGAGCTCAAGAAGCTTCTCGAAGGATTGCCCGTAGCGGATACGTATCTCCACGCTTGCCACGTGTGCGGCGATCATAGGTTTTTACTTTGCGGGGAATGTTCTGGTGCGCGCAAGGTGTACGCGGAGAAAGGTGGGTTCAAGACTTGTACGGCTTGTAATGAGAGTGGTCTAATCAGGTGCATCTCTTGTTCTTGTTGACTACGTGCACCTACTCTTTTTTTATTTGTTAAGATGTTAGTAATGTGTAGGACCCAAACAATATTTAAAATAAAAAGGACAAAATTGTAGGGCAGCGAAAATTGTTGAAATAAAAATATTGATATAGTTTGTTGGGTTGTATTATGCTTTCTAATTTTGTTCTAAAATCTTTAATCTGCTTTCGGAGAAATTCCTATTTGAAAACGTAGTTAAACCTGTATTCTTAGAAATATTTAATAACTTTTTTTTATAAAATTATTTAAAAATTTGATTTATTTTTTAATTGAAATTATGTGGTGATTATGATAATGAAAAAAAATAGAATTTTTATTTTTATTTTTAATTAACAAAAATTTATGATTCGTTTTTTTGTAAAACTACATGTTATATTTGTGTCTATTTAGATATTTTTTTTATCTTTCAAATTGCATTTGGAATGATGAAGTAAAACATATTTTTTTCACTAAAAAGACCAGTGATTTTTAGGATATGGGATGTTGAAGCAAGTGGCAGAGCCAAACTAAAAAGTTTGGGGATCAAAATAAATTATAATCAATCTAAAGGATCTTTTTAAATAACAGAAAACGGAAGATAAATATTTTTCACAACAAGTGAGATTAAATAAATCAACAATATAAAATATGAAATTAACCTAAATACATAATGCAAAAAAGTTGAACAATACTTAACCTAAAATCATAATACTCAATCCCTAAATTAACAAAACAATAAGTGAAATTGAACATGAAATTCAGACAGGCTATAAACTCATAATAAAAACAGTCTTTAAAATGTACAAAACAATCCAAAAAATGAAAGAAAAAAAGAACTTACCCAACAACAAAACAATGACAATCAGAGGCGAGTGAAGAACAATGGCAGCTGGGACTTGTGGCGGCGGTGGTGGTGGTATACAATGAGCCTTTGTCGCTCTTATTCTGTCATAGTTTCTGAATCATGCATGGACGACACCGACTGAGCAAAATTTGTAGTTCAAAGGGTGTGAAAAAGAAGCAACAATTTAGAGGGGAAGAAGAAGAAATCGGAACACTGAGAGGGAAAGAAGTTATTGGCATCACATAGAGAATTGAATATTAATCTTTAGGATTTAATGGAAAACTTGTAATTTTGATAGTTATGGTGGACATTTTGGTAATTTTACCTCTATGAAAAACAATTAAAAAAATTGGGGTGGCCATGGCCCCCATTTGTCTCAACGTAGCTCCGTCACTGGTCGAAGCTGCTATAACACTCAAATGCACTCAAGTGCCTTTACGAAATTAAGGTTAATTTGCAGCCTTTGATCATGTATCGTAGTGTTCTGACAATTACTAGTTGTAGATCAATGCTTCCTGGCCGTCTATAAAACAAGTAGAGAGTAACCCTTTACACCTTTAGCTCTTCTTGCACTTGTATTTCACATTCTTGACATTTTCTATAACTTCTACTTTGGAAGCGATCCTCTCATTCCTCTAGCTTTCATCTTCATCCATGCATTGTTTTTTAGGTTTTGGTGATTTTGCCCTTGTTTTTTCAATTTCAACTTGCACCTCCTTCAAGGTAACCTTCTCTTAGGTTATCCTTTTATCTGTTTCCATTTATTTCTAGCCATGAGCACTATAGGAAACCCAAACATTGCCTTCGTAGACTTGGCCAATGAGATGATATAAGTGACGCTTCTTCACGAACTGAAGGGATAAACCTAAAAATATTAGAGGCATCTCCTTTAGCTGTGATGTATTGTACTGATTTTTTTTAATCATAATTGATAGTTTTGACGTTGTGGGAAATTCTAAAGGGGATGATGAAGAGTCATAAGGTATTTAGGATATGGATGACCTTGAAATGAATGTAAGTGAAAAGTAGAAAGTTAACCTTGTTAGGGTTGATATCAGAGAGGTTGGTTGTGGGTTTGCCTTTCTTAAAATTCCCTTGCAAAACTTAGAGACAATATAGTAGTACCTAGGATGAGGGGAAGATTCACATTTATAATAAAGCCTTTAAGTGTCAGTAAGGTCGGGAACCGAGTGATGATGAGGGTAAGTCTTGGATTGAGTTTCAATCGTATTCTAGAACTAATGGTCGTAATTTTTTTGCTTGTTGGTGGTGATGAGGAAATGGAATAAAAGAACAATAGGCTCTTGAGCTCTCTGTTGACGCATGCTAGTACCCATGGGTGGAACGAGAAGAAACTTTTGAGATATTCAATATAGATGATTCAGGAATTGAAGACTAGAGAAATCCCATCAAGGATTATCTACAAGACCCAAATCAGAAAGCCGAAAGAAAGGTAAAATACAGAGCTTTAAGTTATGTATTTTTTGGAAACGAATTGTTCAAAAAGACTGCAGAAGGAGTCTTGTTGAAATGCTTAGGTGAAGATGAAGCTTACATAGCTTTGTCGAATGTGCACAGTGGAGCGTGTGGCGCACACTAAACAGGTCATAAAATGAAATGGTTATTATTTCGACAAGGAATGTATTGGCCAACAATGCTGAAGGACTGTGTCGAATTTGCAAAAGGTTGTCAGGAATGTCAAGTACATGCAGGCATACCACATGTTCCTGCAAGTGAGTTGCATTCAATTATAAAGCCTTGACCATTTAGAGGTTGGGCTTTTGACTTTATTGGTGAAATTCGACCAGCCTCTTCAAAAGGGCAAAAGTACATTTTGGTTGGAATAGACTATTTCACTAAGTGGATTGAAGTCATACCATTGGTAAATGTGGATCAAGAAGCAGTTATAGATTTTATCCAAAAGCACATAATTTATAGATTTGGGATACCAGAAACAATAACAACAGATCAAGGATCTGTGTTCACTGGTAAAAATATGCAGAAATTTGCACAAGAAACAAGATTTAAACTCCTTACTTCGACACCTTACTATGCTCAAGCCAATGGACAAGTTGAAGCAGCCAACAAGGTAGTGATAAATTTGATCAAAAAGCATGTGGGGAGAAAACCTAAAAACTGGCATAAAACTTTAGATCAAGTTTTGTGGGCTTGTCGAACATCTCCAAAAGAAGCAACGAATTCGACTCCATTTAAGTTGACCTATATGGACATGATGTAGTTTTACCAGTCGAAATATATTTGCAATCAGTTAGAGTTCAAAGGCATCATGAAATCCCATAAGATATATATTGGAGTATGATGATGGACGAATTAGTTGATTTAGACGAAGAAAGGTTGCGTGTGCTGGATCTAATAAAGAGACAAAAAGAAAGAGTCGAAAAGTTTTACAATAAGAAAGTAAAATTCAAGACCTTTTTAATTGGTGATCTTGTTTGGAAAGTAATCTTTCCTATGGATCAAAAAGATAGATTAATGGGAAAATGGTCTCTTAAGTGGGAAGGACCTTTCCAGATTTTGAAAAGTTTTTCAAATGGTGCGTATGAGATTGAAGAGATAGGAAAAGACGAGAGAATCTTAAAGATAAATGGCAAGTATTTGAAAAAATATAAGCCAATATTACAAGAAGTAAAAATAACAGTAGAATAATTGTGAAAATAATTGTGATAGCTTTGCCAAACAAAAATGACACCAAAGTTATTACAAAGAAAGCCTCAAAGGGCTGAGAATTGTTAAACTAATTCGACTACAATTTGATACTAGCAAAAGCTTCCTTCAATGTGGCAAATTTCTTTTTCTGAAACTGGAGTGATCGCTCGACTTTATGAGTCGAATTGGGGTACAAACTGCAAGTGCACAGTTCTATTGCGTAGTTTTAAAAGATATCGATCCCACAGGGACTTATGAATCGATATACCGTTATCTAAGGTTACTTCGTAAAGCTAAGGCAGGTAATACTTTGATTTTTGGGGGAAAAAGCTAAAACTAAAATAAGATCTAAAATTAATATCTAATAAGCGGATATCGGTATGTAATTCGTCGTAATTAGGGAATCAATTCTTTATTGGTTTCTTGATTTTAAAATAAATCTTTTCAGTTGACGCTATTGATTAAAAGTTTTATCTCAAACTCTCGCTCTGTTGAATAAACTATGATTTTATATTAACGTAGCTGTCACTTATAGTTAAGTCAAAAACCACTTTTTGAAAACAATAGAATCCGTAGAAACTCTTTTTAAGACAACACTAATCGTTTAAACACCCTTATCTCAAACTCTCGCTCTGTTGACTTAGGTTATATAATTAAATTCAAATGCTTAACTCTCATCCTCACATTCAATCTTTAAAAATACTTTTTGAAAAATGTTAGAATTTAATTAACTCTAGAAATTGCTCTCGCCCTGATCTAGAATTAATGTCCAATTTACACTGTCCAGTCAAAACCTCAAACTCTCGCTCTATTGATTTTAACTTCTTTATGTCTTTTACTTTCGTACAAAAACTTTGTTATTAAACCTGTAAATTGAGACCGTAAAAAGAGTGATTTTAATTTTAAACTTAATTAAACCAACTTAGTTTTGATTTCTTCATTCCGCTTACTTTACATACCGATACCTAAATAAATTAGCCAGACATACTCAACATATCCAAATAATCAGCATGCATAAACAGATTCATCGCAGGCAAGCAGTATAAACTAATAATAAAAACAAGCATATATAAATTCAACAAATAAATAAAGAACCTGAATAATTAACTAGCAGTCTTGAACACTCCACCACAGACCGGTTGAATTTGTTCTTGAGTTCTTCAATCAGGCAGAAAAATAAAGCGAAGGAATAAAAAAAAACTAGATTCTAACGTAAGGTTAGATCCGGTAAAAGGTACACAATAGTTTCCGGTGTAGAAACTATTGTGCGAAAAATTAATTAAGTGCTAGAAAAGAAAATAGAATTGCAAAAGAAACAATATAAAAATTATAAAAGAAGTACTATAAGGAATATGCTTAAGCTGCTGGAAAAAGAAAAATACGAAAAAGCGAAAACTGGAAAAAGTCTGGAAAAACGTGGAACCGTGGAAGGGTTTGCAAGGCTGGTATTTATATTGGCACTTTCCGTAACGGTCTTCAGAAGTAGTCCGCGTCAAGGGGTCTTCACGTAACGAAGGGATAGGCGTGGAAATAGGATTCAGCGTGCAAATAGGACTCAACGTCTCTGAAGGCAAAAATGTAGGGGAATGGTGTGACGTCCGTCACACCATGTGTGACGCTCGTCACACAAGTGTATACAGCGTGACGCTCGTCACAGGCACAACGCCTGTGCCTTCTTTGGGTTGGGCTTGGCTTTTGCTATTTGTTTCCAAAAACTTCTTTTTGCACCTCCTTTTCTTCCTTTTTTTACTTTTGCTTCAAATAGACTACCTGAGATAAATAGAAAGGAAATACCGCGTAATATCTGATAAAATGAAATAAATTAAAGTAAATAATAATATAATTTAATTGAATTAAGTCCTAAAATGTGATATAATTTCATGTTATCAAACTCCCCCATACTTAGATCTTTGCTTGTCCTCAAGCAAAATACAGTATAGAACTTGTTTTAAAAATTTTAGCCAGATGAAATTTCAAAACACACATCAATTCGTACTAGGTTGCATGTAAACCTTGTTTAGAAGTAACTTGAGTTTAATCTTGACATCAACAACCCCCGTCACAACCTCAGATAACCTCACCTTATGCAAACCAGTTCAAGTAATGCCATTATAGCTGTCCTGGTTCCTTTACTCTTATTTCACCCGTTTTCATTCTAGCGAAATCACATTAAGCCCTTTATCTTTTCGCGCACATAGTGGAGTAACCGGTTAGTGATTTTGATCCCTTTTTTTGCTAGAAGTTCTGGTACATAAGTCGGATAACTTCGTTATTCAGTCCATTGCAAATTGCGGGGGATCGGACCGTAGTCCGCCCTACCAAGTTCAGTACCAGATACCTGCTGAACCAACTCATAATGGATCTCTCATATTATGCTTTTGTATGATCTGCAACATTTAGATTAAATGATCTGGTAAGGATCACCTAACTTAATTAGTGCATTTCCTGATATGTATATATATATTTTTATGTTACTTTGGGAATCATTCACTTATATTCATCGGCTCTCCACGTAGTTTGCTATTAAGATGGTGCTGACTTCTCGTATAAACTACTCGGGGTTACTATAAAACTAAAAGTTCAAGGGATTGATATAATAGGTACTCATTCTGATCTGACATGTTGAGGTTCTTAGAGCGTTGTTATGGTAATAATTTTTGTCTTGATTTCACTCAAGTTTTATAAAATAAGCAACCTTTATACTTACTGGGTGTGTTAAATTTCTGTTATTATGGCTCATGAAAATTTGAGGGGAATAGATAATAGAAAGTTTTCAGGCTAGGGACTTAACTTAAAATAAATCTATATTATAATAATATTTTTTTTTAATTTTTTTTCAATAAGGGAAATAACAATGAAAAGAAAGATACATACTTGAAAAGGAAAATGGAGGATAGAAAGAACATGGTTTTCCCCCCCATACTTGAATAAAACATTGTCCTCAATGTTTGAAGGAAAAGAAATGAAATACAAAAAAGAAAGGAAAAAGAAAAGTTAAGGTTGCCTTCCGCCTCTTGTTCTTGGGCCTGGTGATCGCTGACGTAAGTCTAAGTTGTCGAACCTGCTAAACAACTCAGTGAACCGCTGATCAGATATGGTATTCCTCTCTTCCTGCTGTTGTTGCATTTGGCGCATCATTTGTATCATTTCGAGATTCTGTGCTTGCATACCATCAATAGCATTCATGATGTCGTCGTTGGTTGCAGGCCTTCTTCGTCGACGACGTCGGGAGGACGGGCCAACTGCAGCATCGGAAGGGTTGAGCGGGACTGATTGTTGTTCAGGAGCGTTATCACCTTGCTCCATTTCTTCGAACTCGTCTGCAGACGGGTTTGTATGTGAAGGCTCGGTAGCTTCGGGAGCATTCAGATCATAGAGGTGGCGGTTGGGATTGGTGACATCTGTTAGGGAAATGTTGGGGAGAACAACGCTTGGGACGACCTGGTTATTCACCATAAGGTAATATTTTCCGCCTACTCGATTCTTTATTAGGCGGCTGGACCGACAGTAGCCTATATCCATAAATAGGGAAGGTAAAGATTCTAAAGTTTGGAGTCGGTCCCCTAGGTTTAAGCCAAGTGCTATGGTGGTTATTAATCCACCAATTACGAAAGGTTGACGGCCTCTAGCACATAAGATGCAGATATGATGAAATAGGAAGGAGGCAGCGTTTACCTTAGCCTGCGGTTCGAAGACGCATTTGAGGAAGAAGAGTTCCTTTGCGTTGACCTTGCTGTTGTTCGGTCTTCCAAAAACGGTGTTTTGTAGGATGCGGATAAAGTACCGGATAGTTGGGTTATGTATATGGGAAACAAGGAGCTCTTCCCAGTTGTTGGCATCTACTCCGGATATTTTCCTAAAGAGGTCGAAAGCAGCAACTGTGCTCTAGTTTAGGTTTGGAGGGATTCTGGGGTAGACTTGACCTTCTGTGGGGAATTGTAGCATGGTACTCAATTGGTTTTGGGTTAAGGAGTACTCGGTGTTGAACATACGGAAGGTTGCGGTACCGGTTAAGAATTCGTCCTCACCGGCGGGAGTGTTGTACGCGTATGAACTTAAGAATTCTAAGGTTAGGGATGGGTAGGTGGGTTGATTATGCGTGCATAGAAAGGTTAGATCGGCAAGGCGGAGCATCCACTCGATACCTTGAAGTAATCCTAATTGTTGTAAACAAGTTGAATCAGGATACCTGGTAGAGACGACCCCTCGTTGTTGAAAGCGCTCGAATTGCTCCCTTTGATAGTTTTCATCTCCGGATCGGAAGATGATATTTCCGAAATTCTGATTTCCCGCCATACTGATGAATGAATTTAAAGGAGTAATAAAGAAAAGAAATGTATTGGATATTAGAGAGTGGTTTGTGGTGAATGGAGGAGGGTTTGGTGGGTATTTATAGGAAAAGAATTTGGAAGTTGGAAAGGAGGTGGTTGAAAAGTGAATAAATGTGGGTTAATGGGAATAAATGGGGAAGGTAAAAAGTGAAAGGGTGTAACGTTCGTCTCCAACGACACTGTAACGTTCACCTAGTCAGAAAGGTGTTACGCTCGTCACAGGGGCGTGACGGGCGTAACAGGTACTTGGCATGCCGTCCGTCATAGATTGTGTGACGCTCGTCACACAGTCTTTTTGGCATGGCTTCAGCTAGCGTTCTTCAGAATAACTTGGTAATTTATTTTTTTATTATTTATTTTGTTTTGCTTCAGATTATTTTATTTTGCTATTTAATTTTCCTGCATGTCATTCTACTTTGCATAATGATGCATAAATATATTGTTCTTTTAATAAGTCATGTAGGCAGCAACAGTAGAGAGCATAATAGATATTACATAATAAAATGAATAAATAGCTTCAATAAAATAATCATAATGTAACAATGGAGAAAAACAAAAATGCGAAAGAGAAACAAATACGAACACAATTTGAAATAACATTAAATAAATAATCTAACTTAAGACTAAATAACTAAGAAAAATAAATTCTATCCATCTGCACGATCTCTGGCCGGAGGAGCAAAGGAGTTAACACGGTATAGTAACTCGTGAAACTGGTTTGTCATACTGTTCATGTATCCAAGAAATTCGTGCCTCAAGCTAGTGAACTCTTCTCTGAGGGCGTCTTGTATCCAAGAATTTCTGGGATACATGAACAGTATGACAAACCAGTTTCACGAGTTACTATACCGTGTTAACTCCTTTGCTCCTCCGGCCAGAGATCGTGCAGATGGATAGAATTTATTTTTCTTAGTTATTTAGTCTTAAGTTAGATTATTTATTTAATGTTATTTCAAATTGTGTTCGTATTTGTTTCTCTTTCGCATTTTTGTTTTTCTCCATTGTTACATTATGATTATTTTATTGAAGCTATTTATTCATTTTATTATGTAATATCTATTATGCTCTCTACTGTTGCTGCCTACATGACTTATTAAAAGAACAATATATTTATGCATCATTATGCAAAGTAGAATGACATGCAGGAAAATTAAATAGCAAAATAAAATAATCTGAAGCAAAACAAAATAAATAATAAAAAAATAAATTACCAAGTTATTCTGAAGAACGCTAGCTGAAGCCATGCCAAAAAGACTGTGTGACGAGCGTCACACAATCTATGACAGACGGCATGCCAAGTACCTGTTATGCCCGTCACGCCCCTGTGACGAGCGTAACACCTTTCTGACTAGGTGAACGTTACACCCTTTCACTTTTTACCTTCCCCATTTATTCCCATTAACCCACATTTATTCACTTTTCAACCACCTCCTTTCCAACTTCCAAATTCTTTTCCTATAAATACCCACCAAACCCTCCTCCATTCACCACAAACCACTCTCTAATATCCAATACATTTCTTTTCTTTATTACTCCTTTAAATTCATTCATCAGTATGGCGGGAAATCAGAATTTCGGAAATATCATCTTCCGATCCGGAGATGAAAACTATCAAAGGGAGCAATTCGAGCGCTTTCAACAGCGAGGCGTTGTCTCTACCAGGTATCCTGATTCAACTTGTTTACAACAATTAGGATTACTTTAAGGTATCGAGTGGATGCTCCGCCTTGCCGATCTAACCTTTCTATGCACGCATAATCAACCCACCTACCCATCCCTAACCTTAGAATTCTTGAGTTCATACGCGTACAACACTCCCGCCTGTGAGGACGAATTCTTAACCGGTACCGCAACCTTCCGTATGTTCAACACCGAGTACTCCTTAACCCAAAACCAATTGAGTACCATGCTACAATTCCCCACAGAAGGTCAAGTCTACCCCAGAATCCCTCCAAACCTAAACTGGAGCACAGTTGCTGCTTTCGACCTCTTTAGGAAAATATCCGGAGTAGATGCCAACAACTGGGAAGAGCTCCTTGTTTCCCATATACATAACCCAACTATCCGGTACTTTATCCGCATCCTACAAAACACCGTTTTTGGAAGACCGAACAACAGCAAGGTCAACGCAAAGAAACTCTTCTTCCTCGAATGCGTCTTCGAACCGCAGGCTAAGGTAAACGCCGCCTCCTTCCTATTTCATCATATTCGCACCTTATGTGCTAGAGGGCGTCAACCTTTTGTAAATGGTGGATTAATAACCACCATAGCACTTGGCTTAAACCTAAGGGACCGACTCCAAACTTTAGAATCTTTACCTCCCCTATTTATGGATATAGGCTACTGTCGGTCCAGCCGCCTAATAAAGAACCGAGTAGGCGGAAAATATTACCTTATGGTGAATAACCAGGCCGTCCCAAGCGTTGTTCTCCCCAACATTTCCCTAACAGATGTCACCAATCCCAACCGCCACCTCTATGATCTGAATGCTCCCGAAGCTACCGAGCCTTCACATACAAACCCGTCTGCAGACGAGTTCGAAGAAATGGAGCAAGGTGATAACGCTCCTGAACAACAATCAGTCCCGCTCAACCATTCCGATACTGCAGCTGGCCCATCCTCCCGACGTCGTCGACGAAGAAGGCCTGCAACCAACGACGACACCATGGATGCTATTGATGGTATGCAAGCACAAAATCTCGAAATGATGCAAATGATGCGCCAAATGCAACAACAGCAGGAAGAGAGGAATACCATATCCGATCAGCGGTTCACTGAGTTGTTTAGCAGGTTCGACAACTTAGACTTACGTCAGCGATCACCAGGCCCAAGAACAAGAGGCGGAAGGCAACCTTAACTTTTCTTTTTCCTTTCTTTTTTGTATTTCATTTCTTTTCCTTCAAACATTGAGGACAATGTTTTATTCAAGTATGGGGGGGAAAACCATGTTCTTTCTATCCTCCATTTTCCTTTTCAAGTATGTATCTTTCTTTTCATTGTTATTTCCCTTATTGAAAAAAAAAATTATTATAATATAGATTTATTTTAAGTTAAGTCCCTAGCGTGAAAACTTTCTATTATCTATTCCCCTCAAATTTTCATGAGCCATAATAACAGAAATTTAACACACCCAGTAAGTATAAAGGTTGCTTATTTTATAAAACTTGAGTGAAATCAAGACAAAAATTATTACCATAACAACGCTCTAAGAACCTCAACATGTCAGATCAGAATGAGTACCTATTATACCAATCCCTTGAACTTTTAGTTTTATAGTAACCCCGAGTAGTTTATATGAGAAGTCAGCACCATCTTAATAGCAAACTACGTGGAGAGCCGATGAATATAAGTGAATGATTCCCAAAGTAACATAAAAAAATATATATACATATCAGGAAATGCACTAATTAAGTTAGGTGATCCTTACCAGATCCTTTAATCTAAAGGTTGCAGATCATACAAAAGCATAATATGAGAGATCCATTATGAGTTGGTTCAGCAGGTATCTGGTACTGAACTTGGTAGGGCGGACTACGGTCCGATCCCCCGCAATTTGCAATGGACTGAATAACGAAGTTATCCGACTTATGTACCAGAACTTCTAGCAAAAAAAGGGATCAGAATCACTAACCGGTTACTCCACTATGTGCGCGAAAAGATAAAGGGCTTAATGTGATTTCGCTAGAATGAAAACGGGTGAAATAAGAGTAAAGGAACTAGGACAGCTATAATGGCATTACTTGAACTGGTTTGCATAAGGTGAGGTTATCTGAGGTTTTGACTGGACAGTGTAAATTGGACATTAATTCTAGATCAGGGCGAGAGCAATTTCTAGAGTTAATTAAATTCTAACCTTTTTCAAAAAGTATTTTTAAAGATTGAATGTGAGGACGAGAGTTAAGCATTTGAATTTAATTATATAACCTAAGTCAACAGAGTTTGAGATAAGGGTGTTTAAACGATTAGTGTTTTCTTAAAAAGAGTTTCTACGGATTCTATTGTTTTCAAAAAGTGGTTTTTGACTTAACTATAAGTGACAGCTACGTTAATATAAAATCATAGTTTAATCAACAGAGCGAGAGTTTGAGATAAAACTTTTAATCAATAGTGTCAACTGAAAAGATTTATTTTAAAACCAAGAAACCAATAAAGAATTGATTCCCTAATTACGACGAATTATATACCGATATCCGCTTATTAGATATTAATTTTAGATCTTATTTTAGTTTTAGCTTTTTCCCCCAAAAATCAAAGTATTACCTGCCTTAGCTTTACGAAGTAACCTTAGATAACGGTATATCGATTCATAAGTCCCTGTGGGATCGATATCTTTTAAAACTACGCGATAGAACTGTGCACTTGCAGTTTGTACCCCAATTCGACTCATAAAGTCGAGCGATCAAGTTTTTGGCGCCGTTGCCGGGGACTTTTATTTAGTCGATATCGTAACTCTTCTGTTTCGCTGTAGAGACTAAGGCTTTTCTTTTTCTTTTCTTTCTTTCGTTGATTTGTATGCCACACACTCGCTCACAAGGCGAGCCGTTCTACTTACGAATCAAAGATATCGAACTATATCTCCGAGTCTTACGACGAATTCGGGAATATCGTGCTGCAAACAATCTCCCTCCTGTAGAACTTCCTGATTTCAAAAATATTTTCCCTTCGATACCCGAGATGGCAGAACCAGCTCGTGCTCTTAGAGATTACGCCGCTCCATCGCAAGATGAGCCGCATTCGAGTATTGCTCCACCCGCAATCGAAGCAAACAACTTTGAACTCAAACCTTCACTGTTGCAGGCAGTGCAACAGAACCAATTCTCTGGAAATCCTACCGAGGATCCAAACCTTCATTTATCCGTGTTTGTCCAATACGCTGATACTGTTAAAGCTAATGGTGTCACTTCAGAGGCAATTCGACTTCGTCTTTTTCCTTTCTCGTTAAGAGATAGCGCTAGAAGATGGCTTCAATCTCTTCCTTCCAACTCAGTCACCACATGGAACGAGTTGAAGAAAGTTTTTCTTGCTCGATATTTTCCGCCAAGCAAAACAGCTATGTTAAGAGCCCAAATAAATGGATTTAAACAGAAAGATAACGAGTCTCTTTTCGAAGCATGGGAAAGATACAAAGACATGATGAGACTTTGTCCACACCATGGTTTAGAAGACTGGTTAGTAATTCATACATTCTATAATGGTCTCCTGTACAACACGAGTTAACAATAGATGCCGCCGCAGGTGGTGCACTAATGAACAAACCTTATGCTGACGCTTACCAACTTATCGAAAGCATGGCTTAAAACCACTATCAGTGGGGAAGCGAACGAACAATGGTGGAAAAACCTCAAACGAAAACTGACATGTACGAGATAAGTAACCTTGATCATGTTAATGCAAAAGTGGATGCTCTGGTCCAGAAAATTGAAAGTTTAAATGTATCACCTCCAGCCACCGTAGTTGCCATAACTCAGAATTGCGAAGTCTGTGGAATCCAAGGTCACACTCCTGCAGATTGTCAACTCCTAACAAGAATCCAAGCGGAGCAAGTAAACTATGCTCAAGGAAGCCCCTACTCGCACACCTATAACTCAAATTGGAAGAATCATCCCAATTTTTCATATAAGAGTAATAATGCTCTATACGCACCTGGACAATCTCCAAATCAAGCCCCAGCTATACCTCCGGGATATCAGAAGCCGACCCCATCTACATCTAACAATAACGCCCCTAGGAAATCCAACTTGGAAATCATGATGGAAAACTTTATAGCTTCTCAACAGCAAACCAATAAAGATTTCTTAAACCAGAATGTACACACTGGCGAACAAATTAAACAACTAGCAAGTAAAGTAGATGCCCTGGCTACTCATAACAAAATGCTGGAAACGCAAATATCACAAGTAGCTCAACAACAAGCGCCTACTGCTGCCCCAACTGGTACATTTCCTGGCCAACCCCAACCTAACCCAAGAAGCCACGCTCATGCAATTATACTGAGAAGTGGAACGGAAGTGGAAGGATCGTCTGACCGAAGGATAGAAAACCAAAACTCTAAAAAGTCAACTGAGGAAGAAAGTGAACCTAAGGAAAAGGAAGAGAGTAATAAGGAAACCGTAGAAAAGAAGGAACCTTATGTACCTCCACCACCTTATAAACCACCTATCCCTTACCCTCAAAGGCTTATTAAAACCAAAGATGCGGGCCAATTTAAAAAATTTGTCGACCTACTAAAACAATTAAACGTCACAATTCCGTTTACAGAAACTACTTCTGAAGACCGTTACGGAAAGTGCCAATATAAATACCAGCCTTGCAAAAGGTCCCATGAAGTCTATTCCCCACACGTCGAAAATCTCTACTTCCAAAACGCCCTTTTGTGGCATCTCGTCACGTCTAGATATGTTTCCTGTGCGTTGACATCTGTCACATTTCTTAATAGCTGCATGTACATCCTTCCATATACTTGGCCAATAAAAACCGGCTTGTAGGATTTTAGAGCAGGTCTTGGATGTACTTGCGTGTCCACCATAAGGAGCGGAGTGACAGTGTTGGATTATATTTTCTACCTCTTCTTCGGGTATACACCGACGGAAAATACCATCGGGCCTCTTTTAAAAAGTAAGGGGTCATCCCAGTAATAATGTTTTATGTCATAGAAGAATCGTTTCTTCTGTTGGTAGGATAAGGTA
Source organism: Lathyrus oleraceus (assembly GCF_024323335.1). Classification (NCBI taxonomy): domain Eukaryota; kingdom Viridiplantae; phylum Streptophyta; class Magnoliopsida; order Fabales; family Fabaceae; genus Lathyrus; species Lathyrus oleraceus. The sequence goes on from NC_066583.1 coordinate 340,451,565, forward strand.
GGTGGAACTATTCCGGCAGCTAAATAATTGACGAGGTCAGCGTACCACGGTGTAACAGATATGGCTAAGGTGGTTTCTACCTGTTTATCAGCGTTATTTTCTTCTAAAGTAGCTATAAGCTTATCGTACGAGAAATCATCGTTAATTGATGTTCTTTCCGGTTCAAGGTTCTCAAGTCTAGAGAGGTGATCTGCTACTACGTTTTCAGTTCCTTTCTTGTCTTTGATTTCCAAATTGAACTCTTGTAGCAACAGGATCCACCTTAGGAGTCTAGGTTTAGCATCCTTTTTAGTTAAGAGGTATTTGATAGCAGCGTGGTCAGTGTAGATGATTATTTTGGCTCCGACCAAGTAAGAACGAAATTTATCTAGCGCAAACACTATTGCTAGAAGTTCTTTCTCGGTTGTGGCGTAATTCATTTGTGCTTCATCTAGAGTTCTACTTGCGTAATATATAACATGAAGCTTTTTATCTTTTCGTTGTCCTAAAACAGCACCTACAGCGTAATCACTAGCATCACACATTATTTCGAATGGTTCATTCCAATCTGGTGTCTGCATTATGGGTGCGGAGATCAGTGCTTGTTTAAGCGTCTGAAATGCTTCTAAACTTTTATTGTCGAATATGAATTCAGCATCTTTCATCAATAATCCGGTCAACGGTTTAGTTATTTTAGAGAAGTCTTTAATGAATCGTCGGTAAAAACCGGCATGTCCTAAGAAGCTTCGTACTTCTCTCACAGTTTTCGGGGGTTGAAGATTTTCGATTACCTCTATTTTGGCTTTGTCTACTTCAATTCCTCTGTTCGAGATGATGTGTCCTAAAACAATTCCTTCTTGTACCATAAAGTGGCATTTTTCCCAATTAAGTACTACGTTTACTTTTACACATCGCTCTAGAACTCTCTCTAGGTTTTCAAGACATTCTTCAAAGCTTTGTCCGCATACGGAAAAGTCGTCCATAAATACTTCCATGATATTTTCTAGAAAATCGGCGAATATTGCCATCATGCACCTTTGGAAAGTTGTAGGAGCATTACACAAGCCAAACGGCATTCGTCTATAAGTGAAGGTACCAAAAGGGCACGTGAACGTTGTCTTTTCTTGGTCATCAGGATGAATTGGTATTTGAAAGAAACCTGAGTAACCGTCTAGATAGCAGAAATGTGAATGTTTTGCTAATCGTTCTAACATCTGGTCAATGAATGGTAAAGGGAAATGATCTTTTCGGGTTGCTTTGTTTAGTTTCCTATAGTCAATGCACATTCTCCATCCCGATTCGATTCGTTTGGTTATAGTTTCTCCTTTTTCATTTTCAATGACTGTTATACCTCCTTTCTTTGGTACTACGTGTACAGGACTAACCCATTTGCTATCAGATATAGGATATATGATACCTGCCTCTAATAACTTGGTTATTTCCTTCTTCACTACCTCACTCAGGATCGGGTTTAGTCTCCTCTGGTGTTCCCTAGAAGTTTTACAGTCTTCTTCTAGCATGATGCGGTGCATACAAATAGAAGGACTTATTCCTTTAAGATCGGTGATGTTGTAACCTAGTGCGGTTGGATATTTTCTTAAGATATGCAAGAGTTTTTCTGTTTCGAGTCTTCCTAGGTCACCATTAACTATCACTGGTCGTTCAAGGTCTAAGTCTAGGAATTCATATCTCAGATTCTTGGGAAGTGTTTTCAGGTCTAAGGTTGGTTTCTTAAGGCATTGCGTAGGGTCCGGTGTTATTGCTAAACACTGGTTAAGTTTGTCTTCTACAAGATAGTCAGATGATTTGTCTTTTTCTAACTCTGTTTCTTTTATGCATTCATCGATGATATCCATGAAGTAACATGTATCTTCTATTGCAGGTGCTTTCAAAAATTGGGAAAGAATGAACTCAATTTTCTCTTCTCCTACTTCGAAAGTGAGTCGTCCTCGTTTTACGTCTATGATTGCACCGGCAGTTGCTAAGAACGGTCTTCCCAGTATAATGGGTGTAACTTCATCTTCTCTAATATCCATAATTATAAAATCAGTTGGAATGTAGAATTGACCTATGCGCACTGGAACGTTTTCAAGAATTCCTACAGGGTATTTGACGGAACGATCTGCTAGTTTCACAGACATTTTAGTTGGTCTTAATTCTCCCATTTCAAGTCTCTTGCATATGGATAAAGGCATAACACTAATACCGGCTCCTAAATCGCATAAGGCTTTGTCAATGACAAATTTTCCTATGTGACAGGGTATAGAGAAACTACCTGGGTCTTTAAGTTTAGGAGGCATATTCTGTATTATAGCGCTACATTCAGCGGTGAGTGTAACGGTTTCGCTATCTTCAAGTTTCCTTTTATTAGAAAGAATTTCTTTTAAAAACTTGGCATATGAGGGCATCTGCGTAATAGCTTCTGTAAACGGAATTGTGACGTTTAATTGTTTTAGTAGGTCGACAAATTTTTTAAATTGGCCCGCATCTTTGGTTTTAATAAGCCTTTGAGGGTAAGGGATAGGTGGTTTATAAGGTGGTGGAGGTACATAAGGTTCCTTCTTTTCTACGGTTTCCTTATTACTCTCTTCCTTTTCCTTAGGTTCACTTTCTTTCTCAGTTGACTTTTTAGAGTTTTGGTTTTCTATCCTCGGGTCAGACGGTCCTTCCACTTCCGTTCCACTTCTCAGTATAATTGCATGAGCGTGGCTTCTTGGGTTAGGTTGGGGTTGGCCAGGAAATGCACCAGTTGGGGCAGCAGTAGGCGCTTGTTGTTGAGCTACTTGTGATATTTGCGTTTCCAGCATTTTGTTATGAGTAGCCAGGGCATTTACTTTACTTGCTAGTTGTTTAATTTGTTCGCCAGTGTGTACATTCTGGTTTAAGAAATCTTTATTGGTTTGCTGTTGAGAAGCTATAAAGTTTTCCATCATGATTTCCAAGTTGGATTTCCTAGGGGCGTTATTGTTAGATGTAGATGGGAACGACTTCTGATATCTCGGAGGTATAGCTGGGGCTTGATTTGGAGATTGTCCAGGTGCGTATAGAGCATTATTACTCTTATATGAAAAATTGGGATGATTCTTCCAATTTGAGTTATAGGTGTGCGAGTAGGGGCTTCCTTGAGCATAGTTTACTTGCTCCGCTTGGATTCCTGTTAGGAGTTGACAATCTGCAGGAGTGTGACCTTTTATATTAACGTAGCTGTCACTTATAGTTAAGTCAAAAGCCACTTTTTGAAAACAATAGAATCCGTAGAAACTCTTTTTAAGAAAACACTAATCGTTTAAACACCCTTATCTCAAACTCTCGCTCTGTTGACTTAGGTTATATAATTAAATTCAAATGCTTAACTCTCGTCCTCACATTCAATCTTTAAAAATACTTTTTGAAAAAGGTTAGAATTTAATTAACTCTAGAAATTGCTCTCGCCCTGATCTAGAATTAATGTCCAATTTACACTGTCCAGTCAAAACCTCAAACTCTCGCTCTATTGATTTTAACTTCTTTATGTCTTTTACTTTCGTACAAAAACTTTGTTATTAAACCTGTAAATTGAGACCGTAAAAAGAGTGATTTTAATTTTAAGCTTAATTAAACCAACTTAGTTTTGATTTCTTCATTCCGCTTACTTTACATACCGATACCTAAATAAATTAGCCAGACATACTCAACAGATCCAAATAATCAGCATGCATAAACAGATTCATCGCAGGCAAGCAGTATAAATTAATAATAAAAACAAGCATATATAAATTCAACAAATAAATAAAGAACCTGAATAATTAACTAGCAGTCTTGAACACTCCACCAGTTGGATTTGTTCTTGAGTTCTTCAATCAGGCAGAAAAATAAAGCGAAGGAATAAAAAAAACTAGATTCTAACGTAAGGTTATATCCGGTAAAAGGTACACAATAGTTTCCGGTGTAGAAACTATTGTGCGAAAAATTAATTAAGTGCTAGAAAAGAAAATAGAATTGCAAAAGAAACAATATAAAAATTATAAAAGAAGTACTATAGGGAATATGCTTAAGCTGTTGGAAAAAGAAAAATGCGAAAAAGCGAAAACTGGAAAAAGTCTGGAAAAACGTGGAACCGTGGAAGGGTTTGCAAGGCTGGTATTTATATTGGCACTTTCCGTAACGGTCTTCAGAAGTAGTTCGCGTCAAGGGGTCTTCACGTAACAATGGGATAGGCGTGGAAATAGGATTCAGCGTGCAAATAGGACTCAACGTCTCTGAAGGCAAAAATGTAGGGGAATGGTGTGACGTCCGTCACACCATGTGTGACGCTCGTCACACCATGTGTGACGCTCGTCACACCATGTGTGACGCTCGTCACACCATGTGTGACGCTCGTCACACAAGTGTATACAGCGTGACGCTCGTCACAGCCTCTGTGACGCTCGTCACAGGCACAACGCCTGTGCCTTCTTTGGGCTGGGCTTGGCTTTTGCTATTTGTTTCCAAAAACTTCTTTTTGCACCTCCTTTTCTTCCTTTTTTTACTTTTGCTTCAAATAGACTACCTGAGATAAATAGAAAGGAAATACCGCGTAATATCTGATAAAATGAAATAAATTAAAGTAAATAATAATATAATTTAATTGAATTAAGTCCTAAAATGTGATATAATTTCATGTTATCATGGAGTCGATGATCACAAAGACTTCTGTGGGTAGAGAGAGTCTCAATCTCTTGACTAAGTTGCTGAGCCCTTTCTGCATGTCGAATACCCACCTTCAGTTCGTCGTCAATCTCATTTTGCTTAGGTTGCTGTATGGATGCTCTGCGCTTTTTCTCTCGGGAGATTTTTTCTTGAAGAACAACTATTTGTTTCTCCCATTTCTGGATATTATCATCATAAGCAGCAACTTCTTTGATATAAGTTTCAGAAAGCTGCTGCAGCTTTGAAACTTCGTCAGTCGAAGTAGCAACAACATCCCATTCAGCAACTTGAGTCTCGGATTTTATGGAGATTTGCTGGGAGAGATCTCTTTGACGATGAAGGTCTGCAGTCGCCAAGTCAATCAGGGTCATCAACTCCATCACAAAATTGCCAACCTCAGCAGAAGTTTCCAAGACGTTTATTTGGTGATGAATCTCCAAATAAAGAATCTGGTGATGAATCTCCAGAGCCAAACCCCCTCCTCAGAAGAAGACAAAAATCAAGAGGGTCTCTTCCCAAAGATCCATTGTTAAGTCAGCTAAAAAAGATTCTTCAAGTACTCCAACTGCCAAACTTCAGTCGAAGGATACAGAGAGTGGGAAATCTAGTTTTAATACTAAGATTCCTGAGGTAAATCCTTATTTCGATTATCTATGTTCATCTTCGTTGCATTTCTTTCTTCTAACTTAGAATTATTTTCCGAAACAATTGGCTTTCGAAGGAAAACCTACAGATAAAAACAAACCAAAACCCGATAGTGGTTCTGTTCTCAAAACTATCGCCTCGACATCCACTTCTCCGAAGGATTCGACAAAAGGATCAACAATGGAGATGGCGTAGACAAAAATTAATCCTGAACCTGAGAAAACTCTGGAAGAGATAGTCCAAGAAGAAGATATCCCCAAAAATGCTGCGAATAAGGGCGATGACACTGACATGGTAACTGGGGTCGAAGATGACCATGAAGAAGAAACTGCTAAAGATGAGGATGACTAGTCGAAACAACCAGATGCTGGGCAAACTTTAGGGCGAAGCACTCAACCCGCTCCTGACCAGACCAAAGGAAGTGCCATATCAACTGGTTCGACTGGTTTCTCTCGCGAAGAGCTTGAGAGTCTCAAGGTGCAGAAACCCTTAGAATATCTGAAGGCCATGCTTAGCGCTCGTCACAATTTTCAAGATTCTTCGCAAAGCAGTTCGACGACCTTTGGGGCCACTTCTGAAGCGCAATCTCTTGACAACATCTTGACCAAGATTAAGACGAAAATCCTTGATGTTGATTTTTTCAAAGTTTTAGAAGAAAACGCCACTGCTCATATTGAACTCAAGAAGATTTTGAAACAAATAAACGTCTTGGAAACTTCTGCTGAGGTTGGCAATTTTGTGATGGAGCTGATGACCCTGATTGACTTGGCGACTGCAGACCTTCATCGTCAAAGAGATCTCTCCCAGCAAATCTCCATAAAATCTGAGACTCAAGTTGCTGAATGGGATGTTGTTGCTACTTCGACTGACGAAGTTTCATCTATAGAGTGGTCAGCTATAAAATCAGCAACCACTTGTCCTTTCACAACCTTTAAAGGCAAATATTTCAAGGAATATTCTGTCAATGCTAAAGCCAATTTTCCGATTCGACTATGTAAAATAGATTTAGATAACATATATTTTATTACGTCAAAATAAGAAGAAATGTACACATCAACAGGCTTTATATAATGCTTTAATTTCATACAAGAAAAATATACACATAAACATAGTTTTTCTATAATACTATATCTAGTTTCAGCATCATTTAGGACTATGCTGATATAATAGATGGCCCTTTCGACGCCATTCTCATCTTCTCGGCACATCATACTTCCTAATGTTTTGTCTGATGCCGAAATGTACAATCTCATACTTCTTTTTCTACAAGGAGATATTAGAATTGGAGGACTAGCCAGGTATTCCTTGATTTTGTCAAAGGCAGCTTGTTGTTCTTGCCCCCATGCAAAGTCTTCCTTCTTTAGTCGAAGTAGAGGAGAGAAGGCTTGCGTTTTTCCACTAAGGTTGGAGATAAACCTTCTGAGAAAGTTGATTTTCCCCAGCAGAGACTGCAACCCCTTTTTCGTTGATGGCGCTTTCGCCTCCATTATGGCTTTGGCTTTGTTTTCATTTATTTCGATCCCCTTCTTGTGGACCACAAAACCTAAGAAATCACCCGCCTGCACACCAAAAGCACATTTAAGGGGATTCATTTTTAAACCAAACTTCCTCATCCTTTCAAAGGATTGTCGAAGATGGTCTATATGACTTTTCCCTGAAATAGACTTGATCACAATATCATCAATGTACACTTGCATGAAAGTTTCAATAAAGTCATGAAAAATGGAATTCATAGCCCGTTGGTAAGTTGCTCCAGCATTTTTTAAACCAAAGGGCATTACTACCCATTCGTACGTTCCTATTGCTCCAGGACAACAGAAAGCTGTTTTAGGAACATCTTCTTCAGCAATAAAAATTTGATTATAGCCAGAGTATCCATCTAGCATACTTAAATACTCGTGGCCTGCTGCAGAATCTATAAGCATTTCTGCCACTGGCATAGGATATTCATCCTTTGGGGTAGCTGAATTTAAGTCTCGAAAATCAATGCATACCCTAAGTTTGCCATTTTTCTTAATTATAGGAACTATATTTTTAATCCATTTGACATAACTGGTTGTGCGGATGAACTTGCATTTTAGAAGTCTTTCAACCTCTTCTTTTATTTTCGACATAATCTCTGGTGCGAAGCGTCTTGGAGTCTGCTTTACTGGCTTCTTTCCTTCCATTATTGGCAGCTGCAATTCGACCAAACTTCTATCTAAACCAGGCATCTCGTCGTAATCCCATGCGAAGCAGTCTTTGAACTCTTTCAGCAACTGGACTATTTCGACTTTGAACTGGGGGTCCATCTTTGCGCTTATGTAGGTTGGTCTACTTTCTGCCCCCAGTCCTAAATTTATTTCTTCTAATGGATCCTGCGCCACCATCTTCACGTTAGTTGACACTGGATCTTTTTCGAACCCCAGAGGTTCGTCATCATAAATGGCGTCAAGCTTTTGGTGTTGCCATTCGCCCATCTGGTTGTTATCATAATCTTCTACAACGTCTCTTTGGGGACATTGTTCGTTGGAATTTTCTTTGTTGGCTTCGACAGCCATATATTTTACTTCGGCCTCAAGGGCCTCTTTGAGTTTGTTTTCGGCTATGTAAGCCGTAATTCTTTCGAGCGCTGATTCTTTACTCATCATCATCAAATTCGCTTCCCCATCCTGTTGGCGCTATATGAGTAATTCCCCACATGTAGTTTGATTCGCCAATTACTTCTTTGTCCCACTGAAAACCATGTGTAGGATGAAGGTACATGGAGCAGTAGGCGTTGTCTGTTGCTTTTAGGTCGAACTCGGCTGGGCTGCACGGAGGTATGTGAGCCAGGTTCTTGTCGAAACTTCGACTGTTGACATTGTTCACTTCTATCATGAAATAACTTTGATCAGCTTCAATGTTTTCGACAATCCCGTCTGGTCTCCAGATGGCTATTCGCTGATGCATTGAAGAAGGTACGACTCCTACACCATGAATCCACTCCCTTCCAAGTAGTAAGTTGTAATTCGCCCTTGAAGCAATGACCATGAACATTGTTGGCCTTGTTATGGTTCCAACAGTCAAATCCACCTGGATAACGCCCATAGTGGTTCCTACTTTTCCTTCATAGTTCGACAACACCATGTTGTGAGGTTTTGCGTCTGAGTCATCCTTCACAATCTTCTTTAGCATGAAATGAGGCATCAAACTTACTGCTGCTCCGCCATCTACCAGTATCTTGTTTACACCAATATTCTCAACCTTTCCTTTTATGAACAAAGGCTTTAAATGTGCCTTCATGGAATCATCTGGCCTTTCGAAGAAAGCATTCTGTTCTTCGACGCAACCATTGTTCATGACGTAGTAGCAAACAGGCCTATGTACCATTGTTTCCTCTTCCATCTCATCTTCCTCGTCTTCGACCTCCATGATTCTATCATAATCTTTAGGGAGGACAGAAACCACATTGCAGATCACATTAAAGGACGCTTCTGAGTCAGATTCGAAGTTGTCAGTTATTTCGTCGTGTTCTTGCACCTTCTCTTTGGACACCACTGGTTCGACCACGTTGCTAGGATTGATTTGGTGGGAGGGCCCTTCTCTGTTTACTATCTGAGCATTATCACTGGACTCTGTTTTATCTTTGCTGTCAGCATCTTTTCCAATCACGCTTTTTTCTGCAGCTTCTTTTTCTGCCCTCTTCTGCCTCTGGAATCTTCTCCATTGGGAATCTTGACTTAGGATTTTTTTCCTTTGTAGTTTTCTGAAGGATATGGTCTCGGTTTGTGCTTCTCTGCCTCCTTCTTACCTTCCATCGAAGTGCCTCTCTGAACTTCAAAATTTCTCCATTTTTTCTGTCCTTGAGCATCTCTAATGGGTTGAACCCATTTGTCATCCATTGCTTTGTTGGATGGTTTGTAAGTGCTATGATGTCTTTCTCCACGCCTCCATTGGTGATGATCACTTTTTCTTGGGTCATAGCCTGTTGTCCCCCAATTTCCTTTTCTCCTGGCTTTATCTACTGCTTCCAAATCGGTTGCTGCCTTCCTGTCGAAGATTGCACTGCAACGTGGGCATAACATCACTTCAGTCCTCATCTTTTGGCACCTCTCGATGAATTCCACTAGATTTTCCTCTTCTTTAGGATATGCCAGCCTTTGGTACTCCTCTCGACGGCGATATTCATCCACTTCTGCCTGGTTCCTCTGTGACACTTCCACCATATTCACCCCAACATTCCGTCCTGTTGGTATAAGCCCTAGAGGCCAATACTTTTGGTACTTGTATCGAATTATTTATTAATAATAAAAGGCATTTTCTTTATTATGGTTGATTAATAAAGTCCCTGGAATAGATAGTCCGTTTAATGTATTAAGTGTGACTTAATCATGAGAACACATTAAACATAAGGACACTATTCTTAAAGTATCCGTAGTCGAGTTTTAATGTGAAGTGGGATAACATTAAAGCATTAAGACTATTATGTTTGTAGACTGATGATCACATCTCATGGATCATGGAAAAAGAGTTATCAAGTCTTAAACATAGGTATGAATATTAGGAGTAATATTTATACCGGATTGACCCGCTATGAGAATACTATATAGAAAGTTATGCAAAGTGTCATAAGTTATTCTCATGGTGATAATAGTGTATACCACTCTTCGACCTGAAACCACTATGGATCCTAGATGTAGAGTCGAGTGCTTTATTGTTGATCCAACATTGTTCGTAACTGGATAACCATAAAGACAGTTGATGGGTACTCCACAAAGCATGCTGAGGGACATGAGTGTCCTAGATGGAATTTGCCCATCCTGCGTAACAGGATAAATGTCTATGGGCCCAATATTGAACTGGACAAGGATGACACGGTCTATACCTTGTGTTCAATATAGACATAAGGGCAAAGGGGTAATTATACACATAATTATTATCACAGGAGGTTTTGTCAGATCACATGACATTTTCGTGACTTGGGTAGCAGTGATGTGTTGCTAGATACCGCTCACTGTTTATTATGTTAAATGCATGATTTAATATAATTGCCAACGCCGCGAAAACCTATAGGGTCACACACAAAGGACGGATTGATGAGAGATAGAATAATTAAGGAATATCGTAAGGTACGGTGTACTTAATTAGAATACGAAATATGGTAAGGTACCAAATACTTAAGTGATTTTGACATTTTATGAGATATGGGCCAAAATGCACTTAAGTGGGCTTTTTTGGCTTGAAGCCCACACAAGTGGTTCTATAAATAGAACCCCTTGGGTAGAAGCATAGTAACTCACTGAGACAGACAACACAACTGAAGAGTTGGAATTTCGTATCTCTCTCTCACTCAAAGCCTTCATTCATAACAGCTAGCACTGCGATTGAAGGAATCCGTTCGTGTGGACTGAGTAGAGACGTTGTCATCGTTCAACGTTCGTGATCGCCCCGTGGATCTATATCAAAGGTTTTGATCATTATCAGAGATCTGCACCAAAGGTTTGAATCGCCACAAGAGGTAACGATTCTATCACTGATCATGCTCATTCGTAAGGATCACTAAATGGAGAAATTTTTTAAATTCCGCTGCGCCTTGGATGGCAATTCTCCTACACGTTCGTCAACAATGCTTAATTTGTTCATTTTTTTAATAAGTCTTTCTTCTTCGACTTCACCATTTCTTTTTATCTGGTCAAACTCCTTTTCTGGGCAGCAACACCAAGATATGTTCCTGGGACCATGTTTGCAGCAACATTTGTTCGAATTTCTTTTGGGGTCCTCCATTACCCTACGTAGGATTCCACCGGTCACAGGCTTCATAGGACCATCCACAGCTTCTACTTTGATTCCTGTGACCTCTTTATTGAAGGGTCCCATAATGTTGACGTAGTTTGTGACATCACCTATCCTCATTTGGTCAGGATCAAGGCCTTCAGTAGCCTTGTTTTCAATAGTGAGGTCTTCAGTAACCTTCTTTTTGATAATAGGGAGATTTTCAGTTGTCTCAGTTGTTTTTTCATTGTTGCTCAAAGGTAAATCCCCCCACCCGGTTGGCTGGAATGCGTTGATGTCGATTCGAGAACTTGCAGGCGCAGTGTATTTTGCGAGATAATCGTACCTCCCACTTGGCTGTCCCAAGCAATCCCAATTTGCTCCTTGTCGATCTACAACATCTTCAGCAATATTGTCATTGTCCTTTTTGTCGAAACCTTCAGTAGTTTCCATCTTTTTCTGGTCGTCAAAGCCTTCAGTAACTTCAACTTTGTTCTGGTTTGTAAGATCATCAACAATCTTAACCATGTTGATATTAGTGTCGAAACCTCCAGCAGCTTCCACCATTTCAAAATTGCCGTCAGAAGCAACTTCGACCTCCACCATATTCACAATGGATGGTTCAACATAATGGGCTTCGACTGGCTACATGGGATTTGAATCAATCCTCATCTGTTGTTTTGGCTTATCACCAAACTTCAGCCTTCCGTCACGGATAGCATTTTGAACGAGATCCCTGAAAAGGAAACACCGAGACGTTTTATGGCCCAGAAAGTTATGGTATTTACAAAAACCTCTCTTTTTCTGTTGTTCCACAGGCGGTTCTTTAGTGCCTGGTGGTTTTAATAATTGACCATCTTTAACCAATAAGTCAAAAATCTCGTCACATTTGGTGATGTCGAACGTATAAGTTCTTTTAGGAAACTTATCATTGGTTTCGACTGGATTTCCGTTCGACGGAGTTAGTACTTTACACGAATATGGTGGGCCTTGCTTCAGTTCTACTAAGTCAATCTCTTGTTCGTCGAAGTTACTTGGTTCGTTTTCGTCGTATTCATCATCTTGACATACCCCTACATAGGCCACCCTTTCTTTTTTATTTTTATTTGCTCTAATTTTTCATCCCTTAACCTTTCAACTTGTCTCACCCTATCTGCTAATTGCGCCATATCCCTTAAATACTGAGTGTCTAGTTTCTTTCTTATAGAATAATCTAGACCCCCTGCGGCCATTTCGACAAACTCATGTTCTGGCACCCGAGTGAAACACTTAGCCTTTAGCAACCTGAACCTATTTAAATAATCATCTATTGGTTCTGAGTATTTTCTCTTAACACTGGCTAATTCCTTCAGACTTATTTTGGTTTGTCCCATGTAAAATTGTTCATGGAATAACCTCTCTAATTGGGTCCACGTATACACTGAGTTTGCAAGCAAGGATGTAAACCAAGTAAACACGTTTTTCGTCAAGGAACTAGGAAAGTATTTTATTTTCAAATTTTCATTACGGGCTATGTTTCCTTCTTCAATCAGATAACGTGCTACATGTTCTATGGTGGATTCACTAGTATCCCCTGAGAATTTGGTGAACTTAGGAACTTTCCATCTTGGGGGGCAATTCTTCTTGCAGAATATATTTCGACAGTGGGGAAGCGTAACTGGGCCTTTGTAATCCTACGTTTACCCCATTTTGTGCCATTATCATTTCGACCATGGCCGCTAAATTGTTTTCGGCAAACAAGTTATTATACCGGATTCGCTGTTGCAACACAACATCAACGTCTTGGCCTCTCTGGACTACTATCCTTCTAGGCTCTTGTGGAACAAGAATTTCGACACGAGGCTGTTCGACTACTTCCTCTTGGTTTATGACGTTTGCCTGGGGATTATCTAAAGGTATTTGATTTATTGTAGGCTCTTCTTGGGCCGCCACCATTGGGTCCTGAACCACTTGTTCTCTGTGTCAAGTTTGAGGGACCCCAAAAAAGTCAGCAATGCGCGTCATTTGCGCTGCCAACAATTGGTTTGTTTGGGTGGTGTTTTGTATTAGAGGATTAAACACCGCACCCATTTGTTGTGTCAACATTTGGACCATATCATGATTACTCTCGTCCATTTGTTGTCTAATTACTTGCGCATAATTATTTGTTATTGCCGGCATGTAAAGTGGTTGTTGGTTTAGTCTACTCATGTTTCCGCCATATCCTGACCCTTGTAATGGTGAAGACATATTGGCCATAGAATCAGAATATAATACCGGCGAATTGTGTAAATTTGCCATTACCGAAGTTGGCATTCCAAATGGTTGTTCCCTATCCGACAGAGGCATGGTGAAATTTGTCATGAAAAGCCTAGAAGCATTCCCTATAGGAGGAGGTGTCCCAACAGGCATTTGTTGCGCCCTAATGGACGGACTAGGCGCATTTTGCGATATTGAAACCACTGGTATTGACCCTGTTAACGAAGGCACAACCTCTGACACAGGGACTGATCCCACATTTCCTCCCGTTGAAGGGATAGGGTTAGATACTTGGATGACTTCATTTGGATTAGGATTATTTGGATTATTTGGCTGACTCGCCATTTTCCTTACTCTCGTTCTTTTAGGTCTTTCTACGTCAGATACGGCTAATTTACCGCTTCTTAGTCTCATATAACGAAGAAAAAACTTTGACTAAAGATTATTTAAGTTTTAGATTTTGCACTGGTCCCACTGGGCGTGCCAATTTGTTCGCTGTTGATTTTGGCGATTAACCTCTGGTTTTCCAAAACTTATTGAATTGGGTTACTTGCAGGATCAACCATACAAATCCTAGGACATGTGCAAATTTAAATAACTTTGTAACTCTTTAGAACAACCTTTGTATCCTTTATTTGGTTTACTAAGTCTTTCATGTACGAAAGATATTGACTAAAAGTGCTTAAGTAAAAGTAAACTTAACAAGACTAAGATAAATGGCGAAGAATAAATTGCATAAAGTAAATGCAAAGGATAAATGACTGGTAAATGTAAAGGAAAATTGGTAAAGAACTTTGAAATATATAAGATAAAATTTTAAAGAAATGGTGTTTGTTCACACGTACATTTTCCAGATAAGACTCTTTTCTCTCACACGGGTACTTTGAGTATTTTGCAGGAATTTTGTACAAGTTTTTCACACCCTCATTCTGATAACAACTATCCTATTTATATACAAACAAAATAACTGTCACTAACGAAAAAATCCTAAAACTATGACATTTGGCTCTCTGCATGACTTCCTTTCGCCAGGTGCTTCCACGCGTCTTCTGCCAAATGTTATAACTCTTTTGAATTTGAATTTCCGCTTTACGTCGAAACGACACGTCTCCTCAGACTTGTCGAATTGTCAAAATATCATAACATCATCCATACTTGTCAAAAACGTCTTTTCATCTGCAGACATCTTCTTCTGTCGAAATATCGAACCACCAATCTGTCGAAGTGTCGAAAACACTTATCAACTAAACTGTTGAAAATGCTCTTCAAGTGTATATTTCCAGTTTTTTTCTTTTTGCAAGCATCTCCATTTGTCGAAAACACTATTCTGCTTATTAATTTCATGGCGTCAAAAATACATGTATACACTAGGATGAGGGGAAGACTCACATTTATAATAAAGCCTTTAAGTGTCAGTAAGGTCGGGAACCGGGTGATGATGAGGGTAAGTGTTGGATTGAGTTTCAATCGTATTCTAGAACTAATGGTCGTAATTTTTTTGCTTGTTGGTGGTGATGAGGAAATGGAATAAAAGAACAATAGGCTCTTGAGCTCTCTGTTGACGCATGCTAGTACCCATGGGTGGAACGAGATGTCTGGGGTACGACGTCTGTCTTCAATAAGGCACATTGATTGGAAAACACCTATGGGGATATATGCCCATCTTCAGACTGATAAGTCTCCCATGTAGATTCTAATAAACAATTATACATCTAAATATGATGGGTGCATATGGCCATTCCATGAATGCATGTTCTCCATAATAAGGCCCAATTTCCTACTCAACGAGTTCGAAGTTAGGGTTATGAATCATTTGAAGATTTTCCCCTAACAACTGAATTAGGTGAGTTGGGCTTTTGTAAGGTATTTCAATACTGGTTTGAAAATAGAAACGGTATCCCCACTTTAAAACTTTTCTTCCACCTTTTCAATGTACAACGTGCCTCGGCCATTGATCGGTCTCAAATTCTACTTGTTTTCTGACACTCATTCAACATTAATTCACGAAGTCGTAACACCTTATTTTACCTGTTTGTGTTATTTTGTTAAGTAAATTAGATGTTTGCATTTCCATTCTAGTTTGGTTATTATCTTTGCTTTTCGTCAATATATTACATTTTATGCTTCCTTGTGGTAGTTTGGTTGGTTTTCAGATGCAAACAAGAATGCCCAAAGACTCACCAAGGGAATCAGGCGTTCCGGGCTCACGGAAAGAAGTTTTTGAAGTAACAGTAGCCCTGACACGACCACCCGTGTTGCCTGACACGGCCCGTGTCAGAGGAAGGAAAAAAGAGGAGGCCAAGAGGTTAAAATAGGGAGCTGACACGAGTGCTCGTGTCAATTGACACGACCCGTGTCAGTAGTCCTGACATGGGCTTGTTGGGAAGCTGGTAGCAGTAAGTCAACACGATTGGCCGTGTTACCTGACACGGCCAGTGTTGGCTTGGACGCCTCATCTTCTAATTTTATCAGATTTTTGGAATTGCTGATCCCGGAGGGCATTTTGGGTATTTGCTACATTGAATAATTGATTAGTGACTATTTGAGATACTTTTGGAGACATAAAACGAGACGTTTTTTTGCACGACAAAGAATTAGTACGATTGAGATTGGAACGATCAAGAGTTGTGGAGAACAGAGGTCCTTCAAGAGCGGATGCGATTGAAGATCAACATAATCCTCTTATTCTTGTAATGTCTAAATTAAATGTTGTATTTTCTTTGAATAATATGAGTGACTAAACCTCCCAATGCCAGGGGGTGTTCCTGATTTGATCGTGTAATGACTCTGAATTTGTAATTCCCTCAATATTATGTATGTTATTCAATTTCATTGTGCAATGTTTTTAACGCTTTCATTATCAGAAAATAAGGATTGTTATATGGTTAACAAGTTGCGGGATTGCAATTGTTAAGGTTTTTGCACAATTAAACTGTAGTAGATATCACTTAGGACTATGGATAGATACCCCATGGTTACTGGTTATATCTTGTTATTTCAAAAGGCTTGGTTTCATTATAATCCCCTAAGGACTTAGAGATTAGAATGGAGACCCCAAACATATACCTTTAAATCTTGTGATTTGTCTCCCGAGGATGAGGATTTGAAATCAGGTCTCATTGCAATTTGGGAAGGTTTAGGCCATGTAGATAGGGTCGGTTCCTTTGACGTTCAGACACCCAATCAAAAGAGGCGGTATATAGAAATACAATTTTTGATAGAAGCAACCACATAATAAGAGATAAAGAAAATATTTGGTGAAAAGAGGAATTTTTACTTTTTGTATGACTTTTAATACTGCATGTTTTATCACGATGCACCCCTAATGATTTGATCATGATGATGAATGGTCTTAACAAGAACATTCCCCCACCATCACCTATGGAATAAACGCTAGAGGGGGCTGCGGAGGCTCATAAGGAAACAAAACTAAGAGGTCAACAACATGATCCTAAGCGACCAAATAATCAACTCGAGGAGCCATGCCAGAGGGAGTAAAGACCCGTGTCCATCCTTCCTCTAAAACTTAGAGCAAGAAATCTAATGACCGCTCGAGAAATCGTGTTGCGGAACAACATTTATCGAAGGAGTTGAGCCATAAGTCCTATATACGGGAGTAAGATAAAAGGCATATTTAAAATATAGTTATTAATCCCGGATAGTGGACCGACCGACATCAAAAGTAGGATAACGGGATAATGAATAACGGGATAATTTTTTATACTAGTTATATGAATTAAAAAGTTATATACTGCAAGAGCTGTATACCCATAAATTAAGGCTTTAAATTCTAATATTAAATGAATTAAATAATCATTATTTTATAATAAATTTAAATTAAAAGTCTTAATTTATGGGTATATAATTCTTGTAGTATGTTATACACCTATGTAGTATGTTATATATATATATATATATATATATATATATGTGATGTTAAAGATATTTTCCAATGCACTGAATTTAATACTATTATTTGGCTTTTTTCCCAATGCATTGAATTTAATACTATTATCCGACTTTTCAACCTTCATTCTTATCCATATCTACCCATACCCCTTACCACTTCATCTCCCTTCATTTCTTATCCTTCATTTTGCATAAAAAAAGCGGATAGATCGCTCAGCCCAAGGTGTGAACCGCAACCCGCAACCCGTTTTTGCAGCAATATCGACCATATTTTCAGACGGTACTCCGCCCCTTTCTCGCGTCTTAGGGGCCGCCCTGGCTGGATCGTCTGGGATCGCGTTTGAGCGGCTGCGATCTATAACTCTGATTTAAAGTGGCCCGGACCCGAGAGGCTCAACAAGGGGGGACATGAAGTTGAAAAATTGACTTTAGGGGGAGCCTAAGGTGTACCATTCTATTTTATGTAATAAATCTTTTTCACCATTGGGTTGATTCGTTATTTTGGAATTGTGGACAAGTTGAAATTTGTGGACAGTTTGGAATTGATTTTGAAATTGATTGAAATTGGAAATATGGTGTAGTGAGAAATTGGATATGATCTTTTTAAGTATATGAAATAATCATGGATGAAGAGTATACTTAATTAACTAAACATATTGAAATCAAATAATCAAATAAACTATTTAAATATATATAAAAAATTAATTAAATAAATATTAATTTTAAATTAATCAAAAAAATTAAAAGAAATATAGTAAAAATAAAATAATAAATAAATAACAAAGAATAAAAGTAATATTAAAGAACACCATATAGTAGGGGTGTAGATAAAGATATTATGAGATAAAATAATTGAAAATAAACAAATAACAATGAAATAGAAATAAATAATAAAAATAAATAAACATGGAATAAATAAATAAAATAAATATAAATATTTTGAAAGTTAGCTTAAAAAGAAAGTTCTTCTTTGGTTTGTAAATAATATATTTTTTATATTTTTATTTTGATAAAAAAATCTAAGCATAAACAAATTTAAACATAAGGATGAAACAAATAAATTGAATCTCTCTCTTCCTTATTTTAGATTTATTATTATTATTATTATTATTATTATTATTATTATTATTATTTTATTAAGACAATTAAAATAAATTAATGATCACAATATCCATATTTATTATTATTATTATTATTTTTAAATATTGGGATCTTTTTATATTTTTATTATATAAATAAAACTAAGTATATACAAATTTAAATCTAAGAATAAAAATAATTAAACATCTCTTTTTTTTGGGTACTTTGTAACAATAATTATCATCTTTATTATATTTTATTATCATTTATTATATGTTATCTAATTAAAAAATAAAAAAATAAAAAAATAAAAAAATAAAATAAAATAAATAAAATAAAACATAAAAACAAAACAAAAGGCTTAAGAAAAATCAATGGTTGTTGCATCTAATGATTTTATTACTCTTCACTAATGAAAACCCAAAAAATATGACCATCAAAATCCTTTTATTAATAAAATATAATCTATTAAAGTTTAATTAAAACCTTAAATGACAAGAACTTATCAAAACTAAAATAGAAAGTTCACACGTTGAAAAACTAATACAAAGAATATAAAAGTTCTCTTTCTTTTAATCTTTTACTAACATTTTTTTAAAATATAATTCTAAAAACTAAAAAAGAACACTTTATCAACATTATTATTTTATTACTTTTTTTAAACACTAGGATATTTTTATTTTTATTTATTTTGACACTTTTTTATTAAAAAAAACCTAAGTATCTAATTAAATAAATAGATATAATATAAAAAGAAAATAAAATAGAATATTTTTACCATTTTAAAATAGAAACTAATCCCCCCTTATTTTTAAAAAAAGTTATTATTTTTTATTCGTTATATTATTATCTTTATTATTATTTTTCAATATTAAATAAATCTCAATAAGTAAAAATAAAATAAAACTCTCTTTTAGATCTTATGAACAAAAATAGAAGAAGACTATATTTTATTTTATTTTGAAATTTTTGATATTTTTGTCTTTTTATAAAAGAAAGAAAAAACTCTAAATAACTATATAAATAAATAAATTTAATTAAAATAGCAACAAAAATAAAATAAATACTTTTATTAATTTTAAATAAAAAACTAGTATTTTTTTATTTTAAAGAAAAATAATGAAATAATATGCTATATTTTACTACTAACATCAAATGAAATAAATAAGATAAGATAATAATAATAAAAAAATAAAAATAAAAGGCTCAAAGTGGTGGGGGCGCCCCAAGATGTATTCTGTGTGACCACCCGAATTCCACCAAGAGAGGAAAAAAGGGATTCACAAGTGCATTCTCTCTACGGGGGAATCTTCACAAATCAAACAATTAAATGTTATCCAAGCAGTTAACAACAGGCATTAAATGCTTTATTTAAAATTTTGATGTAAAATAAAAACTCCATGTATTATTCTTGAGACTTTGTAACAAAATGCTTGCAAGTAGTTTGTAAATATGGCTTGAGAGCAAATATTGAAATGGCTTGTAACAAGAAACTTTTGAATGGTAAATTGAGATTAACATGCCTCCGACATATAGTTAAATGTGATGCTAAATCTTAAAAAAATTGTTTTTTTATTCATGAATGAAAATAGAGAGAAAAAAAATGAATGGACCATGCATAAAAATAAAAAGTTAATGAAATAAACAAAAAACAAGAAGGTAAAAATGAAATCAATTCAAATGTTTACTTTGGGCTTTAGAACGTGTTCCATTTAAATTCAACATTTGTAAATGTACTTGTAATTCACTTCCACTTTTGTAATCTCGGGATATTGTAGACTTTACGAAGAAATCTTGAAAATTGTGACTTGAAACACAAAATTTATTTTGCATTTTAAGCTTTAATTATCTCTTATTTGTTTTATTTTAAATCTACTCCTATCCAAAATATTTTAAAGATGTTATTTAATTTTAGAAACAAAATAAATGGATGATTAAGTAGAAATGGTTGGAGAAGGGAAACTTAAAGTAAATAATGATGTATGAAGGAATGAAAATTTAAATTATAAATGAGATGAATAGGTGCACCTTGTACTTTAATTGCACAAATATTACTCTCTTCTTTTTGTTCTAAATTTCTATTTGTATGGCAAGATAAATGAAACTGAATGACTAAAGAGAAACTTTGATGGTGAAAGTATGAATGGAATGATACAGTGAACTTCCAAAGTCCACAATTAACCAAAAGACTTGACTTTCATTCTCCTAAGATTAAAAATGATTAATACCAATGAATGGGACAATGAATGGAAAAACAAAATGTATGAATGCCATGGTATATGGTAGGTATATGTATGAGCGCAATAATATGGTTCTAATTGATTAAAATCAACTAGAAAATCTAATGAAAAACCATCATCAAAACCTTAAGTCATTAGTTTAACAAAATATAAGTGAAATTCAAACAACCATGTTGATTATGAATATGTAATGGTTAGAGAAATGCAGAGGCTAGTTAGGATAAATAAATCAAGCAGGGTGACCAAGAGTTCTCAACTTTAATTCTGATTTATACCTATATGACCAAATGAAATGGTCATAAGCTAAATCAACTAATGATATATAAATGAATGAAATGATTGCATATGGATGTATGAGAATAAATGACTTAACTGCAGATGGATGACCATCGATGGATGAATGCACATGAATTAGGTGGGAAGAAATTTGGGGTATGACAAACAATAACAATTTATTTGGAAATAATTAATATTTCACCAAGGTTACAGAATATAACCGTTATGAAAAATACCCTGAGTTTATTATAAAATATATAAATTGCTTGTTTTTTTTTTATACCTCACTAAATATATACAACCATAAAACTTGATGTAGAAGATAACAATTTGAAAATTTTAATTATTCTTGAAAAATAACTTAAACGGTCCAATGTTTTTCAAATTGCATTCATACCGTAATTCATATCTTTCTTCTTAACACGTAGTATTTGATTCAATGCCCTAAATTCTTCAAAGCAACTGTTCTTTCCTAGTTTGTTTTGCAAAGCACCAATATATTGACTAATTCGGGATCATCATCATTGCTATCAACAATATTATTTTAATCAATGATGAAGATTATTATGATGACAACAATGAAGATGATCCAATTTCTCAACAAATTTGTTGTTTTGCAATTTAAATTAATAGAGAATGAACCATTGTTTTGAAGAATTTGGGGTAATAAACCAAGTTCTACGTGTTAAAGAGCGATATAGATGAATTACGAGATGGATACAATTTGAAAATCATGATTGATCTAAGTTGTATTTCAAATATAACTTAATTTTCATGCTATTATTTTCTAAATCACTTTAAATGAATGCATGTCCAATGAAGGGAATGAAACAAACAATCTACATACATTATAATAAACTCAACAACAACATATACATCAACAAAACTACAATAACATACCTTTTATTGAAAAGATTTGTGGAATGATCTGAAATTGATATACTTTATGTTGCCATGAAGAAACAACATGTTAACATAAGTAAGCAGTACACTCTAACATAACAAGCAACAACAACCAAAACATAACTACCATTAACATTGTAACATAACAAGCAACAACAACCAACAACAAATCAAAAACTTATCAACAACAACAACTAACAACAAATCATATAAAACATAACAAGGTCTTCATCTGATTCGAAATCAATTACTTCCAGATTCTTAAGGTCATTCATAATAGCTTCTACCTTATTCATCTTTTCAAGGTTAAGATTCTTGAAATGAATCTTTCTATAGTCCGTTCCATCAAAAGGTTCAACAATAATGTGTTCCCTAACAAATTCAGCTTCCTGGGATTTGTTCAACCATCAGAAGGTTCAACAACAATAATGTATTCAATGATGAAATGTAATAACTTTCACAACGGTTCTCACTATCAACCGTGGTGATAGACATTTCAATTTTAATTTATATATTATAATTAAAAGGACAACATCAATTGTAACAAAAAAGTAGAAAATTGTTGGAGTTGAGATTCGAACCCCATCACTCCATAAATGTAAAATCAGGGTTCATTAGTTTGACCGTAGTGCAATTTATTTTCATAAATATAAATAAAAAAAAGTGTCATCTAATAAACATACCGATGTAGTTTAGTATGCTGAAAGGTCTATTTTGTAATAGTGATACTTGAAAAAAAATAAGTATCATCTAATAATAAATTAACACAACATATCATACTAATACAAAATAAATAAGTATAAAAATATGGGTTGGTTTTGAAAAATCAATCCAAAATCTGATTTGAACTGTGCGATTTTTACAAAATGACATCCAAGCACATTCAATAATTTTCGATTTTTTTGAATTGGTTTGCGGTAGGGGTGGCAAAACGGGCTCGGCCCGCGGGGCATGCCCGTTTTGCCCGCACTTTTGTGCGGGGCGGACCAAGGATTTAGGCCCTCACCCTCAAATATGTCCGCCCCGTCCCGCCCCGTTTTTTTCGCGGGCTTTTGCGGGCACGTGTATTTACATAAATTTTTGTATTTTTAGGCTTAAAGAGTGCAGTGCCCGCGGGATTTCCTCGCCCCGCCCTCACTTTTTTGCGGGGCGGGTCTAAGTTTTAGGTCCGCATCCTCAACTATGATCGCCCCGCCTCGCCCCGTTTTTTTGTGGGTTTTTGCGGGCCGGGCCTAAACGAGGCGGGCATGCCCGTTTGCCACCCCTACTTTGCGGTTATTGTTTGGATTGGTTTGAATTAGAACACCCCTAATTTAAATATTGGAGATTCAACATTTGTTGTTTTTATAAATAAAAAAATATGCTTTTCAAAGAGAGTATGAAAATGTATAATAAATGTGAGTGGAAAGTGAAAAAGAAAAAAAAAACGAATTTTATTAACCAATGTATTTAGTCTATATTTGAACAAAATACATTTAAAAATTTAAAAGAATTTAAGATTAACAACTAATAACTTATAATTTTGACGTCAATTTTAAATAAATTTACATTTTTATATCTAAATAAGTATTTTAGATTTATGGTTCTCAATGTCCATGACTATTAATGAATTTTACATTTAATAAAAGAATATATGCATGTGAGTTTCTTCTTCCATCCTCTATCCTCCATGGGAGGTTCAGAAATATAAGCACGGTCATTGACGTATAGTGGTGCGACAATCTCAGCAGCGAAAGAGGATGAGACTAATATTTAGGTGTCATTATAGTAAATAAAAGCTTTTTAAGGAAGAGCTTAGTGGGGAAGAAGGGAAAATGTAATAAAAAAATTCTCAAAGATTCACCACAAGAAAATTGGCAAATTGTGAGTGTTCATTTTGCAGGTTATGGCGATAGAGAACTGTCGCAGAATCTTGTGTCGCGAGGCTGTATTGCGACCATTACACCAGCTGTTATTCAGAACCAATGTAAACTAAATAATGCGACAATTACCCAACGTAGTGAATTTCCATTTGATTTTTGTTTTCATTGTTGATTGTGAAGATCTGTCGTTAATGTGACATTCTGACGGGTCAAACCGTCGTAATGTGTATTTATAAAATATAATATAATTTTTTTAATATGTATTATTTTTTCTCTTTAAATTATTTCTACTAAAATATTTTTATTTATGGTATTATTTTTTTGGTAATATTTCTTTATCTTTTTATAAAACCGAAAAACATATCAAATTCTAATCTTATAATAATAAGCATCATAATGCAAAAATTAATAGGAAAATTCATAATCTAATTAATTCATAGCAAAGTCTAATTTATCCTTCTTGATGATCCATTATCTGTAATTCGATAGCTAGACTCAGAAGAACGTCTACCATCAGCGGATGATTCCAATCCCTAGAAAAAAAATTAAAATAATTCTGTTTAAAATAATACTCATGAGCGTTAACTTTAAATGCATCAAAATATTATACATGTCTTCCACTAGAATTTTGCATTTGCATTAACAATTCATTTTCCTCTTTCCTAGCACTGTCCCCTTGCTTTAAGAATGTGATTGACTTCATCCATTCATCAATTTTTAAATTTTTTTCTTTAAGCATATTAATTTTTCTCGCATTTCCTTTATTTTTTCACTTTTTTCAAAAGAAGACGCCGATCTTATAGATCTATTAACTGAGATGCCGTAACTTCAAGTCTCATACTACGAACATATCCATGATGTTCTTTTCCAAATACTTTATGAAATACCTCATTTTCAGAAACAAAATCCTTAATTACAGCTTGTAATTTTTCCTACACATGCAAACGAGAAAATTGAGCTACTATTTCAACATAATCCTTATTTAAATCATTAGTTTAAAGCAATAGTTTAAAGCAACACAAGTAATAACTAGGGGTGGACAAAACTATCGGACCCGTCCGAGATCCGCTATGTCCGATCCGAATTTTATTGAAACGGTCGGAAACAAATGGGTGTCGGATGAAAAGATTGAAAATATTGAGTTCCAATGGATTGTTCCGGTCGGACTCGGTTATTAACTATTGGTCCAATGAAATCCAGATCCGACCGAATCTGTTAAATATTCTCATCTCAATAGTGTGGTAGGTAATGGGTATAGATGGAGTAATAATTATAGTTGTCTCATCTCAATAGTGTGGTAGGTAATATGTATAGATGGAGTAATAATTATAGTTGTTCTTTCTATGACCTTGAGACTCACAGTTTATCATTTAAAGTTTATTTAATATAATTTGTTTCAAAACCATTATGATATTGACGTGTACTTCATATGTAAGACTAGTACATTTTTCTTTTTCATTGATATCTCTTGTTTTCATTTTCTTCTTTCTCTCACTCATAATTGCTTTTTTCTTTCATTTTTTTCTCTAGACACCACACAACTCTTCGTACACTTAAATACCACTTTTAAAGTCTACTTTTAAATCATGATAATCTTCATGATGAGAGCTTCTTATTCCACCATTTTTAGTCCATAATGAAAGCTTAAGTTTAGCGCAAGTATTTAATGACAAGATGAAATACACATTGTTATGTTTTTCTACTCAAATCTTATCAAAAGTTGACATGTTGTGTAGATCTAGCTTCAAAAAGAACTGAAATATATTACAAATGTTCAAAATAAAAGTTATTGTATTGATTGATTTTAGTTAATTTTTTTATTGTTTATCATTTCATCTGTGAGTTCCTCTCTTTTGATTGGAGTTTTTTGTTTTTGATTTTGATGTTTTTCACTTTGTCTGAGAGAAGTCACCGAAGAACCCATCCGTTAAATCCGCGATCCGAAAGAACCGCGACCCGCTCAAACCGTTACGCAAAATGGACGGCAGCGAGTTGAAATATTAAACCCATCGATTTTTACCGGTGGACATTTTTTTGTCCGAAACCGTCCGCAGCCGACCGTTGTCCACCCCTAG
Organism: Lathyrus oleraceus; assembly: GCF_024323335.1. Taxonomy (NCBI): domain Eukaryota; kingdom Viridiplantae; phylum Streptophyta; class Magnoliopsida; order Fabales; family Fabaceae; genus Lathyrus; species Lathyrus oleraceus. Next base: position 340,477,173 of record NC_066583.1, read on the forward strand.
TAATAACAAGTAAATAGAAACACAGTAATAAGTCCATATCACTCACTATAATGGTAAATATGTGTCATCACTTTTCACATCTAATATAGTAGCTCTCTTGAAGTAGTCATGACTCGGTGAGCCACCAAACAAGCTCTGGGGTTAGAAGCACCCTTAAACATACAAGCATTATGCTCCCACAACAAAACTAAATGATATTCAAATAACATGCTTCAGATTTATAGCCTTTGCAATATTACCAAACCTTTTATTGTTGATTGCTAACTATTAGAAAAATGATTTAGCCTTTTGGGGTAGAGCCCCACATTCGCTGCTCTGTAAAGCTTAAAAAAGGTAGTTCCAAAGGAAAGTAACATGCCTTGCATTGCAGAAACAAGTGGTCATGTTTCAATTAGGCACTGCCTTGGAAGATAAGATTTTGTTGGTTTGGGACAAACTTGGTGATGGAAAAGGAAATGGTTTAAGATGGTTCACCTTGAAGAAAAAGAATGTTGCTAAGGAAATGGATAGAACTGTTACATAGAATGAGATTTGGGTTCTTTAGACTAAAGCAACCATGTTGTTCTTAATTTAATTACTTCAATCTAATTATCGGTATTTATATATGAATGTCCACTCATTCTACAATTGATATTCAACAACCAAAGGAACAATGCAAAGCAACTCAAGATAGAACATCAATTCTAAGGCTATTCAAAAAGAGAACAAACATGGATGCATTCACTTCAGACCTACCAAAGGGTCTTGAGCCAAACATCTAACTTGGAAACATTCACTTCAGACCTACCAACCTAACCTCACTCTGCTAACTGTCCTAATTCAGAAAACACAAAATGCCCCTCATTCCATTCGAAGACGTGTCAATTCTTTAGGAGTAAACTGTCGAAAACAGTTATTTTAAATTTAATATATATAGCAGATTCATATGTTGTAATCGAGGTTGCAAATTTCATACACTTTCTATATAGAATTTGAGTACCCAAGACAAAGTGTGAAACAATTTGGATTTTATTTTTATTTTTTTATTCCTTAATTGAAACACCATTTTCTCGTCATTTACTGCATTTATTTAACATTGTTTACTTTAAATTTCTTTTACTTTAATTTCAAACTTTATCATCTGTAAAGTTCACTATTACATCGTTTACACCCAGACATTCGTAGTCACATCATACACATACTTTTTTGCAAAAAAAATTATACAAAATTATTTTTGAAAATTTTCAAATTAATCTCAAAAATTTTCAAACTCATGATTATTCGCTAAAAACACATACAAACACGCATAAATGAGTTTCACACTCCACACGAGACAACTCTCAACCTCACAAGAATCATACAATTTTTTATAATCTTTAATCATTATAGATTATCATATATATATATATATATATATATATATATATATATATATATATATATATATATATATATATATATATATATATATATATATATATATATATATATATATATATATATATATATATATATATATATATATATATATATAATGGGTACGGAAGAGTAATAATCACCGTTATTGATTCGTAATGAAAAAATGGGTCCAATATACAAATTTTTTCCAACGTAATTGTTTAAAACTCAAACAATCTCTCACGTTTTTAAATTGGACGAGATAGAAAATTTATAGTGGAACAATATATTACTCCTCAGGTTGTAATAACGGTTTATTATTATTATTATTATAAATAAATTTAATTAATTTTGAAAAAGTTTAATAATAAATATATTTAAATTATATATGAATTAAATACTTTAATAATCAATGTATATAAATAATAATGTTTTTTATAATAATAATAATAATAATCGAAGAAAGCATCAAAATAGAGAAATATTTTAGGGAAATCTGTAAGAATGGGATTTTTATTAAATAGAAAACTCAAATGAATGCTAGAATGAATGTTGCGTTAGTGAAATGCTAAGTGTTAGCATTCATTAGCAAGAGTCGACAACAAGCCTGTGTCGACTAAGGCTTTCCGACTGACATCTTAAGACGTGGTTTGGAAGAATCTCAATAGCAGATCTTGAGATAAGACTTGGAGGAGTCCCGGGAACAAACCTGGGTAAGTACTCGACACCATGTTGAGGAAACCAAAGAGGGAGAGACTTAACACTATCAACAACTACCTTCGGGGAACATGCAATTACTAGTCGCTAAGAGCATTTGGAGAACGTGGGATAATGATTTTCAAAAGTTTCAAACTGCTGACTACGTGGCAGTATATTGGACGATGAATTGCATTTAGTAAACTGTCGGAAATAGTTATTTTAAATTTAGTATATATAGCAGACTCATATGTTGTAATCGAGGTTGCAAATTTTATATACTTGATAACGCGAAAATGTATCGTATATTTGCCTTGATTTACATTCAAAAATTGTACCGTTTTCATTTATATTCCGATTATTCCGCAAGTGTTCAAGTTATTTTTACAGGTATTTCAATTCCCATGCTTAAATGAGCAAAGTATAGAAAATGAAGGAAAAGAAGAAGAAACAAAAGAGAAACAACAGAAAAATCAGAAAATATGAATTTGGTGAACATGACGACCGTCACACACCATCATGATCGTCACGCTACCCTTAAGTGTGACGAATGTTGGTGATTTTAGTATCACCCATGATTTTAGTAGTAATGAGATTTACTATAGGCCGATGCAATTATGCGTTAAAGCTTGGAAACGAGTTAGGAGTAGTGCGGAGTGCACGCTCGTAGAGCCAACGTGTAATTGACTGCAAGTAATTGAAAACGGGGTTCCAAGGGGCGTAGCCCCTGGCGGGGTGCGGGGCAGCGCCCCGCTGAGGTTCCAAGGGGCGAAGCCCCTGGCGGGGTGCGGGGCAGCGCCCTGCCGGGGTCCAAGGGGCAGAGCCCCTGGCTGGGGTCCCGCTATTACCGTTTTTCTTGAACGTTTGAACCTTCCCAGCCGTTATTACCGTTTTTCTTGAAAAGGTATGACTTTTCGTTTTCAGTTTTCGTTCTCCTATAAAAGGGGGAAATCTGGCCTCGGTTTAGGGTGACACACAAAAAACCATTCTACGTTCCAGAATCTTTCTTTTGCCAGAAACGTTCTTTCTTCAAGAATTATCCCCACAAAGATTTCGTGAACCCAGGCATAAATAGGGTCGAAATACTTTGTTCGGAAAGTGAACGAACACGATTCTTCGAAGATTATCCAGGATTATCAATTAATTATCTAACAAACGAACAAAGTAATCATCTGATAATCATGGCTGGAGGAAACACCGTCAAGGAGATGACCAGAAATTTCGGAAAATTGGACAAGTTTCAAGGACAAGATTTCAGGCGTTGGCAGAAGAAGATGCATTTCATGTTGACAACGTTGAAGGTGGTGCATGTCCTATCTACACCGATTCCAGAAATTCGGGAAGATGACACAGTTGAAAATCTGAGACGCAGATCAAAGTGGGAGAACGACGACTACATATGCAGAGGGCACATTCTTAACGGTATGTCTGATCCCTTATTTGATATTTACCAAAACATAGAATCTGCAAAGGAATTGTGGGATTGTCTCGAATCCAAGTACATGGCAGAGGACTCATCCAGTAAAAAGTTTCTGGTGACTGATTTCAACAACTACAAAATGGTTGAATCAAGGTCTGTCATGGAACAATTCAATGAACTCCTCCGAATCCTTGGACAGTTCACACTACATGGATTAAATATGGATGAAACAATATCTGTCTCAAGCATCATAGACAAGTTGCCTCCTTCGTGGAAAGATTTCAAACACAATCTGAAACATGGAAAAGACGAACTGTCTTTGATCCAACTTGGAAGTCACTTGCGCATAGAAGAATCTCTAAGAGCGCAGGAGGATAACAAAGGAAAAGGCAAAGAAATTGCTGGACCCTCGGTTAATATGATCGAAGAGGGTGGTAGGAACGGTAACAACAAAAACAAAGGAAAGAAGCGTGCTTTCAAGGACAATAAGGGCAGTTTCGGTGCTAACAAGAAACCGAAATTAGAATGCTGGAAGTGTGGTAAAATAGGCCACTTCAAGAGGGATTGTCGCTTCGTTAAAAAGCACGATAACGCAAATGCAAGTGGTTCAGGAAAGGGGTCTAAGGACCAATCCGAAAACCAAGGTCAGAAATCAATTCGTGATTTGAATAGTTTAATTAAACATTCTGTTTCACTAAATTCTGAAGCATTTTATGTGCAGGATGATGCTACCGCATGGTGGATTGATTCTGGCGCCACTACACATGTTTGCAAGGATCGTTTCTGGTTCAAGACTTTTGTTCCAGTGGAAGATGGTTCTGTCCTCTACATGGGAGATGATCACTTCGCTCCCGTTGAAGGCAAAGGAAACGTGGTGTTAGAATTCAGTTCCGGAAAAACTATTACTTTGTTTAATGTTTTGTATGTTCCTAAATTACGAAAGAATTTAATTTCTGGCCCTGTATTAAATAAGCTTGGATACAAGCAAGTGTGTGAATCAGATAAATATGTATTATCAAAGTCTGGTGTGTTTGTAGGATTTGGATATTATAATAATGGTATGTTTATGATGAATTTGAATGGAGTTCCTAATGATTCTGGTTCTGTATTTATGTCCTCTTCGAATATTATCAATTCTTCGTTATGGCATGCTCGTCTAGGACATGTACATTATAAAAGAATGCATGAAATGTCTAAAGATAAATTAATTCCTAATCTTGATAAAAATGTAGAAAAGTGTAAAACTTGCATGTTAACTAAGATAACTAGGCAACCATTTAAAAGTATAACAAGGAAATCTGTCATTCTTGAGTTGATACATAGTGATTTATGTGATTTACATGCTACTCCATCATTAGGGCATAAAAAATATTTTGTCACTTTCATAGATGACACATCTAGATTCTGCTATGTCTATTTGTTGCACGCTAAGGACGAAGCCTTAGATAAATTCAAAATTTATAAAACTGAAGTTGAAGTGCAACATAATGTGTTGATTAAAACATTACGCACAGATAGAGGTGGTGAATATTATGATCCTGTGTTTTTCCAATCCGTAGGAATCATTCATGAGACTACGGCTCCTTACACACCTCAACAAAATGGTATGGCTGAAAGGAAAAATAGAGTGCTAAAAGAAATGGTGAATGCCATGTTATCTTACTCTAGTCTGAGTGAAGGATTTTGGGGAGAAGCCATGTTAACGGTATGCTATTTGTTAAATAGAGTTCCCAATAAAAGGAACAGAACTACCCCATATGAACTTTGGTATAAGAAACGACCCAACCTGACATTTCTACGTGTTTGGGGTTGTAGGGCCGTGGTTAGACTCCCAGACCCAAAAAGGAAAACTTTGGGTGAAAAGGGTGTAGCTTGCATCTTTGTTGGATATGCCGAACACTCCAAGGCCTATAGGTTCTATGTTATAGAGCCTAATGACTCGATCTCTATTAACACAATTATAGAATCGAGAGATGCCATATTTGATGAGAATTGTTTCTCCTCTGTACCTAGACCAAAGGACTCTATACCTATTTCAGATGAATCTCTAAGAGATGATCATTCAAATGATGTGCCAAGTCAAGCACTTGAACCCCGTAGGAGCAAAAGAGCTAGAAAAACTAAATCTTATGGATCTGATTTCCAACTATATTTAGTTGAGGGATCAAAGGATCAGATTGACACTCAATATTATTATTGCTATAGTATTGAAGAGGATCCAAGAACGTATGATGAAGCTATCAAGTCTCGAGATTCTGCTTTTTGGAAAGAAGCAATTAATGAAGAGATTGGCTCTATCATGGAAAATAATACTTGGATACTATCTGATTTACCACCAGGTTGCAAACCATTGGGTTGCAAATGGATCTTCAAAAAGAAGATGAAAGTCGATGGTACAATTGACAAGTTTAAAGCTAGACTAGTTATCCAAGGCTTCAGACAAAAGGAAGGGATTGATTATTTCGATACCTATGCTCCTGTTGCCCGTATCACTACTATTAGATTGTTGATTGCCTTGGCGGCTATTCATAATCTAGTGATTCACCAAATGGATGTCAAAACAGCCTTTCTGAATGGTCATTTGGAAGAAGAAGTGTATATGAAGCAACCTGAAGGTTTTGTAATGCCTGGTAATGAACATAAAGTGTGTAAACTAATTAAGTCATTATATGGGCTAAAACAAGCTCCGAAGCAGTGGCATCAAAAGTTTGATGAGGTTGTTTTGTCCAATGGTTTCATTCTAAACCAAGCTGACAAATGTGTATATAGCAAATTTGATACATCCGGTAAAGGAGTTTTCATTTGCTTATATGTTGATGACATGTTGATCTTTGGCACCGACCAAAATCAAATTGATATAACAAAGAATTTCTTGTCATCAAAGTTCTCCATGAAAGATATGGGAGAAGCGGACGTTATTCTAGGAATTAAGATTAAACGGGAAAATAAAGGGATTGTAATTACGCAATCTCATTACATTGAGAAAATGCTCAAGAAGTTCAATTGTGAAAGTTGTTCTCCAGTAAGTACTCCAATGGATCCGGGAGAAAAACTTATGCCAAATACAGGTAAACCTGTAGATCAACTCGAATATTCAAGAGCTATAGGCTCTTTGATGTATGCTATGATTAGCACTCGACCGGATATTGCTTATGCGGTTGGAAAGTTGAGCAGATTTACGAGTAATCCTAGCCGGCATCATTGGCATGCGATAACTAGGGTATTCAAGTACTTGAAGGGTACAATGAATTATGGATTGTCATATATGGGATTTCCTTCGGTGTTAGAGGGTTATTCGGATGCTAGTTGGATAAATAATGCTGAAGATTCATCCTCTACAAGTGGATGGGTGTTCTTGCTTGGGGGAGGTGCTATCTCATGGGCTTCCAAGAAGCAAACATGTATAACTAGTTCCACAATGGAATCTGAGTTTGTAGCATTAGCTGCTGCTGGTAAAGAAGCAGAATGGCTAAGGAACTTGGTATACGAGATTCCGATATGGCCTAAACCGATATCACCAATTTCTATCCGTTGTGATAGTACTGCCACATTGGCTAAAGCTTATAGTCAAATATACAATGGAAAGTCTAGACATTTGGGTGTCAGACATAGTATGATTAGAGAATTAATCATGAATGGGGTGATATCTATAGAGTTTGTTCGGTCGCAACAAAACTTAGCTGACCACTTGACGAAGGGGTTAGCTAGAGACTTAGTAAAGAAGTCGGTAATTGGGATGGGATTAAAGTCCATTTAAATCTATTAGCTTTGATATACCCAATTCCCTTCTAATATGACGTTAGAAGCAGAATTCAATGTGGAAAGATCATAGTTAAAGATTGGAGCAATTATATTTATCTTCCCAGGGTATGTGCTCAGACCTGCAAGTGATGGTTAGGTTGAAGTATATCTTCTTAATGGTTCTTTTGAAAAATTGTAAATGCAGGTACAAGATTAAAAGAATCACCTATGTAAGCATGAAGTTTTGCCGCTTCAAGAAGTTTGGACTTGGCTTCCTATATGCTTATTAATGGATAAGGACACATGGCTTGTAAAGTGTCAAGTATGAATAGTAGAGTATTGTAAGAAACATATGTGTACTATATCTTCTGACATTCAAATGGATTGACGGGTTCAATCGCTATGACACCCAGATTTTCGAGTGTTTGAAATGTGTATTTGTACTAAAATGAAAATTCAATCGCAAGACATTTTCGTTTATGCATCTGTTTGATTGTAATATACCCTTATATATTTTATTGTATATATTAAGTAAATCAAGGATTACACTAAAATGGGGGGGATTTGTTGGTGATTTTAGTATCACCCATGATTTTAGTAGTAATGAGATTTACTATAGGCCGATGCAATTATGCGTTAAAGCTTGGAAACGAGTTAGGAGTAGTGCGGAGTGCACGCTCGTAGAGCCAACGTGTAATTGACTGCAAGTAATTGAAAACGGGGTTCCAAGGGGCGTAGCCCCTGGCGGGGTGCGGGGCAGCGCCCCGCTGGGGTTCCAAGGGGCGAAGCCCCTGGCGGGGTGCGGGGCAGCGCCCTGCCGGGGTCCAAGGGGCAGAGCCCCTGGCTGGGGTCCCGCTATTACCGTTTTTCTTGAACGTTTGAACCTTCCCAGCCGTTATTACCGTTTTTCTTGAAAAGGTATGACTTTTCGTTTTCAGTTTTCGTTCTCCTATAAAAGGGGGAAATCTGGCCTCGGTTTAGGGTGACACACAAAAAACCATTCTACGTTCCAGAATCTTTCTTTTGCCAGAAACATTCTTTCTTCAAGAATTATCCCCACAAAGATTTCGTGAACCCAGGCATAAATAGGGTCGAAATACTTTGTTCGGAAAGTGAACGAACACGATTCTTCGAAGATTATCCAGGATTATCAATTAATTATCTAACAACGAACACCACAAGGCCATCACGACCGTCACGTATGCAAAGTCAGCGTAATGGGTTTCAAACAAAAGTGATCCACGTCGCCCTCAACTCAACCCAGTCTTCGCTCCTTAAACCACCTTCCCGTGAATCCCTCATTCAACTAAGTCCTCCTTACTTTTCTCAAGCACGAAGACCAAGAGGGATTATAAAAGAATGGAAGTTGGAAACTTCCGGGGATCTCTCTCATCCTATCTCTCTGCCTTTTTTTCGCTCCTGCAATTTTGTTTTCACGTTATTTTTCTTCAGCAAGCATTATTTTCTTTGACAGCAATTTGTTTACTTTTCGTTCAGAGCTTTGATTTTTCCCTTTTTCCTTTCCGTTTTCCACTTAGCCAAAAGTAGTAGTTTCCTACATTGGGGAACTACTGCAACTTAGTTAGTTTAGTTTAAGCATTTGTTTCGAAGAAGCAGAATCCTACCGACCTATGGAGGACTGCTCAAGTACTTCAAGATTCAGCCTATTCAATTAATCAAAGTTTCAGGTTTTTAATTCAATTATTATTATTGCTTTATTATTAAATAATCATGTTTGCTTTATTGTTAAATTGTTTATGTTCGTCTATGTTTGCATTATTTAACATGTCCGGCTAAACTACCGGTATCGGTATGTAAACAATTTAATCGGTGTAAACTTCTTTTCTCAAATAATCTTTTTGGCTGTGGTTTTTAATTTGAATTTAACTAACTTTGTCACGAGAGTGAGAAGCTATTCAATACGGTTTTGCCACGAGAGTGGGAAATTAACTAAGGTTAGAACCGACAATCGCGAGAGCGTGATGGTCGGACTGGATAGTAAAAACTAGGCATTGATTTTAAAAACAGCGAGAGCACTTTAAAAGCAATTAGAACTTATTTATTTTCAAAGAGGAATTTTAACTTCAAATGGGACAGCGATAGCGTACATTCTGACTTAAAAGTATAGTCCGAGTCAACAATCACGAGAGTGTGAGATAAAGCCTTTTAAATGTGTATTTTCCACTGAAAGGTATTTGATAATTAAAATATACACCAGTGGCTTATCGAATCCTTGACAATTAATGTGTTGCATACTAACATCCCCTCATTAATATTTTCTTAAAAACTTAATTTTCTTTAGATTTAATTTTTGTTGAACCGAACCTCTAAAAACCATCGCCTTAGCTAAACATAGTAACATCGATAGCATTAGTTTGACCATCGGTCCTTGTGGGTTCGATATCTTTTAAAACTAAACGACTAGACTGTGCACTTGCAATCAAGTATCCGATAGACTATATTTTATATACAGTCACGACACAGGTCAAGTTTTTGGCGCCGTTGCCGGGGATTGATTTAGTCGAATAATGCGACTCTTTCGTTGCGCAGTATCGACTAAGACAAAAACTAATATCCTTTCTCTTATTTCTTGATTGTATGCCAAGTAGTTGCTCACAAGGCGAAAACCTAGTACCACCAATCGCAGAATTAGAGCGTTTCTTATATTTAAGACGCTTGATACTAGAGTACGAACGGAGGTACAATATTCCCGCTATCATCATTCCTACTACTGAACCAGTTAAAGAACCAACCATGGCTGCAGTGGGACCACATAACCGTCCTCCTAAGTTCTACGCTACCCCATCCCAACAAGAACCTCATAACAACATTGCTGCCCCTGCTATCGATCGAAACGAGTTCGAGTTGAAACCCTCATTGTTATCAGCTGTCCAACAACATCAATTTGCTGGAAATCCTACGGACGATCCTAATGAACATTTGACCAAGTTTGTGCAGTACGCAGACACTGTGAAGGCGAATGGTCTATCTCAAGATGCGATAAGACTATGTCTTTTTCCTTTCTCTCTAAGAGACAGAGCTTGGGCTTGGTTGCAATCCTTGCCATCTAACTCAATCACTACATGGGAAGAACTGAAGAACGTTTTCTTAGCCCGATATTTTCCGCCGAGCAAAACTGCTATGCTGAGAGCTCAAATCAACGGATTTCAACAAAAAGATGTAGAATCTCTCTACGATGCGTGGGAGAGATACAAAGACATGATGAGGATGTGTCCACATCACGGTCTCGAAGACTGGGTGATCATTCACACATTTTACAATGGGCTTCTGTACAACACGAGATTAACAGTAGATGCTGCCACGGGCGGTGCACTTATGGACAAGCCATACAATGAAGCCTATCAACTCATTGAAAACATGGCCCAAAAACGTTGCCGATGGGGAGGTGAAAGAACTCCAGTAGAAAAGTCCCAAACAAAAGGTGGAATGTACGAAATCAGCAGCCTTGACCATGTCCATGCAAAGGTAGATGCCCTTGTTCAAAAGTTAGACAACTTGACCATAACACCCGCAACCACCGTGGCTGCCGTAACTCCAAATTGCGAGTTATGTGGAGTTCCTAGACACACAACACCAGAATGTCAGATATTAGTAGGAGTCTTCACTGATCAAGTGAATTATTCTCAAGGAAACCCTTATTTGAATACCTACAACCCAGGTTGGAAAAACCATCCTAACTTTTCGTACAAGAATAACAACGCCTTGTATGCACCTTGCCAAGCGCCTGCTGTTCCACCTGGATATCAAAAGCCAACTACTAATGCTCCTAACATTCCTAGGAAGTCCAACCTTGAATTAATGATGGAAAGTTTCATAGCTACCCAATCTCAAACAAACAAAGACTTCTTGAACCAAAACATACACACTAGTGAGCAACTTAAGTAATTAGCAAACAAAGTAGACGCTTTAGCCACCCACAACAAAATGCTTGAAACACAAATTTCACAAGTGGCTCAATAACAAGCATCTACTGTTGCTCTTGCTGGCACATTTCCTGGACAGCCACAACCTAATCCAAAAGTACATGCAAATGTCGTTATATTGAGAAGTGGAAAAGAACTAGACGGACCCGTAGAACCAAGACTTCAAAATCCTGCCATGTACCAAAAACCTGACAAAACAACAACTAAGAAGGTAAGTGAACCGAAGGAGAAGGATGATAATACTCAAGAGGCCGAAGAGAAAGAAAAACCTTATGTGCCTCCACCACCTTAGAAACCACCCAGTTCGTATCCTCAAAGATTCGCAAATTCTAAAACTGCAGGGCAATTTAAGAAATTTGTTGAACTTCTGAAGCAACTGAATATCACAATACCCTTTACAGAAGCTATCACACAAATGCACTCATATGCCAAGTTTCTTAAAGAGATCCTATCCAATAAGAAAAAGATCGAGGATAACGAAACAGTTACACTTACTGCTGAGTGTAGCGCAATGATCCAAAACAACATGCCTCATAAATTGAAAGACCCAGGTAGTTTCTCCATACCCTGTGTCATTGGAAAGTTCGTCATAGACAAGGCTCTATGCGACTTAGGAGCCATCATTAGTGGAATGCCCTTATCCATCTGTAAAAGGCTCAACATGGGAGAACTAAGACCAACCAAGATGTCTGTTCAACTAGCTGACTGCTCAATCAAATAACCTATTGGCATACTAGAGAATGTTCTAGTACGTGTAGGATAATTCTACATTCCTACCGACTTCATAATCATGGACAACAAAAAAGATGCCACTACACCTATTATATAAGGAATGCCATTCTTAGCCACCGCCGGAGCCATAGCAGACGTGAAAAGAGGCAAGCTAACATTCGAAGTTGGAGAAGAAAAAGTTGAATTCATCTTGACACAATTCTTACAAGCTCCAGCTATAGACGATACTTGTTATCTACTTGATGTGATAGACGAATGCGTAAGAGAAATGGAGATGCAAGAAACCACATATTCTGATATAATGAAAATCCAAATCCCTCCAATCTTTGAAGATGATAATTGGCGTGAACCATACCAAAATGATAGTCTAAGAGAATGCTTAGCACTTACACCTAATCACATGCCATGCAGGAAGAAACCAGACTTAGAATTAAAAACACTAACAAAGAACCTAAGATACGAATTCCTAGACACTGAACTCAAAAGATCAGTAATAGTCAAGGCATGCTTAGGATAGACTGAAACTAAAAAGTTACTAGATGTCTTAAGAAAATATCCAACTGCGTTAGGCTACAACATCGCTGATCTAAAAGGAATAAGTCCTTTTATCTGTATGCATCACATTATGCTAGAGGAAGATTGTAAAACCTCTAGAGAACACCAGAGAAGGATCAACCCAATCTTAAGTATTGTAGTCAAGGATGAAGTAAAGAAGTTATTAGATGCAGGAATCATATATTCGATCTTCGATAGTCAATGGGCTAGCCCCGTTCATGTAGTACCCAAGAAAGGGGGCGTTACAGTTGTTAAGAACGAGAAGGGAGAATCTATAACACAAAAATTTGTGACCGGAAGTAGAATGTGCATCGACTATAGGAAACTTAACAAAGCCACTTGAAAGGATCATTTTCCTCTACCTTTCATTGATCAAATGCTTGAACAATTGGCTAAGCATTCCCACTTCTGCTATCTAGACGGTTATTTAGGATTCTTTCAAATTCATATCCATCCTGACGACCAAGAGAAAACAACCTTCACATGCCCTTATGGTACATTTGCTTATCGACGAATTCCATTTGGACTATGCAACGCTCCCGCAACATTGCAATGATGCATGATGTCAATCTTCGCTGACTTTATAGACGACATTATGGAAGTCTTTATGGACGATTTTTCTGTTTATGGGCAGAGCTTTGAAGGATGTCTATCAAACCTTGAAATGGTACTTGAAAGATGCGTAAAGGTGAATCTCGTATTGAATTGAGAGAAATGCCATTTGATGGTCCAACAAGGAATCGTGTTAGGACACGTAGTATCTGATAAAGGAATTGAAGTAGACAAAGCTAAAATTGAATTTATAGAAAATCTTCAACCTCCGAAAACCGTACGAGAAATACGAAGCTTCTTAGGACACGCCGGTTTCTACCGACGCTTTATCAAAGGTTTCTCGAAAATTACCAAACCACTGACTGGTTTATTAATGAAATACGCTGACTTTATCTTTGATGAGAAATGTTTAAAAGCGTTTGAACAATTAAAAATAGCTTTAATCACCGCACCTATCATGCAACCTCCTGACTGGAGATTACCATTCGAAATCATGTGTGATGCGAGTGACTATGTCGTAGGCGCAGTGCTAGGACAAAGGAAGGATAAAAAACTTCATGCGATTTACTACGCAAGTAGAACCTTAGATCCTTCCCAAATGAACTACGCCACCACTGAAAAGGAACTTCTAGTTGTTGTGTTCGCTTTAGACATATTCCGTTCTTACTTAGTAGGAGCGAAAATCATCATCTATACTGATCACGCTACTATTAGATACTTGCTAAGTAAGAAGGATGCGAAACCAAGACTCTTAAGATGGATCCTACTCTTACAAGAAATTGATTTTGAAATAAAAGATAAGAAAGGTACTAAGAACGTAGTAGCAGACCACTTATCACGAATCGAAGGAAATAAGCCTAAACAAGTTCCAATCAATGATGATTTACCTTACGAACAACTTATAGCCCAAATGGAAAGCGACATGTCTGAGCTAACCTTAAATGATACCGAAATAGAAGAATCCGTGGAAGAAATTCATAAGAATATAACTCTGCCATGGTATGTTGACTTTGTCAACTACCAAGCTGCTGGAGCACTTCCACCGGACCTATCATACCAACAAAAGAAGAAATTCTTTCATAATCTAAAACAGTACTACTGGGATGAACCTCTGCTTTTCAAGAGAGGTGTCGACGGCATTTTCCATCGATGTGTTCCCGATGATGAAATAGATGATATAATCTCTCATTGCCATTCCGCTCCCTATGGTGGGCACGCAAGCACTTCAAAAACTTAGGCTAAGATCCTACAATTTGGCCTCTTTTGGCCTACTCTATGGAAAGATGGTGCTCTATAAATTGCGACCGGTGCCAGCGCACTGGTAACGTTTCAAGACGCGACGAAATGCCACAAACAGGCATCTTAGAAGTGAAAGTCTTTGTTGTTTGGGGGATTGACTTCATGGGACCATTCCCGTCTTCTTTTGGTAATAAGTACATACTCGTAGCTGTCGATTACGTTTCAAAATGGAACGAGGTTGTAGTTTCTCCGACGAATGACACACGAGTAATGATTAAGTTGTTCAAGAACGTAATCTTTCCTAGATTCGGTGTGCCAAAACTAATAATTAGTGACAGTGGCTCCCATTTCATATCAAATATCTTTGGAAAACTTCTTCTGAAGTATGGAGTCCGACACCGTGTAGCAACACCTTATCACCCACAAACCAGTGGGCAAGTCGAAGTTTCGAATAGAGAGATCAAACAAATTCTAGAAAAGACTGTTGGAATATCTAGAAAAGATTGGTCATCTAAACTAAATGAAGCTCTGTGGGCATATATGACAACCTACAAGACCTCAATAGGGACCACACCCTTTAAACTAGTTTATGGTAAATTATGTCATCTCCCTGTAGAGTTAGAACACAAAGCTTATTGGGCAATTAAGACCCTAAATCTAAATTATACTTCCGCAGGCGAGAAGCGAATTCTAGACATTCACGAATTGGAGGAACTTAGACTAGACGCCTATGAGAATGCCAAGATATACAAAGAACGAACTAAAAATGGCACGATAAACGTATATCTAGGAAAGAGTTTAATGTCGGCGACGTAGTGTTACTATTTAATTCAAGACTTAAGCTTTTCCTGGGAAAACTTAAATCTAGGTGGTCAGGTTCTTTCGAAATTACTAAATTTTTAGAAGCGGTGCGATAGAAATCAAGGGTAGAAATAGTGAACCGTTCATTGTAAATGGGCAGAGATTAAAGAATTATCATAATATTGACAATAAAGACTATTCAAATAGTCTAAGACTTATAGAGCTGCCCGCTCAACCCCAAAACTGATATATCGCGACGTTACTGTCGAACTTACAACATTAAACAAAGTGCTCGGTGGAAGACAACCCACCTCTTTCTAATTTGTTATTGATTTTGTTATTTTTATGTTTTTCATTTTAAGTGTTTTCTTTCTTTGTTTATTACTTTTATTTTGATCCCTTTCCTTGATTCTATGCAGTAACGTACTTGTTGTTTTTCGTTACTAACTTAGTAGTATTGGCTACTGATTAATAGCAAACTTAAAACTAGTTAGTAACTAATTTTCTCATGCAACAAGTAGATACAATTTTCAAAGAAGACGTTATGATTATTTAGCACAGAAGGATATGGCTTTATCCATATATTATGATGGACCTACCATGGATAGGCTAGGTATCCACGATAGTATCTTGTTTATGTTTAACCAGCTAGGTTGGGAGAATGCTGCTATTAAGAGAAGGCATGTCATATACCAAGAGCTTACCCTAGAATTCCTTAGCTCCTTAGTTTACATACCCGAGCATGGTTACGGACTCAACAAAAGGTTGATTTCCTTTAGGCTATTTGGTATTGATTTCACTTATAACCGTAGAGACCTTGCTGACCTTCTAGGATTTCCTAGTGGCCCATTTGTATTCACTACCCGCCAGGAGGAATTAATCAATGTATTGACTTGGATTACTTTTGGGGTAGTTTAACTGGAGATCACCACCCTGACCCGCACCATATGCACTCTGATGCGATACACAACCCTGCTATCCGTTACTTCCACAAAATACTAGCCCACACCCTATTTGGAAAAGAAGAGAACAACACTTTAGTGTCAAGGGATGAACTTTTCATCTTACTCTGTGTTGACCAAGGCCGACATGTCAATGCTGTAACATTCATGATGGAAATATTTGTTTACCTTACACAGGACAATCGTGCCCCGATCCTAATAGGCGGCCTAGTGACCATGGTAACTGATGCTATTGGACTTAGACACCCACTTAACAAGCGTACACCTTTTGGACCCATCCGGACCATGGATATTGACTTTTGCTTCGACCGAAGAATTTTAGGAAACCTTGGACCGGACACTTTTGACTACCTAATTAATAATGAAGTTGTCCAGCTCTTTACCTTAACAAACCATGAGAGAACGAGTGTTCATAACCGTAATAACTGGCTATATGATTTAGATGAACATCACATTGCTCCACCATCACCTCCTGAAACACCACCTATTTATGAGTATTTTGATGATCCTATCTCTGTTGATGAATCTGACCATGAAACCCCTCCAAACTACTATAATCTGAATGAACCAGAAATTCCATCTTATGCCAAAAATCTGACCACAATTCTTACCCGTTTGGATGGTTTCTGTACTGAAATTACTAATGTGAAAGATGAACTAAAAAGCATGCGCCTTGATGTCTTAGGCTTAATGGATGTCACCGTCGAACAGTTTGATCACTTGAACCAGGCTGTAGCTTCTTTAGGACACCACCGTGGCTAATTACATCGATCGCTGAATTTTCCTACTCACATTAAAGCAATGAGGACACTGCTTTGTTTTAGTGTGGGGAGGGAGCACTTTAATGCTATTATTCTTTTAATACTTACTGTTACTTTTAACTTTAGTCTTTACATTTAATGACAATTGTTATTTCTTACTTTTATGAAGAAAAAAAACAATTCTGTGATCAACTTAATTTACCCCTGTCAGTTCAATTTTGTTACTTTTACTGCTGTTACTGTCTTGTTATTTTGTTTCCATACTGCTGCTATTGTTTTGTTACTCTGTTTCTATACTGTTACTGTCTTTAATTTCTACTAGTTATTATAATGTTTATTTTTTCTATGATACTGACAATATGATTTGCTCATAACATGCAAACAGTTAAAAACTAATGTCAGTAGTCATAAAGCATGCATTCAATTTTTCCATTTTTCCTAGGCAAAAATATGACTGTTGGCATGTGACGCTTGTTACATGAACGTCACGACCGTTACGCGTCTTACGACCGTAACAGGTACGTGACGCTCGTCACGCCCCCAAAGTGTGTGTTCTCGGTTTTAATTAAAACAGAGATGCACTATCCTTTTCTTCTTCCTCGTCTACTCATTTCTGTTTCCTTAACCGTCCACCCACACCATAATCGTCCCACTCACACCCATTTATTTCTCCATTAATCCCCAATTATTCACTCCATTACCCCTTCCATCACTTCCTATTTAAACAGAAACAAGTGAGTTTTCTACAACTCACGAAACCCACTACGCTCAAACAAAACCCACTTCTTCTATTCCTAATCTCAATTTGCATACACCATGGCCCGTCAAGAGAGACCTGCTCCCGACCTTTCAACTATCATATTCATAGAGGGAGAGGCCGGTGAACGGCGAAGAGATAGCTACCTCGGGTACTATCAATGCTCAGTTCAACCCACGAGGTACGTTGATAATGATTGTCTAAAGGAGTTGGGGCTTTTAGATGGCGTGGGATGGATGCTGAACATTTATGGTTTAACGTAGCTCTGCACCAATCCACAACCAACATATGAAGCTTTGACCCTGGAATTCTTGAGTTCATTCTCCTACATAACACCTCCTGGTGCAACTCAATTTCTCACCGGACTCTCCACATTCAGAATGTTCGACACTGAGTATTCTTTGAACCAAACACAAATAGCCCAAATACTTGGTTTCCGAGATGGAGATGGAGTTCACTGTCGTATCCCTGACGGATGGCCTGAAATAGCGTTTGGAGTATGGCACAGTCTTACCAATGTTAACGTCACAAGCTGGGATGCACTCAATGCAACATACATTCACAACCTGTCTATCAGATATTTCCACCGAGTTTTAGGACACACGGTCTTAGGAAGAGTCAACAACCATAAAGTAAACTCTAAGGAGCTTTTCTTCCTTCACTTTGTGTTCACTTCGCTGGCATTCAATGCTACCCCGTTCTTTTTGGCCAACATCCAGGCTAACTGCACGAGAGGCAACACAACATTCTGTTTTGGAGGAATCATCACTTCCATAGCATTGGGCCTGAATCTGGGAGATAGGCTTGCTAACTTACCTTCCTTGACGGTCGAGTTCCTTAATATTGACTATTGCCTCTCCTCGCACCTTATCAAAATCAGAGACGACGGGAGATATCACCCTGTGGTTTAGAACAAGATAGTCTGATGCGTCATTTTGCCTAACAGGAATCATATAGATCCGCAGAACATGGCAAATTGGACTTTTGATATGAATTCTCCTGAGCCCATTGAAGAAGATCATAATAATAATGGAGCTGATGAAATTGAAGATGAGCTGGACCGGCAGGTGCACCAGCCTATACCTGTTGAGATCCCACATCTACCTCCTGAGCATGCTGTAGAGACATCTTCCCGAAACCAACGAAGAAATGAGCGCCGACCCGCCACCATGGAAGACATCTATGTTGAGATGTTACGACATAACCAAAGGACGGAAGAGCGCCAAACCGAAATGATGCAAGCGATCCAACAAATACAAAGAGACCAACATGACTATGCAAACTGGCATGACCAAGGGATGGCGGAACTACCCGAAGAAATGCGTGCCTTGACACATCGTGTTGATGCCATCCAAGAATACACTTAGCATGTGGGTTTGGACCCTAACCAGCGTGGTATAAGTGAACGGGCACGAGCAAGAGCTAGAGCACGTAGAGCCCAACGTCGTGGCGAATAGTAGTGATCCTCCTGTTTCTCCCTTTTTCTCACTTTATTTTGTCGAATTGAGGATAATGCTTTGTTTTAGTGTGGGAAGGAATCCTTACCGTTTCGTTTATTTGCTTCTTTATAATTAGACCGTTTTGTTTATTTGCTTCTTTCTAATTAGCCATAACAATTTTTTTTAATGTTAAATGCATACTTGATACCGTCCTGACACCTTAGATCTCTCACTTTTACGAGATCAGTTTGAATACCCATTATACCGATACCTTAAGTTTCCGTTCTAGATTAACCCCTATTAGTTTATACTAGCAGTTAGCACCATCTTAAACACAAACCATGTGAAGAGCCGATGAATATAAGTGATTGATACCTACGAATTGAGAAGATCCTTCATACTTTTGCTAATGAGAAATTGAAAATGCACCATACAAACGGTTGCAAGATATACAAAAGGAAAGAAAAACCCGTTGTCGGTTGGTTCAGAGGTACCTGGTACTTGACTCGGTAGGGAGAACTACGGTTCGATCCCCCACAACCTTCAATTGGGATATATAAAGGGTTACCACACTCGTGTACCAGACCCCATGCTAAAAAAGGATCAAAGTCACTAACCGGCTACTTCACTAAGTGCGTGTAAAGGCAAAGGGCTTAATGTGATTGCGCTAGAATGAAACCGGGTGAAATAGAAACAAGAAGCATTAGATTGGGCTATAATAGCATGATTCAAACTGGTTTGTATAGAGGAGAGATTTATGTTAATGCTTGTTGCTTGTGTCGTTACTGTATCTTTTGTGTTTTACTTGAGTATCTGTTATTCTAGTGAAATACCTAACAATCACGTATGAAATGGAAATGTGTCATGTATTCGCGTTTAACTAGTGTTTCGAATTTTATACTGATTTTTTGCTTGAGGACAAGCAAAGATTCAAGTATAGGGGAGTTTGATAACGCGAAAATGTATCGTATATTTGCCTTGATTTACATTCAAAAATTGTACCATTTTCATTTATATTCCGATTATACCGCAAGTGTTCAAGTTATTTTTGCAGGTATTTCAATTCCCATGCTTAAATGAGCAAAGTATAAAAAAGGAAGGAAAAGAAGAAGAAACAGCAGAAAAATCAGAAAATATGAACTTGGTGAACATGACGACCGTCACACACCATCACCATCGTCACGCTACCCTTAAGTGTGACGAACGCCACAAGACCATCACGACCGTCACGTATGCAAAGTCAGCGTAATGAGTTTCAAACAGAAGCGATCCACGTCGCCCTCAACTCAACCCAGTCTTCGCTCCTTAAACCACCTTCCCGTGAATCCCTCACTCAACTAAGTCCTCCTTACTTTTCTCAAGCATGAAGACCAAGAGGGATTATAAAAGAATAGAAGTTGGAAACTTCCGGGGATCTCTCTGTCTTTTTTTTTCGCTCCTGCAATTTTGTTTTCACGTTATTTTTCTTCAACAAGCATTATTTTCTTTGACTGCAATTTGTTTACTTTTCTTTCAGAGCTTTGATTTTTCTCTTTTTTCTTTCCGTTTTTCACTTAGCCAAAAGTAGTAGTTTCCTACATTGGGGAACTACTGCAACTTAGTTAGTTTAGTTTAAGCATTTGTTTTGAAGAAGCAGAATCCTACCGACCTGTGGAGGACTGCTCAAGTACTTCAAGATTCAGCCTATTCAATTAATCAAAGTTCCAGGTTTTTTATTCAATTATTATTGCTTTATTATTAAATAATCATGTTTGCTTTATTGTTAAATTGTTTATGTTTGTCTGTGTTTGCATTATTTGACATGTCCGACTAAACTACCGGTATTGGTATGTAAACAATTTAATTAGACGGGATTTAATAATAATCGGTGTAAACTTCGTTTCTCAAATAATCTTTCTGGTTGTGGTTTTTAATTTGAATTTAATTAACTTTGTCACGAGAGTGAGAAGCTATTTAATACGGTTTTGCCATGAGAGTGAGAAATTAACTAAGGTTAGAACCGACAATCGCGAGAGCGTGAGGGTCAGACTGAATAGTAAAAATTAGGCATTCGTTTTAAAAACAGCGAGAGCACTTTAAAAGCAATTAGAACTTATTTATTTTCAAAGAGTATTTTTAACTTCAAATGGGACAAGGAGAGTGTACATTCTGACTTAAAAGTATAGTCCGAGTCAACAATCACGAGAGTGTGAGATAAAGCCTTTTAAATGAGTATTTTCTACTGAAAGGTATTTGATAATTAAAATATACACCGGTGACTTATCGAATCTCTGACAATTAATGTGTTGCATACTGACATCCCCTCATTAATATTTTCTTAAAAACTTAATTTTCTTTAGATTTAATTTTTTTTGGACCGAACCTCTAAAAATCACCGCCTTAGTTAAACATAGTAACATCGATAACATTAGTTTTACCATCGGTCCTTGTGGATTCAATATCTTTTAAAACTAAACGACTAGATTGTGCACTTGCATTCAAGTATCTGATAGACTATATTTTATATAAAGTCACGACACAAGTCAATACTTTCTCTAAAGAACTTGAGTACCCAAGGCAAAGTGAAACAATTTAGATTTTCTTTGTATTTTTTTTTATGTTTCCTTAATTTAAACACTATTTTCTTGTCATTTACTGTATTTATTTAATATTATTTTCTTTAAACTTCTTTTACTTTAATTCAAACTTTATTATTGGTAAAGTTCACTTTTACACCCAGAAATTTTTAGTCACATCATACACATATTTTTTTTGTAAAAGTTTTTTTGCAAAATAATTTTTGAAAATTTCCAAGTTAATCTCAGATTTTCAAACGAGTTTCTCTCCCTACACCAGACAACTCTCAACCTCACAAGAATCTTACAATTTTTTATAACCTTTAATCACTATTGGTTGTCACGCATATATATATATATATATATATATATATATATATATATATATATATATATATATATATATATATATATATATATATATATATATATATGGCTTACGCATGTAATTGGTACGGAAGAGTAATAATCACCACTATTGATTCACAATGAAAAAATGGGTCCAATTTACAAAAAAAATTCCAACGCTTAATTGTTTAAAACTCAAATAATCTCTCACGCTTTTAAATTGGATGAGATAGAAAATGGGTTTAACGGTGATGCACTAACAGTGTAAAAAAGTTTTACACCGTCATCCAATATAAATATATCATTTTGTCATGTCATATCATTTTGACAGTTTACACTCCCAATGCACCATCCCTTTTCTCATAGAAAATTGATAATCAATGTATTTAAATTCAATTAATTTTGAAAAAGTTTAACAATAAATATATTTAAAAAGTTCGAGTCTGGATTTTATTATTATTATTATTATAAAAAAATTCAATTAATTTTGAAAAAGTTTAATAATAATTTTTTTAAAATTATATAAAAATTATAAATTGTGGTTGTAAATGAAGTTTCAATTTAATGTTTATCAATTAAAGGGTGTCTACATGTAAATATTGATTAAAATAATGTCCTTTTATCCTATCATCCTCTAGTATAATTCTAATACATTGAATTAGGATTATTAATTGTAAAAAGATAGAGACTACACACGTGTGTGCACGCACGCACTCACTATAAAACATAAGAAAAGTGCAAATATCCAGCAAATATCACGAGACACATTCACCTTCTTCTAGAGTAGTAGCATATGGCTGTAGAGCAAGGTGATAGATATTCCTCCATTGAAGCACCACTTTTGAATGATGAAAAAGTGAATGATGGAAACACTACTACTACTACTAAGGATCAACAACACCTCACGGTTCATCATGTGGCTAACGCTTCTTCATTCAAGACTTGCTTCCATCTACTCAATGCTATCTCAGGTTCAACTTTTATTCTCTCATCAATAATTTGTTTTTTTTCTTCATATTTTTATTTAAAAAATTATTAAAAAATATCTCAAGATTAACATGAATTTGAATAACATATTATAAAAATAATTAATTATGGAATCGACTTCACACAATTTAAGAAAATTCGATTGTAATTGTTTAAACACAATCGCAATTACAAAAGTGAGAACTAAAAACGCCCATTTGAAAAAGAATTTAATTTTCTCTATAATGAAAAATAATTCTAACTTTTAAATTTATTTACTATAATGTTTTAATTTTGAGTTTATCTTTTTTCTTTGGTAGAAAGATTTTATCTTTTTTTATCAACTTTATAATTTTTATTTAACATGTTTAAATATTGGAGAGTCAACTTTTTATAGATAAAAAAATATGTTTTTCAGAGTATGAAAATGTATAATAAATGTGAGTGGAAAGTGGAATATTTTTTTATCAACCAAAGTATTTAGTATATGTATTTAGTCTATATTTGAATAAAATACATTTAAAAATATAAAAGTATTTAAAATTAACAACTAATAATTTATAATATTGAAGTCAATTTTTAAATAAATTTATATTTTGATATTTTAAATAAAATTAGTATTTTACACATATTGTTCTCAATGTCCATGACTACTAATGAATTGCACCTCTAATAAAAGAATATATGCATGCGTGCTTCATCGAAAAATGGGTCTTTTGTTTATACATTACACTATATATAAGTAGCAATTATATATATATATATATATATATATTCATGCGTGCTTCATCAAAGAATAAAATATATGTTAATATCCAGTCTAATTTAAAAACCCAACAAATAAAGCAACATTGATTAAATGTGTACTTTATGAACAGTTTAAAGTTTAATTATTTTAAACTTTTATCCTCTAGAAACTATATGAGTATTTTATTCTATAAGATTCCTACTTTGGTTTTCATTTTTGTCTACACTCTTTTGCAACTTTATGTGAATAATATTCCACTGTCTCCAAATGATAACTACAGAGAATGAGGTATTGCTTTCAAGGCTGTGCAGATAACGATATGATATCATTTTGTTATTTTGTTTCCGCAATGATATCAGATTGTAACACAATATCTGCGACCACGAGCACAATTTAAAACTCTGATATAAAGAATAAAATTACTATCAACATTTTTCTTACATTTATTGAGATATTTAAATGTCACTAAGATATTATTTTTTCAGGAGTCGGCATTGTTTCTATACCATATGCCCTAGCATCAGGAGGATGGGTAAGCATATTTCTGCTATTTACAATAGCCCTAGCATGCTGTTACACAGGTACATTGGTTAAGAAATGCATGGACATGGATCCTAATATCAGAACCTTTCCAGACATAGGACAACATGCATTTGGATCGAAAGGAAGGTTAATCGTATCGATAATCATGAACTCCGAACTGTACTTAGCAGTAACAGGTTTTCTAATTTTAGAAGGGGACAATCTAAACAAACTGATACCGAATGTGGAAATTCATATAGGAGAGTTGAGTATTGGTGGGACAACAATGTTTACTATGGTTACTTGTCTGGTTATTTTGCCTACTGTTTTGTTTGAGGATATGAGTTTGTTGTCTTATGTTTCTGCCGGTGGTGCTTTGGCTTCTTCGATTTTCATTGTTTCGTTGTTGTGGAACGGTGCGATCGATGGAACTGGTTTTCATGGAAAAGGAAGGGTTTTTAATTGGAGTGGAGTTCCTTCTGCTGTTAGTTTGTATGCTTTTTGTTATAGTGCTCATCCTGTTCTTCCTACTCTCTACAATTCTATGAGGAACAAAACTCATTTCTCTGGGGTAAGTATTAAGCTGATTTAGTAGTTTTTTTCAATAAGCACTTATGCAATAAACATTTGTAATCTTATTGCAAATGTAACAAACACGCTAAACATTTGTCTAAATTTTTCTGTTTTTGGCAGGTACTAATTGTAAGCTTTTCAGCATGCACATTTGGTTACGCCGCCGCAGCAATTCTAGGCTACTTAATGTTCGGACAGGAAGTCGAATCGCAAGTAACTCTAAATCTCCAAACAGGAAAGTTAAGTTCAAGAGTAGCAATATACACAACCCTAGTGAATCCAATAGCAAAATATGCATTAATGCTTACACCAGTAATAAATGCAATAAAAATGAAGGTTTCATGCAACAAAAGGGTCACACATATGATTATTAGTACATCTTTACTAGTAAGTTCTCTCATTATAGCAGTCACAATTCCTTTATTTGGATACCTTATGTCACTTGTTGGAGCATTGTTAAGTGTTTCAGCTTCAATTTTAGTGCCATCCATTTGTTACTTGAAGATTTCTGGAGATTACAAGAGATTTGGAAGTGGAATGATTATTAATTATTCTATAATTGTAATGGGAGTTGCTATTGCTGTTTTTGGTACTTATAGATCTCTTATAGATATAATTCAGAATTTGTAAGTTGCATAAGTTTCATTGGATATAGCAGTTTTTTGTTTTCCTCCTATAGATACTACTGCTATAGTTTGAACTTTGGTTTGCAGTAAATTAATTTGTTTGTTTCTTGTTTAAACAAGTACTTTTGTTGTCTATATCTAGACAGCTTGCATTAACATTTTTTGAGGTAAATGTTTGTTAGAGATCTTGTTATGATGAATCAACATGTTTTGAGTATTCCAATGCTATGTTCTAAATTGTCTTTATCTGCTAAAAATTTGAATGAGCATGTGTTTAGTATTGAAAGTGAAAAGTTGTCATAGTAAAGAATCTTTGCTGTCTTACAAATGGGTACTTGCACCAAATGTGTGAAAAATAGTGGTTTGAGATTAAAACCATTTTTTTTTGGATAATTTGTGGTGTGTTTGGTTCCTAGGTTCAAAAGTTGATTTTGACAAAGTTAATCTTTGTTAAAAGTTGATTTAAGCTTTCTTAAATATTGATGTCCATAAAATATAAATTGTATTATATTTTTATTTTTAATTATCTATAAAATATTTAAAGATAATAATGTGAAAAATAATAAACCGTTGTATAACCGTCGTTTGTGAGAAAGAGAAGTTACGATTTAAAATAAAATTGAAAAGGGTATATTTGGAAGGAAAAAAAAACTACACCAAATTCATGTTTTCCCTTTATATATTAATATAGATAAAGAGATTGATTAGTTCTTGTGAATGAACAAGAAAAAGAAAAAGGAGAATATACATATTTCGAAAAGTTAGTTATTTGAAACTTCTAGTCTATTTGGATCGTGTAAAACTCTATCATTTGTTATTCATTACTACTTAAGAGAGATGAAGTTTTTGGTTTGAATACTTAAAGTTTGTCACACCTGTAATATTGATTCTCACAAATATTTGGGAGAATGTTTGAGTAGAAATGAGGGGATCTCAAATTAAGGGGGAGTTTGAGTTGAAATTTACGAGTATTATTAGGAAAATGACATTATACTGAGGAAAATCAAGTGACACCATAGTGTACTATTGACTATTTTTAATTTGTGCATTTTATATTCACCGAACTACTGCCTACCAGACGTAGGTGACAATTGCACCGAACTTGGTTACTGATTCCTTGTGTCTTTTATTTAATATTTGCTTAACTGTTCATCGATTAATTCAGTCATCTTGTCTCACACATTGTTTCAACCTTGTGTGCACTACAACAAACAAGACCTTAGACAGCGCTTTTTTTAGCCTTAGACAGCGCTTTAAAGCGCTGTCTAAACCTCCGCTGCTAAAGGTTTAGACAGCGCTTTTTTAAATCTTAAAAGCGCTGTCTAAGCCCCCCCCCCCTTAGACAGCGCTTTGGCCAAAAGCGCTTTATAAGACCCTCTTATTTTAAAATTTTTAGGTATACCTTAGACAGCGCTTTTGAAAAGCGCTGTCTAAGCCCCACCCCCTTAGACAGCGCTTTGGCCAAAAGCGCTTTCTAAGACCCTCCTATTTTAATTTTTTTAGGTATACCTTAGACAGCGCTTTTCAAAAAGCGCTGTCTAAGCCCCCCCCTTAGACAGCGCTTTTGCCTAAAGCGCTTTCTAATCCCCCCTTAGACAGCGCTTTTGTAACAAAAGCGCTGTCTAAGGTATACGAAAATTTTTGAAGCTTTTGTTTTAAACCACATTTTTTCCAGGTTTAGAAAAAATGTTTTTGAAAATTTTTGAAGCTTTTGTTTTAAACCACATTCATGCCAACCTCATGCCAACCCGCATAGAGTGCTTTAGAAACTTTTCTGCACATCTTCGAACACGGGTTTCCTCCTGCTTTTGCAGGGATTTATGCTTAAACGTATCAACACAATCTTGAAAGCATCTCTCCACTAGGTTATTATACATTCTCAAGCTGCAATGCAATTTTTAAAATAAAATTAGGTAAATACAATCAATGATTATACTTAAGTGTCCGTGAATGCATTTCAATTGAATTCATAAAAATATTGATTTTAACAAAATGGAAGCATCAAATGCTTTTGAAATCAGGAATCACCGAAACACATAACATATATTTAATCAAAGCATGAAATGTCATGCCAACGTTAACATCAATTTTCCATAATATAATATACAAACTAAATAACCAAGTACATGAATGCATAGTCACTACTAACTCAAAGCCACATCAACTGCATTTTCCCTCTAATATGCCTATGCCAATGCCAATACCAACGACCTTTTTCTATCTCCAAACATCCTCAGATTCTACAATTATCATGACCTGCAAAATAACAAAAACAAAACACATATTTATAAGCATACTAGTACATTGTAATGATCAATGTTAAAGAACATAAAAAGAGTAGGGCATTCATTGATTGTTGTTACTCACTTGGATTAACTGAAGTAGTAACACCGGAATGCGAGAAGTCGCAATTGTAATCATGTTTTCCATTAGCCTGATAGTAAGCATTCATCGCATAAGTGGCAATTGCCTTAACATTGTTGGCAGCATAACAAACTCCTCCCGGTTGGATCGGCCTGCAATCAATTCCTTGGCTGCAAACATAGTTTATATTCGCTTGTAATGCTCCAGGGCTCGCATCCGCCTTTGGCACACACCATTTCTGCCCTTCAACTACCGGACGCGGCGTTGGCGTTTTTCCTCCTCCTTTTACCGGTGCTACTGGTTTCTGCATTATTCATTCAAAATCAAAACACTGTTAACAATATTTCGCAAGATTTCAGCATCATAAATAAAAGAGAAAAAAGAACAAAACCTGTCCGTTACGCAGGATTCCAGCATCATAAACCGAAGAGAAATCAGGTTGAAAGAGTCCCCAATTACGTTCAGCAATAGGACCAGGTTTCTGATTCTCATTAAACAACGCAAAAATAAAAGTCTCAAACCGTCTATTCGGCATTAATGGTGTCCCTTTCCCTTCCGCCAAATGCCTAATCAACTGACCATTATAACTCTGAGCATTAGCCACACTACAAGCATCCCAACCATCACAAACAGAAGGCCAACCCGTTTCACCAACAGCGATATCAACATCACCATATCCAAGAGCCTTCATTGCCGAATGAACCGCGTCCATTAAAGCGTCGAATTGGTTTGTGTATAGTAGTTTTGTGTTCCTGTCGAATAAGCCACGGTTTGGTCTGAACAATGCAAAGTAAGACAGATGAATAAAGCTTCCAAAGAGATACCAACAGGTTAAAGTCATTGTAAACTTTGACTCGAAGTGACAATGTCATGAGTACCATATTAAGTAGAAAAGACAAATCAACGTGGTAATTAAGCATTAAGTTATCCCACATTATGAACTAGTCATTAAGGTAGCACTCTCCTCATGAGCTTCAATCATAAAAAGTGACATATTATTTCTGATCAAATAGAATTTAACATTATATCATGTTTTTAGCGTTAATTTTCTTTTTAAGTACTTTTATTGTTAATGTGTTTCTCTTTTTGTAAGCTCTAATATACATTCTGAAGAATCGGGAAAAACACAAATCTAAGTCAAAATCATCCTAACCAGATACATTTCATGGTATTTTACTATGTAAATTACGATGGCAAAGCAAGGATTACACTAGCACATTAGAAACGAAAGAAAAAGGGGAAACATAGAGAGAAACAATAAATAGAGATGATACAAGAAGACCAAACAACGCTTCCATTAGACCACACAATATTATTACACTAATTAGCGGATAACTAGTGGCACTTCCAATCTATAGTGGCACTATTTTGACCTACTGCCAGCCAAATAGCGATGCTTCACACATATGGAGTGACCCAGTTTCTGTGATGCCAAACTACCAAGTCAATAAATCACTTATCACAACACGTTTAGGGTTGAACGTGTTTAGTCATTATGGTTTCAAATTTTTATAAGACAAAGACATTTTTTGCAGCTAAGGAGTAGGAAAATGAGATTCATCATTAGACGATCATCCCTAATCATTGTAAGTCTATTTTCATGATTTCATTTGTAATAGTCATGAATCCCGTTAGGATGAGTGGTTAGTTTCCCTAGATTAAATTCCTCATAGATGAATTTCGCCAATATTATTAACCATGTGATACACCAAGTTTTGTTTATTTTTGTAAATGAACCCTCTCTTATAATGATTTAATTTTTGTTTGCATTTACTGTTTCTCTTCTGTCTACGAATTTGGTAGAAATGATTTAGGTAGCAATGAGAACAAACTGTTGATTTGCATATTGTATTTAAATAGAATGTTTAATTTTTTATGATGGTTAGAGATAAGGAATATTAAATTGTGAGATGATATGTTTTATGTGCGATAAACCTTCTCGCAATTACGTTAGAGACATCAGGGTAGTAGCAATAACGAAGAAGGATACTTTACGATTAAATTATTGGTTGATATTTTGAAACAATCATGATTAAAGAGAGATCATTATATGTTTAAGCACATAGAAAAGGGGAAAATAATTTTAAGGGGGGAGTTAGTAGTTTTCCTCATAGATTAATCACGTCATTAGTTTAGCTTAGTTATTCTCGCAATTATAACATAAACTAATCAATTGCATTCAGCGCATCTGCCATTACATTTGTGTTTCATTACACTTCTAATAACAAGTACAATCTCCTTAGTATTGTCGAAATAATGACAATATTTATGGATACAATATAAAGATTACTCACACTATATTTGAGATTTGAGCATCTCTGAATCAAGTATGAATCAAGTCTCCTTCATAAATGCACATCTCTGAATCAAGTCTGAATTGATTCTTTTTTAAGCATGCATAAATCAATTATTATGTTTGAGATTTGATCATGATGGTTTAAGCCAATTTTCTGAGTTAATGAAACAAGAACCATAAGTGATATCAATCCAAGTCATGTGGGAAGTGGAATCTCAAACTATTTTGAAAAATATAAAAATTGAGATTTCTTGATTGTGACTCGAGTCACTCACAACCCATGACTTGAATAAAACAAAATAGAGGAAAAAAGGAAATTTTTATGTATGTGATTAGAATCACAGTTTACACATGATTCGAATAATGCAACTCCATGACTCGAATTATAAGTTGTACATGACTCGAATCACATACATTTTTTCAGCCACTACCTTGCTTAATTTGAATCAAGCTCAACACATGACTCGAATCATGAACCTGTGTGACTCGAATCACATTTTTAACTTGACTCAAATCAAAGGAAAATTGGTCACTTTTCTTTATTTGATCTTGCTTCACACTACTTGCTCATTTGACTCAAATAATGAAATGCTTTTGACTTAAATCTGACTAAATTTTTTCATACATTTTTTGTGTTTAATCTTAAGCACATATAAATTCATTTTGTCATCTCATTTCCAATAACAACTTTGATGAAATAATAATCTACATTGTGATTTTGTGAAATCAACACCCTCTCACTTTTGAAAAATCAAAAACTCTTGCAAACAAATTTCTTTCATATTTAACCTCGAGTTTGATTTCAGATCTTGATCATGAGATACTTTTAATTGATTGAGGGAGACACCATCTTGAAGCTAATTGTTCTTCAAGATTTGGTTTAGATTTTCAGAAAGCTTACAAGGTTGAGGTTGTTGTCATTGGTGATGATAAATTCCAGTGAAAAGAAGGAGGCTTTTCTCTCCAAGCAACCTTGGTAGTGATTGTGTGTAAGGATACGGACAAGGTGGAGTTCTTCTCAAATCTTCAGGCAGTTTATTACTCAAGAAATAGGTGGGATCAAAGGGTGATTGCCACACACGAAAACTATGAGCAGATTGGTGAAGCTGGAAGATTCAAAAAGCATGAATTGAGTAAAGATTATGCATAAGAGTTTAGCATTAGACTGTATACAAGTCAAGATCTAGATATGAGATTTATTTTTCTCAGCATTATTGTGGATTAATGATTGTATGAACTCTTGCAATATTTTTCAAAATAAAAAGGAACAAAATGAGTTTCAATGGAAAACCATTAAAGAATGAAGTAGGTAAAGCGAGGGCAAATGTTGAACCACTATACATCGTGGTGTAATCTCCCCCCCCCCCCCCCCCCCCCCCCCTCTCTCTCTCTGACACACATACACATAGTGTTGCATTTAAGTTTTGTAGTATAACTGCATGCTTAGGTTTTCAATTCTTGTATAGCTTATCGTTTATTCAGTTGGTAGAAATTTATTGTGTAAGGTTAGGTTTTGTTAGAATTGGTGCCTAATTGAGCTTTAGTGGTGATTAAATTATGGAAAACTAGTCCTGCCAGAATCTGATCATAACTGAAATGTCGTATATGACACGTCTCGTGTAATATAAAATTATTCAATTATTCATTGTTGAGCAATTTGCGAGTTTTATGAATTGTGTATCTATCGACGTGATTGAAATCCAATAAAAGTCTAAATCTCCATTTTTCTTTAAAACTTTCGCGAGCAATTTGGAAAAACCTATGATATTCTATTTATGGAAAATTAGTTGAATTATTGTACAAGGGTCCATTCACCACATCTAGATTATTTTTATACTCCACATTCTCACCCAACAAGAAGCACTTCAACAAATTATGGCAAATGCTAAAATATTGAAAGAGATTCAAACCAAGAAAAGGAAACTTCTAAATAATGAGATTGACTACCTATCAAAAGGATATAGTGAAATTATTCAATGTAAACTTATGCCAAAACTACTAAATCTAAAGAGTTTCAACATTCCTTGTACCATAGGTCAACTGCAGATTCTTGAAGCATTGTACGATTTGGGGGAAAACATCAATTTGATGCCACTCTCTATGATGGAGAGGCTAGTTAGAAAATCAAGGTGTGCCAATATGAAACTAACATTAACATATAAGATTTGTTTAGTCCCTCATGGGATAATGCAAGATGTACTAGTGAAGGTTTGGACTTTCATTTATCCAGTTCACTTTTCCAATGTTGATATTGAAGAAGAAGCATAAGTTCTTATCATTCTTGGTAGACCTTTTATACGTATTTCTAGGGTAAATATTGATATAAAATCGGGTGAGCTTAGGCTCAAATTTTGAAAGGAAAATATGATCATCAAATTGTATTATGGCTTTCAACCTTGGGAAGAAAATCCATAATATTTCCATAAGAAGTTGCAGCAGATGCACAAAGCTAAAAAGGAGTTGTCAGTTTCACTCTGAGTTAAGGTAATACACAAATTTATAAGAATATTTCAAGTTATTTTATGTTTTCATCTTCAATAATGTATCCTTATAATATTTTGTAAAACTTATTAAAAAAGATGGCTAAAATCATTGGGTTTTATCAAGGAGAGATTGAATATTTCCACAAGGTATGTGAAAGGTATAAATTCATGATTAAAAATTGCCCATTGTCTAACTTTGCCTATTTTGGAGCAAGTTTAACACTTCACAAAAGAACTTCAAAGAAACACGACTACTATTGGGTGCCTCAGCTAGATATACCATGTTAAACAAATATTCTAGAGATAATAAAGCGTTGATCTAGTCACAAATAACACACTACTTGCTAGTCACAAATAAATGAAGATGAAATTGGATATTATAACCAAGCAACTCATAGATTCCCCAAGGGGATATCATCAAGTAAAGCATGTGCAACAAGCTCTCATGTGCAATTTTTGTGATGGTAGTCACAAAAATGGCCACACTACAACAAACAAGACCTTAGACAGCGCTTTTTTTAGCCTTAGACAGCGCTTTAAAGCGCTGTCTAAACCTCCGCTGCTAAAGGTTTAGACAGCGCTTTTTTAAATCTTAAAAGCGCTGTCTAAGCCCCCCCCCCCCCTTAGACAGCGCTTTGGCCAAAAGCGCTTTATAAGACCCTCTTATTTTAAATTTTTTAGGTATACCTTAGACAGCGCTTCTGAAAAGCGCTGTCTAAGCCCCACCCCCTTAGACAGCGCTTTGGCCAAAAGCGCTTTCTAAGACCCTCCTATTTTAATTTTTTTAGGTATACCTTAGACAGCGCTTTTCAAAAAGCGTTGTCTAAGCCCCCCCCTTAGACAGCGCTTTCTAATCCCCCCCTTAGACAGCGCTTTTTACAAAAGCGCTGTCTAAGGTATACGAAATTTTTTGAAGCTTTTGTTTTAAACCACATTTTTTCCAGGTTTATAAACCAGAATTTCTACCTGTTTTCAACCAGATTTTGACAGACAATTATCACATTTTATATATGCCATTTTGGCCTTTTTTCTACCAATTTTTGGCTAACAAATATATATATATACCAATTCAAACCAATTTTGCCTTAAATGTATCAAAATATATACAAATTTATGTACACATTTACAAGTCATTACATATACTACAAATGTACACATTAATTACACAAATTTATGAACAAACATTGAGCTCTATCATGAATTGACACCACTCCTCTTTGATTTCGTCCACTTGATCCTTTGTATAAAATGCACACTTGAATTCCTCAAAGTACTACATAATAATATAACATATTTTGAATTAATTCCAACTATTTAATTATATGAGATATGTGTAAATATAAAAATAACTCATAAGTTAGAAATACATACATCGGTGGGAATCTTTAATCGGCCCAAAGCAAGAGTATCTCGCATAAACCTCAACATGAAATACCCGCAATCTATTTGATTACGTTGTTGAGGACACTACATATGAAAAAAAAAATATGGATTATAAATCCTAAGTTTTATCAAGTGTCATCACTAATATAATAAAAAATATGGTAACTAAAAATATACCGCCACTTTAATCCATGTAATGGAGTTGGCGCCCCTCCTTGAGGTTTGGATATCTCGTTGGGCCCGAAAAGCTTGTAGGACGCTAATAAAATAAAAATGAAGCAATTAGAACAATTCACATAAACTAAGAAAAATTTTGAACATTCTCACTTACGTGTCAATTAGGACCTTCATATCCGGGTATGTTGTCCAATCATTTCCTAACGAGTCAAGATAATACACAATTTCTCGGATAGGATTGATTGCGAGCAACAACCAATGTCCACTGTAATGATTAGGCAAATGTTAGATGGTAACTTGGAAAATAATTATAATAGATGAATTTAGAATGAAATGCTAACCCGGTATTAACATATCGCAAGAATGAAAATAATTATAATGTCTCTGGGATATTAACCCGGTATATAATATTAGCATAAAACAACCATGTAACTCTCTTAATAACACCATTCATGAAAGGACGTACCTAGTAGGGTTACGAGAAGGAGCCCAAAGTACACATATCACCAGCAAGAGAGTATATGAAAGCAGGGACCAAAAGGCGGGAATAATCCAAGCAATTTGCCACAGCTCACTTAGAGGATCAGTTGCATTGAAGTACAGCTGGTTAACCACAGTAACAAATGATCATTAGCAATATTATCTCTAATTTATTTAATTTTAAAAAATGCTTAAATGATAATCAATTGCATCTCTAAAATTGTTTATTCCAATGCATCAGATATCTTTTACAAAAACTACCTCAAAGCCAATCCATGCAATGGACAGTAGCACAGACACTGCCAGGGTATTTGTAAATTTTCTGTAGATCTCCAGCTTAGCTAAGTTTCTCCTTGTCTACACCCAAGAATAAATAGAAAATGAGAATAAGTAGAAATAGTATGCCTAACTTACGTATTTTCAAAAGGGTCCATAAAATGCCCCTATTCCACATTATATACACCTTAAACCTTGGTAAACAACTATTTCTTTCCCAAAAAAGAAACACAACCCAAACAGAGATTAGTGGCAGTGGTTAATTGGTTATTATTACAATCATAAAACAGCACTGAAGAATATGGAAAGGAAGTGAAATTGGTAATTGCCTGCAGTTTCTCCAAGGTTTTAGACAAGGAAGAGAAGATCCATAGAATGAAGCATGAGTCAAGGCAAACAACAGGGAGTACCAACAGCAACTTAGATTTCCCAGAGAAGTCATTGATGTTCCCCAAATGCTCAACAAGCTCAAACGCTTCACATGCAACAAAGTACATCACCCCAAGAAGCACAACTCTATGGGCAACCCCTTGCGCGCCAAGTGTAGCACGAACAACACCATATCCCATAGATACAACAAGCAGAAGCAGCCTCGAAAGTGTCTTCTTAACAGAGGTGAAAGTAACCGCCCATATGGTAATTCCCATAGGCCTACTACCAGTAACATTGAAATTGGCATACTCAAAATACCATAAAGCCATCTCACACATTCCAAGAGCAATAACAGCAGTAATGTGGTAGTGAAGGTGAACATGAATAATATCCTTCTCTTTCCAAAACTGAAGAAACCACAAAAACCATAGAAGACCAAGTAACAGATAAGCCAAAGACATGAAACCGTAAAGGGTCATAAGAGGTGCCATTTTACCAGGAAGATAACCATTAGGATTTCTCCATACAGTTTTTCCTGTAACAGTAGTCCCTTTCAGGTTAGGATCACAAAACATGAAGTAAAGATAATACATCCCAGTAGCATTGATTTCAACAGTTTGAAGATCCATATGAGCAACTTCACTGATTCCTCGGAAGAAGGTTTTGATCCGTTTGGGAAAGTCAGGATTATCAGGATTATTATGAATGATAACTTCACCAACATTACAGTTATATTCTTTAGCAAGATCAGGGGTACAACAAATTAAATCAGACTTGGGATTAAAATAGAACCCACCGATTCTGTTTCTGTCTTTAACTTCAAGAATAATTGCTTCAACAAGACCAGTATGGGTTTGCATTTGGCCATAGGAGATAGCAGATTCTCTGGGTCTGTTGAACGACACTGTTTCGAACCTGAATTGAATTGAAAAGAATGAAACCTAAACCCTAACCCTAATCTAACCGTAATAGTGAGTGAAAAGAAAAGAGTGTGAGATTGGTAATACCTGATGAAAGACGAAGAAGAGGAGAAGATAGCTTCTGTTCCGGCGTGGAAGAAGAAAGCGTTGGAACGGTGAGTGAAGGGTTCGTTGTTGTAGTGATGAATTGAAGCATTGACGTTTACAAGAATGGTAAGAAAGAGTGCATAATAGATCAAGTTCACACTCTTGAACCCCATCATCGTCATCATCATCAGAATGAAGAAAGAGAAAAATGAGAGAGCATCGATAGTAGTAACAAGTTAGGTTGAGTAAACGTTAAGTTGACTGTGATTCTGGATTCGTGTTCGCTGTTATGGTTTTCGCTGATAGGGTTTCAACGTTCGCAGGAGGGAAAACAAAAGAACAGAGAACGAAAATTGAAATGGAGTCTGAAATTTTATTTTAATTAGACCTTAGACAGCGCTTTCCAAAAGCGCTTTCTAAACTCCCCCTTAGACAGCGCTTTTGGTTTTAATTTTTTTTTTAATTTAAAGACTTTAGACAGCGCTTTATCAAAAGCGCTGACTAAGGTCTATATTTAAAAGCGCTTTCTAAAAGCGCTGTCTAAGGGGGGGGGGGGGTCTTAGACAGCGCT
The DNA here is from genome assembly GCF_024323335.1 of Lathyrus oleraceus. Classification (NCBI taxonomy): domain Eukaryota; kingdom Viridiplantae; phylum Streptophyta; class Magnoliopsida; order Fabales; family Fabaceae; genus Lathyrus; species Lathyrus oleraceus. The sequence continues at coordinate 340,513,896 of NC_066583.1, forward strand.
TTTAGAAAGCGTTGTCTAAGACCCCCCCTTAGACAGCGCTTTCATTATTTTTTTGGAACATTTTCCGTGTTTTATTTTAATTTTAACCTTAGACAGCGCTTTCTTTTAAAAGCGCTGTCTAAGATGCGCTGTTAAAAGTCATTTTTGGCGTAGTGCCAAATGCAATTTAAAAGGATACGATGAAGAAGAATTTAATTGCATGGGAAAATATCAAGGAAATAGTCCATTCTCTAGCACCTATACACCGTCTTGGAGGAAATATCTCAATTTCAGGTGGAGTGACAACAATAATCAAGGATCCAATAAAGGGCAGTAGTATAAATGCAATATTTGAATTAAAATCCAAGACAACATCAATAACAATACTCAAATCAGTAGAAACCTTATCCAAATCAGAATCAATTTTTGCAACAATCTCATCAAAGACCACAACAACGGTACCAGAACAATAAACAATACAAACACCACCAAAAGCATAATTAGCAACCTTAGCAAGCGGGAAAACCTTCTCAAATAGAGGAAAACTTGAACTAATTCATGCACGCATCAAAATATAATTTCAAAAATATGGAACTGGATCAAGAAACAAATAACAAGAATATTGAAGCATCACTTAGGAATTTAGAGACTTGCATTAGACAACTCTCAAAATAGTTGGCAACAAATCTGGTGGAAACTATGATGGGAATACAATGTATAATCTAAAGAAGAATTAAAGGTTATATGTTATCAATATAAGGAGGAATATATCTGCTAAGGCTTTAAAACCAAAACATTAAATAAAGTTGTCATAAAAAATGAGTGTGGTATGGAGAGATCGTGAAGAAAGAGAAAGAGTAGATATGGTTAGTAGAGTGGGAAAAACAAAGAAAAATAAATTGCAATGCCTATATCATTACCATACCCACCTATGAAGGAAAAGGATCTTAAGAAGGGAGTGTATACAAAATTTATCACACTGTTCAACAGTTACATGTGACCCTGTTGTTCTCATAAGTACTTTAACAAATTGTGACATATGCTAAACATCTATGCTATTCTTACACTATAACTTACACCTACACTGTATGCACTGTTCACATGAATAATACCGTGAACAGTAAAACAGTACATGAACAATACCATATGAACAGTGCGTGCGCATGAACAGTATTCCTGTGAACGGTGCCCATGTACGGTGCATGAACATTGATTTGTATATGAAAATAAAGTTGGTTAATGAAATATAAAAAATTGGTTAACGAAGTTATAAAGTTAGTTAATTAACACCCAAATATAAAAATAATTTTAATAGTAAAATAAAGTTGGTTAATAAAATATTAAATATTGGTTAATGAAGTTATAAAGTTGGTTAATCACGTAATACTCTTTAATAAAAAAATAAAATAAATATATATTTTTATAAAATAATATTTTATTATTATAATATTTTACTATTCACTATATTGATGAACAGTAAAATATGGTGTAGTGTATCATTTGGTGTATGAATAACATTTTTATATGTCAGCTATGCTATTCTTACACTATAACTTACACTTACACCGTATGCACTGTTCACAAATACAGTGAAAAGTAAAACAGTACATGAACAGTAGCGTGAACAGTGCCATATGAACAGTGTGTGCGCATGAACAATATTCCTGTGAACAGTGTCCATGTAGATGTGCATGAAGAGTGATTTGTATATGAAAATAAAGTTGGTTAATGAAATGTAAAAAATTGATTAACAAAGTTATGAAGTTGGTTAATTAACACCCAGATATCAAAATAATTTTAATAGTAAAATAAAGTTGGTTAATAAAATATTGAATATTGGTTAATGAAGTTATAAAGCTGGTTAATCACATAATACTCTTTAAAAAAAAAAATTATACATATTTTTATAAAATAATATTTTATTATTATAATATTTTACTGTTCACCGTATTGGTGAACAGTAAAATACGGTGTAGTGTATCATTTGGTGTATGAATAGTTTTTCTATGCTAAAATATTGAAAGATATTCAAACCAAAAAAGGAAACTTTTTAACAATGAGACAGACAACTTGTCAAAAGGATATAGTACAATTATTCAATGAAAACTTATCCCAAAGCTACTAAATCCTTGGAGCTTCAACATTCCTTATACCATAAGTCAACTACAGATTCTTGGAGCATTGCACGATTTGGAGGAATACGTCAGTTTGATGCCACTCTCTATAATGAGGAGGCTAGGTGGAATATCAAAGTGCGCCAATATGAAACTAACATTAGCAGATAAGCCCTATATAGTACCTCATGGGATAATGGAATATATACTAGTGACAGTTGGGACTTTCACTTATCCAGTTGACTTTGTCATTGTTGACATTGAATAAGAAGCTGAAGTTCTTATCATTCTTGGTAGACATTTTATATGTATTTCTAGGGTAAATGTTGATATAAAATCAAGTGAGCTTAAGCTTAAATTCTGTAAGGAAAGGACGATCTTCAAATTGTATGATGGCTTGCAAACTTAGGAAGAAAATCCAAAATATTGCCATAAGAAGTTGCAGCAGATGCACAAATCTAAAAAGGAGTTGCCACTTTCACCATGAGCTAAGGTAATACACAAATAAATTGAAGATATTTATCCTCTGAAAGAAGAAAAATAAGATAACATAAGTCGTGCAACAACAATGGAATACAATAATAAGATTAAAGCCGAAAGGACTTGGTTCTCAAGAACAAAGAAGCAAAAAATGGATCTAAATTAGATTCCAATGTATTGGCTTAAGCTTCCATATCCATCAGTGTTAAAGAACAAGGAGAAATAGGAATTTAAAATGGTGAAAATGAAGAAGATTGATCACTAGAAAAACATTAAGTACCTTCCATAATTAGGGAGGAGAGAGATAAAGTTAATGACGTTAAACAAGCATTGAATGAGAGAAAACCCATCAAAATCAAGTTTAATCATTTTATTTGCATTTTTTTTATCATATTCTGATGTTCTTTGTTATAAATATAGAGGAAACTTGATTTTGAGAAACTAATTGATCATCTTTTTGGTAGAAAGGCGAAAATAGGAAGAAAATATATATAAAAATTGGGAGTTTTAGAAAATTTTGGAATTTTGAAGAATGTAACTCTGCTCCTCTTTGAGATCAGCACGATTTTGAGGATCTACTTTCCAAATTAACCCAACTTCCGACTCATCAGGCGACACAGTTTTCTCATTTCAAAAATATCCATTAACTCTTGAAATTTTGTCGTACCTATGCCTAACACGACACAGTTAGAACGTTAGTTTTCTGTTGTGAGTATCTTGGAAGTTGTAGTTGTTGGACAAGTGACTCTAAGAACAATAGGGGATGAATTTTGGTATTTAAAATTTACGATTAATTTAGAGTTTTTATTACTTAAGAAACAAATTATGTTAGTATTTTCAAGATCAGAAATAAAAGTAGCAAAAAATAAATGACATGAATTTAAAAGATAAGGGTTAGAGAGATGACACTAGATAATTATCCAAGTTTGGCCGAACGTTGGCCAACTCCTATCCCCAAGATATCTTCTTGAGATTTGACTATAATATTGAGTTTTTATAAGTTATGCCCACAAACCTTTGATACGAGTGAATCAAGAGGTTTTACACTGACTTATCCCCCAACCAAATGAGAGTTTTTCTACAGGCTGAGCTCATGATCCGAGTAGAGATTTTAGAGGCTGATCTCAATCACAAAACATAACTTTTCAAATCTAGGTTCTAAAACCAAATTGATAATTTTCAAATGGTTGATTTCAAGAACCAAACTAAATTCTTCAAAGAGTATCACATTCTTGAAAATAACAACAATGACATGACACAAGTATAATTTTTTTTCTCACAAGTAGTTTTCTCTCACATAGGCAATTTTGGCAAAAAAATATTAGAGAGAGATTGATAGATTGATAGATAGATAGAGAGGGAGAGAAGATATATAAATTATGAAGAATTAGGAAAATACTGAATTATGGTGTGAAATGAAGTGAGGAGAGGTCTCCCTTTATAGGATTTTTTTTTAAAAAAAAAAGGAAGCAATCCTTGGACAATTAAATCACCTAATTAATTATCACTTTAAATAATCGATTATTATGGTTTAAAATGGAAGTTTTGGACATAGAGTTGTTGTCAATCATTAAGAAACTATCATAATCTATTATGCAATCGTTTGAGCATCATCTTATTGATTAGGACACAAATCTAATTGATCAGGTAGTTCAAAAATTTATTTCAGTTAAGTAGTCAGTTTTCTAACTAATTAGCTAGGTCTTAAAAACATTTTATGTGTTTTGTTTCATAAAGAGAGGCTTCAGAAATGTTTTAAGTGTGTGTGAGTTGCCTTGGTATCTTACGCGTTACTCTCATACTTTTACAAGACTTTAATAACCAGGAAAGCTTTCACTCTTCCTCTCTTCACAACTCTGAAACTTTCAAGTAAATCACCACCATCAATGAGATGGAACTATATTACCACCAAATTCAGCAGTCATTAATCTTGTCGTCATCGAAATGTTAGGAAGGTTGTGAGCAGGATCATCAACTTCATACCTGCAAACACATAGATCCACAGTAGTTGTGTCGCAGTGTCGAGGAATAGCATGTGATATTCACAAAGTCTATATTATAGAGTGCATTTCTCCATTTTTATTTGATCACTTTCTTCTCTTCTCCTAAATTATTCTGACACCTAAGGTCCATTAATCCTTACCATTTTTTCGTCTTCTTAACTTTTTAACCATTACCATGGTTCCACCAGGCAACCACAGGATATCCAAAACTTCCTCAAGTAAACAAGATTCACTTCCAACATATAAAATGTTTAAAAATGAAGAGCCGAAGCAAATGTGGAAGTTTATAAGACTATGCAAAGTAAACGCAGAGAAGGAGTTTGATTGGATGTTTTATCCAAACATCCAGTTATGCTCGGAACTTGGTAGCTAGAATATGGGAATCCTTCCATTCAACTTTAGCACATGTATTTTGGATACTATGACTAGAAAAATGGATATTAATAAGGAAAAAATTTCATGATCCTCTTCTTCATCAGGGAATTCGTCATATTGGTCATTTGTGCATGTGAGTCATTTCTTCTTTTCTTTTGACCAATTCTCTTTGATTCTTTATTACTCCAACTAAAGATGAAAATGATTTACAAAAGAAAAGTTTGGAAAATATGCAAATGGTAATCTATTGGTTAAGTGAAAAACTTAAGAGAATACAATATCTTAATAGGTTAAGGGCGCAAAATCCTAAACAAAATGGTTATGCCATTTACAATAATTAGGTGATGTTTACTTTCAACTATGCCTTTTTGATGGGAAGTAGAAGGACATGTGACTTTATATTTGATGCTTAATTGATCAATGAGTTTAGTAAAGGACATATGTTCACCCACTCCCCACAATTAGATTCAAGAGCTTTTACAATTATTTTAAATTGATTATATAGAAATACAAGAAATTGCTTGAAAGCTTTTAGAGCATTGAATTTGTGTAAGAAAATAGTTCCAAGTAAATTTGATAAAAACATAAACAAGAGTAATGTAATATTGATAGACACGGGATGAAGGAGTGGGGAGGGACCCCCAAATATCACTATCAGTCACCTTAAAACAAGAACTATAAATAATAATCAATAAAGTGGCATTTGATTTATGAATCGTGCCTAGACAACAAGCATAAAAAAACACAATGTAGACTTATTATAGTGAGTAATACTACATATATTAAGAACATTCTTAACAATATTATAATGAAAATGCCCCAATTTAAGGTGTTATTTAAACATAAATTTACTATTAACGTTTGTGCTAGAATGGAAAACAACATTGTTATTGAAACACAAAAACTAGGTGTATTGTTCATGGAGACAAAATACGTTTATCGAAAGAGTATGAATTCCTGAAAGTTGTATAAGTCATCAATTTCAAGTGATCCCTTAATAAATATGTTATGGGTTGGACAACGAATCAATTAAACCGTCTTAATACAAAGACTTGATTTAATTATAGTCATTCATTCAGATGGAAAACAGGCGGATGTTGATGCTGAAGTCTCATACTAGAGCATGGCACAACCCTCATCTCAACCATTAATATTTATCCAATGACATCTTGCTGGAGTCTTTATGTATTAGATGTTGGTTATTTTTATTTTAGTAATTGTTTTTCTATTTTTAATTAATTGTGGTGTTGTATTGTGGTACTTATTGGAAGTTTTAGCATTTCGAACTTATGTAAAAGAGAGTGTGTATGTCCAACATCTGTCAAAAGACTAGTTATATGAATCAAAGAGGTTATTTTCTCCTTTGTCCTGTTCATTTCCTACAACTATTTTCTTGTTTAATTAACAATAAATATTACTAGAGCTCTCTTCTTGAGGGACCTGTGAAATGGATGATGAGCCAAAATTTTCAAAAGTTGCTCCTCATCTCTTTGATGGGAACAACTATGACATTTGGGAAGTAAAAATGGAATCTCACCTAAAAGCTTTGGCCACTTGGGAAGACATTATGAAGTTCCTACGCTTCCGAATAATCCCACTGTGGCTCAGTTGAAATATCATAAGGAGAAAAAAAACTAAAAAGAAAAAGGAAAAATCATGTCTGTTTGCTGTTGTAACTAAAATCCAAGGAGATGCAAACAAAGTTCTAGAACATGGTGACCATATTTCAAATTGCAAGGCATGTCATTTCGGAAAGCAAAGAAGGAAGCCATTTCCAAAGACAACATGGAGAGCAACAAAGAAGTTATAATTGATTCATACTGACATTGCAGGTCCATAAAGAACACCTTCTTTGAATGGTAGTATTTATTATGCTATATTCATTGATGATTTTAGTCTTATGTGTTGGATCTAATTTCTGAAGCACAAGTCAGAGGTAGAACAAGTATTTTGGAACTTCAAAGCTAGAGTGGAGAATGAAAGTGGTTGTAAAATCCAAGCTCTCAAATCAGACAATGGAAAAGAATATACTTCTGAAGCATTTGATCGATTATGTGATGACGCATGCATTCATAATCAGTTGATTGTTTCGTACACTCCATAACAAAATGATGTTAGTGAAATAAGAAACAAGTTTATATTGGAGATGACTCGATGTATGTTGCATGAGAAGAACTTGCCTAAGCAATTTTAGGCGGAATCAACGAACACTGTTGTTTATTGCAAAATAGGCTTCCTATAAGAGTAGTAAAGGATAAGACGACATTTGAGGCCTGGTATGGTTACAAACCCTTCCATAATTCTCTTAAAATATTTGGATGTTTGTGCTTTACTCATGTTCCACAAATCAAGAGAGATAAATTAGACAAAAGAGCTCTTCCAGGCGTTTCAATTGGCTACAACTCTATTGCAAAAGCTTATAAAATTTACCAGCCACAAAATGGTAAAATTACTGTAAGCAGAGATGTGCATTTTATGGAAGATGAATAGTGGAACTAGGATCACACAAAGGAGATGGATGCAATTTCCAAAAGGCCAAACCTCGAGTTTCCTATCTTGGACAAAATTAATGAGAGCATTGAAGATTTGGAAAATGAAATGGTAGATGATGTTCCTGTGAGGGGCACAAGGCTAATTTTTTATGTTTATCAAAGATGCAACATTGTTGTTTGTGAGCCTGCTAGTTTTGAAGAAGCAAAACTTGATAAAAATTGGATGGTTGCGATGAAGAAGAAGTTGCACATGATTGAGAAAAATAATACATGGAAACTTGTTAAGAGACCTCAAGATAGGAAAGTCATTGGCGTCAAGTGGGTTTTCAAAACTAAACTCAATGATGATGGCTCCATCAATAAGTTCAAGGAAAGGCTACTGGTTAAAGGTTATGCTCATATTTTTGGAGTGGACTACTAAGATACATTTGCGCAAGTGGCCAGGCTAGACACCATCAGGATGCTAGTTGTTGTTGCAGCCCAAAAGGGTTGGAAAGTATACCAGTTGGATGTTAAATCAACATTTTAAAATGGTTTCTTGCAAGAAGAAATCTATGTTGAACAACCTGGAAGCTTTGTGAAGAAAGGGGAAGAAAATAAGGTTTATCTTCTCAAGAAGGCTCTCCATGGTTTGAAACAGACTCCAAGAGTTTGGTATAACATATTTGATAACCATTTGATGAGTTTGGGCTTTGAAAAAAGTCTATTTGAGTTTACTCTATACATGAAGCACATTGAGTTTGATATTCTTATTGTCTCTCTTTATGTTTATGATATTTTGCTCACTGGAAATAATGTGGCCTTGATTGATGAATTTAAGTTGGAAATGATGAAAGAATTTGAGATGACAGATCTTAGATTAATGACTTATTTTTTCGGAATGGAAATCAAACAAAGTAAAGATGAAGTTTTCATTTTCCAGAAAAAAATATGCAAAAGAAATTCTTAAGAAGTTTAAACTTGAAGAATGCAGAGAAATGACCACTCCAATGAATTCAAAGGAGAAACTTTGCAAAGAAGATGGAACTGAAAAGATTGATCAAGCATATTTTAGAAGTCTCATTGGTTGCTTGATGTATCTTAGAGCTACACGACTTGCCATCTTGAATGATGTAAGTATTTTGTCTCAATTTATGCATTGTGCTAGTGAAGTGCATATCAAGACTGCAAAAATGGTGCTTAGATATGTCAAAGGTACATGTGATTTTGGCATTAAATTTACCAAGAGAAAAGAATTCAATCTGATTGGTTTTTCAGACAGCTATTAAGGAGGTTCTATTGATGATGTGAAAATCACTTCAGACTATTGTTTCACACTTGGTTATGGTATTTTCTCTTGGAGCTCGAAAAAACAAGAGACGATGGCTCAATCTACTGCCGAAGCAGAGTTTGTTGCTGCAACTGCTGTTGTAAATCAAGTTATATGGCTGAGAAAGATATTGAGTGATCTTCATCTTGAGCACAAAGAAGACACTAAGATCTTTATTGATAATCAAGTTTCAATAGCGATTTCGCACAATCCAGTTTTTCACGGAAAATCAAGCATTTCAATATCAAACTGTTTTTCTTGAGGGAAGTGCAAAAGAATGGTATTGTTACTCTTGTTTATTGCAAAACAGAAGAGAAAATAGCTGATATTTTTACAAAGTCCTTACCATCTATCAAGTTTGAAGACATGAGATCAAAGCTTGGTGTTTGTAGTTCCTAAAGCAAGGAGGAATGTTAATTATCATGCTTAGGACTGTTGGCGTGGAGTCTTTATGTATTAGATGTTGGTTATTTTTATTTTAGTAACTGTTGTTTAGTTTATAATTAATTGTGGTGTTGTATTCTATTAGTTATTGGAAGTTTTAGCATTGTGAACCTATGTAAAAGAGAGTGTGTATGTTCAGTTTATGTCAAAAGACTAATTATATGAATCAAAGTATTTATTTTCTATTCTGTTTTATTCATTTCCTACAACTATTTTCTTGTTCAATTAACAACACTATTGATGATATTTTTATTTGTCATCCCTAAATAAATGTGATTTTGCATCATGCAAAAGTACAATTCATTCATTCACTTACAAGATACTCGCCTCTCTCACTTTGTTGAATTAAAGTGCCTAATCTTGTAGGTAGTTCACCTTCTTTGTTCATTAGAGACATCATAGAAACCCTTTTATAAAAATTGTTTTATAGTGTTCATCATCTACTTACTGTTCATTTTTTGTTCCATACTAGAGTAGAACTATTTAGAGACATGAAATTCAACAAAGCATTTAGTGGAATGAAACTACAAAAAATTCATTATTATATTTAGAAAATTTTGACAAAAGAACTAGGTATTTAGTGATCTTTCATACATGTAATAAATTAGTAAGTGTTAAGTGTATGCTAGATATAAAACTTGCAAAATACCCTATAAGATTACTAAAGGGACCTCGGTAATTTTTCAACTTGGTTTTGAGAGATTGAGAAACATTGACAAAAACACTAGGATACATTAGCTATTGTTTAAAAATTTTAAATTGGATTTTCATGACCATGGAGAGAACTTCGATTTCACCAACAAATGGTTTTGCGATATATTATAATTTTGTTAAGTTATTGATTTATAAGTATCAACTACTTGTTTAAATTAGTACATACGAGAAATACAAAGAAATACTATTACGAAAGAGAGAGGTTGAACTCTAGACTAACAATTTAGAATATCTAACTAAAATAACACATATCAATTGAGTTATCCCATCCATACAATCCCTTAAGGGTTGTTTTTGATGTTGCCCTATGAATATATGACATGTATTTAAAATTTCATGTTGATAGCAAAACAAAATTCATTTAATAATTGCAATGTTAAACATCTTTTTAAGGAGTTAAGGTAACTATGACATGAAAATGTGATTCACTTGGCTTTTAATAATTGGACAACCGTAAGTTTTGTCTGAATACAAATTAGATATAGTTTTTTTTACTTATCGATACTAAAGCATATAATTAGTATATGTTATAAGGTTTATCCCTCAATAATATCTCATTGTCTAGTTTTTAAAAATGGTATTACACATTATTTTGAAACCTTATTTTACATCAAAAATAACTTTTTTTAAATGCATTTCCATGTGATTAGTAACTTATTTTTAGTTTCTAATGTGTTTGATTTGAAACACCGTAATATTTGATTTGAGTCACAATGCAACATCTAACATTCGAATCACACACTTAAAGAATTAATAGTTCATATGATTCAAATCATAATTTTTTCTAATTCATGAGATTCAAAACACCTTATTTCATTATTTAAGTCATATGTGATTTTTTTCTAAGACCATAATTGATTTTCATAATCAGTTACTGGAATGCATATTTGAGATTGTTATTTGATTCCAAGTATGTGATTTGCATTCAATCTTGAGAGGGTTTTAATTGTAGCGGTATAATAAAATAATATAATTAGAAGAGTTTTAAAATATTATTTTTGCTATCGTATCCTCTATTCAACTCTCTTTTTAATTTATTACTCTATTCCTATCGATGTAGAGAGTTTGAATCATTTGATTTGAGTGTGTGAATTCCCCTTCTTTGGTGGATATGAAATTAGAGTGCTTTATTGTTGGTTTTTGGTTGTATTGATAATCTATTATTTTGAATTTGTGTAGATGATTATTGCAATCTCATTAAAACAATTTTGCAATCCGATGATTATACAAGTGTGGTTATTTTCTATATATTATTCTAACTTTTATTGCAATTGAAAGAGATGAGCTAGTTACATATTTAAATGAAATGTAACTGCTTCTAACTATCTAACAAAAGAGAATTTGACAAGTTTATTGGGCCTTCATGGGCTAATTAGACTGGACCTATATGATTAGGATGTGCATTAGAAATCAAATTATAATTATTTTTAAATCATTAGTTTGGTTTCATAATCATAATCATATTTTAATTAAAATAAACTACAAAGTCGGTAATAAATTTGATTATAATTATATAATCGATTTTCTTTTAAAATTCCAAATTTAAATTATTTTTCTATAAAAATTAAAAACCTTTTTTAATTAATTATTTATAAATTTGAAAAAATAGATTATTTTTTGATTTAAATTTATGTTATTTTGTTATTTATTTAAAAATATTGGTTTGCAAATATATATATATATATATATATATATATATATATATATATATATATATATATATATATAATATATATATATATATATATATATATATATATATATATATATATATATATATATATATATTATTAATTTGCAAAAATATTGTTAAATTTCCCAAAGAATAATTTTTTTAGAAAATTAAAATATTTTTTTTTATTTGGGAAAATAAAAAACTTTAATTTTTTTGAAAAAGAAATCTGGAAATTGATTTTCCCAAAAAATATATAGTTATTTTGGAAGAAAAAAAAAGAAGTGAAATTTCAAATATTTTTATTTAATTTGGAAAAAAAATATTTTTTCTGAAAAAAAGTTATGGAAATATTTTTTAAGAAAATAAAATAAAAAACCGAAATTTAAAAAATACATATATATTTCGGAAATAGAATTCTTCGAAATTTTCAAATTAAGAAAAAAAAATGTATTTTTTCAAAAATTTTAACTTTATTTTCAAAAAAAATAGTTTTCTTTCAAGAAAATTAATTTTTTCTCAAAAAATTTACATATTTTTTCAAAATAAATAAAAAATACGGAAACCTTTTTTTTCCGTAAAATAAGAAAAAAGTTATTTATTTTAGAAAATAAAAAAATTTATAATTGAATTGAAACATTTGAATTTTAAATAATTACCAGATTATAACCGAATCCAAAAATAAAATATGATTGAATAACTAACCATTATAACTAAATTGGTTAATAACAATTTAATTATATATAAATATCTTAAATAAATTTGAATTTGATTATGAATTTTGTTCTCACAGTCCAATATTTTGCACACCTCTTAATATTATTTTGAAGAATTTTGCTTGCATCTCATTTTTACACCATACGACCCCTACATTTGATCTGAATGACTAGTTTATTGTTACTTAAAAAAATAAACTCTTTTATATTTTACATTGGTTTTTTAAACATATGATATAAAATTTATATCGGATATTTAAAGAATTCGACTTAAAATAATAGATTTTTTCAAAACTTATGAGTTTACACTGAATCTTTGAATAATCTAATATAAAATTATAAATTTTGAAAATATCATTTGTTTTTAATTCGAATTTTTGAAAGACTCGATATAAATCTTCACACGATATTTGAAAAAACCTAGACAATTATTTAGCAATTATTTTAGAAACAAAAATTTAATATCACCAAATTCTTTGATAAATCCATATGCATTGTAAGTGTCATCAATATTTTTTTAAATAAATTTTGTATGTGATGTAGGCATGCAGTGTACTTTTTAATAAATTTAATAGGTTATTTTGTTCGCCATTATTTATAAACCCAAAGTTAATACTATCATATTTTTTATAAATTAAATTTGTATTTAAGGAGTAGTCTGATTAAAAAAAAAGTTATAAAATCATAATTTTTCCCTAATATATATGATTTTATATTTATTAAAAAATTCAATATAAAATTATAGATGTTAAGTAACAAAAATGAATATTAACATTGGATCACTTCATTTCAATTGATTATGGATATGATCCAGTGTCACACTCGAAAGAGGTTACACACCATTTTCTACTAAAACAAAAGAGGTTGCCATGTCCATTTGCAGATCCATGAAACCAACCCAAGCCCTCTTTTTAGGTCACAAGCATGACTCATTTAAAGAACACTGGACCTACAAAGATTTGCGAGCAAGCTAGTTTATTAGTATTAGTTTAATAAAAAAGTTTGTGTCAATAACGTTTTTTGTACTTGGAAAATAAATGTTGTGAGAGGAGTACAATGATGTGAAGTTATGAATGATTATTTGTCGGAAATGGTTCTTGCTGTCAGTCACAATCAGAGAAGATTGAATCTCATTGTCTCTTATTTACTAGTAAATGGAATGTTAGTTGTTTCCACTATGTTCATCCAATACTAACCATATGTGTAGGTACTTATATTTCACGCCATAACTTTTCCTTTTCTTCTTCTGCTTTTCCTTCAATGGATAGTAGAGTTAGAAAGGAACACATTAACTAGCTAATTAGTCATGTTTTACTTAATTATGAAATCTTCAACTTTATTGTGCTTGATAAATGATATGCACTAAATTTTGTTAGTACTATATTGTGAACGAGATTGTATAATGTGTAGATATGTGGTAGGGGAGCTTTATTAGTGTTGTCATATGATCATAACTCTAGGTTCTTTCATGAATTGGGTGTGGGAATATGTTGTTGATACTTGTTTAATGATGTGTATGTGATATGTGTTCTATACCTTAGAATTCGTTACACTATTTACATTGTGTGTTGTTTATCACCCCTTCTGTTTGAATGTTGTCTTTATATGTGCATCGTGCAGATACTCAGGAGTAATATTGCTGAAGTAAGTGGAAGGTAGCTCTTGGAGTGGCTTCCCGTAGTTTGTCATTTTCTTTAGTAGGGTCTTACTCTAATCAATGTAACATCAGGTTGGAAATGTTTGCTTTCACTTATTTTGTTTTGTTGAAGTTGTTATTTATGTTTGATGAGATTTCGACATTGTGATGAGTTGAATATATAACTCTTTTTGTGGTGTTATGAAAGTTGAAGTTTCTGAGACTAAACATCTTGATATGAAAGTTGAATTTTGTGAAAAGTGGTATGCAACCATTCATGGAGTTAGGATGAGGCGTGAGAGAGTCTTAAGGTTTTGTTTTGAGAGAGACGGTTGTGTTCTGTCCTGAATGAGCAAACAGTTTCTAAAATATATATTATACTTTTCACAGCGGTTGATATAAACGACCGTGATAACATGCATGTACATTTCACAACGCTTGCTATTATAGATCGTGTTGAAAGGTATTTTAGTTTTTATATAAATATTATGATTATAGTGGCACACCCATTTTGTAATCGAAAAAAGGAAAATTGTTGGTGCTAGGATTAAAAGCTTGTGTGCCTTAACATATCACTACGATTATTAGTATGGACCATAGTGAAATGTATTTTAATAAAAGAAAACAATTTGTAGGACCCTAAATAAGAGATCTTACTACGGTTGGCGTAATGACCGAGGTAATATCATGTTACATTAGGTTCTTTTTCTAGTAGTGTATCTCATTCACCTATTCACTGAACTGGGATCATCGCCACGAGGGGCGTGTCAACCTCTATAGGTAGCATGATGTCTTCCCCGTAGACCATGGAAAATGGAGATTCCTTGGTAGTGGAATGTGGAGTAGTGTGGTACGACTATAGTATCTCGTGGAGCAGTTCTACCCATAAGCCTTTGGCATCGTCAACCTTCTTCTTGAGTCCTTTAAGGATTACTTTGTTCACCGACTTAGCTTGACCATTGGCTTGAGGGTGTAAAACATATACGAATTTCGTTTGTACTCCCAAATATTTACAAAATTATGTGACCATAGTGTTGGTGGGTTGTATCCTATTGTCGAAAATGATCGCCCCCGAAGCCCATATCTACACATA
The DNA here is from genome assembly GCF_024323335.1 of Lathyrus oleraceus. NCBI lineage: Eukaryota > Viridiplantae > Streptophyta > Magnoliopsida > Fabales > Fabaceae > Lathyrus > Lathyrus oleraceus. Next base: position 340,528,923 of record NC_066583.1, read on the forward strand.
ATTTTCTGATAGTAAAAGTGGCATGCTCTTTCTTCCGTAATCTTGTCGACTGCTTTTGCTTCTATCCATTTGGTGAAGTAGCCAACTCCAACTATTAGTAATTTTAGTTGACTTGGCGCCAAGGTAAAAATGCCAAGAATGTCCACACCCTACTGGTAGACAGCGGCTAGAGAAGTTCTACCAAGGCGTGTGTCATACGGTGAACTGGACTTTTTGTGTTTTTTATCGCAATGTCGCGGTTAGCAAGAGTCGCCACCGACTTTTCTTTTATCCAATAAGGAAAGGTGGAAAAGAACAGGAAAGACCTTAATTTAGATTTTGGGTTCGGGAGGTACATTATACAAAGGGAAGGTGTTAGCACCCTTTGTATCCATGGTTATCCATGGGCTCTTAATTGCTCGATCACTTATATTATTTTTGTCTAAAAAAGTGTTTGTGAATTGTTTGGAAAATTGTTTTGAAAAGAGAATTTAACTTTGTAATGATTCTTGTATGAATGTATACAAAGTGGTTATCCCGTTTTAGTTTTGAAAATTGTTTAGAAAAATATAACTCGGTAATGATTCTAGTATGAATGTATACCAAGTGGTGATTTTCTAAAGGCATTTTGAAAGGTGTGAGGTGCAAAAAAATGTTTTAAGTTGTGAGCCAGCAATTAAGAGTTATACCGACCCAAGGTCTTTACGGGCATTTCCTATCCTTATGAGGGTAAAACTGTCCTTATTATTGAGAAATAAGTAGTTTTATCCTTTGGATGTAAAAGGGTCATCGTAGGGTCATCGATTGGTCATTGAAGGCAACAGTTATGAGGATACCTTAGCATTCGAAGGGACTATCATCATTTAACCGTAGGCAACATCGGAGGGTCATCGAGGGACAAAGTTGTATATTCGAAGGCAACATCCGAGGGACTATAATTTATTTTATGATGATTTAACCGAAGGGTCTTTGCTAAGGGTATCCCCACGTTCGCGGGACATGACCGTAATATCGTAATCGTAAGGCGACAAAGAGAGGTCCAAGATCACTTATTCAAAGGCAAAGTTTTACAATTAATTATATAATTAGGATGAAACTCCACATTAAAATTATTAAAAATAATATATTAAAAAATTAATACATTAGAAATTAATACATTAAAAAATTAATTTAGGGTGAAACTCCACAAGGGTATCCCACAAATAAAGTGGAATACCTAGCCAATAACCTTTTCCTGGGATATGTGAACCTTTACGAAACTCAAAAAAAGAAACATGTCAGAACACCAAATCAGGGTGCAATCGAAGATTACACCGGAGAAATATCACAACAATAAATAGGATAGGATGAATAATGCATGGCTATGATAAAAACATAAAAAAAACAGACTAGAAGAATCAGGTACTGTCTCGTTCGCCTCTGCCTCGCCTAGCGAAGGCCACGGATTTTGAATTTGAAAACAGCCCCATGTTAGGAACTTTGAATTTTATGGCATTTTATCACAGGAATAACATGGTCAAACATTCAGGGTATTCAGGCATATTTAAATTCCCATACGAAAGCAAATTATATATCAACATTTAATCATGATGCATTATATATGTAGATATGGCCAATTGAAAGTATAAACAATAGAGATACGCAAACCTGTTTGCCAATTCAAGGTTGAAGGGATTGACCACTTGTAGTATCGGAATAAGTTAGGCAGCGGGAATTGGACGGCGATGGCTTCGGTGCAGATGGGCTGCCTTCAGGGTTTCTTTACTCTGAATTCTCCGGGTAGGCAGGGTTCCTATGCCAAAGTTTCTATCCGTCCTTCTCTGTTCTCTCTCTTTCTTTTTCCTCAAGGTTTTGTTCCAAGGAAACCTCAGAGTGTTTTGCTTCTCTTCCTTCTTTCTCCAGTGAATCTCCCAGTGTAAACTCCAAGTGTAACTCCCCTACTGAAACTTCAGTATTTATAGACTAATTTCGTGGGTAATGGGCTTGGAATGAGGGAGACCCAAGTCCAAAATAATTTGTTATATTTTATTTATTTATTTATTTTAATTATTTAATTAATTAAAAAAAAAATTCTCTTTTTTTTTTTTTTTTATGTTTCTCGTTTTTTTTTTTTTTTTTGGGAAAAATGATGGGTAATTTTTGGGGTATGACAGCTGCCCCTGTTCAATATTCTTGAACCGAGAGAGTTAGGATGGCGTGTATGCCATTCGTGGTCTGGAGGTGGAAGATTATTGAACACTAGAATGCCCCAAAAATTTGCACTTGAGAATCGACAGTTGGTCTTGATGGAGATGGGCTTAAAGATGCCATCCGGGAGGTTTGATGACGAAAGCTTCAGATCGCGCCGTATATTAGGCCAATTTGAAGACATGGGTGCCACACTGGGTCGTACGTTAGACCGTATAATGAGTCATCCATTAGGCTGCCGACTTCGCTGGGGAGTCGGAGTGTGTCATATGCTGTTGGGGATAAAGGATCAGAATGGACCATACGCTAGATCGTATCTGAGTTGCAGAATGAGCCGTACGTTAGGCTGAATCTGATGACGAAAGGGGTAGTCGTACGTTAGACTATACTTCAGAAATGTACCGTATGTTAGGTAGGATCTGATGATGAAAGGGGTAGTCGTACGTTAGACTATACTTCAGAAATGTACCGTATGTTAGGTAGCATCTGAGGGGATGGACATCCGAACGGGTCGTACGTTAGACCGCGTTGGGGTTGTTGAAGTTCAGAATGGATCGTACGTTAGATCGTATCCGAGTTGTAGAATGAGCCGTCCGTTAGGCTGCATCTGAAAAAGAAAGTAGTCGTACGCTAGACTACACCCTTGAATGTACCGTACGCTAGGCAGCCTCTGAGGATTTGAAGGTCCAAATGGGTCGTACGTTAGACCGCATTGGAGTTGCTGAAGAAGTCATATGTTGGGCTGAATCAGAATGAACCGTACGTTAGGCTGTATCTGATAACCTGTATATGTTGTACTTGCAATAAATGTCTGGGATGGGCTTAGAGATGCCATCGTTAGGAGGATATCGAAGTGTTGTCAGAATGAATGCTCCCATGAACTGTATTTGAAATATGTATCTGAATCTTGAATGTGATTGATAAAGGTGTCTATCTGAATGAACCTTCTACTTTGACTATATCAGGAGGATAATTAACCTGCAAAGAAAAAGTTAGCTTCATGCTATGTCATGATGCATGAGATGTTTCGTGTTATGCTAAAATAAATGTGAATGTTGTATGCATGCGTATGCTGTGAAAGGATGTAATGAATGAGTTATGCGTATGAGAAGTTCTGCTTGGGGACTCTACTGGGGAAAATAAACCCCCATCTACTGATTTGAGACATTTGTGTCGATGACCCTTTCTCGGCTGGGGATGCTTGATTTTTGTCTGATGGTGGAAATATTCAACAGAGCCTGGCTGGGGATGGATGAGATGATCAATCTGTCTGGTGACGCCGACCTCTGTTGGGGAGTAACTGGCTGTGCCTGGGGATACTGCCATTTTCTGAGGAAAAAAAAAACAGGCTTGCTGGGGAAGAGAATTGGTAGCGGATTCATTGGAAGCATGATTAGACCTTTTCCTTGATCCTGAAGTCGGGTAGTAATTGCTAATGCTATTCTATGCATGTATTTTTGGTAAACATCAGTCATATTCAAATGCACATATTAATTCAAATTAAATCAATGGACATTTATGCAAACAAAACAGAAGAGTAAAAGTGAAATAAAATTGCATTGATTTTTGAAAGAGGGTTGTATTGATTTTGAAATGAGGCCTATAAACAGGCAATTTGTGTACAAGGAGACAGAAATCCTAGTAAGAGGAAATTGTCGAAAACAAAGAGAAAGCTATGTGGAAGAAGTCCTATTGATTTTAAGCCTACTACTGTCATTATGTCTTTGAGCATCTCATCCCTTGCTGTCGGATAGAAGTGATTGGCTTGGTCAGTCCCTCGAACTTGGATGAAAGTTGACTGAGAATGGGACATAGTCATACGCTTTAATCCCTAATTTTTGCCTGGACCGCCTTTTCAGGTTTTCAGTCCACCAGGATACCCTTTTTTGCCCAAGCCGCCTTTTCAGGTTTTCGACTTGCCGGGTGTACATTTTTTTTATATATCCCTAATTTTTGCCCGAACCCTTTTGGTTCGCCGGGATGCCCTTACTTTTGCCTAGATACGTCGATCTAGCGGGTCTCTTTTATGCGTAGTATTTTTTAACTATGTCCGCGTTCACGGGATGTGGGAAGTCTTCACCATCCATAGTAGCGAGTATCATGGCTCCACCAGAGAATACCTTCTTAACCACAAATGGCCCTTCGTATGTGGGAGTCCATTTGCCTCTGGGATCACCTTGTGGTAGAATGATACGCTTGATCACCAAGTCGCCAAGTTGGTACACCTGTCTCTTAACTCTTTTGTTAAATGCCTGGGTCATGCATTTCTGATATATCTGCCCATGACAAACAGCCGCAAGTCTCTTCTCATCAATCAGATTTATCTGATCGAGTCGAGTCTGAATCCATTCATCTTCATCTAAGCTCGCCTCTTTCATGATTCTTAGAGAGGGAATCTGAACTTCCACGGGTAAAACGGCTTCCATTCCGTAGACTAAAGAGAAAGGAGTTGCCCCTGTCGAAGTTCGCACGGAAGTACGATAACCATGAAGAGCAAATGGTAACATCTCATGCCAGTCTTTGTATGTTACTGTCATTTCTTGCATGACCTTCTTGATATTGTTAGCAGTCCCCACGGCGCCGTTCATCTTTGGCCGGTACGGAGAAGAGTTATGGTGTTTTATTTTGAACTGCGTGCAGAGTTCAGTAATCATCTTGTTGTTCAAATTAGTACCATTGTCAGTGATAACTCTTTCAGGAGACAGCAGGTTTCTCAAATAGGTATTTGATAGAATCCATCTTAGAAGTCAATAAGGTGGTATGATTCAACATATACTGTCTTAGTCGGCGAGCAGCCCAAGCCAAAGCGCAGCAAGCTTTCTCGAGCTGTGAGTATCTTGTTTCACAGTCGGTACCTTTTGCTAAGGCAGTGTATGACATGCTCTTTTCGACCAGACTCGTCATGTTGCCCCAGCACACCCTATTGAATTTTCTAACACGGTCAAATACGTGATTAAAGGTCTTCCTTCAACTGGTGGCATCGGAACTGGAGGTTCTTGGCGATATTTCCTGATTTTGTCATAAGCTTCTTGGCATTCATCATTCCATACCATCTCTTGATTTTGTCTCAGTAATTTGAAGATGGGTTTGCAGGTAGCAGTCAGGTGTGGAATGAATCGGGCAATGTAATTCGAGTGCCCCAAGAAACCTCTGACTTCTTTCTTGTTTATTTCAGTACCCAGATTTACAATTTCAATTGATGATAACACGAAATTATATCGCTTTTTAAGACTTAATTCAATTAAATTATTTTATCATTTACACTAATTTATCCCATTTTATCAGATATTATGCAGTATTTCTCTTCTATTTATATCAGGTACCCATTTTGAAGCAAAAGTGAAAAAGGGAAGAAAAGGAGGTGTAAAAAGCAACAAAAAGGAGAGAAAAGGAACCAAAGGCCAAAGCCCAGCCCAAAGCGCACAAGTCACCAATGCTGTGCCTGTGACGGACGTCACAGGACGCGTGACGAGCGTCACGCGAAGGAGCCTTGTGACGGACGTCACACATAGCGTGACGAGCGTCACGCAACCCCACTACCTTTGTGGCGCAAGTATCGCCCTCAGAAGGACTTGAAGAATAACGTTAAGGAATTGGTCTCCTATATGCACGCCGTGGATATAGCCACGCTGAAGAAGGAGAGAAACGGAATGCTGCTACCAAGGCTATTATAAATAGCCGTCTCACAAACCAAAAGTTACACAGTTTTTGCACGCTCAGTTTTGCGGAAGCTCTGCCAAATTTATTTTTTTCACGCCTTTGCTTATTTTTCTTCCTTTCCAGCATCGTCCATTTTATTTATTTTATTTTGCAAGCTTTGTTTTCTTTTTCCCTTGCAATTTATTTTCCCCCGTTCTTAGCTTTTAGATATTTTTCGCGTAGTAGTTTCTACACCGGAAACTACTGTGCAACTTTATACCGGATTTAACCTTACGTTATATTCGAGTTTTTTTATTTCCTTGATTTAATTTACTGTTTAATTGAAGAATCGAAGAACAAATCCTACCGGCTTGTGGTGGAGTGTTCAAGACCATTGTATTACGCATTCAGGTTCTTTAATTGTTATTTAATTTTTATGCTTTATTCTATTGTTTATTTGCATTGCCTGCCTGAAATGAGTCTGTGTATGCATGATATTAATTATTATTTAGTAAGCATGTCTGGCTAATTTGCCTAGGTATCGGTATGTAAAGTAAGCAGAAAGAGGGATCAAAACTAAGTCGGTCTATTCAAACTTAAAATTAGAATCAATCTTTTTACGGTCTTAACTTACAGGTTTAATAACAAGATTTTTTACAAAGGTAAAAGACATAAAGAAGTTGAAACCAACAGAGCGAGAGTTTGAGGTTTTAACTGGACAGTGTAAGTTAGTCATTAAATCTATCTCAGGGCGAGAGCAAGTTTTAGAATTAATTAAATTCTGACCTTTTTCCAAAAAGTATTTTTAAAGGTTGAATGTGAGGACGAGAGTTAAGCATTTAGATTTAATTGTATAACCTAAGTCAACAGAGCGAAAGTTTGAGATAAGGGTGTTTAAAACGGTCAGTATTTTCTTAAAAAGAGTTTCTGCAACTTTATTGTTTTCAAAATATGATTTTTGACTTAATTATAAGTGACAGCAACATTAACATAAGATCATGGTTTCTTCAACAGAGCGAGAGTTTGAGATAAAACCTTTAACCAATAAAGTTAGTCGAAACGATTTATTTTAAAACCGAGAGACCGACAAGGAATTGATTCCCTAGTTTTGACGAACCACATACCGATATCCGTTTTATTAATATTTAATCTAGATATTAGTTTAGCTCTTAGCTCCCTTTTCCCCAAACAATCAAACATTTTCACCTTAGATTTACGTAGTAACCTTAGATAACGGTACATCGATTCATAAGTCCCTGTGGGATCGATATCTTTTAAAACTACGCGATAGAACTGTGCACTTGCAGTTTGTATCCCATTCTCGACTCGCACAGTCGAGCGATCAAGTTTTTGGCGCCGTTGCCGGGGACTTTTATTCAATCGATATCGTAACTCTTCCGTTACGCTGTAGAGACTAAGGTTTTTTTTTCCTTCTATTCTTTCTTTCGTTGATTTGTATGCCACGCACTCGCTCTCAAGGCGAACCGCTCTATTTACGAATCAACGATATCGAACTATATCTCCGAGTCTTACGACGAATTCGGGAATATCGTGCTGAAAACAATCTCCCTCCTATAAACCTTCCTGATATCAAAAACATTTTTCCTTCTTTAACCGAGATGGCAGAACCAGCTCGTGCTCTTAGAGATTACGCCGCTCCATCGCAAGATGAACCGCATTCAAGTATTGCTCCGCCCGCAATCGAAGCAAACAACTTTGAACTTAAACCTTCACTGCTGCAGGTTGTGCAACAGAACCAATTCTCTGGAAATCTTACCGAAGATCCAAACCTTCATTTATCCGTATTTGTTCAATATGCTGATACTGTTAAAGCTAATGGTGTCACTTCAGAGGCAATTCGACTTCGTCTTTTTCCTTTCTCATTAAGAGATAGCGCTAGAAGATGGCTTCAATCTCTACCTTCCAACTCAGTCACCACATGGAACGAGTTGAAGAAAGTTTTCCTTGCCCGATATTTTCCGCCAAGCAAAACAGCTATGTTAAGAGCCCAGATAAACGGATTTAAACAGAAAGACAACGAGTCTCTTTTCGAAGCATGGGAAAGATACAAAGACATGATGAGACTTTGCCCACACCATGGTTTGGAAGACTGGTTAGTAATTCACACATTTTATAATGGTCTCTTATACAATACAAGGTTAACAATAGACGCCGCTGCAGGTGGTGCATTAATGAACAAACCTTATGCTGATGCTTACCAGCTTATCGAGAGCATGGCCCAAAACCACTATCAGTGGGGAACCGAACGAACAACAGTGGAAAAACCTCAACCGAAAACTGGCATGTACGAGATAAGTAACCTTGATCACGTCAATGCAAAAGTGGATGCTTTGGTCCAGAAGATTGAAAGTTTAAATGTATCACCACCAACCGCCGTGGTTGCTATAGCTCAGAATTGCGAGGTCTGTGGAATCCAAGGCCACACTCCTGCGGAATGTCAACTCTTGACTGGAATCCAAACAGAGCAAGTAAACTATGCTCAAGGAAGCCCCTATTCGAATACCTATAACCCAAATTGGAAGAATCATCCAAACTTTTCATATAAGAGTAATAATGCTTTATACGCACCTGGACAGTCTCCGAATCAAACCCCATCTATACCTCCGGGGTACCAGAAACCAAATCCTAACAATAATACCCCTAGAAAATCCAACTTGGAAATCATGATGGAAAACTTTATAGCTTCCCAACAACAAACCAATAAAGATTTCTTAAACCAGAACATACACACTGGCGAACAACTTAAACAACTAGCAAGCAAAGTAGATGCCTTGGCTACCCATAACAAAATGTTAGAAACCCAAATATCTCAAGTAGCTCAACAACAAGCACCTACTGCTGCACCAACTGGTACATTCCCTGGACAGCCCCAACCTAATCCGAGAAGCCAAGCTCATGCAATTATATTAAGAAGTGGAACGGAAGTGGAAGGACCGTCTGATCCAAGGATAGAAAACCAAAGCCCTAAGAAATCTACTGAGGAAAGTGAACCTAAGGAAAAGGAAGAGAGTAATAAGGATACCCTAGAAAAGAAGGAACCTTATGTACCTCCACCACCTTACAAACCACCTATACCTTACCCTCAAAGGCTTGTTAAAACCAAAGATGTAGGTCAATTTAGAAAATTTGTTGATCTCCTTAAGCAATTAAACGTTACAATTCCATTTACCGAAGCTATTACGCAGATGCCCTCATATGCTAAATTCTTAAAAGAAATTCTTTCTAATAAAAGGAAACTTGAGGATAGTGAAACCGTTACACTCCCTGCCGAATGTAGCGCTATAATCCAAAACATGCCCCCTAAACTCAAGGATCCAGGTAGCTTCTCTATACCCTGTCACATAGGAAAATTTGTCATCGACAAAGCCTTATGCGATTTAGGAGCCGGAATTAGCGTTATGCCTTTATCCATATGTAAGAGACTGGAAATGGGAGAATTAAGACCGACCAAGATGTCTGTACAACTAGCAGATCGTTCCATCAAATATCCTGTAGGAATCCTTGAGAACGTTCCCGTACGCATAGGTCAGTTTTACATCCCCACTGACTTCACAATTATGGATATTAGAGAAGATGATACTACACCTATTATACTAGGAAGACCATTCTTAGCAACTGCCGGTGCAATCATAGACGTAAAACGAGGAAGACTCACCTTCGAAGTAGGTGAAGAGAAAATTGAATTCATTCTTTCCAAATTCTTGAAAGCACCTGCAATAGAAGATACATGTTACTTCATGGATATCATCGATGAATGCATAAAAGAAGCAGAGTCAGGAGAAGACAAATCATCAGACTATCTTTTAGAAGACAAATCTAAACAATGCTTAGCAATAACACCAGATCCTACGCAGTGTCTTAACAAACCAACCCCTGATTTGAAAACACTTCCCAAAAATCTGAGATATGAATTCCTAGACTTAGAACTTGAACGACCTGTGATAGTCAATGCAGATCTAGGAAGACTCGAAACAGAAAAACTCCTACATATCTTAAGAAAATATCCAACCGCACTAGGATACCACATAACCGATCTTAAAGGAATAAGCCCTTCTATTTGTATGCATCGCATCATGTTAGAAGAAGACGGTAAAACCTCTAGGGAACACCAGAGAAGACTAAATCCGATCCTAAGTGAGGTAGTAAAGAAAGAAATAACCAAGTTATTAGAAGCAGGTATTATATATCCTATATCTGATAGCAAATGGGTCAGTCCCGTACACGTTGTACCAAAGAAAGGAGGCATAACCGTTATTGAAAACGAAAAAGGAGAAACTATAACTAAACGAATCGAATCGGGATGGAGAATGTGCATTGATTATAGGAAACTAAACAAAGCAACCCGAAAAGATCATTTCCCTTTACCATTCATTGACCAAATGTTAGAACGACTAGCTAAACATTCACATTTCTGTTATTTGGACGGTTATTCAGGCTTCTTTCAAATACCAATTCACCCTGATGACCAAGAAAAGACAACATTCACATGCCCTTTTGGTACCTTCGCGTATAGACGAATGCCGTTTGGTCTGTGTAATGCCCCTGCAACTTTTCAAAGATGCATGATGGCAATTTTCGCCGACTTTCTCGAAAACATCATGGAAGTATTCATGGATGACTTTTCTGTATACGGACAAAGTTTCGAAGAATGCCTTGAAAACCTGGAAAGAGTTCTTGAACGATGTGTAAAAGTAAACTTAGTACTTAATTGGGAAAAGTGCCACTTTATGGTACAAGAAGGAATTGTTTTAGGACACATCATCTCGAACAGAGGAATTGAAGTAGACAAAGCCAAAATAGAGGTAATCGAAAATCTTCAACCCCCAAGAACCGTGAGAGAAGTACGAAGCTTTTTAGGACACGCCGGTTTCTACCGACGATTCATCAAAGACTTCTCTAAGATAACTAAACCTTTAACCGGACTATTAATGAAAGATGCTGAATTCATATTCGACGATAACTGTTTAAAAGCATTTCAAACTCTTAAACAAGCATTGATCTCCGCACCCATTATGCAGACACCGGACTGGAATGAACCATTCGAAATAATGTGCGATGCCAGTGATTATGCTGTAGGTGCTGTTTTAGGACAAAGAAAGGATAAAAAGCTTCATGTTATATATTACGCTAGCAGAACCCTGGATGAAGCACAGATGAATTATGCCACAACCGAGAAAGAACTCCTAGCAGTAGTATTTGCGCTAGATAAATTTCGTTCTTACTTGGTAGGAGCCAAAATAATAGTTTACACTGATCACGCTGCTATCAGGTACCTTCTAACAAAAAAGGATGCTAAACCTAGACTCCTAAGATGGATCTTGTTACTACAAGAATTCGACTTAGAAATCAAGGACAAGAAAGGAACTGAGAACGTAGTAGCAGACCACCTCTCTAGACTTGAGAACCTTGAACCAGAAAGAACATCCATTAATGATGATTTCTCGTATGACAAACTCATAGCTACTTTGGAAGAGAACAACTCCGACATGCAAGTAGAAACCACCTTAGCTATATCTGCCATACCATGGTACGCTGATCTAGTCAATTATTTAGCTGCCGGAATAGTTCCACCTACTTTATCTTACCAGCAGAAGAAAAGATTCTTCCATGACATAAAACACTATTACTGGGATGATCCCTTACTTTTCAAAAGAGGTCCCGATGGTATTTTCCGTCGATGTGTACCCGAAGAAGAGGTAGAAAATATAATCCAACACTGTCACTCCGCGCCTTATGGTGGACACACAAGTACATCCAAGACCTGTTCTAAAATCCTACAAGCTGGCTTTTATTGGCCAACTATATGGAAGGACGTACATGCGGCTATTAAGGAGTGTGACAGATGTCAACGCACGGGAAACATATCTAGACGTGACGAGATGCCACAAAAAGGTATTTTGGAAGTAGAGATTTTTGACGTGTGGGGAATAGACTTCATGGGACCGTTTCCATCCTCCTTCGGTAACAAGTACATACTCGTGGCGGTTGACTACGTATCAAAGTGGATCGAAGCTATAGCTTCTCCAACTAATGACACCCGAGTAGTAACTAGACTCTTTAAAAATATAATATTTCCGAGATTTGGCATCCCAAGGATAGTAGTCAGTGATGGTGGATCGCACTTTATATCCAAGATACTCGAAAAACTACTACTTAAATATGGAGTGAGACATAGGATAGCAACACCTTACCACCCTCAAACCAGTGGAGCGGTAGAAATTAAAGGACAATCTACAGAACCGTTCACCGTAAACGGGCAACGTCTGAAACATTATCACTATGCGGAAACCAACGAGGATTCGCAAATTCTACACTTAGACGAAACGCCCCCAGGACTCATAGACTATATTTAACAGTTTCTTTGTCGAGCTTGCGACATTTAAACAAAGCGCTTAGTGGGAGACAACCCACAAATTAATCTGTTATTTTATTATTTTATTATTATTATCATTCCTCTATTTTTCTCTTAATTATTCTTTTAATTTCTATTTAGTATTCATTATTGATTTATTCAAAAAGAAAAAAAATATATCTATATATTATAATAATAATTCTATTCTTCTTTCGGCATTTGGCCAAATCCTGACTTAAACTCATGTTTTCTTTTCTCTAGTTAACACTAACCAGATGGGACATTCTGACCGTATGGGTATCAAGTTCAGAGGAATGGCTCAGAAACGAAGGTTTGAAGAACTAGCCACTAGGGAGATGCTACCTAGTTTATATGCTGATGATTGGGCTATGACTGCCCTTGGACTGAGACAGAGTGTCCTGTTTTTGCTGAATCAGATAGGATGGGAGACCTCCCCTATCCTGAGACCTTTCACCACCTACCGGAGGCTCACACTAGAATTCCTTAGTTCATTAATCTATCTACCTAGCCATGGAAAAGGAATTACCAGAGGTTTTATCCAGTTCAGAATGTTCAACATGGAGTACCAATTTAATATTAGAGACTTCACCAACCTTTTGGGTTTTCCTACCTCCTTTGATACATTCACTATAAGCCAGGAAGAACTTCTTGAATATAGAGAGCTTGAACACTTTTGGGGTAAGCTGACTGGAAATGATGAGCCCGAAGAACATGAGTTTCTCTCTGGAAACATACATAACCCGGCTTTTCGCTATTTCCATAAGATCCTGACCCACACTTTATTTGGGAAGAAGCCAAATAGTACTTCAGTTTCACGTGATGAACTCTTCATCATATTTTGTGCTTCCCAGAACCGTCCAGTAAACGGTGCTACTTTTATGTTAGCTAATTTGGACCACCTTATCCAGGATGAGAGAGCACCCATTAGAATAGGCGGCCTGATAACTATGATAGGTAATGCTATTGGACTACGTCAGCCTATGCTTGACCTGAACCCTTTTTGTGGCATTACCACTATGAGTATACCTTTCCTCTTCAACACTATGTTTATAGCAAACATAGGGTCTGATGAGTTTGAGCTTGTTATTGATAACCAGGTTCTCTGCCTATTCACCCTGCCCGATCCTAGGACTAGTGTTCATAACCAAAGGAACTGGCTCTATAACCTGAATGAAACCCCAACTCCTGCTGGATCCACTGAATCCATCCAGGATTATGAGATTTGTGATGACTATGAGCACTATATTGACCATACCTCTCTTGCTGAATCTGACCCTCAGACTCCATCCGGCTACCATGATATTGATCCTCCTCCTCAGCCTGTCCTGACCGAAGAATCAGCCATGCCTGATCTCCGACATCATATGCCAGGAACAGATATTAAAACCGTCATTGAAGCCTTGATGTCAGAACAAAACGCCCTCAGGGAAGATTTCCACAGCTTGAGACTTGCAGTCCTAGAACACATGAGCAGCACGGCAAGTCAGTTACGTATGTTACGGCATCATGTTAACTCTTTTACTCCTCCGGCCAGAGATCCGAAGATAGATGGAATTTAGTTATTTCTTCATTCTAAGTTATTTAGTTTTAGGCTAGATTTTTTCATTAATGTTATTTGAATTCATGTTTATTTCTATTTCATTTTATTATTTTCCCTTCCTGTAATACATTATGATCCTTTTTATTGAAGCTGTTTAGTTAATTTATTTTGCAATGCCTATTATGCTCTACGGTTATTACTTATTATTATTATTATACAAAGCAAGTAAGCATGCATACTAAATTAAGCTACAGACTAAAACGTTCATAAGCAGAATAAAATATTTAATTACGCTACCAAGTGATTCTGTGAAGCGCTACTAAGCCTTTCCAAAAGGAGGTGTGACGAGCGTCACACCACCCGTGACGGGCGGCACACTTAGTGCCTGTTACGAGCGTCACAGCCTTGTGACGAGCGTAACGCCTCTCAGATATGTGAACGTTAGGGAGCCGTTGGAGACGAACGTTACACCCCCCACCTTTTTACATTCCCCATTCATTTTTCATTTACCACAATTAATTACTTTTCAACCACTCTTTCTTTTCACCTCCCACATTTTACCTATAAATACCCTCCAAACTTCCTTCTTTCACCACAAACAACTCTCTCATATCAAATATACACTTCTTTTCCTTTCCAAATCACTCATTCAAAAATCCATCACAATGGCGGGAAGTCAAAACTTCGGAAATATCATCTTCCGATCCGGAGATGACAACTATCAGCAAGAGCAATTCGAGCGCTTCCAACAGCGAGGCGTCGCTCCCACCAGGTACCCCGATTTAACTTGTTTACAACAATTGGGCTTACTCCACGGTATCGAGTGGATGCTCCGTAGAGCCGATTTAACCTTCCTTTGCACCCATAACCAACCCACCTATCCTTCCCTAACCTTAGAATTCCTAAGCTCTTACGACTACACCACTCCCGCCGGTGAAGGTGAATTCCTAACCGGTACAGCAACCTTCCGTATGTTTAACACCGAGTACTCTCTAACCCAACGCCAATTGAGTGCCATGCTACAATTTCCCACAGAAGGTCTGCTCCATGCCAGAATTCCCCCAACCTCAAACTGGAACACAGTTCTAGTTTTCGACCTTTTTAAGAAAATTTCCGGTATAAATACCAACAACTGGGAAGAACTCCTTCTCTCCCACATCCATAACCCCACCATCCGTTATTTTCTCCGTATCCTGCAAAACACACTCTTTGGAAGACCAAACAACAGTAAGGTCAACTCAAAAGAACTCTTTTTCCTCCAGTGCGTTTTCGAATCGGATACTACGGTAAACGCCGCCTCTTTTCTCCTTCATCATATCCGCACCTTATGTGCTAGAGGCCGGCAACCATTCATAATTGGCGGATTAATAACCTCCATAGCACTTGGCCTGAACCTAGGGGATAAACTCCAAACTTTAGAATCCCTTCCACCCCTGTCTATGGATATCGGCTATTGTCGCTCCAGCCGCCTGATTAAAAACAGAGTAGGCGGAGGCTATTATCTGATGGTGAACAACCAAGCAGTCCCAAGTGTTGTGCTACCCAATACCACCCTAACCGATGTCACAAACCCGAACCGCCACCTCTACGATCTTAGCGCTCCTGAAACCACCGAGCCTTCACAAACAAACCAACAAACAGATGAGTTTGAAGAAATGGAACAAGGCGATCATCCGCCAGAACAACCGTCAGTCCCGCTCAACCCTTCCGGTAATGCAGCCGGCCCATCCTCCCAACGTCGTCGACGACGAAGGCCTGCGACCAACGATGACATTATGGATGCTATCGATGGAATGCAGGCACAGAATACAGAGATGATGCAGATGATGCGTCAAATGCAACAGCAACAGGACGCTCGGAATGCCATAACCGACCAGCGGTTTACTGAGTTGTTTAGCAGATTCGACAGCTTAGACATACGTCAAAGATCACCAGGACCAAGAACCAGAGGTGGAAGGCAGCCTTAGTTGTATTTTTTTCTTTTTCCTTTCCATTTTGTATTTCTTTCCCTTCAAACATCGAGGACTATGTTTAGTTCAAGTATGGGGGGGAAATTATTCTTTCCATTCCCATCTTTGTTTCAAGTTTGTACTCTCCCTTTTCATTGTTATTTCCTTATAAAAACAAAATTTTTTTTAAGTTAAGTCCTGAATGTGAAAAAGTTTCTATTATCTATTTCCCTCAACTTTCTTGAGCCATAACAAAAATTTTAACACACCCAATAAGTATAAAGGTCGCCTACTTTATAAAATTTGAGTGAAATCAAAACAAAATCATTACCATAACAACGCTCTGAGAACCTCAATATGTTAGATCAGGATAAGTACCTATCATACCGATTCCTCGAACTTTTAGTTCTATGGCAACCCCAAGTAGTTTATACAGAAGTCAGCACCATCTTAATAGCAAACTACGTGGAGAGCCGATGAATATAAGTGAATGATCCCCAAAGTAACCTAAGATAATTAAATTAGGTGACCCTTACCGGATCATTTAATCTAAAGGTTGCAAATCATGCAAAAGCACAATACGAAAGATCCATTATGAATTGGTTCAGTAGGAATCTGGTACTGAACTTGGTAGGGCGGACTACGGTTCGATCCCCCGCAATTTGCAATGGACTGAATAATGAAGTTATCCGACTTATGTACCAGAACTTCTAGCTAAAAGCGGATCATAGACACTAACCGGTTACTCCACTATGTGCGCGAAAGGATAAAGGGCTTAATGTGATTTCGCTAGAATGAAAACGGGCAAAATAAGACTAAAGGAACTAGGATAGCTATCATAGGGTACTTGAACTGATTGGCATAAGGTAGGGTTATCTAAGTTGTAACGGTAGTTGTTGATGTCAAGATTTAACTCAAATCCTCCTAAACAAAAACCCATTGGCAACCTAGTACGAATTGATGTGTGCTTTAAAATTTCATCCGGCTAAAACTTTTAACAAGTTCTATACTGAATTTTGCTTGAGGACAAGCAAAGATTTAAGTATGGGGGAGTTTGATAACACGAAATTATATCGCTTTTTAAGACTTAATTCAATTAAATTATTTTATCATTTACACTAATTTATCCCATTTTATCAGATATTATGCAGTATTTCTCTTCTATTTATATCAGGTACCCATTTTGAAGCAAAAGTGAAAAAGGGAAGAAAAGGAGGTGTAAAAAGCAACAAAAAGGAGAGAAAAGGAACCAAAGGCCAAAGCCCAGCCCAAAGCGCACAAGTCACCAATGCTGTGCCTGTGACGGACGTCACAGGACGCGTGACGAGCGTCACGCGAAGGAGCCTTGTGACGGACGTCACACATAGCGTGACGAGCGTCACGCAACCCCACTACCTTTGTGGCGCAAGTATCGCCCTCAGAAGGACTTGAAGAATAACGTTAAGGAATTGGTCTCCTATATGCACGCCGTGGATATAGCCACGCTGAAGAAGGAGAGAAACGGAATGCTGCTACCAAGGCTATTATAAATAGCCGTCTCACAAACCAAAAGTTACACAGTTTTTGCACGCTCAGTTTTGCGGAAGCTCTGCCAAATTTATTTTTTTCACGCCTTTGCTTATTTTTCTTCCTTTCCAGCATCGTCCATTTTATTTATTTTATTTTGCAAGCTTTGTTTTCTTTTTCCCTTGCAATTTATTTTCCCCCGTTCTTAGCTTTTAGATATTTTTCGCGTAGTAGTTTCTACACCGGAAACTACTGTGCAACTTTATACCGGATTTAACCTTACGTTATATTCGAGTTTTTTTATTTCCTTGATTTAATTTACTGTTTAATTGAAGAATCGAAGAACAAATCCTACCGGCTTGTGGTGGAGTGTTCAAGACCATTGTATTACGCATTCAGGTTCTTTAATTGTTATTTAATTTTTATGCTTTATTCTATTGTTTATTTGCATTGCCTGCCTGAAATGAGTCTGTGTATGCATGATATTAATTATTATTTAGTAAGCATGTCTGGCTAATTTGCCTAGGTATCGGTATGTAAAGTAAGCAGAAAGAGGGATCAAAACTAAGTCGGTCTATTCAAACTTAAAATTAGAATCAATCTTTTTACGGTCTTAACTTACAGGTTTAATAACAAGATTTTTTACAAAGGTAAAAGACATAAAGAAGTTGAAACCAACAGAGCGAGAGTTTGAGGTTTTAACTGGACAGTGTAAGTTAGTCATTAAATCTATCTCAGGGCGAGAGCAAGTTTTAGAATTAATTAAATTCTGACCTTTTTCCAAAAAGTATTTTTAAAGGTTGAATGTGAGGACGAGAGTTAAGCATTTAGATTTAATTGTATAACCTAAGTCAACAGAGCGAAAGTTTGAGATAAGGGTGTTTAAAACGGTCAGTATTTTCTTAAAAAGAGTTTCTGCAACTTTATTGTTTTCAAAATATGATTTTTGACTTAATTATAAGTGACAGCAACATTAACATAAGATCATGGTTTCTTCAACAGAGCGAGAGTTTGAGATAAAACCTTTAACCAATAAAGTTAGTCGAAACGATTTATTTTAAAACCGAGAGACCGACAAGGAATTGATTCCCTAGTTTTGACGAACCACATACCGATATCCGTTTTATTAATATTTAATCTAGATATTAGTTTAGCTCTTAGCTCCCTTTTCCCCAAACAATCAAACATTTTCACCTTAGATTTACGTAGTAACCTTAGATAACGGTACATCGATTCATAAGTCCCTGTGGGATCGATATCTTTTAAAACTACGCGATAGAACTGTGCACTTGCAGTTTGTATCCCATTCTCGACTCGCACAGTCGAGCGATCAATTGATTCCTCATGCGGCTGTATAGTCTTTTCTTCTTGCAGTAGTCGGGCAAGTTCTCCAGGGACTTCACAATCTTCCTCGCTTCCATCCTCGGCTTGGTAGATCGGATTTTCAAAGTCATAATGAACAGTAGCAGAGTCATTACCAACAGGATCCAGAGTGGATATGGATCGGCAAATTGTTACGTGAGTGTGTGCAAGAAACATAGCTTGTTTGAAAAATGACAGGAAAGATAAAGAGCGCAATATTTGAATGCAAAAAGTCCATTGATCTATTGAATATGAATATGCTTATGAAAATGACAAACCCCTAACAAATTAGCCATTGTGCCTCGGGCATAGACACAATGCTTTAAGAAGTTTGATTGTAAAAGAAAATTAAAATTTGCAATTCTAGAATAAACAATAACAATTACTCCTGACTAAAGGAAATCGGGATAATGTCTTCAGTCTTCCAATTGTTGAGTCCGTCACCAATTGTTGGGAAAATCCAGCTATCCAAGTCGCAATCACTATCAGCATCTTCCATAGCATTAATCTGATTTTTGACTATCTTTCCAGAGTTAAACCCCAGGCCAGCTTTATCAGACTTGTACGGTACATTGATCAGTTGACCCCAACCAGCACGATCACCATTTTCAATCGCGGCTTGAGCATCTTTCAGAGAGATCATGACAGGGGGAGCACGAACAACCTTGGGCACAAGGGGAGTTGGCTTAAGGACAGGACTGGGTGGAGGAACCACTTCAAATGACTGAGAAGGAGTCTCAAAGAATTCACCATCCATCTCGACGTATTTGAAGGCTTGCACACTACTGACAATATACTCTTCTTCTCCACATACAGTGACAACCATGCCTGCTATTGGATACTTCAGCTTTTGATGAAGCGACGAAGCTACCGCACCTGCCCCATGGATCCAAGGGCGCCCCAACAAGCAGGAGTAGGCGGGACGAATGTCCATCACGTGAAAGGTAGTGTTGAAGACTTGAGGTCCTATCTTGATAGGGAGAACCACTTCACCATAGACAACACTCTTCGCACCATCGTAAGCACGCACCACAACATCACTAGGTTTCAGTTCAATGCCTTTGTAGTCAAATTTATCGAGTACAGCTTTCGGGAGCACATTCAAGGAAGAGCCGTTGTCGATCAACACGTGAGCCAGGGTCATCCCCTCACACTCGATGGAGATATGCAGAGCTTTATTGTGATTCTTTCCTGCGGGCGTCAGGTCAGCATCGGAAAAGCCTAGGCCATTGTCAACAGTCAAATTAGCAACATAATGTTCGAATTGATCGACGGATGTTTCTTGAGGCACATGAGCGGTCTTCAAGAATTTCATCAATGCATTGGCATGGGATTCAGAGGATAATAACAAGGACAACATTGAGATTTTAGACGGAGTATGCCCCAATTGTTCCACTACATCAAAATCGCTCTTACGGATGATTTTCATCATCTCTTCCATTTCCTGTTTGGCAACATCTTCAGAAGTAACTTCGACCGATGTCTCTGACTGAGGAGGATTGACTGGTCTTTTTCCTCGAATTTCGGGAGCGGGAGGTGAGATTTCTGGGGAGTAGATCCTTCCACTTCGAGTAACTTTACTAGTCCCCACAATATCATTAGGATTAGCAGAACTACCAATTTGCTTTATGCCATGGATGTAAACGTCGCCTCCATAGTTCCACGGAATAGCTTTGCTGGAGGAATATGGCACGGGGCCAGGTGCGGTAATAATCAGGGGAGCCACTTTGGGCTCAGCGGTAATCTTCACAGGCACTCTAGTAGCGGTAATCTTCACTGGAGCTTTGGACCTAGCAATCACAGATACCTCTTCAATAGAGTTGTCCACCTTAGGAACCCTTTCAAATAGAATTGTACGATCATCCATCAGCCGTTGAATGCCGTTCTTCAACTTCAAACAATCATTGGGTCGGAGTACACAGAGATCGCAATCTTCAGCACAACCTGGAAATAAACCAGCTTGCAATAAATTCTTCTTAACGATCAGGAGAGGAGATGTTAAATCAGCAACGTCAGTAACGTGAGAATTGTCGTCCACAACATTAACATTCTGGTCATGATTAGGCATAGGTGCTGTGATGACATTGGGGGTCGCCGGAGGATCAAATTCAATTTCTCCAGCGTCGATCATATCCTGAATCTTGTTCTTCAACAACCAGCAATCATTCGTATCATGCCCGGGGCTATCGGAGTGATAGGCACACCTGGCGTTGGGATTAGAACGAGGAGAAGTAGTGTTGGGATTTGCAGGAGGGCCTCTGAGGGTAATCAAATTGGCCTTTAACATACTTTGCAGTGCTTGGGTTAAAGTCATATTGATCTTGGTAAACTGTCTTCTCGACCTGTCTTGTCTGTGTTGGAAGTTCTGAGATGGCGGTGCGGCAATTGTAACTGCCCCAACAGTATGGTCACGATTCTTCTTGTTATGCTTCCTCTCACTGTACACAGCATTTGATTCACTCTTTCCCTGATAGGACTTTTTGGTGCTTGCAGAAGTAGCTGCCTGTATCTTTCCACTTCGAATGCCGCTTTCAACCCGTTCACCTGTCAAGATAAGTTCAGTGAAACCTGACGAGGAACTTCCCAGTAGATGGCTGTAGAATGGGCCAGTCAGTGTACCCATGAACATGTCCACTAACTCTCGATCAGTCATAGGGGGTTTGACTCTGCCAGCCAAATCTCTCCACTTTTGAGCATATTCTTTGAAACTTTCTTTAGAACCCATAGTCATATTTTGTAGCTGTAGCCGAGTAGGCGCTAACTCAAAATTATACTGGTAGTGCTTGTAGAAAGCTGTTGCTAAATCAGTCCATGTGCGGATGTTAGAGCTCTCAAGCTGATAATACCACTCTAACTGTGTGCCAGACAGACTCTCTTGGAAGAAATGGATCCACAGTTTCTTATCAGTAGTGTGCGGCTGAATCTTTCTCACATAAGCCCTTAGATGCATCTGAGGACAAGAGGCACCATCATACTTAGTGAAAATGGGAACCTTGAATTTGCGGGGAATGACCACATCAGAGACCAGACCCAAGTTTTCGAAATCCAGACCGGGCACTTTCTGCCCCTCCATAGCTAGCATACGTTCTTCCAGCAACTTGTACTTATCATCCTTCGGAGAGTACTGTTCATGTTCATAATCTTCATCGTCGTCCTCAGAATTGACGAGATTAGGATTCTCATCTTCCGAATCATTCTCGGTCTCTTCTTCTGAATCCTTCGGAATTCTAATCTTGACTCCTGTAACCTGTCCCTTAAGCCTTCTCCCCGGGTTGATGTAACCCACAGGTTTCTGGTCCTTCTTCTTCTCCATCAAAAGAGCTTTCAGTTCTTCCTGCCCCTTAGATAAGCTCAGCATCATTTCCTGGAATTGAGCATTCTGGGCCTGGAGATCTTTGACAGTTTGTTCGAGAGCCATTGTTCAATCTGTTTGAATCTGCTGGAATCTGTTTGATTGGAAAATCGTGAGAACACTGATCCTTTAGAATACCTGTTATGCGATGCAATGCAATGTATGAAATGTTTTCAAGGACTTTCGGGATTTAACTTTGCATAAACTAACAAAAAGAGCTTTTTTTTTCTTTTCTCTTTTGTTTTTGCTTTTGTTTTTGTTTTTTCTGTTTTTTTTTAGCAGAGTTAAATCCCTAAATCCTTGAAATGGTTAGTACAATGCCATGATGTTATGATGTTATGTTGTTATGATGTCATGTTGTTAGATAAATAACAAGCACAAGCAAGTCACACAACAATCATTCCTAGGTTTTAAGGCTTGCGTGAGTTCCATAGGTAAATACCCCCCCCCACTGAAGTTTGGTTGGTTCAACCTGTCTTAGAATAGTAACCGGGTTCTAGGAGGATCTCAAATCATTGACCTTTCCTTAAGTCCACTTCAGTGCAACACCAAGTGGTTGACCGAAGCTTCCCTAAAGTCCAATCTCAAAGAGTGTAGTATCGAGTCTCAACCAACTCCAGTCGGAACCGAAGCCAGTTATCTCACTACTTTCTAATGGCCAGGATGAGTCAATTAGGGTTCTAAAGGTCTGGTTAATGCTTTTATGACACCACGCGAATGCCAAATATTTCCTCAACTAACATGAGGAACATCAGGACATCCAAAGTTCCACATTAACCGTAGCCATCATTTTGACCATTCCAGTATACGCCGGACAGTCGCGATGATCTCTTGCTACTTACCTAAGGTACACTAGATCCGGGTGTAGGATCTTTCACTCAAGCATAACATACCCAAGCAATCCCTTAAAAATAAATCAGACAAATTGAATAAGTGATCTTGTTTTTAAGGTAACCTCTCTTTTTAAATATTTAGGCTCCCCAGCAGAGTCGCCAGTTCTGTCATACGGTGAACTGGACTTTTTGTGTTTTTTATCGCAATGTCGCGGTTAGCAAGAGTCGCCACCGACTTTTCTTTTATCCAATAAGGAAAGGTGGAAAAGAACAGGAAAGACCTTAATTTAGATTTTGGGTTCGGGAGGTACATTATACAAAGGGAAGGTGTTAGCACCCTTTGTATCCATGGTTATCCATGGGCTCTTAATTGCTCGATCACTTATATTATTTTTGTCTAAAAAAGTGTTTGTGAATTGTTTGGAAAATTGTTTTGAAAAGAGAATTTAACTTTGTAATGATTCTTGTATGAATGTATACAAAGTGGTTATCCCGTTTTAGTTTTGAAAATTGTTTAGAAAAATATAACTCGGTAATGATTCTAGTATGAATGTATACCAAGTGGTGATTTTCTAAAGGCATTTTGAAAGGTGTGAGGTGCAAAAAAAATGTTTTAAGTTGTGAGCCAGCAATTAAGAGTTATACCGACCCAAGGTCTTTACGGGCATTTCCTATCCTTATGAGGGTAAAACTGTCCTTATTATTGAGAAATAAGTAGTTTTATCCTTTGGATGTAAAAGGGTCATCGTAGGGTCATCGATTGGTCATTGAAGGCAACAGTTATGAGGATACCTTAGCATTCGAAGGGACTATCATCATTTAACCGTAGGCAACATCGGAGGGTCATCGAGGGACAAAGTTGTATATTCGAAGGCAACATCCGAGGGACTATAATTTATTTTATGATGATTTAACCGAAGGGTCTTTGCTAAGGGTATCCCCACGTTCGCGGGACATGACCGTAATATCGTAATCGTAAGGCGACAAAGAGAGGTCCAAGATCACTTATTCAAAGGCAAAGTTTTACAATTAATTATATAATTAGGATGAAACTCCACATTAAAATTATTAAAAATAATATATTAAAAAATTAATACATTAGAAATTAATACATTAAAAAATTAATTTAGGGTGAAACTCCACAAGGGTATCCCACAAATAAAGTGGAATACCTAGCCAATAACCTTTTCCTGGGATATGTGAACCTTTACGAAACTCAAAAAAAGAAACATGTCAGAACACCAAATCAGGGTGCAATCGAAGATTACACCGGAGAAATATCACAACAATAAATAGGATAGGATGAATAATGCATGGCTATGATAAAAACATAAAAAAAACAGACTAGAAGAATCAGGTACTGTCTCGTTCGCCTCTGCCTCGCCTAGCGAAGGCCACGGATTTTGAATTTGAAAACAGCCCCATGTTAGGAACTTTGAATTTTATGGCATTTTATCACAGGAATAACATGGTCAAACATTCAGGGTATTCAGGCATATTTAAATTCCCATACGAAAGCAAATTATATATCAACATTTAATCATGATGCATTATATATGTAGATATGGCCAATTGAAAGTATAAACAATAGAGATACGCAAACCTGTTTGCCAATTCAAGGTTGAAGGGATTGACCACTTGTAGTATCGGAATAAGTTAGGCAGCGGGAATTGGACGGCGATGGCTTCGGTGCAGATGGGCTGCCTTCAGGGTTTCTTTACTCTGAATTCTCCGGGTAGGCAGGGTTCCTATGCCAAAGTTTCTATCCGTCCTTCTCTGTTCTCTCTCTTTCTTTTTCCTCAAGGTTTTGTTCCAAGGAAACCTCAGAGTGTTTTGCTTCTCTTCCTTCTTTCTCCAGTGAATCTCCCAGTGTAAACTCCAAGTGTAACTCCCCTACTGAAACTTCAGTATTTATAGACTAATTTCGTGGGTAATGGGCTTGGAATGAGGGAGACCCAAGTCCAAAATAATTTGTTATATTTTATTTATTTATTTATTTTAATTATTTAATTAATTAATTAATTAATTAATTAATTAAAAAAAATTCTCTTTTTTTTTTTTTTTTTTTCTCGTTTTTTTTTTTTTTTTTTTTTTTTTTTTGGGAAAAATGATGGGTAATTTTTGGGGTATGACAGCGTGATGAAGGTTAGAATGTCTCTGACATTGATAATTTTTTTTGACAAAGGCGATGTTATCCTTCATCAGGGTAGGCTAATAATACCCAGATGTTAGCACCTTATGCGCGAGGGATTTCCCACCTATGTGGCTACTGCATGCGCCTTTCTATACCTCCTTAAGAACTAGAGCGGTCTCATGCTCTCCCAGACATTGCAACATGGTAGAAGCTTTCCCAATTTTATATAATTTTCCCGATAGCAGGGTGTACTTAACATCCTATTTTCATATCCTTCTTGCATCTCCCTTGTCTAGTAGTAGTTATCTAGTCTGTAGATAGCACATTATAAGCGACATCCAGCTAGACTCCGAGATTACTTCTAGGGAGTATACCTCGTTGACCTCTATGGTAGGGGGGAGGGTCTCCTGGATGACTATTCTATTGAATCTCATCGTTTTTAATATAGCTAACTTAGACAGAAGGTCCACCCTGAAGTTGTGTTCACGTGGGACATGTTATATCTCAAAGAAGAAGAAGCGATAAGATATATATTTTTTAACTTTTGCAAATACCTTATCATTTAAGGTTCCTTGGATTGGTAATATCCAGAGACTTGGTTTGCGACCATATGGGAGTTAGTTTTGGCCTTCAACCTGAAGGCTCCCATTTCTAGGGCGAGGATCATTCTGGCGATGAGAGACTCATACTTCGCCTGGTTATTGGTGGCAACAAACTCAAATTTTAAAGCTTGCTTGATGAGTATGTCACCAGGTCCTTCTAGGACTATTCTAACACCACTTCCTTTTACGTTGGAGGCGCCATCTACAAACAACGCCCACTTTGTGGGTGTGTCTTCATCTACAGGCAAGCTGAGTTCTGCCACGAAATTTTCTAGAACTTGTGATTTGATGCTTCCCCTTGGGAATTGCATGCCGTACTCTGAAAGTTCCACCGCCTATTTTACCATTTTTCATGTTATATCAGGCTTCTTCAAGACTTGTCGGACAAAATAGTTGGTTTTACCTATTTTTTGTGACCCTGAAACTATGTTCTAAGTTTAGCGCCGCCACGACGACTAGGCTTCTCTGCCATGTCGATTTCTTGGATAAGGATTGAGCTCATCACCTAGTTAGTGACAGAATGATAGAGCAGTAATGGTGACTCCTTTTTTTTGCGAGTCGGGATGGATAGAGATGTGAGTAAGTTCTTGATCTTAGTGAAAGCCTCTTCACACTCGGGTGAAAATTCAAACCTCTCATTCTTTATGGCGGCAAAGAAAAGAAAAACTGTGTCGCCTGCACAAGAAAGGAAGCAAGACAGGGCGGCGAGGTGACCTGTAAGTTTTTGCACTTCCTTTATGTTAATGCGGCTCTGCATCACGATAACAACCTAAAACTTGGTTGGGTTGGCCTTAATACCTTTCCATGTCAGCATGAATCCCAGAAACTTCCCTGCATGGACCCCGAAAGAACACTTGGCGGGGTTTAGACACATGTCGTACTTCCTCATAGACTGCTGGACATCTTCAAAGTATTCTTCGTGTCTGCGTCCCTCGGTAGTTTTAACTATAATATCATTGATATAGACCTTCAGGTTTTTCCCTATCTGGTGGCAAAGATAACATCCATGAGAAATTGGTAGGTGGCACCAACGTTCTTGAGGTCGAATGGCATAACATTGTAATAGTAGTTGCCATGATTTAACATGAATGTTGTCTTACGCACGTCCAGAGGATCCATTTGAATTTGGTTGTACCCTGAATATGCACCTATTAAGATCAATATGTGATAGACAAATGATCCGTCAATGAGGCGATCGATGCCCAACATGTTGGTGTAAGCCCTAGAGGCCAATACTTTTGGTACTTGTATCGAATTATTTAAAGGCATTTTCTTTATTATGGTTGATTAATAAAGTCCCTGGAATAGATAGTCCGTTTAATGTATTAAGTGTGACTTAATCATGAGAACACATTAAACATAAGGACACTATTCTTAAAGTATCCGTAGTCGAGCTTTAGTGTGAAGTGGGATAACATTAAAGCATTAAGACTATTATGTTTGTAGACTGATGATCACATCTCATGGATCATGGATAAAGAGTTATCAAGTCTTAAACATAGGTATGAATATTAGGAGTAATATTTATACCGGATTGACCCGCTATGAGAATACTATATAGAAAGTTATGCAAAGTGTCATAAGTTATTCTCATGGTGATAATAGTGTATACCACTCTTCGACCTGAAACCACTATGGATCCTAGATGTAGAGTCGAGTGCTTTGTTGCTGATCCAACGTTGTCCGTAACTGGATAACCATAAAGACAGTTGATGGGTACTCCACAAAGCATGCTGAGGGACATGAGTGTCCTAGATGGAATTTGCCCATCCTGCGTAACAGGATAAATGTCTATGGGCCCAATATTGAACTGGACAAGGATGACACGGTCTATACCTTGTGTTCAATATAGACATAAGGGCAAAGGGGTAATTATACACATAATTATTATCACAGGAGGTTTTGTCAGATCACATGACATTTTCGTGACTTGGGTAGCAGTGATGTGTTGCTAGATACCGCTCACTGTTTATTATGTTAAATGCGTGATTTAATATAATTGCCAACGCCGCGAAAACCTATAGGGTCACACACAAAGGACGGATTGATGAGAGATAGAATAATTAAGGAACATCGTAAGGTACGGTGTACTTAAGTAGAATACGAAATATGGTAAGGTACCAAATACTTAAGTGATTTTGGCATATTATGAGATATGGGCCAAAATGCACTTAAGTGGGCTTTTTGGCTTGAAGCCCACACAAGTGGTTCTATAAATAGAACCCCTTGGGTAGAAGCATTGTAACTTACTGAGACAGAAAACACAACTAAAGAGTTGGAATTTCGTATCTCTCTCTCACTCAAAGCCTTCATTCATAACAGCTAGCACTGCGATTGAAGGAATAAGTTCGTGTGGACTGAGTAGAGACGTTGTCATCGTTCAACGTTCGTGATCGCCTCGTGGATCTGTATCAAAGGTTTTGATCATTATCAGAGATCTGCACCAAAGGTTTGAATCGCCACAAGAGGTAACGATTCTATCACTGATCATGCCCATTCGTAAGGATCACTAAATGGAGAAATTTTTAAATTCCGCTGCGCCTTGGATGGCAATTCTCCTACACAACAGTGGGTACAAATCTTTAGGGGAAAGTGAAGTTCAAATCGGTGAAATCTACGCACATGTGCCACCTATTGTTATCTTTTCGTACTAGAACCACGTTAGCTAACTAGGTGGGATACTTTATTTATGTGATAAATCTGGCGTCAGATAGTTTTCTGACCTCTTAATCGATGGAGACCCTCTTCCCCTCACCGATTTTATGCTTCCTCTGTGCCACTGGTTTGGCGGAAGGGTATATGGATAGGCGATGGCTCATCACTTTGGTGTACATTCTTGGCATGTTGGAGGGATCCCAGGAAAACAAGTCGACATTCTTAATGAGTTAGTCAACTAGTTCCCTTTCCTTCTCTACAGATGGAAATGTACCTATGTTCACCACCTGATGGACGTAGGGACCTATTTGAACCTTCTTCAAGTCCTCGGTGGGAGTGAGCCTTTCCGCTTTAGTTCCCAATCTAGGATCCCAACACTCGAAGTCAGTATTTGGAAATTCAAAAAGGAGAACATCAACCAATGAAAGCTTTTCTCTAGCTATCTTCGGACTACTCAGGTAGCACTTACGAGCCGCTTGTTGATCCCCTTAGATTGTGCTGATTTTCCCATCATGGAACATATATTTCAAGGTTAGGTACAACGTGGATATGACCGCTATGAGAGCGTTGATAATCGGCCGACGAAGAACGACGTTGTATGGTGATATATCATGCACAATGAGGAAGTTAACTTCAATCACTCGGGCGTCAACTCCCTCAGTACACGTGGTTTCTAGGGCTATGTGGCCCATTATTTGTACTAGTTCACCTGACAACCCTGTCAAAGAACCGCTGAACATTTTTATGTCATTCGGTTGGGTTGTAGTTTCTGGAAGGCGTCTCACAATAGGACGTCGACAAAGCTTCTATGGTTTATCACGACACATTTGATGTCCAAGTTTCTTTACTGCACAGTGATGACCAGAGGATCATCATCGTGAAGGTTGATTCAGAGGGAATCCTCCTTGGAGAAGATGATATTAAGCCCTGTTTTCCTTTGAGGGCCTCTAGAGAATCCATGGGATATTATGTTTGCTGCAAACACCTTCATTGCATACTTCCTCCAAGAAGATCTAGAGTTGTCTCCACCTGCGAAGCCTATGGCGATGGTATTTAAGTTGTAGGTTGTCATATTGTCGGCCATCTTTGGGGAAAGATACAAAAGATTATTGTAGAAGTGCGGCCCATGTTAGTTTTATCGGGGGCCCACGGTGGACGTCTTTGTACTGGTCAAAAAATACAGGCGTGCATTTTTCTCCTGCAAGGGCAGGGAGACTCGGAGGTCTTAGTATATTTATAACACGTTTTAGTGGTGGGGGCTTGCCCATGGCGGCGAGAAGTCTTGTATGGTGGTGAGTTAGGAGGCATGCTCACGTGAGGTGAGAGGCCATGTTGATGATTGATGATGTTTGGTGGCAAGCGTACGCTCACCGGTGGTCGTGTGATAAGACGGTAGTGAACATTATGCTCTTTAGGGTGTTAATAATGTGTATTATTTGAGGTTTATCCTACTCCTATTATGAGAGGAGTATTTATATAGGTACTTAGATCTAGGGTTTCCTCAAAAATGACCTCCGTCCACTTTAGTCAATGGTGATCGATTGAATTCCTATTTTTAAGGGAGTTGTGGGCCATCATCGCTATTAGATTTGCCAAAAGCTTTAGAATCAAACGCATTGAAATTTTTTGTTGCTAAAAACATATAACAAAAAAAAAGTGATAAAACGCATGGTTAGCACGTGCCTTTATGAGAGGCTACGAGTCATGAGAATATAAAGACATAAATGAGTAGGTGACTTCAATTCAATTCTATGAAACGGTGAAAAAGCCAAATGCAAACTCAAGTTTTTTATTTTTTTTATTTTAAAAAGTATATTTTAATTACATCAGATTTTTGTCTTACTTTGTATTATATATATACACACCATTTCCTCTAAAATCCATTTCATATCTTATATTATGTTTTTGAAGTAAATCTTTGTTCTCACAATGAGAGAAGGTTGGAGATTCATAACGTTCTTCTGCATGGTTTTAGTAATTGGGGTGATGGTGTTTATCCCTTTGATTCATAGAGAAAGAATGATCGATACATGCTTTTGGTTTGGAGTTGAATATTGCTCTCATGGAGGAAATGTTGTGGACTTGTAAGTAACAGTAACACCCTCTTCTTCATTTTTCCTTTTTATCTTCTACTTTTGCTTGATTTTCTCTTTCATTCAAGTTTGTTCAAAAGATCCAACATACTAAAATATTCTATCTTAAGTTTATTAAATTCTCAACTGATGATTATGTATTTGGTAGAACGTATTATTAGTTGGTTGCCAGTTTCTAAGTGCGATCCACGATAGAGGTTCGGTTAAAGATTCCTAAAAATAAAGTGGTATCTTTGAGTAAAACATAAATTAATGTAAACAGTTCATTAAGTAGGAAATATGATTTTTTTTAATATTAGATATATAATATAAAGGGAAAACTTAAGGTTATAATTGATCAAATATTAGCTGGCTGATAATATATGTATAATTAGGCATTAATTACTTTTATATATATATATATATATATATATATATATATATATATATATATATATATATATATATATATATATATATATATATATATATATATATATATAATTTTATTTTATATAAGCATTTTAATTTAATTATTTTTAAAAGTTTGACCATTATAGATAATTTTGGTCTAATTATTTTATTGAAAAATTTAATCTTCAACCATTAAATAAAAAGTATAATGTCAGAAGAAAAAGTATACAATAGGGCATGCTTCATCTCTATGACAGCATATATCGTGCCGCATGGTGGAATGCAAACTATACAATTCACAACATAAACATGGCGTTAGTTTTTGTTGATATAAAATGATTAATTAATTTACTTCTGGCGTTGGGTCAACCATTAAAAATTAAATATAACATATTAATATATATAGATTTATTTTGTAGAATTCTATATGAGTTAGACTATTAAAATAAAATGAGGATGAACTAATAATAATGAGATGAGATGAGATGAGATGAGATGAGATGGTAAGAATCCTACCATTAAATTATTAAACAAAAGAAGGAAAAAGTATTTAAGAATGTAGTGTCACTTTAAAAAATAATATCTTAAAATAAATATTGATATACTTTTTAAAATTAATTTTATTTAACTTATATTAAATTTACTTTTAATTATTATTTTCTATACTATTTTTAAGTTATTAAATCTTATTATATATTAATGTCAATTTATAATAATCAATAGTAAATGAGAATAATTTTGTAAAATTGTTATATTTATTTATTCTTTTTTTAATTTAATAAAATAATATATATTGTTTTGTTTGGTTACTTTCTATTATTGTTAATTAAAATTATTATTTAATTTTGCTTTCACAACTTTATCTTTTGCTGGAAATTTAAAATTCCATTTATTCTTATCATCTCATTTGGAAATATTTTTTTTTATTTTACTTATGATTTTATTATTTTAAAACTACTTTTTTTTAATTATTTTAATTTTTTTTTATAATAATTTTTTTTAACTTTTTTTATTCGATAATCTTTTAAATATATATTATTAGTATTCTATTTTTATAAAATAATTTATGATGTTTTCTGGACCAAATCACAAGGATAAAAAAGTAATTAGTTATAAGATACCTCCACTCCCTTTCTTAACTAAACATACTTTCAATTAAAATTTCTCTCCTCTGTCTCCTCTTATTTTGAACTAAACATTTTGTAATGAAAATTCCTCTCCTCCCACCTCCTATACTTATAAAAATTTCTTCTCTCTTGTCCCCTTCATTCAACAAAACGGACACTTAGGTTTGAGTGTTCTTGTTTTTGAGTTTTTCAATTGTTGAGAATAATAAATGTAAATAATGTGGAGAAATTCCACTTTGATTAGAAATGTAAAGACTTGAATATTTATAAGTAGGAGAACCTGCACACCTATTACGTTAAAATTTTGCGTGAATATATGGTTTGTTTCTCACAAATACGTGTTGCTTATAAAAAAGTCTCTAAAATAAAAATGCTCCTTCTTATCGACCCTACAAGTTGTTGGAAATCCACCAAAACGTATGGAGAATTTCAATCAATCTTGATTACCAAGATTGTTATCACCCACACAATAGCAATGAAAAGAAAAGAACAATGGAGAAAGAAAGAAAGTAAAGAACGATGAAGGAGAAGAAAAATTAAAATTCTGCAGAGTTTCTCTCTGCCCACAATCTGTGGAAAACTTCTTATTCACTTTGCAATTGCAAAATACTGTGAATACAATGTTATGAATGCTATATTCACTTCATTACAAAAATAAGGATTACTCCCTCTATTTATATATTTAGGTTAACTTGGACCTCAAGTCAAAACCCAAAACTATAAAAGCCCAAAATAGCTAACACTACTAAAACAACTTTGACAATTCGACACACTAACACAACTTAACACACTAGGTGGTTCAGTACTTCCTTGTTCCTGTCGAGCAACCTGCTTTGACATAAGGAATTACAATTCAACACACCACTTAATTTATTGTGTCTAAGCCATCTATATTCATCATAGCTCTTAGTCTTCTTAACACTTCGACATGCACTCCCTTCGCCATGATGTCTGCAATCTGATTCTCAGTTCTGCAGTGTTCCACATTCATCTTCCCATCTTATACCTGCTCTCGAAGATAATGGAACCTCGTCTTGATGTGCTTGCTTCGACCATGTGCTATCGGATTCTTCGCCATATTGATAGCTGACATGTTGTCGATCTTCATGGTAATTGCTCAATGAATCTTCGTTGTTATCTCTTCAACCAAATTCACCATCCACGTTGCTTGACATGCACAAAGGGAAAAAACTATGTATTCTGCTTCGCACGACGATAATGCCACTACTGGTTCCTTTCTCGAACTCCAGGCAATTGGTGCACCACCTAGCATAAACACATAGCCTACTGTGGATTTTCGATCCTCAGCATCACTACACCAACTTGAGTCAGTGTATCCCACCAATTTGCATTCTTTTCCTTCATCAGCTACAGGAAACAAAATGCTGTAGTCGATAGTTCCTTTCAAATACCTTAGTATCCTCTTCGCCGCTGTTAGATGTGATACATTTGGCTTCTGCATGAATATACTCACCATACCTACATTGTATGCTAAGTCATGCCTTGTATGACAAAGGTATCGAAGTGACCCAATAAGTCTGCTATATTGGGTTAGGTCGACATCATCTTCATATGAATCTTTCGACAGTTGTAATCTGGGCTCAGCTGGAGTCGAAGTTGGGTTGCAATCTTGCATCTCAAATCTCTTGAGTATTTCGCCTGCATACCTTCTTTGGTGCATCATCAAACCTCTACCACTCTTGTAGAATTCGATGCCAAGGAAATATGAAATGTCACCCAGATCTGGAATTCCTTGTTGAGATCACCTTTGAAGTCTTTGATATCCTTCTTGTAGCTACATATTATCAACAAGTCATCGACATAGAGACATAGTATAAGAAATCCACTCTTACTTCTTCTTACATATACTCCATGTTCAGATTTGCACTTCACAAATTCTTTCTCCCTTAGAAATTCATCTTTCTCCATGTTCCAAGCTCTTGGAGCTTGTTTAAGTCCGTACAGGGCTTTATGCAGTATGTACACCTTTCTTTCTTCACCATGTTTCACAAACCCAACTGGTTGTGCAACATAAACTTCTCCTTCTAAGGGGCCATTCAAGAATGCATATTTCACGTCCATCTACCACATCTGCCAGTTGTTCATGTTTGCTAGACCAACAACCAACCTGATTGTTTTGATTCTAGCAACAGGTGCAAAAACTTCATCGAAGTCGATTCCTTCTTTCTAAAGAAATCCTTTCGCCACAAATCTCGCCTTATGTTGAGTCACTTCTCCTTTGGGATTCAACTTCACCTTGTATACCCACTTCACATCGATTAGCTTCTTGTCTTGGGGCAATTCGACAAGTGATCAAGTGTTGTTGGCTTCGATTGACTTCAACTCTTCGTTCATTATTTTCATCCACTTCGAATCTTTCAATGCCTCAGTTGCATTGACTGGTTCGACATCTACGTAGAAAGCATAGTCTACCAGCTCACCTTCTTCATCGACCACATCATCTGATGTAATCACACATTTTTGCAACCTTGCATACATGTGTCTTGTTCTTCGAGGTTTACTTGGGCCTGCTTCGCCTCTGACTTCTTCCTGTCGAACTTATCTTTCGACTTCACTAGCTAGTTCATCACAAAAGATTCTCACTGAATATTTCTTGACATTCTCAATACAATCCCATTCTTCAAGCTCATCTATGATCATATCCCTGTTGATCACCACTTGCTTATTCACTGGGTCGAACAACTTGTGTACTCCAGTCGAATGATATCTTATCAGGATCATCTGACTCGACTTATCATCAAGTTTTCTTCTCAACTGATCTAACACATGTCTATGTGTTATAGATCCAAACACCCTTAGATGATTCAAGATAGGCTTGACACCAAACCAACATTCTTCTGGCGTGATTCCTTCTAGCTTCTTTGTCGGACGTCTGTTCAGGATATATGTTACAGTCGACACGGCTTCTCCTCATAATTCTTTGGGTAGATGTTTGCCTTTTAACATACTTCTAACCATATTCATAATGATTTTATTCTTCCTTTATGTGACTCCATTCTGCTGTGGAGTGTAGGGTGGCACCACCTCATGCATAATCCCTTCTTTCACACACAATGCGTTGAAGTCTTTCGACACATATTCTCCACCACCATCAATTCTCAAAATCTTGATCTTTCGACCGCTCTGTCTTTCGACCATAGATTTAAACTTGGCAAATACCTCAATCACTTCACTTTTCTTCTTGATCAGGTAAGACCACAATTTTCGACTGAAATCATCTATGAATGTAACAAAGTAATTGTTACCTCCAATCGAATCCACCTGGAGAAGACCTCATACATCAGAGTAGATGACTTCAAGAATTGCCTTCTACTTGCTTCCTGCATCCTTACTGAAGTTGTTCTTATGTTGCTTCGCCTGCACACATTCTTCACACACTTCGTTTGGAATGTTGATTTCTGGTAATCCTGAAACCATATTTCTTCTCTTCAAATCTCTGATGTCTTTGAAATTGAGATGGCCAAGTCTATAATGCCATATCCATTCATCTCTGTTGGCTGTTGTTGCAAGGCACTTATGCTCCATCACATTAAGCTCAATCTTGAAGGTTCTATTCTAAGATATTTGAGCCATCACCTTCCACTTGAGTCGAGAACTCTCATCATCTTGTCTTCGATCGACACCTTGTAGTTCTTTTCGATTAACTGCCCTATGCTGAGCAAATTACTCTTCATGCCTGATATGTACAACAAATTTGAAATTACTGACCTCTTGCCATCTTTCCTCATAATCAGAACATCACCAACACCTTCAACTACTAGAGTGTTATCATTTGTAAATTTCACCATGTTCTTCATTGAGGTATTTATGTTGACAAACCAATATTTCTTCCAGACATGTGTGATGAGCATCCTGAGTCCAAGTACCACTGATCCTTGAATCTCTCTTCATCTCTTGTTGTAACCATCAGCAACGTCTCCTTTTCTTCATGTTTCGCCATCTTTGCATAAGTTTCTTGATTCTTCTGCTTTTTTGGACAATCACTAGAATAGTGACCATAACTTTGACAATTGTAACACTGAATGTGACTCTTGTCTGGATTTTGACCACCACCTCTTCCTCTACCTGCAACACCACCTCTTTGGTTGCTTTGATTCCAGGATTTTCTCTTATTCAACTAGTTTCCTTCTTGTTGATTTCGACCAGTCGAATTGTTGTAACCTCCTCTTCATTTGTTGTCATTCCAACTAGCTTTGTCTTTCCTTTCTTTTTCTGATTGGGCCTGCAAAACCATATCACTCTTCGACTTTCCTGCAGCTCTTTCAGCCATTCTTTGTTCATGGGATTCAAGCGTCCCTTGAAGCTCTTCCTTTGTCAGTTTTGACAAATATTTTGATCTTCTATGACTACTACCACGTGGTCGAACTTTGGAGCCAACGACCTCAAGATCTTTCCAACAACAGATTTTGATGTCAACACTTCTCCACGTACCTTGATTTGATTCACCAGCTTCGTAACCTTGGTGAAGAAATCAGTTATGCTTTCATTCTGAAGCAATTCATACGTTCTTTTGTGAGTTTGTAACCTTACTTCTTTCACCTTCTCAGCGCCTCCAAACGATTTATCAAGAATTTCTCATGCTTCTTTCGCTGACTCTGCATCACTAACTTTTTCAAAGTTATCTGAATCAACACATTGATGGATTATAAAGAGAGCTTTATAATCTTTCTTCTTCAATTCTTTATGTGCAGCCTTTTCTTGATCTGTCACGTTTTCTGCAAGCATTGTTACTCCTTCCTTCACAAGATCCCAAAGATCTTGATAACAGAACGCAACCTTTATCTGCTTGCACCAATTCTCATAATTGTTGTTCTTGAGAATCAAAAGATTTGCTGGAAAATGCCCGTTTGGATGATTCGTTGTCATGGCGACGTTCTTTTCACGAATCGATTAAACCGGAGCTCTTGATACCAGATGTTGGAAATCCACCATAATCTATGGAGAATTTCAATCAATCTTGATGAACAAGATTGTAATCACCCACACAATAGCAATGAAAATAAAAGAACAATGGAGAAAGAAAGAAAATAAAGAACGATGAAGGAGGAGAAGAATTAAAATTCTGCAGAGTTTCTCTCTGCCCACAAACTTTGGAAAACTTCTTACTCACTTTGCAATTGCAAAATACTGTGAATACAATGTTATGAATGCTTTATTCACTTCATTACAAAAATAAAGGTTACTCCCTCTATTTATAGATTTAGGTTAACTTGGACCTCAAGTCAAATCCCAAAACTATAAAAGTCCAAAATAACTAACACTACTAAAATAGACCTAAGTCGAAATCCTGTGTGAAACAACATGCTTCGACACTTCGACACACTAACACAACTCAACACACTAGGTGGTTCGACACTTCCTTGTTCCTATCGAACATTCTATTTCTACACAAAGAATTACAATTCAACACAAATTAGCCCACATCATAAGACTTTATTTACACACCATTTTTCTTTTTGTCATTTTTTATGCATAACATGAATCTTGATTATTTTGCGCTTTTTATATGATATAAATATCCCTTTTTCTTTTACTTAAAAATGTAATATTGATTTGAATCACCATGCTTGTGACAGACACATTGGCCAACAAAGGAATATACCATTCAGTAGAAAACTTACACAAACATCAAATTCTGCTAACTCACACAAAACCAACATTGGTGATCATAAAAACACTCCTTCACCATCATCATCACCACTTTCTAGACATATTTCACCATCATCTTCACTACTTTCCATATCAGAAACTCCCTCAATTTCACCATCACCAATAACATCACCAGAACTTTCCCCTTCACCTTCACCATCACCTTCATCTGCGGTAGAACTAACAACTTCACACTTACCACTTACATCAAATCCACCTACACTTATGTCCACACCACAAATTTCTAATTGGATTTCAGCAGCTTCTCCTTCTCCATCTTCAAACCAACGAAATCCAAACAGTTCAAACCGAAAGCAACATTCTGTCATTATATGGTCAACACTTGGAGGATTTTCCTTCCTTGTTTTGGTGTCATGCACTGTTTTCATTTGCTTCAGAAGTAGTAAGGTTGTAACTGTCAAACCTTGGACCACAGGGTTAAGTGGCCAGCTTCGAAAAGCGTTCATAACAGGTAATTTCTTATATCCAAGAAGTTTTAATAGACATATTTGAACTTATCCACCGACATAAACACTCATGATTCAGGTATTCCGAGTCTTAAACGAGCCGAACTCGTTGTAGCTTGTGAAGATTTCAGCAACATTATTGGTTCACTTGAAGACGAGACTATCTATAAGGGAACTCTTTCAAGTGGAGTTGAGATAGCTGTAGTATCTTCTGCAGTGGCTTCTTCCAAAGAATGGTCGAAAAAATTTCAAGCTCAGTTCAGAAAGAAGGTATGCTAATGCATACAACAAATGTAGCAACCGCAACACACATTTTCTGATCTGGTTTTAATTCTTTTGCGTCGGTTTTACTATTTGTCTTCCAGATTGAGACGTTATCGAGAGTGAACCACAAGAATTTCGTGAATCTTATTGGCTATTGCGAAGAGAATATACCATTCACAAGGATGATGGTTTTTGAGTATGCTCCAAATGGAACATTGTTTGAGCATCTACATAGTGAGTCACTTTTCCTTCTAAATTCACTACTCTGACACCGATAATAATTAGAGAAAATAGAACAATTGAATATAACTACATGCGTCAGACACTGAACAAACACGTCTTGAATCTAAATTGTGTTGACGTCGTTATTGTATTTGTTGCAGTTAGAGAAGCAGAACAACTCGACTGGAGAATGAGAACGAGGATAGCTATGGGAATATCTTACTGTCTAGACCATATACATCAACTCACACCACCAATTGCGCACAAAAACTTGTTATCTTCCTCTATATATCTAACAGAAGATTATGCTGCTAAAATATCAGACCTTAGTTTCTGCACCGACGAGGTTGATACAAAGAAGGGTTCTGAGAAAATATCAGCAGAAGAAATAAAGGACAATGTTTATAGTTTTGGCGTAATTTTGTTCGAACTGATAACAGGAAAAATTCCATATGCGGTAGAAAACGGCTTTGCAACAGATTGGGCTGCAGAATATATAAGAGGACAACCTTTGAGAGAGTTGGTGGATACAAACTTGAAATCTTTGAAAGATGATGAAATTGAGAAATGGTCAGAAGTGATTAACAATTGCGTAGATCCTGATCCAGAGAAAAGGCCATCGATGAAAGAGGTTACGACTAAGTTGAAGGAAATCACTTCTATGGAGCCTGATGGAGCGACGCCAAAATCATCCCCTCTTTGGTGGGCCGAAATTGAAATCATGACCTCAGACTTATGTTGAGACATTAATTCATCGGTTTCGTTCATATACATTACTGGTGTAAAAAAATTTCACTGTCAATTAA
Source organism: Lathyrus oleraceus (assembly GCF_024323335.1). Lineage (NCBI taxonomy): Eukaryota > Viridiplantae > Streptophyta > Magnoliopsida > Fabales > Fabaceae > Lathyrus > Lathyrus oleraceus. Next base: position 340,568,097 of record NC_066583.1, read on the forward strand.
TCATAGCAGTTAGATTGTTAAAATTGTTTCACAACTACTTCTAAAGTAAGACTTAATGGTTACGATTTGTTGACAGTCTAAAATCTTTTACGGTGTAACAAAAATACTGAAGTAAGGTGTGTATACAAGAGACAGCTTTTGTCTCGGTAGAATAATTGATTTTTTCGAAATATTTAAGGAATGTAGAGTGTATAACATATATTACTGTCATTTATGATTTTCTGCATGAACTTTGTTTTTCTTTGTTGCCGAAATACCTATGAGCAAGAGAATTTTTTGCTATGTTTGTTGGATATGAGAATGACATCAATGACAGCCGTCTCAAGCTTTCGAGAGACTCTGTGTAAGAAGTTGAAGTTAGTTTCAGTTGAGTCTTGAATTTTTTTTACAGGTCCTATTTAACTATAAAATAACTGTGAAATACGTGTATGATACCCTTTTTGTCATAGCTTAATCATGAAAAAATGTGAGACCCTGTGTTATAGGCTGTCCTGCACACCCTCAAAGACGGCTCTAACGCCCTGCACACCCTCAAGGACGGTCCTGATGACATGCTAATTTAATTCTAAAACAATAACCATGGAAAATAAGATCACGAAACTATGTTAACATAAGATAGAAATTGAAAGATTGAGTAAATGAATAAAAGGAAAAACAAAATGAAGTTTTGTTCTATCTTCTATCTATGGCAAAATAACAAAACATAGGAAAAATAAGTTATGCATTATAGGAAACCAGACGTATGAATCTCTTTATAACCTTGTAATGTAACTGTACAAGAGGGTGTGTAAATAGTGGGAAACAAATTCTGTGAGTATGGTTCACAAGAATCCACATCATATGAATGTACTATTTACTTGCTATTGTGAAAACATTCTCATTTACACATGAATCATACACAAGTAAATATCTATTATCCATCTTTGTCTTGATTCTTGATTCTTGAGTTTTGTTTCCACATTTCATGGACTTCATGCATCCCATTCTAGTTTTGTTCTTAGATAGTAGTTGTGAAATATCTAAGGAAAAACTTAGTCACTTGGGAATAATCAACAATTTTCTAACCAAGTTCTTTAAGATCAAAAGTTAAGCTTTTGTATCCTTTGATATAACTCAATCGTTGCTGCATGGTTTGGATCTAAGCAAAGTGCTGCCTTACAATCTATAAGAGCAGACGATAGATCTCCCATTGACTCGTAAAACGCGGCTCGCAGATGAAGCATTTGAAGGTCAGGCTTGAATTTTATAGCCTTGGTGAGTTCTTCTACGGCTTCTGTTTCTTTCTGCTCATCCATCAGCACTAGATATATAGGTCATAGTTCATGTTAGTATAATAATCGGTTGTGAATTCACAGATAGTGCGCGGCTTGAAGAAATCACATCATTATCTCAGGGACTATTTGGATTGACTTATTTGAACTTATCTACTGACGTAAGAAGTTGTAATGGAAAACAACTTATAGCATGTTCGTAAGATATGAGAATGATCGGTAAATAAAAGTACCTGCTGCCCTGTATCTGTAAGGGTATGTCCTTAAAGGATCAAGGTTTGTTGCAACATCAAGATCAGCCATCGCCATCTCACGGTCACAATATTCCGATCGTTTCTCATACGCCGAGGCAGTGCTCTCCGCCTTCTCGATTAGCATTGTCATCTCATCGTACGCAGCCTTCCGTTGATTTTTCTGTTGATAAACGCGCGCCAGACCTTGATGAGCTCTTGTGTGCCTAATCGCAAGTGCATTGTTGTAGCATTCGTTTGCGAGTTCTATTTTACCACAATCCACATAAATACTCCCCATGTTATTCAACGCCTGCAAAATATTCCACAATACAATAAAAAAAACTGCACGACGAGACTACATTCGCATTATAGTGTTAGTTTGAGATATATTACTAACTTGTCCTTTGCGAAGTCCGTCTGAAGGACATTTAAGTGCTTCTTTCAGAAGCTGAATAACATAAGAAGAAGATTCAGGATCCAGATTTGTATCTGCTAACACATATGCTTTAAGGAAAAAAGCTTCAAATGATTTCTGAATTTCAATGGATCTGTCAGCCTTTTTAACAGCTTCGTCGCGATAGCCAGTATCGTATAGAATCCATCCTTCATAAATTAGTCTTTCCTGAACCGAGCTAGAATGGTTTCTCGCCAGCCGCAAACTGCGCATTGCAGCCTTTTGACAGTTTAACCTGTGCAGCATAAGAGTTTGTTTAGCAAAGAAATAAAATTTTCACTATCATGCGTGTGTTCACATCGAGTCAAAATCTATGATGCACTGAAACAACAAACACCAGACGGGGACACAATAATCACACGTAGACACTTGCAATAATTTACAAGAAAAGAAAGTAATTGAATTAATCACATGTGTCAGTATCGTGTCACTGTCAGACACTAACACGTGTCAGATACCAAACACGTTCTCAATCTGAAGTGTCAGTGTTATGTTTGAGTTAGTTCTAAATATGGTTACCTCAAGAGTAGTAGAGAAAGACGAAACTCGAGCAAACTCTTTCCAGGCTCATTCTCTAGCATCTGATGAATAATAGCCAAAGAACCGACATCATCAACTGAAGACCATTGTTGATACAATTGCATCCAACAATCAGCCTGATTCTTCTTCTGAATTCGACTTTTAAGAATTTGAACCAAGCATTCTCCTCTAATCCTCCCATGTAAAGTTATGTAATTAGCCTCTATGGTTAACAATGCTCTAATATCTCTCATAGCACTATCATAATCCTCTAATGCAATATACAACCAACCCCTCAATTCTAAACAATCAGGTGAAAGCTTAAATCCAAGAAACTTATCAAGTTCCATAATCCCTTCCTTTATTTGCTTCTCTTCAACCTTTTCCAATGCTCTATATTTATAAGGAAATGAAAGTGAAGGATCGAGTTGAGTTGCGAAATCTAAATCAAAACCTTTTTCTCTTCCCATATTGTACAATGCTCTCTCTTGATACATCCATCCAACCGGTTTATACTCAAATATCAAAGAACTGATTAACTTATAAGCCGAATACGGTTGACCTTGTTTATGCTTTGTTCTCGCCACACCGGCTATAGAATAAACATGGCCTAATTCAACTGCTTCATCGAAACAACGTTGAGCTTCTTTATACTCTCTTCTTTCAAGAAACACACACCCTAATTGATGCAATGCAAGACCCTTTTGCCATCTCTCCGTGCCACACTCTTTCATTCTCTCCAGCAACATTGTCGTCGTTCTCGATACCATGTTTTCTTCCATTGCCACATGGCTGAGAAAATAGTACAACAAGAAAGTAGCACACCCTAAATTTTCCAGCTTTTCCTTTGATTCAAAACTACATAGAAAATTTACCACCTTTGAATTACGGAGCGAATTCGGAAGCTCCCTGAGGAAAATTTGTAAGCAAGAAACAACAAGAAGAGTTGCTTTTTCTTCCAAACCATACTCAATGAGTATCAATGCATCTTCAACATTTTCAACAATTGAAGCCAAATGAGAATCGCAAGACGATTTCATTTTGTCACAACAAAACCTATTGGCAAATGATAGAAGCTCTAAAACAGTATTGACACAGAAAAGATCCAATCTTTTTGTTCTGCTGTAAAATTCTAATGCTTTCATACCTTCTGAGCATAACCCATTTCTTGTGAAATCAATCTTCCCCATTCTGGATTCTAAAAATCCACCGCAAAGCATTGCGTTAAGCGGTTCTGAAAGTGAAGCAATTCTCCACCTAACACACTTGATTTCTTCATTCCCAACACAAAACAAAACATCACTTTCCTCATCAGATAAACACAAACACTCATCATTATTCAAAGTTTCATTCTTTCTCTCTTCATTACACTGACAATGACCATTGATTGAAAAAGGACTAAACCCATTTTCCAAATTCTTCTTTGGACATTCAAGAACACTACAACCACCACAATCTATTGAAGAAACACCAACAAGCTCATCATCCCTTCTCTCATACCTTAACCAAGCAGAAAGCACAACCTTTGACATCACATCCTCGGCGTTCTGCCGCGCCGTTCTGAGACATCTTCTGAGTAGCTTCTGGTCTCCAAGACCATACAAAACAGAAAAAAGCTCCACAAAAAGGGAAACTTTCTCAGACTGTGAGGAGCAAAACTCTATACGTTGATAGAGTTCTGCTAAAGTCTCTACAAGGTTTACAGGTTTAAGATAAGGTTCTATGGTTGGTTCAATGGTGTCAGTGGAAGGTAACTGAAGAGAAACAAGATTTGCAAACTCCGAGGTTTTGTTATTGTTGCTGAATTTTGATTTTGACCATGACAATATTGTTTTGTGTCTGCTAAAGTTGTGAGGTTTGGTTTTGCCGCCACCATTGGTTTCAGATGAAGAACTAAGAGCATGAACTTGAATACTCTTGAAACGTTCAGCAATCTTCAAACTACGCATTTTTTTGATTTTTTGATGAATTCAACCACTTTTCTATCAATCCTTTAACCCTTTATGCTAAATTGTTGAACTTTGAATCAACATTAACATGGGTTGTGAAAAGATTGAACCTTTAAGAAAAGGGTTTTCATTTTGTACTAAAGCCTAAACAGTTTCAACATCATAACATAAAGAAAAAAAAACATGTTTTTCTCTCTCTAAGAAGTTCAGTGTTTGAGTTTTGACAGGAAAAATGATGTTTTTTGCTAAAAAAAGAAAAGAAAATTAATGTTTTTAGAAAATGAGATGAAAAAATTGGTATATAAATGAAGAAATTAAGTGATCAGGTGAACCTGCTATGCTCAGAAAGAGAGAGATTCTTCAAAAGAACCACTCCAGTTTGAGACAGCACCATGCTAATTTGGTCAACTAGTTCCAATATGTTTTTTATTTATTTATTTATTAAAAGGTGAGATTAGAGAATAATTAATAGTTATGGCATCAAATCAAGTGAAAGTAAAAGGGACTTTTTTTAAGAATGAATTATTGTTTACTACTAGTATATATTTAGGTTAGGTTAATTAATTAAAAAGATTGAGTTAACTTGCAATGAATTTGAAGTGAGTTGGAATTGTGAAGTAAAGCTGCACTAGGTGGAGTGAGTTGTGTTTTGTGTAACTAATCCAATTATTATTTTTAAGTTAACAAGTCTTATCAACACCAAACATAATATTTTAATTTAACCAATATACTTTTTCTCCTCTCAACTCTCTAAAATAAGTTTTAATTAATCAATAATATTTAGATAAACCAACAAATAAGTTTAAGTAAATATTAATTAGTAACTTATTATGAATATGTCAATATCTTGTTGCAATAATATTTTTTTTGGAATTAATTTTTGAAAAATTCAATCATTTATGTTTACTCTATTTTTGCAACTAAATTTATTAAGAAAGTGTACAATAGCTATATCATCACTTTCACCATAAATTATATGGTCCATTTTGGTTGAATGTCTAAGTCATACGTAGCTCTTTTTTATTTTTGAGGAGGAAAAGTTTTAGTGTATGGTGTATTATGAATGCTTTTCATTCTATAATTTTATTATACTGTACTACATCATATGATCCAACTAGTCATAGATATTTAATAAGTCACGTCCTTTAAAAAATAAATATCCAACTATATATATATATGTATCATAAATTTAATTGACAATCATGGTTGGTATGAAAAACATTATACAAAAATTTGAATAAAATTTTATTAATGGGTCCGTTTTTAAAATTTATTTTTTATAATGTTTTTTTGTTAAGTTTATAATTTTATCATTTGGTTATAATTATTTGAGATATTAAAATGTCAATAAATCGTTTAAATTTGAAACTATTTTGAATAATCTTTTATAAAAAATATTTTTTATTATATATTTTTTAATTATGTGATTTTGTTTAATTTTTAATCTTTCAATATATCTTTATGTTATTAAATGTATGAATTAATCTTTTAATTTATAAAAAATATGTTAAAAATATAAAAAGTTTTTTGAAGTTAACTATAAATATAAATAAATAAATAATATGATTTGATACATATATACAATATTTTAAAAATAATAATTGGATGTCAATTAAATTATAATATTATGTTATTTGAAAAATAATTAAAAACATTTTGCTAATGGTCAAATGCACATGAATTAGAGAGGATGTGCATGAACATGTCTTAATCAAATAGTAAGAAACACAAAATCTGAACAAATAAAGCCAGGTCAGAGACCTAATTATTGATAGGTTAGGAGGGTAGATCTAGCAGCACCTTTGTACAACTTATAAATAAAATATTATAACTCAAAGCATCATGAACCATATTTGGTGGCTCTTTATGCATAGAGATTCTATCAATTATTGGATTGAATGTGTATATGATGCATGTACAAATTAAAGAATAATATGTGTGCGCATCAGCACAAGTTGGAGTTAGTGTTACTTGGAATATATACCTATATATTCTTTTGATTAGCATGTGGCACTAGTGAAGCATGTTCTTCTACAATATTGTACCCACCATGAAAATATTAAAGCAACTTGTGGAAAAAGACTCGACTAGCTTTACCATAACTTATTCTAAAATCTATGCAACTCCTTAAGATTGCTGATGATTCGTTATGGGTTTTGATAAAAGGTAGTACAAAAAATTGTGGTACACAAACCAAGTCTTTTTCTTAGTCTCTCTTAGTCGATTAATTTAGATTCTCCACTTATAAATTAAATGGAAGGAACCTAGCTAGCAATAACAATACCTTGTATTGTATTGGTAGGTATTGACTGAGCCCATAATTCTTTGTGTTTTAGGATTATAATTATATGAATGAGATTTGTGTTAGTTGAAGTTTATGTACTAATTCAAGTGTCGTAATCGGTTATCAGTGTAATCGGTTATAGTTGGAGTTGATATGTATTTTAATAGTAGAGAATTGTACTTTTTGAATGTGTAATCGGTTATCAGAAATGGTGCAATTGGTTATTATTGAAGTTGAATTAATTTGTTTTAATTTTAGTCTCAGATGTAACCGGTTACATGCCCGAATTTTTTTATTTTTTCTGCTATTGTATTTGATCAAATTATATTCCAATCATTGTGTAACTTGTATATAAGTATGTAGGGTGCACTCTCACCCTAGTTAATAAAAGTATTCATTCTCACTCTCAACTCTCTCTCTCTCTCTCTCTCTCTCTCTCTCTCTCTCTCTCTCAATAATCCTCTTTCACTCTCCACACGCCAAAATTAATCCACTATTGTTTTACCAACTTTGTGGTTGATTTTTCTAACATTTGGCATCAAGAGCCTGATTCAGATCCACAAACACCATGTGTGCAACATGAATCCAGTCTCCAATGAAAGAATCCCTGCAAATTTACCCATTCTTGATGCGAAGAACTATGATAAATGGTGCAAGCAAATGAAGGTGTTGTTTGGCTACCAAAATGTTCTTGAGGTGATCAAGAATAATGTTTCTCCTCTTGTTCAGAATGTTAATGAAGCGCAGCAAGCAACGTATAAAGAAGAGAAGAAAAATGATTACAAAGCGTTGTTCTTGATTCATCAATCTGTTGATGACGACGACTTTGAAAAGATTGATGATTGCGATTCGTCGAAGCAAGCTTGAGAGATCTTAGAGAAAGCTTATGCAGAGGCTGACAAGGCAAAGGTGGTGAGGTTACAAACTCATAAACGGCAGCTCGAATTGATCCAAATGGAAGAAAAGGAAACAATCAACAACTTTGCAACGAGAATCACTCAGTTGGTGACCAAGTGAAGGTGTGTGGAGAAACCATTACGGAGCAGTATGTTGTTGTTAAGATCTTGCGTTCATTAACACCAAGATTCGACAACATAGTTGTGGCGATTGAGGAGTCGAATGATCTTGCAACAACGAGAAAAGAGGAGTTGCAAAGTTCTCTTGAGGCTCATGAGAATAGGATGGAGGAGAGGAATAACAATAAGGTAAAGGTAGAGATAGCTTTGTAAGCTTGTTTCAATGAGAAGGACAAGAGATCGAAAGGAAAATGGTCCTTGAAGAATAAAGGGAATTTTCATAATTTTGGTGGAAAAGAGTCCCAAAATTCAAAGAATTTGATGAGTTAAAGAGGTGAAAGCAACTACAACAAACATGGTGGTCATGGCAACTTTAGAGGCGAAAGAAAGAGATTTGACAAGAGCAAGGAGCAATGCTACAAGAGTCAATAGTTCGGTCACTTTGCGAAAGAATGCAATGCGAACAAGAAGGAATCTCAAGGGGATGAAGCCAAGGTTGCAAGGCAAGAGTTTGATGAAGATAATACACTATTGATCATGATTACAGAAGTAAATTATAGCAATATACATCTGCGGGACAGCAGCTGCAGCAACTCAAAGAATGCAGAAAAATTGGGTTGCAACTAGGTTAATGATACGGTTGACCGGTTGTGTGAAGAGGAAGAATCCATGTTGAGTATGAAAGGAGTTCAATGCAGTGAAAAGTCATATTTGGACTCGGGTTTTTCAACTCATATGACGGGAAGAAAGGCTTAGTTTGTCAAAATTAATTGTGCCATGAAAAGCAAAGTAAAGTTTGCGGATGACACCACTCTAATGGGCGATGATGTCGGTGATGTTTTGAACATGAGAAGGGATGATGGATATTCCTTGATCAAAGATGTCTTGTATATTTCGGGAATTAAATGTAACCTTCTAAGCATTTGCCAATTGCTTGAGAAAGAGTACAAGATTCATATGGAAAACAAGGGGTTGCACGTTTTGGATGCAATTCTTAAAGAGCCTATGGATGTCAATAGAACCTTCAAGGTTGAGTTAAAGGTTATGGAGCAAGATGTCTTGCTACTTCAACAAGTAGAGAATAGTGGATGTGGCACTATCGTCTTGGGAATCTCAATTTTAGAGATCTCAATAATTTACAAAAGAACAGTATGGTAACAGAGCTGCCATTTATTAACATATCAGCTAAAATGTGTAAAGAATGTGTGCAATCTAAGCAACATAAGGGAAAATTCAGCAATGATACATACCGGAGAACCAAGAATCACCTTGAGGTGGTGTATTCGGATGTTTGTGGACCAATACAAGTAGATTCCATTGGTGGCAATAAATACTTTTTCACTTTTATAGATGATTATAGTAGGAAGCTATGGACATACCTAATCAAGAGAAAGGATGAGGTATTCGAAGTGTTCAAGAAGTTCAAGTCCACGGTGAAGAGGCAAAATAGTCACAAGCTAAAAGTGCTCAAAATGGATGGTAGAGGAAAATATGTCTCAAATGACTTTGAGAAGTTTTGTGATCAAGAAGGGAGTGTACATGAGGTAGTACCAGCCTATAAACCATAACAAAATGGTGTAGCCAAAAGGAAGAAACAATCGATTATGAACATGGTGAGAAGCATGTTGAAGGGGAAGAATTTTCCGAAGGAGCTATGGGGAGAAGCGGTATCCACAACTGCCTATTTGTTAAATAGGTGCCCTACAGAGAAGCTGGAAAATGTAACGTCGGAGGAAGCATGGTCGGGGTTCAAGCTAAATCTGGATTATTTGAAAGTTTTTGGTTCCATTGCATACCGACATGTTCTGGGTTAACTTAGAAAGAAGTTGCATGATAAGGGGGAGGTGATGATTCTTGTTGGATATCACTCTAGCGGTGGTTACAAACTGTTTGATGTTGTTAACAAGAGGATCATGATCAATCGAGATGTTGTAATCAATGAAATGACGTAGCTGAAATAGGGTGTAACCGATTACCAACAGTCTATAACCGGTTACATGCAGGCTGTAACCGGTTACCAGAATCATGTAACTGGTTACAGGTACGAAATTTTGGATCCTGAGGTAGAAGGAAGTATGAAACAACATGTCGTCGAAGCCTGGAATGAAGGAAATGTCAGGAGGTCAACGAGGCAAAGGGTTTTGCTTCAGAGACTCCAAGATTGTGAGCTATTTAGTGACAATGAGGTCAATGATGATGGTAATTTCGTCCACTTTTCACTTATGGCCGGATCTGAACCCGTTAATGCGGAAGAGGATTTAAGTGATACAAAGTGGATTTGTACTATGAAAGAGGAGATGGAATCCATTGAGAAAAACAATACTTGGGAGTTTGTTGATATACAAAAAGGGAAGAAGCAAATTGGTGTGAAGCGGGTGTTCAAAGTGAAGGCAAACCCCAAGGGTGAGATAATCAAGCATAAAGGTAGATTAGTGGCTAAGGGATTTTTGCAAAGAGAAGATATAGACTTTAAGGAGGTATTTTCACCACTTTCTAGGATTGAAACCATTAATCCACCATTGTTTCACCAACTTTGTGGTTGCTTGTTCTAACAGTGATATGCCTCCTGCGAGAGGATCTGCTCCATTTCGGTTAAGGTTGGTTATATTGATGATGAACACAGATAGCAATTGGTATAACATTCCCCCCTAATGAGTGGGGTATGGAGGCGGAAACCAAGCGCTTATCCTTGTGCTAAGGTGACAATATTATAATTTATAGGTCTATGTGTAATTGGACTCGGGTCACGGACTAAGGAACCTAGGATTAGGCATATCGGTCAATTTGGAGGTGATGACCACTCTCCCCTTCTTATGATAGGGAGAATACTTTTAGGATTAGCCATGTGTTTTTTAGTTGGACTCATGTAGTGCACTTTGGAGTCTAAAATCTGGTCATAGTTCCGTACATGTTTTGAGGTTGAGTTCGTAGTCTTAAATCTTATGTTAGTCCACATCCCCAAACATTACTCATGTAAGGAAAATGTATTTAAGATTGTTATTTCGATCCACCAACCCCTAAGCATGAGGTCCGTAAATCCAAGGTGCTTAAGATTATTATGTCGGATGACCTCCCACCCCTTTCACTCAACATGAGGCATGTAATGGTCAGACGTTTCATTACGAACTCCTTCGTATCAATTTTTCAATTACTCGTTGTCTCGAGACGCGAAGTTTAGGGAGTCGTAAATTTTGTTTTAGCACATAATTTTTTTGTTATTGCGATGAGTTATTTTCAAAACATTCATTTTTAAACAATAATAGAGGCAAACCTACATAATTGAGTGGTAAATGCATTGTTAGTGTTTTGGGTTTCTATGCCTTTACGCGATAGGTGTCGTGTAGGTTATATTACCTCGTTCTTGCCCATCACATTCATATATGGTTATGAATTTATCGTTTTTATATTGTTTCCATTCCACTTATGTATTACCTTCATTTTATCTTCAAGTTTAAATAGTATTTTATTTTCTTATAGTTCAAGTGGTTTTGTGGTGATTTACTCCCTCCTATACTAGTTTTTCCTTATTTAACTAATTTTTGTCTTCAAATGGTGATTATCAAGGAGATATGATCGCATGAGTAGATTATGAAACCTTCTATAACTAATATGGCTTTTGCTGATATGTGTTGCCCCCATTTTAAGAGGGCTAACAAAAGTATGATCTGGAGGGGATACTTTAGAATGGATAACAAAAGTTTGATCTAGAGAGGCTACTTTAGGAAGATTTTAGGTTGGAGCAGTTGTGATTCGAGTAGTTTCAATTATTCGAGTCAAGCGAGTATAAGTATTCATGAGAATAATTATGTTATAACCTCTTCTTCATATTTTTCCAAGTTGGGTCCAGGATCCTTCTTTGGCTATCATGTCTACTAATTTGACTAGTTCATATGGCCTTGAGGTTTTATAGTACATCTCATATTATCTTAGCAAACCAACTATTGGTGCATGCTCATTTTCTACCAGAGTTTTGTCCACAACAACAATAACCACAACTAATTCTTATCCCACTAAGTGGGGTCGGTTACATGAATCAACTTTCACCAATGTTCTATCAAGGACCATGATTTTGTCCAAATTATTAATCTTGAGATATTTCTTAATAACTTCTATGATGATCTTTCTAGGTCTTCCACTTCTTATAATTGTTTGTCATCTCTCCATTTGGTCTAACCTCCTTACCACAAAATCCAACGATCTTCTCTCTACATGCCCAAACCACCTAAGTCTATTTTCCACCATCTTCTCCAGTATAGGCGTTACCCCGACACACACTCTCTCTCTCTCTCTCTAATATTTTCATTTATAATTCTATCATGTCGAGTCTTACCACAAATCCACTTCAACATCCCCATCTCTATTACACTTACTTCATTTTCATGTTGATTTTTAACTGCCTAATATTTTGTCCCGTACAAAGTCACAAGTCTTACCCCAGACCGATAAAACCAATTGTAATTGGGAAATCATCTATATCTCCACCTTGTATTCACACACTAGTTGACACCCCTTCACACATATCTTGCATAACTCGAATATATGCAATCCTAACCCCTTTCTTGTCTAGGGCTTTCCATAAAATATCTCTAGGCATTATATCATATACCTTCTCCAAGTCAATAAAAATTAAGTGTAGGTCTTATTGGTCCATTCGATACTGCTTCATCACACGTCATAAGAGATAAATTGCTTCAATGGTCGACCTTCCAGGCATAAAATCAATTTGATTCTAAGTGAAGTGAGACTCTTTTATTAATCTCACTTCAATAATTATTTTCCATAACTTCATGGTATGACTCATAAGCTTAATCCCCCTATAATTTGCACAATTTTGTATATTTTCTCGTTCTTATAGATTGGAACTAAGGTGCTTCTTCTCCATTCCTTCAGCATGCGCTTGACCTCATAATTTCATTAAGAGTTTGGTGAGCCACTCAATACTTCTATTTCCAAAAAAAAATCCATACTTCAATAGGTATGTTGTCTGGTATAACCATCTTATTGTTACTCATTATTTTCAATGCTTCCTTTACCTCCTATTTTTGGATCTGGAAGTAGTAATTATAGTTCTGATCTGCTTCTCTAATGTCGAGTCTGGCGAAATATCATATCATTCATTAAACAGGTTGTAGAAATATGTCTTTCACCTATCCTTTATATTTTTTTCCTAAACCAAGACTTTGCCTTTTTCACCTTTAACACACTTCATTTTGATCTCCCCTTAATTCTTACATACATAACCAAAACTCTATGTTGGGTAGTCAAGTTATCTCCCAGAATAAATTTACAGTCTAAGAAAGTCTTCCTATCGGACTTTCTAATAAGAAATAAATATATCTGAGAACATGTCCCTCCACTTTTATATGTGATAAGATGTTCACCTTCCCTAGGTCAAACCCCTCATGCACGCTCTCAAAACCTCTTCTTATGCTACCTACGTGTCTATTAAGATCAACTGAAAGGAAAAAATATATTATTGTAGATTTGGTTAAGGATAGGGAGCATGTCATGATGAGACGTCCTTTGAGACCTCCTAGATATGTTTTATATATGTACGAATGCTTTGTTAAGGATATCGGGGGTTATGATTCCTCTCAATGAGTTTTAATGTATGGTTCTCATGGAAGTAATATAGCCCTTTAAATTCCACCCAAATAGTTGGGAAATTATACGAGCCTTTGAATTGTATGCAAAGGCCTTAGGTTAGAGCCATTTATGGGTTAATTTTTCTCTTTTTATTTCTATAAGGGAATGAATAAATCATCTTAGGTGTTTGTTGGTACAAGGTTAGAGTATCGGGGTTTGTTATCGTCTCCACAGGGATTATGTGATATTGTCGCCGTTCGACAGTTGTTAAGTTCTTAACTTATCGTAACAAGGGGGTTTTAGTTTTCGGTCACGGTAGCTTGCATAAAAAGTAAGAAATTGCGGTAAAAGTTTTGGTTTTACGATTTGAGAAAGATTGTCAAAGTTAGGGTTCGACGATCACTTTGCATGCATATGTTCGATCAAACAAAACTCATAAACTCCATTAGATGATAAACACATTCACAAAATCCTCTCAATGTGTTTATCTCTAACACACACTGTGAGTTTTTCCCATTTTGATCCATTGTTGATCTCTCACACAATCTATCAAAATGACAACTTTTAGGTTCAACTTTTTAGTGAACAAACTCATTCAATACTATGTCTAGCTAAAGAACAAGGATGGATGAAAACCTAGGTCAAGAGTTGGAAAACACCTTTCAATAATAAACCAACACAAAGAGTTATCAATAAAACAAGGTTTTCACCATACATTCATCATCCAAGAGTTTACAAATGAAGATCATCCCAAATACATACAAAGCTTATGATCATCTACATCTAACCTTGACAAAATGAAGGACTTAGCTACTCATTTTCATGGTAGCTTGTACAACAAGTTTCGGACGAAGGTTGATCAACATCCGAGTCGAAGAATCGAGATTGGATGGGAATCCACCTTCTTTTTGTGAAATATTGTTAAGAGAAGAAGAGAAATGAGAAAATTGGTTTCTAGGGTACAAAATATGATCCCAAGAAAAAATGAAGATGAAAAGATGCTGAAAAATATCTAAGTGTCCTTTCCAAAAAGTAGCCCATGCTACTTATAGTACTGGTTACTGAGTTGTCATACTCGCTAGGCAAGCAGAATGGTTCGCCTAGCGAGCCCCAAAATAAGCCACCAGAGTAGCCTGCGCCCAGAGGAAACATCCCAGAAAAGTTGCATATGTTCGCTAGGCGAATAAACCTTCGCTAGGCGAAGCCCTCGCTTCTCTCATTCGCTCCAGCGAGCCTTGAGGATTTTGCTACTGGAATTGCTCGCTGGATGCTCGCCTAGCGAGTACTTGGCTACTTCCCTCGCCCAACGAGCTTGCTGATGTTTGCATTCTTTCTTGGTTCCTTTGCCATCTTTCTTGTGCCTTCGTTGTCTACTCTTTCATGCCTAATTCCTGCACAATAACACACAAATTAAAGGTACCAAAATCATTTTACATAGTATTGCAATTCAACAAAAGCAAGGGCGGTTCCGAACACTTTTTCGACAAAAAGGAGTGAAAGATGTCCATATTTGATAGCTCAAATAAGCAAACTTGGGCATCTAACAACTCTCCCCAACTAGATTCTTGCTTGCCCTCAAGCAAAGTATGCCTCTTGAAGGACAAAAGGATTTGCTTAAAGAAAAAGATTTCTCCGAAATCGGATAAAATGGCTCAAACACAAGAGAATCAATCAGACACAAGTTCCCAATGGTTAGAATAACATAATACACAAGAACTAAAGCCTTATTGCAATGCAAAACATGTATCAGTCCACAACAATGTTATCTTGAATGAATCACCCTATCTCTCCTCTTCGAATAAGGATTGAAGAAATTACGCGTTTGCAACCGCGGGGACAATTTCACTCTCCAACAAACAATGCAAAATTCAATTCAATTCATACAATGTCTAACAATTATAAATGAAAATGCGGAAGCACGAAGATCACTAAGGTCTTTTCCGGTTGTAGCTTGGTTAGGTTTACAAACAAGGATCATATCTGAGGCCATTGAAAATGAACTTGCCGACGCAAAAGAGACATTCACTGTACAAGCTATTGACACATCTCAACTTCGTTCCACTTGTTTCTCATTTGAAACCTTCACAACTCTTATTTCACAACTCAATTTTGTTTTACACTATTTTTCTTCCAAGCAAGCATTCATTTTCATTTTCTTTTCTCTTTTTTTTTTCTTTTTCTTTTCACATCGTATTCACAAAACAGATGTTTCTCTTTTCTAATTTTTTTTCAATGCTTGCTCAGTTATTCAAGAGTTGTGGCACCTACCGATTCTCATTTTCGTTCTCCCCAACTTATCTCTTACTCACCCTAAGTGAATGCTCTTGACTTTCTACGGCAAAAGAACAATTATCAAAAATTTTAGGGTTTCAAGAAAAAAGATTTTGACATCTCGCCTTATTTCAAGCTGAGATTCAACTGTTTAAGCTCAAAGGGGTTTACGAATACTCTCTGCTCACGGGTAAGTTGTATTTGGAACTGGTTGTGCTCGAAAGAAAACAAGCGCCTTGATCATTTCTAATTGCTTCCACAAATTTACAATAATAAAAGACAAAGCATGAATCAAATGAATCAACACAGTTTATTAGAATCCAGCATTTTAGTGTATATTGGAGGTTTCCTCACAACTTGTGGTTCTAAGTCCTAGATGAATCATTCATTCAATTATGTTGCAAAAAGAACAATATTCAATTACGAAAAGAGTAAAGTTCTTAATGCACTCTAAAATTTTAATTGGAGGTAACCATGTACCTTAGCATTATTCGCTTGTTTATTTTTATCATCGCCATCCAAGCTCGGATGCACCTTCATTGGATACTTTTTTGAGGAGCAACCAATCTAGAAGGTTTGACCCTCAACAACCAAAAATTTATTAAACAAAGAAATTCAAACCAAACACAATAATTTAAAACATAAGCAATAATCATTACATCAAACTGTTAAAAATGTGCGTGGGGGACAAAACACCCCAAAAGTACATAACCAAAACCAAAATACTACATATCTGAAAATACAATAAAATAAAACATAACATGAAAAATAAAACTTAGTCCTCATAGGACTCAGAACTCTCTTCACTACCGGCCTCAGAACCGGAACCATCCTCATCATCACCATCATCATCATCATCATCATTAGCGCCACCAGAAGTATCAGCACCAGAAGCACCAGCACCCGCACCCTCTCCGAAAACAGGTCTGTCCACAGGCCAGCTAGCATGTTGCAGGAACTGCTCACGCGTCATCATAGGATGCTCTCCAGAAGGGTCACGTACCTGCAACTGTAATAACTGCATAGAGTCATGAATATCAATCATGGCGCGCTGAGTCGCCGCCATCCAATCCCAATTGTAGTTGCAGACAGCTTGCTGGAAAGGATCAAACCCTTGAGCAAAAACACCAGGACCATCAGAAGCCCCGGTATCATCAGCAGCTGTACTACCTCAGAAGTTTTTCGGCTTATAGTACTTGGCCACATATCTATCGTCGATAGCGGACGGAATCCTTACTTGACTGCGGGAGGGTAGCTTCACCCTCGACTGTTGGCACAAAGCCATGATGAGACAAGGAAAAGCAAGGAGGCAGTTAACTCGTGCCCCCGACTTCAGCCCGCTCTCAACCACGGACTTCATCTCAATAGCAATGATTCGAGCCACATCGATCTGTATATTAGTGAGAATACAGTGGACCAAGTGTGCCACTGGGATCGGCACGGTCGACGTGTGCGACTTGGGTTTAATATTGGTCAGAACCAGCATTAAGATCAGCTGAGCCAAGGGAATCATGTTCTCCCTATGGTACCTTATAGGAACCCCAAATGGGTTCACCTCAACTGACTTTCCCTCAAACAACAGGGCCGTAGAAATATCACCAGTGTCCCTGTGGAGCCTTAGATCTTTGTGGTATGCGTCCCTCTCATTAGCTCCCAGATGGAGCGGTTCACCCAACACTCGGTTAATAGCATCCCTATCGAAAGCAACCTGACGTCCTGACACTCTTGTAGTCCAAGTGAAAGGCTCGTCGTCATTCGGCAGCGCGTTCGCATAGAACTCGCGCACTATCTCAATGTCATAGCTTTCGAGTGGAGCGATCAACCTGTCCCATTTCTTGCTATGTATCAACCCAGCAAATGTTCGATAATCGCCTTCGGGGTTGATCATAAACCTCTTCTCTGGAAAGATTTTTCTTTTTTCCAACGCCACATAGCGTGCGGCTTGCTTTGCCCCGATGAATTTGTCGGTGTCAAATTGAATTGGCACAGTACGGGAAGTGCTCCCGACCTTTCTCTTTTTCGAAACACTCGACCTGGATGCCATCTGTAAAATCATAGAAAAGAAACAGCACACAACCACAAAACAGATTAGAGATCAAAACAGAAAAGCCAACTACTGTCATGGTCGCTACTGCTTCGCTTAGCGAGGACCCATCGAAGCTTCGCTACGGGTTCGCTTAGCGAAGTGGTAGCGAATGCTCGCCACAGATTCGCCTAGCGAGATGCTAGCGAATGTTACGGGATTCTGAGTATTCCATTGTTAACAATCCAATTTCAGAAATCCCAAAGTTTAATGATACCCAATCTCCCAAATTTCAGAAACAAAGTAATTTAACATGCTAAGAATCGTTCTAAACATACATGCAAACCTAAAAACCCAATCTCCCATTTTCAACCCTAATGATTCATTCTACAGAATTTACAACATTGAAAGCATAAAAGAATGAAGACAGAACAAACCTGATTGAAGAGGTTGATTGATTTTGAAATGTAACGGTTAGGGTTTGCACAATGATGATTCTCAAAGAGATTGTGTGAGATGGAAGTGATAGAGGTGATTTTTGTGCAAGTGAGAGTGAGTTCGATCCTTATATTCAGACTTAAAACAAAATAAAAAGTTTTGGGCCCAAATGAGTGGCCCTATGAAATAGAATAAAAGTTCTGTCACGCTACGCTCGCTACTGTCTTCGCCTAGCGAGCAGCTAGCGAATCAGCTCGCTACTGCCTTCGCCTAGCAAGCAGCTAGCGAGCATGACAGTATTTTGTTTTTTTCAAAACAGCATGCAAAGCACATTTCAGCAAGGTTCCATCAATTTGAACACCGATACCACACAACAGAAAGTTATAAATACTTACAATGTTGGGGTGCCTCCCAACAAGCGCTTGTTTAACGTCGGATAAGCTCGACGGTTCGAGATGCTCATAGAGGAGCATCCAAGGAGATTGCACAGCTCTCGCGATCCACAAGACCGCCAAGATAAATCTTCAAACGTTGGCCGTTAACCGTCCAACTTTCTTTCCTCTCCAAGTCCTCAATGACAACAGCTCCATATTCTTTTACTTCTTTGACACAAAATGGCCCAGACCATTTAGATTTCAATTTTCCGGGGAATAGCTTCAACCTAGAATTGAACAATAGGACCAACTATCCGGGCACAAATTCCTTCTTCCTAAGCTTTTTGTCATGATACTTTTTCACCTTTTCTTTGTATAACCAACTCGAGTGGTATGCGGCATTGCGCATTTCTTCCAACTCAAGCAATTGCACTTTTCTTTTTTCACCGGCCAAATCCTTATCAAAGTTCAATAATTTCAGAGCCCACAAAGCTTTGTGCTCCAATTCGACCGGAAAATGGCAAGTTTTACCAAACACCAATTGAAAAGGAGTTAGCCCAATTGGAGCTTTAAAAGCGGTACGGTATGCCCATAAAGCTTCATCCAATTTTTGCGACCACTCTTTTTTAGAATTTGACACGGTTTTTTCAAGAATTCTCTTAATCTCACGATTAGAGACTTCGGCTTGACCGTTTGCTTGTGGGTGATACGGAGTCGCTACTCTATGTGATACACCGCAATGTTTCAAAATGCTTTCTAACGGTGCATTACAAAAGTGCGACCCTCCGTCACTAATCAACACACGGGGGGTTCCAAAACGGGAAAAGATGTTTTTCTTCAAAAAATTTATTACCGTTTTAGCATCCGCCCGAGGTGAGGCAATCGTCTCAACCCACTTAGAAACGTAGTCAACCGCCACAAGCATATATTCATTACCATATGAGGGTGGGAATGGTCCAACAAAGTCGATACCCCAACAATCGAATACTTCAACCTCTTGGATGTTTTGGAGAGGCATCTCGTCTCTCTTACCAATCCCACCACTTCTTTGGCAACTATCACAACTTTGCGCATGGGCATTTGCGTCTTTGAAAATAGTAGGTCAACAAAATCCTGACTGAAGGACTTTAGTGGCCGTTCTTACCCCATTGTAGTGTCCGCCGTAAGGCGAGTTGTGACAATGCCAAAGAATGCTTTGCGCTTCATCTCCAGTAACGCACCTCCTCAAAAGGTTATCACCACCCAATTTAAACAAGTATGGGTCATCCCACACGTAGTACTTAGCATCCGAGAGAAATTTCCTTTTTTGGTTTGAAGTTAGGTCGGGAGGCACCAAACCACTAGCCTTATGGTTCGCAAAGTCCGCAAACCACGGCCTAACTTGAACTTTGAAAAGTTTTTCATCAGGAAACTCTTCCCGGATTTCCTTCTCGGAAGTGGTAACCTCCATATTAACTAAGCGAGATAAATGATCTGCCACCAAATTTTCCGATCCTTTCTTGTCTTTGATTTCAACATCAAATTCTTGCAACAAGAGGATCCAACGGATGAGCCTTTGCTTCGAGTCCGGTTTGGTGAGCAAATATTTAATCGCCGAGTGGTCGGTGTACACAATTACCTTTGAACCAATAAGATAGGACCTAAACTTTTCAAGCGCATACACTATCGCAAGTAATTCTTTTTCAGTGGTGGCATAGTTAACTTGAGCCTCATTAAGAACTTTACTTGCGTAGTGTATCGCATGAAATTTTTTCTCTTTTCTTTGGCCTAATACCGCTCTGATTGCATAATCGCTCGCATCACACATGAGCTCAAAATTTAAATTCCAATTTGGAGCGACTATAATTGGAGCGGTAACCAATTTTTCCTTTAAAATTTCAAAAGCTTGTAAACACTCATCAGTTAAAAGAAATACTTGATCCTTAGCTAGCAAGTTACTCAAAGGCTTAGCTACCTTTGAGAAGTCTTTGATAAAGCGCCGATAGAAACCGGCGTGCCCCAGAAAGCTTCGAACTCCCTTCAAATTCGCCGAAGGAGGCAACTTTTCAATCACTTCAACTTTAGCACGATCAACTTCAAGCCCTCTTCAAGAGACTTTATGGCCAAGCACTATCCCCTCGGTCACCATGAAGTGGCACTTCTCCCAATTAAGAACAAGATTTGTCTTCACACATCTTTCAAGAACCGTTTCCAAGTTGTCCAAGCATAGACCAAAGGAACCACCAAATACGGAGAAGTCGTCCATAAAGACTTCCATTGTTTTCTCGATAAGGTCGGCAAAAATAGCTTGCACACATCTTTGGAAAGTCGTTGGTGCATTGCACAACCCAAAGGGCATTTTACGGTATGCGAAAATTCCAAAAGGACATGTGAAAGCCGTCTTTTCATGATCGGCCGGGTCAACCGCAATCTGGTTATACCCGGAATAGCCATCTAAGAAACAATAGTATTGTTGCCCAGAAAGTCTTTCTAGCATTTGATCCATGAATGAGAGTGGAAAATGATCTTTTCGAGTTGCGGTATTCAACCGCCTATAATCAATGCACATACGCCACCCCGTTGCTACTTTTGTCGGGATCAACTCATCCTTTTCATTTCGAATCACGGTAATGCCACCTTTCTTTGGAACCATGTGTACAGGACTAACCCATGGGCTATCCGAAATCGGGTAAATCATTCCCGCATCCAACAACTTAACAACTTCCTTTCTAACAACTTCCTTCATAGTAAGATTTAAGCGGCGTTGCGGTTGAGCTACCGGCTTAAAGTCCTCTTCTATTAAGATCTTGTGCATGCAATAGGAAGGACTAATTCCTTTGAGATCGGAAAGAGTCCAACCCATGGCTTCTTGATTCTTTTTCAAAACATTGATCAAACGAGCTTCTTCATTCTTTGACAAAAGATTGCTTATGATAACCGGCTTTGCTTCGGTCTCGTCGAGGAATGCATACTTCAAAGTAGAAGGTAACATTTTCAATTCAATCGGCGACTTTTCTTCCTTAACCTCCTCCTTCAATACTTCCTCCTCCACTTCCCACATATGTAACTCTTTTAGACTATCAAGTTCCCTTAGGCATTCATCAAGAGCTTGCTCTTCTTCAATTGTGAAAACTTCAAAGGAGTCATCAAGAGCTAACTCCATAGGAGATATCTCATGAATATGTTTAGAAACTTCAAAAGTTGCCTCTTCGATCACATCAATGCGAAAGCTATCACTCCTATCCTTTGAATGCTTCATGGCTTCGAATAGATCAAAAGTAACTTCTTCATTTTGGACCCTTACTTTCATCAAACCGTCGTCAACGTCAATCATCATGCGTGCGGTTTTCATGAACGGTCGGCCAAGAATAAGCGGAGCATCGTCATCCTCTGCCATATCAATCACAATGAAATCAACCGGGAAGAAGAATTTGTCAACTTTGACCAATACATCTTGGGCTAACCCATGAGGATGGGTAGTCGACTTATCGGCCAATTGCAAAGTCATCCGGATGGCCTTCATTTCAATGTTGCCAAGCCTCTTCACAATAGACAATGGTATTAGATTAATGCTTGACCCCAAATCAATTAGCCCTTTTCCGACATAGACATCACCAATTTTAACCGGCAAAGTAACTCTTCCCGGGTCAACCTCTTTTTTCGGAAGCGTCCGTTGAATGATTGCACTACAACTAGCATCTAGGACAATTGTCTCCGGTTCCGTGTACCTCCGCTTTTTAGTAAGTATGTCTTTCATGAATTTCGCATACTTAGGCATTTGCTCCAATGCTTCCGCAAATGGAATGTTCACTTGAAGTTTTTTGAATATATCCATGAACCGGGCGTAATGCCGTTCATTCTCCCTCTTAGATGGAGCATGTGGATACGGAAGGTTTTGGATTGGAGTAACGCCCACTACCTCCTTTCCTTTAGAAACTCTAGAATTCCTCTCTCTTTTCTTTTTTACTCCCTCCACCTTCATTTCATCACTCTTATTTTTTTCAATTTCCACACTTTCTTTATTTTCTACTTCACCATTTTTTTCATTCTTTTCAACTTCTTCCTCACTCCACTCCCCAACTTCACCATCAATGCTATCCTCTATTTTTTTCTCCTCATCTTTTTTCTCATCCTCTCTTTTTTCACTCTCATCTCTTTTTTTACTCTCACTAATCAACTCCCTTCCACTTCTCGTCGTTATCGCTTTACAATGCTCTTTTGGATTCGTTTGCGTGTTCGCCGAAAAAGATGGTCTGGGTTGTTGTTCCGCTAGTTGTTTAGCAAGTTATCCGACTTGATTTTCAAGATTTTTTATTGCCGCATCGTTGCTCTTTTGATTAGCCATTGACAATTGCATAAATTGTGTCAATGTCTCTTCTAACTTTGAAGTCTTGACCGGCGATTGTTGAGGTTGGTAAGGATTTTGACGGCTAGACGTACCACCCCCATAACCTTGGTTATGGTGATAGTTAGCCCTTGGTTGGAACCCTTGATTCCCTTGAAAGTGTTGTTGTTGATTTTGAGGATGTTGTTGATACGGTTGTAGTTGGTGTTGCCTCAGTTGGTAGTCTCTTGGGTTCGCCATGTAATTCACCTTTTCAAACCTGGGAGGTGGACAAAACCCGGTGTCATGATCACCCTTGCAAAGCTCACAACAAGCTATTTGTTTAGCTTTTGAAGGCTCTCTCAACTCTTTTATTTGTTGAGTTAAGAGTTCAACTTGTTGTGAAATGAGTTTATTTTGGGCAAGAATAGCATCGTTTTTCCCAAGTTCAAGCACTCCCGGTTTCTTCAAAGTGTTGCCTCTACTTTGACTTTGGAGGTCATTTAGAGCCATACGGTTAATGATATCAGTAGCTTCGTCGGCGCTTTTAGACAACAAAGAACCACCCGAGGTAGCATCCAACAAAGTCTTGCAATTAGGTTGAAGGCCATTCTTGAAAATGTGGATTTGCGTCAATTCGTCAAAACCATGCCCTTTGCACTTTCGAAGCATGGATTTGAATCTCTCCCATGCCTCATTCAATGATTCGTTGGCTCCTTGAGAAAACACGGAGATAGCCGTTTTGCATTCCATGAACCGGTTGTGGGAGAAAAATCTTTCAATGAACTTCTCTTCCAACACGTTCCAATCCGTCATGACTGCAGGTGTTTGATCCAAGTACCAATCTTTGGCTTTGCTGAGCAAAGCATGAGGAAATAGTCTTTTGAACAACGGTAGCTCTTGAGCTTGATCAACTCCGGCCGCCAATGCTATCTCGTAAAATTTGGTGAGAAAAGCAAAGGGGTCTTCATGGTCCATTCCGGTGAATGGACTTCCATATAGCAAGTTAAGAGTTCCCGTCTTCATCTCGGCTTGCCTTCCCTGGTGGTTGGCAAACTGAGCGGTATTCCTCGGACTGTTGACACATGGTGTGGAAGCGGGCGGTGGTGGTGGTGGATCCATGATAGGTGTGAAAGGTGGTGGGTGTGTTGTAGAAGAACCTTCTCCTTGTTCTTGTCGTTGTCTAGCTTGTTGCCTCCTTCGTCTCGTTCTGCTATTCAGTCTCCTTGCGGTTCTTTCGATCTCAGGATCAAAAAGAAGTTGGTCCTCAGGAACCTGCCCTCGCATAAAACGAAAGATGCACACTAAACCAAACAAATTAACAAGCACAAGTCAAAAATTCGAGAGTTAAAATATTAAGCAACTATTGCGATGCTCGCAATATCAATTCACAATCCCCGACAACGGCGCCATTTTGTTGGTACAAGGTTAGAGTATCGGGGTTTGTTATCGTCTTCACAGGGATTATGTGATATTGCCACCGTTCGACAGTTGTTAAGTTCTTAACTTATCGTAACAAGGGGGTTTTAGTTTTCGGTCACGGTAGCTTGCATAAAAAGTAAGAAATTGCGGTAAAAGTTTTGGTTTTACGATTTGAGAAAGATTGTCAAAGTTAGGGTTCGACGATCACTTTGCATGCATATGTTCGATCAAACAAAACTCATAAACTCCATTAGATGATAAACACATTCACAAAATCCTCTCAATGTGTTTATCTCTAACACACATTGTGAGTTTTTCCCATTTTGATCCATTGTTGATCTCTCACACAATCTATCAAAATGACAACTTTTAGGTTCAACTTTTTAGTGAACAAACTCATTCAATACTATATCTAGCTAAAGAACAAGGATGGATGAAAACCTAGGTCAAGAGTTGGAAAACACCTTTCAATAATAAACCAACACAAAGAGTTATCAATAAAACAAGGTTTTCACCATACATTCATCATCCAAGAGTTTACAAATGAAGATCATCCCAAATACATACAAAGCTTATGATCATCTACATCTAACCTTGACAAAATGAAGGACTTAGCTACTCATTTTCATGGTAGCTTGTACAACAAGTTTCGGACGAAGGTTGATCAACATCTGAGTCGAAGAATCGAGATTGGATGGGAATCCACCTTCTTTTGGTGAAATATTGTTAAGAGAAGAAGAGAAATGAGAAAATTGGTTTCTAGGGTACAAAATATGATCCCAAGAAAAAATGAAGATGAAAAGATGCTGAAAAATATCTAAGTGTCCTTTCCAAAAAGTAGCCCATGCTACTTATAGTACTGGTTACTGAGTTGTCATGCTCGCTAGGCGAGCAGAATGGTTCGCCTAGCGAGCCCCAAAATAAGCCACCAGAGTAGCCTGCGCCCAGAGGAAACATCCCAGAAAAGTTGCATATGTTCGCTAGGCGAACAATCCTTCACTAGGAGAAGCCCTCGCTTCTCTCATTCGCTCCAACGAGCCTTGATGATTTTGCTACTGGAATTGCTCGCTACCTGCTCGCTGGATGCTCGCCTAGCGAGTACTTGGCTACTTCCCTCGCCTAGCGAGCCTGCTGATGTTTGCATTCTTTCTTGGTTCCTTTGCCATCTTTCTTGTGCCTTCATTTTCTACTCTTTCATGCCTAATTCCTGCACAATAACACACAAATTAAAGGTACCAAGATCATTTCACATAGTATTGCAATTCAACAAAAGCAAGGGCGGTTTCGAACACTTTTTCGACAAAAAGGAGTGAAAGATGCCCACATTTGATAGCTCAAATAAGCAAACTTGGGCATCTAACAGTGTTCCTGAGTGGTAAAATCAAAAAAGGTCATGTCATTTCCCTTCAATCCTTTGATAAGGGTTTATAAATCAATTTATTCCTCGTGAGTCATGAGAGGTGTGTCAGGGTGTCTTAAGGCCATTTATGACCACCAAGGCAACCTCGAGTTTTATTTATATTGGGAGAGTTATCCTAACGCCATTAAGGGTTTTGACTTTGATATGCTTATCGAGTTAAACACTACTACGAAAAACACCTACCACAATGGTTGGAAAAGGGATACCACCATGTTGGACCAACCATTATGAGGTAATGTGTGATTGTATGTATAATGCTTTCCACCACGGTTGTGCGACTGTGATTATAAGTCAAGCAGCACGTTATCTACCACAATAATTACTTTAAACAACCGTTGTTGTATGTCTCAACCTATAACAACAGTTGCTTTAAACAACCGTTGTTATATGTATTTTAATAAAATATAAAAAAATGCATCAGTACAACAACAACAACAAGAACAAAAATAAGAACACCAAGAACAATAACATCAACAAAAACAACAAGAAGAAGAAGAACAACAAGAAGAAGAACAACAAGAACAAGAACAACAATAACAACAACAACAACAACAAGAAAAACAATAAGAACAACAACAAGAACAACAAGAATAACAAGAACACCACCAACAACAAAAATAACAACAAAAAGAACAACAAGAACAACAAAAAGAATAACAAGAACAACAACAAGAACAACAATAACTAACATTTCTAACTTGAATCCATGTTTTCCTTGTCTCATTCAAGTTGGAGAAGAGGTGATGGAGTTCTAAAATTTATTGATGAAATAAATGATGTTTTCGAGTTTTATTTATGGAAGAAATGATGTTTTCGAGCTTCTTTTAGTGGGAAATAGAGTGTCGTGAATGGAAGAAGGTGTTCGGAGGTAGAAGATGAAGTTCGTCTAAGTTGGAAGTTCATCTAAGTTTTAGGTTTCACGCGGAACACTAATGATAATGTCTTGAGCGTTGATACTCATAAAATGGACGGTAAAAATTTGTTTAAGAACGGTGAAGAAACTCAATAAACACGCTTATATAAAGTGGCTTAAAAATAAATAAAAACAAAACTGTAAGTTCCAACCTATCACAACGGGTACTTTAAACAACCGTTGTTGTATGTCTAAACTTATCACAACGGTTACTTTAAACAACCGTTGTTGTATATCTTTTAATAAATAAATAAAAATAATTTTGTAGGTGTTAGGATTCAAACTCATGACCAGGCGCCACTTTTCACCATAGTTGGAAGTTCCAAACATGGTGAAAAGTGGCTTAAGAATAAATAAAAACAAAATTGTAGGTGTTAGGATTCGAACGCATGACCAGACGCCACTTTTCACCACGGTTGGTACCTATGACTATTGTGAAATGTCTTTAAGTAAATACCATAAAAAAGCGCTCCAATTGTTTTTATTAACACAGTTAATAAAAAGATCACTGTAAAATGGATGCTACGAAATGTCTATTTTGTAGTAGTGAAAGCAATGCACACTTCACTTTTTAGATAAGTTTAAACTGATGCATCTTAGAGACCTTATTTTATAAGAGTATATTGATGTTTATCTTCTTAGTTTTCTAAGTATTTATTTTTATCCTTTAAGTGTTGCAATAATTGATGTGAAGTGGATGAAAGCAATGGACGGAGAGCTGAAGTCAACAACACTTGGTCACTTGTCGAATTTCCCCAAAACAAGAAGGCAATCGATGTGAAGTGGGTATACGAGGTGAAGTTTAATCTCAAAGGAGAAGTGACTTGACACAAGACGAGACTTGTGGCGAAAGGATTTCTTCAGAAAGAAGGAATCGACTTCGATGAAGTTTTTGCACCTGTTGCTAGGATCGAAACAATCAGGTTGGTTGTTGGTCTAGCAAACATGAACAACTGGCAGATGTGTCAGATGGATGTGAAATGTGCATTCTTGAATGGCCCCTTAGAAGAAGAAGTTTATGTTGCACAACCAGCTTGGTTTGTGAAACAAGGCGAAGAAAGAAAGGTGTATAGGCTGCATAAAGCCTTGTACGGACTTAAACAAGCTCCAAGAGCTTAGAATAAGAAGATAGATGACTTTCTAAGGGAGAATGAATTTGTGATGTGCAAATCTGAACATGGAGTATATGTAAGAAGAAGCAAGAGTGAATTCCTTATACTATGTCTCTATGTCGATGACCTGTTGATAACAGGTAGTTGCAAGAAGGAGATCGACGACCGTTAAGTTATGTCTTATATTATGTTATGATATTTGCTTTTTATGTACTATTACTATATTGTGTGTGCTAGATAACTTCAAGACTTGATTGAAAATCATGGGAAACCTATTTCATAAGCCTTTCAAAGTGTGTTTGGCAAGCAAAAACATGGGAGATTGTGTTGCCACAGAAGAACCACAACACTAACCCTATTGAAAAAAATGAAGAAATTGCAAAACTTAGAAGAGAGCATGTTGTTGAGGTAAAACAATTTAATGATACGATACAAGATATGGAGGAGAAATGTTGTTAGGTTAAGGAAGAAACAGAACGAAAAATTCATATTCTTCTTAAAACCATTTTGAATCAAAACTCTTCAGAGTTGGATATGGTGGCTTTGGCAACATAGGTATCATCTTATGCAATTTATGTTAATAATGTCTTACATTCTTCTACATCAACATGTGCTCCAAATAATAATCAAGTCAGATTGAATTATTTTATACTTTACATCCTTGTTACTTTCGAGTTTTCAAATAAAAATAATTTTAATTATATTATTTTTATTTTGCAAATCATGAATGATAATTTGATGAAGATTTTCAGTCATTCGAAGATGTAGAGAAGTAGAAGTAGATGTTTAAGTTTTTTAATAGATGTTGGTAGTCATTTTAAAGATGTTATTTTTATTATGAATGATTGATATTATCCTAGGCTGGCCAAAAGCCAAAATTGTCAAGGCATAATTCATCTCAATCCACTCCATGTGACTCAAGGTATAAATTCAGTCCATACAGAAAACAAGATACATTCTCTGATCTCCATTTTTCAAGATACTCATCTTGAATCTTGAATTCACTTGGACGTTGGAGTGTAAAAAAGATACATCCAGTTTGTCAACTATATACATTTCTAGTTCCTGAACAGAACACACACGCGCATACACGCACACGCATGTACACAAACGTCAATTTTTTAATGATTGAATGACATCTTAGAAAGGTTTAACCTATTTTTTTAGGTTTTAGGAAGTCAAAGAAATGGACAAAAAAGGAAGGTGGCAAATTTTTAGAAAGATTTACAAATTCTATTTTCAAAGAATTTTATATCGTGACTTCGATTGAGGTGTGACCGAAGACAAATGAGATATAATATCGAGGGTCACAATTTTCATAAAGAAGTTAAAATCTAAATCAGAATATAAAATGGATAAAAATAGCGAGAACAATTCTGACGATGTTACAACGCTGAATTATGGAATTGCATTTTCTCTCAACCTTACTCCTATTTGAAGAGAAGAAAGACAAAAGTTAGAGTGTGTAGGGATTTGATTGCAAAATAGAACTCTTGAGTGCAACAAATACATTAGGAGCGACTGGAAGCATATTTCAACATTTTTCTGGGATGAAGCTTTCTCATAACTGATTTATGGGTAACATTTATGATTCTTTCAATGTACTTTGTTAGGACTATGCATTTTATGACAACTAAAAAAGAAGCATAGAGAGCTTAAGAAAAACAAACACATCCACATTAATCATATACAACATGAGAGTGACATAGAAAAGATCAAAACTATTATTTATCTGCCATTACAATTTCTTCATTTCACATTAAAACTATACAAATTTATACAAGTAATAACCACCAGTTTCTCTCTACTACATTTCTTACACCATTTTCACAACCCAAAGCTTATATTTTCTTGTATACAAATACACAAGACAAGGCCCTATAAGATTTGCTTCAGAAAGTGACTTACAAAGCTTAAAATAAGTATCTAAATTTCCATTTTGATGAACCCTTTTCCTTAAACCTTGAACAACAGCAACTCTATCTAAATACTCGGGATAAATTCCCAATTCAAGCATTTTCATCACTGTCTCTGCTGCTTCATTGAAATGACCACCTTTAATGTATCCTCTTAACAACCATGACAGACTTTTCTTCTTCTGCGCCGAGCTCGCAAATTCCAACTGCGTCATTAGCCTTCCTGTCGCTGCAGTTTCTTTCTGAGAAGCACATATGGCTAGAACAATGTCGTAGAGACCTCTGTCGGCTTCTTTGCCAACAAGTTTCATTTCCCATAATTGTTTCTCGGCTTCGATTCCATGGCCGGCGCAGATGTACATTGCGAGGAGCCTCTCGTGGATAGCTCCGTGAAGTGATGGATGACTGCCGTCTTGAATCACCCAGTTGGATAAGCGAGCTCCGTCGGCTAGAAGTTCTGATTGGTAGTTCTCTGCTAGCTCAACATCTTCTCGGTCGAATTCGGTAACAAGCCCGGCCCTAGCGAAACTTTTCAACTTTCGTAGAGCTTTGGCAAACTCGTTGAGCTCCTTAACTATGGCAGTCATTGCAACAAGGTAACTGTAGATCTCTGGCTTCAAACCAGCTTCTCTAAATCGAATTACCAACCGAACAGCACCTTTGTAATCACCCTCAGCCTGAAAAAAAGAATGATATCCATGAAACTAAATCATTCAACCAATAATAAAAACACTATGAAATTCATTTGGTCACATCTTACCACAATTATGATAAGCTTATCTAGAAGTGCTCATAGGAGAAGATCTTTTCATAGAAGTTCTACTGTAAAAATTTGCTTCTAGTTAAGCTACTTTTGTGTTTGAATGATGCTAAGGCCCTTTTGATAAATAACTTAATTAACAACTTTTAGCATAAGCGCTTAACGTATAAGTACTTTGGCATAAACTATTCTATAACAAAAGTAGCTTAACTAATAATCTCACAATTGCTTATGCCTACAGATAATCTCAAATATGCCCATCCAAACAGCTCATAAGCTCTAATGGGAGAAGAGCTTATTCTTATACAGAAGCTCTTAGAAGCACTTGAGATTTAACATAATTTTAAAATCTAAGTTGAAAGCTTTTTGCATTAGTTGTTTTAACCACCATTATAGATGTTTGGTGACTTTGTGTAGCTAGTTGCCAATACGATAAGTGTATCTAGAAGAGCTTATATGAGAAGTTGCTTCTAGGCATGCTAACTTTTTGTTTGGACTTTGGCTGATACTTGCTCATAAACTCCTCTAAGAGCTTTTACATAAGTTGATAATAGAGATATGGTTGGAATACGCTTTCACATAAATGCACTAGGAGCTTTTCTAAAAATCAAACGCTTAAAAGTGAACCAAATGCAAAACATGCAACAATGTCATCAACTGACTCAAGAAAAAGCAAGAACCAATGCAAAACAACCAATTCAAAAACATCACAATTACACTTGAGAAAACATCAAAATCAAGTGAACCAAATGATCAACATTTAACAGCCAGCACAAGCAAGATGTTCTTCAACAGCATACTCAATCATTCAAATTTTCAAACAATAGCCAATTCTCCAACCAAAGTACTTACAAACTATGAAGTACAGACACAGACACGACACTAGACATGTCGTCGACACCAATAATAACTTGAAAAAAATAATAAAGTGAACGTAAAATCACAAATGTCTGTGTCTGACATGTCATCTTTCAGAGGTGTCGGTGCTACAGAGCTTAAAAATCTAGGTGTGAATTATAAATTTCTTACCATCATCTTCCAAGCAAGATACCCAGTTGGGCCTCCTTTATGCCCTTGAGGATCACCCTCATTCCAAGAAACTCCACGCCTCAAAACCTCTTCCACAAACAAAGCAGCACCTTCTTTCTCCCCCATATCCCAATACAAAGAAATAACCTTCTCAATCATACTAAAACCAGGCCTCAACCCAACACAATCCATATCCACAAGAAGGTCAACGACATCACCAACCCCATGCTGTTCCTGAATCAACTTCTTCACCCAACCACACATGATAGAAACCATTAACTCCATAGTCTCTTTATCAACCCTATTCTCTTTCCTTAACCAATCAAAAACCTCCAAAGCACACCACGAGTCTCTTCCATCTTGAGAGAAATAAACCAACACAAGCTGAAGCTCTCTAGCTGAGAGACGATCGTTCATCTCTTCAAGAACATCAGAAGGCTCCCTTGTCATTCTCTCAAGCTCCTCTATTGCTTCCAAGAACCCATCTCCCATTTCTTCTTCTTCCTCTTCGTCGTCACTGGTAACAAACCGGTCAAGCTCCACCGATTTTGTTCCCTTAATTAAAGGGTTTTGAAATTTGAATGACCCATCATTGAATTTGAGGGAAAATCCACACTTTGATGAAGGGAAAACCAAAGGGTGTCTCTGTTTTGGTGAAACTAGCGATGAAAACACAAAACCCAATTTCAAAGTTGGAGTAAACCCTTGTAGATAAGCCATATTCTTGCACACAGTTTCTCTCTTAGTTGAATTCCATCACCCAATTTCAAGAAAGAGGAGAAAGATTGAATCTTTGTATCTGGGTTGAGTGAACTAAACACTAGAAACTACAAGAATATGAAAAGAGAGAAAGAAAAAAAGAGATTTTTGGAGAATTTTCTCATCATCCAAACGAGATAATGATTGCCATGAAAATTGAAGAAATTTAAAAGGATGGTAATGTGTCTGATTCGCAACTGGATTAAGAAAGACAAAGAGATAGCGAAACTTGCAAATTACAATTTTTTTTTGACAGAGAAATGGGAAGTTTATAAAAAAAAGTATTTAAGGGGAGAATTTGGATACGTGTAACAACCGCCACTACAGAGTTCTTAGCGTAACACCGTTTACTTCAATAAAATAAGCCTTACACACTGGCATTTGACATCTAAAAAACAAGGTGGTTACTTGAAGAAAACTTAAAATGACTTAAAAAAAAAACTTAAAAGAGTTTCTTATGCACATTATTTAAATTTTCATAAATACCTTTTATTATTGGAGATATATCTTCAAAGCATCCAAATATAAGATAATGTTAAAATATTTCAGAGATACATCTCTGAAATATTTTGGAGCATAAGAGTCGCGTCAGATTCTTCTCTTTTCTTATTTCTGAAATTTTCTACAGTATAATTTTTTTCTTCATTTTCTTGCTTGTGTGTGTTGTTTGCATGCACTAATGGTAAGTCTTACTTTAATTTACAGGTATAATGACTGATAGACATGACAAACTGAGGCATGGCAAGGTTGCTTAGCACGCATCTGTTCGGCAGGAACGGAGCCAACAGGTTCCAGATGCTCCAGAGCCGTCTATTTCTGGGGCTCGTGCTTCTCCTCAAGTCATTCCACCTTCTTCTTCTAGTAGGAGACGAGATTCACCATCTGACGCATCACTTCCCCCATCCTCCCACAGGCGTCAGGATTCACCAGTGCCACCTCCCACGGACGATGATGTTGTTCCAGTCCCACCTCCCATTGATGATGATGTTGATCCAGTGCCACCTCCAGAGGGTGAGGCTGATGCAGATGTCGAACCGGAGGCTTTTAGAGGAGGTCCAGTTAATTTGTCCTTACTTCCTCTATATCCATACCATACTTTCAGACATATTTGGGATGAAGAGGTAGCATTAGTTGGATTCTTTATTTCTTTTTACCTAAATTTTAATTGCTGACATTGATAACTTCTGACATTGATTATTTCTGACAAATTTAAGGAGCGTGATCCCCAGAAATTTGTTAACCACGACAGGAAGATTGTTGCATTGCCTCAGCCAAATGAGGATTGATTTCAGTTTGTTTTGTCCTTATCTGGCTTGAAGGACCTATGCATGACCATTTACACTCTGGTCAACCATGGGATGCTTAATGCATTCGTGGAGAGATGACACTCTGAGACCTCGTCGTTTCATCTCCCACATGGTGAGATGTCTATCACACTAGAAGATATCTCATATTTGTTACATCGCCTGATCAGGGGGAGATTCCTCGATCATGGTAGGATTACCAAAGACGAGGCAGTCGAGATGATGGTAGAGTATCTGAGGGCTGATCTAGAGAAGGCGATTGAGGAGGTGGATAGGACCAGGGGTGCTCATGCTAGATTTGAGTTCCTAAGGAACATCTATACGACTGAGATCTATAGAGAAAAGTAGGCTGATGGTGATGCTGAGCAGGTGACGGTCCATAAATCGCATGCATTGAGAGCACATCTGCTATATTTAGTTGGCACTTCGATTTTTATGGACAAGAGTGCCACTTATACTAACGTCGTCTACCTACGGTACGTCATGGATCTCCAGTGGATCCATGAGTACAACTAGGGGGCGACTTGCTTGGTCTACGTGTATTTGAAGTTGAGAGATAGTTGTTTGTGGAAGACGAAGCGGTCGCAGGCAGTGTGACACTACTGGTGCTAATTGTTGGTGTAAGCCCTAGAGGCCAATACTTTTGGTACTTGTATCGAATTATTTATTAATAATAAAAGGCTTTTTCTTTATTATGTTTGTCTAATAAAGTCCCTAGAATAGATAGTCCGTTTAATGTATCAAGTGTGACTTAATCATGAGATCATATTAAATATAAGGACACTATTCTTAAAGTATCCATAGTCGAGCTTTATTGTGAAGTGGGATAACATTAAAGCATTAAGACTATTATGTATATAGACTGATGATTACATCTCATGGATCATGGATAAGGAGTTATCAAGTCTTAAACATAGGTATGAATATTAAGAGTAATATTTATACTGGATTGACCCGCTATGAGAATACTATATAGAATGTTATGCAAAGTGTCATAAGTTATTCTCATGGTGATAATGGTGTATACCACCCTTTGACCTGAAACCACTATGGACCCTAGATGTAGAGTCGAGTGCCTTATTGCTAATCAAACATTGTCCGTAACTGGATGACCATAAAGACAGTTGATGGGTACTCTACGAAGCATGCTAAGGGACATGAGTGACCTAGATGGAATTTGCCCATCCTGCGTAACAGGATACATGTCTATGGGCCTAATATTGAACTAGACAAGGATGACACGGTCTATGCCTTGTGTTCAATATAGACATAAGGGCAAAAGGGTAATTTTACACATAAGTATTATCACAAAAGGGTTTGTCAGATCACATGACATTTTCGTGTCTTGGGTAGCAGTGATGTGTTGCTAGATACCGCTCACTATTTATTATATTAAATACGTGATTTAATATAATTGCCAATGCCGCGAAAACCTACAGGGTCACACACAAAAGGACAGATTGATGAGAGATAGAGTAACTAAGGAATACCGTAATGTAAGGTGCACTTAAGTGAATTGTAGAACATCGTAAGGTACGATGTACTTAAGTAGAATACGAAATATGGTAAGGTACCACGCGCTTAAGTGATTTTGGCATATTATAAGATATGGGCTACATACACTTGAGTGGGCTTTTTAGCTTGCAGCCCACACAAGTGGTTCTATAAATAGAACCCTTGTGTAGAAGCATTTGAGCAGTTACAATTTCGTTTCTCTCTCTCTCTCTCTCTCTCTCTCACTCACTCAAAGCCTTCATTTGTAGCAGCTAGCACCGAGATTGAAGGAATCCGTTCGTGTGGACTGAGTAGAGGCGTTGTCATCGTTCAACGTTCGTGATCTCTCCATAGATCTGCATCAGAGGTTACAATCGCCACAAGAGGTAACGATTCTATCACTGATCATGCCCATTCGTAAGGATCACTAAAGGAGAAATTTTAAATTCCACTGCGTTTTGGATCGCTCTTCTCCTTCAGTAATAATTCTTGATCTTTGAATGTTTTTGTCATTTTCATTTCATATTTGCAAAACCATTACCAATGATTCGTGTGTTCCAAAATTTCTTATTTCAGGCTTGGATCCTCCAACACTTCCCGTGCATCGCTGGCTGGGCGAGTGTGCCTGAGTACACTGAGGTTATGCTCGCGTGCTACTTCTTTTATCTCGCTCAGAGGGAACCAGGAAGTCGAGCCTTTTAGAGTCTATCTTATTCGTTTGGTTGTGGAGGACATGCATTTCAACAACTACGATGATCACCGTCAGACGCGACCATTTGACGAGATAGTTATATACTCTTGATGGTTGGCATACGGATCGCGTCTCACTGCTTCTCATCTTCCCAATCGCGTCATGCAACAATTCAGATAAACTAAGATCATTCTTAAACACTCTGTTGTCTCTGCTCCTCCTGCCTTGATACTTAGACAGATAGAGGAGATGTTTGATGATTATAAGAATCATATGGTACCAGAGAAGGCACATGCTACCATAGATTAGAGAGACTGGAGCTACATTAAAGGGTGCATCAGATGGTTCTTCAGGGTGTCACATATATACATGGTGCATGTTGCTCCATGAGATCCATCTAGACCAACTCATCAGGAGATACTAGAGGAAGAGCAAGCTCAGCTAGATCATATTGATGATGTCTTGTCTAGGTGTCTCCATATAAAGGAGATTGCGTGGGAAAACATTGACAATGGTATCTTCCCTGATGGATTTGGTGTCAGGCGAGTCATAGATTCCATCATGCCAGAGGCACTAGGGGAATAATGTAGGAGAATAGCCATCCAAGGCGCGGCGGAATTTAAAAATTTCTCCATTTAGTGATCCTTACGAATGGGCATGATCAGTGATAGAATCGTTACCTCTTGTGGCGATTCAAACCTTTGGTGCAGATCTCTGATAATGATCAATACCTTTGATACAGATCCACGGGGCGATCACGAAAGTTGAACGATGACAACGTCTCTACTCAGTCCACACGAACGGATTCCTTCAATCGCAGTGCTAGCTGTTATGAATGAAGGCTTTGAGTGAGAGAAAGAGGGAAACAAAATTCCAAGTCTCTACTTGAATTTCTGTCTGAGTGGATTGGAGTGACAATGCTTCTACCCAAGGGGTTCTATTTATAGAACCACTTGTGTGGGCTTCAAGCCAAAAAGCCCACTTAAGTGTATTTTGGCCCATATCTTATAATATGCCCAAAACCACTTAAGTATTTGGTACCTTACCATATTTCGTCTCCCACTTAAGTGCAACGTACCTTACGGTGTTCCTTAGTTACTCTATCTCTCATCAATCCGTCCTTTGTGTGTGACCCTATAGGTTTTCGCGGCGTTGGCAATTATATTAAATCACGCATTTAACATAATAAACAGTGAGCGGTATCTAGCAACACATCACTGCTACCCAAGTCACGAAAATGTCATGTGATCTGACAAAACCTCCTGTGATAATAATTATGTGTATAATTACCCCTTTGCCCTTATGTCTATATTGAACACAAGGTATAGACCGTGTCACCCTTGTCCAGTTCAATATTGGGCCCATAGACATTTATCCTGTTACGCAGGATTGGCAAATTCCATCTAGGACACTCATGTCCCTCAGCATGCTTCGTGGAGTACCCATCAACTGTCTTTATGGTTATCCAGTTACGGACAACGTTAGATCAGCAACAAAGCACTCGACTCTACATCTAGGATCCATAGTGGTTTCAGGTCGAAGAGTGGTATACACTATTATCACCATGAGAATAACTTATGACACTTTGCATAACTTTCTATATAGTATTCTCATAGCGGGTCAATCCGGTATAAATATTACTCCTAATATTCATACCTATGTTTAAGACTTGATAACTCTTTATCCATGATCCATGAGATGTGATCATCAGTCTACAAACATAATAGTCTTAATGCTTTAATGTTATCCCACTTCACATTAAAGCTCGACTACGGATACTTTAAGAATAGTGCCCTTATGTTTAATGTGTTCTCATGATTAAGTCACACTTAATACATTAAATGGACTATCTATTCTAGGGACTTTATTAATCAACCATAATAAAGAAAATGCCTTTTATTATTAAAAAATAATTCGATACAAGTACCAAAAGTATTGGCCTCTAGGGCTTACACCAACAATCTCCCACTAGCACTAGAGCCAATCAGGCATACCCCGTATGCCCATTGATCTAGTATGGCCATCATGCTTCTGCTGCGCAAGAGGCTTTGTCAGTGGGTCAGCTATATTGTCAAGTGTAGGTACTTTACATATTTTCACATCTCCTCTATCTATTATCTCTCGAATGAGATGATAACGCCTAAGTATGTGTTTGGATCGTTGGTGAGATCTAGGCTTCTTAGCTTGTGCGATAGCACCATTGTTATCACAATAGAGACCAATGGGATCCACAACGTTAGGGACTATGCCAAGTTCACTAATGAACTTCCTGATCTAAACAGCTTCCTTTGCTGCACTTGAGGCAGCAATATACTCGGCCTCGGTTGTAGAATCAGCAACTGTATCTTGCTTCGAACTTTTCCAGCTCACAGCGCCACCGTTCAAGCAAAACACATAACCAGATTGCGATCTAAAGTCATCCTTATCTGTCTGGAAGCTAGCATCAGTGTAACCAATTACAGCCAACTCTTCCTGACATCCATATATCAAGAATGATTCCTTAGTCCTTCTCAAGTACTTAAGGATATTCTTAACAGCTACCCAATGGGCATCACCAGGATCAGATTGGTACCTACTTGTTGCACTTAAAGCATACGAGACATCTGGTCGAGTACATAACATGGCATACATGATAGATCATATTGCAGATGCATATGGAATCTTATTCATGCGTTCCCTTTCTTCCTTAGTTGAAGGGGATTGTGTTTTTGATAGACACAGGCCATGTTGCATAGGTATGAATCCTTTCTTGGAATCATGCATATTAAAGCGTCTCAGCACTTTGTCTATGTATGTACTCTGACTTAGGCCAAGCAGTTTTTGTGATCTATCTCTATAGATTCTGATTCCTAATATATAGGCTGCTTCACCTAGGTCCTTCATAGAAAAGCATTTCCCTAACCAAGTCTTTACTTGTTGCAGGGTAGGGACATCGTTTCCAATGAGTAATATGTCATCTACATATAACACCAGGAACAAGATCATGCTCCCACTAACCTTCTTGTAGACACAAGGCTCATCTTCGTTCTTGATGAATCCATATTGTTTTACCGTTTCATCAAAATGAAGATTCCAGCTTCTGGAAGCTTGCTTCAATCCATAGATTGATCTTTGTAGCTTACATATCTTATGGGCTTCTTCTGGTATGTCAAATCCTTCAGGCTGTGTCATGTACACATTCTCAAGAAGATTCCCATTAAGGAAAGCAGTTTTGACATCCATCTGCCATATTTCATAATCATGATATGCAGCGATAGCAAGTAAAATCCGAACAAATTTAAGCATTGCAACTGGTGAAAAGGTTTCATCATAGTCAACACCATGAATTTGTTTATATCCTTTTGTAACCAGTCTTGCCTTATAGGTATGTACCTTACCGTCCATGTCAGTCTTCTTTTTGAAGACCCACTTGCATCCTATAGGATTAACTCCTACAGGAGGCTCTACCAAGTTCCAAACTTGGTTTGTGTACATGGAATCTATTTCGGATTTCATGGCCTCTAGCCACTTCTCAGACTCAGGACCAGTTATGGCCTCTTGGTAGGTCACATGCTCATCTTGATCCATGATTAATACATCACCTTGATCTGTTATGAGATATCCATATCTCTCAGGTAGGTGACGTATCCTGCCTGACCTACGCTGGTCTTGTTCTACTTGAGCAGGTTGCTCTTCCACAACCATTTGTGTTTCCTGCTCTAATTCCTCCATAGGTGTATCGATGCCTTGTGATTCTTGAATTTCTTCAAGCTCTACTTTCCTCCCACTGGTTCCTTTGGAGATAAAATCCTTTTCTAGGAAAACTCCAGTTCGAGCGACAAACACTTTGCCCTCAGAAGGATTGTAGAAGTAATATCCTCTTGTTTCTTTAGGATATCCCACAAATAAGCATTTGTCAGATTTGGGCTCAAGCTTAGTTGAAATTTGTCGTTTCACATAAACTTCACAACCCCAAATCTTCATGTAAGACATATGTGGTTTCTCACCACTCCATATCTCATATGGTGTCTGTCATACCCCAAAATTTGCCCATTAATATTACAAGGCATTTCTTAGGCACTCCAACTTATTTTTCAAGGCATTGATCCCAAAAGAACAAAGGCCAGCTCACAGATGGCCAAATCCAGAAAATGGCCCAAACTGGCATCCTCGCTAGGCGAGCAATTCCTTCGCCTAGCGAACCCTTTGCTATACAGCTCGCCTAGCGAAACCTGTGAATAACAGAAAATTCTGAGCTTCATTTTGAGCCCATTAGGTCACAAAAAGAGTATTATAAATACCCCAACTTCAGTCAGCAGAAGGGGAAAAGAACGAAAACGGAGAAAGGAGAACCCTAGCAAGCAAACCCTAACACTCACGGGAGGCAAACCCTGAAGGAACTCGGCGGCATCAAGGTTTACCTCTGCCCAATTCAATCCGATTTGCCGATTCAAAGTCGCAATTCAATTGCAAACAGGTTTACATTACTATTACTGCCTTATGTTCTTAATTTGCATATGGCATTATGATTAAATTTATGAAAATATCTTAAGTTTGGCATGTGAATTTTAGTATGTACCTGAATACCTTAAATGATTAACCATATAATTGCTGTAATGAAAGCCATAAGGCATAAAATTGGTTGAAATTGTACTGATATCAAAACCAGAATCCGCAGCCGCTCGCTAGCACATCGCTAAGCGAGCATGCAGCGAGTATTCGCTAAGCCTTCGCTAGGCGAGGCAGGAGCGAACGTGACAGTAGCTGACTTTTCTGTTCTGATTTTTCACTCATGTTTTATCATAGCCATGCATCATTTACTCGACCCTATTTACTGTTGTTTTTTTTTTTGGTGTAATCCTCGATTGCACCCTGATTTGGTGTTCTGACATGTTTTGTTGAGTTTTGTAAAGGTTCACATATCCCAGGAAAAGATTGTTTGTTAGGTATTCCACTTTATTTGTGGGATACCCTTGTGGAGGTTCACCCTGAATTACTCAATTGATTTTAATGTATTAATTTTATGGCGAAGATCCACCCTAAATTGCTTAATTGATCTTAATGTATTAATTTTAATGTGGGGATTCCTCCTAATTACCTAATTGATTGTAAAATACGGCCTTTGAATATGTGATCTTGGACCTCTCTTTGTTGCTTTACGGTATTACGGTATTATGGTCATGTCCCGCGAATGTGGGGATACACTTAGCAAAGACCCTTCGATTAAATCATCATGTCCCTATAAAATAAATCATAGTCCCTCGGATGTTGCCTTCGAATATATGATTTTGTCCCTCGATGACCCTTCGGTGTAGCTTACGGTTAAATGATGATCGTCCCTCCGAATGCTAAGGTATCCTTACAAATGTTGCCTTCAATGACCAATCGATGACCCTACGATGACCCTTTTACATCCAAAGGATAAAACTACTTACTTCTCAATAGCAAGGACAGTTTTACCCTCATAAGGATAGGAAATACCCATAAAGACTTTGGGTCGGTATAACTCTTAATTGCTGGCTCACAACCTAAAACATTTTTCATATATCACATTTTGCAAAACATCTTCTAGAAAACCACCACTTGGTATACATTCATACTAGAATCATTGCCAAGTTATATTTTTCTAAACCGCTTTCAAAATTAAACGAGATGAATACTTTGTATACATTCGCACAAGAATCATTACAAAGTTAAACTCTCTTTTCAAAACATTTTTAGGCAATTCACAAACACTTTTTTTCAAACATAAGTGATCAAGCAATTAAGAGCCCATGGATAACCATGGATACAAAGGGTGCTAACACCTTCCCTTTGTATAATGTACCTCCCGAACCCAAAATCTAATTAAGGTCTTTCCTGTTCTTTTCCACCTTTCCTTATTGGATAAAAGAAAAGTCGGTGGCGACTCTTGCTATCCGCGACATTGCGATTAAAAGCAAAACACACCAAAGTCAGTTCACCGTATGACAGAACTGGCGACTCTGCTGGGGATAACTTAAAGAGAGGTTACCTTAAAAGCAAGATCACTTATTCAAATTGTCTGATTTACTTTTAAGGGATTGCTTGGGTATTTTATGCTTGAGTGAAAGATCCTACACCCGGATCTAGTGTACCTTAGGTAAGTAGCAAAAGATCATCGCGACTACCCGGCGTATACTGGAATGGTTAAAATGATGGCTACGGTTAATGTGACACTTTGGATGTCCTGATGTTCCTCATGTTTACTTGAGGAAAAATTTGGCTTCTGCGTGGTGTCATCAAAGCATTAACCAGACATTTAGAACCCTAATTGACTCATCCTAGCCATTAGAAAGTAGTGAGATAACTGACTTCGGTTCCGACTGGGGTTGGTTGAGACTCGATACTACACTCTTTGAGATTGGACTTTAGGGAAGCTTCGGTCAACCACTTGGTGTTGCACTGAGGTGGACTTAAAGGAAGGTCAATGATTGGAGATCCTTCTAGAACCCGGTTACTATTCTAGGACAGGTTGAACCAACCAAACTTCAGTGGGGAGGGTACTTACCTATGGAACTCATGCAAGCCTTAAAACCTAAGGATGATTGTTGTGTGACTTGTTTGTGCTTGTTATTTACTTAACATCATAACATCATAACATCATAACATCATAACATCATAACATATGGCATTGTACTAACCATTTCAAGGACTTAGGGATTTAACTTTGCTCTGTTTTGTAAGGCTATGGCTCCCAGGAAGACTATCCGGATTAATCTTGTAGCAATCTCCCCTCAACTCAAGAATTTAGTGTCAGAACTTCCCGATCATGCTTAGTTCATCCAGAAACATGGTTCTCTTCTCAATTTGGTTACCACTGATTTCAAAGAAGATATGATGAGAGTTCTATTCCAGTTCTTCGACCCTAAACATCATTGCTTCACATTCCCAGATTATCAGTTGGTACCCACATTGGAAGAATTCTCCAGACTGCTGGGGATACCTATCCTTGATCAAATACCTTTCAGTGGTTTAGAAAAGATTCCGAAGCCCGAAGAAGTTGCCGCAACTTTGCACATGACGAGGTCCGACATTGAAGCTAATTGGGTAACAAGGAGTGGAGTTAAGGGTTTGCTTGCCAAGTTTCTGATAAATAAGGCCCGAGAATTCTTAAACGTTATGGATGTCCATGCTTTCGAAGATGTCCTAGAATTGCTTATCTATGGTTTGGTGTTATTTCCTAATCCAGACCAATTCATAGACATGAATGCTATTAAGATATTTCTCACTCATAACCCTGTGCCTACCGTGCTTGGAGACATTTTGCATTCCCTCCACACTCGTACTATGAAAAGGCAAGGGACTCTCATGTGCTGCACACCGTTGTTGTCTGGGTGGTTTATTTCGCACCTTCCTCAATCAGTCTTGAAGAACGAGCAGAATTTGAAATGGTCTCAAAGGATAATGTCGCTCTCCCATTCAGACATCTGTTGGTGTCCTCAGTTCAAGGAAAATGTTACCATCATTGACCGTTGTGGCGAGTTCCCCAATGTGCCACTCCTAGGAATAAGAGGAGGTATCACTTGTAACCCGGCCTTAGCCCTACGTCAGTTTGGTTGTGCTCGAAGAGATGGTCTACATGAAATGATTATCCAAGGCACGATGTTTGACTATGACAACGATTCTCAAGGCCTCCGTCAAAGATTTGTACGAGCTTGGGGCATGGTGAAAAGAAGTACTTTAGGACCGAAAAACTATATTCCTATGGAACCTTATCTCAGATGGGTACACGCAAGAGCTCGTGAACTTGTCATGCCATATCTTGCAGTCAGACCGCTGATTGTTGAACCAGAAGTTGAGGGAGGTACTCCTCAGATCATTCCTTATCCAGATATGCCTACCAATGTGGAAGAATTAAAGAGATCCTGGATCCAGTTGAGGGAGGAAAGGGACACTTTTGAATCCCAGTTCTGTGCTGAAAGGAAGAAGGTGTTAGAACTCACCAGCCAGCTTAATGAGGAACGAAGACTCAATACATATCTTCGTCCGAAAAGAAGTCGTCCCTGGGAGACTTGAGCTTTTATTGTATTTTATTATCTATTGTAATGAACATTGATTAAAGAAATTATTAATAAAAGTTCCCCTCTTTTGGTGGTTTACGCAAAGTTAAATTCCAAAAGTCCTTGAAAACATCTCATACATTGCATAGCATGACATAACATTGCATAACAAGTATTCTAAAGGATCTATGTTCTCACGGTCTTCCTATTGCAAACAGAAAAATGGACCTCGAACAAACTGTCAAAGATCTCCAGACTCAGAATGCTCAATTCCAGGAGTTGATCTTGAGCTTATCCAAAGGGCAGGAGGAACTAAAGGCTCTTTTGCTCGAAAAGAAGAAAGACAAGAAAGCTGTGAGTTAC
This sequence comes from Lathyrus oleraceus, assembly GCF_024323335.1. NCBI lineage: Eukaryota > Viridiplantae > Streptophyta > Magnoliopsida > Fabales > Fabaceae > Lathyrus > Lathyrus oleraceus. Next base: position 340,612,001 of record NC_066583.1, read on the forward strand.
ATTAACACGGGAAGAAGGCTTAAAAGACAGGCCGCGGGAGTCAAGTTTGGAATTCCGAATGGTCCAGAAGAGGAGACGGAGAATGATTCAGAGGAGGAGAATGTTGATTTCTCCAACCCTGAGGATGACGATGAAGACTATGAAAGTGAACAGTACTCTCCAAGAGATGATAAGTACAACTTGCTGGAAGAACGTATGCTAGCCATGGAGGGTCAGAAGGTGCCCGGTCTGGATTTTGAAAGTTTGGGTCTGGTCTCCGATGTGACCATTCCTCGCAAATTCAAGATCCCCACTTTCACTAAGTACGATGGTGCGTCTTGTCCTCAGATGCATCTGAGAGCTTATGTGAGAAAGATTCAGCCGCATACCACTGATAGGAAGCTATGGATCCATTTCTTCCAAGAGATTCTGTCTGGCACACAGTTGGAATGGTATTATCAGCTCGAGAGCTCTGACATCTGCACCTGGACTGATTTAGCAACAGCTTTCTATAAACAGTACCAGTATAACTCTGAACTAGAGCCTACTCGGCTACAGTTGCAGAATATGACTATGGGATCCAAAGAAAGCTTCAAGGAATATGCTCAGAAATGGAGAGATTTGGCTGGCAGAGTCAAACCCCCTATGACTGATCGAGAATTAGTGGACATGTTCATGGGCACACTGACTGGCCCATTCTACAACCATCTACTGGGAAGTTCTTCATCAGGTTTCACTGAACTTATATTGATAGGTGAGCGTGTTGAAAGCGGCATCCGAAGTGGAAAGATACAGGCGACTACCTCTGCAAGCACCAAAAGGTCCTACCAGGGGAGGAACGAATCAAATGCTGTGTAAGGTCAAAAGGGTCGTAACAAGAAAAATCGTGACCATACCATTGGAGCAGTTACGATTGCAGCACCGCCATCTCAAAACTTCCAGCACAAACAAGACAAGCCAAGAAGGCAGTTTACCAGGATCAATATGACCTTGGCACAGGCACTGCAGGGAATGCTAAAGGCAAATCTGATCACCCTCAGAGATCCTCCTACGAAACCCAACACTACTTCTTCTCGTTATAATCCCAATGCCAGGTGTGCATATCACTCTGATAGCCCCGGGCATGATACAAACGATTGCTGGTCATTGAAGAATAAGGTTCAGGATATGATCGAAGCTGGAGAAATTGAATTTGAGCCTCCGGAGACTCCTAACGTCATCACTACACCTATGCCTAATCATGACAAAACTGTTAATGTTGTGGATGACTATTCTCACATTTCTAATGTAGCTGACTTAGCATCTCCTCTCCTGATCATCAAGAAGAATTTAGTACAAGCTGGTTTATTTCCAGGTTGTGCTGAAAATTGCGATCTCTGCATACTCCGACCCAATGAGTGCTTGAAGTTGAGGAAGGGTATTCAACGGCTGATGGATGATCGTACAATTCTCTTCGAAAAGATTCCCAAGGCGGAGAACCCTATTGAAGAAGTATCTGTGATTGCTAGGTCCAAAGTTCCAGTGAAGATTACCGCTACCAGAGCACCTGTGAAGATTACTGCTGAGCCCAAGGTAGCTCCCCTAATCATTACTGCGCCTGGCCCAGTACCGTATTCCTCAAACAAAGCCATTCCGTGGAATTATGGAGGTGATGTTTACATCCATGGCGTAAAGCAAGTTGGTAATTCTGCTAATCCTAATAACATTGCCGGGACTAGTAAAGTTACTCGAAGTGGAAGGATCTTCTCTCCAGAAATCTCACCTCCCGCCCCTGAAACCCGAGGAAAGGAACCAGTTAACTCTTCTCAATCAGGGACACCCGTCGAAGTTACTACCGAAGAGGTTGCCAAACAAGAAATGGAAGAAATGCTGAAAATCATCCGCAAGAGTGATTTTGATGTGGTAGAACAGCTGGGGCATACCCCGTCTAAGATCTCGATGTTATCCTTGTTATTATCTTCTGAATCTCATGCCAATGCATTGATAAAATTCCTGAAGACTGCTCATGTACCTCAGGAGACATCCGTCGATCAGTTCGAAAACTATGTTGCTCACCTGGCTGTTGACAATGGCCTAAGCTTTTCTGATGCTGACCTGACATCAGCAGGAAAGAATCACAATAAGGCTCTGCATATCTCCATTGAGTGTAAGGGGATCACTTTGTCTCATGTGTTGATCGATAATGGCTCTTCTTTGAATGTGCTACCGAAAGCCGTGCTCGATAAACTTGATTGTAAAAGCATTGAACTGAAGCCTAGTGACATTGTGGTGCGTGCTTACGATGGTGCGAAGAGTGTTGTTTGTGGCGAAGTAGTGCTCCCTATCAAGATAGGACTTCAAGTCTTCAACACTATCTTTCACGTAATGAACATTCGTCCTGCCTATTCCTGCTTGCTGGGACGCCCTTGGATTCATGGGGCAAGTGCTGTAGCCTCGTCTCTCCATCAAAAGCTGAGGTATCCAATAGAGGGCAAGATTGTCACTGTGTGTGGAGAAGAAGAATATATTGTCAGTAGTGTGCAGGCCTTCAGATACGTCGAGATGGATGGTGAATTCTTTGAGACTCCTTCTCAGTCATTCGAAGTAGTTCCTCCGACCAGCCCTGTCCTTAAGCCAACTCCCCTTGTGCCCAAGGTTATCCGTGCTCCTCCTGCTATGATTTCTCTGAAGGACGCTCAAGCCGTGGTTGAAGATGGTAGTCGTACTGGCTGGGGTCAACTGATCAACGTGCCATACAAGTCTGATAAATTTGGCCTGGGGTTTAGCTCTGAGAAGGTAGTCAAGAGTCAGATTAATGCTGTAGAAGAGGCTGACAGCGATTGCGACCTGGATAGCTGGATTTTCCCAACAATTGGTGACGGACTCAATAACTGGAAGGCTGAAGACACTATCCCGATTTCCTTTAGTCAGGAGTAATTGTTATTGTCTATTTTAGTGTTGCAAATTTTTTTTAGTTTTTACAATTGAACTTCTTAAAGCATTGTGTCTATGCCCGGGGCACAATAGCTAATTTGTTAAGGGTTTTGTCATTTTCATAAGCATATTCATATTCAATAAATCAATGGACTTTTTGCATTCAAATATTGCGCTCTTTATCTTTCCTGTCATCTTCCAAAAAAGCTATGTTTTCTTACACACACTCACGTAACGAATTGCAGATCCATACCCACTCTGGATCCTGTCGATAATAGTTCTGCTACTGTTAATTATGACTTTGAAAATCCGATCTACCAAGCCGAGGATGGAAGTGAAGAAGATTGTGAAGTACCTGGAGAACTTGCCAGACTGGTATTGCAAGAAGAAAAGACTATACGGCCGCATGAAGAGTCAATCGAAATTGTAAATCTGGGTACTGAAGTGGACAAGAAAGAAGTCAAAATAGGAGCAGGCTTGGGAGACAGTATCAAGGAAAGATTGATTCAGATGTTACATGACTATATGGAGATTTTTGCTTGGTCGTATGAAGACATGCCAGGACTGGATACTGATATAGTAGTGCATCGTTTGCCAATGAAGGAAGATTGTCATCCTGTTAAGCAAAAGGTTCGTCGCATGCGTCCTGAGATGTCCGAGAAAATCAAAGCCGAAGTTATAAAACAGTTCAATGCCGGTTTTCTAGCTGTTACTTCTTATCCTCAATGGGTTGCTAATGTGGTACCAATGCCAAAGAAGGATGGCAAGGTGCGAATGTGCGTAGATTACAGAGATCTGAATAAAGCGAGTCCCAAAGATGACTTTCCACTCCTGCACATTGATGTTCTGGTCGACAATACCGCTCAACACAAAGTATTCTCCTTCATGGATGGATTCTCGGGTTATAACCAAATTAAGATGGCACCTGAAGATATGGAGAAAACTACGTTTGTGACGCAATGGGGCACTTTCTGTTACAAAGTAATGCCATTCGGTTTGAAGAATGCAGGAGCAACATACCAGCGTGCTATGGTAGTTTTGTTCCATGATATGATTCATCATGAAATAGAAGTATATGTGGATGACATGATAGCCAGATCTCATACTGAAGAAGAACATCTCGATCATTTGTACAAATTGTTTGAGAGGTTGAAGAAATATAAGCTGAGATTGAACCCGAACAAATGCACCTTTGGAGTAAGATCCGGTAAACTCTTGGGATTTATTGTCAGTAGTAAAGGAATCGAGGTTGACCCGGCTAAGGTGAGAGCTATTCAGGAAATGCCAGTGCCCCGTACAGATAAAGAAGTCAGAGGTTTCTTGGGACGTTTGAATTACATTGCCCGGTTTATCTCCCATTTGACCGCTACCTGCAAACCCATCTTCAAGTTACTGAGGAAAAATCAAGAGATGATATGGAATGATGAATGTCAAGAAGCTTTTGAAAAAATCAAGAAGTACCTCCAAGAACCTCCAATTCTGATGCCACCAGTTGAAGGAAGACCTCTAATTATGTATTTAACCGTGTTAGAAAATTCAATGGGGTGTGTGTTGGGGCAACATGACGAGTCTGGTCGAAAAGAGCATGCCATATACTACCTTAGCAAAAAGTTTACCGACTGTGAAACAAGATACTCACTGCTCGAGAGAACTTCCTGTGCTTTGGCCTGGGCTGCTCGCCGACTAAGACAGTATATGTTGAATCATACCACTTTATTGATTTCTAGGATGGACCCTATCAAATACATATTTGAGAAACCTGCCCTCTCCGGAAGAATAGCAAGATGGCAGATGATTTTAACAGAGTATGATATCCAGTATACTACCCAGAAAGCAATTAAAGGAAGCGTGCTAGCCGATCATTTGGCTCATCAAGCAGTGGATGATTACCAATCTATGAATTTTGAGTTCCCAGATGAGGATGTCATGCTTGTTAATGATTATGAAGAACCCGGACCAGATGAAGGACCCGAACTGGGATCCCGATGGACTATGGTTTTTGACGGATCTTCTAATGCATTGGGCAATGGTGTTGGTGTTGTAATCATCTCTCCCAAGGGTTGCCATACGCCTTTCACTGCTAGACTATGTTTTGATTGTACCAATAATATGGCTGAGTATGAAGCATGTATTTGGGGACTCAGAGCTGCTATAGACCTAAGAATCAAGCTTCTGAGTGTATACGAAGACTCAGCATCAGTGATCAGTCAGATCAAAGGAGAATGGGACACTAGACATCCGAATCTCATCCCTTATCGAGAGCGGGTGTTAACATTAATCCCGTACTTTGAAGAGATTACATTCGAACATATTCCACGAGAAGAGAATCAGTTGGCAGATGCATTGGCTACCATGTCCTCTATGTTCAGAATCAGATGGGACAATGAAGCTCCCATGATTACCATTGAACGATTAGATGAACCAGCATATTGTTATGAACTTAATACCGAGGGGGCAGAGGAGAAACCTTGGTTCCACGAAGTAAAAGGATATTTAGAAACTCGGGAATACCCTGAAGGGGCATCCGTCAATGACAAAAAAATTCTGAGGAAGTTCTCCGCTAAATTCTTTTTGAGTAATGGAGTATTATACAAACGTAATCATGATTCAACTTTGCTTCGCTGTGTGGACAAAAAGGAAGCAGAAAAGATTATGGAAGACATACATGACAGTATTTTTGGGACTCATTCTAGCGGACATACGATGGCCAAGAAGATTCTGAGATCAGGGTATTATTGGTCTACCATGAAAGCTGATTGCCACCATCATGCCAGAACTTGTCACAAGTGCCAGATCTATGCGGATAAAGTACATGTGCCTCCTGCTCCATTAAACGTGTTGACAGCCCCTTGGCCCTTTGCAATGTGGGGCATTGATATGATTGGAGAGATTAAACCTACCGCTTCTAACGGACACCGTTTCATCCTTGTTGCTATCGATTACTTTACAAAGTCGGTAGAGGCAGCCTCATTCGCTTCTGTTACCAGGAATGTGGTGGCACGATTCATCAAGAATAATCTCATCTATCGATACGGCATCCCTGAAAGAGTTATCACTGATAATGGCACTAATTTGAACAACAAGATGATTACTGAACTCTGCATGCAATTCAAGATAAAACACCATAACTCTTCTCCGTACCGGCCAAAGATGAACGGTGCCGTGGAGGCTGCTAATAAGAATATCAAGAAGATCATACAGAAGATGACAGTAACGTACAAAGACTGGCATGAGATGTTACCATTTGCTCTTCATGGTTATCGCACTTCAGTACGCACTTCGACAGGGGCAACGCCCTTCTCTTTAGTCTACGAAATGGAAGCCGTTTTACCAGTGGAAGTTCAGATTCCCTCTCTAAGAATCATGAAAGAGGCAGGCTTAGACGAGGATGAATGGATTCAGACTCGACTCGACCAGATCAATTTGATTGATGAGAAGAGACTTGCGGCTGTTTGTCATGGGCAGATATATCAGAAGCGCATGATCCAGGCATTCAACAAAAAGGTCAAGAGACAGGTGTATCAAATTGGCGACTTGGTGATCAAGCGTATCATTCTACCACAAGGTGATCCCAGAGGTAAATGGACCCCCACATACGAAGGGCCATTTGTAGTTAAGAAGGTATTCTCTGGTGGAGCCATGATACTTGCTACGATGGATGGCGAAGACTTCCCACATCCCGTGAACGCAGACATAGTCAAAAAATACTACGCGTAAAAGAGACCCGCTAGGTCGACGTACCTAGGCAAAAGTAAGGGCATCCCGGCGAACCAAAAGGGTTCGGGCAAAAAAAATTAGGGATAAACATATAAAAATGCACACCCGACGAGTCGAAAACCTGAAAAGGCGGCTTGGGTAAAAAAGGGTATCCTGGTGGACTGAAAACCTGAAAAGGTGGTCCAGGCAAAAATTAGGGATTAAAAGCGTATGACTATGTCCCGTTCTCAGTCAGCTTCACCCAAGTCAAAGGGACTGAACAAGCCAATCACTTCTATCCGACAGCAGGAGATGAGATGCTTGAAGACATAATGACAGTAGCAGAATTAAAATCGATAGGACTTTTCCTTCATAGCTTTTTCTTTATGTTCACAACAATTTCCTCTTACTAGGATTTCTGTCTCTTTGTACACAAATTGCCTGTTTATAGGCCCTCTGTCAAAGTCAATACAATTTTGTTTAAAAAAAAAATGCTTTTGTTTTACTTTTTCTGTTTTGTTTGCATAAACGTCCATTGATTTAATTCGAATTAATATGTGCATTTGAATATGATCAATGTTTACCAAAAATGTGCGCATAAAATGGAAATAACGATTACTACGAGACTTCAGAATCGAGGAGAAGGTCTAACCATGCGTTACAATGAATCCGGGTGCTAATTCTATTCCTCAACAAAACCAGCTATTCCCCAGAAGAAATTGGTATCACTAGACAGACTGGTCATCTCTTCCATCCCCAGCCAGGCTCTGTCGAATATTTCTACCATCAGACAAGAATCAAGTATCCCCAGCTAAGAAAGGATCACCGATACCAGTATCTCCAACCAGAAGACTGAGATTTATTTCCCTAGTAGAGTCCTCGGGAAGAACTTTTCAGATGCATAATTCATTCATTACATCATTTCACAGCATACGCATGCATACATTGTTCGCATTTATTGTCGAAAGCATAAAACATCTCATGCATCATGACATGGCATGAAGCTAACTTTATTTTTCAGGTTAATTATCCTCCTAAGGATGGTATCTTTAAGCCTATCCCGGCCATTTATTGCAAATACAGCATCTACAAATACGATCAGATACAGTCTAACGTACGGTTCATTCTGATTCAGCTCAACATATGACTCCTCCCACTCAGATACGATCTAACGGACGATCCATTCTGACCTTCAACTACTCCAATACGGTCTAATTTACGACCCAGTTGGACCTTTCATTTCTCAGAGACTACCTAGCGTACGGTACATTCCGACGTGTAGCCTAGCATACGACTACCCCTCTCAGATACTGCCTAATGGACGGCCCATTCTGCAACTCGGATACAGTCTAGCGTACGATCCAGTCTGGTATTTCATCCCCAGCGGAGTCACCGGCCTGATGGACAACTCATTCTGCTACTCAGACACGATCTAGCGTACGATCCATTCTAACCTTTACCTCTCCAGATGCAGCCTAAGGGACGGTTCACTCTGCTATTCAGATACGATCTAGTGTATGATCCATTCTGATCTCTTATCCCCAGCAGTGTATGACACATTCTGACTCCCCACCAAAGTCGACAGCCGAATGGATGACTCACCATACGGTCTAGCGTACGACCCGATATGACACCCATGTCTTCAGATATCGTCTAATGTATGACGCACTCTGAAGCTCTCATCATCAAACTACCTGGATGGCATCTTTAAGCCCATCTCCATTAACAGGTGCAAAATTTTGGGCATTCTAATGTTCAATAATCTTCCACCTCCAGACCACGAATGGCGCACTTACCATTCTAACTCTCTCGGTTCAAGAATCTTGAACAGGGGCAGCTGTCATACCCCAAAATTTGCCCATTAATATTACAAGGCATTTCTTAGGCACTCCAACTTATTTTTCAAGGCATTGATCCCAAAAGAACAAAGGCCAGCTCACAGATGGCCAAATCCAGAAAATGGCCCAAACTGGCATCCTCGCTAGGCGAGCAATTCCTTCGCCTAGCGAACCCTTCGCTATACAGCTCGCCTAGCGAAACCTGTGAATAACAGAAAATTCTGGGCTTCATTTTGAGCCCATTAGGTCACAAAAAGAGTATTATAAATACCCCAACTTCAGCCAGCAGAAGGGGAAAAGAACGAAAACGGAGAAAGGAGAACCCTAGCAAGCAAACCCTAACACTCACGGGAGGCAAACCCTGAAGGAACTCGGCGGCATCAAGGTTTACCTCTGCCCAATTCAATCCGATTTGCCGATTTAAAGTCGCAATTCAATTGCAAACAGGTTTACATTGCTATTACTGCCTTATGTTCTTAATTTGCATATGGCATTATGATTAAATTTATGAAAATATCTTAAGTTTGGCATGTGAATTTTAGTATGTACCTGAATACCTTAAATGATTAACCATATAATTGCTGTAATGAAAGCCATAAGGCATAAAATTGGTTGAAATTGTATTGATATCAAAACCAGAATCCGCAGCCGCTCGCTAGCACATCGCTAAGCGAGCATGCAGCGAGTATTCGCTAAGCCTTCGCTAGGCGAGGCAGGAGCGAACGTGACAGTAGCTGACTTTTCTGTTCTGATTTTTCACTCATGTTTTATCATAGCCATGCATCATTTACCCGACCCTATTTACTGTTGTTTTTTTTGGTGTAATCCTCGATTGCACCCTGATTTGGTGTTCTGACATGTTTTGTTGAGTTTTGTAAAGGTTCACATATCCCAGGAAAAGATTGCTTGTTAGGTATTCCACTTTATTTGTGGGATACCCTTGTGGAGGTTCACCCTGAATTACTCAATTGATTTTAATGTATTAATTTTATGGCGAAGATCCACCCTAAATTGCTTAATTGATCTTAATGTATTAATTTTAATGTGGGGATTCCTCCTAATTACCTAATTGATTGTAAAATACGGCCTTTGAATATGTGATCTTGGACCTCTCTTTGTTGCTTTACGGTATTACGGTATTATGGTCATGTCCCGCGAATGTGGGGATACACTTAGCAAAGACCCTTCGATTAAATCATCATGTCCCTAAAAAATAAATCATAGTCCCTCGGATGTTGCCTTCGAATATATGATTTTGTCCCTCGATGACCCTTCGGTGTATCTTACGGTTAAATGATGATCGTCCCTCCGAATGCTAAGGTATCCTTACAAATGTTGCCTTCAATGACCAATCGATGATCCTACGATGACCCTTTTACATCCAAAGGATAAAACTACTTACTTCTCAATAGCAAGGACAGTTTTACCCTCCTAAGGATAGGAAATACCCATAAAGACTTTGGGTCGGTATAACTCTTAATTGCTGGCTCACAACCTAAAACATTTTTCATATATCACATTTTGCAAAACATCTTCTAGAAAACCACCACTTGGTATACATTCATACTAGAATCATTGCCAAGTTATATTTTTCTAAACCGCTTTCAAAATTAAACGAGATGAATACTTTGTATACATTCGCACGAGAATCATTACAAAGTTAAACTCTCTTTTCAAAACATTTTTAGGCAATTCACAAACACTTTTTTTCAAACATAAGTGATCAAGCAATTAAGAGCCCATGGATAACCATGGATACAAAGGGTGCTAACACCTTCCCTTTGTATAATGTACCTCCCGAACCCAAAATCTAATTAAGGTCTTTCCTGTTCTTTTCCACCTTTCCTTATTGGATAAAAGAAAAGTCGGTGGCGACTCTTGCTATCCGCGACATTGCGATTAAAAGCAAAACACACCAAAGTCAGTTCACCGTATGACAGAACTGGCGACTCTGCTGGGGATAACTTAAAGAGAGGTTACCTTAAAAACAAGATCACTTATTCAAATTGTCTGATTTACTTTTAAGGGATTGCTTGGGTATTTTATGCTTGAGTGAAAGATCCTACACCCGGATCTAGTGTACCTTAGGTAAGTAGCAAAAGATCATCGCGACTACCCGGCGTATACTGGAATGGTCAAAATGATGGCTACGGTTAATGTGACACTTTGGATGTCCTGATGTTCCTCATGTTTACTTGAGGAAAAATTTGGCTTCTGCGTGGTGTCATCAAAGCATTAACCAGACCTTTAGAACCCTAATTGACTCATCCTAGCCATTAGAAAGTAGTGAGATAACTGACTTCGGTTCCGACTGGGGTTGGTTGAGACTCGATACTACACTCTTTGAGATTGGACTTTAGGGAAGCTTCGGTCAACCACTTGGTGTTGCACTGAGGTGGACTTAAAGGAAGGTCAATGATTGGAGATCCTTCTAGAACCCGGTTACTATTCGATACTAGTCTTGATGAGTGTTACAATTATCCCATCGCACCTTACTAATATAGAACATGCACCTCACGTAGGTGAAACCTACATTATTCGATACTAGTCTTGATGAGTGTTAAAACTTAGAAAGCTTAAAACTTAATATTTATTTTGAGGGAATTGCAATTTTTTCTGATCTCACCGGCTTGTTTATCATATAAACCGTCTCTCACATGCATCAACATACATTCACATGCATCAACATACATACAAACAAAATGAAACAGTTATGGCCCCTAGGGCAATTGTTCTCCCAAGCCAATGAGAGAACCTAAGCTAACCTAACAACGATCTAAGCTTCTCCAAGCAAGATCTTTAAGGTTGTCCTCCTTTGATACTGACTTCTTTGCTTTCTTCATATCATTACATTACATGAAAGAAACTCGTTTTATATACGAGGGAGTGAGATGAGAAAAGAAGTTACATTTGGGAGATTAAGAGAGAGGCACGACATGCAGGTCGTATTTTAAAAACCCAAAACAAAACAAAGGAAAACTAAGGCCATAACCGATCACCACAAGACAATAATAAACACTTTATTATTATTATTATTAATTCCTTTAATTAATTAAAATCAAATTATATTTCGACGACCGATCATCACATTTTAAGGAACAGTTCATTTAAAATCGATGTCGCTTTTCGTATCAACACTTGACACTTTTAAAGCACTGAGTTAGCCGAACGGGTGAAAATTTCCTTGCGTTAACCGGTTAACCAAATGCGTTAACCGGTTAACACTGTTTGAAATCTGAAAAAAAAGTTTTCTGCCTTGCGTTAACCGGTTAACCAAATGCGTTAACCGGTTAACACTGTTTGAAAATGTCTTGGAAAACTGTTTTCCGCCTTGCGTTAACCGGTTAACCATATGCGTTAACCGGTTAACACTGTTAAAAACTCAAAAAAAAATTATTTCGCATTGCGTTAACCGGTTAACCATATGCGTTAACCGGTTAACCATATGCGTTAACCGGTTAACACTGTTCCAAAAAGTGTTTAGAAAGCACAACTCTTGTGCAGTCAAACCCCAATCGCATAACTCTCTGACAACACAACCCTTGTGTCGTCACTAACCCTGATGCACCAATTTCAGACCGTCAAACACATCTCGATTGTTAATTCAGTATGATTGATCAACACGTCATTGCTTCACCATACTAATGTCGGATCAAGAAGCAAACGACCATTGATCGCTCAAAGGAAAACAATCATCGAGGGTTTGAATGAACGAAACGAGAACACTATATCATATATAATGTATTTTGCATCAGGATTACATATATCACATATATGTAACTTGATCGATCTCAATTTAACCTTTGATTCATTCTGTCTTTAATCATATTATTATAGAACAAAAACAAATATCAGATTCATGGTTTCGTAAGTGGCTCTGATACCACTGTAGGAGAATAGCCATCCAAGGCGCAGCGGAATTTAAAAATTTCTCCATTTAGTGATCCTTACGAATGGGCATGATCAGTGATAGAATCGTTACCTCTTGTGGCGATTCAAACCTTTGGTGCAGATCTCTGATAATGATCAAAACCTTTGATATAGATCCACGGGGCGATCACGAACGTTGAACGATGACAACGTCTCTACTCAGTCCACACGAACGGATTCCTTCAATCGCAGTGCTAGCTGTTATGAATGAAGGCTTTGAGTGAGAGAAAGAGGGAAACAAAATTCCAAGTCTCTACTTGAATTTCTGTCTGAGTGGATTGGAGTGACAATGCTTCTACCCAAGGGGTTCTATTTATAGAACCACTTGTGTGGGCTTCAAGCCAAAAAGCCCACTTAAGTGTATTTTGGCCCATATCTTATAATATTCCCAGAATCACTTAAGTATTTGGTACCTTACCATATTTCGTCTCCCACTTAAGTGCACCGTACCTTACGGTGTTCCTTAGTTACTCTATCTCTCATCAATCCGTCCTTTGTGTGTGACCCTATAGGTTTTCGCGGCGTTGGCAATTATATTAAATCACACATTTAACATAATAAACAGTGAGCGGTATCTAGCAACACATCACTGCTACCCAAGTCACGAAAATGTCATGTGATCTGACAAAACCTCCTGTGATAATAATTATGTGTATAATTACCCCTTTGCCCTTATGTCTATATTGAAAACAAGGTATAGACCGTGTCACCCTTGTCTAGTTCAATATTGGGCCCATAGACATTTATCCTGTTACGCAGGATTGGCAAATTCCATCTAGGACACTCATGTCCCTCAGCATGCTTCGTGGAGTACCCATCAACTGTCTTTATGGTTATCCAGTTACGGACAACGCTAGATCAGCAACAAAGCACTCGACTCTACATCTAGGATCCATAGTGGTTTCAGGTCGAAGAGTGGTATACACTATTATCACCATGAGAATAAATTATGACACTTTGCATAACTTTCTATATAGTATTCTCATAGCGGGTCAATCCGGTATAAATATTACTCCTAATATTCATACCTATGTTTAAGACTTGATAACTCTTTATCCATGATCCATGAGATGTGATCATTAGTCTACAAACATAATAGTCTTAATGCTTTAATGTTATCCCACTTCACATTAAAGCTCGACTACGGATACTTTAAGAATAGTGCCCTTATGTTTAATGTGTTCTCATGATTAAGTCACACTTAATACATTAAACGGACTATCTATTCTAGGGACTTTATTAATCAACCATAATAAAGAAAATGCCTTTTATTATTAAAAAATAATTCGATACAAGTACCAAAAGTATTGGCCTCTAGGGCTTACACCAACAAATAGTTGTACCAACGACATCGCCGAAGGACAAAGGGATTCATGACCGAGGAGGTAGAGCAGGCATATGAGGTAGAGGAGAGGTTGTCAGACACACACAATAGTAGTCTCTTATTACTTTGTTGTAGTACTATAGTTTGTATTTTATTTTGACGGTCTTACTACATTTTGGATCTCGATTGTACGACATTTTCGACATGTATTGTTATTTTATTTTCGACACATACAGTAGTAGTCTCTTATTATTATGTACGTCAATTTTTTTATTTTCGACCGTACGTTATACTTCATCTGAACACAGATAAACAACTTGTACTTCAGCTTGATAGTATTACTATTTTTTTATTCCGAAGATGTATCTCCCGGATATCCACAAATATGCATCTCCGGTACAAATGAAATATAAATGGCTTCTGAGTTGGTTGTATTGAATGTTTGAAATTGTTCCGTAGATGCATCTCCAAAATTATTTCAACATTTATTAAGAAATAGGTGCGTTAAGAGATGCATCTCCGGAAACTGGGGGCATTTAAATAATTTCGTGTGGTGGCTAAAAAGTATATAGGGTGCATTAAGAAATTCTTAAAACTTAATTGCAATATTCTTTTTTTTCTTCGATTCTAGTATCCTATTTTAAGGATCCATCTTTTAGTCTCTTTATTTATTTATTTATTTATTTATAGAATTTTAGTCATCCTTCCAATTTAAGAGATTTTTTTCAATGACAGGAGGCTCATCTGATGTACGTGTCATTGTTAAGTTAGTATAAATTTTTTATTTCATATTTGGGTTTATATATTTTAAAAAACTTAATCATTTATTTTTAGAGAAAAAAGGACATTCTCTAATAGTGTAAAATTATTTTATGATGTCAATCAATCATCATCATATATTATCCCAAGTTACATTGATGTTTTTAAATTAATTGTGTGATATAGATGAACAATGAATCTTTATTAGGTGACAATGTAAAACTATTTTATATGGTCAACGCACTACCTTTAATCTCCTATTTTTAAAAGTAGAAGTTAATAAAATTGATATTCATTTTTGTTTCTTCTTGTTCGTTTCATCATCATCTTCCCAAAAAAACTTGAATCCCTAAAAGCAATGGCATTCAGTATTCTATTATTATATTGTTTGACCGATTAAGTGTTCAACTCAACATTCATGCATTCTTAAATAGTGGTGTGTCCTCAAGTCTCAACCTATTTTTGGTGTTCTATGTTCGTTCTTCTTCTGCCAAATTATGTTCGTTCATTCGTCATCTATCTAGATCATGTATGATTGATTTCAGAATGTTAAACACATCATATGTATCAAGGTAACTGGTTATGTCTTATATTTGTCATATCCTAATTTTGTCCGGGTAAAGAAAAATCTTTCACCAACATTCACTACCAGATGTCATAAGGCATGAACTCTATCTTAAGGTGTAAGTTCTATCTTAGGGTTTCTTAGCCCTTAGTGACATCAAGTCTTCAGTGACATTTTCATCTGTTGAGATCCTTAAGAAGACATATGTTGCATTTGTCTCTTATTGCTATTAACTGAAGCATGGGATGGTATGTGCATTTTGGAACTTTTTGGTTAACAAGGCCCATTTTGGTTTATCCATGAGATCTCTTGGTTTAAAAAAAAAGCCCATTCACATAAACATGTGCCTAATTAATATTGCAAAGTATGGTTCAAATCTTTTTACATCACTGATCCAAAGTCCATTTGATTATCAGTAAGTATTAAGAGACATGATTATTTTTATGATCACTTGTTATTAAGCTCATTTTCACATCTCAAATCTATGTGTCAAATTTCTAAACCATTCATAAATCCTTAAACTAAATTTGCATTTTTTTAAGTATGCATGTGTTGGTTTAGATAAAGTCACCATATGTAGGTGTATGTGTTGGTTTTGTGATTAAGGTTGGAATTGCAATATTTGTGGCATATTTTATTTTAGGCCTTTTGTCACATTTTATTCTGGTTAGTAGCAATGTGCTAAAGCTGATCAAGTTGAAAGTCCAATTTAATTGCATTATGGTCCAATCCATTTTCAGATTAAGATAAAATTTAAGCATTTTTTATTAACACAATTAAAATATTAAGGCAAGTTTTTAAATGTTTAAAAAGGTTTAGTTACATAAACAATTCTTATTCCAAAGTCACATAAGCATCCAAAAGAGGTCTTAAGTTAAAATTGCACATATGCTACAAATAGTCTAAAAAACATTTATACACATTATCCAAAAGTTCTATGTTACATCAGAATTAAAAAGTTGAATTTAGCTGCATATACAGCAGTCTGAAACGACATCCTAAAGCCATTGCCAAAAACTCCTTTTGAAATTCACAGCGCCCCCAAATCCAACTAGAGCAGACGCATGCTCCTTTCAATCAATATCTTTTCACCTTTTGTAAACCTGCAAAAAAACAACTCAGAGATTAAAAGGGCTTATCAAATAAGCGCTTAAAGAAAACTAAAGGATAACTAATAAAATTCTCAGGTTGATGTTTTGCACAAGAGGCCATAACGAACACCAATTCAAACAACTTTAAATCCACAGAACAACAATCCCATAAAATCTGGATTGAAAAGCAAAACTGACAACTAATTTTAAAATAAAAATTCATGATGAAGAATATAAGTACCCAGAACACGTTAACAGAGACAGGCACAGTTAAATCAAAAAGAAGAAGGAAGCAAGCAAAAATAATTTTTGATAAACACCAAACACATAACAGACGAACAAAAAATCAAAGGCCAGGAACCACAATCACAATTTTCCAGTTAGCATTTACGCAACCATCAACACAACGAAACAACTTCCAAACAGAAGAACATTCCAAAAGAAGAAAAAGAACAAAAGGAGAACTTATCTAAATAGCGACGAAAAGCTCACGTCGCCGGACGCAACTCAGGCCAAGTAGTTCTTTTCTCTCCTTTCCTCGCTTGAAATCCATATGCCTTTTGTTCGTCACTATAAATCAAACAAAACCCCTTTATTAATTTCTCAAAATCATGACTATAGAAGGTTAAATCTCAAAACTTAGGGTTAGGGTTTCAACAGATATTGGTTGATATTTAGGTTTTGATTCGTTGTTAGAATGAATTAGGTTTCGTTGGCCGTGAGAGAGAGAGTTTAGATTAGGGTTTTAGGTTTGTGTTTTTTTGGAGCGTCGATCCGGCCATTTGAGAGAGGTTTTGGGAGAAACGAGGTCAGATTCGGATTCAGAGGCCAAAAATAGGTGGGGTTAGCGTTGGAAGTTTTTTGGTTTGAGAAGTGGAGTCGCCGGAGAAGAAGGAGGTGCCGTCGCGGTTGGCCGGCCGCCACCGTCTTCTCCGGCAGGTTTGGCCGTGAGTGATGACGGAGAAGAAGGAGAGAGTTGCAGAGCAACTCTGATTTTTTAGTTGAGGAGAGAGAAAGGAAATGAACAAATGATGCTCTCTCTCTCAAGCCTTGCTTTTATATGGTGGAAGGAATAGACACGTGGAGGCCAAGTGGCCTTTCCAGAAGGCGTCATACATGGTTGACCAGTGAGTCAACCAGGGGATCATGTGTGGATCCCCCACCGTATGGTGGTGCACCCTCTCAACCCATCCGCTCGATCTATTGACTGCGTCAAGTCTGCAAATCTGATGGTCAGGAGCCTCCATAGGAGGTCAACAGTTGACCAGGCCTTGCTAGTTTCATTTTGGGCCAATCCGAATTGGGCCCAAAGACTTTTTTTGCCAAATAAACCCCCTGCTTGTTCAGTAGCGCCCAAATTTTGGGCTTTTCATTTCAAGCCCATTTTTTTCTGACTCTTTTTTTGTTTTTCTTTCATTTTCTATCTTTAAAAATTATATATATATTGTTAATATTATTATTAATACCTAATTAATTATTTGTTTATATCCTTACTATTTGATTATTTATATTATTTAATCGAATGATCCATTAATTATTTAATTAATTAATTATATTATTATTACTATCACTTATAATTTAAATAATTACTTATTTTTGTGGAATGTGTGTGCATTATTATTTTGTATTTACTCATTTATACCAAATCTTGAGTGCATACGTATGACGTGTTATAATTGTGACGAGATTATGTCAATTTCACCGATTCAAAATCATTCAATCAAATTCTGAAATAAATCACATACTTCTCGATTCAATGTCGAGTCCATTTTCAAAATACCTTTTGTAAGTCGATTGTTTTTAAAGCATCGCCATCAACCTCACATAGCTTACTCTTGGGCTTTCTTACAATGAGACCTATTCGATTTTAATTAATCGATTAAATGAACTACTCACTAAATAAATTCAATTCATTCACAAAATACAAATTTTAAACCTCGATCCGACATCGAATATTCTTTATAAAAATTAAATTAAAATACCTAATCACAATTAAATACCATTTCATTTAGGAATAAAAAGGAGATGGTTTTGAGTTTTGAACTCTTCTCCTCGATTATTTGAACACGAATTCTTTTACTCGATTAATCGAATAATCATCATTCCTAATCCACTTAAGAACAAATACATCAAATTCTTTTATAATAAGAAACCAAAAGGGAGATGACTTTGAGTCTTCAATTTTTCTCCTCGACTATTTGAATACAAGTTCTCTTACTTGGTTAGTCAAATAATTGTCGTTCCCCTACAAACCTCCAAACCCCGATTAAATCAAAATATTTTCACAGTAAGCTAAATGAAAAGGGAATTGACTTTGAGTTTTCAACTTCACTCCTCAATTGGTCGAATACGAGTTTTCTTACTTGGTCAGTCGAACAATTGTCATTTTTCCGCAAACATACAACTTAATCAAATCATTTGCTTAACAAACTATACGAAAAAGGAGATGGTTTTGAGCTTTCAACTCCTCTTCTCAAATGCTTGGATATGAGTTGTCTTACTCATTCATTCAAGTATTTGGTCGTTCATTCTAAAATACGTCAACCATATACAACCTTATTTTCATAAATATTCAGATGAAAAAGAAAGTGGTCTAGAGTCTTCTATTCCCTTTCCCGACTGTTAGGATACGAGTTGTCTTACTCGAGTATCCGAGTAATCATCATCCAACCAAAAACATCTCAACCAATCAAAACATCCAACATATTAATCCAACTTGTCACTTCCGTATGACCAAAACTCTTTTAAAAAAGAACACCATTTAATCCTTTCTAATGCACACAACAAACCAATGCTTAAGCCTCTGCCGAGAGTAGATAAGCCAACGTTTAGCCTTTAGAACGCGATCTAAACAGTTGTCCACTAAAAAACACCAACCAACTGTAGTTCCCCGAACTACGAATGCTCTGATTTCCTTATTATACCATAAGGATACGTAGGCAGGAGATTGTTGTATCTTTGCGAGCACACTAATAAAAAACCTCCCCTTCCCCTTTCTGAGATCCTCATCCATTTCTATTTTTAATAATTTTATAACCCAAAGATGACAAACAAACATAAATTAACATTCGAAACACACATTAGAACTAAAAGGTTCCCGTTGAGTACAACAGACGTAAGGGGTGCTAATACCTTCCCCTTACGTAATCCACTCCCAAACCCGAATATGGTTGCGACGACCATTATTCCATTTTCCAAAGGTTTTATCAATATTTTCCTATTCCTTCATTGGGATAAATAAAGTTCGGTGGCGACTCTGTTGAACATTAAATTTTTCCGCGACCATCGTGAGGAATCGTATTTTACGAGATGCGACAGATGGCGACTCTGCTGGGGACTAGCTCCAAGCAAAAGAGAATGAAGCCTAATTTAGCTCAGTTTCTGTATTGCGTGTTTGTTTGTTATTTTTATTCTATTATTATTATTCTGTTGTAATTGTTGTATTGTGATTTATTAACTATGTCTTATTTGGGGCTCTCTGTTAGTGGAGTTTTATGAGATAGACTTCATACCCGAGTCTGAGAAAAACCATAAGATTAAGTTGGTGGTTGCGTAGTGGGCGCCCACGAGGAGTCTTCCTTGTTGGGAAGATACGAAGACCCCGCCTAGAGGAGATTCTCTTAAGATATTATAGCTCGACGAGTTTTCGTCACGACGATAGTATTCTCAAGTTGGATCAATGACTCTAGGGACTTTTTAACCCATTATATCTGGTGGTTATGTAGTATTTACCTGAAAAGTCCCGGACTTATTGGGTTAATACGAAAGCCCCAATCAGATGAGATCCCTTGGGCGTATTACTACCTTATAGTGGTATTCCTAACCTCGATCTATGACTCTAAGAACCTTATTAGAACCTTGGACTCAAGAGTTGTGTAATATGGACCCACTAGGAGTCTTCCTCTTTGGGACCATACGAAGGCCTCACCCAAACGAGACTCTGTTTGGAGATGTTATTGGCAGATGAGTTTTTGTCATGACAATAACCTTCCTAAATAATGATTGATGACTTTGGGAACCTCTTAACTTTAGCATCCTCCCAAAAGGGTTTTGTTTAGTATCCAAGGATACCCGCTCTCACGACCTGTATATTGACTTACCCTTGACATGCATAACATCATTCATAACATGACATTCATATTATTTTATTTCCAAGGAATCTGAGTGTCATGAGTTGCAGGAATTCAAGAAACATGGAACCAAGAAAAAGAAACATTTACTCTTTCAAGTTCAAAGATCCTGATCTAAGAAGCTTACGTGACTTGGTCTCTCAGATGCACCCGGTATATAGAATTAACTTTGGGAAGAATTATGGAAATCTGCTCAGCATCCTTAACCAACGAGTAGACCATACAACTTTAATCACTTTGGCTCAATTCTATGACCTACCTTTAAGATGCTTCACATTCCAAGACTTCTAGCTAGCACCAATGTTGGAAGAATTCAAGCGTCTTGTTAGGATTCCTATGAAGAACAAGCCACTATTTGAAGGGATAGATGAATCTTTGCCCCTTGAGATCATTGTTAGCACGCTTCACATGGATGAAAAGGAAGCAGAGGCTAACCTAGAGACCAAAGGGAATACCAAAGGATTTTCGCTAAGTTTTCTCTTGGAAAGAGCTCGTACCCTATTAAAAGCAGAAAGTTGGGACGCTTGTTACTCTGCTATTGCATTATCCATCTATGGCATCATGTTGTTCCCAAATATGGATGGTTTCATAGACATGGTTGCTATTTGTGTTTTCCTTACTGGAAACCCAGTACCTACCTTGTTAGTTGATGTTTACTATTACATGAGTTATATGTACACTAAGAAGAAAGGAATGATTGCTTTTTGTGCTCCTTTATTATATCAATGGTTTCTAGAACATCTTCCGAAGACAAGTGCTTGGGTTGAACAGGCAGATGTTAGTTGGCCTCAGAGATTGGGATCACTCCGATCCAAAGATCTTTCTTGGTATTCCAAAGAATACATCAACAAGGACATCATATTCAGCTGTGGTGATTTCCCTAATCTACCACTTATTGGAACTCAAGGATGTGTAAATTCTAACCCGATTCTATCACTAAGACAAATTGGCTACGCAATGGAGGGCCCTCCAGAAGCGAGGTCTTTGGAAGCTTTCTTATTACTTGACTTTGGGGTTGAGAATCCTAGCTTGTTCCCACGAATCAAAGAGGCTTGGAAGAATATCAATCGAAAAGGGAAGGCTGATTTGGGGAGAGCATATGGGATTACAAAAGAACCATATTTTCATTGGGTAAAGGAAAGGGTGGAGATGATCAAAATGCCATTTGTCATTCGGACACCTGTACCTTTTCCTGAACCTAAGCTCACCCATGTCCCTATTGAAGAAGTGGAGGAACTCAAGACCACCATGGCAAAGTTAGAAAAAGAGAATGAAGAGTTACAGATAAAACTCCAACAAACCATCAATGAGAAAAACACCATGAAGTGGGAGCTTGAGAGAAAGGATGTACAACTTCAAGCACATGTGGAAAAGTTCAACAAGGAGGAGCATAAGAGGAAAAAGATCAAAGTGGGATTAGAACAAGCTGACCATTGTTTAGATACTCTTAAGGGTCAACTACGACGAGCTCAGAAAGAATGTCAAGACAATGAGCGTCGTTGGCATCTAGCCACGAAGGAAAACAAGACGATAAGAGATACACTTGGGGCTCAGATAATAGAACTCACAAATTTTGTTCGTCATGCAAAGGCTGAAGTAGATCAGGAACGCCGACTCAAGAATATAGTCACCGAAGCTTCTAGGGTTTCACCCATGATATGGGAGGAGAAGTGTCGAGAAGTAAGAGATGCAAAAGAGTCTGCCAGCTATTGGAAGAACCAGCTAGAGTCATTACACGAAGACAACTCCATATGGTTGAAGGAACGAGAGTATGTGATTGAAGATTATGAATCCTTTAAGAAGATCATAGACTTCTTGCAAGGATATAGGGATAATTTCCGTGCAAAGCTCAATGGGATAGTGGGATTCTGTAATTGGGCGGCTAAAGAATTACCATGGAAGTTAAGAGACGCAGTTGAAGAGTTGAAGGAAGATAGCACTCCTCCAGCCATAATCAGTTTCATTATGCTCTATAATGGGTTGCTGAAGAGATTCAAGGAGGAACTAGAAGAGCTTCAAGCCAGAAAGCCTGCAGTTTAATTTTCTCATGTCTTATATTTTGTTCCTTTAACAAATGTATTGTGAACTAGGGCCTTTTTGGACCCCTGTGTTATGTACTTAATGAATGACGTTTAAAAATTACTCCATTATTGCTATCCTAAGTATTTTTTGTTTCTTCGAATTACTAACAACTAATGAAACTCGAATGATTCCCTGAAAATAAAATACGCATGACATTCGCATCTTCATTATGCATCACGCTTCATAAAAATTCAAAAAAACTTACCCAACCTTTTTACCCTTTATCCAGCCACACTAACTAATCAACACCGATACAAGACGCGAAGCAACTACAAGATGACGTTAGAGCAAGTTCAGGCTAACCAAATTACCATGAGGACAAACATCAATACGATCCAAGAGAAAATGGATCAACTATTGGAGACAATGCTTGCAATTTCTCAAAGAGAGATGATTGAGGAGGAAGAAGCTAGGGCAAAAAGGAATGATAGCACACCAGGTTTGAACCCCCAAGACAAGGGTTTCGTCCGCACCAAGAAGAGACTAATTCAGATAACGGTAGGAGGCAAAGGAGATGGGGATCATACAGAGCCTTCTGATATGTCTACTCATCATGGATCCGAAATGGGAGATGACCAGTACGATGCTTTCTATGTGCCTGATCAACCGAGGCCTAAGATACTTCCAGATCCTGCTGCAGATAGGCTCCATACCCTGGAAAAGAAGATCAAAGCCATAGAAGGGAATAATATCTTTGGCGCTTCTGCCATGAATATGCGTTTGGTATCAAATTTAGTCGTCCCAGCTAAATTTAAAACTCCTGATTTCGAGAAATAAAAAGGACAGACTTGCCCAAGAAGTCACCTGGTAATGTACTTCAGGAAAATGGTTGCTCATACCGAAAACGACAAACTACTTGTACACTGTTTCCAAGACAGTCTAAGTGGAGCATCTCTGAGATGGTACATGAGCTTAAAGTAGGGGCAAATTCAAAGCTGGGAGGATTTAGCTGACGCATTTCTCCGTCAGTACAAATATAACTTAGATATGGCACCCGACCGAATGCAGTTACAAGGGATGGCCATGAAAGAAAATGAGTCATTTAAAGAATATGCCCTGCGGTGGAGAGAGTTGGCTGCTCAGGTAGAGCCACCATTTTCTGAAAAAGAAATGACCGGAATATTTGTGGACACCTTGAAGGACCCATTATTCGATAGATTGGTGAGCAATGCAGCATCTGACTTCACACATCTATTCACAATCGGAGATCGCATAGAAAAAGGGTTAAGGGATGGAAAGATTCTGGGAGCTATGGCAACCCCTAGGGCACCGAAAAAGTATTATGGAGGCTTCCCGAAGAAAAGAGAAGGTGACACGAACGCTATATCCAGAGGCTATAAGGGGAAGCAACAGGCTTCATATGGCCAAGTCGCCGCTGTGGTACCCATACCTTACCAACAGCCAATGCAGCAACAACAAGTGTATCAACCACAACATCAACAACATCATCAACAGCAAAACACCGCACCACCAAGACAATTCAAGCTAAGACCTCCAAGAAGGCAACTTGATCCCCTACCAGTACCTTATAGCTAGATATTCCCATATCTGCAAAAGGAGGGCCTTCTGACATTGAGGGAGTTAAAACCAATTGTTTTTCCATATCCACCCAGATACGATGCTAACGCCCATTGTGAGTTTCACATGGGAGCACCTGGTCATACCTTGGAGAATTATTTAGCATTTCAAAATCGGGTACAAGACTTGATCAAAGCAAAGGTCGTCTCCTTCACTCCAAGACGCCCGAACGTGAACACCAATCCTATGCCAACACATAAGGATGCTTCCGTTAGTGCCATTGAGGAGAGTGATCAAGGCAAATTGATCCGTAAGGTTGAAGAGATTCAAACCCCTATCGCCAGGATAGGAGCACAACTTCTGAAGAGTGGTCTAATCCCGGAGGAGCTAATTGCTGAAGAAAACAATGAAAAGTTGAGGAATTTTATACAACAAATGTTGGATCGAGGCGAGTTACAAATAAATTGTCGTGTCAAGAACAAGCACCAGGAAGAGATAGCCTTGGTGGACATCCCTGATGATGAGGTTAAAGTGGAAATACCTATAAGCCCATTGGTGGTAGAGTTTCCTGCACCATTCACATATGAAGATAAGAAGGCAGTTCCATGGATATATCAACCCAAAGCTTTTAAGCAGGGGCAGGAAGACCAACCTTTGATGATCAATGAACCAAATGTCACTTCAATTATGGGGCCGACAGGAATGACACGTAGTGGCCGAGTGTTCGTGCCAAGAACTACTGCAAGGGCTAAAGGGAAGGAAGATGTTGTCCAGACCCCGTCCCTAATCAAGAAATGCAAGACATGCACCTGTCTCCTAAAGCTGCAGTCACTCGTGAAAAGACTGAGGAATTTCTGAGGATAATCAAGAAGAGTGATTATAAAGTGGTGGACCAACTAAATCAAACACCTTCAAAAATTTCCATGTTATCTTTATTGCTCAACTCAGAAGCACACAGGAATTCGTTGTTGAAAGTATTGAGCGCCGCTCATATCACGAAAGACATAACGATATAACAGTTTGACGATGTGATAGCTTGTGTGACCACTGGGAATTTTTTGGGTTTTAATGATGATGAATTGCCGATCGAGGGAAAGAACCATAACAAAGCCCTACATATCTCCTTGAAATGCATAGACACTAACTATCAAGGGTATTAGTGGGCATAGGTTCCTCACTGAATGTCATGCCAAAGACAACTTTGATAAAGCTGCCAATGGAAGGGATAAGTATGAAGCCCATGACCCTAATCGTAAGGCATTTGATGGCTCAAGGAGAGCAGTGATAAGAGAGGTTGACTTACCGACCAAGATAGGTCCAACCATTTTCAATATCACATTCCAGGTCATGGACATATATCCCGGTTATAGTTTCCTACTTGGGAGACCCTGGATTTTCTCCGGAGGCGCTGTCACCTCCACTCTGCATCAAAAGCTAAAATTCATTACAAATGACAAGATGATTGTGATTGGAGGAGAGGAAGATATCTTGGTTAGCCACTTGACATCTTTCCGATATATCGAGGTGGATGGCGATATCACTGAGACATCATTCCAATCCTTGGAAGTGGTAAATATGATGGCCATCCAACAAACATTGGGGACCCCAAAATCAGGACCATCCATGGCCTCGTGGCAAGGAGCTAAGGCTGTTATGGAAAGTGGAAATGCTCAAGACTGGGGCAAAGTGGTGGAAGTGAAAGAGAAACGAGACAAGTTTGGCCTGGGGTATGACCCGTCATCAAACAAAGCCAGTAACCAACATGACAAAGAACAGATTCCTTTTGTAGAGAAAACGTTCACCAGTGCTGGCCACATCTTTGGCAAACAGGTGGAGATGATCAATGATGGAGATCGCGAAGAGGGGGTGTCTAGCTGGATGCGACAAGCCGCACCTAATGAAGAGCTGACAAACTGGAAGGCTGTGGAAGTTCCCTAAATTTTTCAAAAGTAATTTTATCATTTTAGATAAAACCCCGTGCTCTGCCCAAGGCACAGTGGCGTGTTGTAGGGCCTCCTTTATCTTTTTCAAGAGTTTTTATCATTAATGAAATGACAATTTGCATCCAAATTTTTGTTCTTTTCCTTTCGTTTTTATTATTAAAATGACATCAATTTTTATGCACGCACTTTCTAAATAAACTGCATAAATCATAACATGCAGAAACACCACCGAGACCATTGATAATGACACTGCTAAGGTCCAATATGATTTTGATTGTCCAATCTACCTAGCTGAAGACGAAGTGGGGGAAGATTGCGAACTCCCTGAAGAGTTGGCCAGATTACTCAGACAAGAAGAGAAGGTCATTCAACCACATCCGGAGCACGTTGAAGTTATCAATCTGGGAACAGAAGAAGATAAGAGAGAAGTAAGGATAAGCGTCGCGCTTCAAGATGCAGTAAAGACAAGGTTGATAGAGCTCCTCCACGAATATGACGATGTGTTTTCTTGGTCATACCAAGACATGCCAGGATTATATACTAATATTGTGACTCACAAGCTTCCACTTAAAGAAGAATGCTCTGCTGTCAAACAAAAGCTAAGAAGAACTCGACCAGATATGGCTCTCAAGATCAAAGAAGAGGTGAGAAAGCAGTTTGACGCTGGTTTCCTGGAAGTCGCCAAGTACCCACAATGGGTTGCCAACATTGTACCGGTTCCAAAGAAAGATGGGAAGGTCCGCATGTGCGTAGACTATCGAGACTTAAACAAAGCCAGTCCCAAAGACGATTTCCCATTACCCCACATTGATGTATTGGTAGATAACACAACTCAGTTCTCCGTATTCTCCTTTATGGATGGTTTCTCTGGATACAACCAAATTAAAATGGATCCCGAGGACATGGAGAAGACCACGTTCATTACCCCTTAGGGCACTTTTTATTACAAAGTAATGTCGTTTGGATTAAAGAACGTTGGGGAAACATATCAACATGCCATGGTGACTCTCTTTCACGACATGATTCATGAAGAGATTGAGGTGTATGTCGATGACATGATTGCCAAGTCCCATACAGAAGAAGAACACATCACTAACCTGAGGAAACTGTTTGCTCGTTTGAGGAAGTTTAGGTTGAGACTTAATCCTAACAAATGCACATTTGGGGTTCGATCTGGGAAGCTTTTAGGCTTTATTGTAAGCCAAAAAGAAATTGAAGTAGATCCTGACAAGGTTCGAGCCATTCAAAACATGCCTGCACCGAGGACTGAAAAGGAGGTTCGTGGTTTCTTGGGGAGACTAAATTACATCGCCAGGTCTATCTCTCACCTTACTGCAACATGTAAACCAATATTCAAGCTGCTGAGGAAGAAACAAGGCGTGGAGTGGAACGATGACTGCCAAATAGCCGATAAAATCAAAGAATACTTGCAAGAGCCACCGATTCTGATGCCCCCTGCAGAAGGGAGACCTCTCATCATGTATTTAATCGTGCTCGACGAGTCCATGGGTTGTGTATTGGGACAACAAGATGATACTGGTAGAAAAGAGCATGCCATCTATTATCTGAGCAAGAAATTTAATGATTGCGAGACCATATATTCATTACTTGAGAAGACTTGTTGTGCACTCGCATGGGCCGCTAAGCGTCTCAGGCAGTACATGCTAACTCACATGACTTGGTTGGTATCTAAAATGGATCCCATCAAGTACATATTCGAGAAGCCATCTCTCACTGGTAGAATTGCCCGATAGAAGATGTTGTTATCAGAATACGATATTCAATATGTTGTGCAGAAGGCAATCAAATGAAGCATATTAGCAGACCATCTTGCTCACCAACCGCTGGAGGATTACCAACCTTTGAAGTTTGACTTCCCAGATGAGAACATCATGGATGTTAAGGATATTAAAGACTCTGAATTAGAGGAAAGTCTTGAGCTAAAAGCAGGTTGGACTCTCATGTTCGATGGCGCCTCAAATGTAATAGGCCATGGAATTGGGGCAGTGCTGATGTCTCCCAAGAATTTCCATCTACCGTTCACCGCAAAGCTTTGTTTTACTTGCACAAATAACATGGCCGAGTATGAAGCTTGCATACTAGGGTTGGAAGAAGCTACTGAGTTGAAGATCAAGATACTAGAAGTTGGCATCAAAGTTCCTCTTGAACGGAGAGGTGTTGTACAAACAAAACTATGACATGGTTTTATTGAGGTGTGTGAACAAACACGAAGCTGATCAACTTATGAGGGACATACACGAAAGGTCTTTTGGTACGCACGCCAATGGGCATGCCATGGCAAAGAAAATCCTAAGGGCAGGTTACTACTGGTTGACGATGGAAGCCGACTGTTACCATTACACCAGAGCATGCTACAAATGCCAAATCTATGCTGACAAAATACATGTACCACATACCCCACTGAATGTCATAGCATCACCTTGGCCTTTCTCCATGTGGGGCATCGACATGATTGGAATGATAGACCCCAAAGAATCTAATGGACACAGATTTATATTGGTGGCCATAAATTACTTTACCAAGTGGGTGGAAGCCGCATCTTATGCGAATGTCACGAAGCACGTAGTCGCCCGTTTCTTAAAAAATAACATCATATGTCGATATGGGATTCCCAACAAAATCATTACTGATAACGGGTTCAATCTCAACAACAAGACCATGAATGAGTTATGTGCAACGTTTAAGATCGAGCATCACAACTCATCACCCTATCGACCTAAGATGAATGGGGTTGTTGAAGCCGCGAGCAAAAATATCAAGAAAATCATCCAAAAGATGGTTGTCACATACAAGGATTGGCATGAGATGTTACCTTTTGCATTACATGGCTACCGCACGTCGGTACGAACTTCAATAGGGGCAACCCCTTATTCCTTGGTATACGGTATGGAAGCAGTTCTCCCTATAGAAGTGGAGATCCCCTCGATGAGAGTCTTGATGGAGGCTAAGCTAGACGAGGTAGAATGGATTCAATCAAGGTACGAAGAGCTCAACCTTATTGAGGAGAAACACTTGAAACCGTTAGGTCACAATCAACTCTATCAACGGCGTCTTAAAAAGGCATTTGACAAGAAAGTTCGTCCCAGGGTGTTTCAAGAGGGAGATTTAGTGCTGAAGAAAATCTTTCCCATTCACAAAGACTCTAGAGGGAAATGGACACCAAATTATGAAGGTCCATTTGTGGTGGTTAAAGCCTTTTCTGGAGGCGCTCTGATCCTAGCAACTATGGACGGTGATGAGTTGCCGCTTCCCACCAATACTGATGCTGTTAAAAAGTACTTTGCCTAAAAAAGTGGAATAATAAAATCCGCTAAATCGAAAACCTGAAAGGGCGATTTAGGCAAAAAAAATGGCTATCATGGTGGATCGAAAACCCGAAAGGGCGATCCAGGCAAAAATTAGGGATAAAAATAAAAGAAGTGACCCGCTGAATTAAAAACCCGAAAGGGCGATTCAGGAAAAAATGGGTATCCCGGTGGATTGAAAACCCGAAAGGGCGGTCCAGGCAAAAGTTAGGGATTATTTCCAAGGCAAAAAGTTGTACTTACAGACATCTGACCTATCCCTCGAAGACAAAGAATCAATCTACCCCACTTTTCAAAAGCAAAGTGCTTGGACTATCAAAGACATAAGGATCATAGCAGTGTGGAAACTCAATAAGAACTCAATTTTCATTGCCATTTTGTTTCTATTCACAACAATTACCTCATTAAGGAATTGCATCTTTATGTACAATCGCCCATTTAAGGGTCAAATCAATAAAAGAGAAATTTTCTCAACAAAAGTGTGCCCAAATCATTTTTTGTATTTTATTTGTTTGTTTGCGAAGCACCTTTATTTTTGATAAACATCACTTTTAAAACTATTGGAGAAAGTAAAACACATGTTTGAATAAAGTGGTAAAATTGCTTTTGAAACAGTAAACGGACAAATCCTTTAGTTTCCAAGATCATTCTTGTTTTTCATAGAGGTGTAGGACTGTTTATAGACACCTATGTTCCTTTCAACCACTAATTCACACCTCTCATAAATATACTCATGGTATAGCCAAACCAGGGCAAGGCTCTATTGCATTTTCAGTAGAAATATTAATAAATCATGGTTGGAGTATCGCGTGTCGAGAAGTCTGAACCCTTTAGTGGCTTGGAGCAACCCAAATATCCTCCTAAAATCACCTAGTAGGGGCATCAAAGCTTGATCTTCATTGGTCACCACAATAACAAAAGTCCACTACTGGCATCATTCCCTAAAGCAAAATGCCTTAACCGGGGCATATCCTAATTACCCATTTGCATACCCGCATACATCACATGCGCCATGTACATCAATTACATACATAATCTTCCTAACAAATAGGAAAATTCACCAAGAAATAATCATACCAGTCATCAACATACTCATGCATAACACTCACACAAAATGGGAATTTCAACAAAAAAATAAGAATCATTCGCATTCCTACATGCACATCCTAAGTATCCCCAGCAAATTGCATGCTTGTATACATCCCATGCATCATCCCATACATGGAATTCCCACATAAAGTGGAACATCATACAAAAATCAAATATAGAATATCAGGATCCGAGGTCATTCATGTATATCTTGGACATTTCTCATTTTCAAATGAAGTTATTACCCTGCATGTGCTCGTGGAATTATTTCTCGGGAAATCACTTTTCAACTTTATGATTAATAATGATATTCCCAGCATTTTCCCTTACAATCATTGCTCCCCAAGCAGAGGTTACCCTAAAAAGTCTCCTATGAGCCTTCCCCCTGCAGAGCATTTCTAGTAAATCTCCCTCAAAAGGAGTCCTTTCTTAAAAATTTCCCCCAACAGACGAACATTTGAGATATTGCTTCATTTATTTGAAGAATCTCATTTCTCTGTTTGAGATGCTGCTTCATCAATTTGAAGAATCTCATTTGTTTTCTATAGATACTGCTCTAAATATCCTCGGAGAGTCTTAGATTCAATTAAGGTATTTTTCCTTTACTGGAATATCTTAATTCTATCAGATAATATGCTATTTCAACTCGATACAGAGAATCTCACTTTTACTGTTTGAGATGCTGCTTCATCAAAATGAAGAGTCTCATTTCAAATTTTTTTAGAGATACTGCTCTAATATCCTCGGAGAGTCTTAGATTTAATTAAGGTATTTTTCCCTTGCTGGAATATCTTAATTCTATCAGATAAGATGCTGCTTCGACTCGATACAAAGAATCTCACTTTTACTGTTTGAGATGCTGCTTCATCAATATGAAGAGTCTCATTTCAGATTTTTTAGAGATACTGCTCTCATATCCTCAGAGAGTCTTAAATTCAATTAAGGTATCTTTCCCTTGCTGGAATATCTTAATTCTATCATATAAGATGCTGCTTCGACTCGATATAGAGAATCTTATTTTTTACTGTTTGAGATGCTGCTTCATCAATATGAAGAGTCTCATTCCAGATTTCTTTTAGAGATACTGCTCTAATATCCTCGGAGAGTCTTAGATTCAATTAGGGTATCTTTCCCTTGTTGGAATATCTTAATTCTATCAGATAAGATGTTGTTTCGACTCGATACAGAGAATCTCACTTTTACTATTTGAGATGATGCTTCATCAATATGAAGAGTCTCATGTCAAATTTTATTTATACTATTCTAGCATCCTGGAAAAGTATTAAGATTTAGCTAGGGATGTCATTCCATTACTAACATATCTCGACCGTGATGTCCAAGATACTGTTCTGACGACTCCCAGAAAGTCTTGGTTGTTCCGTTTTACTTTGGGATAATGTCTTTTACTATTTCTCACTGCATTTTCTTCCTTGTATTTCCTGGGACAAAATTAGGGTCTTCATGTATTTAATTATCTCCCACCGTGAATGCACGAAGACTACTGTCATTCTTACTTTCCGATTTAAGGTATTAAATAGGGGCAACTGTCATACCCTAATTTTGTCCGGGTAAAGAAAAATCTTTCACCAGCATTCACTACCAGATGTCATAAGGCATGAACTCTATCTTAAGGCGTAAGTTCTATCTTAGGGGTTCTTAGCCCTTAGTGACATCAAGTCTTCAGTGACATTTTCATATGTTGAGATCCTTAAGAAGACATCTGTTGCATTTGTCTCTTATTGCTATTAACGGAAGCATGAGATGGTATGTGCATTTTGGGACTTTTTGGTTAACAAGGCCCATTTTGGTTTATCCATGAGATCTCTTGGTTTTTAAAAAAAGCTCATTCACATAAACATGTCCATAATTAATATTGCAAAGTATGGTTTAAATCTTTTTACATCACTGATCCAAAGTCCATTTGATTATCAGTAAGTATTAAGAGACATGACTATTTTTATGATCACTTGTTATTAAGCTCATTTTCACATCTCAAATCTATGTGCCAAATTTCTAAACCATTCATAAATCCTTAAACTAAATTTACATTTTTTAAGTATGCGTGTGTTGGTTTAGATCAAGTCACCATATGTAGGTGTATGTGTTGGTTTTGTGATTAAGGTTGGAATTGCAATATTTGTGGCATGTTTTATTTTAGGCTTTTTGTCACGTTTTATTCTGGTTAGTAGCAATGTGCTAAAGGTGACCAAGTTGAAAGTCCAATTTAATTGCATTATGGCCCAATCCATTTTCAGATTAAGACAAAATTTAAGCATTTTTTATTAACACAATTAAAATATTAAGGCAAGTTTTTAAATTTTTAAAAAGGTTTAGTTACATAAACAATTCTTATTCCAAAGTCACATAATTATCCAAAAGAGGTCTTAAGTTAAAATTGCACATATGCTACAAATAGTCCAAAAAACATTTATACACATTATCCAAAAGTTCTATGTTACATCAGAATAAATTTTTTGAAATTAGCTACATATACAACAGTCTGAAATAGCATCCTAAAGCCATTGCCAAAAACTCCTTTTGAAATTCTCAACGCCCCCAAATCCAACTAGAGCAGGCGCAGGCTCCTTTTAATCAATATCTTTTCACCTTTTGTAAACCTGCAAAAAAACAACTCAGAGGTTAAAAGGGCTTATCAAATAAGCGCTTAAAGAAAACTAAAGGATAACTAATAAAATGCTCAGGTTGATGTTTTGGAAAAGAGGCCATAACGAACACCAATTCAAACAACTTTAAATCCACAGAACAACAATCCCATAAAATCTGGATTGAAAAGCAAAACTGACAACTAATTTTAAAATAAAAATTCATGATGAAGAATATAAGTACCCAGAACACGTTAACAGAGACAGGCATGGTTAAATAAATAAAAAGAAGGAAGAAAGCAAAAATAATTTTTGATAAAGACCAAACACATAACAGACGGACGGAAAATCAAAGGCCAGGAACCACAATCACAATTTTCCAGTCAGCATTTACGCAACCATCAACACAACGAAACAACTTCCAAACAGAAGAACATTCCAAAAGAAGAAAAAGAACAGAAGGAGAACTTATCAAAATAGTGACGAAAAGCTCACGTCGCCGGACGCAACTCAGGCCAAGTAGTTCTTTTGTCTCCTTTCCTCGCTTGAAATCCATATGCCTTTTGTTCGTCACTACAAATCAAACAAAACCCCTTTATTAATTTCTAAAAATCATGACTATAGAAGGTTAAATCTCAAAACTTAGGGTTAGGGTTTCAACATATATTGGTTGATATTTAGGTTCTGATTTGTTGTTAGAACGAATTAGGTTTCGTTGGCCGCGAGAGAGAGAGAGAGAGAGAGTTTAGATTAGGGTGTTAGGTTAGTGTTTTTTTGGAGCGTCGATTCGGCCATTTGAGAGAGGTTTTGGGAGAAACGAGGTCGGATTCGGATTCAGAGGCCAAAAATAGGTGGGGTTAGCGTCAGAAGTTTTTTGGTTTGAGAAGTCGAGTCGCCGAAGCAGGTGGCGCCGCCGCGGTCTGCCGGCCGCCACCGTCTTCTCCGGCAGGTTTGGCCGTGAGTGATGACGGAGAAGAAGGAGAGAGTTGCAGAGAAACTCTGGTTTTTTAGTTGAGGAGAGAGAAAAGAAATGAACAAATCATGCTCTCTCTCTCCCAAAGCACGAAACTCATCGTCATCTCCATTTCGGTTACCAGCATTCGCTTGAGGGATCTGACCAATGGAGTCAGCAAACATCCTCAGCGCCTCAACAATGGCATCATCATTCCTACCTGCAACCATCGTCCTGAACAGCCCGAACAACCAGAAAAACAGTATCAATCGTGTCAGATACATAAATCAAATACAACAGGATGGAAAATCCTAACGACTATTGACCAACTGGTCGACCATGCTCTGATACCACTAATGTAACACCCCTTTTTCTACCCCAAAATACTTAACATATAATCAGAGTAAATAAGCACGCATATAAACAAAAGGGCGTCACATCGACGTTTTCAAAAACTAAAAGCTTTCAAAAACCAACAGCTTTCATCATCAATGTACAATACACCTGGTCATTTAAAATAACACATTTCAATTATCATGAATATTCAAGAATATGCGTTCGCATTGGAAAATAATGAATACTCATGCATTTCATAAAATGGTCCATGTCCCATACCATAATCATCTCTCAATAATCTCCTCAAGGTAAAATAAAACCATATTCAGAATCGTTGGCACTATGGCCTCTCAAACAGCAATTGCAAATAAGCATGTTCACAAGAAATAATATAATACTTATCCAAATAGGATACGAGTTCAATACTAATAATCTACCCCGTGTTACATGACCAGAGCATTGACTCACTACTTAGTCTCTAAAACAAAGCACCAAAGCTCTCCAGCTAATCTCGAGTGAGCTACCGTCCACCTACTTCAGCAATACTACTCTGGAGTATCTGCACGTTGCCATGTAAAGCAACATTCCAACAGAAGGGTGAGAATTCAAATCATTATGAAGAAGTATAATAAAGCACAATGATTAAATCAACAATTAAAGGAATTCACCACACCTTGTATAACCATGTAAATAATACTAACCAATATTTATTTCACAGGTTTCAAGCATACATCAAAACTCAAGGAGTATAATATTCAAATCCGATACTATATTCCCAAAAATACACATAACTACAATTATCACATAATCACATACTTTGCCAAGTTATGTATCCAAACATCATCAAACTCAATTACCATATCTCATACACACATCACAATCACATCAACGCATACATTCAATTTTCACATAACTCTAATGTGACTCAATGCCAGACATGTGACTCTATCCATGTGGTACCGCAATGTGAACCCAATGTTTCACCGCTTCCCGATTCAATATCTAGAATCCAAGCCACGCTTCTGATCCGGACAAGATCAAAGCCACTACGCCTATTTCCAATTAAGGATCAACGTCTATGTGAACCCACAGTTTCACCGCTTTCCGATTCAATATCTAGAATCCAAGCCACTACGTCTATTTCCAATTAAGGATCAACGTCTGCTACGCCTATTTCCAATTAAGGATCAACGTCTATGTGAACCCACAGTTTCACCGCTTCCACCATGAAGCCGACCATGCCATGAATGAATGTACAAATACAAACACATATACAATTAAGATCATCTTTACCATCTTAACCTTCCACATGTCACCATAATTCAACTCTATGAATTATCCACCAATGGTACATATACACATTCATAACAATATATCATTCACAAATATAGGCTAATTATCAAATACGCACACTTAGATTTCATTCCAAACTGAATACAACTTTTAGAATCTCAATTTTTCATTTTTCACAGCAAGTAACCGGTTAACGCTCGGAGGGTAACCGGTTAACATAAAACAGAATCAATTTCCTACGCAGATTTTTAAGCAAGTAACCAGTTAACGCTCGGAGGGTAACCGGTTAACATAAAACAGAATCAATTTCCTGCGCAGATTTTTAAGCAAGTAACCGGTTAACGCTCGGTGGGTAACCGGTTAACATAAAACAAAATCAAAATTTTCTGCTTTTTTCATCGTTGGAGGACTTTCGGACCTCCGATTTCGCTTCCGTAAAAAGCCTAACGTTCAGAAAATTATAACTCATACAATACCCTAAGTATATAAAGTTAATTTTCAGTTTTAACACAATTAAATCATCACAATCAAGAATATGCATCAAAGCCTAACAATTCCAAACAACCATACAAAATTAGGGATTTTTAACCTAAACATACTTCTACCCATTGATCCAATCATACTAACCCATAATAATAAGGATTCTCCGCCTTACCTCTTCAATTTTCTGGGAACCCTAGCTTCTCTCTTGTTCTTCCCCTCTTCTCCTTAGTTTTCCTCTTCTTTTTCTCTATTGCCGTCAAATGATCAAATGAATCCTACTTCTCACTCTCCTCACCTCTTATATACTAGTATTATATTTGGGCTTAAAGAATGATACCTCTAATTTAATTATTAGGCCCGATAAGACCTAATATTATAATATCTCTATTTAATTCAAATAAATTAAACCAACACGGTATACACACCAAGTTAATTAATATAATTAATTATTCAATTATATCTCATATCCACTAAATAATTAATTAACACACCAAATTAATTAATATAATCAATTATTATACTACCTAATAACCAATTAATTAATTAACACTCTAAATAATTAAACTAAAATATAATAATAATAATAATATAAGAAATAATTACTAAAATTGGGTTGTTACAACTCTCCCCCACTTAAAAGATTTTCGGCCTCAAAAATTTACCTCAAACGAACAACTCCGGATACGATTCCTTCATCTTATCCTCGAGTTCCCGAGTAATATTGCCATTGGTGACTCCACCCCATATCACTTTCACCAAAGCAATCTCCTTACCACGAAGCTTCTTCACTTCTCGATCTTCTATTCGCATAGGTGATGTATCAATCGTTAAACTATCCCTCACTTGAACATCATCCAATGGAACAACATGCGATGGATCCGCAATGTACCTCCTCAATTGAGACACATGGAACACATCATGAAGATTAGAAAGTGACGGTGGTAATGCAATCCGATATGCCACTTCACCTACCCTCTCGGAAAAATGATAAGGACCAATGAAACGCGGCGTCAACTTACGCGACTTCAAAGCTCTACCAACACCCGTTATTGACGTAACTCGAAGAAACACATGCTCATCTTTCTCAAACTCAAGAGCTTTCCTCCTCTTATCATGATAACTCTTTTGACGACTCTGAGAAGCCTTCATCTTCTCTTGAATCATCTTAATCTTATCCGTAGTCTCTTGAATCAACTCGGGTCCAACCACAGCACTCTCTCCCGATTCGTACCAACACAAAGGAGTTCTACACCTTCTACCATAAAGAGCCTCAAAAGGTGCCATTCCAATACTCGAATGGAAACTGTTGTTATACGTAAACTCGATCAAAGGCAAGAAACTATCCCAATTTCCTCCTTGTTCCAAAACACAAGACCTCAAAAGATCTCCAAGTGACTGAATAGTCCTCTCCGTTTGACCATTAGTTTGCGGATGATATGCCGAACTCAAACGCAATGTCGTACCCAAAGCACTTTGCAAACCTTCCCAAAATCTCGAAGTGAACCTCGAATCTCTATCTGAAACAATGCTCGACGGAATACCATGCAAACACACAATCCTTTCGATGTACAACTTA
The DNA here is from genome assembly GCF_024323335.1 of Lathyrus oleraceus. NCBI lineage: Eukaryota > Viridiplantae > Streptophyta > Magnoliopsida > Fabales > Fabaceae > Lathyrus > Lathyrus oleraceus. The sequence goes on from NC_066583.1 coordinate 340,649,427, forward strand.
GCAAGTCTCTCCATCGAATAATCCATCCTCATCGGAATAAAATGAGCACATTTCATCAACCTGTCCACAACGACCCAAATCACCTCACAATTACTCGATGTTCTACGCAAGCCCGGAACAAAATCCATAGAGATACTATCCCACTTCCACTCGGGAATAGATAACGGTTGCATCAAACCAGACGACTTTTGATGTTCAATCTTTGACTTTTGACAAGTCAAACATGAATACACAAATTCCGCTACATCCTTCTTCATACCTTGCCACCAAAACATCTTCCTCAAGTCTTGATACATTTTAGTAGCACCAGGATGAATACTCAGACCACTTCTATGCCCTTCCTCAAGAATCCTCTTTCTCAAATCCGCAACATCCGGAACCCAAACTCGATCATGACACCTCATAATACCATTCTCATCAATCCGAAAGTCACCACCTTTGCCTTGATTAATCAATGTCATAACATCGACTAATTTCAAATCTGACTTCTGACCTTCTCTAATCTCGTCAAGAATGCCACACGTAAGCTTCAACATACCAAGTTTAACACACAAAGGCGTCGCTTCACAAACCAAACTCAAATCTCTAAATTGCTCCAACAATTCAAACTCTCGAATCATCAACATAGACATGTGCAATGACTTCCTACTCAATGCATCGGCTACAACATTCGCCTTTCCAGGATGATAATTCAAACCAAAGTCATAATCTTCCAAGAATTCCAACCATCTCCTTTGCCTCATATTCAATTCCTTCTGATCAAACAAGTACTTCAAACTCTTGTGATCACTAAACACATCAAATCTCGATCCAAACAAATAATGTCTCCAAAGCTTCAACACAAACACAACGGCGGCCAACTCTAAATCATGCGTCGGATAATTCCTCTCATGAACTTGAAGTTGCCTTGAAGCATAAGCTACCACTTGCCTTTTTTGCATCAGAACACCTCCCAAACCCAACAAAGAAGCATCACAATACACAACGAAAGTTTCTAACGGATCCGGTAAAATCAAAATAGGAGTCGTAGTCAATCTTCTCTTAAGCTCTTGAAAATTCGCTTCACACTGCGAAGTCCAAATGAAAGCTTGACCTTTCCTAGTCAACTGCGTCAATGGTAACGACAACTTAGAAAATCCTTCAATGAACTTCCTATAATAACCAGCCAAACCAAGGAAACTTCTAATCTCAGCAACAGACTTAGGAGCTTCCCACTGAGATACAGCTTCAATCTTCGTAGGATCCACAGAAATACCACCACTCTAAAATCACATGTCCAAGAAAACTTACTTCACTCAACCAAAACTCACATTTAGAGAGTTTAGCAAACAACTTCCTCCCTTTCAACACCGATAACACAACCTTCAAATGCTCGGCATGATCCTCTTCGCTCTTAGAATAAATCAATATATCATCGATGAACACAACAACAAACTTATCCATATAATCATGAAAAATTCTATTCATATACTCCATAAATACACCAGGTGCATTAGTCACACCAAAAGGCATCACGGAGTACTCGTAGTGACCGTACCTTGTCCGAAAGGCAGTCTTTTGAATATCCTCAGCCTTTACACGAATCTGATGATACCCAGACCTCAAATCAATTTTGCTAAACACACAAGCTCCAACCAGCTGATCCATCAGATCGTCAATCCTCGGAAGTGGATACTTGTTCTTAATCGTCACTTTGTTCAGTTGTCTATAATCAACACATAATCTCATAGAACCTTCTTTCTTCTTGGCCAACAGAACAGGTGCACCCCACGGCGACACACTAGGACGAATAAACTTCTTCTCGAGCAAGTCTTCAAGTTGACTCTTCAACTCTTTCAACTCAGAAGCAGACATTCGATAGGGAGCCATCGATACAGGACTAGTTCCAGGAACTAAATCAATCGAAAACTCAACCTCACGTTCCGACGGTAAATCACTTATATCTTCCGGAAATACCTCCACAAACTCACAAACTATTGGCAATTCTTCAATCGTCCTCTTCTCGCGAATATCCAAAGTTGCCAACAACATAAACAACTCGGCACCATCTTGCACCGATTCATCAACTTGCTTAGCAGACACAAACCAATCTTCCTTAGCACCAACCTCAGAAAAAATAACCGTCTTCTCAAAACAGTTGATATACACCCGATTAAATTCTAACCAACTCATACCCAAAATCACATCAAGTTGCTCTAAAGGAAGACAAACTAAATCAATTCCAAAATCCCTACCAAAGATACTCAACGGACAATTCAGACACACATAGGAAGTAGAAACAGAACGCATAGCAGGTGTATCAATAACCATACTTCTACACATATCAGATAATATAAGATTCAATCTCTTAGCACAATCCAAAGAAATGAAAGAGTGTGTTGCACCGGTATCAATAATGGCAGTCAAAGGTGTACCATTTATAAAGCACGTACCTTGGATTAGCCTATCATCGGTAGTGGCCTCCGCACCAGACAATGCAAACACCTTTCCCTTCGCTTGTTCCTTCTTTGGCTTATCACATTTGGTACTAATGTGACCATTCTCACCACAATTGTAACAAGTCACACTCGAACCAACTCCATACTGGTTTGCTCTGTGACCACTCTTGCCACACTTGAAACATGTCCCAGAATCCTTACTACAATCAACAACACGATGACCTTCAACGCCACATTTGAAGCACTTAAGTGGAGTAGAAGATCCTCCCCCACTTGGCTTCTTTCCAAAACCAGATTGTCTCCTCTTATCATCATACGGTTTCCCACGATCCTGGTTTTCCCCCTTCAAACTCTTGTAGAAAGAAGCACTCTCCCTACTATCCTCATCATAAATCCGACTCTTGTTAACCAACTCCGCAAAATGAGTAATCTGTTGGTAACCAATGGCCTTCTTGATATCATGTCTCAAGCCATTCACAAACTTCAAACATTTAGATCTCTCAGCATTAGCAGTATTGTAATGAGGATAATACTTGATAAGCTCCTGAAATCTAGCAGCATATTCCGCAACGGTACCATTTCCTTGCTTCAATTCAAGGAACTCCACCTCTTTCTTCCCACGACAATCTTTTGGAAAATAGTTCTCCAAGAAGACATCACGGAAAAGAGCCCAAGTAACCTCAATGTTGTCTCCTTCAAACCTCTGAAGAGTGTTATTCCACCGATCTTCAGCTTCCTTCTCAAGCATATGAGTACCAAACTGCACTTTCTGAGCATCAATACAGTTCATGACTCTTAAGATCTTCTCAATTGCCTTCAGCCAAGCTTGAGCTTTATCAGGTTCATGCTCACCCTCAAAGACAAGAGGATTGTTCCTCTGAAATCTCCCCAAAGCACGAAACTCATCGTCATCTCCATTTCGGTTACCAGCATTCGCTTGAGGGATCTGACCAATGGAGTCAGCCAACATCCTCAGCGCCTCAACAATGGCATCATCGTTCCTGCCTGCAACCATCGTCCTGAACAGCCCAAACAACCAGAGAACAGTATCAATCGTGTCAGATACATAAATCAAATACAACAGGATGGAAAATCCTAACGACTATTGACCAACTGGTCGACCATGCTCTGATACCACTAATGTAACACCCCTTTTCTACCCCAAAGTACTTAACATATAATCAGAGTAAATAAGCACGCATATAAACAAAAGGGCGTCACATCGACGTTTTCAAAAACTAAAAGCTTTCAAAAACCAACAGCTTTCATCATCAATGTACAATACACCTGGTCATTTAAAATAACACATTTCAATTATCATGAATACTCAAGAATATGCGTTCGCAGCGGAAAATAATGAATACTCATGCATTTCATAAAATGATCCATGTCTCATACCATAATCATCTCTCAATAATCTCCTCAAGGTAAAATAAAACCATATTCAGAATCGTTGGCACTATGGCCTCTCAAACAGCAATTGCAAATAAGCATGTTCACAAGAAATAATATAATACTTATCCAAATAGGATACGAGTTCAATACTAATAATCTACCCCGTGTTACATGACCAGAGCATTGACTCACTACTTAGTCTCTAAAACAAAGCACCAAAGCTCTCCAGCTAATCTCGAGTGAGCTACCGTCCACCTACTTCAGCAATACTACTCTGGAGTATCTGCACGTTGCCATGTAAAGCAACATTCCAACAGAAAGGTGAGAATTCAAATCATTATGAAGAAGTATAATAAAGCACAATGATTAAATCAACAATTAAAGGAATTCACCACACCTTGTATAACCATGTAAATAATACTAACCAATATTTATTTCACAGGTTTCAAGCATACATCAAAACTCAAGGAGTATAATATTCAAATCCGATACTATATTCCCAAAAATACACATAACTACAATTATCACATAATCACATACTTTGCCAAGTTATGTATCCAAACATCATCAAACTCAATTACCATATCTCATACACACATCACAATCACATCAACGCATACATTCAATTTTCACATAACTCTAATGTGACTCAATGCCAGACATGTGACTCTATCCATGTGGTACCACAATGTGAACCCAATGTTTCACCGCTTCCCGATTCAATATCTAGAATCCAAGCCACGCTTCCGATCTGGACAAGATCAAAGCCACTACGCCTATTTCCAATTAAGGATCAACGTCTATGTGAACCCACAGTTTCACCGCTTTCCGATTCAATATCTAGAATCCAAGCCACTACGTCTATTTCCAATTAAGGATCAACGTCTGCTACGCCTATTTCCAATTAAGGATCAACGTCTATGTCAACCCACAGTTTCACCGCTTCCACCATGAAGCCGACCATGCCATGAATGAATGTACAAATACCAACACATATACAATTAAGATCATCTTTACCATCTTAACCTTCCACATGTCACCATAATTTAACTCTATGAATTATCCACCAATGGTACATATACACATTCATAACAATATATCATTCACAAATATAGGCTAATTATCAAATACGCACACTTAGATTTCATTCCAAATTGAATACAACTTTTAAAATCTTAATTTTTCATTTTTCACAGCAAGTAACCGGTTAACGCTCGGAGGGTAACCGGTTAACATAAAACAGAATCAATTTCCTACGCAGATTTTTAAGCAAGTAACCGGTTAACGCTCGGAGGATAACCGGTTAACATAAAACAGAATCAATTTCCTGCGCAGATTTTTAAGCAAGTAACCGGTTAACGCTCGGTGGGTAACCGGTTAACATAAAACATAATCAGAATTTTCTGCGTTTTTCATCGTTGGAGGACTTTCGGACCTCCGATTTCGATTCCGTAAAAAGCCAAACGTTCAGAAAATTATAACTCATACAATACCCTAAGTATATAAAGTTAATTTTCAGTTTTAACACAATTAAATCATCACAATCAAGAATATGCATCAAAACCTAAAAATTCCAAACAACCATACAAAATTAGGGATTTTTAACCTAAACATACTTCTACCCATTGATCCAATCATACTAACCCATAATAATAAGGATTCTCCGCCTTACCTCTTCAATTTTCTGGGAACCCTAGCTTCTCTCTTGTTCTTCCCCTCTTCTCCTTAGTTTTCCTCTTCTTTTTCTCTATTGCCGTCAAATGATCAAATGAATCCTACTTCTCACTCTCCTCACCTCTTATATACTAGTATTATATTTGGGCTTAAAGAATGATACCTCTAATTTAATTATTAGGCCCGATAAGACCTAATATTATAATATCTCTATTTAATTCAAATAAATTAAACCAACACGGTATACACACCAAGTTAATTAATATAATTAATTATTCAATTATATCTCATATCCACTAAATAATTAATTAACACACCAAATTAATTAATATAATCAATTATTATACTACCTAATAACCAATTAATTAATTAACACTCTAAATAATTAAAATAAAATATAATAATAATAATATAAGAAATAATTACTAAAATTGGGTTGTTACAACTCTCCCCCACTTAAAAGATTTTCGGCCTCGAAAATTTACCTCAAACGAACAACTCCGGATACGATTCCTTCATCTTATCCTCGAGTTCCCAAGTAATATTGCCATTGGCGACTCCGCCCCATATCACTTTCACCAAAGCAATCTCCTTACCACGAAGCTTCTTCACTTCTCGATCTTCTATTCGCATAGGTGATGTATCAATCGTTAAACTATCCCTCACTTGAACATCATCCAATGGAACAACATGCGATGGATCCGCAATGTACCTCCTCAATTGAGACACATGGAACACATCATGAAGATTAGAAAGTGACGGTGGTAATGCAATCCGATATGCCACTTCACCTACCCTCTCGGAAAAATGATAAGGACCAATGAAACGCGGCGTCAACTTACGCGACTTCAAAGCTCTACCAACACCCGTTATTGACGTAACTCGAAGAAACACATGCTCATCTTTCTCAAACTCAAGAGCTTTCCTCCTCTTATCATGATAACTCTTTTGACGACTCTGAGAAGCCTTCATCTTCTCTTGAATCATCTTAATCTTATCCGTAGTCTCTTGAATCAACTCGGGTCCAACCACAGCACTCTCTCCCGATTTGTACCAACACAAAGGAGTTCTACACCTTCTACCATAAAGAGCCTCAAAAGGTGCCATTCCAATACTCGAATGGAAACTGTTGTTATACGTAAACTCGATCAAAGGCAAGAAACTATCCCAATTTCCTCCTTGTTCCAAAACACAAGACCTCAAAAGATCTCCAAGTGACTGAATAGTCCTCTCCGTTTGACCATTAGTTTGCGGATGATATGCCGAACTCAAACGCAACGTCGTACCCAAAGCACTTTGCAAACCTTCCCAAAATCTCGAAGTGAACCTCGGATCTCTATCTGAAACAATGCTCGACGGAATACCATGCAAACACACAATCCTTTCGATGTACAACTTAGCAAGTCTCTCCATCGAATAATCCATCCTCATTGGAATAAAATGAGCACATTTCATCAACCTGTCCACAACGACCCAAATCACCTCACAATTACTCGATGTTCTGAGCAAGCCCGGAACAAAATCCATAGAGATACTATCCCACTTCCACTCGGGAATAGATAACGGTTGCATCAAACCAGGCGACTTTTGATGTTCAATCTTTGACTTTTGACAAGTCAAACATGAATACACAAGTTCCGCTACATCTTTCTTCATACCTTGCCACCAAAACATCTTCCTCAAGTCTTGATACATTTTAGTAGCACCAGGATGAATACTCAAACCACTTCTATGCCCTTCCTCAAGAATCCTCTTTCTCAAATCCGCAACATCCGGAACACAAACTCGATCATGACACCTCATGATACCATTCTCATCAATCCGAAAGTCACCACCTTTGCCTTGATTAATCAATGTCATAACATCGACTAATTTCAAATCTGACTTCTAACCTTCTCTAATCTCGTCAAGAATGCCACACGTAAGCTTCAACATACCAAGTTTAACACACAAAGGCGTCGCTTCACAAACCAAACTCAAATCTCTAAATTGCTCCAACAATTCAAACTCTCGAATCATCAACATAGACATGTGCAATGACTTCCTACTCAATGCATCGGCTACAACATTCGCCTTTCCAGGATGATAATTCAAACCAAAGTCATAATCTTCCAAGAATTCCAACCATCTCCTTTGCCTCATATTCAATTCCTTCTGATCAAACAAGTACTTCAAACTCTTGTGATCACTAAACACATCAAATCTCGATCCAAACAAATAATGTCTCCAAAGCTTCAACACAAACACAACGGCGGCCAACTCTAAATCATGCGTCGGATAATTCCTCTCATGAACTTGAAGTTGCCTTGAAGCATAAGCTACCACTTGCCTTTTTTGCATCAGAACACCTCCCAAACCCAACAAAGAAGCATCACAATACACAACGAAAGTTTCTAACGGATCCGGTAAAATCAAAATAGGAGTCGTAGTCAATCTTCTCTTAAGCTCTTGAAAATTCGCTTCACACTGCGAAGTCCAAATGAAAGCTTGACCTTTCCTAGTCAACTGCGTCAATGGTAACGACAACTTAGAAAATCCTTCAATGAACTTCCTATAATAACCAGCCAAACCAAGGAAACTTCTAATCTCAGCAACAGACTTAGGAGCTTCCCACTGAGATACAGCTTCAATCTTCGTAGGATCCACAGAAATACCACCACTCTAAAATCACATGTCCAAGAAAACTTACTTCACTCAACCAAAACTCACATTTAGAGAGTTTAGCAAACAACTTCCTCCCTTTCAACACCGATAACACAACCTTCAAATGCTCGGCATGATCCTCTTCGCTCTTAGAATAAATCAATATATCATCGATGAACACAACAACAAACTTATCCATATAATCATGAAAAATTCTATTCATATACTCCATAAATACACCAGGTGCATTAGTCACACCAAAAGGCATCACGGAGTACTCGTAGTGACCGTACCTTGTCCGAAAGGCAGTCTTTTGAATATCCTCAGCCTTTACACGAATCTGATGATACCCAGACCTCAAATCAATTTTGCTAAACACACAAGCTCCAACCAGCTGATCCATCAGATCGTCAATCCTCGGAAGTGGATACTTGTTCTTAATCGTCACTTTGTTCAGTTGTCTATAATCAACACATAATCTCATAGAACCTTCTTTCTTCTTGGCCAACAGAACAGGTGCACCCCACGGCGACACACTAGGACGAATAAACTTCTTCTCGAGCAAGTCTTCAAGTTGACTCTTCAACTCTTTCAACTCAGAAGCAGACATTCGATATGGAGCCATCGATACAGGACTAGTTCCAGGAACTAAATCAATCGAAAACTCAACCTCACGTTCCGACGGTAAATCACTTATATCTTCCGGAAATACCTCCGCAAACTCACAAACTATTGGCAATTCTTCAATCGTCCTCTTCTCGCGAATATCCAAAGTTGCCAACAACATAAACAACTCGGCACCATCTTGCACCGATTCATCAACTTGCTTAGCAGACACAAACCAATCTTCCTTAGCACCAACCTCAGAAAAAATAACCGTCTTCTCAAAACAGTTGATATACACCCGATTAAATTCTAACCAACTCATACCCAAAATCACATCAAGTTGCTCTAAAGGAAGACAAACTAAATCAATTCCAAAATCCCTACCAAAGATACTCAACGGACAATTCAGACACACATAGGAAGTAGAAACAGAACCCATAGCAGGTGTATCAATAACCATACTTCTACACATATCAGATAATATAAGATTCAATCTTTTAGCACAATCCAAAGAAATGAAAGAGTGTGTTGCACCGGTATCAATAATGGCAGTCAAAGGTGTACCATTTATAAAGCACGTACCTTGGATTAGCCTATCATCGGTAGTGGCCTCCGCACCAGACAATGCAAACACCTTTCCCTTCGCTTGTTCCTTCTTTGGCTTATCACATTTGGTACTAATGTGACCATTCTCACCACAATTGTAACAAGTCACACTCGAACCAACTCCATACTGGTTTGCTCTGTGACCACTCTTGCCACACTTGAAACATGTCCCAGAATCCTTACTACAATCAACAACACGATGACCTTCAACGCCACATTTGAAGCACTTAAGTGGTGTAGAAGATCCTCCCCCACTTGGCTTCTTTCCAAAACCAGATTGTCTCCTCTTATCATCATACGGTTTCCCACGATCCTGGTTTTTCCCCTTCAAACTCTTGTAGAAAGAAGCACTCTCCCTACTATCCTCATCATAAATCCGACTCTTGTTAACCAACTCCGCAAAATGAGTAATCTGTTGGTAACCAATGGCCTTCTTGATATCATGTCTCAAGCCATTCACAAACTTCAAACATTTAGATCTCTCAGCATTAACAGTATTGTAATAAGGACAATACTTGATAAGCTCCTGAAATCTAGCAGCATATTCCGCAACGGTACCATTTCCTTGCTTCAATTCAAGGAACTCCACCTCTTTCTTCCCACGACAATCTTTTGGAAAATAGTTCTCCAAGAAGACATCACGGAAAAGAGCCCAAGTAACCTCAATGTTGTCTCCTTCAAACCTCTGAAGAGTGTTATTCCACCGATCTTCAGCTTCCTTCTCAAGCATATGAGTACCAAACTGCACTTTCTGAGCATCAATACAGTTCATGACTCTTAAGATCTTCTCAATTGCCTTCAGCCAAGCTTGAGCTTTATCAGGTTCATGCTCACCCTCAAAGACAAGAGGATTGTTCCTCTGAAATCTCCCCAAAGCACGAAACTCATCGTCATCTCCATTTCGGTTACCAGCATTCGCTTGAGGGATCTAACCAATGGAGTCAGCCAACATCCTCAGCGCCTCAACAATGGCATCATCGTTCCTGCCTGCAACCATCATCCTGAACAGCCCAAACAACCAGAAAACAGTATCAATCGTGTCAGATACATAAATCAAATACAACAGGATGGAAAATCCTAACGACTATTGACCAACTGGTCGACCATGCTCTGATACCACTAATGTAACACCCCTTTTCTACCCCAAAATACTTAACATATAATCAGAGTAAATAAGCACGCATATAAACAAAAGGGCGTCACATCGACGTTTTCAAAAACTAAAAGCTTTCAAAAACCAACAACTTTCATCATCAATGTACAATACACCTGGTCATTTAAAATAACACATTTCAATTATCATGAATATTCAAGAATATGCGTTCGCAGCGGAAAATAATGAATACTCATGCATTTCATAAAATGATCCATGTCCCATACCATAATCATCTCTCAATAATCTCCTCAAGGTAAAATAAAACCATATTCAGAATCGTTGGCACTATGGCCTCTCAAACAGCAATTGCAAATAAGCATGTTCACAAGAAATAATATAATACTTATCCAAATAGGATACGAGTTCAATACTACTAATCTACCCCGTGTTACATGACCAGAGCATTGACTCACTACTTAGTCTCTAAAACAAAGCACCAAAGCTCTCCAGCTAATCTCGAGTGAGCTACCGTCCACCTACTTCAGCAATACTACTCTGGAGTATCTGCACGTTGCCATGTAAAGCAACATTCCAACAGAAGGGTGAGAATTCAAATCATTATGAAGAAGTATAATAAAGCACAATGATTAAATCAACAATTAAAGGAATTCACCACACCTTGTATAACCATGTAAATAATACTAACCAATATTTATTTCACAGGTTTCAAGCATACATCAAAACTCAAGGAGTATAATATTCAAATCCGATACTATATTCCCAAAAATACACATAACTACAATTATCACATAATCACATACTTTGCCAAGTTATGTATCTAAACATCATCAAACTCAATTACCATATCTCATACACACATCACAATCACATCAACGCATACATTCAATTTTCACATAACTCTAATGTGACTCAATGCCAGACATGTGACTCTATGCATGTGGTACCGCAATGTGAACCCAATGTTTCACCGCTTCCCGATTCAATATCTAGAATCCAAGCCACGCTTCCGATCCGGACAAGATCAAAGCCACTACGCCTATTTCCAATTAAGGATCAACGTCTATGTGAACCCACAGTTTCACCGCTTTCCGATTCAATATCTAGAATCCAAGCCACTACGTCTATTTCCAATTAAGGATCAACGTCTGCTACGCCTATTTCCAATTAAGGATCAACGTCTATGTGAATCCACAGTTTCACCGCTTCCACCATGAAGCCGACCATGCCATGAATGAATGTACAAATACAAACACATATACAATTAAGATCATCTTTACCATCTTAACCTTCCACATGTCACCATAATTCAACTCTATGAATTATCCACCAATGGTACATATACACATTCATAACAATATATCATTCACAAATATAGGCTAATTATCAAATACGCACACTTAGATTTCATTCCAAATTGAATACAACTTTTAAAATCTCAATTTTTCATTTTTCACAGCAAGTAACCGGTTAACGCTCGGAGGGTAACCGGTTAACATAAAACAGAATCAATTTCCTGTGCAGATTTTTAAGCAAGTAACCGATTAACGCTCGGTGGGTAACCGGTTAACGTAAAACAGAATCAGAATTTTCTGCGTTTTTCATTGTTGGAGGACTTTCGGACCTCCGATTTCGATTCCGTAAAAAGTCAAACGTTCAGAAAATTATAACTCATACAATACCCTAAGTATATAACGTTAATTTTCAGTTTTAACATAATTAAATCACCACAATCAAGAATATGCATCAAAACCTAACAATTCCAAACAACCATACAAAATTAGGGAAGTTTAACATAAACATACTTCTACCTATTGACCCAATCATACTAACCCATAATAATAAGGATCTCCCCCCTTACCTCTTCAATTTTCTGGGAACCCTAACTTCTCTCTTGTTCTTCCCCTCTTCTCCTTACTTTTCCTATTCTTTTTCTCTATTGCCGTCAAATGATCAAATGAATCCTACTTCTCACTCTCCTCACCTCTTATATACTAGTATTATATTTGGGCTTAAAGAGTGATACCTCTAATTTAATTATTAGGCCCAATAAGACCTAATATTATAATATCTCTATTTAATTCAAATAAATTAAACCAACACAGTATACACACCAAGTTAATTAATATAATTAATTATTCAATTATATCTCATATCCACTAAATAATTAATTAACACACCAAATTAATTAATATAATCAATTATTATACTACCTAATAACCAATTAATTAATTAACACTCCAAATAATTAAAATAAAATATAATAATAATAATATAAGAAATAATTATTAAAATTGGGTTGTTACACTTAAGCCTCCGCCGAGAGTAGATAAGCCAACGTTTAGTCTTTAGAACACGATCTAATCAGTTGTCCACTAAAAAAACCAACCAACCGTAGTTCCCCGAACTACGAATGCTCTGATTTCCTTATTATACCATAAGGATACGTAGACAGGAGATTGCTGTATCTTCGCAAGCACACTAATAAAAAACCTCCCATTCCCCTTTCTGAGATCCTCATCCATTTCTATTTTTAATAATTTTATAACCCAAAGATAACAAATAAACATAAATTAACATTCGAAACACACATTAGAACTAAAAGGTTCCCGTTGAGTACAGCGGACGTAAGGGGTGCTAATACCTTCCCCTTACGTAATCCGCTCCCGAACCCGAATATGGTTGCGAGGACCATTATTCCATTTTCTAAAGGTTTTATCGGTATTTTCCTATTCCTTCATTGGGATAAATAAAGTTTGATGGCGACTCTGTTCGAACATTAAATTTTTTCGCGACCATCGCGAGGAATCGTATTTTACGAGATGCGACAATATTATTTTTGCATTTTTTATTCGAAATGGTTGGTGTCGTTATATTTCATCTTTCCATAATATTTTGTTCTTATGGTCCTTATTGTCTAGAATGTTTGTTGTTGTGAGTTTATTTTACATGTGGTCCCTAATGTCTTCACTTGTTGTTGTTGGTTTATTGTTGGCATGTGGTCCCTAAAGTATGTAATGGTTATTTTATTATAAAGTTATGGTCCCTCATGCCTGCAATGGTTATTTGTTGTACTTGTTTTATGTAGGCCAATAGAGAAATAAACTGTAAGACATAGAATACACAAAAGGGAACAATTGGTCAATCATCGTGTAAAGTGGTATATTGGTGAAACATTGTCTGAAATGAATTTGGACTGCGATGTGGACTTAATATCATATATGCAAATTGAAAGTATGATAAAAGGTGAAGGTTATTTTAATATAAGATGTATTTGGTATTGAAACCCTAAGTTTTCTTTCGCTCGAGGACTTAGACTGTTGAATAATGACTTGGATGTTTTAGCTTTTATTGAAGATGTTAAGGGTTTAAGGTAATTGATATTTATTGTTGGGTGTGAATATGGAAGTAGAAAAATGGTCTAGAGGGGGGGGGGGTGAATAAACCCAAATTAAAAAATGCAACCTCCATTTTCCAAAATCATAGTGTTTTCAAAAATGAGTTGCGAGCGGAATGTTTGAAGCGAAAATGAAAATTATACAGTTGATTATTGATCAAGCTAACACAATTGGTTTCACAAATATGGATTATAATAATGAAATGATAGGTATGGATTGGTTCAATTTGTGTAGTCACAAGAAGTGTACGTAATTGATTAAATGTGTGAATTCCTAAATTCAATTCGTTTTCAGATTTATTAATCACAATACTAGCTTGACTAGTTGTCCAATTCCAACAAAACCTAAAGCTTTACGTAATTAACCGCTATAAAGAACAAAATGATATAATACGAAGGAATTGAAAAACCTAGCATGCAATCACTACGAATATAAATGCAAGAGTAAGCGTTAGAGAGATGAAACCGAGATTTATGGTGCTTCGAAGTTCATCCTCGCTTGGTCTATGTGCACTCTTTGATGGTTTCCCATTGGAACCTGCATAGTGCTTGTTATTTGACAAATATTTATAAGAGTTCATACAATCACCAATCCACAATACAGGTGAGAAAATAAATCTTCTAATTTTGATCATGACTTGTATACAACAAACTTGCCAAACTCTTCTACATAATCTTTACTCGAATACGTTTCTTGAACCTTCTAATAACACTAATTCTTCTTCAAGTCTTCGTGTGTAGCTATCAACCCACTGATCCTACCTATTCCTTGAGTGGTGAAATTATCTGAATATCCGAGAAGAACTTCTCCTTATTTGTTTCCTTCAACACATTTACTACTAAGGCAATGCTAGAGAGAAGAACCTACTTCTTTTCAATGGAATTTGTCACCATCATTGACAATCTCTCAATCTTGCTAACAACCTGAAGACTCAACAAGATATCTAAGAATGATTAGTTTCAAGTACGCGCCTCCTTCAATCAATCTTAGAACTCTCGTTATTAAGATCTAAACTTAATTGAAGTTGAAGATGTGAGAAATTCGTAGCAAGACTTTGAACACCAAAATAGAGGAAATTAATTTTCACACAAAATCACACTGAAAAATATTAACATAATGAATGATGTTATGTGTAGAATGATGACAAAAATGATTTATATGTTCTAGAGATGAAACACACAAAATGGTTGAAAAAGGTGGTTATATTCTAATCGAGAAAAATATGATTTGGATTAATTGAGCAAAATGAGGTGGAATGAAAGCAATAACCAATTTTTGAAAAAGATGCTAGTTGATTCGGATCAGAGAAAGTGTGATTCGAATCAAATTCCTTATGATTCGAAACAAGCACAAAACTTGATTCAGATCAAATGAAACAAAACTGACAAGGTTTTTAGGGAAACATGATTTGATTTGAATCATGTTCAAAGTTTGATTCATATCAAATCAAACAAAATCAAACATGAATTTTGAAAAATTGAATTGATTCAAATCATGTACAAATTTTGATTCTAATCAAACTAGACAAAATATGTTCCCAGAAAAATGATCAAGATCAAGTGTAAAATTTGATCAGGATCAAATTACTGAGGTTAGCTACTGTCCAATTTGATCAGGATCAAAAATTCGGTGTAAAACTGAATGATTCAAATCAATATTGTAAAATATCAAATTTTCAAAAGCTTTTTGAAATTTTACCTTTGAATCAACTTTGACCAAAAACACAAAATGGTTTCATTCCAATAACATATTCTATTGATCAAAGAATATTTAGATTAAGATCAAATCTAACTAAGGTTTTATGCATGCTAAAAATGAATCAAATAAAACACGATTCTGAGAAATGCAATCATGAAGGAGACTCAACGAATCGAAATAAGACAAAGATGAAAGCGATAAGACAATCAACAAAATAATCGAATAGTGGAGATATGCAACTATAATCTCCAATTTTTTATGCTTGGCAAGCTTTCACTTGGAATTGAGTCAGCCTTTGAGTAACGAGTATAACTCCCACCTGAAACATTGCACACAAACAACACATAAAAACACTTAAACAATTCTAGACTCATTACAACTTCTTCCCCCTTTAACAACATCAAAAAGAGATAATTCGAAATGTGTCTAAAGCCAATGAAAATAACCACTAACATATAATTCCAAAAAACGTATGAGCTAAACAGCTTAGAAGTAAATATAACAACCATGATCACATATACAACAAAGATAAACATGTCACAAGATACACAATGCAAATAGACATGCAACACAAACATTCAATAAGTAATAATTAAGTGATCAAACTTGTAAATCAAGGTATGCATTAACAATCATAAATAATACAAAAATAAGTAATCAAATGTTCTAATGTACATTTGAAAGACTTAAATGTAAGTAAGAACAATTAAAGACATAAGCTAGAGATGAATTAGTGAAATATGAAGGAAATAAGCAAACCAATGCATAACTCTAGCACAAATATATAGAAGGGTAAAAGGTCACAAAAATGCTTCCACGTCGATAGCAGTCACACTGTCCCTAACAACCAAAGCTTTTGTCCAATACAATTTTGAAAGCTTTTCCCATCTATTCACAACCAAGTTACCTTTGTTGAGTTTCCACTTTCCAGAACCAAAGTGACTGTCATAACCATAATCATCAAGCATATACACAAATATCAAATTAAAGCGGACATATGGAGCATGTTTGACACCTCTAAGCAACAATTGCATTCCCATGTTGGCTTGCAAGACAAAATCACCAACAACAATTACCTTAGATACACCATCATTACCCATATTCAACACTTCAAAATCATTAGAAGTATAAGATGTGAAGAAATCCTTCCTTGGTGTAACATGCAATGTAGCACCACTAACAAAATATCCACATGCTCTTGTTTAATATAAGATTAACATACCCATGATCATGGAGTATAACAAGACCATCACTAATAGTAGTAGTAACACGATCATCATCATGATCTTCATGGTCTCTTTATTTAGACTCACCCTTCTTGCGTTTGTTATCTCTTTTCTACTGATTTTAATACTTCTGCATTTATCATATTTTGTGACAATAATAA
The DNA here is from genome assembly GCF_024323335.1 of Lathyrus oleraceus. Lineage (NCBI taxonomy): Eukaryota > Viridiplantae > Streptophyta > Magnoliopsida > Fabales > Fabaceae > Lathyrus > Lathyrus oleraceus. The sequence continues at coordinate 340,666,386 of NC_066583.1, forward strand.
CACTCGAGATTCTTGTAACGTGGCTTGGACTTGCTTATATTATTCTCTCGACCACCCTTAGGTTCTTTTTTATGAATTCTCCCCCTATTTTGAGTGACAAGCACCTCAGGTTAATATGAAGAACCCTGTGCCTTCCTTCTCATCTCCTCATTAAGAATACTAACCTTATCCATTTCCAAAGAAACACCTATAGGAGCAGAACTTGTGATAGAAATCCGAAACGTCTCCCAAGACTCAGGTAAAGATAACAATACAAATAGTCTCAAAAGTTCATCATCAAATTTGATACTCATTTCTGACATCTGATCAAAGAGACCTTGAAATTAACTCAATCGATATGAAATAGAAGTCCCTTCCTTATACTTCAAACTTATGAAGCTATTCAACAAGAAAAAATTATTATTCCTTGATTTAGAGGCATACAAGGACTCTATCTTCTCCCACAAAGTTTTTTCATGTGTCTCATTAACAATATGATTATAAACATCAACTTTTACATATTGTCAAATAAAATCACATACTCGCTGATGTTCAAACTCTCATTCTTCATCAGACACAAAATCCCATTTTGCGGAACTAAAAACTGGTAAATGCAATTTCTTCATAAATAATTAGTCTTTCATCTTGTCCTTCTATAAATGGTAATTAGAACCACTCAACAATTCCATCTTCATCTTTGTATTTGACTCCATTATTCAAACAGGTAAAATAACCCTTAACCAAGAGCTTTGATGCCACTCTGATGGAAAATTAAGACACAATAACAGACTAATATGCAGCAGATATAAAATTTACCATACTTGTAGGAACCATGAGGATCAACAACAAATATAAGACGACAAATCAAACAAATAAATACATAAAAAAACATCAATATTTTAATGTGAAATCCCCCAAATATGAGAGTAAAAACCATGACTCGTCTAAACCAAAGAAATATCTCCACTATAATCAATTAAGAGTACAACAGAGTCTTAAAGTGATTCACAAACTAGTGGTAACAATCGCAAATTACAAAGAAAAATAGCTTACAAATAAGAATAAAAAAGTTGGAAAATTACCCAAATCTGCAGCTTCAGTGAAAAATCGATATCTCTCAACTCAGACCTTATTTTAAAATTCTGAACATACAAGTGTTATGAACCTACCCTCCAAGTTTGAGCTCGATCCAATGATTAACAAATTCGAAATCGTCGATTTAGTGAGACTGATTGCAGAAAAACGGGAAAAGGTTTCTCAACTCTTTTCTCTATTTTGAATATTTATTTTCTCTCTATCTCTCTTAACCCTAAATTGACCATCTCTACTTAAATAAGTGAAACAAATGAGTTAACCATATTTAGATCTTTCTTCACGGGAGGTCAAACTCAACATGTTTCATAAGGAATTTAATTATCTTTCATTTTTGTTAATTTTTAGTTGATGAGTTAAGTTGTTATCTTCATTTTCCCTTTGTATTTTTCTTTTATTTATGCCATATTTATTTATAAATAAATAAATATAAATAACAATATAATATTTATATTACTAAAAAGTAATTTTATACTACAACAAATGCAATTCGCATCAACCTAAGAGCATTTAATTGAAATAATACATATCTCTCTCAATTTAATCAAAAAAAATGGATTCAAACTCAATCATAAATATGTGATAGTGTTAAATCTTTTGAATCTATTGTGATAAATTTTCTCAAAGGTTAATTTATATAAAAAAATACAATTCACATCTCAAAGGCTCTTGAACTTCGCAATTATTGCAATTTAAAACCATAATTATTTCCATAGATCTCCACATATCAACATTCATAACACCTCTACGCTTTCTAGCTAGTTCCTTAACTTTTGAAAACCCGTTTTCCAGCTATTATGGAATACACTGTTAGATTTTTTCAGTTATCGCAACTATTTCACTTTTTGAAAAATTCCTTACACTATTTATTTTTACCGATGATTCCAATTCTTAGTCTTATGATTATCAAAAAAATTGTCTGTATAAATAGTAGGAAACTGAATCTACCCCCAGGTCCAAAACCATGGCCTATTATTGGTAATCTTCCTGAGATACTTGCAAACAAGCCTGTATCTAAATGGATATACAAGATCATGGAAGAATTAAACACCGAAATAGCATGCATCCGTCTCGGAAATGTCCATGTTATACCTATTACTTCCCCAGATCTTGCTTCTGAAATCTTAAAAAAACATGATGCTACTTTTGCATCAAGACCAATAACCATGTCCACTGATATCATCTCCGAAGGTTACGTGACATCAATTGTTGTACCATTTGGAGAACAATGGAAAAAAATGAGGAAAATCATCGCAAGCGAATTGTTCTCTCCCTTAAGACACCAATTCCTTCAAGACAAAAGAAATGAAGAAGCTGACAACCTTATGTGTTATGTCTACAACAATGCTGACCTGGTGAATGTTAGGGTTGCTTCAAGACATTACTGTGGGAATGTGTATAGGAAATATTTTTTCAGTAGAAGGTATTTCGGAAAAGGTGTGGAAGATGGAGGACCTGGTGTTGAAGAAATAGAGCATGTAGATGCTGTTTTTGTATTGCTTAAGCATCTTTATGCTTTCTCTGTATCTGATTATGTTCCATGGTTGAGGGTGGTTGACTGGGATGGACATAAGAGGGAGGTGAAGAAAGGAATGGGTATAATGAAGAAGTATCATGATTCTATTGTTGAAGAGAGATTCAATGAGTGGAATGATGGATCAAAGACCGTTGAAGAGGATCGGTTAGATGTTATGATCTCATTGAAAGATGTCAATGATAATCCATTATTAACATTGAAGGAAGTGAAAGCACAGGTTACGGTAAGACAACACTTACATTACTTCAATACTTTATATTTTTTGTTTTTAGGAACATGAACCATATATATGCCATAAAAATTGCAGACTTAAAATGATATTATATCAGTTGCAGCACTAATTTTGTTGATGTCATACCTATCGGTCGTGTTTTATAAATCATGTGTTATTGTAATTGGAACTCCAATTTCAATGATGCAATGAACTATAAGATCTATGTCATTTTTTATATGATAATGATACTTATTGATATGATAATTACAGTTAAATGAGAAAACTAAATTGAATCGAATCAAATCAAATTAAATCATGCTAAAAATCCACTTGAACCGAAGAAAACCATTTTAATTTACTAAGAATCGAACCGAATCAAAATTATTGGTTTGATATACCATTGCAAAATGCCAAACTGTATCGAATCGTTAGAAGATAATTTTCTCAAACCGAACAATTTGTTAAAAAACCGAAACGTTAAACTATTTTTTGATTTTTTTTTAAAATGTAAAGCTTGTTTTTAGTATTTTTCGTTTTCAATTTCGGTTCGGTTCAGAATTAATTTCAATTCGATTTATTTAATATATGATTCGGTTCTAGAACTATTTATGGAACGTGGTTCGGTTGACTGACCAAACATAATGGTTTATTTTAACCTTAGTTCATTTCTGTTCGGGCAATTCAGTTTAGTTCGTGGTTTTCTTGAACAGTTCTAGCTGCTAATACGGAAAATTAATCACATGACTATTCATATTTCTAGAACATGAATCAATCTTCCTCATCATTGATTCTTACTTTTTCGACTTTAATTATCTCATCACTTTTATTTTTCTTACAAAGATCCATTTTTTCTCTAATTACTTTTCTCTCAGCTTTAACTATGTTTTCTTTTTTTCATAATTCTTTTATCAATTATTATAAACTTAATTGATTTTTATTAGCGAACAATTTAACTAATTTTATTTTTATATATATATATATATATATATATATATATATATATATATATATATATATATATATATATATATATATATATATATATTTAAATGTATCGTATTCTAAATAATTGAATAATTAATGTATCATCCTATCAAAATGTCTGTGATTCGTTTGAGTCATGTTTATTAGATTATTTTCTTCAAAATCAAAATTTGATAACTCCAAAACTCAAATTTCTTCTTAAATAATAAAAAATCTTAACTTTGAACGATATCAACTACGATCTTCTAATTAAAATTTATGCCACAATGACTGCAATAGCACTTTCACAACTGCAACCACAATTTAAAATTATACATTATTGTTGATCTGATTATACTAACTTAGTTTTCTGTGTCGATATATTTTATTTCTATATGTTACACTTAAAATAAAACTTCTTTGTAGGAATTGATTTTGGCAGTGGTGGACAATCCATCCAACATAGTTGAATGGACATTAGCTGAAATGATAAACCGCCCAGAATTGATTCAAAAAGCCACAAAAGAATTAGATGAAATAGTAGGGAAAAATAGGTTGGTCCAAGAATATGACATTCCTAAGCTCAACTTTGTGAAAGCTTGTGCGAGAGAGTCATTACGCCTCCATCCAACAATGGCTTTCAATGTTCCACATGTCTCTATGAATGATACAGTAGTTGGAAGTTACTTCATACCAAAGGGTAGCCATGTGATAATAGGAAGAGATGGACTTGGAAGAAACCCACAAGTTTGGAAAGAGCCTTACGAGTATAAACCTGAACGCCATCTCAAGAATGATGGATCTGATGTAACGTTGACAGAGCCAAATTTGAAGTATTTATCGTTTGGTGCAGGGAGGCGTAGTTGTCCTGGCGTGATGCTTGGCACTACAATGACTGTTATGCAACTGGCTAGGTTGCTACATGGCTTCACTTGGAGTGCACCTGCCGATACATCAGGTATCAACCTTGTTGAGGCTGAAGATGATATGTTTCTGGCTGAGCCACTTCTCGCAGTTGCAAAGCCAAGACTAGCATTAAGTTTGTACAACTTTTTATGATTCAAAATCTCAACAGTGATAAGAAGAACACTCACGACATTGTTCATTTATATTGTAATGGTTTAACAATTTGTTGTTCTAATGTATTTTCTTCAAACAATTTTTTCAAGATTATACTCATTACTATAAATAAGTGATATTGATAAAGAGATTTCACATCAGTTTTGTATATGAGGTAAATAAGATTGTCATGGAAAATGTGTTAGATTTCCTCTTGGTTGTTTTGCTAACCGATTAATATGAAAATGGTCATGAGTTCAATTTTCAGAAATAACGTTTATTTGTTTTCAAGTGCGCCTTACTTTTTTCATTGGTTAGATTTCATAACTGAGGGAGCAAATTGAGGCTTTTTACCTCGGTTTTAAATATCAACCGAGAGTAAAACCCTTGTTTATTAATTTTTTTAATTTAAAAAAAAATCATTTTACCATGTATTTTTTTTAGATAGAATCGAACCTAAATTATTTAGAAACATAACATAATGAATTTTTTGAAACAGAAAAAAATCATGAACATAATCTAAACAAAACAAAAATAAAATGAATATACAAATAATTAACCAAATAAGACAAAAACTCAAAGTGCAAAATCTTGAACGGACATCCTAAAGTCTTCATTTGTGAACGATATTCGATTGTTAAACACCTATAATTTAAACAACATATGAAAACAAATAGGATAACACAACAAAAATAACATTAAACTTTCAATAACAACATTAATCCTTTTGATTTCTTCCATATTTTTTGCTATGCTTTGGAAGGTCTCAAAGACTTTGTTGATTGATATGTCTTTTGTTTCTTCCAGATTTTCTTATTCAACCATTGAGGCATCCCTCAGTTCTCCATTGTGTGTCCTTGTCTACATGTTGGATATGAGGGTTGTTCAAACAACGAGATATATATGTCCACCAAAAAATATTTCACCTTCTGAGCCTCCAAAATATTTCTCTAGGATGTCTCATGCTTCCTTTAGTGAATCTACATCACCAACTTTCTCAAAGTTTTCTAGATCAACACATTGATGGATTATAAAGAGAGCTTTTTAATCTTTCTTCTTTAAATCTTTATGTGCAGTGTCACTCCATTCTTCAAAAGATCCCAAACGTCTTGGTAGCAAAAGACAACCTTCATATGCCTACACCAATTGTCATATCTCCTGCCATCCAAGATGGGAAGATTTGCTTAAAATGCCCATTTAGATGAGAAGTCATTGTTTTGTGCTTCCCTAGAATCGCACTCAGCGCTCTAGATACCAAATGTTGGAATCGATCTTGATAGAACAAGATTCAATCAATTTTTTGATTGATCCAAGATTCTCGTTCTTCACTCTTTACTCAACTGATTCAACCATATATTGTTTGTAAGACGATTCCCTCACACAATGATTTGAGAAGAAAGATAACTTTTAAGTAATAAGGGAGAAGATAAAATTGAGAGAGAGTATGGGTATTAAAGTGAAAGGAAGAAAGTTTTATTGATATTGCTATCAATAATGAGTTTCTCTCTTCATTACAAATTCATGATACCTCCCTATTTATACTGAGATTGCTTGCACATCACACAATCTCAAACTGACTAACTAACTTAAATAAGATATTATTCAACTCTGTCAAATACATGATGCTTCAACTACGACTAGTTGTATTCGACTCTCTGTCGAATACATGAACTTTCATCTACTATAAGATATATTCAACCTTATGTCTAATACATGCAAACTAAAATATTACAAACTATATTCGAATAGTACTCTAACAACTACATGCAGATTATAGTACTCCATTTTGAACTTGATTATGCAGAAAATGGTACTTAGTGACAATGTGATTGCTTCTTCATGCAACACTGGATTCTTGGAAATACTTATGGTAGATTTGTTAGCAATCACCAATCTGAATGGTTGACTCACCTTGAACTTCAGTTCCTGCAACAAATTCATCATCCAAATAGCCTGACAAGCTGACAAAGCACTATCTATATATTCAACCTCATAGGTTGACAATGCAACCAATGGTTGCTTCTTGGAGAACCATGAAATAGGAGCTCCTGGATACATGAACAGGTACCCTGTAGTACTTATTCTCTCAACTCTGTCCCCACACCACTCAGAGTCTGAATAACATATCAGCTCAGCATCATCTGACACTCCAGATGGAAACAAAATTCTATGCCTTAGAGTCCCTTTTACATACCTTAGGATCCTTATTGTAGCTTGGTAATGTGACCACTTTGGTTTACTCATAAACATACTCACCCTTCTAACTGCATAACATATGCCAGGCTTGGTGTTACACATATATCTAAGAGAACCAATCAACTATTTTAAGGTTGTAGCATATACATCCTCACCATCAGCATCAGAATCCAACTTATGATGTATCTCAGTAGGTGTGATTGCTAACTTAGAATTAATCAAAGTCAGGCTCATCTTCAAAGTCAGGCTCATCCTCAGAGTCAGACTCGTCTTCAGATTTAAAATTACCTTCAGAGGAAGAATCTCCTTCAGAGGCAGAATCATACTCTATTGTTGACATTATACCAGAGTTGGATTGAGACTGGCTCCAATCCCATGTTTCTAATTCTTTCACTATGACATCTTTGCCGACTTTAACTTTGTTGGTGACTGAACAATATAGCTTATATGAAACTGTACTATGGTAACCTATAAGCAAAATGACCCTGCTTCTGTCATCCAATTTCCTTCTAATAGAATCTGGTATATGTTTGTAACATACAAAACCAAACACCTTGAAATGAGTAACACTTTTCTTTCTTCCAATTCACTTATTAAATAGGAACTACTTCCTTTAACTTCTTGGTTAGACATCTGTTGAGCACATATGTTGAAGTGTCAATTACTTCACCCACAATATGTGAGGTAGATTCTTCTCCTTCAACATGTTCCTTGTCATGTCAAGTAGAGTTCTATTTCTCCTCTCAGTAAGACCATTATGTTTTGGAGTGTATAGAGCAGTCACCTCATACTCAATACCATGTTCCTCACAGGATTTATTGAACTCTATTGAGTTGAACTCACCTCCAAGATTGGTTATGAGGATCTTTAACCTTTGTCCACTTCATGTTTGAACTTTATGAGTGCTACCCATGTCTTTCTTATGAACTCATCCACAAATGACACAAAAATCTTATTTCCTCCAAGTGAATGTACCTCAAAAGGACCACATACATCAAAATTCACCACACCGAAAGCATGAGTTTCTCTTAGAGGCATTTCTGATGAGAATGGCACTCTTGGTTACTTACCTTTCATGCATATATCAAAATACTTCTCCGGTGCCACAATCCTTGGAATTCCATGTACCAGATTCTTTGAACTCAGATGCCCTAAGCTTCTATAGTTCAGATTCCCAAATCTCTTGTGCCACAACTCACTTCCCCCTCCGGCACTTCTTACACTAAGGAATTAAGTTTCTTTTGTTGCAACATTAACCTTGAATGTCCTATTTATTCTCATTTCAGATTGCATAATCAATTTCTGACTATAGTCATATAACTTCAAGAGATTGTCCTTCATGGATACTAAAAAACCTTTTACTATCAGCTGACCTACACTTATCAAATTGCTATTCATGCCAGGAACATACCATGCATTCTTGATCAGTACAATTTTGCCATTGTTCAATTTCACCCTGACATTTCCTATTCATTCAACATTTAAATACCAATCATCAGTACATATGATCTTGCTCTTTGTACTATAATCAAAATCAACCAGCTATTGCTTGTTTCTATTTAGGTGATTTGATCATCCTTTGTCCATATACCACCAACATACCAATTTTTCACCTACATTCTCAAATTCCATAAATAGAACTGGTTTATCATTAGAATCTCATCTGGGTATGTTGACTTCTTCACCTTTGCTAACCTTGTTTGACCAGTAATCAGCAGCAAAATGGCTAAACATGTTGCAACTGTAGCATTGAACCTTCTTCTTATCAAACTTCTTTTTTCCCATCTGAACATTCTTTTCTCCTCTTTATATTTGGAGAGTTCTAACTTCTGAACGCCACGACCATACTTTTTCTTGTTCTCTATCTATAATATCTTTTGGTGCTTCTTGACAAAAGAAGCTTTCAAAGTTTATTTTGACTCCCTTTCAGAGTTTCTTTTAGTCATACGCAACTCTTATTCCTTTAAACTACTCTAAATCTCTTCAATTCTCATGGTGTTGGTGTCTTTAGAGTGTTCTATGGCTACAACTATGTAATCAAACCAAGGAGTAAGTGTTATAAGTACCTTTTCAATGATTACTTGTTCAGATAACGTTTCTCCACAAGACTTCATCTCATTTGTGACCATAATTACTCTGGATATGTAATCAGGCACCTTCCTATTAATCTTCATGATGAGATTCTCATATTGCTTGCATAGGGACTGCAAATTTACCTTCTTCACTGATGCGTGACCAATATAGCACCACACTAGTGTATCTTACGTTATCTTCGCCTTTATCGAATCATCAGTTTTCTCAAAAACCTTCGTATCCACACATTGATGGATATAGAACAACGCCTTCTAATCCTTCTTCCTCGTTTCATGTTGCACATTTTTTTGCGCTTCTGTTTCATTTTCTACAACTAGTGTGTAACTGTCATTGACAATATTAATAACATCTTGAGCTTCATACATCACACACATCTGAATCGACCACTGATGACTTCTCAGCAAGTGTATCGATAGTGTCAGAGTAATAAAAAGATCGAATCCATAGGGACTGCTATTTAACATGACAATTTTTTTCAATGCTTAGAAAATACTAAATTGGGTGGGGGGGGGGTCAGGTTTTGAATGCAAAAAGAGAATAAAGTTGTTTGACAATAAGAAGAAAGCGGCCAGGTTGTGTATAGAATCCCTTATTTATCTATTGTTGATGTTCAATACATTACATGAATGATATTGGCACTATAATCCCAGGGCAAACTAACAAAACCGCTATATCTAATCTCTTGCGATATAACTCACTAATAAATACTCAGAGTTTTCTATCACTAGCCTATCAACATATGCAAGATTAGGTAATGCAACAAAGCGTTAATTCCGAAGCCACTACTCGGGGTCTCCTATCCCTATTCAACCAGCGTAAGCACAACAATTGCCCTAGGTCCAACATATAGACTAATGGTCAATATTCCCTACATTTCTAAAATCAGATTAAAAGATCATGTCACATAAAAAGCATTAAGAACAAGGTGAAATTGAATAGAATTATAGATTAAATTACTCATGCAATATCAAATCAAACACATGTCCCAACAATATCAAAATAGGTTCATCAAACACAACCTAACATAGAGAGAATTAGCTACTCATTATTCAAATTAAAATACCAAAATAATAATAATAAGAGGTTTGCATAAGAATTCCCTTGAATAATTGGCCTCCAATGGCTTCAAATGCTCTCCAAATATGCCTTCTAGTGCTGCAAGTCGTCCTCTTGGTGTAGAAATTTGTAACCCTTAAAAAGTACTAAAATTCCCTTTAGAAAGTCTTCAGAATGGATCAGAACGCGTCATAAAAGGCCAGAAAAAAGGGTCATCGCGCGCGTGATGAACTGCATCGTACGTGATGTAGCTTTTACTTCCCTATCCTGCGCGTGATATTGCATGTGATTATTCCAGTAGCTGCACTATTTGCTCCCCTTTTCACATGATTTTCACTAAGTCCCTATTTCTTCACACTTAGCTATTTTTTCCTCTTTCTTTGGCCTTTATTCCTCATTTTTTTCTCCTCTTTAATTTATTTTGATCTGTTTCTTTGATCAAAATCATGCAATGATGGAGTGTCATCACAATCCCAAACTTGAATTGTTGCTTGTCCTCAAGTAACTTGCTTGCACTGTCAATTCCAAATAGAAAACAAGTTGCATAATAATAATTCAAAATCACCATGCAGTTTTTTCTTTACCTGACCATCGGTCTAGCTTCCAACTTCCATTTGGAAAATTCAGAAAACATCCTCAAACTTTGACAAGTACTCAAGTTGTCTCTCATCTCACGTTGATTCACTCACTTGACAGGGTAGTCTCTAAATCTACATGCAAAATAGTATATACTGAGTTTGATCATGTTCTAATATAATTCATCAAAGAAATCAAAACACACACATTTTACATCTTTTTCGGTTGTATCTTGGCTTATGTTCGGGTATGATATTTTTGGAAAAGTAGGTTTAAACCTTTGGAGTTAGGATTCTAGTTCTCCTTCTATTATTATACCCTTTTGTTCCTTCTTTATGGTACTAGAAATATTTCAATTATGGTCCTTAATATGCATTTTGCATTCTTTTAATCATTTTTAAGAAGTTTCTTTTTTTCCACTTCTTATTTTCTCCACATTTTGAGTTTTTGACCATTTTTCTCTAGTACCCCAACCCCAAACTTAAACATTTGCTCACTTCCAAGAGCAACCACAAATATAATATTTTTCATACTACTGTAGCACCTCAAATTTGCACCTATCATTGTACATACATTTTCATATTAGGTCATAGCATATCATGGTCCATTGCATAGCATTGCATTGCTTCTTTTGCCTCAAGTGCAAGCCAATCAAGGAATTAGGTCAAACTGGTCAGGAGATCAGTCAGTCAAGCAAGCAAGCACAATTCTCAAGGAGCCAAGGCCCTAGGGTTTGTCCAACAAGTTCACATGACTTGGAGGTCTATTTGAAGTGTTCAAGTCAAGGGTTGAAGGCTTGGAGATCATCAGTTCATACACAGACAGTCAAAAGTCAAAGAAAGTCAACAGTCAGTCAAAGCAGTGGATGGTGGCCATTCTTGTGGAATTTGGGCACCATGATCAATAATCAAGAGTTCATACAACTTGGGACATCACTTGAAGTCAAGTTCTCAAGGAGTTAGGGTTTGGAATTCATCAGTCAATGCATAATCAGACAAAAACCCTAATAGTCAACTGTTGGTCAACTGTCCATTTAATCAGAGATTGATTGATTGGAATTGGTTTGTGAGAGTTCATTCATGTCCAAATAGTCATCATATATCATGCCAAACACCATCATGGAAGAATTTGAAGCCAGATCATGAATTTCCCAAAACGGAAACTGGGCCTGTAACTGAAACTTACCAAAAATGGAAAGTTTTGATCCTCAAACTTACATTGTGATACAAGCCTCAAATGAATTTTTGCCCAACATGAAAGTTGAAGATCTTGTTCTCCCATTTCCAAAAAGTCATAGAACTCTCAATTCCCATGTGTGGTTGGCAAGTTATGATCGAATCGATTTCAGAAAATCTTGAACTTCAAAGGGCCATATCTCCCAAACCGTTTGGCCAAATTTGGTGGGGTTTTTTCCTACAAACCACATTTTTCATCCTCTTTCCAAAAATATAAATTTCATGAGCCAAAACTTCACCAATCAAAATAGCATATTTTGACCTTTTTCATTTAATTCAAGTTTGACCAAGGGTTGACTTTTTGAAATAATCATTTTTTTACCATTTGGCCATTGGAATATGTTCAGAAATGTTATTTAAAATATGTTTGCAAGCCCATTCCCATGAAGTACATAGCCCATGCCAACTTGCTTGAAACTTGGAAAGAAAGTACAATTTTCACCAAACCTATCCCACATATCCATGGACCATGCTTGGTACTAAAAAACAGAGATTTTATCATGGATTTTCTGTCATTAGAAACATTGGTAGCAGCAGCCATAAGACAAGAGATCACAGAAAACTCATTCTAAAAAAAAAAGCTTCATTTTTACACTTTTGCAAAAATCTGTCAAAAGTCTCAAAGAGACTAAGCTTTGCCTTACCTAAAACATCATCAAAACAACATATGGAGCTCATTCAAACATGGTTTCTTCAACTGTAAAGCTTCATTCCCGACTGTTTTCTACATGAACTCAACAATGGCAGTCCGAGTTCTAGACCTTTTCAAGTCGTTTCAAGCCAAACTCCTTCACTCATTCATCATTTGGAGGCTTATTGAGCATCTGTTTTAGGCCAACAACACCAAAAAACCACGATTCATCTCAGTTCCCCAAAACTGGTATGTATTTCGAGTCTCTCTTCTATCAAAATGATGCTATGCTTTTTGAAGAGTGCACCTTCCTGATCATTATGAGCTTTGAGTCACTGAAAACGGTTGAGTATTTGTGGAGTTATGTTGTCTCAAAGTTTCATATGTGAATATGTTTTGGTTTGTTTCTCTCATGTTAGCATAAATCATTGAAAACTATTGTTGGATTGTGAACATGTGATGGAAGATGCACGTATTGGTATACCTGTTTTTGAATTTGGAGAAAAAAAATTTTTGGAAGATGCATGTGATGTGAACATGTGATGGAATATGTTACTGTAATATGTTTTCTGTTTTCTGCAATTTGTTTACTGTAACGTTTGTAAATTGCATTGCCATAAGCCATTGAATAAATTCCAAAAGGCCTGGGGCGAGGGGGATTCGAACCCCAGACCCTTGCTTCAGATACCAAGTGTTTTACCACTGGGGCGCGATGCCAATTCAATTATTAAATGCCTTCTAAAATATATATTTAAAAAGGAGCGCTGCTACTGGGCGCGTTGACCGGAGCGTTGACCCCCCCATTGTTTCTTTATTTATTTCATTAATCCATTTAATTTTCAATTTTTATTTCATTTAATCACTCAAACTTACAAAAATCATAACTTGTTCATTTTTAATCCAAATTTAATGGGATTTTTTGTGTTGTGTCCATCTTGATCTCTAGTTTTTTGTCATATATTTTCCAGAATTTTTTCATGGTCGAATTTTAAATGGTGCTAGGGTTTGTGACATGTGACCAAATTTTGTACACTTTGCCAAATCAATTGTGAAATGATGAGAATGTATCCAATGGCTCCCAAATTTTTTGTTCTTAAACTAGACACACTCATCGTGATTTTGGTGTAGAGTTTGTGAATTTATCATTTGTAGTTTGTGAGATATGATTTTTTGAATTAGGGTGTGACAATTTGTGTCACACCATTGATGTCCAACTTCATGATTTTCATTACCATGCTTCTTGACCTCTAAATGGATTGAAATTTTGCATGAGCCTACTCTTGTATGTCTAGTTGACTTGTGAATTTTCTTGGATTTATTTGAACTATTTTCCTAATTGTTTGAGATTTTATCCCCTGCCTAGTCAATTGTTGACTTTGTGTGACACATGTTCCCACTTCATTTGTGAAATTCTCATACTTTATTAGATGGACATGAAATTTTGCATGAGATAACTAGACATCCTCATCTTTGCCATGGTTTTAGTCCCATTCATTTATCATATGCTATCACTGATTTATGAATTTTCTAAGTTGATGCATGTTTGGTTGACTTCTTTGAGCATGTTCAAAATGGCTTTGACTTTAAGATTTTCATTGACTGCCTTCCACTTGTCCAAATGAGATGAAATTTGACATGCTTACCATGCTGTGGGTTATGATTGATCATGATTTATTTAATGATTTTTGGAAATGTTTGAGATTGGTTTTGATGCAAGTCTTGCTGTTGACTTCTATGAGCTTCTGTTTGCCATACTTTGACCTAAATGGTTCATGAAATGATGATAGTGATGGATATGAATGTGAACCCAATTGAGTTTGTTTCTTGAATGTTTAAACTTGACTTCGATTGGATATCCCTTGCTGTTTTGACTTTCTCATTTATTTTTGACCCTAGGCTTGCCCTAGTGGTCCTGGTACTCACTTTTGAGCTTATGTTTTCAGGTTAAGCTACAAATGCTTCAAAGAGATCATTACAATTTGATTGAGCTTGCTTGAATATCATTGTCTAACTTGTTTGTTTTGTAGGTGGCTTGGCTCACATGCCTTAAGCCCTGTGCCTTGCACATTCACTTGCTTGTGTTGACTGGTTGATGTCTGTTTCATTTTGATTTAACTCTGACTTGTATACTAACTGTGCTTGACTGATTTCAGGTACTTTAGTTGCTTTTAGTTCCTTGTGAACTTTTGCTTTGCTTTGCTTGTATAAGCAATTTGCATTGAGGTATGTCTCTTTGTCTTCATGTAGTCTGGAAGACCTGGCCTGTTACTTGGCCAGGCAACTGTCTGAAGTCCTCCTTAAGAGGCAATGTTTGTGACTGTTTACTTTTGTCCTTGCATAGAGTCAAAGACCTCCTAAGTGAAGAGGCAATTGGTGGAAGGTAGGGATATGCAATCTATCCCCCACTATTCAGTGTGTCATCTGCTTTGCTCACACCACTGTGTTGATGCATTGCAGATACAAACCCAAGATCTTGTGCAATTGCACAGTTGAGTCAGTTTTAAATGTGTAGAAGGGTTCCCACTTTCTGAACCCACACATTCTTGTCTTGAGCTCTCCCAGGCCAGGGATAAGAGCTGTGAGGTCTCATCCTCACTTCATCCTTTCATCTGCTTCACCTTAGCCCCTCAATGGCAAGGTTAAGAGCACATTCACCCCATTCCAGAGGTTTGTTTGTCGAGGTTGATATGACCCCTTGACTAAAACCTATCCCTTGTTTGAGCCACTTGTTTGTGTATAGCGTGTGCTATCTGTGCTTGTAGGATCGTTTGACTTGCTTCCTGTGCAAGTTAGGATAGTTTGACTTGCTTCCTGTGCAAGTTAGGTTGGTTTGACTTGCTTCCTGTGCAAGTTAGGATTAGTTTAGACTTGCTTCCTGTGCAAGTTAGGTGTGTGTGGCTTGCTTCCTGTGTGAGCCATACTTAGGATAGGTTGGCCCTTGTGCCATTTAGCTAGAAACCATAACTTAGGGTTGATTTTGCATGACAACATCTAGGCTCGAGTCGTAGTCTCCCTAGTTGTGTCTCCCTCTGTTATCTGGTTAGGCTAGTCCTTTATCCCTGCGTAGGGGAACTACATCGCCCTGATCTTCATACCAGATGAAGTATGTAGGCAGGAGATTGAGCTGATCTCTCCGGGCGCCCTTTTTCTTTTTTGTGTGTGTTTGACAGTTATAGGCTCGAGTCTCCGACTCCCTATTAACTTGTTGCGTTGTTGTGTGCTTGGAAGCTGATGTAAGTCCATCAAGTGGCATTTGGGTTCCAGTGTGCGTGTGTTTGGTTCGGATGCTGATGTAAGTCCAGTGATTGGCATTCGGGCTCCACGTTTGCCCTTTGGTGTGTGTTTGGTTCGGATGCTGACGTAATTCCATCGAGTGGTAGTCGGGCTCCATGTTTGCCATCTTGTGGTGTGTTTTTGTTTAGCTTTTTAGCGTGTCAGCCGAGCTACGAATGCTCTGATTCTTCTCTCGTCCGAGAAGATACGTATGCATAGGATGCGATATCCTAGCGAGCATGTGTCGTTTCCCCAGTCCGAACTACTTCGACTCTGATGTTTATGCCTGATAGACTAAGTAGGCCCAGGATGCGATATCCTGCCGAGTCAGTTTCAGTCAGTCTCTTTTGTTTCTTTCAGCCAGTGTGCGTGAATATTTGAGCAGTGTTTAGCAACCAATTTCCTTTCTAGTGTGCGTGGATCCCGTAGAGTACTACGGATGCGTAGGGGTGCTAATACCTTCCCTTCGCATAACCGACTCCCGAACCCATTCTCTTTGGTCGCGAGACCATGTTCTTTCCCAGGTTTACTCTGAGCGTTTCCTTTCCCTCTTTTTGGGATAAATAACGCACGGTGGCGGCTCTGTTGTTCTTTCTTTTCCCGCCGGTTTTTCGCGCGATGCGACAGCTGGCGACTCTGCTGGGGATATAGAGAAGTTGACCTATGCTGGTCCATCTTCCCTGAGCGAGTCTCTCCTAGCGCTCCTTAGGTTAGGGTTTTGGTTGCTTTGTGCTGTGTTTATTTATTGCATTCATTATTTACTGTTTGCATTCATTGTTTATTGTTTGCATCTGTGTTTGCATTAATGTTTGCATTTATTCATCTGTTCACCTGGCTGGTTGTTTGTTTCTCTCTGTGTGGGGGGGAAGAGTCAGTTGAGGTAAAAGGTCCAATACCCAGACCATGAGTGCAATCTAGGATACCTAGGAATAGAGTGATTCATGGGAAGCGGGTGGTATGGCGCCACTTAGCGGAACATTGATATCACGAGCAGTTCAGACCCTGGTGGGATGCTGTCGTTACATACTTCGGGTGTGTATATGATAGTATTCTGCGAAAGGTTATTTATGCTGCGTTTCTCTCAGCCTTACCCTGGCCTAGACTACACCCGTGAGTGGGGAAGGGTTATTTCATTACAGGTACCGTTGGTAACTCGGTTCTGTTGGTGACTTGGTTCTGATGGTGACTTTGTGTTCAGACAGTGTTCAGTTGACCTTAAGTTGGATTTATGTTCTGATTTTGACTGAAGCTCCGACCTAGTGATCAGAGATTGCACAACCAGCCAGTCCAGTCTGCATCATGTGCATCATAGCATATTTATTTTTCAAAAGAAACGCATTGAAAAAAAGAAAATGAAAAAAAATCAAAAAAAAAAAGAAAAAAAAACTAATCTCTGCATGCATATCATTTCTCAGGTACATTCCAGAGCTTGTTCACTGATAGAGATGGCAACAGTCCCAGAGTTGAAGCGGAAGACTTGTTCCTACAGCTTTCACCGTGAACCTTTGACGTCTCTGATTGAGTTGAGCAACCTTGTGACCAGTGGTAACCAGAGGGGGTTTGTTGACCAGTATGGAGATATTCTGACACTGTTGAAGATGGTAGTCGATCCGGTGCCGTTGCAGACTCTTCTACAGTTCTACGACCCAGAGCTTCGTTGTTTCACTTTCCAGGATTATCAGCTGGCGCCTACTCTCGAGGAGTACTCTATTCTGTTGGGTGTTCCTATTCAGCATCAGACTCCCTTCTTGGACGTCCCAAAGGAGGTCGACTTCAGATTGATTGCCAGAGCTCTCCGGTTGAGTGTTGAGGAGGTTGGTAAGAATTGGAAACCCTGTGGGGATGTTGTGGGATTGCCTTTGAAATTTCTGTTGAGGGTAGCTAGAGAAGAAGCAGAGAAGGGAAGTTGGGAAGCCTTTCATGCTCAGTTGGCCGTCATGATCTATGGGATCGTCTTGTTTCCGAGTATGCCGAATTTTGTTGACTATGCTGCAGTCAGCATTTTCATCAGAGGGAATCCAATCCCTACTCTTCTAGCAGATACTTACTATGCCATTCACAGCAAGCATGGTAAGGGTGGAGCCATCAGATGTTGTCTACCTCTTCTGTTCAAATGGTTCATGTCTCTCCTGCCAGCCAGTGGACCATTTGTGGATACCCAGAGCACTCTGAAGTGGACTCAGAGGGTTATGTCTCTTACCTCCTATGATATCAGGTGGCAATCTTACCGGATGGATGTGCGTAACGTCATTATGAGCTGTGGAGGATTCCGTAATGTGCCACTCATAGGGACTAGGGGTTGCATCAATTACAACCCGGTTCTTTCTCTTCGCCAGTTGGGGTTTGTGATAAAGGGAAGACCACTTGAGGCTGAGGTAGCTGAAAGTGTGTATTTTGAGAAGCAGAGTGACCCGGCTAGATTGGAGCAGATAGGGAGAGCTTGGAAGTCTATTGGTGTGAAGGATGGATCTGTCTTAGGGAAGAAGTTTGCCGTTGCTATGCCTGATTACACTGATTGGGTCAAGAAGAGAGTGGAAACTTTGTTGTTACCCTATGATAGGATGGAGCCGTTGCAGGAGCAACCACCTTTGATCCTTGCTGATAGTGTACCTGCTGAGCACTATAAGCAAGCCCTGATGGAGAATCGCCGTTTGAGGGAGAAGGAGCAAGACACCCAGATGGAGTTGTACAAAGCTCAGGCTGATAAGCTGCACTTGGCCCATCAACTCAGGGAGGTGCAAGGAGAAGATGCTAGCAGACTGAGAAGTAAGAAGAGATCCTACGAGGAGATGGAGAGTATGTTAGATGCAGAACACCGGGAGCGCTTGAGACTGCAGAGAGCAGAAGCCAGTTATCAGAAGAAGATCAGAGACTTGGAGAAGCAACTCAGAGACAAAGATGCTCAGTTGAAGAAGGAGATGGAGTTGAGACAAAGATCAGAGGACCACCTTGGAGGAGAAGTCTTGGAGCTCAGAAGACAGTTGAAAGAGAAGATCACTCCTTTACCAGATTGCTCAGAATGCTCGCTGTTGATAGACCAGTGCCATTACCTGAAGACCCTCATTCCGGAAGACCGTCTGTCTTAGTTTGTATCTCTGATTGTATTTTGTTGAGAATCACCTCCAGGCTTGTTGGATGGGATTCATTTGCGTGTAAGCCATCTCTTGGATTTTTTGATGAGAATCACCTCCAGGCTTGTTGGATGGGATTCTTTTTCTTTGTACGTTGTTTATTCAGATATTCTGTTGACATTGGTTGTATGCCTTTTACCTTTATGTATGTATAAGGATGTCAGCATTCCCTTGTATCTGTTTGTTCTCTTGTTGCTGCAGGTTGCCATCTTTTCAGGATGGGTCAGGCTCTTTGAATGCCTGAGAAATGAGCATATCATGTGCATCATACGCATCATTAGCATCATACTCATATCATTTTACATAACAGGTGTTCTTGATCGTGGCTTCTCACTCTTGGTTCCTGTTCAGGCAGGATAGCTGATCAACGTCCGCACCGCTACTCAACAAGACTGAATCAACAGAGAAGTATGGATCAATTTCAAGCTGAGTTGGCTGAGATGAAGGCTAGCATGGCCCAGTTTATGAATATGATGCAAGGGGTTGCGCAAGGTCAAGAAGAACTCCGAGCCATGGTTCAGAGACAAGAGGCTGCAAATCCACCGATCAACCATGCTCCGCCAGAGGGAGGCCCGGTCAATGATAACAATGTTGCTGCTGCTGTACCCGTCAACAACTATGCTGCAGGTGATGAGTTGGGGGGTATTCGAATCAACGGTCAACCTATTGTTCCAGATGCCGCTAATGCCAGAGTAGTCCGTGCTCCGGCCCGCAATCCTGTTCCGATTGTTGACAGACAAGAGGATTTGTTCTCTCTGCTCAGTGAAGACGAAGACGTTCTGGGAAGGGTTAATGAGAGAGACCGCAAAGTTGAAGCTCTTGCTGAGAAGATCCGTGCTATGGAAAGTCAAAATTCTCTTGGTTTTGATGTTACTAATATGGGATTGGTTGAAGGTTTGAGGATCCCTCACAAGTTCAAGGCACCGTCATTCGACAAATACAACGGTACTTCTTGCCCTCGCACCCATGTGCAGGCTTACTACAGGAAAATCTCTGCGTATACCGATGATGAAAAGATGTGGATGTATTTTTTCCAAGATAGTCTATCTGGGGCTTCTTTGGACTGGTACATGGAATTGAAGAGAGATTCGATCCGATGCTGGAGAGATCTGGGTGAAGCGTTCCTCAGACAGTATAAACACAACATGGACATGGCACCGAGCCGGACTCAGCTGCAGAGTCTATGTCAGAAATCCAATGAAAGCTTCAAGGAGTACGCTCAGAGGTGGCGTGAACTGGCTGCTAGAGTTCAACCCCCTATGCTGGAGAGGGAGTTGACAGACATGTTTATTGGTACTCTTCAAGGTGTGTTTATGGACCGGATGGGGAGCTGCCCATTCGGTAGTTTTTCTGATGTTGTCATTTGTGGAGAGAGGACTGAGAGTCTAATCAAAGCTGGTAGGATCCATGATGCTGGTTCCTCGTCTTCATTAAAGAAACCCTTCTCTGGGGCACCTCGCCGTAGAGAAGGAGAGACCAATGCTGTACAGCACAGAGGGGGTGTGTACAGAACAAATGCTAATAGAGATCAGTATCGTCCAGTGGCTGCAGTGACTATTCCGGCACCTCAACCTCGTCAACAACAACAACCAAGAGTTCAACAACCGCAACAACAACAACAACAACAGCAACGTCCTTATCAGCCCAGACAGAAATTGCAGGCTGATAGAAGATTTGATCCTCTGCCCATGTCTTACACCGAGTTATTACCCGAACTACTCAAGTTGGGGATGATTGAGTTGCGTACAATGGCTCCGCCTACAGTGCTGCCTCCTGGCTATGATGCTAATGTTAGATGTGACTTTCATTCTGGGGCACCAGGCCACCATACTGAGAAGTGTCGAGCTCTCCAGCACAAGGTTCAAGATTTGATCGATGCCAAGGCGATCAACTTCGCTCCAGTACCTAACGTCGTAAACAACCCTATGCCTCAGCATGGTGGGCATAGAGTGAACAATATTGAAGGGAAAGAAGCTGAAGATCTGGTTGTTAATGTGGATGATGTTCAGACTTCTCTGCTAGTTGTGAAGTGCCGTCTGCTGAATGGGGGTGTCTACCCGGGCTGTGATGAGAATTGTTTGGGCTGTGCAGAATCTGAGAATGGTTGCGACCAGTTGAGGACCGGTATCCAGGGTATGATGGATGAAGGTTGTTTGCAATTCAGTAGGGCTGTAAAAGATCGTGGAACAGCGTCAACTATCACCATTTACTTTAAACCGTCTGAAGAACGTGGACAAAGGGTCGTCAGTGCACCTGCAGCAAATGGTACCCCGGTTACCATTCCCGTGCCTGTAACCATCAGTACTCCAACTACTATCGTTGCGTCTGGAAGGAGGGCTTTTGAGAATAGTAAAGCCGTGCCGTGGAAGTATGATAATGCTCACCGCAATTACAGAAGGGCTGAAAGTCAGACAAGACCAGTGAATCAAACTCCAGTGACAATTGGTTTACCGAATAGAGTTCCTGCAACTGTTGGTCCGGCTGTGGACAATGTAGGGGGTCCAGGAGGTTTTACCAGAAGCGGTCGCCTGTTCGCACCGCAGCCTTTGAGGGACAATAATGCTGAGGCTCTTGCCAGAGCAAAGGGTAAGCAAGCTGTGGTTGAGGAAGAACCTGTTCAGAAAGAAGCGCCCGAGGGGTCATTTGAGAAGGACGTGGAGGAGTTTATGAAGATAATCAAGAAGAGTGACTACAAGATTGTAGACCAGTTGAATCAAACTCCGTCCAAGATTTCTATACTTTCACTGTTGATGTGCTCTGAAGCACACCGTAACGCCTTGCTGAAGATGTTGAATCTGGCTTACGTGCCTCAAGAGATTTCTGTCAATCAACTGGAGGGTGTGATGGCCAATGTGAGCACCAGGCATGGTGTGGGTTTCACCAACTTGGACTTACCACCTGAAGGGCGAAACCATAACAAAGCCTTGCACATCACCATGGAGTGCAAGGGGGCAGTGTTGTCTCACGTATTGGTAGACACCGGGTCGTCGCTGAATGTGTTGCCTAAGCAGATTCTGAGGAAAATTGATGCGGAAGGGTTTGTGCTTAATCCCAGTGACCTGATCGTTCGTGCTTTCGACGGCTCCAAACGTTCTGTGTGTGGGGAAGTTACCTTGCCTGTGAAGATAGGTCCCGAGGTTTTTGATACCATCTTCTATGTTATGGACATCCAGCCTGCCTATAGTTGTTTGTTGGGGCGTCCATGGATTCATGCAGCAGGGGCAGTCTCGTCGACTCTCCATCAAAAGCTCAAGTATGTCTGGAACGGTCAGATTGTGACTGTGTGCGGTGAAGAAGAGATTCTGGTGAGTCATCTATCCTCGTTCAAATATGTTGAGGTGGATGGCGAGATCCACGAAACCTTATGCCAGGCGTTTGAGACTGTGGCTCTTGAGAAAGTGGCGTACGCTGAGCAGAGGAAGCCAGGTGTTTCAATTACTTCTTACAAGCAGGCTAAGGAGGTTGTTGATTCTGGAAAAGCTGAAGGCTGGGGCAAGATGGTGGATTTGCCGGTTAAAGAAGACAAATTTGGTGTTGGTTACGAGCCTCTCCAGGCAGAGCAGAATGGTCGAGCGGGTCCGAGTACCTTTACCAGCGCTGGGCTGATGAATCATGGCGACGTCTCTGCAACCAGTAGTGAAGACTGTGACAGTGACTGTAATCTGGACAACTGGGTTCGCCCTTGTGCACCAGGGGGGTCTATCAACAACTGGACGGCTGAAGAAGTGGTTCCAGTTACTCTTCTGACAGAGTAATTTTCTGTTGTTTTGTCATTTTGCATGAAAATCCTACGTTCTGCCCAAGGCGTAGTGATTCATTTTGTAGGGCCTCATCATGTTTTAATGATTATCATTAATGAAGGACATTTTTTGCAATCAAACTTTGTGATCCCTGTTTTTCTATTTTTGTTTTCACTTTTTCAAAACAATAAAAAATGGCAATATTTTTGTTTTTTTGTGACTTTCTCGAACTCTTTTTCTAAAACAAAGCATAAAACATGCAGAAGCGATCTTACGGCATTCACTATGAACAATCCTGTTATGGCTCAGTATGATTTCGACAATCCCATCTACCAAGCTGAAGAGGAGAGTGAGGAAGACTGTGAACTCCCTGCAGAATTGGCCAGACTACTGAAGCAAGAGGAAAGGGTCATCCAACCTCATCAGGAGGAGTTGGAAACTATTAATTTGGGTACTGAGGACGCCAAAAAGGAAATTAAGATTGGGGCTGCTTTAGAAGACTCTGTCAAGAGGAGGCTGATTGAGATGCTGAGAGAATATGTGGAGATATTTGCCTGGTCATATCAAGATATGCCTGGATTGGATACAGATATTGTGATGCACCGATTACCTCTTAGAGAAGGATGTCCTTCAGTCAAGCAGAAGCTTCGTAGAACGAGTCCTGACATGGCAACTAAGATCAAGGAAGAGGTTCAGAAGCAGTGGGATGCGGGTTTTCTGGCTGTTACCAGTTATCCACCGTGGGTGGCCAACATCGTTCCTGTGCCGAAGAAGGATGGTAAAGTCAGAATGTGTGTCGATTACCGGGATTTGAATAGAGCAAGTCCGAAAGATGATTTCCCATTACCTCACATTGATGTATTGGTTGATAATACGGCTCAATCGTCGGTATTCTCTTTCATGGATGGTTTTTCCGGATACAATCAGATCAAGATGGCGCCAGAGGACATGGAAAAGACGACATTCATTACACCTTGGGGCACGTTCTGCTATAAGGTGATGCCATTTGGGCTGAAGAATGCTGGTGCTACCTATCAGAGGGCAATGACGACTCTTTTTCACGACATGATGCACAAAGAAATCGAAGTGTACGTGGATGATATGATTGCGAAGTCGCAGACAGAAGAGGAGCACCTGGTTAATTTGCAGAAGCTGTTCGACCGGTTGAGAAAGTTCAGACTAAGGTTGAATCCGAACAAGTGTACGTTTGGGGTGAGATCAGGGAAGCTTTTAGGCTTCATTGTCAGTGAGAAAGGGATTGAGGTTGATCCAGCGAAAGTCAAAGCTATTCAAGAGATGCCTGAACCGAAAACGGAGAAGCAAGTCCGTGGGTTTTTAGGGAGGTTGAACTACATTGCAAGGTTCATATCTCATCTAACTGCCACATGTGAACCAATCTTCAAACTGCTTAGAAAGAATCAAGCGATCAAGTGGAATGATGACTGTCAGAAAGCTTTTGACAAGATAAAGGAGTATTTGCAGAAACCTCCAATCCTTATACCTCCAGTTCCAGGGAGACCTCTGATAATGTACCTGTCAGTGACTGAGAACTCGATGGGGTGTGTATTGGGACAGCATGACGAGTCTGGTCGAAAAGAGCATGCCATATACTACCTTAGCAAAAAGTTTACCGACTGTGAAACAAGATATTCACTGCTCGAGAAAACTTGCTGTGCTTTGGCCTGGGCTGCTCGCCGACTGAGACAGTATATGTTGAACCATACTACCTTATTGATTTCTAAGATGGATCCAGTAAAATACATCTTTGAGAAGCCAGCTCTCACCGGACGTGTTGCCCGTTGGCAGATGATCTTAACAGAGTATGACATTCAGTACACGTCACAGAAGGCCATCAAAGGTAGTATTCTGTCAGACTACCTCGCCGAGCAACCGATTGAAGATTATCAGCCTATGATGTTTGAATTCCCTGATGAAGACATCATGTATCTCAAGATGAAAGACTGCGAAGAACCTCTTGTCGAGGAAGGACCGGACCCGGATGACAAATGGACACTGATGTTTGATGGGGCTGTGAATATGAACGGTAACGGTGTTGGGGCAGTGTTGATCAATCCCAAAGGTGCTCATATACCTTTCTCTGCCAGATTGACATTCGACGTCACCAACAATGAAGCTGAGTACGAGGCTTGTATCATGGGAATAGAAGAAGCCATTGATCTGAGGATCAAAACACTTGATATATTTGGAGATTCAGCTCTAGTGATCAATCAGGTCAATGGAGATTGGAATACGAACCAGCCACATCTGATTCCGTATAGAGATTACACCAGAAGAATACTGACGTTCTTCAAAAAGGTGAAGTTGTATCATGTCCCGCGAGACGAGAATCAAATGGCTGATGCTTTGGCAACTTTGTCGTCTATGATCAAAGTTCATTGGTGGAATCATGTGCCACATGTTGCGGTGAATCGACTTGAGAGGCCTGCGTATGTGTTTGCAGCCGAGTCTGTTGTGGGTGATGAGAAGCCGTGGTATTATGACATCAAGAATTTCCTCAAGACTCAAGAGTATCCTGAAGGTGCGTCTAAGAATGACAAGAAAACCCTGAGGAGGCTAGCTGGAAGCTTCTATTTGAATCAGGATGATGTGCTGTATAAGAGAAACTTTGACATGGTCTTGCTCAGATGCGTGGACAGACCCGAGGCAGACATGTTAATGCAGGAAGTTCATGAAGGTTCCTTCGGTACTCATGCCGGCGGACATGCAATGGCTAAGAAATTGTTGAGAGCGGGTTATTACTGGATGACTATGGAATCCGATTGTTTCAAGTATGCTCGGAAGTGCCATAAGTGTCAAATCTATGCTGATAAGGTGCACGTACCACCAAGCCCTCTGAATATCATGAATTCGCCTTGGCCGTTTGCCATGTGGGGCATTGATATGATTGGGAAGATTGAGCCTACTGCTTCGAATGGACATCGCTTCATCTTGGTTGCGATTGATTATTTCACCAAGTGGGTGGAAGCAGCTTCCTATGCTAACGTTACCAAACAAGTGGTTACCCGGTTCATCAAGAAAGAAATCATCTGTCGTTATGGAGTTCCTGAGAGAATCATCACTGACAATGGTTCGAATCTCAACAACAAGATGATGAAAGAGCTTTGTAAAGATTTCAAGATTGAACATCACAATTCTTCTCCTTACAGACCGAAGATGAATGGTGCTGTAGAAGCGGCAAATAAGAATATCAAGAAGATTGTGCAGAAGATGGTCGTCACGTACAAGGATTGGCATGAGATGCTGCCTTTCGCTTTGCATGGGTACCGTACCTCAGTACGTACGTCGACCGGGGCAACCCCTTACTCCCTTGTGTATGGTATGGAAGCTGTCCTACCTGTTGAAGTGGAGATTCCCTCTCTGAGAGTTTTATTGGATGTCAAGCTGGACGAAGCCGAGTGGATTCGAACAAGGTTTAACGAGTTGAGCCTTATCGAGGAGAGACGGTTAGCAGCTGTATGTCATGGACAGTTGTATCAGCGAAGGATGAAGCGAGCCTTTGATCAGAAAGTGCGTCCTCGGACATTTCAGATCGGTGATTTAGTTTTGAAAAGGATCCTTCCTCCCGGTGCAGACAACAGGGGCAAATGGACTCCTAATTATGAAGGTCCGTATGTTGTGAAGAAGGTATTCTCCGGCGGAGCCTTGATGCTTACAACTATGGATGGTGAAGATTTTCCGTCTCCTGTCAACTCAGATGTAGTCAAAAAATACTTCGCATAAATTGACCCGCTGGACAAAAAAAAGAGTCCAGGCAAAAATGGGCATCCCGGCGAACCGAAAAAAAACAGAAAGAAAAGGTTCGGGCAAAAATTAGGGATAAAATGAAAAGAATTTGTACACCCGGTAAGTCGAAAACCCGCAAGGGCGGCTTAGGCAAAAATGGGTATCCCGGTGGATTGAAAACCCGAAAGGGCGATCCAGGCAAAAATTAGGGATTAAAGCGAAGACTACAGTCTGAGTTGTCTGTACTTCATCAAGCTTTATCGTCTGCCATCTCGAAAGATGTGATCCGTCCAGTCATTCTTCTCAGAAAGCAAGGAGTTGGGAGGAAAACTGATGATCTGTGAGTTATAACAGAATTGGGAAATAGTGGATGCCGTGTCCACGTTGCCATTAGGATAGATTTTTTTCCTTTTGTGCGCAATTACCTCTTTCTAGGAATTGCTTCCCAATGTATTTGCCTCTTCAGGCACATTTTCAATCAATAAAAATCGTTATTCAGATAAACAGCTTCTTTGTTGTGTTTTTACTGTTTTGTTTGCAAAAATGTCCGAATTTTTGATAAGCATTGCATATATAGGAACATGAAGGCTACACAACAATGTGCAGAATGATGAAACGTTTGAAAATCACTTTGAATGTTGAGGACACTTGAGCATATCTTGTCCATGTATCCCCTGGGGGCATTTTGTTGTGCTGTTTTTCAGGTTGGCATCCGTGAGGACGTTTCCTCAGCAGGTATTTTCCCCAAGCAAGTTTGGAAGCTATCAGAGC
The DNA here is from genome assembly GCF_024323335.1 of Lathyrus oleraceus. Classification (NCBI taxonomy): domain Eukaryota; kingdom Viridiplantae; phylum Streptophyta; class Magnoliopsida; order Fabales; family Fabaceae; genus Lathyrus; species Lathyrus oleraceus. The sequence continues at coordinate 340,693,677 of NC_066583.1, forward strand.
TGTGTTCCCCTGCGCAGACGTTTGTGGACAGTGCTTTCTATTCCCCAGCAGATCTAAGGATTGCCTATTCCCAGCAGGCCTGTATTTGCCGTTTCCTCCCCGAGTGGAGCGGGTTTCAATGAAATATTTCTCCAGCAGAGTTCATCCTACCAGTGGATTGGACGAGTTTCTGTAGCAGATTGGTATCGACATCCCCAGCTGAGTTGATTCTACCCGTGGATTGCACGAGTCATCCCCAACAGAGTAACAAACATTCTCCAAGCAGAGTTTTATCCTATCCGAGGATTGGTTGGGCCTTCTTCCCAATGAAGTCGCTTTGCCATTCCCCAAGCAGAATTCCCCGCAGAGTATTTCCTCAGTCAGAGCTTCCCCACAGAGTTGGAGTACCTGATCTTTTGGCTCCTTAGCCAGGGTTCATTTGCATTTTGCATATAGTGATCATTGCATCCTCAAAAATTGCGTAGCATTCCCATTCAATATGGAGCATTACGCCATAGAAAAATTCAAACATATGCATTCAGGTGTTAGCTTCATCAGACCGTATCCCCGGCAGAGGCGGATTATTTCATTCAACATCAGCACAGCAAGACTGCTACAGTTGCTCTTGACAGCATTCAGAATTGTTTATTCCCCACAGAGGTTTATTTCCTCACCCGATGGTGACAGAGGTTTATTTCCTCACCCGATGGTGACAGAAAGTTTGTTTCTCTTCAGTGAGACCCCCAGCAAGTGGTCAACCTTGCCTTGACATATCTAAGATGTTATACTTTGTGATACTAGTCATTGTCATGCTAGCACCCACGTGTGTTTTCTTTGTTTGGTGTCGGTAAACACCATTGTTTCGGTATCTGTAAACATCAAGTGTTTTCTCCAGTCATCAGTAAATGTCTGGTCATCATTTTGGTGTCGGTAAACACCATTGTTTCGGTGTCTGTAAACATCATCTTTCGGTGTCCGTAAACATCGAGTATTCTCTCCAGTCATCAGTAAATGTCTGGTCGTCATCATTTTTGGTGTCTGTAAACACCATTGCTTCGGTGTCCGTAAACATCGAGTCTCACCCCAGTCATCGGTAAATGTCTGGTCATTTTTTTTTGATGTCGGTAAACATCATCTTTCGATGTCGGTAAACATCGAGTCTTTTTCTCAGTCATCGGTAAATGTCTGATAATCCCCAGCTAGAAATCCCCAGTAGAGTCATCTGTAAATGTCCTATCTGGTTTCCGGTTGCGAATATTTGTTTGTATCTCCCCAATTACTTTCTCATTCCCAGTCATCGGTAAATGTCTGGTCATTTCTTTTGATGTCGGTAAACATCATCTTTCGATGTCGGTAAACGTCGAGTCTCATCCCAGTCATCGGTAAATGTCTGGTCATTTCTTTTGATGTCGGTAAACATCATCTTTCGATGTCGGTAAACGTCGAGTCTCATCCCAGTCATCGGTAAATGTCTGGTCAATAAAATCAAGATCCCCGGAAGTCGTCGGTAAACGTCTTGTCTGGTTTCACCACAAAGATTTTGTTCCTCCCCAAGTGGAGATGCCATCGGTAAATGGCCCCGTATTTCTTCGATATCGGTAAATATCGGATCCCCAGTTACAGTAGCCATCGGTAAATGGCCAGTTTGAAGTTGACATCGGTAAATGTCAAGTTTCTTTGAAGCCACCATCGGTAAATGGTCTTGCTTCCTTATTACATCAATTCGTTGTTCCCAGCCGCCATCGGTAAATGGTCGTGCTGAAGTTGATATCGGTAAATATCAAGTTCTAACCATCGGTAAATGGTTGTTGTTTTTTCAGAAGTTTATTTTCCCCAGACGCCATCGGTAAATGGTCATGCTGAAGTTGATATCGGTAAATATCAAGCTTCCAGTTCTCCAACCATCGGTAAATGGTTTTGCTTTTTCTGAAGCTGTCATGCAGTTTGTCATCGGTAAATGACGTGGTTCTTTGGTATCATATCCAGTCTGTGCAAATTCTACGGTTCTTTGGTATTCAATCCCTGTTTACCCTGAAAGTCTGACAGCCGTTGCTATCATCCGTTCGGGTTCCCAGCTGATTGAATAGGGGCAGCTGTAGCACCTCAAATTTGCACCTATCATTGTACATACATTTTCATATTAGGTCATAGCATATCATGGTCCATTGCATAGCATTGCATTGCTTCTTTTGCCTCAAGTGCAAGCCAATCAAGGAATTAGGTCAAACTGGTCAGGAGATCAGTCAGTCAAGCAAGCAAGCACAATTCTCAAGGAGCCAAGGCCCTAGGGTTTGTCCAACAAGTTCACATGACTTGGAGGTCTATTTGAAGTGTTCAAGTCAAGGGTTGAAGGCTTGGAGATCATCAGTTCATACACAGACAGTCAAAAGTCAAAGAAAGTCAACAGTCAGTCAAAGCAGTGGATGGTGGCCATTCTTGTGGAATTTGGGCACCATGATCAATAATCAAGAGTTCATACAACTTGGGACATCACTTGAAGTCAAGTTCTCAAGGAGTTAGGGTTTGGAATTCATCAGTCAATGCATAATCAGACAAAAACCCTAATAGTCAACTGTTGGTCAACTGTCCATTTAATCAGAGATTGATTGATTGGAATTGGTTTGTGAGAGTTCATTCATGTCCAAATAGTCATCATATATCATGCCAAACACCATCATGGAAGAATTTGAAGCCAGATCATGAATTTCCCAAAACGGAAACTGGGCCTGTAACTGAAACTTACCAAAAATGGAAAGTTTTGATCCTCAAACTTACATTGTGATACAAGCCTCAAATGAATTTTTGCCCAACATGAAAGTTGAAGATCTTGTTCTCCCATTTCCAAAAAGTCATAGAACTCTCAATTCCCATGTGTGGTTGGCAAGTTATGATCGAATCGATTTCAGAAAATCTTGAACTTCAAAGGGCCATATCTCCCAAACCGTTTGGCCAAATTTGGTGGGGTTTTTTCCTACAAACCACATTTTTCATCCTCTTTCCAAAAATATAAATTTCATGAGCCAAAACTTCACCAATCAAAATAGCATATTTTGACCTTTTTCATTTAATTCAAGTTTGACCAAGGGTTGACTTTTTGAAATAATCATTTTTTTACCATTTGGCCATTGGAATATGTTCAGAAATGTTATTTAAAATATGTTTGCAAGCCCATTCCCATGAAGTACATAGCCCATGCCAACTTGCTTGAAACTTGGAAAGAAAGTACAATTTTCACCAAACCTATCCCACATATCCATGGACCATGCTTGGTACTAAAAAACAGAGATTTTATCATGGATTTTCTGTCATTAGAAACATTGGTAGCAGCAGCCATAAGACAAGAGATCACAGAAAACTCATTCTAAAAAAAAAAGCTTCATTTTTACACTTTTGCAAAAATCTGTCAAAAGTCTCAAAGAGACTAAGCTTTGCCTTACCTAAAACATCATCAAAACAACATATGGAGCTCATTCAAACATGGTTTCTTCAACTGTAAAGCTTCATTCCCGACTGTTTTCTACATGAACTCAACAATGGCAGTCCGAGTTCTAGACCTTTTCAAGTCGTTTCAAGCCAAACTCCTTCACTCATTCATCATTTGGAGGCTTATTGAGCATCTGTTTTAGGCCAACAACACCAAAAAACCACGATTCATCTCAGTTCCCCAAAACTGGTATGTATTTCGAGTCTCTCTTCTATCAAAATGATGCTATGCTTTTTGAAGAGTGCACCTTCCTGATCATTATGAGCTTTGAGTCACTGAAAACGGTTGAGTATTTGTGGAGTTATGTTGTCTCAAAGTTTCATATGTGAATATGTTTTGGTTTGTTTCTCTCATGTTAGCATAAATCATTGAAAACTATTGTTGGATTGTGAACATGTGATGGAAGATGCACGTATTGGTATACCTGTTTTTGAATTTGGAGAAAAAAAATTTTTGGAAGATGCATGTGATGTGAACATGTGATGGAATATGTTACTGTAATATGTTTTCTGTTTTCTGCAATTTGTTTACTGTAACGTTTGTAAATTGCATTGCCATAAGCCATTGAATAAATTCCAAAAGGCCTGGGGCGAGGGGGATTCGAACCCCAGACCCTTGCTTCAGATACCAAGTGTTTTACCACTGGGGCGCGATGCCAATTCAATTATTAAATGCCTTCTAAAATATATATTTAAAAAGGAGCGCTGCTACTGGGCGCGTTGACCGGAGCGTTGACCCCCCCCATTGTTTCTTTATTTATTTCATTAATCCATTTAATTTTCAATTTTTATTTCATTTAATCACTCAAACTTACAAAAATCATAACTTGTTCATTTTTAATCCAAATTTAATGGGATTTTTTGTGTTGTGTCCATCTTGATCTCTAGTTTTTTGTCATATATTTTCCAGAATTTTTTCATGGTCGAATTTTAAATGGTGCTAGGGTTTGTGACATGTGACCAAATTTTGTACACTTTGCCAAATCAATTGTGAAATGATGAGAATGTATCCAATGGCTCCCAAATTTTTTGTTCTTAAACTAGACACACTCATCGTGATTTTGGTGTAGAGTTTGTGAATTTATCATTTGTAGTTTGTGAGATATGATTTTTTGAATTAGGGTGTGACAATTTGTGTCACACCATTGATGTCCAACTTCATGATTTTCATTACCATGCTTCTTGACCTCTAAATGGATTGAAATTTTGCATGAGCCTACTCTTGTATGTCTAGTTGACTTGTGAATTTTCTTGGATTTATTTGAACTATTTTCCTAATTGTTTGAGATTTTATCCCCTGCCTAGTCAATTGTTGACTTTGTGTGACACATGTTCCCACTTCATTTGTGAAATTCTCATACTTTATTAGATGGACATGAAATTTTGCATGAGATAACTAGACATCCTCATCTTTGCCATGGTTTTAGTCCCATTCATTTATCATATGCTATCACTGATTTATGAATTTTCTAAGTTGATGCATGTTTGGTTGACTTCTTTGAGCATGTTCAAAATGGCTTTGACTTTAAGATTTTCATTGACTGCCTTCCACTTGTCCAAATGAGATGAAATTTGACATGCTTACCATGCTGTGGGTTATGATTGATCATGATTTATTTAATGATTTTTGGAAATGTTTGAGATTGGTTTTGATGCAAGTCTTGCTGTTGACTTCTATGAGCTTCTGTTTGCCATACTTTGACCTAAATGGTTCATGAAATGATGATAGTGATGGATATGAATGTGAACCCAATTGAGTTTGTTTCTTGAATGTTTAAACTTGACTTCGATTGGATATCCCTTGCTGTTTTGACTTTCTCATTTATTTTTGACCCTAGGCTTGCCCTAGTGGTCCTGGTACTCACTTTTGAGCTTATGTTTTCAGGTTAAGCTACAAATGCTTCAAAGAGATCATTACAATTTGATTGAGCTTGCTTGAATATCATTGTCTAACTTGTTTGTTTTGTAGGTGGCTTGGCTCACATGCCTTAAGCCCTGTGCCTTGCACATTCACTTGCTTGTGTTGACTGGTTGATGTCTGTTTCATTTTGATTTAACTCTGACTTGTATACTAACTGTGCTTGACTGATTTCAGGTACTTTAGTTGCTTTTAGTTCCTTGTGAACTTTTGCTTTGCTTTGCTTGTATAAGCAATTTGCATTGAGGTATGTCTCTTTGTCTTCATGTAGTCTGGAAGACCTGGCCTGTTACTTGGCCAGGCAACTGTCTGAAGTCCTCCTTAAGAGGCAATGTTTGTGACTGTTTACTTTTGTCCTTGCATAGAGTCAAAGACCTCCTAAGTGAAGAGGCAATTGGTGGAAGGTAGGGATATGCAATCTATCCCCCACTATTCAGTGTGTCATCTGCTTTGCTCACACCACTGTGTTGATGCATTGCAGATACAAACCCAAGATCTTGTGCAATTGCACAGTTGAGTCAGTTTTAAATGTGTAGAAGGGTTCCCACTTTCTGAACCCACACATTCTTGTCTTGAGCTCTCCCAGGCCAGGGATAAGAGCTGTGAGGTCTCATCCTCACTTCATCCTTTCATCTGCTTCACCTTAGCCCCTCAATGGCAAGGTTAAGAGCACATTCACCCCATTCCAGAGGTTTGTTTGTCGAGGTTGATATGACCCCTTGACTAAAACCTATCCCTTGTTTGAGCCACTTGTTTGTGTATAGCGTGTGCTATCTGTGCTTGTAGGATCGTTTGACTTGCTTCCTGTGCAAGTTAGGATAGTTTGACTTGCTTCCTGTGCAAGTTAGGTTGGTTTGACTTGCTTCCTGTGCAAGTTAGGATTAGTTTAGACTTGCTTCCTGTGCAAGTTAGGTGTGTGTGGCTTGCTTCCTGTGTGAGCCATACTTAGGATAGGTTGGCCCTTGTGCCATTTAGCTAGAAACCATAACTTAGGGTTGATTTTGCATGACAACATCTAGGCTCGAGTCGTAGTCTCCCTAGTTGTGTCTCCCTCTGTTATCTGGTTAGGCTAGTCCTTTATCCCTGCGTAGGGGAACTACATCGCCCTGATCTTCATACCAGATGAAGTATGTAGGCAGGAGATTGAGCTGATCTCTCCGGGCGCCCTTTTTCTTTTTTGTGTGTGTTTGACAGTTATAGGCTCGAGTCTCCGACTCCCTATTAACTTGTTGCGTTGTTGTGTGCTTGGAAGCTGATGTAAGTCCATCAAGTGGCATTTGGGTTCCAGTGTGCGTGTGTTTGGTTCGGATGCTGATGTAAGTCCAGTGATTGGCATTCGGGCTCCACGTTTGCCCTTTGGTGTGTGTTTGGTTCGGATGCTGACGTAATTCCATCGAGTGGTAGTCGGGCTCCATGTTTGCCATCTTGTGGTGTGTTTTTGTTTAGCTTTTTAGCGTGTCAGCCGAGCTACGAATGCTCTGATTCTTCTCTCGTCCGAGAAGATACGTATGCATAGGATGCGATATCCTAGCGAGCATGTGTCGTTTCCCCAGTCCGAACTACTTCGACTCTGATGTTTATGCCTGATAGACTAAGTAGGCCCAGGATGCGATATCCTGCCGAGTCAGTTTCAGTCAGTCTCTTTTGTTTCTTTCAGCCAGTGTGCGTGAATATTTGAGCAGTGTTTAGCAACCAATTTCCTTTCTAGTGTGCGTGGATCCCGTAGAGTACTACGGATGCGTAGGGGTGCTAATACCTTCCCTTCGCATAACCGACTCCCGAACCCATTCTCTTTGGTCGCGAGACCATGTTCTTTCCCAGGTTTACTCTGAGCGTTTCCTTTCCCTCTTTTTGGGATAAATAACGCACGGTGGCGGCTCTGTTGTTCTTTCTTTTCCCGCCGGTTTTTCGCGCGATGCGACAACTACTTAAGAATACAACTCTACCTAACTCCAAAGAGAGGGTGGAGAGATAAGATCTTTCAAGTCATACAGTTAACAATTAAGGCTAAGTCACCGAAAGCAATGCTAAGCTAAAAGTGGATAGTAACGATGTACCTATTACTACATGGTGGTTTAAAAGGCTCAAAGTTAAAATAAAACAACTGCCTCAGTGTGTATCAATCAAACCAGACAAATTTAATTGGACATAGTTCAAATTTGATAAAACAATAATGTATGGATGCACTCAATAAAAATCTATGGTAAACAATGTAATTTATTTGGCTCAAACCTTACTAGTTGAGGTATCTGAAGGTTGAGTGCAAATCCTTTGATTCTTTTCTCATACTTTGCCTTCAAGTTATAAGTTGCGTTCCTGATGATCAAGTTCCCTTTTGGTTCATTTGTTCAATGCTATAGTTGCAAACTTTACACATCTAAAAGAAAGAACAACTACAAACTTGTTCATTAAAGACATCATATATTGTAATGGAAAGGCATGCTCGAGTGGCTAATTATTCTTATTGAATTTCACGAATAACATAGTGTAAATTCTACAAAAACTAAAGCTAGTTATAACTGATGGGCTGCCACCCATCCATCGCTTCTTTTCCTTCATTAGCTTGACGCTCTTGCCTAAGGCATGTCAAGCGCAAGGGACACCCTCATGTCGGTCAATTCACTTTCCTTCTTCCCTTTGTCATCCTTGCTGCCTTTTTCTTCCATTTGGTAGCATGTCTCTAGGTCATCCACACACGATATCCATTCATACACCTTAAATACCACTTTTTCCTTGTTGAACTTCATGACAAGTTCATCGGTTTCCACATTTATCAAACCCTTCCTGGTTTCCAAGAATGGGCGTTGTAATACCCCAATTTTGTCCCTAAGATCCCTCATAGCATCATAACATTGCATTGCATAGCCTCAAGGATCATTGAGCATCTTAGTCCCCTTTACCTTTGGGTGGGACTCTTTGTGAGTGGTTTGAGATCACCAAACATGCTTGAATTGTATATCATTTCTTTTCTCATTTTATTTACTAACCAAAAGCACAAAAATATGTCACTAACATCTTTTGTTTGTAGCTTGAGCAGTCACAAGGTCAAAAGCTCCTAGGAGATCCTTTGTGTAATGATATGGCCAAGAGAAGATGAAAGCAAGCATGGTAGTGGTTCCCAAGGATCTCATCCATCAAATATGCCTTCCTAGCATCTCAATTAATCATTTTGATCAAATCAAGTCAAAGGGTTTGAAGCCTTGTTCTTCAAAGAAACCATAATCCATTTGTGCACCACAATGCCTTGCTCATGAAGCAACCTCAGCCCATGGTCAAATACAATCAAGGGAAGTTCTTTAACTCTTCATTTCATGCATATTTGAACTTATTTGAGTGTCCTCAATCATCAATTCATCAAGGTATGAGTCATGGATTTGAGAAGTTGATCAGTCAATTCATCTAACTATTTTGAAATACACTTAGACCTAACTTTTTATGTGTTGGTCAAATGGAGATGGTTCCAAAATAAAAAATGTTATTAAGGACAATATGAACAACTTTCATGTTCATCAAAATTTGATTTGAAGCTTGGAAAACCATCTTCCATTCCAATACATTATAGGTCATTTTGACTGAAACCCTAATTTTGGGTCAACTTCCCAAGGATATAACTCATTCATTTTTTATGATTTTGAGGTGGGATCAAATTAATTGGAAAGCTTAAGATGTCTAATTAAAATGTTATGTTGAACAAAATTTCAAAATCTCAAAGGAAATACATGTGATAATGCAAGACATTATAGGTCCTTTTGTGTCAAAGGCATTAAAAGTCAAAAAAGTCCAACTTCAAGTGCCCATAACTTCTTCATCAAAAATCCAAATGATGCAAAATTTAAGTCCATTTTGATTGTCTTGAAAATATCTACAACTTTGATGTTGTAGTTTGAAGCTTGAATCATCAAAACAGAAGGGCTTGAAAGTTGGTCAATTTTAGAAACCTTGCCTTGACATGTTTTGCACATCACACTTTAAACTAAAATTTCATAAATTTCCACATTCCAAATGGACTTTTGACCAACATAACATTTGTTCCTCATACAAAGACCTTTCCAACCATTACCCATATGCCTATGCTTGGATGTTCTAAATGGTATTTTCGAAGAGGTGAATGATTAGGTTCAATTGTGGAATTCATGTTGAAATCTTGTTGCACAAGCCAATTCAGAGCAAATTACACGTCCAAACCCTTGGCATTTGAACTCAGCTTGCATTTGGCATTGCTTTTGGGCCTTGTGCATGATCATGCAAGCCCATGCAAGTGGTATCGAAATTCATGCACACTGATCCTCTCACACTTTCCTTGCCAATTCCTCTATAAATAGAGACTTCATTCCCTCCATTTTGGAGACCCAATTCAACCTAAAATTCTGCATAATTCATTCCCCAACCATCACTAAAGAAGCAATTGCATTTTTCTCAAAAAATTTCAGATCTCGAATTCAGCTTTATCTGGTTGTATTCATAGATCTAATGCTTCTAGACCTTCATTACACACTTCATTGAACTTCTGTTTTGATAAAGCAAGCAAGGTTTCAAGCTCAAATCACCAGAACTCAAACTTGAACTCCAACTGGTATTTTCTTCGATTCTCCTAATCCTTGGACCTATTGGCTATGATTTTGTGTTGGCTGAAGTCCTCTCAATGGAGGCATCATGTTTATGCTTTTAATTTTTGCAATTCATTGAGTTCATGATGAACACCAGATTTTTCAACTTCTGATTTCTCAAATCATAGAGATCTAGAATGAAAATGGATGGTATAGGGATGATGTACATCATCCCAGCTTTCTATTGATGTATAGATCGCACGTTTTGGTTGCCTTTTGAAGTTCTGCATTTTGGCCGGAATCTGGAAGCTCACCGGAGAAGACGGTGGCTCCGGTGGCTTCATCATGTCCAGTTTAAATCTGGACTGTTTGATCTTGTTTCCAGATTGAATCATGTCCTTTGGATCTTATGACTTTCAATAATGTTGGATGCTTCGCTGTTGACTCATGCCTTTCATGCGCGCGCATCTCACGTCCGTCTGATCAGCCACGTCAATTAATGAGGCTTGATCAGATGCTTGTGGTTTTTTCCATTTTCTGAATTTCTGATTTAATTTCTTTAATTCCAATAATTTTCAAAAATCAATATCTCTTTCATTGTTTATCCAAAAATTATGGGACCAATTGCATTATTTCCCAAATAAATTCTAGTTTCTATTTCTGTTTTTTAATATTTTTTATTTTGTCATTTGATATTTTTTGTGAATTTTCTCTTTTCTGGTTATTTTTAATTCATTTTAAATAGTTTTTGATATTCAAAAAATACAAAAATATTTTCCTAACCTATTTGAATGATGATGGATCTATCAAAAATATTCTCATCAATTTTTGAATTGATTTGAGATTTATTTGAGATTTTAGTTCAATTAGGTTATTTTTATTCATTTTTAATTGATTAAAAATAGTTTCTGACTTTTAAAAATGCTGAAATTTTTTGTCAAATCTTGTTTGACCTTGTTGAACTTAGGATAAATCACTTGGACCTTTCAAGGTTGATTTGAAGTGATTTTGAAGTTTGACCTTTCCATTTATTTTAATTCAAGTTTATTTTTAATATTAAAAAATGCCAAAAATATTTTATTCTTTTCTTAACTTCCAATCTTCATCTCACTTCTGTTTTTGATTGTTTGACCTTGACTTTCAATGTTATTGGTCAACATATGAGGATTGGTACATAAGGTTTCATTTAATGCACTTTAATTTTGCCATTTTCCTTTTCTCTTATCCATCTCCTTCCTCTTCTTCTTCTTCTTTTTCTTTTTGATCAATGAGTTGAAGGCTGATAAGTTAGTATTGATTAGAGGGATTTAACCTTCCTTGATTCAAATCTAATTCATCTTGATCAATTGATCAAGTGAATGGCTTTGCATTAAGGATAGGTTATCTTTTAAATCATGCAAAAGGCTTAAACCAATACAAGATCAATTCTCTTCTCCTTTTTGGCATGGCAAGTTGTTGGGACTTGGTTCACTAATCAAGACTCCTAACTTGTGTTTGTTGCCTACATTATTATTGACCGGCCTCAGATAGTTGTGACTTCTATATAAGTCCAATTACGATTGCTTAACATAGTGCTAAATTTGCCTTATGGCACACTAACTATTGACAATTAACATTTACTTTATGCAATTTACTTTATGCAATTTACTTTAATGCAATTTACTATTCTTGCACATATTATTCATTTGCTTTTCTCTTTGCTCACTTGAGCACATGTTTATGTTAATGCCATTTGCCTTTTGCTCACTTGAGCACATAATTGTATATATATTATTGTGTTTGTGTTTTGTTTTGATTGTTGTGAACCAAAATGCAAAGAAATGGACTTAGTTTCTAGGACTTTCCCCATGCAAAGAAATGGAGAATTGGACTTAGTTTCTAGGACTTTCCTTATGCAAATTGGAGTAAAAAGATCTTAATGTTGAAGATAGATTAGAAGGACCAAATCTCCAAACTCTCTCTTGTCCATTCTTGTTTTACTTCATGGAACTTTTGATGTGTGTGCTTTTGTGCTAGGAGTTTCCATTTGAGCTTAATTGGAGGACCATTACCATGTTCATCTAAGTGAAGATACAAAATACATTGAGGATCTCTTGTGAGACTTGATTGGTTGCTTATACTTAGTGGTTGCTTATTCCAAAGGATGGGAGCTACTTGGATCATCAATATGATTTCAAGAGAGGAACTCCTAGTGTGGTTTCATTTCTTATTCCCTCACCTTTTTGCTTTACTTAGGACTTAGCCATTCTTCTTCTTCTCTCCACTCTAACCCAAGCCAAAACCTTTTTGTGCAAACATTTAACCATGGTTTTCAAACATTAGAAACCTAAGCCTTATGCTTTTGATTTTCAAACTTTCTTTTCATAATACTTATTTTGAATTGAACCTTTAAGTCAACTTTGATCATTTTTGTATATACTTCTAATTGGTAAATATAACCCATTCAAATGTGCTTTGGTGGCTCCAATGGCCACTTTCTTAATCAACTTTTCATAACCTTTAGCTATTAGGTTTGAGTTATCTTGGTGGTAGATGTAATACTCACCTATATCCTTCGTGATGGACAATGAGTCTTCCATGCTTATTATAGGGTTAACCCCTCACTAGCATGTTGAAGCTATCCTCACATGGTGGATTTGTGGTTTGGTTGAGTTTTTTCCCTTTGATAACAAAAGACCTTAAGACTTTTGGACCAATCAATTCACCAACTCATTTTTGAGATTTTTACCCCGAACTACGAGGTTTTGATCCTAATCTTTTTATAAGATGGTACGTAGGCAATGGGTTTATCCATCCAAACACAAAATGTAAATAACTTGTACATTCTCTTCTCATCTCTTAAATCATGTTTGCACAAACAAAATTTTCACAAGACAACAACCTTCACAAGTATGAAAAGGGCTCCCTAGGAGTACCTAGGATGTTTTGGGTGCCTAACACCTTCCCATTGCATAACCAACCCCCTTACCCAGATCTCTGTTTCTTTTACTAGTTTTTTGTTAAAACTATTAGGTTTTTGTTCGCTTTCTAACCATTCCTTTGGATAAATAGAAGTGCGGTGTTCGCTTTCTAATGGTAACGAATACCCCGCTACAGGCGTCCAAGAATAACTCACCTTCTTGAGTCTCCTTTCATATCAATCACCACAAAATAAGCAGGAAAAACTAAACCACCGACATGCACTAACACGTCTTGCACGATACAAGTGGATGAGTAAGAGATGGATCAGTTAAAGTGAGAGTCATATTACTCGGTATGATCTCTCTCAATTTCAATTATTTAAACTTATTTAGTGGCATTACATTAATACTTGATACTAAATCATGCAAAGCATGTGGGATCTTTACTCAACCAATGGTACAAGCGTGTGGAAATTCTTGAGGCACTGTCGTCTCATCTTTCCCAGTCTTGTTCACCTGTTCTTTGACCAACTTCTTCTTTGTACCCTTTAGCAATGCCTGCATAAATTTAGAAAACTTGGGAATTAGTTCAAAAATTTCGTGAAGCGAGATACTTAACTAAAATGTAGTCAACATTTCTTTGAACTTCACGAGCAACCCTACTTAATCTTCATGTAGCAGTTTCTTTTTAATTCTAGGATAAGGCGGGTTGATATAATCAGGTAGTTCTGGATTAGGATCATTAAGAATCTTCTTCTCAGTCCTTCTCCAAGGGGAGTTTTTATCTATTAACTGTTCAATGGTGACTCCTCTCTCAACCTGGTCACCCTGCTTTTTACTCTCCTCTATTTCGGTCCTCCCTTCTTCCTTTTCCATCAAATCCTCTTCCACTATTTCATCTTCACCCTTGTTGGTGATCACCTCAAAACTTGTTTCTACAGCCTTGCAAGACTCATTTTTAGGATCATCTACCATACTACCTATAAATCCTCCACTCGAGCCATGTAAGGCAACTATTTGTCTAGATAGCTGATCAATTTGCACCTCCAAATTATTTATGGACGCATCATGGTTCTTGCTCATTGTGTCATGCTGCATGTTTACCTACGCAAAGCTACTTTGAGTTGCTTGGATGAAGTTTTGCAGGGTCTCTTCCAGTTGAGACAATCTCCTTTGGATATGAGCTTGTTGAATTTTTTGAATCCCTTGATTTGTACCTGAATTCTGGTTATTAATCCATCTGAAATTTGGATGATATTTCCATCTGGGATTATAGGTCTTGGAATAAGGGTTATTTCTATGGAAATTAGAAAATTTAGCTTCTACACTTGATCCTTCCAAAGAGCATCTTCCATTTTCATGTCCCTTGTCACAAAAATCACACCTAAGTGTTTGTACTTGACTCACGCTAGCCTTACCCAAGTTGCTTTCAGCTAGATTTTTGTTTAATAATTCAATTTGGGCTAAAAGTGAAGTATGAGTATCAACAACTACCATACCTTTAGGTGTCCCTATATTTTCAATTTTTACTGACTTTTCGCTCTTTGAACGATACCCATTCAAGCACATCTTTTCAATCAGGTCTTTAACTTGTGGTTCGATCATTGATCTGATTGTGCCTCTTGCAGAAGCATCTAACAACATGTGTGTCTGACTCTTGAGACCTTTGATAAAATTTTGAATTTGCTCCATGTTATTCATATTATGATTCAGGAACCTACGTAATAAAAGTTAAAACCTTTCCTATGAGTCATATAGCAATTGAGTTTCCTGCAACTCAAAATTTGCAATTTCTGCTCTTTGCTCAGAAAATTGAGTGATGGTGAAGAATCTCTTTAAGAATTTATCCTTCAGCTCTTTCCATGTCTGAATAGTTTCATTTGGAAGGAAAAGTAACCAATATTTAGCCCTTCCAATTAGTGAGAACCCAAACAACCTTAGTTTGACTTGGTCTTCCGTGACGTCAGTTGATCTGCACATCGAAGTTGTTTTGTAGAAGCGAGCAAGATGCTCCTATAAATCTCTAATTGCGTTCCCGCCGAACGTATTGTCTCTTAGACCTGAAAGCATAAAATATTTGATATCAAAGTTGGTTGGATTTTGTCAGTACAAACCCTCTAGAAACGTGTCTTTCGTCGGTCCTTTTGCAATAGTCCCCCATAGTGGGTGGTTGTACAATTTCCATGGTGATCTCTTCTTCAGCACCTGAAGATATTAATGGATTGTCTTCTACTAAGATCCTTTGAGCTAGAATTGCTTCTCTAACTGCTCTCCTGATAGTACGTGCAACTCTTTTAATTTCTGGATCACACAGTGTCAATGTCGATCTTGAGATGCACATACACAAATAAGAAATACCTCAGTAGTACGGTAATTAGTGAAAATAAAAACAAAGATAAAAAGCTAAATAAACAAATATTGCACAAAAATTTCCTTGTTGAAATTATCAACAGTCTCTAGCAACGGCGCCAAAAACTTGATGACTTCTCGACAAGTGTACTGATAGTGTCGCAATAATAAAAAGATCGAATCCACAGGGACTTCTATTTAACAAAAAAATATTGTGCAATGCATAGAAAATACTAAATGAGGGGGGGTTTAGGTTTTAATATGAAAAGAAAATAAAGTTATTTGACAATAAGAAGAAAACAATCAGGTTGTGTATAAAATCCCCTATTTATCTATTGTTGATGTTCGATGCATTACATGAATGATATTGACACTATAATCCCATATAGAACTAACAAAATCGCTATGCTCAATCCCTTGAGATATAGCTCACTAATGAATACTCAGAGATTTCTATTCCTAGTCCACCAGCGTAAGCGAGATTAGACAATGCAATAGAGCGTTAATTACTAAGCCACTACTCGGGGTCTCTTATCCCTATTCAACCAGCGTAAGCATAATAATTTCCCTAGGTCCAACACATAGACTAATGATCAGTATTATCTATGTGCCCTAGGTCAAACACAACCTAACCTAGAGAGAATTAACTACTCATGATTCAAATTACAATACCAAAATAAGAATAAGAGGTTTGCGTATGAATTCCTTGAAGAATTGATCTCCAATGACTTCAAATGCTCTCCAAATATGCCTTCAGTGCTGCAAATCATCCTCTTGGTGTAGAAATTTGTAACCCTTAAAAAGTACCAAAATTCCCCTTAAAAGCCTTAAGAATGGATCAAAATGCGTCAGAAAAGGCCAGAAAAATGGGTCACCGCACACGTGATGACCTGCATCGCGCGATGCTGCGAGTGATTATTCTAGTAATTGCACGCTTTTACTCCCCCTTTCACCTGATCTTCACTAAGTCCCTATTTCTCCACACTTAGCTATTTTTTTCTCTTTCTTTGACCTTTATTCCTCATTTTTGCTTCTCTTTAACTTGTTGATTCATTTCTTTGACCGAAATCATGCAATGACGGAGTGTCATCAACCACTGATTTCAATTCTTTCTGTCGAATACTGGAAGTTTTGTGTTCAAGCTACCGTTTCCGCCGTTCATCTTTGTTCTTGTGCAAATTACTCAGTTCTCACTACCGCTCGTGTTTACCAAATCCTGAGAATCAAGATCTATGATTCTCTTCGGTTTCAAACTTCAATTCAACGCAATTTTTAGGAACAAAATCAATCACACATATCATGGTGCAATCAAGTTAAATTTTTATTTTTCATATTTAACTTATTAAAAAAATATTTAAACAATCCACATTCAACCGAACTCAGACACTCCTTCCATATTTTTCCAAGTTATATTTGACTTTTAAAACAATAAGCACAAGTTAATTAATACAGGTTTATCCTTTCATCCATTATGTAACAATTTCTTAAATTACTCCATGTGTCCATCTTTTAAAAAAGAATTTTGTTAAATAAAATATTTCAACCATCTATCCTCCAACCTAATTTCAAAGTTATATAACACAACTTTTTAAATGTATTTATTGTTTAAAAGATATCAAAATAATACTGAAATTCCACTTATATATAATCCATGATTAGATCAGTTAACAATTTCCATCTTTATTTAACTAACACGCGCATTGCGAGGCAAGCAATTGTACTAAAAAATAAGTATTAGATCAATCCCTTAGAAAAAACATACTACTCCGGCCTTCCTTATAAATAAATAAAATAATTTTCCTGTTTATTAAAAATGATATTCAAATTTAATTAATTTGGTTAACTTTATATAAATAATTAATATAATTATTAATCTATTCTTAATTTATTTTTTATCACTTTCTCAGTCACTAAATTTTTTTTCACTATTCCGATTAAGAACGACTGAAAAAATATATAATTATAATTGATAGTAGGGGTGTTCAAAACCAAACCAACCCAATAGAAAACCGCAAACCAAACCAAACCAAATCAAATCGAAACTGCAAAAAACCGCATTTTGTTCGGATTCGTTTGGGTCATTTTTTAATAAAACCACACGGTTTGGTTTGGTTTGCGGTTTGTATTTTGCAAACCGAACTAAACCAAACCAAACCGCATTATGTTACAACCCAAATTTTACTTATCCCACATCCAACCAAAACATCAAACCTAATATGCCTTAACCTTACAATTACAAACAACATCAAACATAGTATGCCTTAACCTTACAATTAAAAACAATTTTCTCTTACTCATGCTTAGGGGTTCAATTTCAACCTTCTTAAATCTCTCATAGTAGTATCACACATTCTTCTCGTCTTCTTTTCCATGTAGGTTTCGCCTATTCTACTCTAATAAGTCATCTCTTATGTTCTTTCTTTTTCATCTTTTATCTTACTATTTTCTCTTTTAATTATATTTTTATCGCACCTTTCTTCTCAATCTCGCATCTCTTATGTTCTTTTTTTCATCTTTTCTAATCTCTCATCTCGTATGTTTTTTATGTTTTATTATAATGTCTTCGATATTATTTTATGCTACTATTTATATATGTTTTTTATTCCACTTTTGTCTAATCTAATTTTTTGTATATTGAATGAAACATTTTTGTCTAAATATGATGAGTTTTGATGTTATTTAGTCATGTATGAATGACTAAATACAAAGTTATGTTGTTCTCTATAGGTGTATGTATGGCACAATAAAAATATTATAAAAAACCGAACCAACCGAACCAACCGAACCAACCCAAACCGCATTGGTTTGGTTTGGTTTGGTTTGGTTTGGTTTTATTTCTAAAAGCCAACCGAACCAAACCAAACCGCATGCTTTTTTCTCTTGCGGTTCAGATGATTTTTATCGCCAAAACCGCCCAAACCGCGCCGCGAACACCCCTAATTGATAGTATGTGGTAAAATAACGCGTGGTTGTAAGTGAGTTACTTACAACCTTAGTGAAATGATTTAAGATCATGAGTTCGATACCTAGCAATGCAATGTTTTGCATTTATTAATCTGGTTAGTGTGCTTATATATAACGACGGCGGAAAGAACAAACCATGGTGAAAAGATTTGATTTTTTTAATATATTTTTATTTTATTTTACAGAATTCCCAATTTTTTAATATGTATATTTTGAATCATAAATAGACCAGAAACAACAACACGAATCATTTGTAAATCACACCTATAGTTGGCAACTAAAATGACTCAAAATTTGTATTAAATCAAAACAAAAAATTGTATGTTACATCAAAATCAAAATGATACAAAAAATATAATTTACATATCATTACATCAAATAATGTCTACAACACGAGGAACATGTTTGGTCTCTTGGTGTCTTGACTGTAAACACCTGTAATTTTGAATAATAATACTTGTTAGTAAATAATCTTAGAAATTATAACATACAATAAATCATGAATAAAGAATAAAAAATATTTACTTGTTGATTTTCCCATATGCCTTCTTCATGATCATTACGAATAACATGCACATTATCTCTATCAACTTCTTCATATGAAGTAGACACTTGTGTTGCGTAATAGGAGTTGAAGGAATATCAAAATTTAAACCATATTTTTCATCTTTATGAGGAATATGTTTTTCTTGGAGAACAATTGACCATCTTTTATCAGAAGGGTCAATCACATAAAACACTTATTTTGCTTGGGTAGATATGATGAATGATTTAGTCATATAAGTTGTCTTGCCAAAGTCAACCTGTGTGAATCCTAATTCAACGGTTTGTACGCCAACTTTATTGTCAACCCATTTGCATTTAAGTAAAGACACTTTGAATAAAACATAATCAATCTCCCAAACCTCCCCAATGACCCCAAAGTACGCTCTAGATGCCAATATATGATTCTTATCTTTCAAACTAGAGAAATACATGAATTCGGCCTCAACCATAAATCCATTATTTTGCATTGTACTACGATCATATTTTGATTTTGCATAAAAGAACAAATTAGTAATTTCGTATGCCGTCTAAGTTACTACATTAAATTTTGGCATGTATGACATCCATTTAATTTTCTCGGATGCACTATCATCATTAGAAATCCTTTCATTAAACTAACTTCTGAAATTCTTGTTATGCTCTTTCAATAATCACATATCACTCATTCAGGGATATTTTTTTCTTCATAAGTCTTTTTGAGTATATAAGTAAGGTTCAACTTCGTCAACATTGTTCAATATTTACAAATGTGCTTGAAGAACTATATCTTGAGGCATTGAACTAACATTTAAGCCCTGAGTACCTCTACCTCCATATTTGTCAGCATGACGAGACTTTGGATAGACTCTGCTTCTAACAAATAGTTTGAACATAACTCAACAACTTCTTCTTTGATGTATCTTTCAACGATCAAAGCTTCAGGTCGATGATGATTCTTCGTATATCTTTTAAAGATCTTCATGCATCTCTCTATTGGATACGTCCACCTTAAATAAAATGGACCATAAAATTATATTTATCTTACTAGATGAATGATTAAGTGAACCATAATGTTAAAAAATGATGGAGGGAAATACATCTCTAATTGACACAAGATTATTGCAGTCTCATCTTCTAATTTATCTAAATTTTTGAAATCAAGAAATTTAGTACACATAGCATTGAAGAATATGCATAATCATGTTATAGTTACTCGTACATTTTTTTTGTAGGATGCCACAGATAGCCACTGGTAAAGGTTGTTGAATCAAGACATGACAACCATTAGATTTTAAGGCAATTAACTTGAGATCTTTCATTGATACAATTTTTTTGATGATTGATGAGTAACCTAGCGGAACACTGATACCATCCAAACACACACATAAACTTTTATTTTCCTTTTTAGATAGAGTGTGACATGTCTGAGGCAAATAAGTTATATTTCCTAATTCTTCTCTAGCCAACTGTTGTCGCATACCCATCGCCACCATATCTAGACGGGGATTCTTACTATCTTTAGTCTTGTTTGAAATGTTTAGAAGTGTTTCACTCAAACTACGACACACATTTTTCTCCACATGTATCACATCAAGATAATATCTTACATCGAGAATAGACAAATATAGAAGATCAAAGAACACCAATCTCTTTTTCCAAATATTTCTCTCACCAGACATTTTTTTATTCTTTCCAAAGACAACAGTAAGGTGTTCTTGTCGTTGATAAACTTCATCCCCGATTAAGGGTTTATGAGTGATATTAAATTCTTGCTCTCCGTTAAAATCCTCTTACAATCTACGATAAGGATGGTCTTTTTTCAAAACTGAAGCTGGTGAAAACTAGTATTAGATTCACATATAGGACACACTTTATATCCCTTGACGCTTGTCACATCGTAAAAAGTACGACACGAGCACATCGCACGCTCAATATGATTAAATAGGGTCGTAATGAACTTTATTTATTCCAAATAAGGAAAGGGAAAATATCGATAAAACTCTTAAAAGAAAATTAAAATGGTCGCCGTAACCAAATTCATGTTCGATAGTCAATTATGCAAGAGAAATGTATTATCACCTATCATATCCGTTGTACTCAATGTGAACCATTTAGTTAGATTTGTGAATATAATGTTAGCTTTCGTTATTTGCTTTCTTTGAGTAATTGGTAAAGGAAAGAGAAAAGGTCACAAAAAAGGGTTTTTATTAGGGTGTTTGAAAAGATTGCGGGTCTTGCTCCTACGTATCCTCAGGTGGGGTGATGAATTCAAAACAATGTAGTTTTTCATAGAAAACTATGTATTGATTGATTGATTTTATTGAACAAATGTTTAGATCACGTTCTAATGGTTAAACGTTGCGTGTGCTCGCAATTGGAGGCTTTAAGAGTTTGTTTGTATTGCGAAAGAAAAAACTTAATATTGTCATCTTATAAAAAGGTTTTCGATCGGACGTGGGTGAGAAAATAGTTTGATGTGTTGAGAAAGTTTTTGAGTGATTGACGAATACTCAAACGGTAAGCTAATTATGATCATCACATGAATATTCGAGGTTATGAGGGACAAGTACGTCCAACCCAATCTTTTTCGTCTACGAAAAAGTAAACTCGATTCAGTTACTTAATGTGTTTTGAGGCGATTGATGAATATTCGAAAGTAGGCTAATTACGGCCATCACATGAATATTCGGGGTTTTGAGGGATATGTACGTTCAACCCAACCTTTTTCAATCAGTCATTTATTGTGAAACAAAATTTGAAGATGATTAATTTTAAAAACGAATCAATACGACAAAGTGTTTGATTCTACATTTAAAACATATTTTAGTTTGATTTCAAAAAAAGTGTTTGACGTTGGAACTATTAAAGTACTCATGAATTTTATTATTATTAAAATATTTTTAATTTAAACAAATAAATGAGAATAATAATAATAATAAACAAAACAAAATATATCTAGGATGCATGAGCCCAATAAAGGGTGATGGTGCTGATAAATAAATTAAAACAATCACCAAGGCCTAATCCATATTTAAAAGAAAATAATAATAATAATAATAATAATAATAATAATAATAATAATAATAATAATAATAAAAGAAACAATGCTGAAACTATCCTGGATCAAGGGGGTGTGTTGACTCAACTTCAATCCAGTGATGCAGGCTACTAAAGATCTAAAGGTCATGAGAAGGGACACATGGGGAAGCTACAATGGGGATTCTGCATAGAGCCCTAGTCAACGCCCAAGAGTCAACAGATCTAGAGGTGTAGGGAGGGGCCACGTGTGGGCAATCAGACGCGTGAGAGAGGAAAGCATAGTGAGAGGGTCACGCGCTTGATGCTTGCTATAGTATTCATTTTGTGCTAATCTCATTTTTTAATTCAATGTAAATTAAGGATGGATATGCTTAGCCATGACAATGAGGGTGTAAAGGGTGCAAATTCGTGTGGCAAGTGTGGGCCAAGGCCAATGAAGACAGATGAAATCCTCTTTCTATTTTTGTATTGTTATTTTTTAGTATTTTAATGAAGATGATGTATATTAATATATGTGTAATGTAAATTCATTTGTGATGTTTCAAAGTAATGTAAAAAGTGCTCTTTTAAACTCAAACCGTATTGTATTATCTGACATCATGAAAGGGCTTGTAATTCAATTTTACTAATGGATGCAATGCAAACTATGTATCATGTAATGTAAAAAGAGTTCTTTTCTTATTCAATTGTAAACAAAGTACATACTTAAAAGCCAATTCCAATAATGAATTTCAATTTGGATTTCAATTTGGATTTTAAGTGCTAGGTCATAATATTCTTATAAAGTACATTGGACAAATTAGGATAAGTCTCATCATATATGATTATGAATTCAAGAATGGACTAAAACAAAAGATGAAAAATGATGAACTCTGTTTAAATATAAGAATAATGTCATATGACCTAAGATGAAATAAGGGCCTAAAGAACAATGCCATACTCAAGGTTTAAATATGAATGCTAATGGTCATAGGCCAAATAGCTTATTATGGGTGAAGATGTGAATGCAAATGAAAGATCATGTCTAATTGATCCAAAATTTAACAGGACCTAAATCTAAAAATGTCAAAGATGCAAATTCAAAACAAACTCAAAGATCAAAGATAAATGTGGGACAAATTTTGGGTATAACAACTGCCCTTATTTAACTGCCTTGAACTTGGGAGTATGAACTGCCACAATTTTCATATCTTCAGAGTGGAAGTCAATTAAATATGAAAAAGACCAAAAAAAAATTAAAAGATGAGGTTGATAAATTTACGAAGGATTAACCTTGTTGTGGGTATAAAGGGTCTGTCTCCATGCCCCAGTTAGGACTTCGCCTTCAATGATGAATTCTTGCAAAGAAATGACAATTGGAGGTTCCTCGAGACTTAATAAAGACACCTTTCGACTACCGATCATCAGAAGGTTCTCCATGAATTGACGAAGTAAACTTCCAGCTGATGATCATCATAAGGATTTCTTGAGACTTAACAACGAACATGCTCAACTGTCAAATACAAAACAATTCTTCAAGAATTAACAAAGACGACTTTTAATTAATGATTACCTAAAGATCATACTCTTTTTTGAAACTTTTTTTTTCAAAATAAAATAAAACATTCGACTGACAGTCATTGAAAGATTCTCCTAGAATTAACAGGGTGAAATCTCAAATAACAATCGTTGAAAAGATCCTTTGAGAATTGACAAAGTGAACCTCCAATTAACTGTCATTTGCAAGGTTCCCCGATAACTAACTGAGAAGGTTTTCAAATAGCCATGCCAAAAGACCTGTTTTTTATTTAAATTTTTAATAAGTGAAATGCATAACTGGAAGTCATCATAGGATTCCCCTATAATTGACGAAGTAAACTTCAAACTACCAGCACCAAAAGATTCCTTGAAACTTATCAACGAAAAATTTTGATTGGACATTATTGAGAGATTTTTCCGTGAATTAATATATGCAACTTTAAATTAACAACTATCGAAAGATCCTCCAAGATATAATGAGGTGAGATTCAACTAACTATTATTCAAAAGTTTTCTCCAAGAATTAACATATCGAACTGTCAATTTTGCCCTGCCGAAACATTCTTTGATGCTTACGAGGAAACATATGACCGTAATAATAAAAAATAACAAATAGGAAATCATTTGAGAGTAAAACTTTGAAATAGTTGATGTAGGTAGAAAACATGAGATCCTATGAGAATTAGTAGAGAAAATACTCCACAAAACAAAAAGTTGAGAGTCTCCGAGACATAATAGAGCATGGTCTTAAATGATCAAGCAATAACCGAGAGATGCTCTGAGAATTGACATAGAACAATACTCCATAGAAGACAATTAAGATTTTTTTAGAGTTAACAGCTAAGACACTTCAACATAATATCATCGAGACTCTCTTAACGAAGCAACATCTTGAATTGATACAATAACAACTAGGAGATGCTTTGAGAATTGACAGAGAATAACACTCCACAGAAGATAGTTAAGGCTTTATGAGAATTGACATATAAGACATTCAACAAGATACGATCGAGATTATATGAGAATCAACGGTGTAGCATCTCAAATGTTCACCCATTTATGAAACAATCCAGAAATGACTCTCTCAGGAGAAGATTTACTAGGAAAAACTCTATAGGGGAAAAGCTCCAAGGAGATTTTTTAGGGCAACCTCTACTTGGGGAGAAATTTTGACGGATTTACTGGGGAATATCACCATTAACAGCGGAGTTGAAGAAAAATCCGCAGGGGAAAAATCTGATGAGAAAGTGTGGGCTAGGAATTCACTTAGAGAAATACGACCAACTTGGTTGAGTATTGACCTGGACTTTCATGATTGGTCATGAATCTTGGATTATGCTATATATTCATGTTTTTTTTGTTATACTCCACCTTGGTGAAAATACTATGCATGAAATGTCATGACTAATGCATGTAGGAATGCAGATGGGTGATAGGTTTTTGTAGGACGTGATTCTCTTTCCTCAGAAAGGTCAAGCAAAGGCGGGGTTTTGGTGTACCAATGTCAATTAATGTTTGATGTGTCAATGGATGTTGGACTTTTGAGTACCAATCACAATTGATTTTTGGTTCATGTAAATGCCAGTAGATTGGGCTTTTGTTTTGGAGGTGCAAATAGAGTATTGGGCTTTGGTAAATGAAATGGTTTGACTTCCAGACACTTGGAAATTTGACGATACGATGATCAGCAAGTAGAGGTGGATGCTCTTGGTGCCCCAAATTTGATCTGTTATTGAAGAGTTACGTATGAAAGAATTATGGCCTTGGTTCCGAATAGGCCATGTCGATCTGCAAATGATTCTATGTGTGTGTGCATTGAGCGCATCACTAGGGACTGTTGATCTCCCTTTAGACATTTCAAAAATCAAAACAATTTATTATTATTTTCAAATGCTTTTATTATTGTCCAAAGTTATAATGCCATGTTTATAAAAAGTAATCGACATTTTACAAACAAGAAGATAAAACAAAAGTAATTAAGCAAGTTTTAATGAAAAAGTCATCTTTTATTCAAATGAGTTGGCTAGTAAATGGGTAATAGTACATAAATATGCAATTCCTTAAAGAGGTAATTGTTGTGCTAGAAAGAAGTAAAATGGAAATGGGAACTCTTGATTTTCTGTTGAATTGAATTACTATTATAATCCTTATGTCCCTAAAGATCGCAACACCTTTATTCTAGGAAGAGTGGTTGAAGCGATTCTTCTTGTCTGGATTTTTCCATTGTAGCATAGATTTATAGACTACAATCTTTTGCCTTTGGAAAAAATCCCTAACTTTTGCCTGAACCGCCCTTTCGGAGTTCAGTCCACCAGGATACCCATTTTTGCCTAAGTCACCCTTTCGGGTTTTCGACTTAGCGGGTCTTTTTTTTAATTTTATCCTTAATTTTTTTCCTCGATATATATATATATATATATATATATATATATATATATATATATATATATATATATATATATATATATATATATATATATATATATATATATATATATATATATATATATTGAAGGTAGAGAAAAGAAAGAAAGGGAGGTTTGAATTATTTTTACTGATAATAAAAACTTTTGCAAAGACCACACACACAAAAGATATAACAAACAACATAGAAGTTTATCCTGGTTTGCTTGAAATTCAAAGTTACTCCAGTCCACCCGGCTAAGGTGATTTCTCCTTAAATAAGGACTTAATTCAATAATCTAGAAAGATTACAACAAAAACGTCTAAGAGAATAAAGATCTCTTAGCCCTCTAAAGTCTACAGACTGCACTAGTCATTTGAGGAAATATTCAACAACTATTTTAGAATTACAAAGAAGTGTTTAGTGCTTCTAGGTAAGCAATTTTAACACAGTAAGAACAATAAGAATTCACACTAAGAGCAACAACTCGTGTGAATAGATTGAACTAGAATTAATGAAAATATAGAATTGAGTTTGCAGTCTTCTTGTAAAAATTAGCTTCGTCCTTAGTATGAAGGTGATTTTGCCTTTATATTGTGCTTCAAATATGAAGTCGTTGGCTGAAGCATTGATGTGATATCTTGTCAATGATGAGACTTAATTGACATTAAGTTCGTTGTCCTTTCCATAACAATTTGGGAGGGTATTTATTCTTTTCCAAAAGGAGATTCATACCAATTATGGAATGCTTCGTTACTAAGTCTTGAGGTTGATATGTTTGGCTTGAATCAGAGTGCGTGGAATCCAAATATTTTTGTTCACCATGTATTCTTCAAATAGTTGTTAGAAGTGATTTTCTTTAGAGGTCCTTGATATATCTTCAGTTGGATCTTCATCATATGTACGAGTCAGCAGAGTAACTATGTGTGGGATCATTCAGATTTAGAGTATCTGAGTCTTCAAACTTCAGATGTTGTGAGCACTATTGTCTTCAGAGTCAGAGCGACTGCTTTATTTGACTTTTCTAGACTTGTGTGATGTCAGATGTTGTCTATCAGATCCATTTTCTGTTAGAGTCCTGCATACTTAGATAAATTCGTTAGGGTACCAAGTTGTTTCATCCTTTATTATCATCAAAACTTAGAGATGAATTGTAGATCCAAAATCTTGTTCTAACAATCTCCCCCTTTTTTATGATGACAAAAACTTCAGATTGTTGATGAAACAATGATACTTCAGAAAAATTTAACGGAGTTATCTCAGATTCAGATGTATGATGACTCCCTCTGAGATAAGCAGTCTCCCTCTAAATCTGATGCTTTAAGAAGGTTTAGAGGTTCTTACCAGATCTCCTTATATTGTAGAGCTTGTTTCTCATATGTTTTACTCAAATACTTCCTGCAGAACTTGAGACTTCATAATAGTTTTTAAATGTGCGCAGTGCAACATGAGGCTTATATATTATTTCATCAGATACTGTTTAATTAATTCTCCCCCTTCCTTCTCAGATGCAAAAAGACATAACACGGTAAGTAAAGGAAAGACAAATTTCATTGATAAGGGAAAAGTACAGATAAGAGAAAAACTTATAAGAAAAACATAGAGGATAAACACTCAGAGAAAGATAGCAAAAGAATCCTAATTATGCCTAAGGGTTCAAAGGAGGTGGCATCGTCTGCAGTAGTTGAGTTAGCAGATTCTGAATGTCGGAGTTGACAGAGTCTTGTTGATCTAGTCTAGCTCTCACAATCTGTTGCTCTTTTTGTAGTACGTCCAGTGTTTTCAATACCAACGGAGAAAATTTAGAATGAGATGGCCCCCCCCTGAGTCAGAGTTGTGTTCTTTTCCTTGGCAGCTTCTTCCGCAGCAATGCGTGTTGCTTCTTCAGCGTTAACCTTGGCTTTGGCTTCAGCTTCAACAGCAGCAGCAGCCTCATCGGAGGCCTTTATTGTAACTTCTCTTCTGGTTTTCTCTTCTGCTTCTAATTTAGCATTTTCTTCTGCTTCTCTGCGAGCTCTCTCTTCTACCTCTCTTGCTAGACGAGCCTCTAGCCTCTCTCCAGCTTCTCTGATAAAGTCATTTCTGACTTGTTTAGAGAGGCCTTTCAGCTTGAAAGCCTTAGATGTCATCCATTTTATTACTCTATTCAAGTGAATCCTCACTGCAGAGGGATCATCACTGATTTTAGAGTTTTCAGACAGTGACCTGATCTTTTCCACTCAAGACTCAGCAAATAAAGCAATTGCCTCTTCCAGGGTGAGGAATGTTGGTTCAGGTTCAGAGGTGGGAGGGATAGTTTCTGATGGGGTGAGGGCGGTTGCATTGAAAGAATAAGATGTTAGGGTAATACGGTTTTCATAGGGAGTTTTAGTATGATGTTCAGAGGGTGGTGATGTTGGGTGTTCAGATGGAGAAGGGATGGAGGTTTCTGGCTCATATGGGTTTTGATTTAAGAGGGCGTGGGCTTGTAGTTGAGCAAGTGTAGGGGATTGAGGGTCAGATGGATGTGGTTGGTCAGAATTAGATGATATGTCATAGTAAGGTGTAGAGGAGGGAGTAGAGGAAGGTGGTGATATGGGTGCATTGAATAGTAGGGCCTCAGATATGGGTAGTGTTGTGGTGGTGAGATTAAAAGGTTAAAGGGGAGGTGAGGGTGGGTTAGAGGTATGGGATTCAGAGGGATTTATGGTGAATGATGTG
Organism: Lathyrus oleraceus; assembly: GCF_024323335.1. NCBI lineage: Eukaryota > Viridiplantae > Streptophyta > Magnoliopsida > Fabales > Fabaceae > Lathyrus > Lathyrus oleraceus. The sequence continues at coordinate 340,722,003 of NC_066583.1, forward strand.
GGTTCATAGTTTTTGTATATGAGGGATGGTTGAGGTAGGGAGGAAGATAATTGCTTAAATTGAGAGAGTAAGAGAGTATCAAAGGAGACTGACTTACTTGGAGAGGAGGAGACCAAAGGCACAGGCGGTCTAGTTTTAGATGGTTCTCCCAGCTTCAGAGTCTTCTTCTTTGACTTTATTTTAGAAGGCTCCCGCATCCTCTTCATGAAGTTAGGTGGATGTTCAGGTAACCAAACCACCGAGAAGTCAGAGATGTCTACCCCTTGATTTGCCAGGTCCTACAGATAGTAGGCGATGGCCTTTGGGGGATCTATCTTAGAGAACAGATAAAGACCATTGGATATCTTCCTCTGATCCTTCAGAGCTTCCCAGGAGGTGTCCAGAGTTAGTTTGACCAAAACTCTTTCAATGATGCCCATGCTCTTTAGATTTCTTAAGTTCAGAGGCTTGCCAATGTCTATTATCACATCTTCCATCAGATTATGGGATAAAAGATGATCCACCAATCCGCTTTCTATTAGAACTTCGGAGATGAGCCTTCTCAGAGGAATGTAGTTTCTGGGTTTCATATGGTTTCTGGTATCCCTGGCAGAATCCCTCAGATACTTGAACAATATGGCTGGAAGATTTAGCTTGAGTCCTTTGTGGAGGAAGTAGAGGATGCGTTTCTGGTCAGTGTTGATGTAATCTGACGAATTTGACGTTGGACAATGATGAATGCTAACCAGAATGATCTTCAGCCAGACCCTCAGATTCTAGTGAAGTTCCTTGTTCTTAGAGGATTTGCCTTCTGCACTCTGCTTGAAGATGGTGGGAATAATCTCCTAGGACATGTATTTTGCCCTAGGGTTGATATTGTAGATTCTTCTTCCCTCAGTCTTCTCCGTGTTCAGAAGTTTTGCAATTGACTTTTCAGTAATAACCATCTTCACCCCCAGAACCTATGAGACGATGCAATGGTCATCGCAATCTGTGAATCTCCAAAACTCCTTGACCAGAAAGGTGTAGATGGGACCATAGAGTCTATGAAAATAGTTTTCCCAACCTTGTTTTCTTAATTCCTCTGTGAGATCAATACCATTATGCTTCATGTTCTTGAAATCCACAAGAGATTCACATAAAACTTCCAGTTTGTCGAAAGAAGTAGCAAGATGGATGTGGGCTGGACGATCAAGAATGTGTGATTCCTTGTAAGCTTTTGTTGATGCTGTATCAGTTACACTGGTGGTTTGCTGGAAGAATTTGTATGTTGTTCAGTTGATTCCATTTGTTGAGAGAAGTTGTACACTTGTTGTTATTGTGAATCCATGAAGAAGATGAAGAACAAGTGATGAATACTGAAGAACTTTTGAGAGAGTTGGTAACAAGGGTTTGTGTTGGATTATGAGTGAAAAAGTGTGAGAGTGGGAGTTGTGACAAATATATATACACAAGGTTAACATGCAAAATGACATCATTTAATGGGAATAGTAAGTAACATACATCAATGAGCATAAAAATTGAGTTGACACATGAGTGTAACACCTCAAAATTTGCCCTCCTCTCTTGGGACTAGCTTAGCATATTGCATTTCATTTTGTAGGACTTTAGGCATTACATCTTTGCATATCATGTGAAATAAGCAAGTCATCCTCCTAGGTCTTTCTCAGAAGATAGAGAGGTTAAAAGATTCAAGCTTGAGGGTCTCATGAATTGGTCACTAATCATCTGAGGTTTGTGCTTCAATTAGGTTTTTGGTTCCTCAGGGAGGTTGAGTATTATCTTGGTTGAGATGGTATCTCATCATCATCATGGTTCATTATTTCTGATCAGATTCCTTGGGATTAGGGTTTTGACCTCTGGTCAACCCTAATCAGTGCATTCTACTAGTCAGGGATCTTCAAGAAGATGAGGTCTTTCTTGAGAAGGAGATCATCTTGTGGTTATTATGTTGAGCTTGTATAAGCTAGGGTTTCATGGTGGAGCCATTTCATCAAGTGTTAAAGGCTCAAAATCATCTGTGCATGATCAAGTCAACTGTAAGTCAACAGAAAGTCAACTGTGGATTTGGAAGGTGGGAAGTGGTTAGAGAGACTTCATTCATGTCCAAACAAGTTTCATTTGACATTTCAAACACTCACATTGAAGAATTTAAAGTCAGGTCAAAACTTTCCAAAAATAGAAAGTGACCTATAATTTGAAATTGCCAAAAATGGAAAGGTTTTAGCCCAGCTTCAACTTCAAATTACATCATCAAGAAAGCTTTAAATGAAATTTTGTCCAACATGAAAGTTGAATATCTTTCTCTGCCATTTCCAAAAAGTCCAAGATCATCAATTTCTCATGTGTGGTTAAGGAGATATGATCAAAACATGGCAAACTATGCATGGAACTTCAAATGGACATAACTTCTCAACCAAAGCTCCAAAATGGATGGCTCTTTTTGCATTTTGCTCATCATGACCTCTAATTTCAAATCATGCATCACATTACATGAATTGTCATCACATAATCACTTGCTAAGTTCTTGGATTTTTGGAGGGAAATCTCAAAATTCAAATTTGGTGCATGGTTTAATTTTTTTGCCATCACCATTGGTCTTAAAAATTGGTTTTAAGTGAAAATGAACCAAAATCGTGCACTGTTCACACATGCATTCCATGCATGAGGGTGAAAAGCAAATTTGCACTTACACTCCATAACTCATCAATTTCATTAGCATTTGGTTTAAGCCTAATTAAACATGATTAGCAAGGCATATATATAGAAAACCCTAACTGTTTTCAGAGGAGGATTCATAATTTCAGATCTAGATCCAAATCTCTCAAAATTTCTTCAAATTTCTTCAAACAATATCCATTTCTCTTGCTTGAATCATCATCCTGAAGTATCATTGAGCAAGATTGGACGTGGAATGGAATGAAATCGTGCCTGTTTGTTCATAATGGAAGCTTAGAAGCATTAATGGTGAATTCAAATTCTGGTGAAATCAAGAGCAATTGAGCTTCAATCTTTCTTCCAATCACCTGTACAAGCATCATAGAAAAGCTTTGGAGCATCACAAGGCCTGGATAACACGATTCAACAGTTCTGCTCTTCAAGAGGTTACAAAATCGATCCTCTTAATTCTCAAAATTATTGTGATGTTATTGTAGATCTCTTTATGCTGATCATGCTGAGCTTTGAATCGTGAATTTTAGTGACCTATTGAGTTAGTTATGGTAGATTAAAGATCCATGCATGAAAATTGATTTGCTCGATTCTCTCTTAACATGTGGATTTATGCTTAGTTATTCATTGATTGTGAATCTCCATGGAATATCCTACATGTTGGTGTATTTGATTTTGATTTCTGGAGATTTTGTTCTTGAGGTATGATGAACGTTCACTGTTCATCTTCTTCACGAGGAAGAAGATGAAGTTCAGACATAAGGCCACAGTTTGATCTCATTTCGCAACGAAAATCCGTTCCTGAATGGTTTGTTTAGGGCTTGATGCTGATTGGCTCATGAGAATCCCATGCCAGCGCTCTGATTGGTCCGTGCGTGTTGACCTGCGCTTTGACTGCCACGCGTTTAATGAAACGCGGCGTTTCAAGCCTGGCGTCAATTATTTCAAATTCAAATTAATTATTTCATATTAATCCATTTTAAATGTCACATGTTATTTCATTTTGTTCTCAATCTTTAAAAAATCATATCAAATTGAAAATTAATCCAAAAATTACCAGGTTTTTTGCATTGTGATCCTTGGTTTCTCTAGTTTTTTATCATCATGATTTTACAAGTTGTGCTTGGCTGGATAATTTTTTGTGCTAGAATGTTTGAACATGTATGCTTATTTGACCTGGCCATGCTTATACCTTTGTGAAATGCTTGTTTCTTATCCAATGATTCTGAAATTTTGTATGATGAAACTAGACACATTGCTTGACATTTCGGTGTTGATTTGGTATTTTTATCAATTGTCATCTCTGTTTTATGATTGTTCTAAGTTGGTGTGACAATTTGTGTCACACCTTTTGATGTTCAACTTATATGATGTGTTTGCCATGCCAAATGATGTCCAATGCTTCTGATTTTTCGTGTGATGCATGTTATGAATGTCCTGGTTGATCATGAACTTTCCAGATTTATTTGAATCATTTCTGATTTAATTGAGATTTTTCATTTTGGTGGATCACATATGAGCCTTAAAATTGCCTTGAACTTCATTTGATCATGAAATGCTTTTGGTTAATGATATTGATGTGAGACCTTTTGGATTGTGTCAAGATGTGATTGAAGTTGATTCATGTTAAATTTCAGCTCCTGTTTTAAATTTTTCTCCATCTTTGACCCTAGGCTTTGACCTAGTGGTTTGTTGCTTATGTTTGAGTTTTGATTTCAGGTTAAGCATTCAAGTTCCATGGTTAATGATGCTCCATTCATTTGAGCATTGATGTTTGCTTGTGATTACTAACATTGTGTGTTTTTGTAGGTTGATGGTAACTCATTTGAGTTTGCCTTTTGGCTTACACCTTTTGTACATTGGGATTGTCTGTTGCTTATTAACTGTTATCTGTTTGTCTGAACATTGTACTGATTTGTCTGATGTTTCCACAGATACTTAAGTTGCTTTAAGTTCATTGTGAACTTTGCTTTGCTTGGTTGCTTAACCACCTAGGTATAACTCTCTGACTTCATGTAGTCTGGAAGACCTGTCCTGTTATGTGGGCAGGCACCTGTCTGAAGCCCTCCTTAAGAGGCAATGCTTGTGAATGTTTAAATTTGTGCCAAGCAGGAAAAGTCCTCTTATGAGGCAATTGGCAGATAAAAGAGATGTGTAATCCATCTCCTGCTACTCAGTGTGTCATTCACTTTGCTCACACACCTTGTGTTGATGCATTATGGATAATAACCCAAGATCATGTTGTGTCAGTCACTTGTGGAGAAGAGTTCCTACATTCTGAACTCCCACACATTCTATTTTGAGTCAAGCTCTCCCAGGCCAGGGATAAGAGCTGTGAGGTCTTACCCTCACTTCCCACTTCATCTGCTTCACCCTAACTCTCAATGTTAGGGTTAAGAGCTAACCACACCCCATTCCAGTTGGCTTGCTTATGCAGCCTAGCCTTGTATGAGCCCACTGTTTGCATATAGTGTGTGTGCTTGTTTATTGTGCTTGTATTTGTTTGCCTGTGCTGTTTAGGATAGCTTGCTCCCTGTGCAAGTTAGATAGAAACCTCAACCTAGGACCATTGTGGATTGCATGATAACTATTAGGCTCGAGTCAGGCTCCCTTCTAGTTTGTCATTTCCCAGTCTCTGGTTAGGTTAGAAGTTCTTCCCCTGTTAAGGCGAACTACGTTGGCCTGATCCTCATACCAGATGAGGTACGTAGGCAGGAGATCGTGCGAGATCTCTCCGGGCACCCTTTTCCTTTTTTGTGTGTGTTTGCTTGACATTTATTAGGCTCGAGTGCCAGACTCCCTATTAACTTGTTTGTTTGTTAACCTTCTTGTGTGTGTTAAGAGATGGATGTAAGACCAACGATTGGCATTCCATATCCTATTGGTGTTTGTTTGTGTGGAGTCTGACGTAAGTCCAGCGATTGGTAGTTGGTTTCCTGTGTGTGTTTGTTGGTTCGGAGTCTGATGTAAGTCCAGTGATTGGCATTCGGTTTCCATGTTTGCCTGTTTGTGTGGAGTCTGACGTAAGCCTAACGATTGGCAATCGGTTTCTTGTGTGTGTGTTTTGTTTCGGCGTGCGTGAGCCGAACTACGGTAGCTCTGATTCTCATTCCAGATGACATACGTAGGCATAGGATGCGACATCCTAGCGAGCCCGTTCCCCTCTTCTTCCATCTGTGTCTTATTCCAGTGTGTATGTGAATTCTTTTGAGCAGTTTTAGCAACCTTATCCTATCTTTCTGAGCGTGGATCCCGTCGAGTACGACGGACGTGAGGGGTGCTAATACCTTCCCCTTGCGTAACCGACTCCCGATCCCATCTCTCTCTGGTCGCGAGACCATGTCTTTTCCAGGTTTACTTCGAGCGTTTCCTTTCCCTCTTTTGGGATAAATAACGCACGGTGGCGGCTCTGTTTGTTTTGCTTTTCCCGCCGGTTGTTTTTCGCGGATGCGACAGCTGGCGACTCTGCTGGGGAAGATGGAGTTGACCTCTTGCTGGTCCATCTTCCCCAAGCGAGTCTCTCCTAGCGTTCTCTAGGATAGTTTAGGTTGCTTGTGTTGCTCTATTTATTGCATTTATGATTATTATGTTGTGTATATATTTGCATAAATGTTTGCATGCATCATACTATCATTGTGCTGTCTTCTGTACAGGTGGTTCCTCTGATTTGGGGTGGGTGTTCTGAGTGGGGCTAAAACCCAGTCCCGAGTATACACCTAGGATTAGCGTGGTCTCATGTTGCCTTTCATGTTAGGTCAACATGTTTTGGGCGACGTGACATACCACAAGTCGGACGAGGTTCTTTTGAAGGAGCTCTTCCTTTGTGGAGTATCCACTTTGGTTGAGTCACTTCATCTGAGCTGGTGACTTCGGTGACCGATCTTTCCCGGATCTTTGGTTTAGATGATCTTAAGAGAGCTGCAGCGGCACACCCGAAAGGGAAAACCCATTGAGTATCTTGGCCCGATTGTCGAGACCATTATTCGCCTTAGGATGACCTGATTAGAATTCACCTATGAGGGGAGGGTTTGATTCTTACAGATGCATGGTCTGATGGTGACTAATGGTTCAGTTATTGATCAGAGTTCTATTTATAAGTCGGATTTATGGATTTATTTCTGAGACGCCGGAGTTCTGTCCGTGGTATTTATCAGTGGGGATTCGTTTATTTCAGGATTCCCTGGGCTGGTTCAGAGGGTCTTGTGGGTATCAGTTCAGTGATTTCCCAATGATGATGGTGATATATCCTTCAGTTCTGTTTATTTCGGAACTCCTGAGTTGGATTTATGGTTGCTCAGTACCTCAGATGGTTGTGATCAGTTCAGAGGCTGTAACTCAGTGCAGTGGATATTCAGATGACTTGGAGGATGGCACAGTGCATTGCATTCATACATCAGCATCATTCACATTTTGCATTTATCTGCATCTAACTCATGTTTATCCATATGCAGGGGACATTTTTGATTAAGATCCTGGTTGAGAGACTTCTTTGTTCCAGACATGAGGACCGGTTTGAAGGACGATGTTGTCTACAGTTTCTTTGACCCAGAGATTGATGTGCTGAAGGATATGATAGCATTGATTACGCCTGACCATGTGGGGATGTTCCGTGAGACTTACGGTGGTATTCTGAAGTTGGTTTTCAGGCTCACAGACAGTGATAGGAGCGCCATTCATACTCTTCTCCAGTTTTATGACCCAGGCTTGAGGTGCTTTGTTTTCCCAGATTACTTATTGGGGCCTTTGATGGAAGACTATGCTAGCATCCTGGGTATCCAGATCAGAGATCAGATTCCGTTCTACGTCACTAAGGGGGAACCTGAGGCTGTTGAGATTTCTCGTGCTCTTTATTTGAGCCCAGAGATGACTAAGGGGGGTTTGAAGGAGAAAGGAAAGTTGCCTGGTTTTCATCTGAGTTTCTTGGAGGCTAAAGCCAAGGAGCATGCTGTTGTGGGTAATTGGAGGACCGTCTGTGCTTGATTGCTGTGAGCATTTATGGAGTCATCCTGTTTCCTAATCAGAAGAACTTTGTGGATATTAATGCTGTCAGGTTGTTTATGCAGAGGAATCCCATTCCTACTCTGGTTGGGGATGTATATTACTCGGTCCATAATCGGAACGAGAAGCGACGTGGGGGATTAATCCGGTGTTGTGCTCAGCTGCTGTACAAGTGGTTTATGGGGTATCTGCCTTCTAGAGGTGCCTTTGCTTTTCTTGATCCTACTGTCAAATGGTCAATCAGACTGATGGGTTTGCGAGCCAAGGACATAGCTTGGACTCACAATGGTATGGCTGGACAAGATTTCATTTACAGTTGTGGAAGTCTTCCCAATGTACCTCTTATAGGAGTTCAAGGTTGCATTAATTACAACCCGGTGCTTCTTAGGAGACAGATGGGATTTGCTGTGGAGGGTCCTCCTCTCGGACTAGAGATTCAGGAGTCTTTTTACTTCCCAATTGAGGGTAATCAGACAAAGTTGAGGCAAGTGTCTGATGAGTGGCGTGACATTCAGAGAAAGGGCAAGGTTCCTTTTGGTAGGGTTAATAGCAGGTCTTTTCCTCCATTTGATGATTGGCTTAGGAAGAGGATTGAGCTCACACATCTACCATTTCCTGAAGGTGATCCTTGGTGTCCTTTGATTGAAGGGCCACGTTCTTATGTCAGCATGGAAGAGTTCTTTGAGATGAAGAAAGCCAGAGATCAGCTGCAGGAAGAGAAGACTGAGTTGGAGATGAGTGTTGCTAGAATTCAGATGGCTAATCAGGAGTTCAAAGAGAGAATCGAAGATCAGGATAAGAGACATGCCATGGAAGTGAAGCGCTTTGAGATAGACACTGCCTATTACCGCAAGATCATCCAAGCATTGGAGTCGTCTACAAAGGAGCACGACATCACCAAGGAGAGGTTGACTAGAGCTTCGAAGGTCATCGAAGATGAGAAGAGGAGACAAATCCTTGTGAGGGATCAGAGAGATGCCAGAGCTAAAGTCCTTGCCATAGAATGGGAAGCTGAGAAAGCGAAGATTATTGCTGAGAGAGATCACTATCTTGCTGAGAGGGATCATTACTTCAGACAGATGAAGATTCACCAGAAGGAGATAGGGAGATTGCAGCAGGAGAACACCGAGCTCAGGTTCGCAGTGAAGTTTACCAAGATGGTTGATGATGCAGAGCCTTCTGTGGGGCCTTCTTCAGTGTAGCCTCTTGTTATCATTTGTGTGGATTACCGTCAGGCATGTTGACGGAATTCACTTGCTTGTATTTTCTTTCTGATTCTGGAGAGTTGTATTTGATTTGTATCAGACTTGATGTATGACTCTCGCGCATATGGTGCACTTTTGATATGCAATAGTCGTTTTCATTCAGTGATTGATCTCCAAAGCTTTATTTGCTTTCCTGTACGCACTCACATAGCACACACATGGTTGGGTGATATCTTTGCTAAATCATAATTCTCTGATCTGTATGATGAAATCATTCGATGAATGTCAGAATATTGCTGCCGGATTATTATCTGTCTCGAGGAAGCCAGGATCGAAAGACAGAGTGTTCCTCATATGGATAGACATTGCATTCATGCATAATCATAATAACTTGTCTTCTATTTTGCAGGTGTCAGTTTCTAACATGCTTGGTTGTTACAGGAATCATTGCTCGTGCGCGTAGAGTCATTCCCTTGCACACAACCCGTCCACACAGATACTTTACCAGACGCAACACACCCAGGCTGATGGATCTACCCAACGCAGATTTTCTCGAGCTGAAGGAGAAAATGAATGAACTGATCAATGTCATGCAAGGGTTTGCCGTGGGGCAAAAAGCGCTTGCTGATAAAGTGGAGAAGCTCGAGCGGGCTTCGGCTGCCAATAGTGGTGTCAATTTGGAGGGTGTCTCCAACCACGGTCTTGGTGGTTCCAGGGATGGAGGCGATCTCGGAAAGAGGACAACTGTTGGTGTAGTGACTAATAATGTTGGGGGTTTTGGTGTTGCCACAAGTGGTAGACCAGGTCCGATGGGTAACAATATGAAGGACAACCTGTTTTCTCCTTTCTTCGGGGCCGAGGAGGATAGAGAGGAAGACAGAGAAGCAGATTAGTTCTCCATGTTGAATGAACAGTTTGGGCAGTACGGTGTCCAACCACCAAACAAAGAGATTCAGGTGCTGGCGGAGAAGATAAGGGCCTTGGAAAGCCATGCTACTCCAGGGGTTGTTAATATGTCTAACATGGGGTTGGTTGAGGGAATTGTGATTCCACAAAAGTTCAAAGCGCCCGCGTTTGACAAGTATAATGGGAGTTCTTGCCCGGAAACCCATCTCCAGGCCTTCGTCGGTAAGATTTCTGCTTATACAATGGACCAGAAGCTATGGATGTACTTCTTCCAGGACAGTCTATCTGGAGGGTCCTTGGAATGGTACACCAAGCTGAAATCTTCTGACATTAAAAGCTGGCAAGATCTTGGAGATGCATTCTTTAAACAGTACCAGTTCAACGCTGATATGGCTCCTAGCCGTACCCAATTGTAGGGTATGTCTCAGAAGCCTAACGAGGGGTTTAAAGAATATGCCCAGAGGTGGAGGGAGCTGGCTGCCCGAGTTCAACCTCCGTTGGTAGACCGAGAAATGTCAGATCTGTTTATGGGTACCCTTCAGGGGACTTTTGCAGAAAGGATGGTTGGTTGCCCGGTTACTAACTTTGCTGATATAGTGGTGGCTGGGGAAAGAATTGAAAGTTGGTTGAAGCTGGGAAAGATACAGGGTAGCGCTTCGTCGTCTGGATCGAAGAAGCCCTTTGGAAATGGTCAGAGGAAGAAGGAGGGTGACACCAGCGCTGTGTATGCTCAGAGGGGACAGAGTAGGGAGCGTTACTACCAGCACACTGCTGCGATAACCATTCCTGCTGATAACCAGCCTGCACAACAGCAACAACAACAACAACCGTAACAACAACGACAACCATTTCAACAGAGACCGCAGAGGGCCGGGTATCAGGTAAGAGGACGAATGAATGATCGTCAATTCGATAGGCCACCCGTGACCTATTCATTCTTGTTGAAGAAGCTGAAAGACTTGGGGTTGGTCCAGTTGAGGACGTTGGCGTCGTTGAGGCCTGATCAGAGGCCGGCCAGTTTTGATGAGAATGCCAAGTGCGAATTCCACTCAGGTGCCCCTGGACACAATGTAGAAAACTATAAAACTTTTAAACATGTGGTCCAGGACTTAGTGGATTCCAAGGTAATCAATTTTGCACCGTCTCCAAATGTGAATGCTAATCCCATGCCTGCGCATGGTCAAATGGGGGTGAATGCAATTTCTGAAGATGGTAGAAGAATCGGGCTGTTGAGTGTGGATCAGTTGAAGACTCCATTGGATGAGGTCAAAAGACAACTGTTGAAGAATGGGGTCTTTCCGGGCTGTGATAACTGTTGTGCTGTGTGCACTGTTGTTCCTGATGGATGTGTGTCGTTGAGGGAGGTTGTCCAGAGGCTGATGGATGAAGGAAGCCTCAGATTTGAGAAGTTTGATTCGGGGAAAGAAGATGTCTCCACCAAAACCATCTACTTCGATCTGGTCGATTTGTCAACGCTGGCAGATGCGACTCCAGTTACTATCACGGTACCTGGGCCAATTCCTTATGACAAAGATGACGCCGTGCCGTGGCATTATGGTGGAGAAGTATATTGTAATGGGGAGAAGTTGGAGGATCAGACTGCAGGTGAAACCACCGTTTCAAAGGTGGATAATGCCGGACCCAGTGGTTTCACTCGCAGTGGAAGGTTGTTTGCACCGGACGCCTTGAGGAATGGGGATGGAGAGAGAGAAAAGAAAGATAAGGTCGAGGCTTTAGCCAGGGCAAGAGGGAAACAAGTGATAAATGAAGGTACTCCTGTGGTGACACCGGCGCTTGGTGGGTCGGAGAAAGAATTTGATGATAAAGCTGAAGAATTTCTGAGAATCATCAAGAAGTCAGAGTACAAGCTTGTTGACCATTTGCAGCAGACTCCATCCAAGATCTCCATCTTGTCCTTGTTGTTAAGTTCCGAGGGGCATAGAGAGGCTTTGTTGAAGATACTAAAGAGAGCCTATGTTCCCCAGGAGATAACAAGCAATCAGTTAGAGACGGTGGTGTCAAATGTCAATGCCAGTCATGGGATGGGTTTCACTGATTTGGATCTAACTATGGATGGGAGGAATCATAATAGGGCATTACACATTGCTATGGAATGTAAAAGGGCCGTGCTCTCGCACGTGTTGGTTGATACCAGCTCATCTTTAAATGTGTTGCCAAAGAAAGCCCTGGCGAAGCTGGACTATGAAGGGTTAATATTGACGCCCACTGACCTGATAGTGAGAGCTTTCGACGGTTCGAAGAGGGCAGTGTTTGGGGAAGTGGAGCTCCCGGTGAAGATCGGGACCGAGGTGTTCAAGTCGGTATTTTATGTCATGGATATTCAGCCGGCATACAGTTGCCTGTTGGGTCGCCCATGGATTCATGCTGCTGGGGCAGTGACTTCGACTTTGCACCAGAAATTGAAGTATATCTGGGACGGGCAGGTTGTCACAGTCTGTGGAGAGGAGGATATCTTCGTCAGTCACCTATCATTGTTCAAGTATGTTGAAATGGACGGTGAGATATGGGAAACGCCAAGTTAAGCATTCGAAACCGTCAAGGTGGAGAATGCTCTTTTTGCCAAAGAAGAGGAGAAGCCGTCCATTTCTTCATACAAACAGGCTGCTGAGATGGTGAAAAGTGGGGAAGCTCCAGGTTGGGGAAAGATGATGGATGTCGCCGCGAAGAAAGACAGATTCGGAGTGGGTTATCAGTCGGGCCGAGGCTCGTCTGGACAAGGCAGAAGACGTCGTCCGTCATTCACATTCACCAGTGCTGGAATGCTGGATCCAGATCACATCTGTATGGTGGGTGAAGAAGTTGACAGTGACTGCGAGATAGATCAATGGATAAAGCCATGCGTACCAGGAATGGAAGTCCAGAACTGGAAGGCTGAAAAGATCATCACTGTCACTCTACTTGAAGAGTAACATTTTCTGTTTTTCAATTTTATCTGCATGAAAGCCATACGTTTTGCCCGAAACGTAATGGTTCATTGTAAGGGCCACCTCATGTTTCATTTTGCAATTTTTTGCATCAGTAATAAATGGATGTTTTTCAATTAAAAGCGGCGTTCCCTGTTTTTCATTTATTTTTGCAGTTTAAAATAAAATAAAAATGGCAATGTATGTTTTCATTTTCTTTTTCAATTTGTTTCACTCCGGTTCTAAAGCAATGCATGAATCAACATTCATGCAGATGCGATCATTCGCCGGATCTCATCGATAACAATCCTGTTACACCCTCGTATGACTTCGACAATCCGATCTATCATGCCGAAGAAGAAGGCGAAGAAGATTGTGAACTGCCAGAGGAATTATCCAGGTTGTTAAAACAAGAGGAGAAGGTGATTCAGCCGCACGAGGAGCAAGTTGAGGTTGTGAATCTGGGTACCGACGAGGTCAGAAAGGAAGTGAAAGTTGGGGCTGCTTTGGAGGAAAATGTTAAGAGCAGAATGGTAGCATTGTTGAAAGAGTATGTTGATATCTTCGCTTGGTCTTATCAAGATATGCCAGGGTTGGATACCGATATCGTTGTGCACAAGCTACCGTTGAGAGCAGATTGTCCTCCAGTGAAGCAGAAGTTGCGCAGAACTCGACCTGAGATGGCCATGAAAATTAAAGAGGAGGTTCAGAAGCAGTTGGATGCTGGTTTCCTCGCTGTCACTAACTATCCGCCTTGGGTCGCGAATATTGTGCCGGTGCCGAAGAAAGACGGGAAGGTGAGAATGTGTGTGGACTACCGGGATTTGAACAGAGCTAGCCCGAAGGATGATTTCCCACTACCTCACATTGATGTGTTGGTAGATAATACAGCTCAGTTCTCGGTGTTTTCCTTCATGGATGGTTTTTCTGGCTATAATCAAATCAAAATGTCGCCAGATGATATGGAGAAAACAACGTTCATCACACCATGGGGCACTTTTTGTTATAAGGTGATGTCATTTGGTCTCAAGAACGCCGGTGCAACTTATCAGAGAGCCATGGTGACTTTGTTTCATGATATGATTCATCATGAAATCGAATGCTGTGTTGATGACATGATAGCAAAGTCCCAGACAGAAGAGGGGCACTTGGTAGATCTGGCCAAGTTATTTGACCGACTGAGACAGTTCAGACTGAGGTTGAATCCGAATAAGTCACTTTCGGAGTGCGGTCTGGTAAATTGCTGGGGTTCATTGTAAGTGAAAGAGGAATCGAGGTTGATCCTGCTAAAGTAAAAGCAATACGAGAAATGCCTGAGCCGAGAACAGAGAAAGAGGTTCGTGGTTTCTTAGGTAGATTGAACTACATTTCACGGTTCATATCTCATCTAACAGCCACGTGTGAACCCATATTCAAGTTGTTGAGAAAAGATCAAACGGTCAGGTGGAATAATGATTGCCAAGCGGCATTTGAAAAGATAAAAGAGTATTTGCAGGAGCCTCCGATTCTGATGCCTCCTGTGGAGGGACGACCGTTAATCCTATACTTGATAGTCCTTGAGGGGTCTATGGGGTGCGTACTGGGGCAGCATGACGAGTCTGATCGAAAAGAGCATGCCATATACTACCTTAGCAAAAAGTTTACCGACTGTGAAACAAGATATTCACTGCTCGAGAAAACTTGTTGTGCTTTGGTCTGGGCTGCTCGCCGACTGAGGCAGTATATGCTGGTTCATACCACTTTATTGATTTCAAAGATGGATCCAATCAAGTATATTTTTGAGAAGCCAGCATTGACCGGACGGGTTGCGAGATGGCAAATGATTTTGATCGAATATGATATACAGTATACCTCTCAGAAAGCAATCAAGGGGAGTGTATTGTCTGATTACCTCGCCCATCAACCCATTGAGGATTATCAACCAATGAAGTTTGAGTTCCCTGATGAGGACATCATGTTTCTCAAATCGAAAGATTGTGAGGAACCAATCCCGGAGGAGGGGCCTGACCCTGAGTCCGAATGGATTTTGATGTTTTATGGGGCCGTTAACGTGAATGGTAGCGGTGTTGGTGCTGTTTTGGTTACGCCGAAAGGATCCCACATTCCTTTTGTTGCCCGGCTAACATTTGAGTGCACCAACAACGTGGCTGAATACGAAGCTTGTATCTTGGGGATTGAAGAGGCGATTGATTTGCGGATCAAGAACCTTGTTATATATGGAGATTCAGCTTTGGTTGTGAACCAGGTTAACGGGAAATGGTATACGCATCAGTCTCATTTAGTTCCATACCGGGATTATACGAGGAGATTGTTGACGTTTTTCACCAAGGTGAAATTGCATCATGTGCCGAGAGAAGAGAACCCTTTAGCAGATACTTTGGCTACTCTGGCCGCCTAGATTAAGGTACAGTGGTGGAATCAATTCCCTAGTGTTGAGGTGGGACGTTTGAATAGACCGGCTTATGTGTTTGCTGTTGAGACAGTGCCTGACGATGAGAAGCCGTGGTATTACGATATCAAGCGCTATCTGGAAACCCAAGAGTATCCTGAGGGAGCATCCAAGAAGGACCGAAAGACTCTGAGGAGGTTGGCCATGGTGTTCTACTTGAATAAGGATGGGGTTTTGTACAAGCGTAATTTCGATTGGGTTTTGCTCAGATGTGTTGATGACAAAGAAGCAAGCCAATTGATGAAAGAGGTTCACAAGGGGTCGTTCGATACTCATGCCAGTGGGAATGCGATGGTGAAGAAGCTGCTAAGGGCAGGTTATTATTGGATGACAATGGAGGCTCAATGCTTCAATTTTGTGCGGAAGTGTCATAAATGCCAGATTTATGCCGACAAGGTGCACATGCCTCCAAATCCGTTGAGCTTGATGTCGTCTCCGTGGCCGTTTGCTATGTGGGGCATCGATATGATTGGGAAGATTGAGCCTACGACTTCGAATGGGCACTGGTTCATATTAGTAGCTACTGATTACTTCACCAAGTGGGTGGAAGCAGCCTCTTATGCAAACGTGACGAAGCAGGTCATCGCCAGATTCCTGAAAAGAGACATCATTTGCAGATATGGGGTTCCCGAAAGAATCATTACTGATAATGGTTCTAATTTGAATAACAAAATGATGGCAGAATTGTGTCGGGAGTTCAAGATTGAGCATCACAATTCTTCTCCTTATCGTCCGAAAATGAATGGGGCGGTTGAGACAGCTAATAAGAATATAAAGAAGATTGTGCAGAAGATGGTCGTGACCTATAAAGATTGGCATGAGATGTTGCCATTTGCATTGCATGGGTATCGAACTTCGGTGCGTACATCTACTGGGGCAACGCCTTTCTCTTTGGTATATGGGATGGAAGCGGTGCTGCCGGTTGAGGTTCAGATTCCTTCGCTGAGAGTCCTGATGGACGTGAAGTTGCAAGAGGCTGAATGGGTAAGGACCCGGTATGAAGAGTTGAGCCTGATTGAGGAAAAGAGGCTGGCGGCCATTTGTCATGGGCAGTTGTACCGGCAGCGGATGAAGCGTGCTTTTGACCGAAAGGTGCGATCTCGTGTGTATCACGTGGGAGATATGGTATTGAAAAGGATCCTTCCTCCTCAAAACGATCGCAGGGGCAAGTGGACACCCAATTATGAAGATCCATTTGTGGTCAAGAAGGTTTTCTCTGGCGGAGCCTTGTTGTTAACGACCATGGATGGCGAGGATTTTCCATCCCCTGTGAATGCGGACGCATTTAAAAAATACTTCGTATAAGAGACCCGCTGGACGAAAAGAACAAAAGAGTCCAGGAAAAAAAGGGCATCCCGGCGAACCAAAGAAAAAAAAAGAGAAAAAGGTTCGGGCAAAAATTAGGGATAAAAAGGAAAAATGTACACCCGGCAAGTCGAAAACCTGAAAAGGCGGCTTGGGCAAAAAAGGGTATCCCGGTGGATTGAAAACCCGAAAGGGCGGTCCAGGCAAAAGAGGGATTGAAACGAACAACTGCGTCTAGCATGATCGTTTACTTTGGATATGACATGGATAATCCCCGGTAGGGAGCAGTCGGAAACGTCTTGTTCAGAAGGCAGAAGGTACGGAGAGTCTGAGGACATATGGGGTGTAACCGAGTTGGAACTCGATGAGATCGCGGGTTCACATTGCCATTAGGATAGATTTTCCTTTTGTGCGCAATTACCTCTTTTCAGGAATTGCTTCCTTTGTATTGCTCATTCATGAGCCACACCTTTTCAATTAATAAAATGCATATTCAGTCAAATAATTTTGTTTTTTGTTTTCATTACCACTTTGATTGCAAAAACATCCAGTTATTTTTGATAAAGAATCTTTGCATTTTAAGACATACAGGTCCCTTCCAGTGCATGTTTATAAGATTGAAAACTTGAAATCTTATTCGGAAGGTTGAGTGACCCAGGTGTTGAAACTTTGGCATACCTGGGGCACGTTTTGTCTAACGATCTCTTTTGCAGGTGCTGCTAGATATTTTCACTCGCTTGCATGTGTGATGAGAAGCCTTTTTGAAAAAAAGATCCCCGTGGAGTCCACTCAGGGACCAGGGATTGAAGAATGGTGAAAAGACGGCGAGGGATGACGATGATCCTGGAAGATTAATCAAGAAGACTCTTCAAAGTCTAAGGACTGGGAAGTTTGTATAAATCCAAGGAGTTCGATCGCCGTCGAGTACGGAGGAGTCGAGAGTACAAGGTGATGAATCAGAAAAGTCCAAACGAGTCTGGGAGTTCTCAAAAGTGGAAAGCTGATGCTGGATTTAGAGATCGAATACCAGGGTTCGACGAGTCGACGGGTGTTCTGTGCCAGAATTTCCTTATTTCCCCAAGCAGAGTTGGGATTATTACCTCCCCAGCAGATTCAAGGTCCGAGTCTTCCCTAGCAGGGTCGGGATGGTTATCTCCCCAGCAGGTTTTAGATCGATGTTTCCTCAGCAGCCAGGCTTGAAGGTTGCTATTTCCCCAACGGAGGTGTCCGTTGCTGGCTTTTCCCCCAGCAAGTCAGAGACTGTTGTTTTCCTCGCAAAGTGCGGTGGTGGTTTCTTCCCCAGCGAAATCCCCAGGCGGGTCGGGTGCAGAGGAGGTTATCCCTAGTAAGGGTGGCCTATTTCCTAGCAGTAGTGCTATTCCCCAGCAGGGTGGAGGTTGGAGTGTTAGTGGGTTCCTCAGCAGAGTGCCTCGAGCTCCCTAGAAGAGTCCCTTGAGGGGGATACTTTTTATGCATTCATCATTTAGATAAGCATAACATGTTGCATGGCTAATTGCGTAGCATTTCCATGATTATGGAGCATTACGCTAAAAAATCATCAGCATGCATCAGCATTGCAAGCATAAGCTAGTCTCAAACCGTGGTTACTGTTTGAGAAGTGTTTCGCCCGAGGGTAAAAATGTTACTCCGAGGAGTTTGGCATCGTGATGTGAATCAACAGTATTCCCCAGTAGTGCGATATTGGAGGAAGAGTTTCTGTCGGGCGGAGATGGAGATGATAATTCAAGAGGTTTTGGAGGTTTCAGGAAAAGCAAAAAGAGGATAATCCCCAACTAAGCGCAAATTGTTCGGTTGCTAGGGTTGGATAGAGGATGGCATGCTCATGACTTGTTATCCCCAGCGGGGGTCGTTGGCACGCGTACCGGCTCATTTATCACTGTTCCTTATCTCTGCCGATGCTGACAGGCATGACAAGTTTTTCGGGTATTCAGACCATTGTGGCGTTCAGGCCAGTTTTCCGATGTTCATATCGAAGAAGTTTCCGACGTTCAGGTCGAAGAACTTGAGGCACTCAGGCCAGTTTCCGATTTTCAGATCGAAGAAGTTTCCGACGATCAGGTCGACACACTTGTGGCACTCAGGCCAGTTATCCGGTGTTCAGGCCGAGGTGGGTATTCAGACCAGTTTCTGATTTTCAGATCGAAGAAGTTTCCGAGGATCAGGTTGAAGTACTTGTGGCTTTCAGACCAGTTTTCCGGTGTTCAGACCGAAGTGGCTTTCAGGCCAGTTTTCCGGTGTTCAGACCGAAGTGGCATTCAGGCCAGTTTTTCGGTGTTCAGACCGAAGTGGTGTTCAGACCGAAGTGGTATTCAGACCGAAGCGGCATTCAGGTCAATCTCTCGGTGATCAAAGTGACATTAATACTCTCATACTTCGATGCTCAGTGTTCAGACTGATGAGCGGCGTTCAGGCCATGGTTATCCCTGTGTTACCATTTATTTTGGTATACAGGTCAAATTTCTATTCGGTATTCAGGCCGACTTTTTCCGTACCAGACAGATTTTTCTTTTAAGATCGTTTCTTCGCCGATTCTGACAGGCATTGTTAATTATTTCCCAGCGGAGCGCAAATTGTTCGTCTGTTCTTGGTATTCAATCACTCTTCACCCTTATCATCTGAAAGCCGAGGCTATTCATATCAACAGGTTCACAATGGATTGAATAGGGGCAGTTGTAACACCTCAAAATTTGCCCTCCTCTCTTGGGACTAGCTTAGCATATTGTATTTCATTTTGTAGGACTTTAGGCATTACATCTTTGCATATCATGTGAAATAAGCAAGTCATCCTCCTAGGTCTTTCTCAAAAGATAGAGAGGTTAAAAGATTCAAGCTTGAGGGTCTCTTGAATTGGTCACTAACCATCTGAGGTTTGTGCTTCAATTAGGTTTTTGGTTCCTCAGGGAGGTTGAGTATTATCTTGGTTGAGATGGTATCTCATCATCATCATGGTTCATTATTTCTGATCAGATTCCTTGGGATTAGGGTTTTGACCTCTGGTCAACCCTAATCAGTGCATTCTACTAGTCAGGGATCTTCAAGAAGATGAGGTCTTTCTTGAGAAGGAGATCATCTTGTGGTTATTATGTTGAGCTTGTATAAGCTAGGGTTTCATGGTGGAGCCATTTCATCAAGTGTTGAAGGCTCAAAATCATCTGTGCATGATCAAGTCAACTGTAAGTCAACAGAAAGTCAATTGTGGATTTGGAAGGTGGGAAGTGGTTAGAGAGACTTCATTCATGTCCAAACAAGTTTCATTTGACATTTCAAACACTCACATTGAAGAATTTAAAGTCAGGTCAAAACTTTCCAAAAATAGAAAGTGACCTATAATTTGAAATTGCCAAAAATGGAAAGGTTTTAGCCCAACTTCAACTTCAAATTACATCATCAAGAAAGCTTCAAATGAAATTTTGTCCAACATGAAAGTTGAAGATCTTTCTCTCCCATTTCCAAAAAGTCCAAGATCATCAATTTCTCATGTGTGGTTAAGGAGATATGATCAAAACATGGCAAACTATGCATGGAACTTCAAATGGACATAACTTCTCAACCAAAGCTCCATAATGGATGGCTCTTTTTGCATTTTGCTCATCATGACCTCTAATTTTCAAATCATGCATCACATTACATGAATTGTCATCACATAATCACTTGCTAAGTTCTTGGATTTTTGGAGGGAAATCTCAAAATTCAAATTTGGTGCATGGTTTAATTTTTTTGCTATCACCATTGGTCTTAAAAATTGGTTTTAAGTGAAAATGAACCAAAATCGTGCACTGTTCACACATGCATTCCATGCATGAGGGTGAAAAGCAAATTTGCACTTACACTCCATAACTCATCAATTTCATTAGCATTTGGTTTAAGCTTAATTAAACATGATTAGCAAGGCATATATATAGAAAACCCTAACTGTTTTCAGAGGAGGATTCATAATTTCAGATCTAGATCCAAATCTATCAAAATTCTCTCTCAAAATTTCTTCGAATTTCTTCAAACAATATCCATTTCTCTTGCTTGAATCATCATCCTGAAGTATCATTGAGCAAGATTGGACGTGGAATGG
This sequence comes from Lathyrus oleraceus, assembly GCF_024323335.1. Lineage (NCBI taxonomy): Eukaryota > Viridiplantae > Streptophyta > Magnoliopsida > Fabales > Fabaceae > Lathyrus > Lathyrus oleraceus. The sequence continues at coordinate 340,742,526 of NC_066583.1, forward strand.
AATGAAATCGTGCCTGTTTGTTCATAATGGAAGCTTGGAAGCATTAATGATGAATTCAAATTCTGGTGAAATCAAGAGCAATTGAGCTTTAATCTTTCTTCCAATCACCTGTATAAGCATCATAGAAAAGCTTTGGAGCATCACAAGGCCTGGATAACACGATTCAACAGTTCTGCTCTTCAAGAGGTTACAAAATCGATCCTCTTAATTCTCAAAATTATTGTGATGTTATTGTAGATCTCTTTATGCTGATCACGCTGAGCTTTGAATCGTGAATTTTAGTGACCTATTGAGTTAGTTATGGTAGATTAAAGATCCATGCATGAAAATTGATTTGCTCGATTCTCTCTTAACATGTGGATTTATGCTTAGTTATTTATTGATTGTGAATCTCCATGGAATATCCTACATGTTAGTGTATTTGATTTTGATTTCTGGAGATTTTGTTCTTGAGGTATGATGAACGTTCACTGTTCATCTTCTTCACGAGGAAGAAGATGAAGTTCAGACATAAGGCCACGGTTTGATCTCATTTCGCAACGAAAATCCGTTCCTGAATGGTTTGTTTAGGGCTTGATGCTGATTGGCTCATGAGAATCCCATGCCAGCGCTCTGATTGGTCCGTGCGTGTTGACCTACGCTTTGACTGCCACGCGTTTAATGAAACGCGGCGTTTCAAGCCTGGCGCCAATTATTTCAAATTTAAATTAATTATTTCATATTAATCCATTTTAAATGTCACATGTTATTTCCTTTTGTTCTCAATATTTAAAAACTCATATCAAATTGAAAATTAATCCAAAAATTACCAGGTTTTTTGCATTGTGATCCTTGGTTTCTCTAGTTTCTTATCATAATGATTTTACAAGTTGTGCTTGGCTGGATAAATTTTTGTGCTAGAATGTTTGAACATGTATGCTTATTTGACCTGGCCATGCTTATACCTTTGTGAAATGCTTGTTTCTTATCCAATGATTCTGAAATTTTGTATGATGAAACTAGACACATCGCTTGACATTTTGGTGTTGATTTGGTATTTTTATCAATTGTCATCTCTGTTTTATGATTGTTCTAAGTTGGTGTGACAATTTGTGTCACACCTTTTGATGTTCAACTTATATGATGTGTTTGCCATGCCAAATGATGTCCAATGCTTCTGATTTTTTGTGTGGTGCATGTTATGAATGTCCTGGTTGATCATGAATTTTTCCAGATTTATTTGAATCATTTTTGATTTAATTGAGATTTTTCATTCTGGTGGATCACATATGAGCCTTAAAATTGCCTTGAACTTCATTTGATCATGAAATGCTTTTGGTTAATGATATTGATGTGAGACCTTTTGGATTGTGTCAAGATGTGATTGAAGTTGATTCATGTTAAATTTCAGCTCCTGTTTTAAATTTTTTCTCCATCTTTGACCCTAGGCTTTGACCTAGTGGTTTGTTGCTTATGTTTGAGCTTTGATTTCAGGTTAAGCATTCAAGTTCCATGGTTAATGATGCTCCATTCCTTTGAGCATTGATGTTTGCTTGTGATTACTAACATTCTGTGTTTTTGTAGGTTGATGGTAACTCATTTGAGTTTGCCTTTTGGCTTACACCTTTTGTACATTGGGATTGTCTGTTGCTTATTAACTGTTATCTGTTTGTCTGAACATTGTACTGATTTGTCTGATGTTTCCACAGGTACTTAAGTTGCTTTAAGTTCATTGTGAACTTTGCTTTGCTTGGTTGCTTAACCACCTAGGTATAACTCTCTGACTTCATGTAGTCTGGAAGACCTGTCCTGTTATGTGGGCAGGCACCTGACTGAAGCCCTCCTTAAGAGGCAATGCTTGTGAATGTTTAAATTTGTGCCAAGCAGGAAAAGTCCTCTTATGAGGCAATTGGCAGATAAAAGAGATGTGTAATCCATCTCCTGCTACTCAGTGTGTCATTCACTTTGCTCACACACCTTGTGTTGATGCATTGTGGATAATAACCCAAGATCATGTTGTGTCAGTCACTTGTGGAGAAGAGTTCCGACATTCTGAACTCCCACACATTCTATTTTGAGTCAAGCTCTCCCAGGCCAGGGATAAGAGCTGTGAGGTCTTACCCTCACTTCCCACTTCATCTGCTTCACCCTAACTCTCAATGTTAGGGTTAAGAGCTAACCACACCCCATTCCAGTTGGCTTGCTTATGCAGCCTAGCCTTGTATGAGCCCACTGTTTGCATATAGTGTGTGTGCTTGTTTATTGTGCTTGTATTTGTTTTCCTGTGCTGTTTAGGATAGCTTGCTCCCTGTGCAAGTTAGATAGAAACCTCAACCTAGGACCATTGTGGATTGCATGATAACTATTAGGCTCGAGTCAGGCTCCCTTCTAGTTTGTCATTTCCCAGTCTCTGGTTAGGTTAGAAGTTCTTCCCCTATTAAGGGGAACTACGTTGCCCTGATCCTCATACCAGATGAGGTACGTAGGCAGGAGATCGTGCGAGATCTCTCCGGGCACCCTTTTCCTTTTTTATGTGTGTTTGCTTGACAGTTATTAGGCTCGAGTGCCAGACTCCCTATTAACTTGTTTGTTTGTTAACCTTCTTGTGTGTGTTAAGAGATGGATGTAAGACCAGCGATTGACATTCCGTATCCTATTGGTGTTTGTTTGTGTGGAGTCTGACGTAAGTCCAGCGATTGGCAGTTGGTTTCCTGTGTGTGTTTGTTGGTTCGGAGTTTGATGTAAGTCCAGTGATTGGCATTCGGTTTCCATGTTTGCCTGTTTGTGTGGAGTCTGACGTAAGCCCAGCAATTGGCAGTCGGTTTCTTGTGTGTGTGTTTTGTTTCGGCGTGCGTGAGCCGAACTACGGTAGCTCTAATTCTCATTCCAGATGAGATACGCAGGCATAGGATGCGATATCCTAGCGAGCCCGTTCCCCTCTTCTTCCATCTGTGTCTTATTCCAGTGTGTGTGTGTGCATTCTTTTGAGCAGTTTTAGCAACCTTATCCTATCTTTCTGAGCGTGGATCCCGTCGAGTACGACGGGCGTGAGGGGTGCTAATACCTTCCCCTTGCGTAACCGACTCCCGATCCCATCTCTCTCTGGTCGCGAGACCATGTCTTTTCCAGGTTTACTTCGAGCGTTTCCTTTCCCTCTTTTGGGATAAATAACGCACGGTGGCGGCTCTGTTTGTTTTGCTTTTCCCGCCGGTTGTTTTTCGCGGATGCGACAATGAGGGGGAAATTAATTTCAGCTAATGGTGGATGTCTAATCCCTTAAATATGCACACTGCTCGAGGAGATATCAATAATCTGGCTCTTGAGTTATGTGCTAGACAGTTGTCTAGAAGATCCAAGGTCAGTCACATGAGAGGCCACATGTTGATATATCCGACTTCAAGAAAACCAAGAGGTTTTGATCCTGAAGATTCCTAATTCCGATTACTTCTAACTGGTAGAGGTATCAGAGTCAGACCTAGATGCCAGAAAGATTTTAAGTTAGATCCTATTTTGAAACTTCAGAGAAGGAACACATATTTTAGACTCATTCTAGGCAAACTGCCATGTTTAAATGTTTGAGAATGAATGAGAATTTATCTTCAGCTAGGGGTTTTGTGAAGATATCAGCCCATTGGTGGTCTGTATCTATGAATTTTAACGTTATTACCCCTTTCTGAACATAGTCTCTGATAAAATGATGTTTAATGTCTATGTGCTTTGCTTTGGAGTGCAGGATAGGGTTCTTACTTAAACATATGGCAGTAGTATTGTCACAAAAGGTAGGAATGTTACTCTCATATATCTGAAGGTCCTCTAGTTGATTCTTCATCCAGAGCATCTGAGTAGTGCATAGTGAAGCTGAAATATATTCTGCTTCTGCAGTAGAAAGTGTTATGGCTGACTATCTTTTGCTAGCGCAAGAGATAAGGTTTCCTCCCATAAATTAACAGTTTCCAAATGTACTCTTTCGTTCCAATCTGTATCCAGCGTAATCTGCATCACAATATCCAGAAAGCCTATACTCTGATGTTTTCTCATACATCAGGCCAAGGTTAAGTGTTCCTTTCAGATACCTTAGGATTCTCTTAACAGTTGTTAGATGAGATTCCCTTGGATCTGACTAGAATCTGGCACAGAGACAAACACTGAAAAAAATATTTGGTCGTGTAGCAGTCAGATAGAGAAGGGAGCCTATCATACCACGATAGAGCTTCTTACAAACCTTTTGACTTACCTCTTATTTCTCCAGAATGCAGGTAGGATGCATGGGAGTCTTTGCTGGTTTACTTTCTGACATTTCAAATTTCTTCAGAATGTCTTTTATGTATTTGTTTTGATATACATATGTAGCGTCTGAATCTTGGTTGATTTGAATTCCCAGAAAGAATTTTAGTTCTTGCATCAGACTCATTTCAAATTTTGCCTGCATCAACTCAGAAAATTCTTAACAAACAGAAGGGTTAGCAGAACCAAAGATTATATCGTCAACATATATCTTACAGGTCATGAGGTAATTTCTGATGTTTTTACAAAAGAGTGTAGAGTCAACTTTGCCTCTGATAAAATCATTTTCCAAAATAAAAGTGCTTAGTCTTTCATACGAAGCTCTAGGAGTTTGTTTTATACCATACAAAGACTTTTTCAGTTTAAAAACATGTTCTGGACATTTTGAGTTTTCAAGACCCGGAGGTTGATGAACATACACTTCTTCAGAAATATATCCATTCATGCACTCTTGACATCCATCTTATATAATTTGATGGAATAAATTACAATGAATGATACAAGTAAACGAATAGATTTTAACCTGGCGACTAGAGCAAAGGTTTCGTTGTAGTCAATGCCTTATTGTTGACTATAACCTTGTGCTACCAGTCGTGCTTTGTTTCTGACTACTTCTCCATATTCATTTAGTTTGTTTTTGTACACCCATTTGGTTTCAATAACGTGGGTACCTTTTGGCTTTGGTACAAGATCCCATACATAATTCTTTGCAAATTTATCAAGTTCTTCTTTCATTGCCAGAATCAATTCTTTGTCTTGAAGTGCCTCTTCACAGGATGTTGGCTCTATCAGAGACACTAATCCTATAGGGGTTTCCTCAGATACTTTGAATGTATACCTTGTTCTGATAGGTTCATCCTTGTTTCCCCGGATCAACTCTTCAGAAACATTTAGTTTATTTCTTGATCTTTTCTGTGAGGTTGAGATTTTAGTTGCTTTTGGTGTTCCCCTTTCAGCTTCCTCAGATTCTTTAGTCTTTTCGTCACAACCTGCAAGTGTTATATCCAGATCTTCAATTTTTAACTAGCTTTGACTTTTCAGAGTCAAGCTTATCATTCAATCTGACATGTATTGATTCTTCCACAATTTTAGTTTCTGTATTGTATACTCTATAGACCTTAGAGCGTTTTGAGTATCCCAACATAATACCTTTTTGTGCTTTTGAATCAAACTTGTTCAAATTATCTTTATTGTTTAGGATAAAATAGGAACATCCAAAAGGATGAAAATAAGAAATGTTGGATTTTCTTCCTTTATACAGTTCATAAGGAGTTTTCTCCAGAATAGATCTTATAGAGATTCTATTATGAATATAACAAGATGTATTTACTGCTTCAACCCAAAAGTGCTTAGCCACATTTGTTTCATTGATCATGGTTCTAGCCATTTCTTGGAGAGTCCTATTCTTCCTTTCTATAACCCCATTTTATTGTGGAGTTCTAGGGCAGGAGAAATCATGGGATATTCCATTGGAATCAAAAAGTTCTTCAAAAAGTTTGTTTTCAAATTCACCACCATGATCACTTCTGACTCTGACGATCTTAGAGTCAAATTCGTTTTTCACTTTGAACAGAAACTAGTAAATACAGAGTGTGACTTGTAAGACCCTAATTTTGACCCTAAGATCCCTCATGACATCATAACATGGCATTTGCATAACCTCAAGGATCATAGGCATCTTGGCTTCTTCCCTTTAGGAGGGATCCTCTTGTGAGTGGTTTGAGATCACCAGGCATGCTTGAATTGTATATCATTGCTTTTCTCATTTTATTTACTAACCAAAAGCACAAAAATATGTCACTAACATCTTTTGTTTGTAGCTTGAGCAGTCACAAGGTCAAAAGCTTCTAGGAGATCCTATGTGCAATGATAAGGCCAAGAGAAGATGAAAGAGAGCATGGCAATGGTTCCCAAAGCTCTCATCCATTAAATATGCCTCCCTAGTATCTCAATTCATCATTTTGATCAAAGCAAGTCAAGGGGTTTGAGGTTTGTTTCCCAAGGAAACCCTAATTCATCTGATCATCAACAATGCCTTGCTCATGAAGCAACCTCAGCCCACGGTTAAACACCATCAAGGGAAGTTCTTTAATTCATAATTCCATGCATATTTGAACTTATTTGAATTCCCTCAATCATCAATTCATCAAGATTTGAGGCATGGACTTGAGAAGTTGATCAGTCAATTCATCTGACTATTTTGAAATGCATTAAGACCTAACTTTTTATGTGTTGGTCAAATGGAGATGACCCCAAGAGAAAACATGTTCTTAAGGACAATATGAACAACGTTCATGTTCATCAAAAATTAATTTGAGGCTTGTAAGATCATCATCCATTCCAAGACATTATAGGTCATTTTGACTGAAACCCTAATTTTAGGTCAACTTCCCAAGAACATAACTCATTCATTTTTTATGATTTTGAGGTGGAACCAAATGAATTGGAAAGATTATTGTATGTACTTCAAATGTTATGTTGAGAAAATTTTCAAAATCTCAAAATAAATATATGTGATAATGCAAAACATTATAGGTCACTTTGGGCCAAATGCATTGAATTGTAAAAAAATCCAACTTCAAGTGCCCATAACTTCTTCATCAAAAATCCAAATGATGCAAATTTTGAGTCCAAATTGATTATATTGAAAATGTCTACAACTTTTATGTTGAAGGTTGTATCATTTGGAGCTTGCATCATTGAGATAGAAGGGCTTAAACATTGGCCAAATTTGGAAACTTCACTCATGCATGTTTTGCACCCTACACTTTAAACTCAAAATTCACTAATTTCCAAGGCCCAATTGAAATTTTGATCAACATATCATTTGTTTCTTATGCAACAAGCTCTCTAACCATTACTCATAAGGTGGCATTTGGAGTTTGGAAGCACCATTTTCGAAGACATGAAGATTAAGTGTATTTTGTGAAATTCCATTCAAATTGCCATGCATGAGCTGATTACACTTAATGTACACGTCCATTTGCAATTCACATGAACTCAGCAGGTCATTTCAGTCTTCATTGGGCCTTCCACATGATCACACAAGCCCATGCAATGAAAAATCCATTTGCCTTGTGTAACACCTCAAAATTTGCCCTCCTCTCTTGGGACTAGCTTGAGCATGTTGCATTTCATTTTTAGGACATTAGTCATTACATATTTGCTATCATGTGGCAACAAGCAAGTCATCCTCCTAGGTCTTGATCAGAAGATAAAGAGGTTATGATGCAAGCTAGGGTTTCATTGGATTGATCATTAACCATCTGAGGATGTGTGATTCAAATTAGGGTTTCATGGTTCCTCAAGGAGGTTGAGCATCATCTTGGTTGAAATGATACATCCTCATCATGGTCTTGTCATCACCAAGAGATTCTTAATGCTTGATCAGATACCTTGGGATTAGGGTTTTGACCTCTGGTCAATCCTAATCATCTGAATTGTGCCAATCAGGGCTTATCAAGAAGATGGGGTTTTCAATGGATTTGGGGATCATCATGTGGTTATATTAGGGTTATGAAAGCTAGGGTTTCATCATTGAGCCATTTCATCAGGAGTTTGAGGCTCAAGTTCAACAATGCCTGGCCAATTCATCTATTAGTCAACAAAAGTCAACCAAAGGTCAACTGATGGATTTGGAGGTGGGAGAGAGTTAGAGACACTTCATTCATGTCTAAACAAGTTTCATTTGACATTTCAAACATCAAGAATGAAGAAAATAAAGTCAGATGAAAACTTTCCAAAAATAGAAAGTGACTTGTAATTCAAAATTGCCAAAAATGGAAAGGTTTTCTCCTTGGAATTACATGTCCAAAAATGCTTCAAATGAAATTTTGTTCAACATGAAAGTTGTAGATCTTGCTCTCACCTTTCCAAAAAGTCCAAGAACATGAATTTCTCATTTATGGTTGGCAAGTTATGGATTGATCATTATTCAAAAAAGTTGAATTTCAAAGTGGCATAACTTTTGATTCACAAGGCCAAATGAAGTGAGACTTTTTTGAGCAAAATTCTTTTGATGTCATCTATCCAAAACAAGCATTACATTTCATTGAAACTCATCACGTAAAAAGTCCATTTTTCAAGTGAACCAATTTTGAAAAGTGGAGGGAAAAAGGTGATTTTGAGATTTAGGCATGGTTTTCACATGATTCCACTTGCATTAGCTCACAAACATGTTTTAAAACTTGCTCAAACCAGAAATTGGCACTGTTACATTGCATTGCACATGTGTGGGTGAATTGACCAAATTACCATTTAGCATGAAAATGCATTTTCACTAATCACTTTGGTTTTGGCTAATTAGGATTAAGGAAATGATTAAGCCATGCTATATATTGCTAATCCTAACTGTTTTTCAGATTAACACTTCATTCTAACAGATCTACATCTGAAAATCACAAAATTCTTCAACTTCTTCTCTCACTTTTTTTGCAATTTTCTTCAAAAGCCTTGCCAAGATCTTCATCAATTCATCATCTACATGCATTTTGGAAGCTAATTGAAGCAAGATTTCATCACTATCAAGCCAAATCATGGACTGTTAAAGTGAGGTGCAACAATGGCAAATGGAGATTTCATCAAGATCGTGCGTAATTGAGCAACAAACCTTGTTCCATTCATCAGTACAAGCATCAAGGAGCATCTGTTTTGCATTGCCATAGCCAGAAAACATCAAATTCGCAACTGTCATCCAAAGGAGGTGAGTTTTCGAGTTCGACTATTCATGAAATTGTTTGATGCTTCTTGTAGATCTTTCTTAGTAGATCATTCTGCACTTTGTTCCATTAAATTTGGTTGAGAAACGAACAAGTTATGTTGATTTGTAATTTCATGCTCAAATATGTTTTGATTCGATTCTCTTAAATTAGGATGAATTAGGCTTAATGAATGTGATATTGTTGATGTACGTTGTGAGACCTTTCCATTGATATAAGGTTTGTGTGATTTGGTGAAAATTGTTCATGAGTGATGAATGTATGAAGAACACGGTTGAATGTTTAAATTTTTTTCCAGAAAGTGATTTTGATCCAGTTTTTCGTGTACTGTGCATGTGGAAGGTGTTAGCGCGCCACTTTTTGAAAACCGGACCGGCTTCGAGTCCTGCCTGCGCCAATTCTCATTTTTGCCTTTTGACATTTATTTTCACCATGACTCCATGTTTCACCTTTCCTTGTTCATCATTTTTTAATTTTTCTCCATGATAATAAATTCATAACTCATTCAATTTTTGTCCAAATAATATGAGGTTTTTTCCATAATGATCCTTGCCATGCCTATTATTTTTTTGATGATTTTTGCAAAAATTGTGCCTGTGTGGATTTCTGTTTTGGCTAGGATTTATGTGAACATGTCCTTTGTTGCACCATGCTTACTATTTTGATCATGCAATGATGATGCTTAATTGGAAATTCCTGACATTTTGTGTGCATGATCTAGACATCTTAAGGAGCATTTTGGTATGTAGTTTGTGATTTTTGAGTTCCTGGATTGTGAGATATGCTATGATCTTTGGAGGTGTGACAATTTGTGTCACACCATTTCTTGCTTGACTTCCTGATTTTATTTTCCATGCCTATTGAACTTGAAATGAGCTGAATTTTTGCATGATGATGCCTCTGGATGTTAGGTTCACTTGTGAAGTTTTATGGATTTTTTGGATGCATTTCCAATTTGTTTGAGAATTTCTCCCCTGTTTGACCAATTGTGGACTTTTTGTGAGTCATGATCTTAAAGGATTTGTGAAATTCTTGATATGTATTGGATGGACTTGAAATTTTGTGGAGTGATTCTAGACATTTTGAAGTTTGTCATGGTTTTGGTTTGGTGCATTTATCATGTTCCTACTCTGTTTTGTGCTTGCTTGAAGTTGATGCATGATATTGTGCCTTGTATGAGCATGTTTTGCCTTGCCTTGACTTAGGGATTTTATTTGACTTGCTTCCATTTGTCCAAATGACCTGAAATTTGGTATGAGGATCATGTTATGAATGCTGTTTAGCCATGAAGTTTTTGGAGATTTATTGAATTGTTTTGGTGTGGATTTGGATTGATTCATTCTGTTTGGTCCAATGAGCTTCTAGATTGCATGTTTTGCACTATTTCTTTCATGAAATGAAATTGGTGAATGATATGAGCATGAGACCACTTGGATTTGTTTCTAAATTGATTGAAGTTTATTTTTGATAATTTTCATGTTCTGTTTGGAATTTTTGATCCTCCTTTGACCCTAGGCTTTGTCCCAGGGGTTTGCTTCTCATGATTGAGTTGTGTTTTCAGGACAAAAGGCAAATGGAATGGAGGAATTAATGCACTTGGTTTGAGTTGCTCATTTGAATGATGTTGATTAACATTAATTTTATTTTGTAGGTGGTTTCTAATTCATTTGTGTTGAGCATTGGCTTATGCTTTGCTTGATGCATTGCTTGTGTACAGTTAACTGTTTAACTTGTAATTGTTTGTTTGACTGTTTGAGCTGTGTACTGACTGAATTAGATTGATTTCAGGTACCTTAGTTGCTATAGTTCATTGTGAACTTGCTTGTGCTGTTGCTTGGTTGTGTTAACCAATTGAGGTAGAATTTCTTTTCTCCATGTAGTCTGGAAGACCTGGCCTGTTACTTGGCCAGGCACCTGTCTGAAGTCCTCCTTAAGAGGCAATGTTTGTGCTTGTTTATCTTTGTCCCCAAGCAGGAAAAGACCTTGAATAAGGCAATTGGCAGACACAAGAGATGTGAAATCCATCTCCTGCTCTTCTGTTGAGTCATCCCTTGGCTCACATTACATGTTGATGCCTTGAGGATAGTAACCCAAGATCCTTGTACAGTTGTACAGTTGAGTCAGAGTCATAAGTGTAGAAGGGTTCCCACTTTCTGAACCCACACTTCATTGTCTGAAGCTCTCCCTGGCCAGGGATAAGAGCTGTGAGGCACACCCCTCACTTCCTATTTCATCAGCTTCACCCTGACTCTCAATGTTAGGGTTAAGAGCTAACATCACCCTGATACAGTTGACTTGCTTTGGCAGTCTAACCCTTGTTTGAGCCACCTTTGTCTGTATATAGTGTGTGCTAATTGTGAATGTTTGCTTTGTTTTGATTGTGCTTGCATGCTCTGCTTTGCCTGGTTAGGATTAGCTTGCTGCTTGTGCAAGTAGATAGAAAACTCAACCTAGGACCATTGTGGAATACATGATAACTATTAGGCTCGAGTCAGTCTCCCTTCTAGTTGGTCATTTCCCGGTCTCTGGTTAGGAGAAAGTTTCTCCCCTGTTAAGGGGAACTACGTTGCCCTGATCCTCATACCAGATGAGGTACGTAGGCAGGAGGTCGCACAAGATCTCTCCGGGCACCCTTTTTGTTTTTTCACCCTTTTTTTCTTTTTGTGTGTGTTTGCTTGACAGTTGCTAGGCTCGAGTTCCCGACTCCTTAGTAACTTGTTGTTTGTTTCTTCTTGTGTGTGTAGGAGATGGATGTAAGCCCAGCAATTGGCATTCCGTATCCTCTTGTTGTGTGCTTGGAGTCCGATATAAGTCCATCAAGTGGCATTGGTTTCCAGTGTGGGTTTGTTTGGTTCGGAAGCTGATGTAAGTCCAGCTATTGGCGTTCGGGTTCCATGTTTGCCTGTTTTGTGTGTGTTTTGTTTCGGCGTGCGTGAGCCGAACTACGGTAGCTCTGATTCTCGTTCCAGACGAGATACGTAGGCATAGGATGCGATGTCCTAGCGAGCCCTCTCCCCTCTTTCCTCCACCTGTGTTGTCTTCAGCGTGTGCGTGTGATGTTTGTTTAGCAACCTTTTCTTTTCTTTAGAGCGTGGATCCCGTCGAGTACGACGGATGCGTAGGGGTGCTAATACCTTCCCTTCGCATAACCGACTCCCGATCCCATTCTCTTTGGTCGCGAGACCATGCTTTTTCCCAGGTTTACTTCGAGCGTTTCCTTTCCCTCTTTTGGGATAAATAACGCACGGTGGCGGCTCTGTGTTGTTTTGTTTTAGCCCCTCGGTTGTTTTTCGCGGATGCGACACCATGCACACGAGTTAACTCATGCACTCAGCCCTTTCCAGCTATAAATACATGTGTTATGCTTCATAATTCTCCAACCTAAAGGCGCCTGAAATGCTGGAAGAGTGAATCCCTAACCATACCAAAGGAACAAAGTTCATCTCTCTTCAAAAATTTTGATCTGAAATTCAATTGCATTTGGTTGAATTTTTAGATCTAAAGTTCCTAGACCTTCATCATTTGATCTATTGAAGTTCTGTTTTGCAAAAGGAACCAAGGAAAGGGACTCAAATCTTGATAATCCAAAGGTTTTGATCAACTGTTTTTTGCTTCAAATCTCCTTATTCTTTGATCCATTGAACTTGATATTGTGTTGTCTGAAGTCCTCTCTATGGAGGCATCATTATCGAGTGCTTAATTGTTGAAATCGAGTAAGTTCAGTTGAACATCACCAAACTTCCATCTCTGATTTCTCTCTTGATAGGAATCTAGAGTGGAAGTGAGTGGTATAGGAGTGATGTACTTCACTCCACCTTTCGAACGGTGTCTGGATCGCCCATTTTAGTGAGCATTTGAATCTCTGCATTTTTTGAACTTCGCCGGAGCTCACCGGAGAAGGCGGTGCGCTGGCCACCGTCTCATTGCCAGATTGAATGTGAGCCTTTGGATGCGTTTTCCAGATTTGATCATAGCGCTCCATTGTTATGACTTTTATTTAATGTCCATGTGATGCGTTTGACTGAGGTCTTTGGTAGGCGCGCGCTGATAGCCCTTGGATATGCCAGCTCAATTAATGAGACTGGATCCAACGCCTCTCCTTTTTTCATATTTTCTTATTTCTGATTTTATTTTCTTTATTTCCTTTTATTTCAAAAATTCATATCTCTTTTATTATTGGTCCAAAAAATATGGGACCGGTTGCATTATTTCTCTTTTAATTTCTAGTTTCTAAAAATGCTTTTTAATATTTTTTATTTTATCATTTGCTATTTTTTAATAATTTTCTCTTTTCTGGTTATTTTTAATTCATTTTAAATAGTTTTTGATATTCAAAAAATACAAAAATATTTTTCTAACCTCTTTGAATGATGATGGATCTATGAAAAATATTCTCATCAATTTATTAATTGATTTGAGATTTATTTGAGATTTTAGTTCAATTAGGTTATTTTTCCTCATTTTTAATTGATTAAAAATAGTTTCTGACTTTTAAAAATACTGAATTTTTTTGTCAAACTTTGTTTGACCTTGTTGAACTTGGGATAATTCACTTGGACTTTTTAAAGTTGATTTGAAGTGATTTTGAAGTTTGACCTTTCTTTAATATTTTAATTCAAGTTTATTTCCAAATATTAAAAATGCAAAAAATATTTTGTTTATTTCTTGACTTCCAATCTTCATCTCATTTTTGATTTTTATGGTTTGACCTTGATCTTCCATATCTTTGGTCAACATTTATGGATTGGTACATTCCTTTTTATTTGATGCACTTTATTTTCTTCATTTCCATTATCCATCTTCTTCATCTTCTTCTTCTTCTTTTCTTTTTGATCAATGAGTTAAAGGTTGATAAGTTAGCATTGATTAGGGAGGTTTAATCTTCCTTGATTCAAATCTAATTCATCTTGATCAAATGATCAAGTGAATGACTTTGCATTAAGGATAGATTGCTTCTTAAATCATGCAAAGGACTTAAACCAATATAAGATCATTTCTCTTCCTCTTTTTTGGCATGGAAAGTTGTTGAAACTTGGTTCACTAATCAAGACTTCTAACTTGTGCTGTTGCCTACATTATTATTGACCGGCCTCAGATAGTTGTGACTTCTACATAAGTCCAATTACGATTGCTTAATATAGCGCTAAATTTGCCTTATGGCACACTAACTACTAACATTAACCATTAACCATTAACATTTACTTCTTGCACTTTACTTTTATGCAATTTACTATTCTTATACATATTATCCATTTGCTTTTTTCTTTGCTCATTTGGGCACATGTTTATGTTAATGCAATTTGCCTTTTGCTCACTTGAGCACATAATTGTGTATATATCATTGTGCTTGTGTTTTGTTTTGATTATTATGGACCAAATGCAAAGAAATGGACAAATGGACTTAGACTTTAGGGCTTTCCCCGTGCAAATTTGGAGTCAAAGAGCAACTAGGCATTGGGCCTTTAGAGTGCTATAAAAGTCAAAGAGCAACTAGGCATTGGGCCTTTAGAATGCTTAAATATTGAAGAGAACTTTGAAAGGACCAATCTCTAAAACTCCTTCTTGTTCATTCTTGATTGTTTGATGGAACTTTTTAATGTGTGTGTTCTTGTGCTAGGGATTCCAACAATGAGCCTAAGTGAGGAACCATTGCCATGAGCTTCTAAGAGAGAGAGAGATCTAAGAGCCATGAGGAACTTTCCAAGAGCTAAATTGATTGTTGATTGCTTGAGCTTACTATTATTTTGCTTGCATATTCCAAAGGATGGGAGCTACTTGGATCATCAATATGATCTCAAGAGAGGCACTCCATTTGTGGTCTTGTTCTCTTATCCCTTATCTCTTGTAGGACTTTAGCCATTCTTCTTCTTCCCTCCACTCTAACCCAAGCCAAAACTTTTGTGCAAACATTTAACACTTCTTTTCAAACATTAGAAACCTAAGCCTTATGCTTTTGATTTTCAAACTTTCTTTTCATAACACTTATTTTGAATTGAACTTCTAAGTCAACTTTGACCATATTTTGTAAATACTTTTCATTGGTAAATACCACTCATTCAAATACTTTTGTGGTTTCAATGGCCACTTTCTTAATCAAACTTTTCATAACCTTTAGCTATTAGGTTCGAGTTATCCTTGAGGTAGATGTAATACTCACCTATATCCTTAGTGATGGACAATGAGTCTTCCATGCTTATTATAGGGTTAACCCCTCGCTAGCATGTTGAAGCTATCCTCACATGGTGGATTTGTGGTTTTAGGTTTAGTTTTCTCCCTTAGATAACAAAAGACCTTGAGGCTTTTGGACCAATCAATCACCAACTCATTTTTGAATTTTTACCCCGAACTACGAGGTTTTGATCCTAATCTTTTTTTTAAGATGGTACGTAGGAAATGGGTTTATCCATCCAAACACAAAATGTAAATAACTTGTATATTCTCTTCTCATCTCTTCAATCATGTTTGCACAAATAAATTTTCACAAAAAATACCAACCTTACAACCAATGTGAAAAGGGCTCCCTAGGAGTACCTAGGATGTTTTGGGTGCTTAAAACCTTCCCATTGCATAACCAACCCCCTTACCCAGATCTCTGACATTTTTACTAGTTTTTGATTTGATAAAAATTTTAGGTTTTTTTTCGCTTTCTAACCATTCCTTTGGATAAATAGAAGTGCGGTGGCGACTCGACTTGTATGGTTTACCTTGGATTTAGTCAATATCTCTAATGGTAACGAATACCCCGCTACATGACTCATTCTTGTGTCTTAGAAATTTTACCCATGTCCAGCAACTATAATCATCAACAATGACCAATCCATATTTCTTACCATTGACAGAAGTTGTATTAACAGGTCCAAACAAGTCAATGTGAAGAAGTTCCAGAGGCTTAGAGGTAGAAACAACATTTTTATTTTTAAAAGTTGTTTTAGAAAATTTTCCTTTCTAGCATGCCTCACAAAGAACATCTGAACAAAACTTTAGCTTAGGTATACCTCTAACTAACTTGAATTTATTTAGCTGAGAAATCCTCCTCATGCTAATGTGACCCAAGCGTCTATGCCATACCCATTGCTCTTCATTTACATACATTAAACATTTTACATTTTGATCTGAAAGATTAATTTTGTAAATGTTGTTCTTCCTCTTGCCAGTGAAAAGAACTGTCTCATTGTTTTGATTAATTTCTTTGCATGTTTTTTGATTGAAGATTATATCATAACCGTTATCACTTAATTGACTTATGAATACCAGGTTATGCATTAACCCTTCTACGTAAAGAACATAAGAAATAGAGGGAAGAGATCCATTACCAATTGTTCTGAAGCCTCTGATTCTTCCTTTATGATTTCCTCCAAAACCTACAAAGCCAGCATCTTTAAGTTCCATGCTTTGGAACATATGTTTTCTTCCCGTCATGTGTCGCAAGCATCCAAAGTCCAGGTACCATGATTGGTGTCTTAAGTCTACTGCATAGGATATCTGCAACATATGCTTTCTGGCATTAGTAAAATTTTGTGTTTATGCATGTGTGTAATGATAAGAAAAGGGAGATTTAGGTTTATCATCTGCAGAAGGTATTTACTCGTCTTCATCAGAGTCGTATCCTATTCCTCTTTTCTTATTCTGACTAACTCCATAAATCATAGAAGCCATTTTGCTTATTTCTAGCCCATTTTTCATAAATTTTTAAAATGCTTTTTCATATTTGTATATGATTGTGTCAGAAGTTTGTGGAGCTTTGGATAAAGCTTCTTCAATTTTTAAACATTTTTTCGTTGAAAATTCATTTTCTTTTTCCAAAACAAAAATGTTGCCTTTTAATTCAGAAACTTCTATCTCAAGCTTATCACATTCTTCAATAGTTTCTTCAAGGACCTTCTTTAGAGCCTTGAATTTCTGTCAAAGCTTTTGATAGGAGCTTAGAGATTCTGATAAGCAAGATTCAAGGTCAGAGCAAGAGAGATCATAAAATACCTCTTCAGGATCAGATTCTCTTTCGGATGTACTTCCAGATGTGGTAGCCATGAATGCAACATTTGCCTGTTCCTCTTCAGAATATGATTCTGAGGCATCAGATTCAGAGTCGTCCCAGGTAGCCATGGGTCCCTTCTTAGTTTTGAAGGAGTTTTTCTTGAATCCTTCTTTTCTGGAACTATCTTTCTTGAGTTTTGGACATTCGTTTCTATAGTGTCCTGGTTCTTTACATTCATAGCATGTCACCTCTTTGTTTGGTTTGCTTTTGGAAGTTGTTTAACTCTTCTGGCTAGAAGAGATAACTCTTCTTCATCATCAGAACCATCCTTTTTAGAGTCATCATTGTCTTCTTCTTCAGCTTGAAGGGCTTTATTCCTTTCTGGCTTGCGTCTTTCAGATCTAGACTTCAGAGCCACAAATTTTCTTTTCTTTTGGGGCTCGTCTTCCTCTAGTTCTATCTCATGACTCCTGAGGGAGCTGATGAGTTTTTCCAGGCTTATGTTGTTCAGATCTTTTGATAGCTTCAATGCAGTGACCATAGATCTCCACTTCTTTGGAAAGATTTTGACAATCTTTTTGACATGATCTGCAGTTGTGTAGCTCTTGTCCAGAACCTTGAGTCCTTCAATTAAAGTTTGAAATCTAGAAAACATTACCTATACAACTTCATCATCCTCCGTCTTGAATGCTTCATAATTTTGAATTAGAGCTATGGCCTTTGTCTCTTTGGCTTGAGTGTTTCGTTTGTGGGTCATCTTTAAGGAGTCAAGTATTAATTTAGCAGTTTCCCTTTTGGTGATCTTTTCATATTCATTGTAGGATATAACATTCAACAATAGTGTTCTTGCTTTGTGGTGATTTTTGAAATCACGCTTCTGACCATCAGTCATTTTATTTCTGGCAATAGCAATACCAACATCAGATACAGGTGGTTCATAGCCAATTGTAACTATGTACCATAGGTCAGTGTCATAGCCCAGGAAGAAACTTTATATTATGTCCTTCCAATAATCAAACTTTTCTCCATCAAACACTGGAGGTTTAGCGTTGTAGCTGTCTCTTTCATTGGTGTTAGTTATTATGTTTTTCTCACGCTGGATCTTCCCTACACTGTTAAGTGTTTGATTTGAAAATCAATAACATAATCGAAGCTCTGGTACCAATTGAAGGTAGAGAAAAATAAGAAAGGGGAGTTTGATTTGTTTTCACTGATAATAAAAACATTTTCAAACACCACACACACAAAAGATATAGCAAACAACACAAAAATTTATCCTGGTTCGCTTGAAATTCAAAGCTACTCCAGTCCACCCGGCCAAGGTGATTTCGCCTTCAATAAGGACTTAATCCAATAATCTAGAAATATTACAACAAAAATATCTAAGAGGACAAATATCTCTTCGCCCTCTCAAGTCTACAGACTTCACTAGTCACTTGAGGAAATATTCAACAACTATTTGATAATTACAAAGAAGTGTTTAGTGCTTCTAGGTAAGTAATTTTAACATAGTAAGAACAATAAGAATTCACACTAAGAGCAACAACTCGTGTGAACAGATTGAACAAGAATTAATGAAAATATAGAATTGAGTTTGCAATCTTCTTGTAACAATTAGCTTCGTCCTTAGTATGTAAATGATTTTGCCTTTATATAGTGCTTCAAATATGATGTCGTTGGCTGAAGCTTTGATGTGATATCTTGTCAATGATGAGACTTAATTGATATTAAATTCGTTGTCCTTTCCATAACAATCTGGGAGGGTATTTATTCTTTTCCAAAAGGAGATTCATACCAATTATGGAATGCTTCGTTACTAAGTCTTGAGGTTAATCTGTTTGGCTTGAATCAGAGTGCATGGAATCCAAATCTTTTTATTCAACATGTATTCTTTAAATAGTTGTTAGAAGTTATTTTCTTCAGAGGTCCTTGATATGTATTTAGTTGGATCTTCATCAGATGTACGAGTCAACAGAGTAACTATGTGTGGGATCCTTCAGATTCAGAGTATCTGAGTCTTCAAACTTCAGATGCTGTGAGCGCCATTGTCTTCAGAGTTAGAGCGACTTCTTTATTTGACTGTTCTAGACTTGTGTGATGTCATATGTTGTCTATCAGATCCATTTTATGTTAGAGTCCTGCATACTTAGATAAATTCGTTAGGGTACCAAGTTGTTTCATCCTTTGTTATCATCAAAACTTAGAGATGAATTTAGACCCAAAATCTTGTTCTAACTTTTATACACACACACACACACACACACACATATATATATATATATATATATATATATATATATATATATATATATATATATATATATATATATATATATATATATATATATATATATATATATATATATATATATATATATATATATTTTTTTTTTTTTTTTCCCACCGGAATACCCATTTTTTCCTAAGTCTCCCTTTTGGATTTTTGACTTAGCGAACTTTTGTATTCGACTCTTTTAGGAAAAGCATCGCCTGATTGCATTAGAGATAACTGGGAGTGGGAATTCTTTATCATCCATAGTCGTCAGAATCAGAGCACCTCTAGAAAAGGGTTTATTCACAACATATGGACCTTCGTAATTAGGAGTCCAGTTGCCGCGTGAATCCTTGTGACTTGGCATAATCTTATTTAACACCATGTCGTCTTCTTGGAACTCTCGAGGTCGTACCTTCTTGTCAAATGCTTTCTAGAGACGCCTCTGATATAACTGAATGTGACGTAACATTGTTAGGCGCTTCTCGTCTTTAAGGTTGAGTTGGTCGAACCTTGTCTGAATTCATTCTTCCTCTTCTAGCTTAATCTCCATCATGACTCTCCGAGAGGGGATTTTAACTTCAACAGGAAGTAATGCTTCCATGCGACAGACCAGAGAGAAATGGGTTTCCCCTCATGACGTGCAAACTAACTTTCTATAATCGTGCAACCTAAAAGGAAGCATTTAATTCCCGTCCTTGTATATTATCACCATTTTCTGGATAATTTTCTTTATGGTCTTGTTTACTTCTTCTACGACACTGTTCATCTTGAGCCGACATGGTGATGAGTTGTGTTTTTAGATTCTAAAGTTTTCGCTCAACTCTTTCATCATCTTATTGTTGAGGTTTGGCCCTTTATCAGTAATGATCTTATTAGGAACCCTATAGCGGCATATGATGTCTTTTATAATGAAGCACACAACTACTTGCTTTGTGACATTGGCGTAAGACGTTGCTTCAATGCATTTGGTGAAGTAGTTTATGGCAACTAGTATGAATCTCTATATGTTCAAAGCCTTCGGTTTGATGAGCCCAATCATGTCTATTCCCCACATGGAGAATTTCCATGGTGCTGTTAGGATGTTCAGAGGAGTAGGTGTCACATGCACCTTATCAACATAAATTTGGAATTTATGGCATATTTTGACGTAATGGAAACAAATTGTTTCCATAGTTAACTAGTAATCGTATACCCTCAATATTTTCTTGGAAATTTAATGATTGTTTACATGAGTACCAAAGGATCCTTCATGGATTTCCTTGATGAGCATGTTTGTTTCTTGTCTAACCACGCATCTGAGCAACACCATGTCATAATTTCTCTTTATAACACATTTCCATTTAGGAAGAACTTTGTTGCTAACCTGTAAGACCCCAATTTTGGCCCTAAGATCCCTCATGGCCCATAGCATATCATATCATGGCCTCAAGGATCATTGCATGCCCTAGCTTCCCTCCTAGTGGGTAGGTTGCCTTGTGAGTTGGTTCTTGATCACCAAGCATGTCTTGCATTTGTATATCATTGCTTTTCATCTGTCTATTAGCCAAAAGTACAAAAATATTGTCATCTAACCATGTTACTTGCAGTTGAAGCAATCATCAGTCAAACAGTCAAATCAGCCATTAAACAGTGGATGGTGGCCATTCTTGAAGAATTTGGGCACCATGATCAATCATCAAGAGTTCACATGAGTTGTGACATCATTTGGAATCAAGATCTCAAGGAATTAGGGTTTGGAATTCATCAGAACATGCTTCAGTCATGCAAAACCCTAATAAAGTCAACTGAAGTCAAACTTGGTCAACTGTCCATTTAATCAGTGATTTGATGATGGGATTTGGTCTGAGAGGTCTCATTCATGTCCATACAAGCTTCATACATCATGTCAAGCATCCACAGTGAAGAGAATAAAGTCAGACAAGAAATTTCCAGAAATAGAAAGTTGACTTGTAATTGGAATTTGCCAAAAATGGAAACTTCTTGATCCTCAACTTACATCATCATACAAGCTTCAAATGAATTTTTTCCCAAAATGAAAGTTGAAGATCTTGTTCTCCCATTTCCAAAAAGTCCAAGAACACTCAATTCCCATGTATGGTTGGCAAGTTATGATCAAATCATTCTCCAAAATTTTTGAACTTCAAAAGGCCATATCTTCCAAACCATTTGGCCAAATTGGGTGGGGTTTTTTTGCAACAAGTCACATTTGATCCCCTCTTTCCAAATATGTCATCAGCATTCACCAAAACTTCACCAATCAAAATGGCCTTTTTGGAATGGCATGAATTAATTTCAAGAGAAGAGGGTGAAAAAATGACTTTCCAAATTAACCATTTCCAACCAATTCTACCAATTAAAAAAGTTCTGAAATGGTATTTTGGACATGTTAGAGGCCCAATTCGAGCTACAGCCATACACATGCACCACTTGAGTGGAATTTCACAATTAACCATAAACCTTCATTTAACCAAAATTCTGTTTACCACTCACTAACCAAACATTATGCAAACCTTAATCACAGTATATATTGCATTTTCTGCTCAGAAAACCCTAGCAGCCAACATTCCAAAACAGAAAAACCATTTTCCTCTCAAATCTTCATTTTTGCATTTTGAAAATTTTCTTGAAGAAATCTCAAAGAGCACGACTCTTCCTTGTTTGCTTCATCATTTATCATCCTTTTGGAGCTCATTGCAAGCCTTTTTCCTTGACTGTGAAGCCATTTCCCAGCTCTGTTTTCCTCGACCTCCTCCCATGGCAGTTTTGAGTTAAAGTTGAATAGAGCAAGCTTGGACCAAAATCCTTCAACCAGTCATCTTTTGGAAGCTATTGGAGCAACTGTTTCGAGCAAACCAAGCCAATCATCACTGTTTCATCAGTTTCTTCAAAATCAAGTAAGAATTCGCATCACTCTATTTGCTAAATTATGCTATGCTTTGTGAAGATCCTTGCATGCTGATTCTTTTAAACTTTGAATCGTGCAAAATGGTTGCATATTGGCTGAGAAATCTGGCTTTAAAGTTTCATGCTCATTGTTGCTTTTGCTTGTTTCTTGTTGGTTGGCTCGATTTATAGAAAATGAATTATGTATTCTTGATGTGTGATGTTTGCTGAGTCTAATAGTATGTTTGGTTTGAATTTCTGGGCAAATAATTTTTCCACGATTTGGGGAAGAAGATGAGTATTCACTGTTGCAGCATAAACCCTAGCTTCATTCCCAGAATTTCCTGTTCACGTGCATTGCATGAGCTTGGCACTGTTTCATTCACATGAACCAATCAGGACATTTCATTTGCATTGCTTAAGCGCAGCGTTTTGTTAAGTTGCCCCAGTATTTACAAGTTTGCCACTGCCGTGCCATTTGTCCCATTTAATTCATGTTATTTTCAATTTTATTTCATTTTTTGAACAATAACTTGCAAAATTCATAAGTCAACCATTTTAAATCCAAAATTCATGAGACTTTTTGCTATTTGTTCATCTGGATCTCTAGTATTTAATAATATTTTTTCCAGAATTTTTGCATGAGTAGATTTTAAATGGTGCTAGGGTTTTGTTCATGTGCTCATTTTATGTACACTTTGCCAAAACAATTGTGAAATGATGATGCATTATCCATTGGCTTTGAAATTTTTTGTGCTTAAACTAGACACCTTCATGGTGATTTTGGTATAGAGTTTGTGAATTTATCATCTCTGGTTGTCGAGTTATGATTTTTTTTTGAATTAGGGTGTGACAATTTGTGTCACACCATTGATGTGCAACTTCATGATTTTCAATACCATGCTTCTTGAACTCCAATTGCTTTGAATTTTTGCATGAATGTACTCTTGGATGTCTAGTTTACATGTGATTTTTTGTGGAATTATTTGTGGCAGTTCCTAATTGTTTGGGATTTTCTCCCCTGT
Organism: Lathyrus oleraceus; assembly: GCF_024323335.1. Taxonomy (NCBI): domain Eukaryota; kingdom Viridiplantae; phylum Streptophyta; class Magnoliopsida; order Fabales; family Fabaceae; genus Lathyrus; species Lathyrus oleraceus. The sequence continues at coordinate 340,765,665 of NC_066583.1, forward strand.
TTGGTCTTATGTTGACTTTTTGTGATGCATGTTCCCTTTTCATTTGTGAAATTCTCATACTTAATTGGATGAACTTGAAATTTGATATGTGATTAGTAGACATCTTAAGTTTTGTCATGGTTTTGATCCCATTCATTTCTCATATGTTATCACTGATTTATGAATTATTGAAGTTGGTACATGTTTGGTTGACTTCTTTGAGCATGCTTGAACTTGCCTTTCCTTTCTGATTTTCATTGACCAACTTCCCTTGATCCAAATGAGCTGAAATTTGATATGCATATCATGTTATGGATTATGATTGATCATGAATTATTTGATGATTTATTGAAATGTTTATGATTGGTTTTGAGTTAAGTCTTGCTGTTGACTTCTATGAGTTTCTACATGCCATGCTTTGCCCTAATTTGCTTATGAAATCATGATGATGAATGATATGAATGTGGAACCAATTGAGTTTGCTTCTTGATTGTTTAAACTTGATTTTGGTTGAATTTCATTTGCTGTTTTGACTTTCTCATCCCCTTTTGACCATAGGCTTGTCCTAGTGGTCTTGTTGCTCATGTTTGAGTTCATGTTTTCAGGTTAAGCAACAAATGCTCCAAAAAGATCAATACAAATTGAATGAGCTTGATTTGTTTATCATGACTAACATGTTTGTTTTGTAGGTTGATTGGCTCACATGCTTTGAGCCTTGTGCATTGCACATTTAACTGATTGTGTTGACTGTTGATCTTTATCTCATTTTGATTTAAACTTTGAGTTGTGTACTGATTCTGTTTGACTGGTTTCAGGTACCCTTAGTTGCTTAGTTCTTTAAGAACTTGCTTTGCTTTGCTTTAATAGCAATTTGCATTGAGGTATAATCCCTTTTCTTCATGTAGTCTGGAAGACCTGGCCTGTTACTTGGCCAGGCAACTGTCTGAAGTCCTCCTTAAGAGGCAATGCTTGTGTGTGTTTACATTTGTCCCAAGCAGGAAAAGTCCTTTTAATAAGGCAATTGGTAGATCAAAGAGATAACAAAACCTATCTCCTACTATTCTGTGAGTCTTCTCCTTGCTCCCATTACATGGTTGTAGCATTGAGATCCAAACCCAAGATCTATAGAGTCTAATATGTGGAGAGAGTTCCTACTTTCTGAACTCCCACACTTTCTGATATTCAAATGCTCTCCCTGACCAGGGATAAGAGCAATGAGGCACACCCCTCATCTCCTTTCATCTGCTTCACCTTAGCCCATCAATGGCAAGGTTAAGAGCACCAGTGACCCTATTCCAGTTGGCTTCAATGCCTAACCCTTTTGTATGAGCCTCCTTGTTTGGTTATAGTGTGTGCTGAATGCTTTCATTGATTGATTGTTTGTTTCATATGCACATGTTTGCTTGTATGCTTTATGCATTTATCATCATTAATTGCTCATTAGTGCATGATCATCTCATTTGTCTTTGTGACATTATCATTGTTGTTTACCCATTGAGGACAGTTGTAAGACCATCCTTTGGCTATTGTTCCTATGATATGGAAGTGAGTATAAGACCATTTCATCGGCCACTCATTTTATCTTTGCTTGATGCATTTGTTTGTGGTATGTGAGGATGCAACTGTAAGTCCCTGCAAGTTGGCATTTGCTTTCCCATGACCATGATGATGCATTTGTTTGATTGTATGCGAGGATGCAATTATAAGTCCCTGTAAGTTGGCATTTGCTTTCCTATGATCATATGTTGATTTGCTTGTTTGTATGTGAGGATACAATTGTAAGTCCCTGCAAGTTGGCATTTGTATTCCTAGGACCATACTGTGGAGGTTAGAGTAAGCCCAGATAAATTGGCATTTGACATCCATGTTTTGCTTCTGTTTGTTCATGTGAGGATGCAATTATAAGTCCCTGTAAGTTGGCATTTGCTTTCCTGTGATCATAAGTTGCTTTGTTTGATTGTATGTGAGGATGCAATTATAAGTCCCTGTAATTTGGCATTTGTCTTCCTAGGACCATACTGTGGAGGTTGGAGTAAGCTCAGATAGATTGGCATCTGACATCCATGTTTTGTTTTTCTTTGTTTATGTGAGGATGCAATTGTAAGTCCCTGCAAGTTGGCATTTGCTTTCCTATGATCATATGTTGGATATTGGTATAAGTCCAGACAGATTGGCATCCGGTATCCAAGTCTCATTTTGTAGGGAGATTAGTATAAGTCCATTGAGTGGCCTCTGATATCCAGTTCTGTTTTAGGAGATTGGTGTAAATCCATCTATTGGTATCCGGTATCCACTTTCATTTTCTTTGTTGAGGAGATTAGTGTAAGACCATTGAGTGGCCTCTGATATCCGGTTTTGTTTTAGGAGATTGGTATAAGACCAGTGATTGGCATCCGGTATCCGCTTTTGTTGACTTTCTTCTTTTGCTTTGGTTGTTTGTTATTACTCATTGCCCATTCCAAAGGACACACTTGAATCATCTCCTATATGATTTCAAGAGGTGAACCCTCTAAAAAGTTTTATAATCCATCTTCATCCATTCATCCTCATTATGTCCTAAACCTTTTCACACATTACTTTCAAACTTGACATAGATATTGTGCAAACATCTTCATGTTTTTCAAACTAAAAACCTGGACCCAAGTCCTTGACTTTTTCAAAATCCATTTCATAATACTTCTTTGAATTAATCTTAATCATACTTTGACTCCACTTTCATAATCACAATCAATTAACTTCACCCATTCACTTGTTTTGGCTTTGTCCATTGTTAATCTTTTCATGCATTAGCCATAGGTTTCAATTATCATTGTGGTTGATGTAAACCTCACCCTATCCTTAATGAGTCGACTATAAGACTTCCGTACTGAAAACAGGGCTAACCCCTCTAGTACGTCGAAGCTATCCTCGCATGGTGGATGTTGGTCTTGGTCGAGTTTTCTCCCATTGATAATGAAGAGCCTCAGTGCTTGTGTTTAAAATTGAATCCACCAACTTTTGGAAATCTTTTAGCCGAACTACGGCGTTTTGATCCTTACCTTTGATGGAAGGTACGTAGGCAACGGGTTCATCCGTTCGAACACAAAAATAACTAACTTGTACATTCTTTTCTCATCATCCCAATCATGTTTGCACAATACTTATGTCATAACAAATAACAATTTTATACAACAAGTGTGAAAAGGGCTCCCTAGGAGTACCTAGGACGTAGTGGGTGCCTAACACCTTCCCATTGCGTAATTTACCCCTTACCCAGACTCTCTGATCTTTTTATTAGTTTTCTACGTGTAAAACTTCTTAGGCTTTTGTTTGCTTTTTAGCCAGTCCTTTGGATAAATAAAAGTGCGGTGGCGACTCGAATTCATTGTATGCTTTGCTTATGGTTTAATCGATAAATCATATAGCGACGAATACACCGCTACAGAAAAGTGGCGACTCTGCTGAGGATAAGGGGTAACCCCTGGTTGTATTGCCTACTTTTCACCCTTGTTGTATGATATATTGTTATTTGACATATTTTTGTACAATTTGGGATAAATGTATTGATTGTAATGTTTGAATTGCTTGATATACAATTGCTGTTTGCTTTGGTGATCTGTGAGATGAGTTCTATACCCGAACTCGAGTGCACTCTAGGATAGGAGAATGGCATAGTCTTGTTGACTGGTGTGGAGTATTCCTTAGCCAGTTGACTTGCGAGTCCATTCACTTGGTGGAGGTCATGATGGATTAATAATGTCACACAAGTTATTTGTGGTTAGGCATTATTCTTTCAATCATGTGCCGCAGAAGCCAAGGACCATAGTTTACCAAACCCCTCTTGGCCTATTTTTAGGAACGTAGTGCGGAGGTCGTTCGGATGTAAGTTCTGATGCGATTGTTACGCGATACTACACTCATAAGAGTTTCTCTTGAGAATATTCTTGGAATACGAGTATTCGTTCCTCCGATAATATTCGAAAGATGGAACGATGATTATGGGAACCTCTGATAGAACATGTCTGGCAGGTTTAAACCCTAGTACACTCCCTTTGGGTGGTTCTTAACCGAGACTCCATGCTCGTGACTCTCAGCAAACCCGTGATTCGTGGTTGAGTCGTTCATACAACCTTAATATAAATGGAACCTGGGTGTTGATCAGGTGTAAAACCTAAAATCCACCAAAGTGGCTGGTTGATATTAAGGATGTTCGAGCCGGTTCATGTACCGTTAATATCAATGGAACTTGGGTGTCGATAAGGTGAAAACCTAAATCCACCAAAATGGATGATTGATATTAGGGATACAATGAGCTTTCCCACGACCTTTGCTTGGTGTGACTTGCTTGATCCTTGAGTGTGATTGTTGCATTCATGCATTCATGCATTCATCTGCATCCATATCATCAGTAAAAAGAAATTTTTCAAGGAACTCAAAGGAGTTTATTTGCAAAAAAATTCAAACATGAAAAAACCGGGAAAAAATTTTCACCTGATATATCTGATGAGATATTCTCATGTATGATCAAAATGCTTAAATATTTCAAAGTTTGCAAATAAAACCCTCGGGTTCCTTTGAAATAAAAAACAAGCATATGCACAAACACTTCATGCATCATTTGCATAAGCGGGTGTTTTGTTCTGGTCTCCCGTCCTGTGGTCTGACCCTGCGATCTTCATTTATTTTGAAGACGCACTCTGCCGGTACTGTACCAGAGCCAACTCTGCCAGATTGATGGATCATCTTGAGCAAGAGAGTTATGGACTCAGAGAGATTTTGCCAGACTTAGTACTGTTGATGGATTTATTCCTGGTTAACCGATCCCGGGCTGGCATTGGCTACTGTTCTGGGGCATGTAATGAGCAAGGTTTGTTCACAAGTGGAGGATTCATCCATGATGATCAACCTGAAGAAGAGGCTGCTGCTATCTTGGAAGAGGATACAGGAGATCTGAACAATTTCATCATTCCTGGTGGTGTCTGCCACAATTGGGTCGCTGTAGATGTTCCTACGGTCATCCATAGATCAGAGTAATTGTTCACTTTGTTCAAAACCCTTCTCCCATGCCAAAAGGAGAAGTGATGACATTGTTGGCAGCATTTAATACAATGATGTTTTCATTCAATTAATGCATTGTTTAACATTTGTTTTTCCATTTGTTTTCACTTTTTGCTTTTTGCATGAAATCAGTGATCACAAAAAACCCCGAAAAACAAGAAAACAACATTTTTCATCTGCATAAATGATTTGCTTGTTTAAATTCAAAAGCTTTTCATTATCCAGAATCATTATGCAGGGATTTCTAAACCCATTGAACATAATGATCCAACGCCATCTCCCAATCTTGAAGTCTTTGTATTCGAAGCAGAGGAAGATGACATTGAAAGGGATTCCTGATGAGATTACCCGCCTTCTTGAGCACCAAAGGAGCTCATTCAGCTGTATCATGAGAATCAGCAAACCAGTCAAACTGGGGCATTGCAAATGCAATCAAAAAAAAAATGCAAAAAAAAAAAAAAAAAAAAAAGAGAGAAAGAGGGCGAAAAAGAAGAAAAAATCAAAAACCAGGAAAATTTTTTCAAAATTTTTCCAAGGGAAAAAAGAAAGAGTATACCCTCAAGTCCCTAGTTGACTGATGCTGAACGGATTCAGAGTCGTTACGACCAACTGAATTTGATCGAAGAGAAGCGTTTAACTGCCATGTGCCATTGTCAGCTATATCAGCAGAGAATGAAGAAAGCATTCGATAAGAAGGTCAAGCCTCGTGTGTTCCGAGAAGGTGACCTCGTGCTCAAGAAAGTTTTGTCTTTCGCGCCCGATTCCAGGGGCAAGTGGACTCCAAACTACGAGGGTCCATATGTTGTTAAGAGAGCCTTTTCAGGCGGTGCTTTGATGCTTACAACAATGGATGGGGAGGATTTCACTCGTCCTGTGAATTCAGATGCAGTCAAGAAATACTTTGCCTAGAAAAAAAAGTATATGCAAATGAAAAAAACAGAATAGCTCGCTAAGTTGAAAACCCGAAAGGGCGGTTTAGGCAAAAATGAGCGTCTCGGTGGAGAACCCGCAAGGGTAATCCAGGCAAAAATTAGAGACTTGGAAAAAAGAGAATGTTTGCATCCCGCTAGATTGAGTACCTCACCCTGGGGCAATCTAGGCAAAAGTTAGGGATTTGGCAAGTAACTGCATCCTGACAAGACTTTCTGTTCACTAGTCGTCATTTCGTCAGAAGATTCTCGATTCGTCGTCAACCGAAGCTTCGGATACATCGAGATTCAAATTGGTAGAGAAAGGATCATTATGTTCAATGTAGCCCTCTTCCAATATATATCACTGATTTCAAATTTGTACAGATCTATGGAGTCTTGCCATTTGCAGGCTACCATTCCATCAAATCAATTTGAGCTTTTATCCAATTATTTGCACTCTTATTTGTTTCAATTCAACAAATGTTTTGCATGTTTTAAATTGATAAAATATCATTGTTTTAAACAAATCAAATTTTTCAAAACATTGTTTTAAACAAAGTGAATATTCACAAGGTTGAAAGGATACTCAAGAATATCTCAGCGCTCTCCCGAGGGTGACATGATCTCCAACAGGTAAGACATTTGTTCATATTCCTGGTTTGGTTGTATCTTCTTTCTTCAGATCTTTGTTGGGGTTGTTCCTCAAACAGAGTTGTTGTTGGGGTTGTTCCCCAAGCAGAGTGTTGTTGAAGACTTCGTTTTCTCCAGCAGCAGTTTTCCCCAGCATGGGTGTTTCCTTGTGAGTTTCGGCGGTTGATTGGTTTGTCATCCTGGTGCCCCGTCACTCTCTCCAGTGGGTCGCCTGCCCCAGACTTTATTTGTCTCCTCGGCACAGTCACGAGTAGAGCTGTTGTGGATATCCCCATCGGAGTCGCGAGCAGAGTTGTTGTCACTCTTCCCAGTGCAGTTGCCAGCGGAATTGTCTGTTTCCTCAGCACGTTCGCTTTCTTTTTGAAGATTTGGTGAGTCAGTGGTTTGATACCCAGTACTTTACCCTTTCCCCGGCGAAGTCGTCCGCGGATTTATTGCTATTTCTCTTCAGCAGAGCAGGATTTATTTTCCTACTCAATGGTTGATTGGGTTGACGTCCCAGTTTTTCAACCATCTTTTCCTCAGCATAGTCTGCAGAGCGTTGTTGTGGCAGTTTCGCCTGTTGAATGCTCCTTCAATCCCCAATATGGTCAGATGATGACTCTAGCCTCCAGAGAACGGATTGACTTCCTGGCTGTTTGTGATCCCCAGTAGAGTGGCTTATATTGCAGAATCTATTTGTTGTGATCAGGTTGCTTTGTGTGCTCCCCAAGTAGAGTGGTTTGTTGCAGAATCTACTTATTTGATCTGTCCTCCCTCAGTGGGTTGTTCCCCAAGAGAGTAGCCGACATGTTTTCCCCAGTAGAGTTGCTTATGCAGTTAGATTCTATTTGGATGATATCATTCTCCCTCAGTGGGTTATTCCCCAGTGAAGTTATTTGGATTTGCTTCTACAGCAGTTTGTGCTTATGCACTTTTTGTTTCTCAGTTGATACTAGGATCCCCTGCAGATGCTTTGGGACTTCTCTTCCCCAACAGATTCGTCTTGGTGGCTGTTTTGCCCGTTGTGACTTTCTGTACCTAGATTGGGTTGTTTCCTGATATCTCCGATCCTCTGCTTCTTCAGCAGTACCCGCAGATCTTTGCTTTACAGCATGTAGATCTCCACAGATTGACTCTCCAACTGGTTTTTCCCCTGGAAGTATAATACCGGGCGTTTGATTCCTGGACTTGTTGTGTTAGAATTGTCTGTTTTGTCAGCATTCATCAAACATAAATCACGCATATTCATGCATACTCATAAACATTCAGATATTCATGTTGCATTTTTCGCCATATATCTTTTGTTTGTCTTGTCTCCTGCAACGGGTGATATAGATCTTCTCTATAGATCTCCCCTAGCAGATGTCGGGTGTTATAAATCTCTCCATATAGAGTCAGCCCCATAAGCAGAAAATGTCTGTTGTCTGTCCTTCTGCAGTTCCCCACTGAGATATATCCTCGTGGATGACGGTTCCTTCCGTTTCCTCCCAACACATATATTGGGACGGATTTTCCTATTTGAGTTACATTCTCATTAGGACATGTCTTGATTCAGTCCGTCTTTTCGGATTATTCCCGAATTGGCTATTTGTCAAATGTCTTGTGCTTCCCAGTGGGTTGTTCCCCAGCGGAGTAGTTTTGGGCCTCTACCCTCATACCGGTAGTTATAAGTCCTATTTTTCCTGGCTTTCTTGACAGAATTTGTGGTTATACACCTTTTATTCCCCAGCCAGAGTTGTTGGTTTTCTACCTCATACCGGTAGTTGTAAATCCTATTTTTCTGCTCTCCAACAGTTTGTGGTTTGTTATAAACCCTATCTTGGTTTCCCGTGAGGATTTGTGATTTGTTCTATCCCCACGCGGAGTTGTTGGTCTTCTACCCCGTATTCGGTAGATGTAAACCCTAATTCTGTGGTTATCCCCACCAGAGTTTGGCCCTCTGCCTACAAACCAGCAGTCGTAAGTCCTATCTTTGCGGTTTTTCTACCTACCAACCGGTAGTTATAAACCCTGTTTTCTCCATTTGCAGAGTTAACTTTGTTGCTCATCCCAACCGATGACAGTTACTCTTCTGTGGTTTTCTATCCAATTTCTTTTGGTAGATGTAATCCCCTCTTTGTGGTTTATCTTCATCTAATGTTTGATGTTGATTTTTTTTTCCTTCGCTTGGATAAGTTGCTCAGATCAGCACTTATATCCCCAGCAAGTCTTTTGTGGATAATTGCCGTATGCTAGCAATTTTATCCCCAGCGGGTCCTTTCACCTTTTGTCAGTGATTGTGTTCCCCGGACCATTGATTTTCATCAATGCATCCCAGCGAGTCTTCTTTCATTTACCCCCTTTGTTGGTAATGTCTGTTGCTCCCTTTGACTGGTCATCATTATATACCTAGTTTGGTATCCCGATGCCTTTCTTTTCGGTTGATTTATCCTTTATTAACCCAGTAACCGGTTGTGGATAATCTTCCATGCGAGTGTATTATTCACGGTCTGCCGGTAATGAATAATATATCTCATGCACTCTTCAGTCGAAGCCTTTTGTGTTTTCTTTGTTGAGTAAGATTCGCTTTTTTCCCTTTGCGGAATCGAATATTTCTTGTTGCTGGATAATTGTCGGATGCTTGCAATTTATCCCTTTGAGTTGTCTTTCGTTTACCCGGATGCTTGGTATCGATTGTCTCTCTTTTTGGTTAGTCACCTATTATATACTTCGGTATCTCTGGTGTCTTTTCCTTTCGAGTATATTATTCACGGTCTGCCGGTAATGAATAATATGTCTCATGCGCTCTTTGGTTGGAGTCCTTTGTTGATCTTCCCCAGTCGAGTAAGATTCGTATTCTTTGTAGAATCGAATGTCCATCCTTTAACCAGTTTGTGTTTTGGATGATGTGTGTTTTGGCATATATACCAACTCACGTTTTCGGTAGATCACCTATTATATACCTTGGTATCTCTGGTGTTTCTTACCATGCGAGTTTATTATCTACGTTATGACGGTAATAGATAATAAATCTCATGCGAGTATTCTTATCCACGGTCTGCCGGTAATGGATATTATATCTCATGCACTCTTTGGGTTTGTGTCCCTAGTTGAGTAAGATTCGTTTTCCCGTTGTGGATTCGAATGTCCATCCTGTAAGTCGATTTGCTTTTTCAAGCCCTCCTTTCGGATGATGAGTGTTTTGGCATATATACCAATTCACGTCTTTGGTTAGTCACCTATTATATACTTCGGTATCTCTGGTGTCTTTTCCTTTCGAGTATATTATTCACGGTCTGCCGGTAATGAATAATATGTCTCATGCGCTCTTTGGTCGGAATCCTTTGTTGATCTTCCCCAGTCGAGTAAGATTCGCATTCCTTGTGGAATCGAATGTCCATCCTATAAACAAGTCTGCTGTTCTAGCTTTCTTCAGGATGATGAGTGTCTTGGAACACAAACCAATTCACGATTTCGGATCTTATCCTATAAACAACCTACAACCCGGTTCAGGATAATCTTCCATGTGAGTATTCTATCCACGTTCTGACGGCAATGGATATTATATCTCGTTCACTCTTGGGTCAATCTCTTGATTGTTTTCTCCGCAGAGTAAGGTTCGTATTCCTTGTGGAATCGAATACCCATCCTATAAACAAGTCTGCTGTTCTAGCTTTCTTCAGGATGATGAGTGTTTTGGAACACAAACCAATTCACGTCTTCGGATTTTTATCCTATAAACAACCTACAACCCGGTTAAGGATAATAATCTTCCATGTGAGTATTCTATCCACGTTCTGACGGTAATGGATATTATATCTCGTTCACTCTTGGGTCAATCTTTTGATTGTTTTCTCCGCAGAGTAAGTTTCGTATTCCTTGTGGAATCGAACGTCCGTCCTATAAACAAGTCTGTTGTTCTAGCTTTCTTCAGGATGATGAGTGTCTTGGAACACAAACCAATTCACGATTTCGGATTTTATCCTATAAACAACCTACAACCCGGTTCAGGATAACTTTCCATGCGAGGGTATTATCTACGTTTTGACGGCTATAGATAATATATCTCATGCACTCTTTTGCCGAACACTTTGTTTGTTTCCCCAACTGAGTAAGATTTGCATTCTTTATAGAATCAAATATCCATCCTATAAACAAGTTTGCTTTCGCTCTCTTCAGGATGATGAGTGTTTTGGAACACACACCAATTCACGTCTTTGGTCGGTCACCTGTTACATACCTACAACCCGGTATCCTTGGTGTTCCTTCCTTTCTACTCCCTATTATGACCTTGGTCCCCTGCGGAGTCAGATTTTCCTGAGTTTATGTACCTTTTTCAGGTCCTTCTCAGATGTTTGGTTGATTGATATCTCTCACCCTTATACCGGTCTTAGATATTCATTCTTCCTGAGTTTGTTACCCTTATACCGGTAACATCTCATTTGTTTGGTGCTTCCTCAGTGAAGTTTTCCTGTTGCTTCTTCCCAGGAGTCAGCTTGTGTCTTTCCAATGGATTTATTTTCCTTTGGAGTTCTTTTCCCCAGTGTGAGTCCTTCACTCCCCAGTGAGGTCTCCAGTCTGATTTCTGTTTCCCTAATCAGAGTCGTGTCTTGTTCACGCTGTGTCAGTTTTGTTTATCCCCAACAAGAATCTTGTTAGAGTCTCTGTTCCTGGTGAGTGTGTCGCTTCGATGGATCGTCTTTTTCTTCTGTGTGAACCATATTCCCCACAGAATTTGTGTCTTTTGCATACATACATCTGCATCATGAGGTCTCTTAGGGACCAAAATTCGTCTCATTACTGTTATTTAAGCCCATTCTACCGCGTCGAGATGAAGATTTCTAAACTTCACTTCTCCGGCTAGAATGACCTTAAATAGGGGCACCTGTAAGACCCCAATTTTGGCCCTAAGATCCCTCATGGCCCATAGCATATCATATCATGGCCTCAAGGATCATTGCATGCCCTAGCTTCCCTCCTAGTGGGTAGGTTGCCTTGTGAGTTGGTTCTTGATCACCAAGCATGTCTTGCATTTGTATATCATTGCTTTTCATCTGTCTATTAGCCAAAAGTACAAAAATATTGTCATCTAACCATGTTACTTGCAGCTGAAGCAATCATCAGTCAAACAGTCAAATCAGCCATTAAACAGTGGATGATGGCCATTCTTGAAAAATTTGGGCACCATGATCAATCATCAAGAGTTCACATGAGTTGTGACATCATTTGGAATCAAGATCTCAAGGAATTAGGGTTTGGAATTCATCAGAACATGCTTCAGTCATGCAAAACCCTAATAAAGTCAACTGAAGTCAAACTTGATCAACTGTCCATTTAATCAGTGATTTGATGATGGGATTTGGTCTGAGAGGTCTCATTCATGTCCATACAAGCTTCATACATCATGTCAAGCATCCACAGTGAAGAGAATAAAGTCAGACAAGAAATTTCCAGAAATAGAAAGTTGACTTGTAATTGGAATTTGCCAAAAATGGAAACTTCTTGATCCTCAACTTACATCATCATACAAGCTTCAAATGAATTTTTGCCCAAAATGAAAGTTGAAGATCTTGTTCTCCCATTTCCAAAAAGTCCAAGAACACTCAATTCCCATGTATGGTTGGCAAGTTATGATCAAATCATTCTCCAAAATTTTTGAACTTCAAAAGGCCATATCTTCCAAACCATTTGGCCAAATTGGGTGGGGTTTTTTGCAACAAGTCACATTTGATCCCCTCTTTCCAAATATGTCATCAGCATTCACCAAAACTTCACCAATCAAAATGGCCTTTTTGGAATGGCATGAATTAATTTCAAGAGAAGAGGGTGAAAAAATGACTTTCCAAATTAACCATTTCCAACCAATTCTACCAATTAAAAAAGTTCTGAAATGGTATTTTGGACATGTTAGAGGCCCAATTCGAGCTACAGCCATACACATGCACCACTTGAGTGGAATTTCACAATTAACCATAAACCTTCATTTAACCAAAATTCTGTTTACCACTCACTAACCAAACATTATGCAAACCTTAATCATAGTATATATTGCATTTTCTGCTCAGAAAACCCTAGCAGCCAACATTCCAAAACAGAAAAACCATTTTCCTCTCAAATCTTCATTTTTGCATTTTGAAAATTTTCTTGAAGAAATCTCAAAGAGCACGACTCTTCCTTGTTTGCTTCATCATTTATCATCCTTTTGGAGCTCATTGCAAGCCTTTTTCCTTGACTGTGAAGCCATTTCCCAGCTCTGTTTTCCTCGACCTCCTCCCATGGCAGTTTTGAGTTAAAGTTGAATAGAGCAAGCTTGGACCAAAATCCTTCAACCAGTCATCTTTTGGAAGCTATTGGAGCAACTGTTTCGAGCAAACCAAGCCAATCATCACTGTTTCATCAGTTTCTTCAAAATCAAGTAAGAATTCGCATCACTCTATTTGCTAAATTATGCTATGCTTTGTGAAGATCCTTGCATGCTGATTCTTTTAAACTTTGAATCGTGCAAAATGGTTGCATATTGGCTGAGAAATCTGGCTTTAAAGTTTCATGCTCATTGTTGCTTTTGCTTGTTTCTTGTTGGTTGGCTCGATTTATAGAAAATGAATGATGTATTCTTGATGTGTGATGTTTGCTGAGTCTAATAGTATGTTTGGTTCGAATTTCTGGGCAAATAATTTTTCCACGATTTGGGGAAGAAGATGAGTATTCACTGTTGCAGCATAAACCCTAGCTTCATTCCCAGAATTTCCTGTTCACGTGCATTGCATGAGCTTGGCACTGTTTCATTCACATGAACCAATCAGGACATTTCATTTGCATTGCTTAAGCGCAGCGTTTTGTTAAGTTGCCCCGGTATTTACAAGTTTGCCACTGTCGTGCCATTTGTCCCATTTAATTCATGTTATTTTCAATTTTATTTCATTTTTTGAACAACAACTTGCAAAACTCATAAGTCAACCATTTTAAATCCAAAATTCATGAGACTTTTTGCTATTTGTTCATCTGGATCTCTAGTATTTAATAATATTTTTTCCAGAATTTTTGCATGAGTAGATTTTAAATGGTGCTAGGGTTTTGTTCATGTGCTCATTTTATGTACACTTTGCCAAAACAATTGTGAAATGATGATGCATTATCCATTGGCTTTGAAATTTTTTGTGCTTAAACTAGACACCTTCATGGTGATTTTGGTATAGAGTTTGTGAATTTATCATCTCTGGTTGTTGAGTTATGATTTTTTTGAATTAGGGTGTGACAATTTGTGTCACACCATTGATGTGCAACTTCATGATTTTCAATACCATGCTTCTTGAACTCCAATTGCTTTGAAGTTTTGCATGAATGTACTCTTAGATGTCTAGTTTACATTTGATTTTTTGTGGAATTATTTGTGGCATTTCCTAATTGTTTGGGATTTTCTCCCCTGTTTGGTCTTATGTTGACTTTTTGTGATGCATGTTCCCTTTTCATTTGTGAAATTCTCATACTTAATTGGATGAACTTGAAATTTGATATGTGATTAGTAGACATCTTAAGTTTTGTCATGGTTTTGATCCCATTCATTTCTCATATGTTATCACTGATTTATGAATTATTGAAGTTGGTACATGTTTGGTTGACTTCTTTGAGCATGCTTGAACTTGCCTTGCCTTTCTGATTTTCATTGACCAACTTTCCTTGATCCAAATGAGCTGAAATTTGATATGCATATCATGTTATGGATTATAATTGATCATGAATTATTTGATGATTTATTGAAATGTTTATGATTGGTTTTGAGTTAAGTCTTGCTGTTGGCTTCTATGAGTTTCTACATGCCATGCTTTGCCCTAATTTGCTTATGAAATCATGATGATGAATGATATGAATGTGGAACCAATTGAGTTTGCTTCTTGATTGTTTAAACTTGATTTTGGTTGAATTTCATTTGCTGTTTTGACTTTCTCATCCCCTTTTGACCCTAGGCTTGTCCTAGTGGTCTTGTTGCTCATGTTTGAGTTCATGTTTTCAGGTTAAGCAACAAATGCTCCAAAAAGATCAATACAAATTGAATGAGCTTGATTTGTTTATCATGACTAACATGTTTGTTTTGTAGGTTGATTGGCTCACATGCTTTGAGCCTTGTGCATTGCACATTTAACTGATTGTGTTGACTGTTGATCTTTATCTCATTTTGATTTAAACTTTGAGTTGTGTACTGATTCTGTTTGACTGGTTTCAGGTACCCTTAGTTGCTTAGTTCTTTAAGAACTTGCTTTGCTTTGCTTTAATAGCAATTTGCATTGAGGTATAATCCCTTTTCTTCATGTAGTCTGGAAGACCTGGCCTGTTACTTGGCCAAGCAACTGTCTGAAGTCCTCCTTAAGAGGCAATGCTTGTGTGTGTTTACATTTGTCCCAAGCAGAAAAATTCCTTTTAATAAGGCAATTGGTAGATCAAAGAGATAAGCAACCTATCTCCTACTATTCTGTGAGTCTTCTCCTTGCTCCCATTACATGGTTGTAGCATTGAGATCCAAACCCAAGATCTATAGAGTCTAATATGTGGAGAGAGTTCCTACTTTCTGAACTCCCACACTTTCTGATATTCAAATGCTCTCCCTGACCAGGGATAAGAGCAATGAGGCACACCCCTCATCTCCTTTCATCTGCTTCACCTTAGCCCCTCAATGGCAAGGTTAAGAGCACCAGTGACCCTATTCCAGTTGGCTTCAATGCCTAACCCTTTTGTATGAGCCTCCTTGTTTGGTTATAGTGTGTGCTGAATGCTTTCATTGATGATTGTTTGTTTCATATGCACATGTTTGCTTGTATGCTTTATGCATTTATCATCATTAATTGCTCATTAGTGCATGATCATCTCATTTGTCTTTGTGACATTATCATTGTTGTTTACCCATTGAGGACAGTTGTAAGACCATCCTTTGGCTATTGTTCCTATGATATGGAAGTGAGTATAAGACCATTTCATCGGCCACTCATTTTATCTTTGCTTGATGCATTTGTTTGTGGTATGTGAGGATGCAACTGTAAGTCCCTGCAAGTTGGCATTTGCTTTCCCATGACCATGATGATGCATTTGTTTGATTGTATGCGAGGATGCAATTATAAGTCCCTGTAAGTTGGCATTTGCTTTCCTATGATCATATGTTGCTTTGCTTGTTTGTATGTGAGGATACAATTGTAAGTCCCTGCAAGTTGGCATTTGTATTCCTAGGACCATACTGTGGAGGTTAGAGTAAGCCCAGATAGATTGGCATCCGGTATCCAAGTCTCATTTTGTAGGGAGATTAGTATAAGTCCATTGAGTGGCCTCTGATATCCAGTTCTGTTTTAGGAGATTGGTGTAAATCCATCTATTGGTATCCGGTATCCACTTTCATTTTCTTTGTTGAGGAGATTAGTGTAAGACCATTGAGTGGCCTCTGATATCCGGTTTTGTTTTAGGAGATTGGTATAAGACCAGTGATTGGCATCCGGTATCCGCTTTTGTTGACTTTCTTCTTTTGCTTTGGTTGTTTGTTATTACTCATTGCCCATTCCAAAGGACACACTTGAATCATCTCCTATATGATTTCAAGAGGTGAACCCTCTAAGAAGTTTTATAATCCATCTTCATCCATTCATCCTCATTATGTCCTAAACCTTTTCACACATTACTTTCAAACTTGACATAGATATTGTGCAAACATCTTCATGTTTTTCAAACTAAAAACCTGGACCCAAGTCCTTGACTTTTTCAAAATCCATTTCATAATACTTTTTTGAATTAATCTTAATCATACTTTGACTCCACTTTCATAATCACAATCAATTAACTTCACCCATTCACTTGTTTTGGCTTTGTCCATTGTTAATCTTTTCATGCATTAGCCATAGGTTTCAATTATCATTGTGGTTGATGTAAACCTCACCCTATCCTTAGTGAGTCGACTATAAGACTTCCGTACTGAAAACAGGGCTAACCCCTCTAGTACGTCGAAGCTATCCTCGCATGGTGGATGTTGGTCTTGGTCGAGTTTTCTCCCATTGATAATGAAGAGCCTCAGTGCTTGTGTTTAAAATTGAATCCACCGACTTTTGGAAATCTTTTAGCCGAACTACAGCGTTTTGATCCTTACCTTTGATGGAAGGTACGTAGGCAACGGGTTCATCCGTTCGAACACAAAAATAACTAACTTGTACATTCTTTTCTCATCATCCCAATCATGTTTGCACAATACTTATGTCATAACAAATAACAATTTTATACAACAAGTGTGAAAAGGGCTCCCTAGGAGTACCTAGGACATAGTGGGTGCCTAACACCTTCCCATTGCGTAATTTACCCCTTACCCAGACTCTCTGATCTTTTTATTAGTTTTCTACGTGTAAAACTTCTTAGGCTTTTGTTCGCTTTTTAGCCAGTCCTTTGGATAAATAAAAGTGCGGTGGCGACTCGAATTCATTGTATGCTTTGCTTATGGTTTAATCGATAAATCATATAGCGACGAATACACCGCTACATAACCTCCTCAGAGTTCACTTCTATATGATTAAAGCATTTGATGGGTATTCTTGCTTCTCAAAATAACACTTAATATTGTAGAACTAGGGTTTGTCATCATATTTTTTTGTTGCTGCCAAGCAATGTGCATGTTGATCAAAACGCCTGATTATGACATAAGGTTGGTGATTGGCCAAAATAAATTTATACATTGACGCCAAAGTTGCCAAAGCATCTTTTATCTGATTTTCCTCTTAAGGAATATGATAAAAGGTGATCTCTTCGAACTGGGGTAGTAGTTCCAACACATAATCCCAATATGGAATTAAGTTAGGATGTCTTATTACTCTGGTAAAAGCATTTTCCAACGGGAAGTTATTCTTGTGAGAGCTATTTTCTTTAATATGTATTTGATTGGATCCATCTTAGACATCAACCATGTTGTGTGGGTCAACATATATTGTCGGAGGCGTCGAGAAAACCATGCAAGTGCATAACATGTTTTCTTGAGCAGTGAGTATCTAGTCTCATATTCTTTAAACTTATTATTTTTGTAGTAGATAACCTTCTCTTTCCTACCCGTTTCGTGTTGTTGTCCCAACACACAACCCATGGGTTCATCAAGTATTGTCAAGTACATGATAAGAGGATATCAAGATTGGTGGTTATTGCAAATATTTTTTTACTTTATCCAAGGATAATTGGTAGTCTTCGATCCACTCAATAACTTGATCTTTGTTTAATAGTTTGAAGATTGGCTTGCACGTGGCTGTAAGATGTGAAATGAATCTAGTGATGTAGTTCAATCTTCCTAAGAAACCACAAACCTCTTTCTCTGTTCTTGGTGCATGCATACTCAAGATGGCTCTAAATTTTCCAAGATCAACCTCGATTCCTCGCTGACTTACGATAAATCCCAAGAATTTACCAGATTATACCCCAAATGTGCACTTGTTAGGGTTAAGCCTCAACCTGAATTTCCTCAATCGAGAAAATAACTTTTGTAGATTGATAATATGATCCTCTTTTGTTTGAGATTTTGCAATCATATCATCAACCTATACTTCAATCTCTTTATAAATCATATCATGAAAGAGTATTACCATCGCTTGTTGATATGTTTCCCCAACATTTTTCAAGCCAAAAGGCATCACTTTGAAGTAGAAGGTTCCCTAAGGGGTAATAAATGTGGTTTTCTCCATGTCTTTTGGACCATCTTGATTTGGTTATACCCGTAGAAACCATCCATGAAAGAAAATACCGAGAATTAAGCTATATTGTCTACTAGTACATCAATATGAGGTAATGAGAAATCATCTTTCGGACTCACTTTGCTTAAGTATCGGTAATCGACACACATTAAGACTTTTCGGTCCTTCTTTGGTACCGACACAATGCTGGCAACCCATTATGGGTACTTTGCTACATCTAAGAAGCATGCATCAAACTTCTTTATGACCTTTTCTCTTATCTTGAAAGCCATGTCTGGTCGAGTTCTTTGAAGTTTTTGCTTGACATGTAGACATTCTTCTCTAAGAGGCATCTTGTGCACTACGATGTCAATATCCAACCCTGACATATCTTGATATGACCAAGCGAATGTATCCACGTACTCATGGATGAGTTATATCAGCTTTCTTTTATGGAAGTCTTGCAAGGAAGCACCTATCTTGGCCTCTTTCTTTTCTTCCTCAGTCTCGAGGTTGATAACCTCCATTGCTTCCTGGTGCAGTTGAATGATCTTTGATTCCTGCTTGAGCGGTGTGGCTAACTCTTCAAGGAGTTCACAATCTTACTCTCCCTTTTATTTGGCATGGTTAATTGGATAATCAAATTTATATGTGACCATAGCAAAGTTGTTATCAATGGTCTCAGGGGTGATTCTACATGTTATGATTTACGCATTTTTTAAAAAGTGGAAGTGCATAAAACATTGCCATTATTTAAAAGAAAAATACGAAAAGAAAGGAGCTTGAATGAATGAAAATATATCTTTTATTAATGATAAACAAAGCTTTAAATAAATGGGGCCATGCAAAGAGTTCCACTAAGCCTTGAGAAGAGTAGGGTTTATAAAAAAATAGTAAATTAATTTTTAATTTGAAAGACATCGTAGATCTCAATAGACTTCCAGTTGCTAAGATCCTTCCTTGACGTGCCTTGGCGTATCTAATTTGGTGTTGTTTCGTTGTAAGCGACCTCATCTACCATAGCTGCATGGCCTCCAAAGATATGACCAACACTAGTGAAACTTTCTTATACGGGAGGTACTTTCCCCTTGCCAGCTTGAACATCCTTTTTACTCAAAGATGGTTGGTATCCAAAACCAAACCTATCTTTATTCTCAGAGAGTTATAGGACCTTGCCCCAACCCTTGACATTTCCAGCTTCAACAATGGCTTTGGCTCCTTTCCAACAACCCATTGATGGTTCGAATTTATGGTGCGTCGCCACTGGCTGAATTTCCATAGTTCTTGCCACTTATAAAGCTTGGAAGGGAGTCACAATTGTATCTTCATCAACTTCAGTATAACGGAAGGAAGACAAGTAACTTACTAAGATGTCTTCCTCTCCACCTACTACGATCATCTTATTTCCCATAATAAACTTTAGGTTATGGTGAAATGTTAACGTGACGACCCCTACATCATGAATCCAGGTCTTCTAAGTAGGAAACTATATGTCAAATGAATTTCCTTTACTTTGAAGGTGATGGAGAAAGTGTGTAGGCCAATTTTTATTAGGAGGTCCACTTCTCCAATCACAGCTCGTTGCGAGTCATTAAAATTTTTAACAATCAAAGCGCTAGGCTTCATAGAAACTCCTTATAAGGTCAGCTTCAATAGAGTGGTCTTTAGTATAACATTCAACAAAGATCCCGTGTCTACCAATACTCTAAATAAGGTTGTATCTACACACTTCATGGAGACGTGGAGAACTCTGTTATGGGTTGTCCCTTACAATGGTAATTCATCATTGCTGAAGCCAAGACAGGTTCCAACAGTGATTTTTGCCACAACACCATCAAATTGATCAAAAGTAATATCCTTGGTCACATGTCCAACTTCTAGAACTTTCATTAGCGACTTTCTATGAGCCTCTGAGCTTAGAAACAAGGACAAAATTGATATATTGGAAGGAGTGTGATTCATGTGGTCCACTACACTGTAGTCGCTCTTCTTAATAAATTGGAGGAACTCCTCATCTTGTTTTTGAGAAGAAACTGAATTAGGAGAGGATCCTTATGGAGATTCAACAGTCTGAGCAGAATTCTGAGTGATACTGGCAATTTCCTTCTCTTTGGCCTTAGCTAAGGGTTCAACATTTCTGGGAGAAAACACTCAACCATTTAGGGCCATTCCTCCGAGACCGACTATGGTGGTGATATCAGGATCATTAATGATTAAAGGTTGGTTTTCTTGTCCCTTCCTATAGACCTTGGGCTCATACCTCCAAGGTATAGCTTGTCCGCTCTCGAATGGGAACATAATTGAGACTTGAATTACCAAAGGGGTGATTGGTATCTGCATTGCAGCTGTTGGATATAGGATTTCCTATACAAACTCTTCATTGTCTTTAATTGTGAGACCGATTTGGACAATACTCTGATTAATTACTTCTTGCACACAACTTCTTAAACTTTCACAATTCTCTAAATCAAGGACACAATTTTCACAATTGGCTTGGTTTGTTGGTGTAGCGGTAAATTTTTTGAGATTAAGCTATTGATTAACTTAACTCACAAAGCAAGAGTCATCATCACGCTTTTATTATTTCCAAAGGAAAGGGAAAAAGAATAAAAAAACCCAAAGAATTTTTAAAACAAAACAAATAAAAAGAGATAAGGGTCCGGAGGTTGGTTATGCAAAGGGAAGGTACTGGCACCATAAACATCTATAATAGTCTATAGGAACCTCTTTGAAAATATGTGCATTTTGACTTAAAAATGACGTTGTTTGAAGAAGATTGGGGATATGAGAAGAGAAATGTTTTTTTATTTGTTTTCTGTTTACCAAGACTTCCCGAGCCTCATGCCTACGTACCAACAAAGTGGAATGGAGGATCAGAACCTCGTAGTTCATGGTAAAAATAAGAAAGATGTTTGTTTTGATTCATTTTTAATAAAAAGACATTTTTTCATTTTAAGGAGAACACTCAACTAGCCAACCACAAGTATGAGAACTTTACATCACCATAGAGAAGAGCTCCAACTTGGATTAAGATCGACAAGTATGCCACTAGCTCTCTTAGGTGGAAAAGTGTTATGTGTGTGATTTTATGATTGGCAACAATTTTGGTAAAACATGTTTCATTTGGGAAAACATGTATCACAACCTAATGTTGAACAAGGTGTCATGACATCTTGATCAACTGTGCAATAAGTGCTGCTTATATTCCTTGCAGACTGATGTCCTGATAGATGTTATGACATCTTACACCAGTACACTAGTACAGGTCTGCAAGTGTGAATCCTTGAAGATTTGATTTTAAAACGTGAGATTCTGGATGATTCTAGTTCTCCTATATGTGCAACAAATCAATGATGTTTTAGGAACAATGCAAATTTGATTTGATTTCATAAAAAGGATCTTTTAATACTTTTTAGGAAATATTATAGATTTGTTCCCATTATTGTGGAGAAGATCTTGCAGTTGATTTCCAAGAGAATATTGGATCTGATTTGAAGAGTCCAAGCCCATACTGCAAAAGTCTATTTATAAGGACTGCCTAAATCTAAATTTGTAAGGAATTCACATTGAAGAAACAGTGTGCATAAATAAGGGTTTAGGGTTTTTAGAGTTCCTTAGGTTTTAGTGCTTGTTTGTACGTCCCTCATGTATCTTTTGATGCACAGAGATTGACTGATTGTACTTGATTGTATATCAAGTTATTATTCTCACTCATGAGATTTTAAGCAAAAAGTTGAGTATTGTTCTTGGTTGAAGCTTTTAAGTAAAACCAAGTATTGTTTTTGGAAGTGTAATCTTTTGTTTTGAGTTACTATCATTGCTTTGTGACTTAGGTTATCATTGTTGTGATTGGAAGTGAGAGGGTGATTCTCATATTTAGAAGGGTTCAAGGTAGAAATTGCATGGGTAATGATTAGGTGATAAGTTGTAATCTGGGATTGCTTAGGTTTTGAACTAATACTATTAGTGGATTTCCTTCTTGGCTTGGTAGCCCCCATATGTAGGCGATATTGCACCGAACTAGGTTAACAATTGATTGTGTCTTTTACCTTCTGCAATTTAATTATGCATAATTGCTATTGTGGTAAAAGTGTTTCTATCAGCAGATGATGTCTTAACATCTGTCTTGACATCTGAGTTTATATGCCAGAATTTCAATTGGTATCAGAGCAGGCACCCTGCTCTGTTTCTGGGTGAGATTCAGGGAAGATACTTTCTGGTATCATGGAAGGAGGATTTGTTAACAGACCACCCATCTTAGATGACGCTAACTATGACTATTGGAAGGTATGTATGGTGACATTCGTAAAATCTATGGAAGCAAGACTTAGAAAGCTGTCATCAAGGGTTGGGAACATCCTGTTATGAAGGACAAAGATGGGAAAGCTACTACTGACTTAAAGTCTGAAAAGGATTGGTCTAAGGAAGAAGATGAATTGGCTCTTGGAAACTTCAAAGCTTTGAATGCTTTATTCAATGTTGTTGACAAAAATATATTCAGGTTAATAAACACTTGTACTGTGGCCAAAGATGCATGGGAAATTCTCAGAACCACCCGTGAAGGCACATCTAAAGTGAAGATGTCTAGACTTCAGCTTCTCACTACCAGATTTAAGAATCTAAAGATGAAAGACAATGAGAGTATTCATGATTTTCACATGAATGTTGTTGAAATTTCAAATTCATCTAGTGCCTTGGGAGAGAAGATGTCAGAAGAAAAACTGGTTAGAAAAATTCTCAGGTCTATACCTAAAAATTTGACATGAAGGTCACAACCATTGAATAAGCCCAAGACAACAGTAACATGAGAGTAGATGAACTTGTTGAGTCACTCCAAATGAAAAGAAGAAAAATGGCATAACGTTTGTATCCAACACTGAAGATGAAGAAGATCAATGTGACTCGGATACTGATGAGGGAATGTATAATGCTATTATACTACTTAAGAGACAATTTAACAAGGTGCTAAAGGGAATGGACAGGAAGTTGAGACCAAATATCAAAAACATCTCATCTGACATCAGGAGGAATAGTGATTCCTAGAGAAAAGCAAGAACAGAAGAAAAGCCCAATCAAGGAAAAGGTATTAAGTGTCATGAATGTGAGGGTTTTAGTCCCATTAGATCAGAATGTCCCACGTATCTCAAGAAACAAAAGAAGGGCTTGTATGTTTCTTCGTCTGATGATTCTGAAGGTGAAACTGATGATGAAACCGATAAGCATGTTACAACTTCACTGGTAGATATGAATCTGATGAAGATTCTTGTGATGAGGATGTCTCTTATGAAGAATTGGTTGCTTCCTACAAAGATCTTTATGTCATAAGTGAAGAGGTGTGTAAGACAGAAGAAGAGCAGAAGATAATCATAGCTCAACTACAAGCTGAAAAAGAGAAACTTTTATCTACGGTAATTGATCTGGAAAATAAGGTAACTCTGTTGTCTTCTAAAATTGAAAACATGACCAAATCCATAAGAATGTTGAATAATGGGTATGATATGCTAGATGAAATTCTTCAAGTTGGAAAAGAGGTTGGAAACTTAAAAGGTATAGGTTTTAATTACCAATATCAAAATAAACAAGGAAAAACCCCAGTGACAAAATTTATTCCTCCAGAAAGGAAGTATGAGCCCATGATGTCCGACCAAATGTAACAACATCCTGCCAGACATCAGGAAACTCAAACTAAAGTCAGATTTTTCCTTGGAAATGTCATTACTATGGTAAATATGGACATATAAAGCCTTTCTTCTATAGGTTGCATGGTTATCCAAAACATCCAACACATCCAACACATCCTAGGGTTAATCATGTAATGATTAAAACTAGAAAGGAGTGGAAACCTAAGGTTGTTCCACATGAAACTACTTGTTCTTGCACATGCTTAATGTCCAAGGAAGATGAAGTCAAGTTGTGGCACCAAAAGCTTGGACATGTGAATCCCAAAGAGATATCTCTTGATTAATCTACAAACAGTAGAGCTTATAAAGTATTTAACTCCAGAACCAATGGCGTGATGTAGTCCATTAATGTTGTGGTTGATGATTCAATTATTGAAAAAGGGACTGATGTTGATGAAGATGTTGGAACATCATCTCAGCAGACTGATGCTTCAAAAAATATGGAAAAAAATGAGTCAAACATTGAGCCAGCAAGGAATGAATCAGATGCTTATGCTGACATCTGAGCTGTTTGTTTTTTTTGTTTTATTTTGCATGTTGTTTTGTGGGCCTTTTTCCCTGAGTGTTTCACCTCTATGTGCCATGGTCTGTACCTCTAACTCACATGTTTTGCTACTGATTTTCTCTACTAATTTGTTGCCATTGATGAATGTCTGCTTGGTTTGTCATATTCTGGCTAAAAAGGGGGAGTAGATAGTGAAGAGTTGTGCTAGTTGTGCTCTTGATGTTTATTTTATTATCTATGTGAAGGCTATTTCTTTGAGGGGGAATATGTTTCCTGTGTGACACGGGGAGTTGTTTTTGTGTTACTGATCATGACATTCAGGGGGAGTTTGATTTGTTTGTACCAAGGTTTAGTGTACTTGCTATGATGTCAGATAAAATGTCTTGACATTTTGTTTCAGAGAATTCTGTTTGTGCTTAGGTTGTTGTGTACTTGTTGTGATGGAAGATACAATGTCCTGACATTTTGTTTCAAAGAATTATGTTTGTGCTTAGGCTGTTGTGTGATTGCTGTGATGTCAGACAGAATGTCTTGACATGTTGTTTATGAAAGAGGCTTGGAGTGTGAGAGTTTATTTCTCTCTATGTCGTTTCTGTGAGGATGGGTTTCTACTACTTATTTCTGCTGCATGCCCCTCTGATATTTCTTGGTATTATACCAAGTGTTTGGTTTTTGTGCTTGTGATTATTGTTGTTGTTTTATCTTTTATCCAGCTATGATGTCACACCCAACGTTGGAACATCAGACTTCTTCTAAAGTGTTGGAACTTCTTCATATGGACTTAATGGGACCAATGCAGAAAGAGAGCTTAGGTGGAAAGAGGTATGACTTTGTGGTTATAGATGATTTTTATGGATATACTTGGATGAACTTTCTTAAAGAAGAATCAGGCAACTTTTAAGTGTTCAAAGACTTGTGTCAAAGCATTCAAGAGAGTGTGATTGTCAAGATCACAAGTGAGCATGACAAAAAGTTTGAGAATGAAAATTTCTCTAAATTTTGTGCTTCTGAAGGTATTAGCTATGAGTTTTCCATTTCTTCTCAACAAAAGGAAATTGTTGAGCAAAAGACAAGAGCTATACAGGAATCAGCTAGAGTAACGCTTCATAGTAAGAACTTGTCATATCATTTTTGGACTGAAGCTATGAATATTGCCCACTACATCTATAATAGGGTCAAATCGAGAGGGGGAACTTCATCCATTCTATATGAGATGTGGAAAGGAAGGAAATCTACAGTCAAATACTTTCATGTCTTTGGAAGTAAATGCTATATCTTGACTGACCAAGAACAAGATGGTAAGGAGGATTCAATTAGTGATGAAAGGATAATTCTGGGTTACTCTTCAAGAAGCAGAACTTATAGAATTTTTAACTCCAGAACTGGAATGACAATGGAATCTATCAATATGGTAATTGATGATTCAATCACTGAACAAATGATGGATGTTGAAGACAATGTTGGAACATCTTCTGTGCAAATTGATGAGACAGTAAGAGAGGAGATGTGTGAATTTACAAGCACTGAATCAGTGAGTTCTCAAGCCAGCAAAGGTCTCCCTACTAAAGGACAAATAGAACAATCCAAGGAATTGATCACAAGACTCCCTAATAAAGAATATATCAATGAATCCAATAAGAAAATATTAAATGATGATGGATGTTATGCCTTAAAGAGCAGTCTGTTTTTCAGGATCAATAAGAATAAATCATGTGCTTCTTGGTGTATTGCTGAAGCTGAATTCAGAGAAAGTTTCTCTAAACTAATGTTGAAGGAATATGATGTCAAACAGGATGTCATAACATTATATGGTGAAAATTTGAATTCTATCAGATATCTTATTCAACATGGCTGAAACAAGAACCTTGATAGTTATAGTCAGCTAATCAAGAATCTTGTTGAAGGAAAGGTTGTTACTCTGGAGCATATGGAATGCAAGGAATAACTTAGTGTTATGTTTAAAGAAAACCATATTGAAAACATAAACAATGGGATTGGAACTTGCACTATTGAGGAGTTATAGAAATTACAGATGGGGAGGAATGCAACAAATTCTTTATTTGTCGTCCATGTTCTGATGCAAAAGATGGAACAAGAGATCTCTGCAAAAGACTAGTTTCAAGAAGACATGTTTTGAGGTGGTGACAAGGAAGTTTTGTGTCAACACTCCTAAAACATGTGACAAGTGCAAGGAATGCAGAAGGCTCTTTGACAGGGGCAGGATATGGAAGACCACCTAAATGTGTTCAGTTTGTCTGTTTCCACCTGCTATTGTGTGCAATATGTGTGCTTCCGTTTGTGTTTACATTTACTATATTTTTTGGGGTCAATTTTTGGCTAAAAAGGGGGAGTAAAGTGTTAGTATGTTTTTTGTATGTCCTGGTGCTATGACATATGTCTTGACATATTGATTAGCATGTTGTGATAGGACTGTACTACTGCTAAGGGGAGAGTAGTTATTGTGGTTGCTTGTTGTATGCAACTATTTAGGGGGATCATGATAGTCTGTCATGCTTGTTGGTGTTTCTGTAGTTGTTGCTGTTGCTGGAGTTCTGTGTGTGCATGATTGTTTGTCATGCCAGTTTTTGTTGTAGTGGATGCGACTACTATTGCTGGTGCCTATGCAAATGTCAAACACAATGTTCTGACATCTTACCTGAAGTTTTTTTGGAGAACTTTGGTTTCTCTTATTTGTGAGGCTTATTTTTCTTCTGTTGAATATGCCTCTGATGTTTGAACTTGGACAATTCATATTGTTTTGGATGTTCCGTTGAGGGGGATTCCTGACTATGTGTGACACGGGGAGTATAAAACTTGTCTGTTATTTTACTGCATGATTATCTTCGATATATTTTAGTTTGTAGTTTGTACAAAGTTTACATGATTTCCATGTAACTTGTGTTTGTGGTTTTATTCCTCTCTCCAGATTTATTGTACTTTGGTTGTTTTAGACAAAATTTGCCAAAGGGGGAGATTGTTAGGTCTGTGATTTTATGATTGATAGTAATTTTGGTAAAACATGTTTCATTTTGGAAAACATGTATCACAACCTAATGTTGAATAAGGTGTCATAACATCTTGATCAACTGTGCAGCAGGTGCTGCTTATATTCCTTGCAGACTGATGTCCTGATAGATGTTATGACATCTTACACCAGTACACCAGTACGGGTCTGCAAGTGTGAATCCTTGTAGATTTGATTTTAAAATGTGATATTTTGGATGATTCTAGTTCTCCTATATGCACAATAAATCAAGGATGTTTTAGGAACAATGAAAATTTGTTTTGATTTCATAAAAAAGATCTTTTGATGCTTTTTAGGAAATATTATAGATTTGTTCCTATTATTGTGGAGAAGATCTTGCAACTGATTTACAAGAGAATATTGGATATGATTTTAAGAGTTCAAGCCCATACTGCAAGAGTCTATTTATAAGGACTGCCTAGACCTAAATTTGGTAAGGAATTCACATTGAAGAAATCGTGTGCACAAATAAGGGTTTAGGGTTTTGAGAGTTCCTTAGGTTTTAGTGTTTGTTTGTACGTCCCTCATGTATCTTTTAATGCTTAGAGATTGACTGATTGTACTTGATTGTATATCAAGTTATTATTCTCACTCATGAGCTTTTAAGCAAAGAGTTGAGTATTTTTCTTCGTTGAAGCTTTTAAGCAAAACCAAGTATTGTTTTTGGAAGTGCAATCTTCTATTTTGGATTATTGTCACTGGTTTGTGACTTTTGTTATCACTGTTGTGATTGGAAGTGGGAGGGGGATTCTCATATCTAGAAGGGTTCTAGGTAGAAATTGCATGGGTAATGATTAGGCGATAAGTTGTAAACTAGATTGTTCAGGCTTTGAACTAATACTATTAGTGGATTTCCTTCCTGACTTGGTAACCTCCAGATGTAGGTGATGTTGCACTGAACTGGGTTAACAATTATTGTGTCTTTTACCTTCTGCAATTTAATTATGCATAATTGCTATTATGGTAAAAATGTTTATGTCAGCCGATGATGTCTTAACATCTGAGTTTAAGTTCCAGAATTTCAAAAAGAATTAGCATCAATACTATGAGGATAAGAGAAGTACATCTCAACTATGAAAATGACTCATGTCTAAACTTTGAGAAAAAAGTTTTAAAAGAAAAAGTGCAAAAAGGGCACAAAATAGTTTGAATGAGTTATTATTATTTTTGAAGTCTTTTGAAATTGGTTTGAATATGCTTAATATGTATTAGCATTTATTAAGATTTTTTTTTTGAAAATCACTTGACAAAAGTCAAGGTTTATTGAGAAAGTGGTTCAAGTTTGAAAACAAGAAGGTTTTTGAAAAGAGGAGAAGATTTTGAAAATCAAAGAAGGGGAAGAAATGAATAGGCTATCCTAGAATATAGAGTAAAATATAGGGAGGAAAGATCTAACCAAGAGATAACAAGCTTTATGACACGAGTCTAACAAGAATTCCCTCATTTGGATTAAGCCTCAAGCAAGCCAAATAAGCAGAGAATAATCCATGTGTAAGATGAAACCAAAGTAACCAAGTCAAGTCTTCAAAAGAATCCCAAAGTCAAAGGTACCAGATGAATCACATGGTCTTAAACCACAAACTCCCAAAGCAAGAGCGAAAGTCCTAGTTTTAAGTCCATAACTTCACAACAATGCTAATGATAGTAACCTCAAGCCCATGAATCAAGAGAACCAATTTTTTAAGGGTTTTCTCCTATATTAATGCCTTTAAAAGAAAAAGAAAATCCAAATGGACAAAGGAAAAAAAGTATAAACATAAACAAAGACCCAAGTGGACAAAGAGCAAATGACATAAGTACAATCATCTTCCTGCTATGTGCATATGTTCAGGGAGATGATAAAAGCAAGGTTGCAAACTCTATAGAAAGTGGTTAATTTCAAGGTATTTATTATTTTATAGGCATTTTAAGTTTGATTACATATAAATTATTGCTTTGAATTGCAAATACTCTATTTTCATTTTACCCTTTTAGATATTTTTTAGATGCATTAGATTTGACTGATTTTGGACTTTTTGTTTGTGTGGGAAGCAATTTGAAGGTGTACTTGCTTCTTCAGTGTTAGCCCTTGATCACCTTCGGTGTTAACTCTTAGGTTGGAACTCTCAACCGAGGTAAAAATCATTTCGCTAACACCTATCACCTCAGATAATAAAAGCAATTGAAAGAAAAAGTTGAATTTTTCACCTCGATTTGAAGTGCAACCAAGAGTAAAGGTGGCACGCCTTGCAAATCTGAAAATACAAAATTGTTGTTGTTGGTAACCGAACTCATGATTAATACAACTTTTTCTTTCAGTTGACACGTCCAATCGAGTGAAAAAGTGGTATGCTTTCCAATATTTTCTCGGCCATTGGCCCAAGGTGGAAAATTGCATACTTTCTATAACACTTTTTGTTAGCTCGCTGAAGGAAGGATAACTCGAACACTTAAAAAGAATAAAAGGAGGGCAGGTAACAATGAAGCGCACTCTTGAAAACACAATATGGCTACTTGAGATAGTCCCGCTCCCTAATCATGTATATGATGAAATAGGTTTCGGCACCCTCTTTGAGGGTTGAATTGAACTTCTGAACTTGAAAATAAACACCTAACTATTTATATAAATTGTACGATGAACTCTTTAAAAAATGACTTATTCACTTGAATTATTATTTTTTCACTCCGACCAAGGTTCTTGTTCCACCACCAATTATAAACATGATTATAGATTATTTTTATAAATTCAAGTCAACAAATTTACAAAAATTATATCAATTGATTAGCTTAAGTAAATAATTTTGAACATACTTCGACAAAAGTATCTTTATGGAATAATTGTTCTCAATTATTTAACTTTTAAGTTATTTCATAAATCAAGATCATTTATGAAGGTTATAAATTCATCATCTCATATTTCCTTATGAATCTATAAATATTCATAATGATAGAGACTTTTATTATATTATTTAATAGTTTACATAATAACTGAATCCTTATTCATATCATAATATTTATATACAAACTGCTACATTAAGTTGCATTTCATTTGCCTCCATTCTTCTTCCTGATGAACTCTACGTCAGTTGCCTCCTTGGATAATTTCATCTGCTCCAATTTATCGGTTATCGTATCCATCTCAACTGAATAATTTCATCAAATCACAAACAAAATTGTAACTTCAATTTATTTTTAAATAGTAAGTTATTATAATGATTATTGAGGAAAAGGGATAGTAAATTACCATTTAGAACCTCCCCATTTGAATTGACTTCAAATAATGTGTGTTCCAAAGTGTTAATTTCAGACTTAATAACAGAATTAAAGTTTGTGTAAACCTCAGTCTTTGGAATTTCTTTACCTATTATATCCTGCATAGTTAAAGAGTTATTAGCACGAAAATTTAAAATTTTGAGAAATAATTAAATATGGATGAAATATCATGAGATTACCGCTAATGTATTTTGTTTGTCTTCCAGATTTTCGATGCGACCATTCTTTCTCTTCAGATAGGTTTTGGCGTATCCTCGATTTTGTAAACGTCTACAAGCCAGAAAAAAACATAGATTATGAAAAATATGAGTATGCAAAAACCTTTTGAATGATATTTAAAATTTAAAATTTGCAAACCCAAACTCACATTCTAGTCTCACGATCTAGAATTAGATCATCTCCATGAGGATTTGGGACCCCATTTTCAGCAGCAGGCATGACATTGACCATATTAGGCAAAGAGACATTAGTCATATTTTCATGTTGTGGCAACCTTTGATTATCCATTATGTTAGAGCTTGATGATTGTTCCATGATTTCTTCAAAGCATCTATAAAAAAATTAAAACAATTAGAATAAGGAAATTAAATCTCAATTTTAAAACTCAGAAAACATAATTGTCTTAGACTTGTTAGATTTTGATGATCTATATGTACTTACAATGATAAGAAGATAGTAAAGATAGACAAAGATGAGTACTCAAATGAGGATTTTATCCAACTTATATAGAGGAAACATACTCTTTGCTAAAGCAATATTTTACATTTACAATTAATTGTTTTAAATATATTTTTCTTTTTATTATATTTATATCCAAAAAGGCAATTAAAAATGACAATGTACATTAATTAAGGATTTTTTTTATATATATTTCTAGGAAAAAAAGCCTAATAATACAAGTTAAAATATTAAATAATTAAAGTATTTTTAATAGCAATTATATAAAATATATAAAGAATAAGGTCGATAATTATTTATATTAAAATTAAAATTCATTTATTCCACGTCACTTCAATAGTATCTGAATTCAATCAAGATTTACAATCTTTTGTCTAATAGGATGTACAAATGTAGTTTGGTACTTAATATCTTTACCGAAGAAAAGAAGAATCCTATAAACAAAGAGACATTTGTCGAAAATTATAAATTGAATATATTAATTTTTAATATTTTTTAAAGGACCTCTAATATATATTTTGTTAAAGTGTAACTTTAATATTTTTAATAAAATTATTAAATATATTTGTTTTTTATTATAACAAAATTTATATTGTATGTAATATGCACTACTATAAATAATATATTTCATGACAAATTTTCACGTAAGTCAATGAAAATCTGAGGCCAAATGACCTGAAACGCGTGATTTTTTAAAAGTTTAATCTTATCTCTCGATTTTGTAGAAAATCGTCAGGTTATGTAACTCAAAACTTGAGGTTCGATTCCTAACTTCTGCAAATTTATTCTTTACTTAGAATTAAAGTTTTGTCATTATTGTATAAATATCTTATACCTTGGATTTTCAGAAAACTCACATTAAAAGTTGATTAATATTTTATTTGAATGCAGTTTTTACTTCTGTTTCATTCTCTCGTTTTTTCTAAAAATCTAGGTGTAAACTCTAAATAATATTTTACTCATTCATCGGAATGTTAAATTTCATTCACTTTTTACGCCCAAGCAGTTTTATTCGACCAAAACACCATTATTACAAAGGAGGAAGGAAACTCGAACCTTAAATAACTAAAACACTCTCCATGGAGGAAGGAAACTCGAACCTTAAACCAACATTTTTTTGCTATGTTAAACTCCCTCCATGTTGTTGTTGTTGATGTATTTGTAATAATAGTAGTAGTAGTTGTTGTTGTTATTGTTGTCGTTATTGTTATTGTTATTGTTGTTGTTATTGTTTTTGTAGTTATCATTATTGTTATTGTCATGATTTTTAGACTTAGGGTATAATATAGTGTTATTTTTCCGATATTTGTATTTGGTGTTGTTTATTATTATTGTTTTTGCCATGGGTTTTGAAACTTAGGGTATAATGTAATTTGTTTTAAGGTATTTGTAGTAGGGGTATTTATGGTTCATGAACTGCCCTGAATCAAACTACATTTATTTTTTAGTTCAGTTTATAATAACCACTTCAATAAAAATCTATTTAACTACTAAAATGGATTCTATTCAATTTAAAACTAGTTTATAATCAATTTGTATTTATAAATTAGTTTATTATCAGTTTGTAATTATAAATCAAATTTTTAATTTATAAATAAAATTTATTTTTGAAAAAAGTATAATTAGTTTGTGCTTTTAAACAATTTTTTTTTAGATGATGGTTGTGGGTGGAGTGGTTGAGGCTTCGGTCTCCCAACACCTTTCTGTCACACTCTCTTCATTTTTTGATTAAAAAAAAATCAGAATTTTTTTTTTGAAAAAATTAATATTTTTTATTTTTCAGAATAAATTATTTTTTTCTACAATTTTTTTTATATATTCAAATGAAATTATTTATCTATATATTTATGAGTATTTTTTTTAATTTTCCAAATAAATTTATTTTATTTTCAAAAAGAAACTTATTTTTTATTTTTTGTAACACTAAATATTTTTTTTCAGATTTTTTTTAAAAATCTGTAATTTATTATTTTTTTTTTTTTTTTAATTTCAAAAATATATTTTTTATTTTTCATAATAAAAAATATTTTATAATTTTCAATTTTTTTTGTTTTAAATCTCAATAGTTTTTCTTCTGCTTTTTATTAAAAGCTTATTTTTATAATTAAACCTGTTTAATTTGAATTAGAATTGTTTGAATTAAATGGTTCAATGCATTAACCATTTAAGTGGTTCAATTTTTTTATGGTGCAATGCAATTCAGTTTAGTACTATAGTTTGGTTAACCATATTTTTGCACACCCCTAATTTGTAGTTGTTGTTGTTTATTGTTATTGTTTTTGTCATGATT
Organism: Lathyrus oleraceus; assembly: GCF_024323335.1. NCBI lineage: Eukaryota > Viridiplantae > Streptophyta > Magnoliopsida > Fabales > Fabaceae > Lathyrus > Lathyrus oleraceus. The sequence continues at coordinate 340,799,310 of NC_066583.1, forward strand.
TTTGAAACTTAGGGTATAATGTAGTATTGTTTTTCAGGTATTTATAATTATTGTTGTATTATTTTCAAATGTTCATTTTTATTTTATTTTCAGAAGTTGTATGTTATTATAGATCGTAGTTGGATGAGAGGCAGTAGATTAAGTAAAGAGTATGAAAATGAAGTGATTCAATTTCTTGAATTCACGGGAAAAAACCTTCCTAACGATAATGAGATTTTTTGGTGTCATTGTAAAATTTTACAAAATATGCAAACACATCAAAGGGATGATATATTCAATCATTGTGATTATGATGTAATCTTTCAAAATTACACAAAATAGTTATGACATGGTTAATTGACAAAAAAAAGACCTACATTACATAGAATTGAAGATGATGAACTTATGAATGATACTCTAGAAGATATGATTCATGATATTGGAATAAATTCTTTTAAGAAAGCCCATGTGGAAGATACTTTGAAAAGTGGCATGGAAGAGTCGTTATATGTGGATGCAATTTTTTTACAAGATGTCACCCGTGTTAAGACTATTTAATCTTAATGCAATATGTGGTTGGACAGATAAAAGTTTTAATGAATTGCTTGAATTGTTGTAAGAAATGCTTCCAGAAGGTAACACATTGTCGAACTATAGTTATATGACCAAGAAGATATTGTGTCTAATGGGTTTAGACTATGTCAAAATACATGCTTGTCGTAATGATTGTATATTATACAGGAAATAGTATGAAAACTTGAAGGAGTGTCCTAGGTGTGGGGGTCACACTACAAGAAGAAGTACAATGGTGTTAAAGATGATGATGATGTAGCTAAAAAAGGTGTTCATTCCAAGATGATGTGGTACCTACTGATAACTCAAAGGTTTAAGAGACTGTTTTCTAATGTAAATGACACAAAGAATACTAGATGACATGCAGATGAAAGATTATGTGATGGAAAAATTCGTCATGTAGCTGATTCATTACAATTGAAGAAAATTGATAAGTTGTTTCCAGATTTTGTCCTTGAGCCAAGGAACCTTGAGTTTGGAATTGCCACCGGCGAAATGAATATGTTTGGTAATTGAGTACTAGCTATACTTCATGGCATGTTCTTCTCATAATTTACAATTTGTCTTTGTGATTGTGCATGAAGCACAAATATATGATGTTATCAATGATGATTTAGAGTCCAAAATAACTACGTAACGACATAGATGTTTATTTAATGCCATTGATTGAAGATTTAAGAATATTATGGGAGGAAGGCGTTGATATTAATGATGCATATACATGTGATAACCTTAAGCTGCATGCCATATTGTTTTTAAATCAATGACTTTCATGCATATATGGTGATTTATATGGGTATAACATAAAGGGACCTAAAACGCGTCTAATATGTGAAGATGGTACATGCTTCCTCCCAATAAAAAAAAGGAAAAAACACGATTTACCTTGGACATCAATTTTTTTAAGACCTAATCATCCATATTGTAGATTGATGAAGCCTTTTAATGGAAAATAAGAGTTTGATATCGCTCCAAAGCCCTTAATCGGGAAGGAAGTTTATAAAAGACAACAACACATTAATGTTGTCTTTGGAAAGAAACGAAAAGGGCCCATGGATAAAAAATATAGGAAAAAAAGGGTGATGTTCTTTGAACTTCCATATTGATCTAGCCTCTATGTAAGACATTGTCTTGATGTCATGCATGTGGAGAAAAATATATGTGATGGTTTAATTGAAACACTTCTAAACATTAAAGGAATGACAAAAGATAATAAGAAATCCTGTGAAGATTTGATGGTGATGGGTATACGATAAGAGTTATCCCGAAAAAATATAAGAAATATAACATATTTTCCCCCTGCATGTCACACTATGTCTAAAAAAGGAAAACAAAGTTTTTGCGATTGTTTCCAGGGTAATCAGCAATTGTGAAGAAATTGTGTCATTGAATGATCTCAAATTAGTTGGTTGAAAATTTCATGATTGTCATGTCTTAATGCAATAACTTCTATCAATGACATTCTACCAAAAAATGCAAGGGTAACTATAACCTGACTATGCTTAATTTGCAATGATACATGTAATGAAGTCATTGAAACTAGAAATTTAGATGAGTTAGAACATGAAGTTGCAATGATCTTGTGTCAATTATATATGATTTTCCATCCATCATTTTTTGACATTATGCTTCACTTAATTGTTCATCTAGTACGGGATAATAGAGTTTATGGTCCAGTTTATTTACAGTGGATCTATCTGATACAATGATACACGAAGATATTTAAAGGATATACAAAAAATCATGATTGTCCCGAAGCTTCGATCGTTGAACTGTACATCATCGAAGAAGCCATTGAGTTTTGTACAAACTATTTGTCAGAAGCAAACTCTATAGGAATTCCTGAGTCTCGTCATGATGGACGATATGATGGTATATGTATTCATGGTTTAAATCTTAAGACATTTGATCGAGACATAGTTCTTCAAGCACATTTTCATATATTGAATAACCTTAGTGAAAATCAACCTTACATGACCATTTAGAAATGTGTTATCAAGGAAAAATTTCTCCGGATGAGTGAAAAAATATTGTTGACAGAACATAACAAAAATTTCATAACTTGATTTAATAAAAGAGTTTCTAAAGAGAGTATTGCATTGAAGACAATTAAATGAATGTCACATATGCTAAGTACATGTATACAACACAACAATGTCTCCTATAACCGATATTTTATGGTTATAGCTAGATAGTGGAGTCGCTTAGGACCGATGCTAGCTAAAGAAGACAATACAATAGTGTTGCTAATGACCACCGCTACATAAATTGTAGTGTCGATAATAGCCGATGTTACACCTAAACATGCATGTTCTATATCGTCGGATTGTGTTTTAGCGTCCCTTTAGCATTTCCTAAGCTGGTGCTAAATTTAGCACCAGCTCAACACTACATTTTGCTACCAAATTTACGTTTCCGTTCCGACCACGACGCAAGGCCGATGCTACATCACCTTAGGGTCGGCTTTTTGTCTTTTAGCGAGGACTTCTGACCGACGCCAATGTGTAGATTTCTTGTTGTGTAAATATGACTACTCCATTGAATTAACTATTCTAAAATTTAGCTCCACATTATATTCCTTTTTAAAAATTTTTAAAAGGTCAAATAAAACAAAACATTTTTACTCCAACTACGTTCCAAGAAAAATTGAACTTTAAAAAGCTACCATCAAATGACTGCAATCTCCAAAATATCCACATTGTCAATAAAGAAAAAACACTTAAAAAAACACTTGTTGGTGTTTACAATTGATGATTATGATCGAACTGAGCCCAGGTTCAATGCAGATGAAGACAATTGTTGGTGTTTACAATTTATGGTTCACTGGTACCCTTCATGTTTCATTCATCATGTCGCAGGTCACGTTCATTAGAAGATGAAGGGAGTTATTAGAAATAAAGAAATTAGAATATTCACCATATTTGTCTTATACTTCACCAAATCATGAAATTTCTGCATGTTTATTTGAATATTTCCCAATTGTTTAGATGAATAAATACATCATCTTCAGATTTTTCAAACAAACCAACATTTAGCAAAGAGAGAGAAAAGTTATCTCGAATGCAAAGTTAGCGATTGTTGTAATTTTGTACCATGTTACCTTGTCTGTAATAAAGAATGATAACAATAACAAGAAATTAAATTTTCAAATTTGAAACAAAGGGTTTTGGAAAAAAGAAAAAGAATAAGAGAAACAATAATGAAGAACTAGCGAGGAGAGAGAAGAATAGCTTACCCATTTGTAAAAAGAGAGACAAAATATTTTGTGTTGTGCTAGGTGCGATAGCCAAAGAAAAGAAGATTGAGCGACAAACATAAAGAGAAAGAAACTCAGAGCACTTGGAGTTCCATCTCAGACAAAAGAGGATTCATGTTTTTCTATTCTTTCTTGTTTTTATTTTGTATTTTCTACTATTACTTTTTGTTGTTGTAATTTTTAAGAGTAACTTTTATACAATAGTATGTTATCATTAGTTTTCTTCTTTTAACTTTTAATAATTTATATTCTTTGTTAATAGTGTATAATTTTAAATTTTGTAATAACTTTTGTTGAGAATTTTTGTGTGTGTATGAATGCAAAATGAGTGGGAAGTCAAAAATATTGATTAACTATATCTAAAGTCTAGAGATAGTGGATAACGTTTAAAATATATTTAATTGAAACAATCTTATTTATTCATGAATTATCGACGGCTAAACCATGTGTAATTAGAATTTTTCGACGACAAAATGGTTGTTGGTAAAATTTGTGATATTCCGATGACAAAATGGTCGCCAGTAAAGTTTGTGGGTAATATCAGTTTTTCTTGTAGTGTAATTGTTGAAGATGAAGAAGTGAATTCAAGAATCTTGGAAGAATCTTTAGTAACTTCATCTAGGATTTCTTTTGACTAAGGAAGAAAAGTTAATTACGATAGACTTTTTTGAAAGAACATTTTTTGGGGACGAATGATCCTTAAAAGATTTATCATCTCTTAATGTAGAAACAACATAAAGAAGAATATATGAAGAAGATGCGGAGGTTTCATCCAGTGGAATATTTGAAAGAAGAAGTTAGGAAGAAGTCCTAACCAGTAATATCTTTAGAAACTCAAAATAATGGAAAAAACTAGAAGAATCAATCTCTAGTAGAATCTTCAAAGATCCTTCAACTAACAAAGAATTTGTCTTCAAGACCGTTTGGTGTGATGCTTAGTCGATAATGCAGTCAGAGTTGATAATTTATCATCAGATTGTACATTACATGAAAAGCTTTGTTTAGTTAGGGAATTTTGCCATGGGTAAAACCCCTCACTAAAAAAAACAACGTTGCTTGGGGTTAAACCCCTCACAACACTCAAAATATGAAAACAAAATTATATAAAACAAAATCATGGGGTGACCTGTCACAATCATGGAAGAATTTTTTATTTATTTAAAAATTGCACTTTGTTAGAGGTCACCCCTCGTAAACAAAAAATAGTGCCAAAATGGACTGACAAATGTTATCATTTGCAAGGGGATACCCCTCACCAATCATATCCATTCAGCTAGCAAGGGGATACTCCTCACCAATTGTAAATGTTAAGTCAAATCATACACTTATTATACATGTTAAAGCCTGCTACATGCTGAAAAATATCTACAACACGTCATAATTTCTGAGGGGCAGCTCCTCGTAAAATGTTATCCACTTTGTCCACGTGGGGTAGCCCCTCACAATATTCTTCACATTTTGTACACTTCTGAATATATAATTAATTTACAAGGGGTTGTCCCTCGCAAATTATGACCCTTATATGCTTTGTGAGGATGCCCCTCACCATTTGTCAACAATAAATAAGCAATTGCCTCCCTTCTTTTCCATACTCTTTTTTCTCTCTCATTTTTCTTGTCTACAACACTCTTCTTCTCTCTCACAGCAAAAACAACTCAACTTTCTTCTATCTTTCACAACAAAAACTACTCTTGTTAATTTAAACATTCAATTTCTTCTTCTTTAAAATTCTACCATTCTGAAATGAGGGAAATATAAAAGTTTTATTATAATTTCTATTCATTTATAATTTAATTCACTAATTAATTTATTATTTTTTGATTTTCTGTGTTTCATGTATATGTTAATTCCTTAAGTTTCATCAATAGAGAGCTTTAAATTAAAGTGGGCAGGATTCTGATTTGTTCATACAAGGTACACATATATTTTTTCTTTTTTAAGATTTTAGGTGTATTTGACATTGATCTGTGTTGTATTTGGTGTGATATATATATATATATATATATATATATATATATATATATATATATATATATATATATATATATATATATATATATATATATATATATATATATATATATATATATTGTTTATATTATTTAGTATATAAATATGTGTATGTTGTATATATGTACTGTTTATATTATTTAACATATAAAATGTATATGTTGTTTATATAATTTAGTATATAAATATAAAAAATAATATTGTTTATATATTTTGTTTTATATAAATTTGTAATATTAGTTTAAAAAACATATTACATATTTTTATAAAAGAATAGATTTTAAAAAACAGATTATATTTTATTATTATTTAGAAAATATATAATAGATTTTAGTAATATATTTATAGAAAATATGAATTAAGTATTATAGAAAACAAATTATATTTTAATATATACTTAGAAAGCATGTAAATTTGTAAGAAAAAGTATATATTTATTTTGAAAACATTAAATATATATTTGATATTTTATAAAAGAATATTTATAGAATAAGTTTAAGAAACATATTATATATTTTTAATAAAAGAATAAATTTTATATTAATATACACTTTTTATTTAAAAAGTACGAATTAAATCATAAAAGTATATAATTTGTAATATATTTAGAAAGTATGCACTTTTTAGAAAGTATATAATTTGTAATACAGTTTTGTAATATATTAATATACACTTTTTATTTAGTTATGTATATATTTAGTTAAACGATATTGTTTATATATTTTGTTGTTAATACATTTTTAAAGTTAATTTAAGAAACAAATTATATATTTTTATTAAAGAATAGATTATATATTAATATACACTTTTAATTTAGAAATATAATATATTTTGGTAATATACTTATAGAAAATATGAATTAAATTATAAATGTATATAATTTGTAAGTTAAAATATATTTGTAAAGTATGTAAATTTGTAAGAAAAAATTATATATATGTTTTTGAAAACATTAAATATGTATTAAATATATGTATTATATGATAGGTTAGTGGAAAACATTAAATATCTTTAAATAGAATAATAATTAAATTTAGTAAAGAATATGATTTAATTATGAATATATGTTAGTTATATGATATGTTAGTTAGAAACATAATATATTTATATGTTTGTTGATAGGTCAATTTCCCTTTTCTTAAATTTAAATTTGAACATGAACAACGTTGCACATGTACAATATGAAATATCACTTGTAGAAAGATGGTTTTAGGCCAAATTATTTGGTGTGGTATTCTAATGGATGAATACCGCTAGAGATGAATAGAGAGGCTTCAAACAATAAAACACATGTTGGACCTAAGATAAATATAGAGGCATCAAGCAGTTAATCACAGTTGTAAGGCCATGAATAATTTAATCTCATTGGTGATATGGTCATTGATGCATTATGGGTGAAAGTGACTTATGAATAACCTCAAGATTTTGATGTGGATGAGCTCTCGAACGAGAAAGCACAAAAGTTTTATCAATTATTTAAAGAAATAAATATACCACTATTTGAGGGGTCTTTTGACTCCAAGTTATCCATGTGTGTGAGACTCTTGGCTACGAAGTCAAATTGGAATGCTACTCATGGGAAAGAAAACATGCCTACAAGTTATTATGATGAGAAGAGGATGATGTCGAAGTTAAGACTAGAAGTAAAAAAGATTGATTGTTGGATTGGAGATTGCATCTTGTTTTATGATAATGAGTTTGGTACAAATGACTGGGGACAGGAGGAATGTAAGTTTTGTAAGAATCTGAGGTATTTATTTCGCTGTAAAGGCGTTGATCGAAAGCAAAAATGAGTTGGAGTGAAGTCCATATTCTATCTGCCAATAATACATAGATTACAAAGAATGTTTGCATTAATTCATAGTGCAAGCCAAATGACATGGCATCATACAAATACCACTAGTTCAGGCATGATGCGACATCCATCTTATGGCGAGGCATTGAAACACTTTGATAAAGTACATCAAGATTTTGCAGCATAACCCATAAATGACATGCTCAGATTATGCTTAGATGGTTCTACTTCGTCTATCCAATCGTCAACAATTGCCTATTCTTGTTGGCCATTTATTGTTACCCCGTACAAAATCCCTCATGAGACGTGCTTGACTAAACCTTACATGTTTTTGACATGCCTCATTCCAGGACCGTCGAGTCCAAAGGTGGGAATAGATGTTTATTTAAAACCTTTAATTGATGATTTGAAGAAGTTGTGGATTGGAGAATGGACTTATGACGTTTCTCGGAAACAAAAATTTAATATGTGAGTTACTTTGATGTGGACAATTAACGAATTTCCTGCATATGGCATGTTGTCTGGTTGGGGTACACATGGTAAAATGGGATGTCCGTGTTGCATGGGACACATAAAAGTGTTTATTTTGGAAATAAGTGGGAAAAGTTTGTGGTTTGACTGTCACCGTAAGTTCTTACCTATAAACACAGTGTTTCCCGATATCACAGAATCAAGATATGTGATACTGTTATAATTTTGATCAGAAATTCAATACGAATTCTCCGAACATAAATCAATCACACAACGCCTCACCGTTTCACTCGTGTTTCCCGTAGTGTTTCTTTGTGGATCTGAACCGGAGTTCTAGATACTAACTATTGGTGTATAAGGTGATAAAGATGAATAATGGGACAAGAGAAGAAAGAATAATAACAAACTTTCACTACTCAAAATTGATTACAAATGATTGCACATACACAATTACACAGATTGCAAAATGGAATAAAAGATAATAATGTGGTATTCATATTCATACTGCTATGTGCATATGTTCAGGGAGATGATAAAAGAAAGGTTAAAAACTCTCTAGAAAGTGGTTAATTTCAAGGTATTTATTGTTTGATAAGAATTTTAAGTTTGATTACATATAAATTATTGCTTTGAATTGAAAATAGTGTCCTCTATTTTCATTTTACCCTTTTAGATATTTTGTTAGATGCATTAGATTTGACTGATTTTTGACTTTTTATTTGTGTAGGAAGCAGTTTGAAGGTACTTTCCAAATCAGTGTTAACCCATTGATCACCTTCATTTTTTAACGTTGATTAATATTTTCTTTATATAAGTCCTACAAATATGTAATTACTATTAACTAGGATATATGATTAAACTTTGAACTATTCCTTTTCTTTTGTACCACTTTTAGGGTTCTACATGCTATTTATTAGCCGGTCTTGATAGTTGAATAACAGAGAGATTTTCTTAATGTCTAGCATAGTGGTACGAACAGTTTTTGTACTTGTAAATCATTTTGTATTTTGTTTGAAATAATAATTTAGATTAGCTACTTACTTTGTTTTCTATTTTGACGTATAAATGTGAGATGTAAGTGTGACCATACTAGATGGCTTTCTATACCAATATTAGAATCCCTGAATTTTTTAGTGTATTTACAAGTCTCACATGGTATTAGTATGGAAGTTTTTCTTTAATTAAATGGTTAAATCCCCATTTGTTGAAATATACATTTCAATGTTTTTTTTAACATTCTTTAGAAAATAAGCTTAGGCGTGTGTTAAAATTGAAACCTCTAACAACCAATACACATGTATATAAATGTATAAGTGTCTTCAGAAATAATATGAGTTGTAATATATGTTTTGTTTCTGAATAAATTTATATTTTAAAAAGTATTAATTTGATTATGTTTTTTTTCTAAATAATGATGTTTGTGGCGGTTTAAACTTCCATTATTTTCAATAAAAACCATAATTAAAACAACAATTAAAACATAGTTTATTCCTAAACCTTCATTATTAAGCTAGCGAGGTTATCTTTATGAAGTTTTTTAAAATATATTTTTTTGTTAATTTTGGCGACTTAAACAACCACATTCGTGCAAATTTAGTCGTCGTAATTAATGCATTATTTTTATAGTGAATGTATAATTTTGGTATATATAGTTTTGTTTCACAAATGTGTAATTTAGTTCAGTTTCAAAAAATATACTTTAATTTTTTGTTTAAAAAAATACACATTATAATGAAAATTCTGTAAATTTTAAAAAAAATGTTTTTAAAAACAAGGGACTTCCTTTAGGTTGCAACTCTCAACCGAGGTAAAAACCCTTATGTTAACACATATTACCTTGGATAATAGAAGCTATTGAGAGAAAAAGTTGAGTTTTTCACCACAATTTTAAGTGCAACAAAGAGTAAAAGTGGGACGTTTTTAATTTTGAAAATACAAAAATGTTGTTGTTGATAATCAAATTCATGGTCAGTGCAACTTTTTCTTTCAGTTGACACGTCTAATCGAGTGAAAAAGTCGTGCGCTTTCCAACTTTTCTCCTTGGCCATTGGCCAGAGGTGAAAAATTGCATACTTTCCATAACACTATTGGTTATCTTGCTCATCCAACCGATATAAAATTCTTTTTTCAACTGATGTAAAAATCCTTTTTAATAGTAGTTTTTTTAATAGAAAATCAAAAACTATATATTAATAAAAATAAAGTGAACTAAACCAAAAAAATTATACCAAACAGAAACGCCCAATGCCAAAAATAAAATTGCACAAAGAGGGAAACCCAGCTAAACAGAGAAACACCAAACAAAAAAAATCAACCACCCATCAAACCACAGCCACTAATAAGAAAAAACAAACCACTCAACCAATTGATCTAAACATCAGGTACATAAGACCACGAGAGTGAGCAAGCTGAAAGAGGAGTACTCGAACACCTTAAAAATAAAATAAAAGGAGAACAATTGACAATCCAACACACTCTTGAAAACCCAGCCACTTGAGCGAGTCTCGCTCCCAATCATGTATATGATGAACAAGGGTTTTGCCACCCTCTTTAAAGGTGACATTTATCATGGGTCAGCCTCTTTTTTCCCATCATGGATAAGTGATGTTTTTAGTCATTGATATATTATTATTTAATTTTGATGGTTGAGATCAATTATCAATTACCTATTAATTATTTATTACCAGGTTTTAATTTTTAAGTATTTATTATTTTTATATTAAATAATATATTTATTTAATTTAAAAAATTAAATTTTTTTTATATGTTCATCTTCTTCATCTTTTTTCATGTTCAAACATTCATCTTCTTCATTTTCAAACATTCATCTTCTTCATCTAAATTTCATTGAAAAACACAATAAATTATAACATAAAAAAATTCTCAAAAATGTCAATATTAATCTTCTAAAAATCCAGATTTCAATCCCGGGTATGCTACCATATGAATGTGTGTTGAAATTTTATAGATGAAATTTTGGGTTTGAGATTCATCTTCAAAAACATATCTTCATCTTCAAAACCAGATTCACCATCATTTTCAAACTCAGATTCACCTGCATCTTCATCTTCCATCATCTCTAAAAACTCAAATTCACCAAAATATTCATCTTTTATCATCTCTAAAAACTCAAAATCATTTATCTCATCTTCACTATTTTTTTGATAAATTTTTCCAATTTCAAAAAAAGTTTATATGGTTGGTTTAAAACAATGAGCTTATGGATGAAATTTTGGGTTTGAGGTCTATTTTGGCACAGTTAAGTTTTGTACTTCTTACTTTGTTTATGATACCTTGTAGTAGTGATATTAAACATTGAGATTTGAAATCTAGCTTTTTGACTCAAAGCTTCAAGAAGAAATAGTTTCAAAAAACTCAAATTTAAGAAACTGATGATGATGTAGTAGATGAAGAATCACGATGAATATATATTTTGATTAGTAATGAATAGTAAAATTTTAAAAAATATGAAGATATTAATGATTGATTAAAAAATTTCGAAGAAAAATAATGTTGAATGGTTGATGAGTATTGATTAGTTGGGAAAAATCAAGAATAAAATCAATGATTATTGATTAAATGAAAAAAATTGAAAAAAATAATTATAATTAACTAATATACATTGTAGACCAAGGATCTGGTTCCACCACCAATTATAAATATGATTATAGATTGTTTTTATAAATTCAACTCAAGAAACTTACAAAAATTATATCAATAGATCAGCTCAAATAAATAAATTTGAACATACTTTAACAAAAGTATCTTTATGGAATAATTGTTGTAAATGATTTTAGTTTTAATTATTTCACAAATCAAGATCATTTATGAAGGTTCGAAATTCATTATCTTATATTTCCATTTGAATCCATAAATATTCATAATGATAGAGACTTATTATATTATTTAATAATTTACATAATAATTAAAAGGATTAATTACTATGCACTGTCGTGTAAAAAGATTTACACTGTCGATTCATCACCATCATCCGTTTGCACTACTTTATAGGTTTTTAAAATAAAAGTCAAACTTATTTTAATATCCAACGTCTAAGATTAACTGACGGTGTAAAATTATTTTATACTGTAAGTGTATTTCAATTATATCTATAACTGAATCCTTATTTATATTTATATCATAATATTTATATAAAAACTGCTACATTAAGTTGCATTTCATTTTCCTCCCTTCTTCCTAATGAACTCAGCTTCAGTTGCCTCTTTGGATAATCTCACCTGCTCCAGTGTATTGATCATCTTATCCATCTCAACTGAATAATTTCATCAAATCACAAAAAAAAATTTAACTTCAATTTATTTTTAAACAGTAAGTTATTATAATGTTTATTGAGGAAAAGGAATAACAAATTACCATTTACGACCTCCCCATTTGAATTGACTTGAGATAATGTTTCTTCCAAAGTGTTAATTTTAGACTTAATAACAGAATTAAAGTTTGTGTAAACCTTAGACATTGGAACTTCTTTACATATTATATCCTGCACAGTTAAAGAGTTATTAGCACAATAGAAAATTTAAAATTTTGAGAAATAAACAAATATGGATGAAATATCATGAGATTACAGAGAGTGAATTTTTTTGTCTTCCAAATTTTCGATATGACATTTCTTTTTCTCCCGATGGATTTTGGAGTATCCTCGATTTAGTAAACTTCTACAAGCTAGAAAAAACATAGATTATGAAAAAAATGAGTGTGCATGCAAGTCATCAATGGAGATATTTTCCTTAGGTTACGATTAAGATAGCAAAAACCTTTGAATGATATTAAAAATTTGCCCCAAACTCACCTTCTAGTCTCACGATCTAGAGTTAGATCATCTCCATGAGGATTTGGGACTTCATATTCAGCACTAGGCAAAGAGACATCAGTCACATTTTCAAGTTGTGGCAACCTTTGATTATCCATTATGTTAGAGCTTGATGATACTTCCATGATTTCTTCAAAGCACCTATAAAAACAATAAATCGAAAGAAATTAAATCTCAATTTTAGAATTAAGAAAAACATTATTGTCTTAGGCTTGCTAGATTTTGATGATCTATATGTACTTACAATAATATAAATATAGCAAATATTAACAAAGATGAGTATTCAAATGAGAATTCTGCCCAACTTATATAGAGGAAACATACTCTTTGCTAAAGCAATATTTTACATATACAATAAATTGTTTTAATTATATTTTTCTTTTCATTAAATTAACACCCAAAAAGGAAAATAAAAATGACAATGTATATTTGATAAGGATGACAAATGGCTTAATAAAAAAATGAGTCGGACAACTTTTTATTTATTTATGTTTTTTGAAAAAAAAAGCTTAACAATAAAAGATAAAATATTAAAATAAATAAAGAATATGATCAATAATTATTTTAATTAAAAATAAAGTTCATTATTTGAATTGAATCAAGATTTACAATCTTTTGTCAATAGGATGTACAAATGTAATTTGATATTGGGTATCTTTATTCGGAAAAAAGGACCATATAAACAAAATTACACATTTGTATTAAAGTTTTTATATTTATTAAAGGTGTCTAATATTAATTTTGTTCAATTATAACTTTAATATTTTCAACAAAAGTTATTAAATTTGTTTATTTTTTATTATTATAAAAAAAATATTTAATATGATAATGATTCGATTTTTTTTATTTAAAATAACCTCTTTTTTCAATTTAAATACCAAAATAACCAATTTTTTAAATTAATTATCAAAATAACCATCTTTCACTACTGGTGCGTCAGTTGAACTGGTGCATCCGATTACAATTCAAAGGAGGCGCCATTGAAGCTAGCGCATGTTTCCAATGTTTCAAAACTCTGTTTTTTCTCTCTCAGGTTTAAGTTGATTGAATAGGGGTAGTTGTTTCACCCCAAAATTTGCTCACTTGGTTTTCAACCATCATATGCTTATTGCTTCTCATACATTGCATTTACATTGGTACTTGTGTGTGGGATCAAGGATTGCTAGAGCTTGTGATCATCAGTTGAAGATGGAAGTTTTCAAGTAAAGATGCGTGGGACCTCATACTCATGAGTATCTTATTGATTCAATATCATTGGCTTTTTGAAATTCCCCAAGAATCTTTGAGGAATCAGGGTGTGGCTTCAGTTACTTGGCCTTTAAGCCTTTTGATCAATAATTAGGGTTTTGGCCCCTTTCAAGAATTGAGTTGAATTTTCATCAAAAATTGGTTTCTTTGATAAATTGATGGCCAAAGGTATCAAGTATGACCATTGGATTCATCACAAGACTTCTCAAAGCATTGCATTGGATGATTGTTGAATTTTGACCTGATAGTGAAAAAATCAATTGTTGGTTAAAAGCTGTTTCTGATAAATTTCTTGAGCAACTTGGTTCTCAATATATTATATGTGTACTAGGGCATCCTCATTTGGATCATGGACCTTTGGTGGGTATTATTTGATGTCCAGTGGTTTATTCTTGATTATTTGATTATTTGATTATTTGAGCAAAAGTCAACAAAAGTCAACTGTTGACCAAGTGGACTTTTAGTCAAAGTTGAAGTCAAAAATCATGTTTCAACATTATATGGCTTTTGATGAAAAAAATTCAAGGGAAATGTGGTTTGGGAAGCTAACTTGTTCATGAAGTAACTCGGTGAAGTGGAAATTTTTCCTAAGTGTAAGTTACTTCATAGTGCTGATTTTGTAAAACTCATAACTTCCTCATTTTTTATTGAAAATTTGCAAACTTTATATTCCTGGAAATATGGGAAGTACAAGAACTTGAGTTAACTCGCAAAATTGAGAAAGTTATGGCCATGACACCAAGGGGTGTTTTTTGTGAATTTACTAAAACCTAGTTTTGCATATACTCCATTTTCTCAAAATGTAGTCATTCTTTTTGACTCAAATCAAGCCCATGACCTATTTGGATCGTGAATGAGAGTATCTTGTCTTCTATTTTCACCCACACAACCATTTTGGCCAATTTTATAATTAAAACCTCATTTTTGCCAAAATTGCCAACTTTGATGTTTTTCTCTCTACACTCCACTAACTTGTACCATCTTTTTCCCATGTACTACTGCACTTATGAGGTGTCCAAAACGCATAAACCCCCTAGTCAAATGTGAACAAAATGAAACCTTGCTTAACAAGTTGATTTTTGGTCTTATCTTCCATTTATGCCCTCCAACGTCTCTTTGCTTGCAATGACTCTTCTACCCTCACTTTGGGGGCCTATATAAGGAAGGCAAGTCGTCCATTTCAATACACACAAGCTATCTCTTCCACTTTCACAAAAAACCACCAAATTGATCTTATCTTTCTCCCTCTTGGATCAAGCTTTTTCTCCAGAATTTCTCAATATAAAAACTCTTTATTTGAGTTGAAGGAAGAAGACTTTACAAGAGTTTCTGTGTTTCTTTTTATTTTGGAAGCACAAGAGGGCAGTGGACTCTTTCTCCACTTGGTAAGCTTGCAAAACCCTAACCATTGCATTTCAAGATCTGGAAATTATTGTATGTGTTGTTTAGAACATTTTTCACGTTGAAACTTTCCATTGATTCTTGCTTGATTTTTTGATTTTTGGATTTTTGGATTGGAAGTTATTTGATGAAAAGTGATTCTTAGCCAACTTCTCGCCCAGATTTCTCTCTCATCATTCATCTTTTTGAAAAACATTCTAAACCAAAGTTGTAGATCTCTCTGAGATCTACAACTTTGGTGTTTAAAACTTTTTATTTAGTTAAGAAACGAAGGAGAAAAATGGAAGTGAAGTTGCCTGGTTGGAATTCGTGAAACATGATTTCAAGTGAAAAAGTGATTTTTAGCCAACTTCTCTCCCAGATTTCTCTCTCATCTTTCATCCTTTTGAAAAACTTTCAAAATCAAAGTTGTAGATCTCTCTGAGATCTACAACTTTGGTGTTTACAACTTTTTATTTCGTTAAAAAATGAAGGAGGAAAATGGATTGGAAGTATACAGCTTGAAAATCGTGTTTCACGATTTTATGAGGAGGTTTTGAATTTTTTTTGCTTTTGCATGGCCATGTGGCACGTTATGCTTGGCTCACCTTATTTTTGTCCTCTATCACCCAATGATTGGATTTGTTTTGATTGACTTGGCACGGAATACCATGTGGACATGTTTGACCAACTTTATTTTTAGTCATTTATTTTCTTCTATTTTCTTTTACTTGTTTATTTTATTAAAACTAA
Source organism: Lathyrus oleraceus (assembly GCF_024323335.1). Lineage (NCBI taxonomy): Eukaryota > Viridiplantae > Streptophyta > Magnoliopsida > Fabales > Fabaceae > Lathyrus > Lathyrus oleraceus. Next base: position 340,815,606 of record NC_066583.1, read on the forward strand.
TTTTAATCATCCAAAAAATATAAAAAAAATATTTCCTAAAAAGTATTTGTGTCTATTTTTTATTTTTTATTTTTATTTTATTTTTCCATTTATTTTTCTATTTTTGGTATTTTAATTTCTAAAAGGTGTTTATTTTGTTATTTCTTTTATATAGCTTATGAATTTAATTATTTATGACCAATTTATGAACCCTAAAAACGCCAAAAAAATATTTTCATATTTCTCTGAGTTTTCTAGAATTTTTGGTGGTCTTGGACCAAATTTATTTTTAGCTTTGCTTTGTTTTAAAAATTGGACAAGATTTAAATGGATTTTTGAGGTTTTATTGCTTCTATATGAAGTTTCAATGTAATTCCTTCACTTCCATTGGTCATAAAAATTCACAAAAATATTTCCTAGCTTTTGTAAGATGTTAAGTTGATGTTTATTATTTTTGTAGATTTTTTGCTTCTTTTTTTGTGCCTTGTTCAAATTTATTTTGTTCAAAGGTTGTTTTAGACTAGTATGTGAGCTAGTTTCAACTTTTCTTTTTGTTTTGATGCTTCCTTGATCTTTTGGCTTGAGAAAGGATATGCCTATGACTTGTCAGAGGTTTGAGCTCTTGTTATTATTTTGTTTGGATTTATATCCTATTTTTATATTTTCTTTGGGTTTTTTGATCATGAGCATCCCTTTTGCCTAGTGTAATTAAACCCAACTTCATTTTGAAGCTTGTGGACATAATTTAAGGCTTATTTTTGGGTATGTTATGATCATTTGGATGCTTAATTAGTATGTCAACTTATTTTCAATCGTTGGAAATTTTAAGTTGATCATTTGGCTTTTACCCTAAGCATATAAGTTTGTGTGGTTTGTAAACCCTAGTTTCCTATCCTTTTGATCTTTTGAGCCAACTTTTGCTTGGATTGACTCCATTGATGCTTAGAAGAATGATTTTCTTTGGGAACCAACATTTCTCCTCCTCCCATTTTGTTTTCTTTTCTCTTTGATGGTTAGACCTTTAGGGCTGAGGATCTATATTTGAAGTATGTTTTCATGTGTATGTGAATATTGCATTACTTTCATCTTTGTCCTTCCTTATTGCTTGCGTTACAAGTTTGCTTCCTTTGAACTTTGTTTAATGTTTTCGCTAGATAGTTTTGTATCTTACGGAATATTTCATTTCTTGAATGATGTTCGATGATTGATACTTATTGGTATGTCTTAGCTACCTCCTTCTCTTGTTTCTTTTGATCCTTTAGTGATCATACCTTCCTTGTTTGACCTTTGATATATGATTCCTTTGTGCAATGATATCTCTCACTTGTGTGAATTGTGTTTGTTTTGCGCTTTAGCCTTAGTGCTTTGATCATTTGGCATCCTTTGTGATATGTTGTTGACTTTGGGCTTGTCAGTGCCTTGTCACATGGATATTTGATCATACATTAGTTTGTTTTGTTTTGCATAGATTAATTGAGTATTGCTCTGTGTGCATTACATATTGTGGCGATCTTATGCATTCTCTCCGTGAGTTTGTTTTATTGCTTGATCTTAGTATGCATGTTGTTTATCCTTGCTTACTTATTTATTCTTTGTTTGCCATGCTCCCTTAGGATTTGACTTCATCTTGTGCAAGATAAGTCATTAGACCTTAGGATTCTATCCATGCATGCTAACATTAGGGTTTTTGCTTAGTCTCCCCTATCCTCAACTTTAGGGCCACTATTGCATGACAACGTTAGGGATTTATTTAGTATCCCCTTAGCCTTTTTCTTATTTATTTTGCATTATACCTTCTTTTTCTTAATCAAATTCAAAACACTAAGCCATAACGAGTTGGCTCACATGTTACGAGACTTAAGTAATAGGAGGGTAATGAGGTGGTACATTCCGTTTATCATTATTTCTCTTATTCATAGCCTTTTATTGTGGACCAATTCTCAAATATTTTTCATAAAAGTGGAAAAGGAAGAGTGTCCCTACATTGGGATTAACTCATCACTATCTACAATAAAAATACAAACCAAATCAAACTTTTTTGGCATCTTGGCCCTTTTTTTCTTTTGCAAACCTTATTCTTAACAAAGGATGTGTTATTTCCATTCCGCGCAATGCGACGTGTAAGTCCCTAAGGTCGGGAAGTAAGTCGTCAAAAATCTAGAGTGTGAAGGTAACATTATTCGCCTAAAAAACACAAACAAACCAACTTTTTAAGGTGAACTACGAATGCCCTGATCCCTCCTTAGCTTTTAAGCTTTATACTTAGACACCCTTAGAACAAACAGACTTGTATGGATACCATAGAGTACTACGGACATGAGGGATGCTAATACTTTTCCCTTGCGTAACTGACTTCCGTACCTAGTTTTCTTTAGGATTTTCTCGATATTTATCCCTTTTCCTTTTAGACTAAATAAAAATTGGGGACGACTCTGTTTCAATCGAGTTAAGTTAATCAATAGCTTACACTCAGAATTTTCCCGCCGCGATAACTAGCGACTCTGCTGGGGACTGAGGAAATTTCCCTAAGCGAGCCAATCCTAGCACTTGTTTATTTTGTTTCTTGGGGTGTCTTTCTGTTTGTTGCTTTATTTGCTATCACTGTTGTATATATGTTTGCATGCATCTGCATCTAGGATACTTGGTTATATACACTGTTGTTTTGCTGCTATTTTCTCGGTGGGTGGGTTGATACTATAAGGTAAAAGGCCCAGTACCCAGGCCAAAGATGTCACTTAGGAAACTTAGGAATAGAGTGGAGACATGACGGCTATTCAGGTACAAATCTGTTTAGTGCGATCATGTGAGCCACGCATGGATGAGGTTTTCGATGTGGGATGCTATCATTATGCACACTATGCTGCTACTATGATAGTACTTTCACACACACCGATGAATTTGTGGACCTTTCAACCTTACCCTAACCAGTTTTTACCCTTGAGTGGGGTGGGAATCCTTGAACAGGTACATGCTGCAAAATTTTATTACTTGGTTGACGTCGAACTTTTGGTCCTATGATATCCGGTTATTTTAAGAGACAAACAACAAAACTTCAGTGTTCATCAACCTTGATCCCACTTGCTTGTGTGACATACGCATACATATCATTCATTTTATTTTTGTATAAAAAATAAGCTAACCCTGCATACACATATCATTTCCAGGAAAGTGAAAGTTTTTGTTACTTCTTAAGATGTCAAACAGCAAAGATACATGCACGAGACTTCTCAGAAACAAGACCACCTACACCTTCTCTCCATTTGACTTATCTAGGCTGCAAGGATTAAGTAAGAGAGTGGTTGACATAAATGTTGAGGCATTCACAAGTGAGTATGGGAGCATCTTGTTTTTCTGCATTCTGGGATTGATGACCAAACTATTAACACATTGCTGCAATTCTATGACCCTGAGCTACGGTGCTTCACCTTCCAAGATTACCAGTTGTCTCCAACGTTGGAGGAGTACTCTTCTCTTCTCAGAATTCCTATCAAAGAAGAGGTTCCGTTTGTGAGTGTTCCTAAAGAGCCAGATTTTCAGCTGATTGCAAATACCCTTTGTTTGGGCATATGAGAAGTTAAAGAGCATTGAAGTGTGAAGAAGAGTGGTGCATGTTGTCTCCCTTTGAAGTTCTTGGCAGACAAAGCTGATTACTATGTTGATAATGGAAGTTGGGTGATTTTTAATAGACTGCTAGCTGTTATGGTGTATGGAGCTATATTATTTCTCGATGGGGAGAATTTGATTGGTCTAGCTGCTATTTGCATCTTTATAGGAAGGAACCCTGTTCCCACTATTCTCGCTGATACTTATTATGCTATTCACTCCCAACATGGAAAGAGAGGAGTGGTGGTTTGTTGTCTACCTTTGCTTTACAAATGGTTCTTGATTCATCTTCTTGTAAAAGGAGCGTTCGTAGAAACACGAGGTACTTCGAAATGATCCAAAAGGGGGATGGCTTTGACTTCTTTTGACATTACATGGACTAATATTATGCATGATACTGAGATGATCACTAGTTGTGGGGAGTTCTCCAATGTTCCTCTCATAGGGATGAAAGGGTGTATCAACTATAATCCTGTATTGGCTATCCGTCAGTTGGGATTTTCTTTGAGAGATTAGCCCAAAGCTCGAGAGATAGAAGCTTCAGTTTGCTTTGCTAAAAAGGAGAATCCTGAGTTGTTGGAAAGAGTGAAGACATCTTGGCAGAAAATCCATAAGAAGGGTAAGGTGTTCTTTGGACCAAAAGAGAATGTAGCCTTGCATCCATATGTGGCATGGATCAAGAAGAGGTCTGAGGCGCTCAAGTTACCTTTTGAGAGAGAGGAACCATTCTATAAACAACTTTCTCAGTTAGATTCTAATGAGCCTGACATGATACCCATTGAGCATTATCGACAGTTGCAAGCAGAGAATTACAAAACTCAAGCTAAGAAAGATGAGATGGGGATGCAACTCTACCAGGTTGATCAAGAGAGGAAACAACTGATGCACAAGCTTAAGGAGGCGAAAAGAAGTGTTCCTACAAAGAGGCAAAGGCCAGAAAATTCAGGAGAAGCTAAACACAGAAACGAAGAAATAGAAGAGCTAAAGAGAGAATTATTCAAAGCGCAACAGAGGAATCTCAAATTGGAAGCGTCCAACGCAAACTCAAAAGATGAGCACAAGAAAGAGTTGAAGATCCTGGAAAAGAAGTTGCAAGATGAACAAAAGGAAGCTGGTAGGTTCAAAGGTGAAAATAAGAGACTTGAGTTCAATCTTAAGGAACGCCAGAAGTACCTTGATAAAGCTTTTGAAGAGAAGAAGAATCTTGAAGAAGAAACTAAAAGAAGAAAAAAAGATCCTAGTGAAGAATGTATAGGTGCGACCAATTATGTAGAGAGTTCCAGTACATGGAGGTTATGATGCATCACAAGGACCTTCTCATCAAAATTTTGATTGAACAACCCAAACATAAATACACAAAGAAGTTGTTCGAGGAGTCCAAAGCTTGGAGCCAGAACATTTGAAGACTGGACCTCTAGATTATGTAGAGATGTCTGATTAGTTTACTTTTGGTTGTATTTTGATGTTTTGTACTTTGTGACCACCTCTAGACTTGTTGGATGGACCCCCTATCTTTTAGCATTGTTGTCTTTGATCTATGTTTGAACTCAGTTGTGTTTTTGTCCCGATAATTTTAATGAGATGAGCAATTATTTTCAGCAGTGTTTCCTTTTATCGCCTATGGTATTTTATTATTATCATCTTAATGAGAGATAAAACCTTGAGTTCTTGGAAGTGATAAAACATAGCATATACATAGCATACACATTTCATGCATAACAGGTTCTTTGTGGCCGGTCTTCTTATCTCTGTTTGGTTTTCTGCTGTAGAGAGATTGCAAATTCCAGTTTTCACCGCGACTCAACTCGTGCCAACGAGCAACGAAAGATGGAACGGATACAAGCAGACATGGCAGCAATGCAAGAGCAAGTTACTGCGCAAATGAGTCAGTTCATGGAGTTAATGAAAAATATGGAAATTAGGAAAGAAGAATTGAGGGCAATTGTCCTTAGGCCCATTGAAGGGAATCCATTTGGTGAAGACGATAATGAGAACAATGGGAGTCCTCATCCCCCTCATCCTCCTCCTTCTCATCCACCCACACCTCGACATGATGGGAATCCTCCACCTCCTCCGCCGCCTCCTCCTCCTCTAACACCTCCGCATGTTAGGAATGTCCATATCAGAAATCCAATTGAGCAAGTGTTGGCTCATCCTAGGAGGACCATGCAAATTCCTGTGCAAGAAGATGACCAATATGAGGATTACTATTCCAATGCTGAAGAGAATGTTGCTTATGAGAAATTTCGTATGCTGGAAGAAAGGTTATGTGCTATGGAGAACCAAGATGTCATGGGGATGGATTTCAATGACATGGGTCTTGTTCCCGGGCTTAGAATTCCAAACAAATTAAAGGTACCCGAGTTCATCAAGTACAAATGGAATTCTTGCCCAAAGACTCATGTGCGTGCTTATTTCAGAAATATGTCTGCATATTCCAATGATGAGAAGATGTTTATGCATTTCTTCCAAGACAGTCTGTTAGGAGGAACTCTTGATTGGTACATGTCTTTGGAGAGGGCTAATGTGCAAAGCTGGAGAGAGTTGGTGGATGCCTTTGTAACATATTACCACTACAACTCTGATGTGGCTCCCAATCGCACCCAGTTGCAGAATTTGACATAGGGGAATAATGAATCCTTTAAAGAATACGCGCAGAGATGGCGCGAGTTGGTTGCTCGAGTTCAACCTGCACTGATGGAGCGTGAGCCTGTTGATCTATTTATGGGAACTCTTCAAGGAGTTTACTATGACCGTGCGGTTGGTTGCACCACTGTTGGTTTCCCAAATTTGGTCACAGCTGGTGAGCGTGTTGAAGTGGGTATCAAGCTTGGTAAGATTCAAGTTCCTAGTTCTGGAAGTTCATCTGATAAGGGTAAGAAACCTCTCACGGGCTTTCCAAAGAAGAAATAAGATTCTGGTTCTACTTATATGGGTTAAGGTAAAGTGAGAGCCTTTTACAAATAAGTAGTTGTTGTCACAATTCCTACTGTTGCGCCTCGTTAGCAAACTCAGCAACCTAGACAACAACAACAGACTGCTCCTCGCCAGAGAAATGCTCAACAAAGGACTAGGGGTCCTCTTAGGTAATTCACTCCTCTGCGTATGACCTTTTCTCAGTTGTTTAATCATCTTCTCCAGATCAACTTGATTGAATTGAGAAATTGGACAATGCCAAACCCTCTCCCTGCTAGTCATGATCCAAATTCCAGATGTGTGTTTCACTCTGGAGGTGTTGGGCACGACATTGAGAACTGTTTGGCGTTCAAACACAAAGTGCAAGACCTTATTGATAATGAGACTATTGAGTTTGAGCCTCCTAATGGACCAAATGTGGTGCAAAATCCCATGCCACCTCATGGAGGTGCTGTTGTGAGTGCTATTGAAGTAGATGAAGAGTTAAATCTGATCATGGATGCTAATCTTGTAACTACCCCACTGCCTTTTGTCAAAGAATATCTTTTAAATATGGGGGTCTTTTCTAGTTATGCTGCTGATTGTAAAGATTGTTTATATCAGTGTAATGGTTGTGATTGTCTGAATTCTGAAATTCAGAATCTAATTAACGAGGGATCTCTACAGTTTGACTGTCTGAAAAAGAAAGTTGTAGAGGAAGTTGATGTTATCATTATTCCTGTGCCTCCAAAGAAACCCACTGTTCGTAATACTTTACCGGGCCTTGTTCCTTATAGCAGTGATAAAGGTGTTCCAATGAACTATGGGGCAGAAGTATATTACCAAGGTCAGAAGGTTGATGTTAAGACTCCTAATTCCGATGTTAATGATGTTGGTGGAAATGGTCGAATTACTAAGAGTGGTCGTGTGTTCTCTCTTGTTCTAAGGACTCCCGAGGTAAATGCTGAGGCTTTGGCTAAGGCCAAAGGGAAAAGAGTTGTAGTTGAAGGAAATGATGTTGAGCCAGAACATTTTGTTCCCAAACCTCCTGTGCAGAATACTCAACCTTCCGGTTTGAATTCGGGGATGCCATCTAATGAAGAAGTTGAAGAGCTTATGAGATACATCCGAAAAAGTGATTATAGAGTGATTGATCATTTAAGAAAGACACCGTCAAAAATCTTGATTCCGTCCTTGCTGCGAGATTCATAAGCTCATAGAAATGCCTTGATAAATCTGCTGAAAATTTCTTTTGTGCCACAAGAGATATAAGTAAATCAGTTTGAACATGTAGTTTCGAGCATTACTGCAAGCAACGGTTTAGGTTTCACTGATTTTGATTTGCCTCCTGAGGGGAGAAAGCACAACAAAGCTCTTCATATTTCTTTGGAATGTACAGGTGTGACTTTGTCCCATGTGCCGTTTGACATGGGTTCGTATTTGAATGTACTCCCAAAAGCGGCACTGATGAAATTGAACTATCAAGGGGTGGAGATTCGACCAAGTGACTTGATGGTGAGAGCCTTTGATGGGTCTAGGAGGGCTGCCTTTGGTGAAGTTGACTTACCAATAAAGATAAGGCCTCAAGTGTTTACTGCTAACTTCTTTGTTATGGATATACATCCGGCCTATTGTTGTTTGTTGGGACGCCCATGGATACATGAGGCAGGTGCTGTTACTTCCACACTGCATCAGAAGTTAAAATCTCTTATTGGTAGCAAGATTGTCACTGTCTGTGGTGAGGAGGATTATGTGATGAGCCATCTTAACTCTTTCTGATATATTGAAGTGGAGGGGGAGATCCACGAGACCCTATTTCAAGCGTTTGATATCGTACATGCTATTAAGATTCCTCATGTCGAGGAGAAGAAGCCAGAAATCTCTATGTCATCATTCAAACAAGCCCAAGCTGTTGTGGAATCTGGACACCCCGAAGGTTGGCGTAGAGTGTTGGAACTGCCAACTCAAAAGGACAAGTGTGGGTTGGGATTCAAGTTTGATCAAGAATGGATGAACCAGAAGAATAATAGTACCCCCAAGACTCAGCAGGCTGCTGGCCCTATCAAGTTTATCAGTGCTGGGAAGAGCAAAGAAGAGGATGCTTGTGCTGTTGAAGACGAAGTGGATAGTGATTAAGATATAGAGACTTGGATTCACCCAACAGTCCCCGGTCAAGAGCTATCTAATTGGACTTCTGAAGAACTTGTCACGGTCACCCGCATGGAGGAGTAATTTTCATTTTTTTTATCATGTCATAACTCTTATGTTCTGCCCAAGACATAGTGAAATGTTTGTCGGGCTACCATGTTTTCATTTGCAAATTTCATCATGAATAAAAGGACGTTTTTGCATTCAAATATTGTGATCCCTGTCTTTCCCTTTATTTTTATGTTTACAAAGATAAAAATAACAAAAAAAATATTTTGGCAATGTGTTTGTTTTTCTTTTTGTTTTGTGCTTTCTTTTCTCGAAAATAAAACCCGTCAATATTGCAGATCCAACCCTACTTTTATATTGGATCCACTGGAAGATGATTCCGCTATGGCTTTCAGTGATTTTGATCATCCGATTTACCAAGCCGAAGAAGAAGGTGAGGAAAATTGTGAACTCCCTGAGGAATTAGTTAGATTACTGAGACAAGAAGAAAGGGTCATCCAACCACATGAGGAATCTCTAGAAACTGTGAATCTGGGTACTAAAACTAAACCGAAGGAGGTCAAGATAGGGGCTGCCTTGGAAGAAGGTGTCAAAGCAAGGTTGATTGAGATGCTGCAAGAGTATGTTGACATTTTTGCTTGGTCCTATGAGGACATGCCTGGGCTCGATATAGACATTGTTGTGTACCACTTGCCGCTCAAAGAAGAGTGTCCTCCTGTTAAACAAAAACTCAGACGGACACATCCTGACATGTCAAAGAAGATCAAAGAAGAAGTAAAGAAACAGTTCGAAGCTGGGTTTCTGTCAGTTATCATGTATTCACCATGGGTCACCAACATCGTACCAGTGCCGAATAAAGATGGGAAAGTGCAGATGTGTGTGGATTATATGGATTTGAATAGGGCAAGCCCTAAGGACGATTTTCCACTACCCCATATTGATGTTCTTGTTGACAATACCGCTCATGCATAAGTTTTCTCGTTTATGGATGGGTTTTCTGGGTACAATCAGATAAATATGGCACCTGAAGATATGGCCAATACTACCTTCATCACCCCGAGGGGGACTTTCTGTTATAAGGTGATGCCATTTGGATTGAAAAACGCAGGGGCAACATACCAACGTGCGACGGTCACTCTCTTTCATGACATGATACATAAAGAGATTGAGGTTTATGTTGACGATATGATTGCCAAATCCCAGATTGAGGAAGAACATTTGATCCATTTGCATAAATTGTTTGAAAGATTGTGCAAGTTCAAACTGAGGTTGAATCCCAACAAGTGTACTTTCGGGGTAAGATCTAGAAAGCTACTAGGCTTCATTTTTAGTGACAAGGGAATTGAGGTTGACCATGCGAAGGTTAAAGCAATTCAAGAGATGCTTGAACCAAGAACTGAGAAAGAAGTTCGAGGGTTCTTGGGGAGACTGAATTACATTACACGATTCATTTCTCACCTCATAGCTACTTGTGAACCCATTTTTAAACTATTGGGAAAGAATCAGGAAGTTATTTGGAATGATGATTGTCAAGAGGCCTTCGACAAAATAAAAGAGTATCTGCAAGAGCCTCCAGTTCTTATGCCCCCTGTTGAGGGAGGACCACTTATCATGTATCTTACCATTCTCGATGAGTCGATGGGGTGGGTATTTGGCCAACATGACGAGTCTGGCCGAAAAGAGCATGTTATATATTACCTAAGCAAAAAGTTTACCAGTTGTGAAATCAAATATTAACTTCTTGAGAAAACTTGTTGTGCTTTAACGTGGGCTGCTCGCCGGCTGAGGCAGTACATGTTGAACCATACAACCTTATTGATCTCAAAAATGGACCCAATAAAGTATATCTTTGAAAAACCTGCTCTTACTTGAAGGATTGCCAGGTGGCAAATGATTTTAACTGAGTATGACATTCAGTACACTACGCAAAAGGAAATTAAAGGTAGTGTTGTTGCTGACTATCTGGCCCACCAGCCCATGGAAGATGATTATCAACCGATGAAGTTTGATTTCCCTGATGAGGACATTTTTTTTATCCAAGATCATGTGATTCTTATACCAGAGGAGGGATCTGAGCCAGGATCGCGATGGACGCTTGTGTTCGATGGTGCCTCTAATGCTCTTGGGAATGGTGTGGGATGTGTCATTACTTCTCCAACAGGCTTCCATGTTCCTTTCACAGCCAAATCTGTTTTGACTGTACCAACAATATGGCTGAGTATGAAGCTTGCATTTATGGTATTGAAGCTGCGATTGACATGAGAATCAAGATCCTCGAGGTGTATGGGGACTCAACTTTGGTCATTAATCAAGTTAATGGCAATTGGGAAACTCGGAATGAGAATTTGATCCCTTACAAGGAGCACATATTGAAACTGATTCCTTATTTTGATCAAATCACTTTTGAGCACATCCCAAGAGAAGAAAATCATTTGGCATATGCTCTGGCCACTTTATCATCAATGTTCAAAGTTAAGTGGACAAATGAGGCTCCTTCTATCAGAATTATGAGGTTGGACGTGTAACACCCCGATAAAATATGATAATTATTTAATTTAAGTTAATAGTATATTTATTTATTTAATTAAATAATTGGAATATTATTGGATTATTATTATTGGAATAATAAAGTTGGAATATATATAAAGAGTTCCAGTTGGTAAAAAGGGTTTTTCACGTGAAAACCAGAGAAGCGACAGAAAGTGAGAAAAAGGCAAAGAGGAAGAGCAAGAGAAGAAGGGTTGAAGAAGGGAAAAGCTTGAAGTTAAAGAAGATTTGCCGGATTAACTCAGGTAAGGGGGGTTTATCGTCGTTTAATGGGTATTATGGGTTAACATGTAATGGGTAGTAATAAGCCATTGAATTGACCCTAATTGGGATGAGGAATGCTGTAAATGGTGATGAATAAGTTATGTTAAAACTGTAATTGAATCTATATGTGGGTGAGTCGTAAATTTCTGGATGTGTAGCTTTTTACGGAATTGAAATCGGAGGTCCGGAAGTCCTCCGACGGCGAGAAATGCGGGAAATCTGCATTCTGATTTCGTGTTAGCGCAGGAACAACTTTCTGTTCTGTGTTAACCGGTTAACCCAGGGTGTTAACCGGTTAACACTGTTATGATAATTAAAAGAATTAATTTCTGTCTTGCGTTAACCGGTTAACCCAGGGCGTTAACCGGTTAACACTGTTAAAAATTGCCAGGAAGCGCGTTCTGTCTTGCGTTAACCGGTTAACCCAGGGCGTTAACCGGTTAACACTGTTGGAAAAGTGAAAAATTGATATTTAAATATTGTGGACATATTTGATGATTGGCCTATATTGGTGTATGATATAGTAGGGATCATTTCCCGTTGTTTTGAGCAGTATAGGTATTAGTAGAGCGTGCTAATACTGTGAATTATTATTTGGCATGACATGATATGATTCTGTGATAAATATGCTGATAATGTATGATGGTATGCATAATGCTGTGATATATCTATTATGTATGCAATTGTGGATGGACTGTTTATGGCTTAGAGTGTGAGCATATGTCCATTGTGGATTGTTGTTGATGGTTGCATGCTAGGTGATTTAGCGTGCATAGTATGGCCTTTATGGTGGTAGCTAATTCCCATGGTGAGGAATTAGTGAGTGAGTTATTGTGGATTGTTGTTGATGTTTGCATGCTAGGTGATTTAGCGTGCATAGCATAGCCCTTGGGGTGGTAGCTAATTCCCATGGTGAGGAATTAGTGAGTGAGTCACTAGGTCTCAAATGAGTGGGACTAGTGAGCTTGGTAGCCGTATCTGGGTTTGATCGGTGAGGTTGAACTATGTGTTCACGAATAGTCGGTACCGCATGCATGGAGTCTCATTGCATAATGTATGTATGACGTATAATATGAATGGATGTATTCCAATATTACACGTGTGTTTTGTGTTGTGTTGTGTTGAGTATGATTATGAGTTGATGTTGCCGTTGCTGAATGTGTGATATGATTAGGGTGATGAAATGTGTTAATTTACTTAGCATTACATGATATTTTATAATGCTTATTATATCGATTGAGGAACTCACCCTTACAACTATATTTCAGGTAACGAGCAGTGATTGAGTAGAAGCTAGTGCTTGGAGTCTAGTGTAGTTCCTTAGTGGGTCATGCTCTGGTAGATGTAACATCGGGACGGGATGTTTTACTTTGTTTTCATTTTGGTTGTTGAACAACTTTACATGTAATGTGTTACATGGTTTGCATGATTGATTAGATCTCTATCCGCTGCGAATTATGCAATGTTTTATTTTGATTAATAAATGAGCATGACAAGTTATTATGGTGAATGGTGTGAAGTGTCAAGTGTGACACCCTTAAATTGCATATCTACTCTGATTTATATTTTGTTGAATTAATTAATTATTGGGGTATTCTAGAAGGGTGTTACATTAGTGGTATCAAAGCATAGTCGGTCGAGTCGAGTCGTAATTATTCTGTTTCCCTGTACGTGATAGGTGTTGTGTAACCCTATCAGTACTTATTGTTTTAGCTTGTTGGGTTTTCAGAATAGAGATGGCTGGAAGAGGTAGAGACGATGCTGCGATTGCTGAGGCTCTGGGTATGCTAGCTGGAGTACTTGGAGGGAATCCGAATGTTGTGGGATTGGGAGCTGCTCGTCAACTGAGTGAGTTCCAGAAGAACAATCCTCCAATGTTCAAAGGAGCATACGATCCAGATGGTGCTCAGAAGTGGTTGAAGGAGATCGAGAGGATCTTCCGAGTGACTGAGTGTGCCGATAACCAGAAGGTCAGGTTCGGTACGCATATGCTGTCAGAGGAAGCAGATGATTGGTGGGTTGCTACCCGCACTGAGTTGGAAGCTGCTGGGAGTGCTGAGATCACTTGGGCGGTGTTCAGAGAGAGATTCCTGAGGAAGTACTTTCCAGAAGATGTCAGGGGAAAGAAAGAGATAGAGTTCTTAGAATTGAAGCAGGGCAACCGGTCTGTTACTGAGTATGCTGCTAAGTTCACAGAGCTGTCGAAGTATTACACTCCCTATGATGAGGCTACTGGGGAATTTTCAAAATGTGTGAAGTTTGAGAACGGGTTACGTCCCGAGATCAAGCAGGCTATTGGGTATCAGCGGATTAGAGTGTTTTCTGACTTGGTGGACTGTTGCAGGATTTTTGAACAGGATACCAAGGCCAGAGCGGAGAGCTATCAGCAGAGGGTTGATAGGAAAGGCAAGAATCAGGATGATCGTGGGAAACCGTATGCGGCTGGCAAAGGTTTCCAGAGACAGAGTGGGATGAGGAGACCTAGTGGGGGAGACTCCAGTGCCCCTGCTAAGTGTTACAGATGTGGTCAGGCTGGACATCGTATCCATGAGTGTACCAGTACTGAGAAGAAGTGTTTCAAGTGTGGCAAAGGTGGTCACTTGGCTGCAGAGTGCCGGTTGAAGACTATGACTTGTTTCAACTGTGGAGAGTTGGGTCATATTAGCCCACAGTGTCCTAAGCCGAAGAAAGAGAACCAGTCGGGAGGCAAGGTCTTTGCTTTATCGGGTTCTGAGACTTCTGCAGATGATCGTTTGATCTGAGGTACGTGTTATATTAATGGCTTTCCTCTTGTAGCTATTATTGACACAGGTGCGACTCATTCCTTTATATCTTTGGATTGTGCTGTGAAACTTAAATTAGAGATATCTGAGATGCATGGGAGTATGGTGATTGATACTCCTGCGAAGGGTTCAGTGACTACTACTTCAGTTTGTTTAAATTTCCCTTTGAGTATTTTTGGTAGAGACTTTGGGATGGACCTCGTGTGTCTTCCCCTAGTGCAGATTGATGTTATCCTGGGTATGAACTGGTTGGTGTTTAACCGAGTTTATATCAACTATTTTGATAAGACTGTGATCTTTCCCGAGATTGAGGAAGGAAAGAGTTTGTTTCTATCAGCAAGGCAGGTGAATGAGGCAGTAGCAGATGGGGCAGAGTTGTTTATGCTATTAGCGACTTTGGAGGCTAAAGATAAACTGGTGATTTGCGATCTAGCCGTGGTGTGTGATTTTCCTGATGTGTTTCCTGAAGAAGTGAATGAATTACCGCCAGAGCGTGAAGTTGAGTTCTCGATTAATTTAGTACCTGGTACTAGGCCGATATCGATGGCTCCGTACCGTATGTCTGCTGTTGAGTTAACTGAATTGAAGAGTCAGCTGGAAGATCTGTTGGATAAGAAATTTATTCGTCCGAGTGTGTCACCGTGGGGCGCACCAGTGTTATTAGTTAAGAAGAAAGAAGGTACTATGAGGTTGTGTGTGGACTACAGGCAACTGAATAAAGTGACGATCAAGAATCGGTATCCTTTGCCAAGGATTGATGATTTGATGGATCAGTTGATTGGTGCGAGTGTGTTCAGCAAAATAGATTTGAGATCGGGGTATCATCAGATACGTGTGAAAACTGAGGATATTCAGAAGACTGCTTTCAGAACAAGGTATGAACATTATGAGTATTCTGTAATGCCTTTCGGTGTGACTAATGCACCTGGGGTATTTATGGAGTATATGAATAGGATTTTCCATCCGTACCTAGACAAGTTTGTTGTGGTGTTTATTGACGATATTTTGGTGTATTCGAAATCTGAAGAAGAGCATGCTGAACATTTGAGAGTGGTTTTAGGAGTTCTACGAGAAAAGAAGTTATTTGCTAAACTGTCCAAGTGTCAATTTTGGTTAGAAGAGGTTAGTTTTCTTGGTCATGTGGTTTCAAGAGGTGTTGTTGTTGTTGATCCTTCTAAGATAGAAGCGGTATCTAAGTGGGAAGCTCCGAAGTCAGTTTCTGAGATAAGGAGTTTTCTTGGACTTGCAGGTTATTATAGGAAATTCATTGAGGGATTTTCTAAGTTGACGTTACCGTTGACGATGTTGACTAGAAAGGGCCAAGCGTTTGTTTGGGATTCAAAATGTGAAGAAGGTTTCCAAGAGTTAAAGAGAAGGTTAACTACTGCTCCTATTCTGATATTACCAAGTCCATCGGAACCATTTGAGGTTTACTGTGATGCTTCATTGTTGGGTTTGGGTGGTGTTTTGATGCAGAATAAGCAGGTTGTAGCTTATGCTTCGAGACAACTGAAGGTTCATGAGAGGAACTATCCGACACACGATTTAGAGTTGGCAGCTGTGGTATTTGTTCTGAAGTTATGAAGGCATTACTTGTACGGGTCAAGATTTGAGGTTTTCAGTGACCATAAAAGTTTAAAGTATTTGTTTGATCAGAAAGAGCTGAATATGAGACAGAGGAGATGGTTAGAGTTTCTGAAGGATTATGACTTTGGTTTGAATTACCATCCGGGTAAAGCAAACGTAGTGGCTGATGCATTGAGTCGGAAATCATTGCATATGTCTATGTTAATGGTTAAGGAATTAGATTTAATTGAGCAGTTTAGAGACTTGAGTTTGGTGTGTGAGAGTACTCACAATAGTGTTAAATTTGGAATGTTGAAGTTAACGAGTGGTATTCTGGATGAGATTAGAGAGGGTCAGAAATCCGATGTGCTTTTGGTTGATAAGTTGACTCTAGTGAATCAAGGTCAAGGTGGTGAATTCAGAGTTGATGAGAATGGTGTTTTGAAATTTGGTAATCGGGTGTGTATTCCGGATGTTACCGAACTTAAGAAGAGTATTCTTGAGGAAGGACATCGTAGTGGCCTGAGTATTCATCCTAGGGCTACGAAGATGTATCATGATTTGAAAAAGTTATTTTGGTGGCCGGGAATGAAAAGAGAAATTGTGAGTTTTGTTTATTCTTGTTTGACTTGTCAGAAGTCAAAGATTGAGCATCAGAAGCCGTCTGGGCTAATGCAACCGTTGGCTATTCCAGAGTGGAAGTGGGATAGTATCAGTATGGATTTTGTTTCTGGTTTACCGAGGACAATTAAGAATTTTGAAGCTATTTGGGTGATTGTTGACAGATTGACAAAATCGGCTCATTTCATTCCGATCAGAATGGATTATCCGTTAGAGAGATTAACTGAGTTGTATATTGAGAAAATTGTAAGTTTGCATGGTATTCCGTCGAGTATTGTTTCGGACAGAGATCCTAGATTTACATCGAAGTTCTGGGAAGGTTTGCAGAGGGCTTTGGGAACCAAGCTGAGATTGAGTTCTGCATATCATCCTCAGACTGATGGTCAGACTGAGAGAACGATTCAGTCACTGGAGGATCTTTTGAGGGCTTGTGTTTTGGAAAAGGGAGGTGCTTGGGATTGTTATTTACCTTTGATTGAGTTTACCTACAACAATAGTTTTCATTCGAGCATTGGTATGGCACTGTTTGAAGCTTTGTATGGTAGGAGATGTCGGACACCTTTATGTTGGTATGAGTCCGGTGAGAGTGTTGTGGTTGGACCGGGGATTGTGCAACAAACTACGGAAAAGATTAAGATGATTCAGGAGAAGATGAGGATTGCTCAGAGTCGTCAGAAGAGTTATCACGACAAGAGAAGGAAGTCACTTGAGTTTCAAGAGGGAGATCATGTGTTTCTTCGTGTTACTCCGATAACTGGGGTTGGTCGAGCTTTGAAGTCGAAGAAGTTGACACCTCGATTTATTGGTCCTTATCAGATTTTGGAGAGGATAGGGGAGGTAGCCTATCGTGTCGCTTTACCGCCGTCACTTGCGAATTTGCATGAGGTTTTTCATGTGTCTCAGTTGAGGAGGTACATTCCTGATCCGTCGCATGTGGTCCAAGTAGATGATGTACAGGTGAGAGATAACCTGACTGTGGAAACATCACCTATGAGGATCGAGGATCGAGAGTTGAAGCAGTTGCGGGGTAAAGAGATTGCTTTGGTAAAGGTAGCTTGGGGAGGACCAGCAGGTGGCAATGTGACTTGGGAACTTGAGAGTCAGATGAAGGAGTCTTATCCAGAGTTATTCGCTTGAGGTATGTTTTCGAGGACGAAAACTCTTTTAGTGGGGGAGAGTTGTAACACCCCGATAAAATATGATAATTATTTAATTTAAGTTAATAGTATATTTATTAATTTAATTAAATAATTGGAATATTATTGGATTATTATTATTGGAATAATAAAGTTGGAATATATATAAAGAGTTCCAGTTGGTAAAAAGGGTTTTTCACGTGAAAACCAGAGAAGCGACAGAAAGTGAGAAAAGGGCAAAGAGGAAGAGCAAGAGAAGAAGGGTTGAAGAAGGGAAAAGCTTGAAGTTAAAGAAGATTTGCCGGATTAACTCAGGTAAGGGAGGTTTATCATCGTTTAATGGGTATTATGGGTTAACATGTAATGGGTAGTAATAAGCCATTGAATTGACCCTAATTGGGATGAGGAATGCTGTAAATGGTGATGAATAAGTTATGTTAAAACTATAATTGAATCTATATGTGGGTGAGTCGTAAATTTCTGGATGTGTAGCTTTTTACGGAATTGAAATCGGAAGTCCGGAAGTCCTCCGACGGCGAGAAATACGGGTAATCTGCATTCTGTTTTCGTGTTAGCGCAGGAACAACTTTCTGTTCTGCGTTAACCGGTTAACCCAGGGTGTTAACCGGTTAACACTGTTATGATAATTAAAAGAATTAATTTCTGTCTTGCGTTAACTGGTTAACCCAAGGCGTTAACCGGTTAACACTGTTAAAATTTGCCAGGAAGCGCGTTCTGTCTTGCGTTAACCGGTTAACCCAGGGCGTTAACCGGTTAACACTGTTGGAAAAGTGAAAAATTGATATTTAAATATTGTGGACATATTTGATGATTGGCCTATATTGGTGTATGATATAGTAGGGATCATTTCCCGTTGTTTTGAGCAGTATAGGTATTAGTAGAGCGTGCTAATACTGTGAATTATTATTTGGCATGACATGATATGATTCTGTGATAAATATGCTGATAATGTATGATGGTATGCATAATGCTGTGAATATATCTATTATGTATGCAATTGTGGATGGACTGTTTATGGCTTAGAGTGTGAGCATATGTCCATTGTGGATTGTTGTTGATGGTTGCATGCTAGGTGATTTAGCGTGCATAGTATGGCCTTTATGGTGGTAGCTAATTCCCATGGTGAGGAATTAGTGAGTGAGTTATTGTGGATTGTTGTTGATGTTTGCATGCTAGGTGATTTAGCGTGCATAGCATAGCCCTTGGGGTGGTAGCTAATTCCCATGGTGAGGAATTAGTGAGTGAGTCACTAGGTCTCAAATGAGTGGGACTAGTGAGCTTGGTAGCCGTATCTGGGTTTGATCGGTGAGGTTGAACTATGTGTTCACGAATAGTCGGTACCGCATGCATGGAGTCTCATTGCATAATGTATGTATGACGTATAATATGAATGGATGTATTCCAATATTACACGTGTGTTTTGTGTTGTGTTGTGTTGAGTATGATTATGAGTTGATGTTGCCGTTGCTGAATGTGTGATATGATTAGGGTGATGAAATGTGTTAATTTACTTAGCATTACATGATATTTTATAATGCTTATTATATCGATTGAGGAACTCACCCTTACAACTATGTTTCAGGTAACGAGCAGTGATTGAGTAGAAGCTAGTGCTTGGAGTCTAGTGTAGTTCCTTAGTGGGTCATGCTCTGGTAGATGTAACATCGGGACGGGATGTTTTACTTTGTTTTCATTTTGGTTGTTGAACAACTTTACATGTAATGTGTTACATGGTTTGCATGATTGATTAGATCTCTATCCGCTGCGAATTATGCAATGTTTTATTTTGATTAATAAATGAGCATGACAAGTTATTATGGTGAATGGTGTGAAGTGTCAAGTGTGACACCCTTAAATTGCATATCTACTCTGATTTATATTTTGTTGAATTAATTAATTATTGGGGTATTCTAGAAGGGTGTTACATTAGTGGTATCAAAGCATAGTCGGTCGAGTCGAGTCGTAATTATTCTGTTTCCCTGTACGTGATAGGTGTTGTGTAACCCTATCAGTACTTATTGTTTTAGCTTGTTGGGTTTTCAGAATAGAGATGGCTGGAAGAGGTAGAGACGATGCTGCGATTGCTGAGGCTCTGGGTATGTTAGCTGGAGTACTTGGAGGGAATCCGAATGTTGTGTGATTGGGAGCTGCTCGTCAACTGAGTGAGTTCCAGAAGAACAATCCTCCAATGTTCAAAGGAGCATACGATCCAGATGGTGCTCAGAAGTGGTTGAAGGAGATCGAGAGGATCTTCCGAGTGACTGAGTGTGCCGATAACCAGAAGGTCAGGTTCGGTACGCATATGCTGTCAGAGGAAGCAGATGATTGGTGGGTTGCTACCCGCACTGAGTTGGAAGCTGCTGGGAGTGCTGAGATCACTTGGGCGGTGTTCAGAGAGAGATTCCTGAGGAAGTACTTTCCAGAAGATGTCAGGGGAAAGAAAGAGATAGAGTTCTTAGAATTGAAGCAGGGCAACCGGTCTGTTACTGAGTATGCTGCTAAGTTCACAGAGCTGTCGAAGTATTACACTCCCTATGATGAGGCTACTAGGGAATTTTCAAAATGTGTGAAGTTTGAGAACGGGTTACGTCCCGAGATCAAGCAGGCTATTGGGTATCAGCGGATTAGAGTGTTTTCTGACTTGGTGGACTGTTGCAGGATTTTTGAATAGGATACCAAGGCCAGAGCGGAGAGCTATTAGCAGAGGGTTGATAGGAAAGGCAAGAATCAGGATGATCGTGGGAAACCATATGCGGCTGGCAAAGGTTTCCAGAGACAGAGTGGGATGAGGAGACCTAGTGGGGGAGACTCCAGTGCCCCTGCTAAGTGTTACAGATGTGGTCAGGCTGGACATCGTATCCATGAGTGTACCAGTACTGAGAAGAAGTGTTTCAAGTGTGGCAAAGGTGGTCACTTGGCTGCAGAGTGCCGGTTGAAGACTATGACTTGTTTCAACTGTGGAGAGTTGGGTCATATTAGCCCACAGTGTCCTAAGCCGAAGAAAGAGAACCAGTCGGGAGGCAAGGTCTTTGCTTTATCGGGTTCTGAGACTTCTGCAGATGATCGTTTGATCCGAGGTACGTGTTATATTAATGGCTTTCCTCTTGTAGCTATTATTGACACAGGTGCGACTCATTCCTTTATATCTTTGGATTATGCTGTGAAACTTAAATTAGAGATATCTGAGATGCATGGGAGTATGGTGATTGATACTCCTGCGAAGGGTTCAGTGACTACTACTTCAGTTTGTTTAAATTTCCCTTTGAGTATTTTTGGTAAAGACTTTGGGATGGACCTCGTGTGTCTTCCCTTAGTGCAGATTGATGTTATCCTGGGTATGAACTGGTTGGTGTTTAACCGAGTTTATATCAACTGTTTTGATAAGACTGTGATCTTTCCCGAGATTGAGGAAGGAAAGAGTTTGTTTCTATCAGCAAGGCAGGTGAATGAGGCAGTAGCAGATGGGGCAGAGTTGTTTATGCTGTTAGCGACTTTGGAGGCTAAAGATAAACTGGTGATTTGCGATCTAGCCGTGGTGTGTGATTTTGAAGAAGTGAATGAATTACCGCCAGAGCGTGAAGTTGAGTTCTCGATTGATTTAGTACCTGGTACTAGGCCGATATCGATGGCTCCGTACCGTATGTCTGCTGTTGAGTTAACTGAATTGAAGAGTCAGCTGGAAGATCTGTTGGATAAGAAATTTATTCGTCCGAGTGTGTCACCGTGGGGCGCACCAGTGTTATTGGTTAAGAAGAAAGAAGGTACTATGAGGTTGTGTGTGGACTACAGGCAACTGAATAAAGTGACGATCAAGAATCGGTATCCTTTGCCAAGGATTGATGATTTGATGGATCAGTTGATTGGTGCGAGTGTGTTCAGCAAAATAGATTTGAGATCGGGGTATCATCAGATACGTGTGAAAATTGAGGATATTCAGAAGACTGCTTTCAGAACAAGGTATGGACATTATGAGTATTCTGTAATGCCTTTCGGTGTGACTAATGCGCCTGGGGTATTTATGGAGTATATGAATAGGATTTTCCATCCGTACCTAGACAAGTTTGTTGTGGTGTTTATTGACGATATTTTGGTGTATTCGAAATCTGAAGAAGAGCATGCTGAACATTTGAGAGTGGTTTTAGGAGTTCTACGAGAAAAGAAGTTATTTGCTAAACTGTCCAAGTGTGAATTTTGGTTAGAAGAGGTTAGTTTTCTTGGTCATGTGGTTTCAAGAGGTGGTGTTGTTGTTGATCCTTCTAAGATAGAAGCGGTATCTAAGTGGGAAGCTCCGAAGTCAGTTTCTGAGATAAGGAGTTTTCTTGGACTTGCAGGTTATTATAGGAAATTCATTGAGGGATTTTCTAAGTTGACGTTACCGTTGACGATGTTGACTAGAAAGGGCCAAGCGTTTGTTTGGGATTCAAAATGTGAAGAAGGTTTCCAAGAGTTAAAGAGAAGGTTAACTACTGCTCCTATTCTGATATTACCAAGTCCATCGGAACCATTTGAGGTTTACTGTGATGCTTCATTGTTGGGTTTGGGTGGTGTTTTGATGCAGAATAAGCAGGTTGTAGCTTATGCTTCGAGACAACTGAAGGTTCATGAGAGGAACTATCCGACACACGATTTAGAGTTGGCAGCTGTGGTATTTGTTCTGAAGTTATGAAGGCATTACTTGTACGGGTCAAGATTTGAGGTTTTCAGTGACCATAAAAGTTTAAAGTATTTGTTTGATCAGAAAGAGCTGAATATGAGACAGAGGAGATGGTTAGAGTTTCTGAAGGATTATGACTTTGGTTTGAATTACCATCCGGGTAAAGCAAACGTAGTGGCTGATGCATTGAGTCGGAAATCATTGCATATGTCTATGTTAATGGTTAAGGAATTAGATTTAATTGAGCAGTTTAGAGACTTGAGTTTGGTGTGTGAGAGTACTCACAATAGTGTTAAATTTGGAATGTTGAAGTTAACGAGTGGTATTCTGGATGAGATTAGAGAGGGTCAGAAATCCGATGTGCTTTTGGTTGATAAGTTGACTCTAGTGAATCAAGGTCAAGGTGGTGAATTCAGAGTTGATGAGAATGGTGTTTTGAAATTTGGTAATCGGGTGTGTATTCCGGATGTTACCGAACTTAAGAAGAGTATTCTTGAGGAAGGACATCGTAGTGGCCTGAGTATTCATCCTAGGGCTACGAAGATGTATCATGATTTGAAAAAGTTATTTTGGTGGCCGGGAATGAAAAGAGAAATTGTGAGTTTTGTTTATTCTTGTTTGACTTGTCAGAAGTCAAAGATTGAGCATCAGAAGCCGTCTGGGCTAATGCAACCGTTGGCTATTCCAGAGTGGAAGTGGGATAGTATCAGTATGGATTTTGTTTCTGGTTTACCGAGGACAATTAAGAATTTTGAAGCTATTTGGGTGATTGTTGACAGATTGACAAAATCGGCTCATTTCATTCCGATCAGAATGGATTATCCGTTAGAGAGATTAACTGAGTTGTATATTGAGAAAATTGTAAGTTTGCATGGTATTCCGTCGAGTATTGTTTCGGACAGAGATCCTAGATTTACATCGAAGTTCTGGGAAGGTTTGCAGAGGGCTTTGGGAACCAAGCTGAGATTGAGTTCTGCATATCATCCTCAGACTGATGGTCAGACTGAGAGAACGATTCAGTCACTGGAGGATCTTTTGAGGGCTTGTGTTTTGGAAAAGGGAGGTGCTTGGGATTGTTATTTACCTTTGATTGAGTTTACCTACAACAATAGTTTTCATTCGAGCATTGGTATGGCACCGTTTGAAGCTTTGTATGGTAGGAGATGTCGGACACCTTTATGTTGGTATGAGTCCGGTGAGAGTGCTGTGGTTGGACCGGGGATTGTGCAACAAACTACGGAAAAAATTAAGATGATTCAGGAGAAGATGAGGATTGCTCAGAGTCGTCAGAAGAGTTATCACGACAAGAGAAGGAAGTCACTTGAGTTTCAAGAGGGAGATCATGTGTTTCTTCGTGTTACTCCGATAACTGGGGTTGGTCGAGCTTTGAAGTCGAAGAAGTTGACACCTCGATTTATTGGTCCTTATCAGATTTTGGAGAGGATAGGGGAGGTAGCCTATCGTGTCGCTTTACCGCCGTCACTTGCGAATTTGCATGAGGTTTTTCATGTGTCTCAGTTGAGGAGGTACATTCATGATCCGTCGCATGTGGTCCAAGTAGATGATGTACAGGTGAGAGATAACCTGACTGTGGAAACATCACCTATGAGGATCGAGGATCGAGAGTTGAAGCAGTTGCGGGGTAAAGAGATTGCTTTGGTAAAGGTAGCTTGGGGAGGACCAGCAGGTGGCAATGTGACTTGGGAACTTGAGAGTCAGATGAAGGAGTCTTATCCAGAGTTATTCGCTTGAGGTATGTTTTCGAGGACGAAAACTCTTTTAGTGGGGGAGAGTTGTAACACCCCGATAAAATATGATAATTATTTAATTTAAGTTAATAGTATATTTATTAATTTAATTAAATAATTGGAATATTATTGGATTATTATTATTGGAATAATAAAGTTGGAATATATATAAAGAGTTCCAGTTGGTAAAAAGGGTTTTTCACGTGAAAACCAGAGAAGCGACAGAAAGTGAGAAAAGGGCAAAGAGGAAGAGCAAGAGAAGAAGGGTTGAAGAAGGGAAAAGCTTGAAGTTAAAGAAGATTTGCCGGATTAACTCAGGTAAGGGGGGTTTATCGTCGTTTAATGGGTATTATGGGTTAACATGTAATGGGTAGTAATAAGCCATTGAATTGACCCTAATTGGGATGAGGAATGCTGTAAATGGTGATGAATAAGTTATGTTAAAACTGTAATTGAATCTATATGTAGGTGAGTCGTAAATTTCTGGATGTGTAGCTTTTTACGGAATTGAAATCGGAGGTCCGGAAGTCCTCCGACGGCGAGAAATGCGGGAAATCTGCATTCTGTTTTCGTGTTAGCGCAGGAACAACTTTCTGTTCTGCGTTAACCGGTTAACCTAGGGTGTTAACCGGTTAACACTGTTATGATAATTAAAAGAATTAATTTCTGTCTTGCGTTAACTGGTTAACCCAGGGCGTTAACCGGTTAACACTGTTAAAAATTGCCAGGAAGCGCGTTCTGTCTTGCGTTAACCGGTTAACCCAGGGCGTTAACCGGTTAACACTGTTGGAAAAGTGAAAAATTGATATTTAAATATTGTGGACATATTTGATGATTGGCCTATATTGGTGTATGATATAGTAGGAATCATTTCCCGTTGTTTTGAGCAGTATAGGTATTAGTAGAGCGTGCTAATACTGTGAATTATTATTTGGCATGACATGATATGATTCTGTGATAAATATGCTGATAATGTATGATGGTATGCATAATGCTGTGAATATATCTATTATGTATGCAATTGTGGATGGACTGTTTATGGCTTAGAGTGTGAGCATATGTCCATTGTGGATTGTTGTTGATGGTTGCATGCTAGGTGATTTAGCGTGCATAGTATGGCCTTTATGGTGGTAGCTAATTCCCATGGTGAGGAATTAGTGAGTGAGTTATTGTGGATTGTTGTTGATGTTTGCATGCTAGGTGATTTAGCGTGCATAGCATAGCCCTTGGGGTGGTAGCTAATTCCCATGGTGAGGAATTAGTGAGTGAGTCACTAGGTCTCAAATGAGTGGGACTAGTGAGCTTGGTAGCCGTATCTGGGTTTGATCGGTGAGGTTGAACTATGTGTTCACGAATAGTCGGTACCGCATGCATGGAGTCTCATTGCATAATGTATGTATGACGTATAATATGAATGGATGTATTCCAATATTACACGTGTGTTTTGTGTTGTGTTGTGTTGAGTATGATTATGAGTTGATGTTTCCGTTGCTGAATGTGTGATATGATTAGGGTGATGAAATATGTTAATTTACTTAGCATTACATGATATTTTATAATGCTTATTATATCGATTGAGGAACTCACCCTTACAACTATGTTTCAGGTAACGAGCAGTGATTGAGTAGAAGCTAGTGCTTGGAGTCTAGTGTAGTTCCTTAGTGGGTCATGCTCTGGTAGATGTAACATCGGGACGGGATGTTTTACTTTGTTTTCATTTTGGTTGTTGAACAACTTTACATGTAATGTGTTACATGGTTTGCATGATTGATTAGATCTCTATCCGCTGCGAATTGTGCAATGTTTTATTTTGATTAATAAATGAGCATGGCAAGTTATTATGGTGAATGGTGTGAAGTGTCAAGTGTGACACCCTTAAATTGCATATCTACTCTGATTTATATTTTGTTGAATTAATTAATTATTGGGGTATTCTAGAAGGGTGTTACAGGACGAGCCAGCATTCTGTTATGCCACTGAGGAGGAAGCGCAAGATGAAAAGCCTTGGTTTTATGACATCAAAAGGTATCTCGAAAGTCAAGAATATCCAGAAGATGTTTCAATCATTGATAAAAAGACCTTGATGAAACTTTCTGCCAAGTTTTTCCTGAATTGTGATGTTCTTTACAAGCGAAATCATGATTTTGTATTGCTCAGATGCATGGATAGACACGAAGCCGCCACAATTATAGAAGAGATGCATGAGGGTTCCTTTGGAACACATTCTAGTGGACACACCATGGCCAATAAGATTTTAAGAGCAGGATATTACTGGTCCACTATGGAGGCCGATTGTTTCAATCATGCTAGAATTTGTTATAAGTGTTAAATCTATGCTGACAAGTTGCATATACCTCCCTCTCCTTTGAATATTTTGACCGCTCTGTGGCCCTTTGCAATGTGGGGCATTGATATGATTGGAAGGATCGAGCCAACTGCTTCCAACTGTCATCGTTTTATCTTGGTTGCTATCGATTACTTCAGTAAGTGGGTCGAAGTTGCATCTATTGCAAATGTCACAAGACAAGTGGACGCTAGTTTCATTAAGCATAATATCATATGTCAGTACGGGATTCCCGAAAAGATTATTACTGACAATGGGTTCAACCTCAATAAAAAAATGATGAAGGAACTGTGCGAATGTTTCAAAATCAAACATCACAATTCTTCTCTGTATCTACCGAAGATGAATGGTGTTGTCGAAGCGACCAACAAGAATACTAAGAAGATTGTGCAGAAAATGGTGGTGACTTACAAAGACTGGCATGAGATGTTGCCCTTTGCATTACATGGTGTAGCGGGGTATTCGTTACCATTAGAGATATTGACTAAATCTAAGGTAAATCATACAAGTCGAGTCGCCACCGCACTTCTATTTATCCAAAGGAATGGTTAGAAAGCGAACAAAAACCTAAAAGTTTTATCGACTCAAAAACTAGTAAAAATGTCAGAGATCTGGGTAAGGGGGTTGGTTATGCAATGGGAAGGTATTAGGCACCCAAAACATCCTAGGTACTCCTAGGGAGCCCTTTTCACATTTGTTGTAAGGTTGGTATTTTGTAAAAATTTGTTTGTGCAAACATGATTGAAGAGATGAGAAGAGAATATACAAGTTATTTACATTTTGTGTTTGAATGGATAAACCCATTGCCTACGTACCATCTTAAAAAAGAGTAGGATCAAAACCTCGTAGTTCGGGGTAAAAATCTCAAAATGAGTTGGTGAATTGATTGGTCCAAAATCCTTAAGATCTTTTGTTATCCAAGGGAGAAAACTCAACCTAAAACCACAAATCCACCATGTGAGGATAGCTTCAACATGCTAGTGAGGGGTTAACCCTATAATAAGCATGGAAGACTCATTGTCCATCACTAAGGATATAGGTGAGTATTACATCTACCTCAAGGATAACTCAAACCTAATAGCTAAAGGTTGTGAAAAAAGTTGATTAAGGAAGTGGCCATTGAAACCACAAAAGTATTTGAATAAGTGGTATTTACCAATGAA
Organism: Lathyrus oleraceus; assembly: GCF_024323335.1. Taxonomy (NCBI): domain Eukaryota; kingdom Viridiplantae; phylum Streptophyta; class Magnoliopsida; order Fabales; family Fabaceae; genus Lathyrus; species Lathyrus oleraceus. The sequence goes on from NC_066583.1 coordinate 340,843,087, forward strand.
AAGTATTTACAAAATATGGTCAAAGTTGACTTAGATTCAATTCGAAATAAGTGTTATGAAAAGAAAAGTTTGAAAATCAAAAGCATAAGGCTTAGGTTTCTAATGTTTAAAACAAGTGTTAAATGTTTGCATTTGGTTCACAACAAACAGACAAACACAAGCACAAAAGATATAGTGAACCAAGTTAGAAGTCTTGATTAGTGAACCAAGTTCCAACAAGTTGCCATGCCAAAAAGAAAATGGGAAATGATCTTGTATTGGTTTAAGTCTTTTGCATGATTTAGGAAGCAACCTATCCTTAATGCAAATCCATTCACTTGATCATATGATCAAGATGAATTAGATTTGAATCAAGGAAGATTAAACCTCCCTAATCAATGCTAACTTATCAACCCTTAACTCATTGATCAAAAAGAGAAAAGAAGAAGAAGAAAGAGATGGAGAATGGAAATGGAAAATGAAAAGAATAAAGTGCATTAAATGAGATAGAATGTACCAATCAACATATGTTGACCAATGACATTAAGAATCATGGTCAAACAATAAAAAATAGAAGTGAGATGAAGATTGGAAGTCAAGAAATGAACAAAAATATTTTTGGCATTTTTAATATTTAAAATAAACTTAAATTAAAATATTAAAGAAAGGTCAAACTTCAAAATCAGTTCAAATCAACTTTGAAAAGTCCAAGTGATTTATCCTAAGTTCAACAAGGTCAAACAAAGTTTGACAAAAAATTTCAGCATTTTTAAAAGTCAGAAACTATTTTTAATCAATTAAAAATGAATAAAAATAACCTAATTGAAGTAAAATCTCAAATAAATCTCAAATCAATTAGAAAATTGATGAGAATATTTTTCATAGATCCATCATCATTCAAATAGGTAAGGAAAATATTTTTGTATTTTTTTAATATTGAAAACTATTTAAAATGAATTAAAAATAACCAGAAAAGAGAAAATTCACAAAAAATATCAAATGACAAAATAAAAAATATTAAAAATCATTTTTAGAAACTAGAATTTAAATGGAGAAGAATGCAATTGGTCCCATATTTTTTGGATTAAAAATAAAGAAGTTATGAATTTTTGAAATAAAAGGAAATAAAAGAAATAAAATCAGAAATTAAAAATAGAGAAAAAACCAGGAGCGTCTGATCAAGCCTCATTAATTAATGTGGCTGATCAACCTCTCCACATGCGCGCGCTCACGATAGGCTTGAGTCAATGAGAAACACGCGGTATTTAAAAAAGTCATAAGATCCAAGCGTGGAGATTAGATCTGGAGATGCCATCACACGGTCCACAATCCATCTGGCAAAGGGACGGTGGCCAGAGCCACCGTCTTCTCCAGTGAGCATGAAGATTCCGGCCAAAGTTGCAGGCAATAAAAACTTAACCAAATGAAGCGATCCTCATATCATTGGAAAGTTGGGGTGATGTACATCACCGCAGTACCATTGGTTTTCCTTCTAGATCTCCATGGGAAGAGAAATCAGAAGAGGAAAATAATGGAGTTCAAACTGAACTTGATGATTTTGCAAAATTAAAAGCACAATTCAAATGCCTCTAGGGAGAGGACTTCAGACAACACATTGGTCAAGCAAATGGATCAAAGATTAATGAGTTTCGAGGAAAAACCAGTTGATGATCACCTTTGAATTATGAAGATTTGAGCTACCTTCCTTGCTTCCTTTAGCCAAACAGAACTTCTATGGACTGGCTGATGAAGGTCTAGGAACTTTAGATCTAAAGATTCAACCAAATTCAGTTGAATTTCAGAACTGAAAATTTATGAAATGTGAACTAGTTCCTTTGGTAATGGCTATGGATTCAATTGTGCAGCATATCAGGCGCCTTCAAGTTGGAGAATTGTGAAGCATAGCATGTCTATTTATAGCTGAATTAGAGGCAAGGCAAGGAAATACTCGTGTGCATGGCAAGTGGATATTCTTTGCATGGGCTTGCATGATCATATAGAAGGCCCAAACTCAATTGCATTTGCATGCTGATGACCAAACAATTTGAAATGGACGTGTAGTTGGCAAGGTAATGGCTTGTGCAATGAGTTTCAACATGTTATGCATAATTGGGCCTAGAACTTCACCTCTTCGAAAATGCCACTTGGAAAATTGAAACATAGGCATGTGGGTAATGGTTGGAAATGTCTTGACATAAGGAAAAAATGTTATGTTGGAACAAAACTTATTTGGAGTGTGGAAATTTATGAAAACAGGCCATGAAGTTCATAGTGCAAAACATGCCTTTGAGAATTTTGCTAAATTGGTCCAACTTCAAGCCCTTATGTTTTGATGATTCAAGCCCCAAATGGGAAAACCTCCAACATCAAAGTTTTATATCTTCTCAAGAAGAGCAAAATGGACTTAAAATTTGCATAATTTGGATTTTTGATGAAGGAGTTATGGGCACTTGAAGTTGGACTTTTTTGCCTTTCAATGCATTTGGTCCAAAGTGACCTATAATGTTTTGCATTATCACATGTGTTTTCTTTGAGATTTTGAAATTTTGTTCAACATAACATTTTAAGTAGACATCTTAATATTTCCAATTCATTTGATTCCACCTCAAAATCATGAAAAATGAATGAGTTATGTTCTTGGGAAGTTGACCCAAAATTAGGGTTTCAGTCAAAATGACCTATAATGTCTTGGAATAGGAGATGACCTTCCAAGCTTCAAATCAATTTTTGATGAACATGAAAGTTGTTCATATAGTCCTTAAGAACATTTTTGATTTTGGGGTCATCTCCATTTGACCAACACATAGAAAGTTAGGTCTCAGTGTATTTCAAAATAATGAGATGAATTGACTGATCAACTTCTCAAGTCCACAACTCATATCTTGATGAATTGATGATTGAGGACACTCAAATAAGTTCAAATATGCATGAAATGATGAATTAAAGAACTTCCCTTGATTTTATTTGATCATGGGCTGAGGTTGCTTCATTAGCAAGGCATTGTGGGTGACCAGATGAATTAGGGTTTGCTTGAGGAACAAACTTCAACCCTTTGACTTGCTTTAATAAAAATGATGAATTGAGATACTTGGGAGGCATATTTTATGGATGAGATCTTGGGGAACCATTGCCATGCTTGCCTTCATCTTCTCTTGGTCATATCTTTGTACCAATGATTTCCTGGAAGTTCTTGACCTTGTGATTGCTCAAGCAACAAACAAAAGAGGTTAGTGACATATTTTTGTGCTTTTGGTTAGTAAATAAAAAATGAGAAAAGAAATGATATACAATTTCAAGCATGCTTGGTGATCTCAAACCACTCACAAGAGGTCCCACCCAAAGGCAAGGGGAACCAAGATGCTTATGATCCTTGAGGCTTTGCAAATGCAATATTATGATGTCATGAGGGATCTTAGGGACAAAATTGGGGTCTTACAGATGCCCCTATTTAAGGTCATTCTAGCCGGAGAGGTGAAGGTTAAAATCTTCATCTCGACGAGGTAGAATGGGCTTAAATAATAATAGAGAGACGAATTTTGGTCCCTAAGAGACCTCATGATGCAAATGTATGTATGCAAAAGGTAATACTCTGTGGAGATATGTGTCCACAAAGAAAGAAAATAAATCAGGAGAAGCTGACAATCCATCTGAGTAGTACGCTCGACGAGACAGAGACTCTGGAGACTCTCATGGGGATAAGAAAGGGAGCAACAATGCGTGAGCAGGGCACGACTCAAAGCTTAGGGAGCAGAATTCCACAAGGAGTAAATCCATGGAAAGACCCGGGCTGACTCAAAGGCGCATGTATTGGGGAATATGCCAATACAACAAAAGTTATTCATAACGGATACCTCGGATAAAAATCTAGACTCAGGCTTGGAGAATCCACTAAGGGACTTCGCTGGGGAAAACCCAAGCAAAACTCCTTTGGGGAAGCAACAGGATGAGGTATTACCGGTTACTGGGTAATAAGCTCAAAGAGACATATGATCTGAACACCGGTATAAGGGTGAGAGATACAATATGCTATGGGAAGAATGAATATCTAAGACTGGTATAAGGGTGAGAGCTATCAAACATCCGAAATCATCCGAGGAAGACCTAAAAAGGTATACTTCAACTTAGGAAAATTTGACTCCGCAGGGGACAAAAAGTCATAATAGGGAGCAGAAGGGAAGGAACACCAGGGATGCCGGTTACTGGGCATATAATAGGTGACCAACCAAGGCGTGAATTGGGGAATATTCCCAAGATACTCATCATCCAAAAGAGGGCTAAAAGCAAAACTCGATTATAGGATGGACATTCGATTCCAACAGGAAATACGAATCTTACTCAACTGGGGAAGAACAAAAGGCTTCGACCGAAGAGTGCATGAGATGTATTATCTATTACCGTCAGAACGTAGACAATATACTCGCATGGACGATTATCCACAACCGGTTACTGGGTTAATAAAGGATAAATCGGCCGACAAAGAAAAGGCATCGGGATACCGAAAACTGGGTATATAATGATGACCAATCCAGAGGAGAACCAATCGTCACCAACAACCAAGGGTAGACGAGAGATAACTCGCTGGGGATAAATCGCTTGATCAGAGCAATTATCTAAAAGATGAGGGAATATCAACACCGAATACTGGATAAAGATAACCGTCAAGGAGGGGATTACATCTACCGGATACTGGGCAGAAAACCACGGAAAAGTAACCGTCATCGGTTAGGATGAGCAAAAAGTTAACTCTGCAAGGGGATGAAATAGGGTTTACAACTACCGGTATGAAGGTAGAAAACCACAGACTCCGCCGGGGATGAGATGAACGATTACTGGTTACTGAGCAATCATTCATTTACACCATAGGGGAGTGCAAGGAACAGTCATAAGAGGCCAGTCTAGGATCAAACTAGATAGGTACGCTAAAACGAAACTTGTCCCTATGAGGATATAACTCAATGGGGAATTCCATCCCAATATATGTGTTGGGAGGAAACAAAAACAACCATCATCCATGAGGGTATAACTCATTGGGGAATATGGAAGGAAAGATGAACACTTTCTGCTTATGGGGCTGACTCTATATGGAGAGATCAACCACCAACACTTGCTTGGGGAACATGAATACCCTCAAACAAGAGATAACAAACAAAGATATATGTCAAACAAAATGCGACATGAATGTTATCAATATGCACATATGCATGGTTTATGTATGATGAATGCTGACAAACAGACATTTCTAACACAAACAGATCCAGCGAACAAGTACACAAACATCCGGTACTACATCTCAAGGGAGAAAGCCAAGACCACAAAGATCTCTACAGGGGAATGAGCATCGGTCAATCCAACTGGGACAAGGATCATCATACAAATGAAATCCGCAATGGGAGCACTCTACTGGGGAAATCATCAGAGGGGGCCATGGAATTCTGTGGGGAACAACCACCAAATCAGAAGTTTCCAAGGGTCATCAAATACTGTCCCAAATAATGAGATCACATCTACTGAGGAGGCAGAATCACTACTCTGCTGCAGGAAAGAGGGATGAATAATCCTTCTCCATACTTCGCTAGGGGAAAAAAACAAAAGGCTCTGGAGGAAGAGGATATCAGCATGCTAGGAATAACACATGTCTTACCCTGTCAAGAATCTTACCATCCTTGGGAGAGCACTGAAGACATCCTCAGTATCCCCTCATCTTTGTGAATGTTCACTTTGTTTAAAAACAAATTATGAAAGATTTGATTAAAACAATGATATTTTTCAATTAAAACATGCAAAACATTTGTTGAAATGGAAACAAATAAGAGTGCAAATAATTGGATAAAGGCTCAAATTTATTTGATGGAATGGTAGTCTACAAATGGCAAGACTCCATAGATCTTTTCAAATTTGAAATTGGTGATATATATTGGAAGAGGGCTACATTGAACATAATGACCATTTCTCCACCAATTCTGAATCCGATGTATTTGAAGTTTTGGTTGATGATGATTGAGTGAGAATCTCTGATGGATGACAGTTGTAGAACTAAGTCTTGTCAGGATGCAGTTACTTGCCAAATCCCTATTTTTTGCCTAGATTTCCCCAAGGTGAGGTACTCAATCTAGCGGGATACATATATTCTTTTTTTTTTGTCTCTAATTTTTGCCTGAGTCGCCCTTTCGGGTTTTCAACTCAGCGAGCTATTCTATTTTTATTTTTAGGCGAAGTATTTCTTGACTGCATCTGAATTCACAGGACGAGTGAAATCCTCCCCATCCATAGTTGTGAGTGTCAATGCACCGCCTGAAAAGGCTCTCTTAACAACATATGGACCTTCATAATTTGGAGTCCACTTTCCCCTGGAATCGGGCGCGAAAGACAAGACTTTCTTGAGCATAAGGTCACCTTCTCGGAACACACGAAGCTTGACCTTCTTATCAAAGGCTTTCTTCATCCTTTGCTGATATAACTGACCATGGCACATGGCAGTCAATCTCTTTTCTTCTATCAATATCAACTGGTCATAACGACTCTGAACCCATTCAACATCAGTCAACTTGGCTTCCATCAAGACTCTCATTGATGGGATCTCCACCTCCACTAGGAGCACAACCTTCATGCCATATACAAGGGAGAAAGGGGTTGCCCATGTTGAAGTGCAGACGGACGTATGATATCCATGCGAAGCAAATGGCAGCATCTCATGCCAATCTTTATACGTGACAACCATCTTTTGGATAATCTTCTTGATATTCTTATTAGCAGCTTCAACAGCCCCATTCATCTTGGGTCTGTATGGAGAAGAATTATGATGCACAATCTTGAACTCACTACACAGCTCTTTCATCATTTTGTTGTTCAAGTTAGATCCATTATCAGTAATGATCTTATCTGGCACACCATATCGGCATATGAGTTGGTTCTTGATAAACTTCACAACCACCTGCCTGGTCACATTTGCGTATGATGCCGATTCAACCCACTTAGTAAATTAATTAATTGCTACGAGAATAAATCTGTGTCCATTGGACGCTTTCGGCTCTATCATGCCAATCATGTCGATTCCCCACATAGAGAAATGCCATGGTGATGAAATCACATTCAAAAGTGTCGGAGGAATATGAATCTTATCCGCATAAATCTGACACTTATGGCATTTCTTCACGTATTTGCAGCAGTCAAACTCCATTGTCAGCCAATAGTAGCCTGCTCTCAACATCTTTCTAGCCATGGCATGTCCATTGGAATGAGTACCAAATGAACCCTCATGGACCTCAGTCATCAACAGGTCTGCTTCGTGTCTATCCACGCATCTGAGCAGAACCATGTCAAAATTTCTCTTATAAAGCACATCACCATTGAGGTAGAAACTTCCTGATAATCTCCTCAGAGTTTTCCTATCTTTCACAGATGCCCCAGGCGGGTAAATCTTGCTCTGAAGGAAACACTTGATGTCATAGTACCATGGCTTATCATCTTTTACTTCTTCTACTGCAAATACATGAGCTGGTCTGTCCAAGCGCATCATAGTGATATTGGGAACTTCATTCCAAAGTCTTACCACAATCATTGAAGCAAGTGTAGCAAGAGCATCTGCCATCCGATTCTCATCTCGAGGAATATGATGGAAGTCAACCTCAATAAAGAATGTTGAAATCCTCCTCGCATAATCCCTATATGGAATGAGGCCAGGCTGGTTCGTTTCCCATTCACCCTTAATCTGATTAACAACGAGGGCCGAATCACCATAAACATCGAGGTGTTTGATCCTAAGATCAATCCACTCCTCCAATCCCATAATACAAGCTTCATACTCAGCCATATTATTCGTGCATTTGAAAGTTAGCCTTGCTGTAAAAGGAAAATGTGTGCCCTGAGGAGTAATAATCTCCGCCCCAATACCATTTCCATATTGATTTATAGCGCCATCAAATACCATACTCCATCTGGAACCAGGCTCTGGCCCTTCATCGAGCATAGGCTCATCACAATCTTTCATTTTCAAATACAGAATCTCCTCATCTGGGAAGTCATACTGAACTGACTGATAATCCTCAATCGGCTGATGTGCCAAATGGTCAGCCAAGATACTACCCTTAATAGCCTTCTGAGCTCAATACTCAATATCATACTCGGATAACAACATCTTCCAACGGGCGATCCTCCCAGTTAAAGCAGGCTTCTCGAAGATATACTTGATTGGATCCATTCTGGATATCAACCAAGTCGTATGATTTAACATATACTGACGTAAGCGCTTAGCAGCCCAAGCCAAAGCACAACATGTTTTCTCAAGCATTGAGTATCGAGACTCACAATCAGTAAACTTCTTACTCAAATAGTAGATGGCATGCTCTTTCTTTCCTGAGTCGTCCTGCTGACCAAGGATACAACCCATCGAGTCTTCAAGAACTGTCAGGTACATAATCAACGGTCTCCCTTCCACCGGCGGGGACAGGATCGGAGGCTTAGACAAATACTCTTTAATACTGTCAAAAGCTTTCTGGCAATCCTCAGTCCAATCGTGGGATTGATCTTTCCGGAGGAGATTGAATATTGGCGCACATGTGGCAGTCATGTGGGATATGAATCTGGAAATGTAATTCAAACGGCCGAGAAAACCTCGGACTTGCTTCTCAGTTTTGGGCGCAGGCATCTCTTGTATCGCTTTGACCTTTGCAGGATCAACCTCAATACCTCTTTCACTAACGATAAAGCCCAATAGCTTGCCGGAACGGACTCCAAATGTACACTTGTTGGGATTCAGGCAAAGCTTGTACTTTCTCAAACGCTGAAAAAGTTTCAACAGGTGTTCTACATGTTCAACTTCCGTTTTCGACTTAGCAATCATATCATCAACATATACCTCGATCTCCTTATGCATCATATCATGAAACAAGGTAGTCATAGCTCGTTGATACGTGGCTCCGGCGTTCTTCAAACCGAAAGGCATCACTCGATAACAAAATGTTCCCCAAGGTGTGATGAATGTTGTCTTCTCCATATCCTCGAGTGCCATTTTAATCTGATTATATCCGGAAAATCCGTCCATAAATGAGAAGACCTTGAATTTAGCTGTATTATCTACCAACATATCAATATGTGGTAATGGAAAATCATCTTTCGGACTAGCTTTATTCAAGTCTTTATAGTCCACACACATTCGGACTTTTCCATCTTTCTTAGGCAAATGCACAATATTGGCCACCCATTGAGGATATGTAGAAGTCACCAGAAACCCCACATCAATTTGCTTCTGAACTTCTTCTTTAATCTTTACTGCCATATCGAGATGAGTTCTTCTGAGCTTTTGCTTCATAGGCACACACTCAGGCTTCAAGGGTAAGAAATGTTGCACAATATCAGTATCTAGACCAGGCATGTCTTCATATGACCAAGCAAAGACGTCAACATATTCTCATAGAAATTCTATCAACCCCTTCCTAACAGACTCTTCCAGGAGTGCCCCAATCTTTACTTCTTGCACACAACCTTCAGACCCCAAGTTGATTGTTTCAAGATTCTCAAGATGTGGCTTAATGATCTTCTCTTCATGCTCAAGTAGACGGGTAATCTCGTCAGGAATCTCTTCAACATCATCTTCTTCCGCCTCAAATACAGGGAATTCAAAGTTGGGAGATGGTGTTGGATCATTATGTTCAATGGGTTTGATTAACCTGCATAATGATTTTGGATATAAAGAAACTTTAGAATTCAAACAAGGCAAATCATTATGCAGATGAAAATATTGATTTTATTCTTATTTCTTTAGGGTTTTTTGTGATCACCAATTTCATGCAAAAAGTGAAAAGGGAAAATAATTGGAAAAAAAACATTTAGCATGAATTTATTGAATGAAAATATCATTGCATTTATGCGCCAACAATGTCATCACTTCTCCTTTTGGCATGGGAAAAGGGTTTTCAAACATAATGAACATTACTTTGACTTATGGATAACTGTTGGAATATCCACAGCGACCCAATTATTGCAGATCCCTCCAGGGATGATGAAATTGCCAGAATCCTCTTCGTCCTCTTCCAAAATGGCATCAACCTCCTCATCTTGACCAGTGTGGATGAAACCTCCACTCTTGAACAAACCTTGCATGTTGAAGACCCCAGAAGAATAGCCTATGCCAGCCCGGGACTTGTTGTCTTCTAACTCAATCATTTTCCCCAATCCAGCAGTTGCACCATGCTCAATGGCCAACTTCGCATCTTTGTAGGAAGCAAATGAAGGAGTTTTCTTCTCAACCGGCTCAGCAATAGATAAAGCTTGGAACGGAGTTCCAACTTCATCCTCAGCATCTATGTATGAGAAGGAAGATAAATGGCTAACCAGGAGAGCCCTTTCTCCCCCTACCACCACCAGCTTCTTATTCTTTACAAACTTCAATTTCTGGTGTAGGGTGGATGTCACGGCACCTGCCTCGTAAATCCATGGTCTGCCTAAGAGACAGCTATACGATGGGTGAATGTCCATAACCTGGAAGGTAATCTGAAAATCACTTGATCCGATTTTGACTGGGAGATCAACCTCACCAATCACAGTTTTGTGAGACCCATCGAAAGCCTTCACAACTACCCCACTCTGCCTCATGGGAGGCCCTTGATATGACAATTTCGCGAGAGTGGTCTTCGGCAATACATTCAATGATGACCTAGTGTCCACCAACACATTGGACATGGCGTCGTCTTTGCAACTCATAGATATATGTAATGCCAAATTATGGTCTCTTCCCTCCTCGGGGAGATCAACGTCACAAAAACTCAGGTTGTTGCCAGCGGTGATGTTTGCAACAATGCTATCAAATTGTTCTAGCGTGACATCGTGATCTACGTACGCCACATCCAACACCTTCTGCAGAGCTTCTTGGTGTGGTTCTGAATTCAATAGTAGTGATAACATAAATATTTTGGATGGTGTTTGTAGAAGCTGGTCTACAACGTTGTACTCGCTTCTTTTGATGAGCCTCAGCATCTCATCACAATCTTCTCTCGTATTGCCACTCTGGCCAACAGAAGTAGGAGTTTTCAATGTAGAGGAGGGCTTAGCAACAAGTGCCGGATTTGGAGTGCTCACAGCATTCCCAATCGGGCGTTCAACAAAATCAGTATCAACACTTCCTCGAGGATCCACTTGAGGTTTCACCAGAGCTGAAAATACACGACCGCTGCGGGTCAAACCACTGACGTCAGCAATGTTTACAACAGAAGAAGAGGGTAAGGGCACTTCTTTCCCACTCTCCACTGCTACAACACTGTAGCGATAAGGAACCTCCTTCTCGGCGGAGTACGGTACAGGTCTGGCTGGCTTGATAGTCAGAGCTGGAGAAACCTTCTGCTTGCTACCATCATACTTGATGACAACAGGCTCAGGTATCCGGAATACCGGAGAAATTACGTTGACTTCGAGCTCATCTTCGTCAACATTTCTATTTTGAAGGATCTCAATGACTCCTTCGTCCAACATCTCTTGAACATCTATGCGCACCTGACGACATCCTCTCTAATTGACAGAACAGACTCTACATCTATAATGGTCATGCTGATAATGGCTATAATCACACAGCAAGCGATGCAACTCAACCAGCGATTTCCGGATATGGCTGACGTATTTAACTTTGTACTTGCCAGGACAGCCCTGGACCATATTAACGGACTTCTCATGCTCGGGCAATGGGTTCTTCTTCACATTCGGACCTACGTCCTCGAAAAACAAAATCCCGCTTCTCACAAGGTCTTGCACCATGGTCTTCAAGGGATAGCAATTCTCCACATCGTGTCCGGGAGCACCGGAATGATACGCACAATGAAGCTCAGGCTTGTACCACCATTGGGGGTTAACAGGTACAGCGGGAGGGTCTCGTGGAGTGATCAACTTTCTATCAATCAAAGATGGATAGAGTTCATCATAAGTCATCGGAATTGGATCAAAGGTGGTGCTGGCATTGTTGTTGTTATTTCGAGGCTGGTAGGCCTGCTGTTGTGGACGCTGTTGTTGTTGCTGATATTGCTGAGTTTGCGGTTGTTGATAATGTCGAGCTTCCCTGAAAGCAGGTGCTATATGAGCCACCTGATGCTGATTATTGACTGGGCGAGCAATCTTCCTCTTCACAAAGGGTCTTTTTTTGACATGGGAAGACACATCGTGTGCCTCTCCCTCCTTCTTCTTTGCAAAGCTTCCATATCTCTTTGCTGAAGAGCCTTCCTCTCGAGTTAAGCGTCCTTCTCGGACCCCTTCTTCCAATCTCATCCCCATATTCACCATCTCGGTGAAGTCTGAGGAAGCACTGGCTATCATTCTCTCGTAGTAGAACGAGCTCAAGGTTTTCAAGAAGATCTTGGTCATCTTTTTCTCCTCAAGGGGTGGCACTATCTGAGCTGCCAATTCGCGCCATCTCTGGGCGTATTCTTTGAAGGTCTCTTTCTCTTTCTGGGACATCGCCCTCAATTGGTCTCTATCAGGAGCCATATCCACATTATATTTATATTGCTTGACGAAAGCCTCGCCAAGATCATTGAAAGAGCGGATGTTCGAACTTTCCAGACCCATGTACCATCGGAGAGCGGCACCGGAAAGACTGTCCTGGAAATAGTGGATAAGCAGTTGATCATTGTCAGTTTGCGTCGACATCTTGCGAGCATACATCACAAGATGGCTGAGAGGACATGTGTTTCCCTTATACTTCTCAAAGTCAGGCACTTTGAATTTAATAGGGATCTTCGCGTTGGGCACCAGGCACAACTCAGCAGCACTCTTACCAAAGAGGTCTTTCCCCCTCAAAGTCTTCAGTTCCTTGCGGAGCTCAAGGAATTGCTCTTTCATGTCGTCCATCTTCTCATAAACGTCTGGGCCCTCAGATGGCTCAGAATGATAGATGGTATCTTCAACCCTTGGTAGCCTGTGCACAACGGGAGGTGGCACGGACATGACCGGGCTAGATGCCGGCAAAAAAGCAAGAGTTAGAGCAAAACCCTCTGGCATAAAGTTGGCGGGAATTCCCCAAGGGAATCCGGCTGGAATGGATGGTGCAAAGTGAGCAGTTACAGCAGGCACAGTAGAAGTTACGATCTCAGAAATGACTGTCCTCTTGGGAGGAGTTGATGGCGTTGGAGAAGACTGGCTCTGAGCGGCCAAGAATGACTCCATCAAGGCAGTCAGTCTGGCTACCTCTTCTTTCAGTTTGTGGTTCTCTTGTTCCAAATGATCCATCAGTCTTGAAGAGTTGGCTCTGGTGTAGTACCGGTGAGTCCGCTTGTCTTTGAAATAAATCAAGAACACAGAGTTAGACCATAGGACAAGAAGCCTGGAGCAAAACCTGCTTATGCACATGATGCATGCAACGCTTGTGCATATGATTTATTTTTATTTCAGAGGAACTTTTAGAGTTCTATTTGCAAATTTTGGGAAATATTACATTCTTTATCACATATGGAAACATCTCATAAATAATATCTGGGAAATATTTTTCACACCAAAAAAGTACAGCATTGGTAACCAAATTCAATACAAGAGAAAAGGAAAACGATCATCCTATAGATCCCTAGAAACAATCATCCAAAGCTCGGGATACAGGAAGGTAAGATGCACGAAGCCTCTTCACCTCCTCCTCATAGGCTGCCTCTATATTTGCATTCTCCTTGGCGAGTCGATCATACTTCCTCTTCCAGAACCTAGAAGACTGAGGAAGTAGAGAAGTCCATGCATCATCAGGATCATCAATAACCTGGTGCTCGAGAAACTCAATCAAAGCATCTTTCTCCTTAATCTGCTGAAGCAACTCTTCTCGTTCACGGATCCAAGCACGTGAACGGTCTTCATCTCTCAACTCCTCTACTCCTTGGTCAGGGAGGGTTGAAGGCCCATCCTCAACCAAAGGTGTAGGTCTCAGATATTCGTAAGGCATGAGGTACTCGGAAGCTCTCCCCCTGACCCAAGCAGTGTAAGGCTCCAAAGCGACACAATTCTTAGGACCTAACTCATTCCTTCCTTTCCTATGAATCTTGCGCGAAGCGCGGACCATCCTGCCCTTCAAGCCTTGGGGATCTTTACCCTCCTGAAAGAACACACCCTCTAACAGAATGTTATTGGGTTTATCCTTTAGGGGGAACCCAAGCTGACTACGTGCCAAAACAGGGTTGTAGCTAATCCCACCACATGTACCAAGAAGAGGCACATTGGAGAATTCACCACAAGGGTCGATAATCTGCACACCATCGTACACACGGTTGTACCAAGAGATATCATCATTAGTGAGAGACATAAGTCTCGTGGAACACCGTAGACATCCCTTGTTCTCCTTGAAAGTGACTGTTTGCGGTAAGTGAGAAATAAACCACTTATACAGCAGAGGCAAACACCACACAATGGCACCACCACCATTTGCATTCCTCATATGCAAAGAAAAATAAGTGTCACCCAACAGAGTCGGAACGGGATTAAGAGTAGTGAAAATCCTAATAGCGTTCACATCTACAAACTTGTCGATGTTGGGGAATAACACTAACCCATAGATGAGAAGTACAAATATGGCTTCAAAGGCATCCTCACTCATGGCCTTCCCATACATAGTAGCTTGAGCAATGAGGAACTCAGAAGGGAGACCTTGAATTCCACCTTTGGTAGTCATATGAGCACCAACCAGAGACTCATCTATATGCAACATATCATCTATCTCTCGAGAAGTAGGAATACTCTCTAAGCCACTGAACAGCAACTGGTCTAGAATAGGTATGCCCACAAGATAAGCATACTTCTCAAGCGTAGGTAAAAGCTGAAAATCCGGAAATGTGAAGCAATGGTACAATGGATCATAAAACTGTACCAACACACTCATCAACCCTTCATCCACCTGAGCAGTCAGAAGAGGAAGAAGCTTCCCAAAACAAGCCTTGAAACCCAAGGGATCTAATACATAGGATGTCAAATTCCTTAGCTCTTTCAAATCTGGTTGTCTAAAGCTGTACTTCTTTGTATTTCTTCTTTGTCTTTCCATGTCTGAAAATTGGCAAATAGACCTCTTAAGTTCCTTCAAATTTTTTCTTATTATTTTGATGATATGGATGCAAATGGGTGCATGAATGCATGAATGCAACAAACACACTCAAGGATCAAGCAAAGTACACCAAACAAAGGTCATGGGATGGATCATACTATCCTTAATATCAATCGTCCATTTTGGTGGATTATGATTTACACCTCATCAACACCCAAGTTCCATTGATATTAAGGATACATGAACGGATCAACCACGAATCAAGGGTTTGTTGCAAATCACGAGCATGGAGTCTCGGTTTAGAACCACCCAAAGGGAGTGTACTAGGGTTTAACCTACCAAACATGTTCTACAAGAGGTTCCCATAGTCATCATCCCATCTTTAGGATATTATCGGAGAAACGACTACTCGTATTCCAAAAACATCCTCAAGAGAGACTCTTATGAGTGTAGTATCGCGTAACAATCGTATCAAATCTTACACTTGAACGACTTTCGCACTACATCCTAAGAATAGGCCAAGATGGGCTTGGTAAACTAAGGTCCTTGGCTTCTAAGGTCTATATTGGAAAGAGTAATGTCTAACCACAACTACTTGTGTGACATTATTGATCCCAACATGATCTCCACCAAGTGAATGGGCTTGCAAGTCAACTTGCTAAGGAATAACTCCACACAAGTCAACAAGACTATGCCATTCTCCTATCCTAAGTGCACTCGAGTTCGGGTATAGAACTCATCTCACAAAGATCACCAAGCATACAAGGAGTTAATATTCAAGCAAATAAATCATTACACACAATACAGTAATCCCAAATTGCACAAAAATATGTCACAAAATAATATACAATACAATACAACACAATGTGAAAAGTAGGCAAAACCCACTTGGTCAAATCTAGTCCCCAACAGAGTCGCCACTTTTCTGTAGCGGGGTATTCGTTACCATTAGAGATATTGACTAAATCTAAGGTAAATCATATAAGTCGAGTCGCCACCGCACTTCTATTTATCCAAAGGAATGGTTAGAAAGCGAACAAAAACCTAAAAGTTTTATCGAGTCAAAAACTAGTAAAAATGTCAGAGATCTGGGTAAGGGGGTTGGTTATGCAATGGGAAGGTATTAGGCACCCAAAATATCCTAAGTACTCCTAGGGAGCCCTTTTCACATTTGTTGTAAGGTTGGTATTTTGTAAAAATTTGTTTGTGCAAACATGATTGAAGAGATGAGAAGAGAATATACAAGTTATTTACATTTTGTGTTTGAATGGATAAACCCATTGCCTTCGTACCATCTTAAAAAAGAGTAGGATCAAAATCTCGTAGTTCGGGGTAAAAATCTCAAAATGAGTTGGTGAATTGATTGGTCCAAAATCCTTAAGATCTTTTGTTATCCAAGGGAGAAAACTCAACCTAAAACCACAAATCCACCATGTGAGGATAGCTTCAACATGCTAGTGAGGGGTTAACCCTATAATAAGCATGGAAGACTCATTGTCCATCACTAAGGATATAGGTGAGTATTACATCTACCTCAAGGATAACTCAAACCTAATAGCTAAAGGTTGTGAAAAAAGTTGATTAAGGAAGTGGCCATTGAAACCACAAAAGTATTTGAATAAGTGGTATTTACCAATGAAAAGTATTTACAAAATATGGTCAAAGTTGACTTAGATTCAATTCGAAATAAGTGTTATGAAAAGAAAAGTTTGAAAATCAAAAGCATAAGGCTTAGGTTTCTAATGTTTAAAACAAGTGTTAAATGTTTGCACAAAATTTTTGGCTTGGGTTAGAGTGGAGAGAAGAAGAAGAATGGCTAAAGTCCTAAACATACAAGAGGTGAGGGATAAAGAAGCAAAACCACAAATGGAGTTCCTCTCTTGAGATCATATTGATGACCCAAGTAGCTCCCATCCTTTGGAATAAGAAATCACATAAGCATAAACTCAAGCAATCAACAATCAAATGAACTCTTGGAAATCTCCTCAATGGCTCTTAGATCTCTCTCTCTTAGAAGCTCATGGTAATGGTTCCTCAATTTGGCTCAATGTTGGAATCCCTAGCACAAGAACACACACATCAAAAGATTCTAGCAAAAACAAATGAGGAATGGCCAAGAGGAGTTTAGAAGTTGGTCCTTTCAAAGTCATCTTCAATATTAAGCATTCTAAAGGCATGAGGCCTAATTGCTCTTTGACATTTAAGCACTCTAAAGGCATGAGGCCTAGTTGCTCTTCAAACTCCATTAGATTGGGTAAAGTCCTAAAGTCTAAGTCCATTTTGTCCAATTCTTTGCATTTGGTTCACAACAAACAGACAAACACAAGCACAAAAGATATATACACAATTATATGCTCAAGTGAGCAAAAGGAAAATGGCATTAACATAAACATGTGCTCAAATGAGCAAAAGGGAAAAAGCAAATGGATAATATGTACAAGAATAGTAAATTGCATAAATGTAAAGAGCAAAAAACTAAATGTTAATGGTTAATAGTTAGTGTTAGTAGTTAGTATGCCATAAGGAAAATTTAGCGCTATGTTAAGCAATCGTAATTGGACTTATGTAGAAGTCACAACTATCTGAGGCCGGTCAATAATAATGTAGGCAACAACACAAGTTAGAATTCTTAATTAGTGAACCAAGTTCCAACAACTTGCCATGTCAAAAAGAAAATGGGAAATGATCTTGTATTGGTTTAAGTCTTTTGCATGATTTAGGAAGCAACCTATCCTTAATGCAAAGCCATTCACTTGATCATATGATCAAGATGAATTAGATTTGAATCAAGGAAGATTAAACCTCCCTAATCAATACTAACTTATCAACCCTTAACTCATTGATCAAAAAGAGAAAAGAAGAATAACAAAGAGATGGAGAATGGAAATGGAAAATGAAAAGAATAAAGTGCATTAAATGATATAGAATGTACCAATCAACATATGTTGACCAATGACATTGAGAATCATGGTCAAACAATCAAAAACAGAAGTGAGATGAAGATTGGAAGTCAAGAAATGAACAAATATATTTTTGGCATTTTTAATATTTAAAATAAACTTGAATTAAAATATTAAAGAAAGGTCAAACTTCAAAATCACTTCAAATCAACTTTGAAAAATCCAAGTGATTTATCCTAAGTTCAGCAAGGTCAAACAAAGTTTGACAAAAAAATTCAGCATTTTTAAAAGTCAGAAACTATTTTTAATCAATTAAAAATGAATAAAAATAACCTAATTGAACTAAAATCTCAAATAAATCTCAAATCAATTAGAAAATTGATGAGAATATTTTTCATAGATCCATCATCATTCAAATAGGTTAGGAAAATATTTTTGTATTTTTTGAATATTGAAAACTATTTAAAATGAATTAAAAATAACCAGAAAAGAGAAAATTCACAAAAAATATCAAATGACAAATTAAAAAATATTAAAAATCATTTTTAGAAGCTAGAATTTAAATGGAGAAGAATGCAATTGGTCCCATATTTTTTGGATTAAAAATAAAGAAGTTATGAATTTTTCAAATAAAAGGAAATAAAAGAAATAAAATCAGAAATTAAAAATAGAGAAAAAACCAGGAGCTTCTGATCAAGCCTCATTAATTGACGTGGCTGATCAAACGCTCCACATGCGCGCGCTCACGATAGGCTTGAGTCAATGAGAAACACGCGGTATTTAAAAAAGTCATAAGATCCAAGCGTGGATATTAGATCTGGAGATTCCATCACACGGTCCACAATCCATCTGGCAAAGGGACGGTGGCCAGAGCCACCGTCTTCTCCGGTGAGCATGAAGATTCCGGCCAAAGTTGCAGGCAATAAAAACTTAACCAAATGAAGCGATCCTCATATCATTGGAAAGCTGGGGTGATGTACATCACCCCTGTACGATTGGTTTTCCTTCTAGATCTCCATGGGAAGAGAAATCAGAAGAGGAAAATAATGGAGTTCAAACTGAACTTGATGATTTTGCAAAATTAAAAGCACAATTCAAATGCCTCTAGTGAGAGGACTTCAGACAACACATTGGTCAGGCAAATGGATCAAAGATTAATGAGTTTCGAGGAAAAAACCAGTTGATGATCACCTTTGAATTGTGAAGATTTGAGCTACCTTCCTTGCTTCCTTTAGCCAAACATAACTTCTATGGACTCGATGATGAAGGTCTAGGAACTTTAGATCTAAAGATTCAACCAAATTCAGTTGAATTTCAGATCTGAAATTTTATGAAATGTGAACTAGTTCCTTTGGTAATGGCTATGGATTCAATTGTGCAGCATATCAGGCGCCTTCAGGTTGGAGAATTGTGAAGCATAACATGTCTATTTATAGCTGAATTGGAGGCAAGGCAAGGAAATACTCGTGTGCATGGCAAGTGGATATTCTTTGCATGGGCTTGCATGATCATATAGAAGGCCCAAACTCAATTGCATTTGCATGCTGATGACCAAACAATTTGAAATGGACGTGTAGTTGGCAAGGCAATGGCTTGTGCAATGAGTTTCAACATGTTATGCATAATTGGGCCTAGAACTTCACCTCTTCGAAAATGCCACTTGGAAAATTGAAACATAGGCATGTGGGTAATGGTTGGAAAGGTCTTGACATAAGAATCAAATGTTATGTTAGACCAAAACTTATTTGGACTGTGGAAATTTATGAAAACAGGCCATGAAGTTCATAGTGCAAAACATGCCTTTGAGAATTTTGCCAAATTGGTCCAACTTCAAGCCCTTCTGTTTTGATGATGCAAGACCCAAATGGGAAAACCTCCAACATCAAAGTTGTAGATCTTCGCAATACAATCAAAATGGACTTAAAGTTTTCATCATTTGGATTTTTGATGAAGGAGTTATGGACACTTGACGTTGGACTTTTTTGCCTTTCAATGCATTTGGTCCAAAGTGACCTATAATGTTTTGCATTATCACATGTGTTTTCTTTTAGATTTTGAAATTTTGTTCAACATAACATTTGAATTATACATATTAATATTTCTAATGCATTTGATCCCACCTCAAAATCATGAAAAATGAATGAGTTATGTTCTTGGGAAGTTGACCCAAAATGAGGGTTTCAGTCAAAATGACCTATAATGTCTTGGAATGGGAGATGACCTTCCAAGATTCAAATCAATTTTTGATGAAGATGAAAGTTGTTCATATTGTCCTTAAGAACATTTTTTATTTTTGGATCATCTCCATTTGACCAACACATAGAAAGTTAGGTCTCAGTGTATTTCAAAATAGTCAGATGAATTGACTGATCAACTTCTCAAGTCCACAACGCATATCTTGATGAATTGATGATTGAGGACACTCAAATAACTTCAAATATGAATTAAATGATGAATTTAAGAACTTCCCTTGATTTTATTTGATCATGGGCTGAGGTTGCTTCATTAGCAAGGCATTGTGGGTGATCAGATGAATTAGGGTTTCCTTGAGGAACAAACTTCAACCCTTTGACTTGCTTTGATCAAAATGATGAATTGAGATGCTTGGGAGGAATATTTGATGGATGAGAGCTTGGGGAACCATTGCCATGCTTTCCTTCATCTTCTCTTGGCCATATCTTTGTACCAATGATTTCCTTGAAGTTCTTGATATTGTGATTGCTCAAGCTACAAACAAAAGAGGTTAGTGACATACTTTTGTGCTTTTGGTTAGTAAATAAAAAATGAGAAAAGCAATGATATACAATTTCAAGCATTCTTGGTGATCTCAAACCACTCACAAGAGGTCCCACCCAAAGGCAAAGGGAACCAAGATGCTTATGATCCTTGAGGCTTTGCAAATGCAATGTTATGATGCCATGAGGGATCTTAGGGACAAAATTGGGGTCTTACACATGGCTATCGTACTTCAGTGTGCACTTCGACTGGGGCAACCCCTTTCTCCTTAGTCTATGGTATGGAGGCAGTTTTACCTGTTGAAGTTGACATTCCTTCCATGAGGATCATGACAGATATTAAGCTTGACGAAGCTGAGTGGGTTCAGAATAGACTTGATCAATTGAGCCTCATTGATGAAAAGAGATTGGCAGCCATTTGTCATGGTCATGCATACCAGAAGCGAATGAAGAATGCTTTTGGCAAGAGAGTACGACCTAGAGAATTCTTGGTCGGGGACCTTGTTCTGAGAAGGATTTTACCTCCGAATCAATATGATCCTAGGGGCAAGTGGGCCCTAAATTATGATGGACCATATGTTGTGAGAAAAGTATTCTTAGGTGGAGCCATGATGCTCACAACTATGGATGGGGAAGACTTTCCACACCCCGACAATGCAGACACAGTTACAAAATACTTCGCATAAAAAGACCTGCTAGGTCGACGGCCTAGGAAAAAAAGGGCATCCCAGTGAACCAAAGAGTGTTTTCATCTCTAGTTATGTGAACTTTTTCATTCCCCAGCCGAGTTTTGGGTTGAGAATTTTCCTATTCCCCAGTAGAGTTGCTTTTTTAAGACTTCTTGTTCAAGATTTTTCATATCTCCGACAAAAGAGTGTTTTTGAAGTTTCTTTCGCAAAGATTACTTCACTCCCTACAAGAGTTTACGCCTGACTTCTCTTATTCCCAACAACGCCGAGTTTCATTTGTCATTTCTAGAAGAAGCAATGACAAGTATGTTCTTCTCCCCATCAGAGTTTGCATTGAAATTTAATTTCTCCAACAGAGTTTGCAATTTATTTTTGCGATTCCTCACCAGGATTTGCAACTGTTGTATGGTAGACAAGTTATTTTGGTTTGTTTTCTCCTGTGAAGATCAGTTCAGGATTTCTCTCCGAGTTTTCTGATTTGTTTCTGTCATGCCCCGACAGGGCGCCCCTTTTCATGCATCATATTGCATTGCATCTACCAAAATAAAAAAACAATAAAAATAAAAATCAAACATGCATTAAGACATAAGATTATTTTGGTTGTTACCTATTGCAATTCACATAAATCTTTCACCTGTTGTGTGATCCTTTTGTGAGGTCAATTTTTGGCATTCACCTATTGAGTTGTTTTGTGGCTATTTCTCTTAGGCCTTATGCTGGTCAGTTTTTTGTTTGATCTTACGTTGATCATTCTTCTTTTTGTTTTGGCCTTGCATTGGTCAGTTTCAGTTTTTGATTTGGTCTGGCGTTGACCATTTCTCTTTGGCCTCATGTTGGTCAGTTTCAGTCGTTGATTTGATCTTGCGTTGATCATTTATCGCTTTGTTTTGGCCTTGCGTTGGTCAGGTTTAGTTGTTGATTTGATCCTGCTTGATCATTTCTTCTCTTTGGTTTGGCCTCGCATTGGTCAATTTCAGTCTTTGATTTGATCTTGCGTTGATCATTTCTCGTTTTGTTTTGGCCTTGCATTGGTCAGTTTTAGTTGCTGATTTGATCATGTGTTGATCATTTCTTCTCTTTGGTTTGGCCTTGCGTTGGTCAGTTGTTTTTTTTATCTTGCGTTGATCATTTCTCGTTTTGGTTTGGCCTTACGTTGGTCAGTTTTAGTTGTTGATTTGTGTTAGACTATGGCACGGATCTAGAAGGGGGGGGGGGGGTTGAATAGATCCCAATTAAAAAATAAGTCGGCGCTACCAATTAAAAATTGGTTTTGAAAAATTGTTTTAAGTGCGGAAGCGGCCAAGGAAAATATAGTCTAAAACGAACTGTTATTGGAAAACCGGATATGCGTCAAGCCTATGGATTAGTGATAATGTGGAATTAGAATCACTACACTAGTCACACAATCAATGATTTGTTTCACTTACTAGGATTACTAGTTCCAATGATTCAAATAGAAAATCAAACTAGATACACATTTAAGATAATTTTGGTTTAGGCAAATTATCAAACACTTGGTGTGTGAAAACACTCCAAGTGATATTTGTGTTGAGTAAGTGATTCCAATTAATCTAGTACAATGTCCTATTGTACTTTGGATTCAAAAACAGAGTTCTAACCTCTTACTCAATTAATATCAAAGTTTGATAAAAATGCTTATACAAAAATCACTTAATTTTTAAGCTGAAAACAAATATGCAGAAAATTAGAGAAGACAAAGATTTGATGAGGCAGTTCCCCCGCCGTCCTCGCTTCGGGGTACGTCTGCCCTTAATTCTAAAACTAGAATTGAGATGATTTAATAGATATCACCTGTTGAATTTGACCGTTTATACAAGGATTGCAAAGCAAATATACAACAGAACTCTCAAGACGTTGAATGTTGCTTCCATTCCTTGTTCCTTGATTCAAGATGAATCAAGTCCTTCAATTGTTGTTGATAGACCTCCGATTCCAGCCCCTTTGTTGAATAACCCTCAGTTCTTCAAACCCTCGGCCCGGCTGATCTCAACTACAACAAATCGAACCCAAATTCTTCCCTTCAATATCACTAAATCCGCTACTAGACTGATGAAGACTTCCTCTTCTCAATCACCTTCGCTCAGCTGAAAATTGATGAAACAATTCGTCCAAAAACCCCCAAAATCAAACCTATCTTGGAGGACAAAACCCTTAAAGGTTTTATTCAAGTAAAAACATGTCACAAGCTTCAACCCGAACCGAATTCCCCAATCACGGCTTCGAACCTTATCACCTTTAACCAATCACAAAGCACCTCAAAAATGGTTGTGTGTAGTTGATGTGTTGTGAGATGTTGAAGATGAAGATGAAGAATCTTGGACACCTATTTCACTTTTTCTTGTTCTTTGAACACTTGAATCAAAATATCATAATGTTAGTTAATACAAGTAACTTGAAATTCTATTTATAGTAACCAACCAACCAACCCACTTAACAGCTTTTCAAACAGAGTGGGAAACATCATAAAACTGAATTTGCGCACGAACGGTCGATCATAGCAGGACTATGCGTCGACGCATGGCCTGCAGTTTTGGTCAGACTGAAAAATGCTTCAATATGCGTCGATCATAGGTCGGCGTGCGCTGACCCGTGGTTCATGCGTTGACCCCTGCGGTCGACGCAAGCATCTTGTGCGCTGACCCGTGGGAAAAGTGCTGTGTTCATGCGCTGACCCGTGGGGAATGTATTATGTCATGCGCCGACCCTACAGTCGACTCATCCCCTGCAGATCTGCAAAAAATAACATTTTTGTGGCTTTCATGCCTTTTGTCATGACCACACTTTGTCCACATATGTTGTACAAAATATAACAGTACAGATGAGCAATGAAAAGGATATGATAGGTGATACATTGCATTTGTTTTGTAGAGGTGGAATCGACATTGCCGATTCATCCATGGTGGTCATTTGTCATCATCGAAACCTATGATTGTATGTTGTATGACAGTTTGCCCTTACATACTCCCCCTTTTTGATGATGACAACCTGTGTGAAACCAAAGAGAAAACAACATGCAATATTTACACATATTTTACACACTCCCCCTTTCTTTTGTAATCTAAGACTGTCTAACAAACTATTGTGAATATCATCTTGGCTTTGGTTTGGTACATGGTCTTCTCCCCCTTTGACAACATCAAAAAGAGATAAGGAACGAGTAGTCAACGTAACATAAAAATACAACAGGAGATAACAATATCAGATAACAATATCACACCAAATATCATTACTGAACGATAATCATTAATTAAACGGAGATAATCATTAAATTTGATTTGCACAAACTAGCATAACAGAAAAATGAATATAGTCAAACAACAAAAATGTAGATGCATATGTAGTTCTATGTCCTAATAGCCTCGTCCTCGACTGAAACAAGCATTCGTTGTTTGATCAGCAACACTACCGAGATACTTGAGGCCCACATCGACGGACCGCTCCTGTCGTTCAAACGTTTCGGTGAACGCTGCATACCGTTCACTCATGCTGGTAGAGAGGCTATCGAGCCTCTCATTTTGTGCTTGAAGTTGGCTGCTAATATGAGCATAGCGCTCATCCTGATTTTGTATGAAGGATTGTTGAGCCAGCTGCATATTTCGCATCATATCTAAAAGCTCAGACGAGTTGCCTTGTTGGGGAGGAGACGGTGGAGATGCTTCAGCACCATGTTGATATGGCTGATAGAATTGTCGTTGCGTTGACCAGCCCATATGTTGCCATTCACCCCAGCCACCTTGGTTGGGAGCATTTTCTTCAGTTGAATGTGAACTCTGAACCCAAGCGGAGTGATTGTAGTCGTGTGTGTCCGCTTGTAGAGGACTATCATGCTGGTCAAATGCTTGTCCAGCTCCTTCTTCTTCATTTTCCTCTTGATCTTCTTCTTCACTTTCATCACTTTCATCATCTTCTTCAACATTCGTAGGAACAAACCCTCGGCGAACAGATTTGTATATTCTCCGCTCATCACACCAAAAATATCCCATCATAGACAAAGTTTTTTGGCTGAATTCTTTGTCTGAGGAAATGGAGGTATACGGAAAGGACGGATAATCAACGTCAGCTGCCGTAAGGACCTCTTGAATGAAAGATCCATAGGCCATAGCCGTTCCTCGTCCGGAGTCTCGTAAGCTGAACATCCTACTAGCAATGTAGTAGGGCCAGTTTATTTTCCACTGATTCTTTAAGATGTATATGAGATGAACTTCAGCTTGTTCAACTCGAGAGAGACCACCCTTCTTAGATCGCAGTATGCGTGACACAATCCACTAGAGAATGCGCTCACTTGTTTTCAGTTTCCCGACAATGACAGTTCGTGGGAACGCGTCACTATTTACAATGTGGTCCGGGTAGGGTCGTTTCAGCATAGCATTCAGAGCGCTCTTAAATTCATACCCTTCGATTGTGTGAGAATCAGTTACCTCAGCGAGAGGATTTTCATCAGCAGCCACAGTCGTGTCAAAAAATTTATTCCAAACGGCAGACTTAAAGGATACCTTTGTTGTGCCGATTCTGGAGTGAAACCTTTGACCATGAAACTTGTCATGAAGACAGGTGTAGAACACACGGACCAGGTCCTCGCTATATTTGGCATTGCATTCTAGGAAGTTGACAATGCCGTGATACTGTAGCAGAGACACGATTTCTACGAGATGCATTCGTTCTGCTGTGAGTTTGTAGAATGCATGTTGCCGCACAACTCCTTTTTTACCAATGTCCTTGTTGAAGGTGCCGACAAGTGCTGGTGGAACTAATGACACAACGATGATGGGTAATGAGGCAGAGGATGTTTCCCTTGATCTCTTACCGGTAGGTCTTCGGGATGAGGAAGCCATGGGTAATGGTTCTGAGGCTTTTTGCAAAAGAGAGAGTGAAGGTTGGTGTAAGTGTGTTGAGAATGATTGTCAATAAAGAAGTTTGCCCTTTTTGTAGATGAGGATTTAGGGTTTTGGGAAGAGGAGAGGCCAAGAGACAATAGGCACTAGGTAGATGCAACTTACAATGTAATGAGTTGAATGCACAATGAATTCAAATTTGAAATGGTAAATGCATGGGAAGTTTGAAGGTTTTCTGCAGAGAAAAACTGAGTTTTCGTGCGATGCGTCGACCATACACTGTGCATGCATCGACGCATACTGTTTGGATTTTGAAAAACAGAAAGATTTTTAAGTGTGCGTCGACCATTGCCCTGTTACGGTCGACTCATACAGGCAAAATTTCCAGTTTTTCACTTTTCTGCACATACGCTGACATGTTTAATGCATAATTAGAATGCCACACAACATTAAGCATCCAAAGAGATACATCATATATATATATATATATATATATATATATATATATATATATATATACAATATTATCATGTAGTACAACTATTTAACCATGAAAATTTGGAGAGAGAGAGAGAGAAGGGTAAAGGAACAGTATCACCTCGATGTCGGAGTAACTTGATGAATAATAAACTTGTGCTTGCAACAACATCAACTTGTTAAAAGTACAAGATTATAGTCTTAAATGAAATAAGATAAAACCAGCAATTTATAATGCCCGTTCCGAAATATCGAGAATACCAAGTTCTCGGCGAATATGAAAGAAAGGCTCAGTAGCTAGCGGCTTTGTGAAAATGTCCGCTAGTTGGTTTTTAGTGTCAACATGTTGGAATACAACATCGCCTTTCTCTACATGGTCCCGAAGAAAATGGTGTCGAATTTCGATATGTTTGGTGCGAGAATGCATCACAGGATTATTGGTAAGATTAATGGCACTTGTATTGTCACAGAAAATGGGAATACGTTTGAGTTTGAGATTAAAATCCAATAGTTGTTGCTTAACCCATAGGATTTGTGCACAACAACTACCGGAGGCAACGTATTCCGCTTCGGCGGTTGACAAAGCAACAGAAACTTGTTTCTTGCTATGCCAACTGACCAAAGAATTTGAAAATAAGTGACAAGTGCCACTAGTGCTTTTCCTATCCGATTTGCAACCGGAAAAATCGGAATCGGAGAAGCCTACCAATGAGCAATCATTTCTTTTGGAATACCATAATCCATACTTCGGAGTACCGGATAGGTATCGAAGTATCTGTTTGACAGCTTTTAGATGGGATTCCTTGGGACATGATTGGTATCTTGCGTATATACACACGCTAAACATAATGTCGGGACGAGAAGCAGTAAGATAGAAAAGAGATCCAATCATACCTCTATACCTTTTTACCTCTACGTCCTTACCGTTTTCACCTTTATTCAAGTTTGCACATGTTGGCATGGGGGTGTCAATGGCCTTAGCTTTTGCCATGTCAAATCTCTTGATAAGGTCCAAACAATACTTTGTTTGACTCACGAATGTTCCTTCATTGAGTTGTTTAATTTGCAAACCGAGAAAGTATGTGAGCTCCCCCATCATACTCATCTCGAATTCACCCTGCATAAGATCAGAAAATTCTCTCACGAGATTCATGTTAGTAGACCCAAATATAATATCGTCAACATAAATTTGTACTAATATCAAGTGCTTTCCTTGACGTTTAATGAAGAGTGTTGTGTCAACCTTTCCTCTTGAGTAACCTTGATCAAGCAAAAATTTACTTAGTCGCTCATACCAAGCTCTAGGAGCTTGTATGAGACCATATAAAGCCCTTTTTAGTTAGTAAACATGATCGGGATACTCATGAGATTCAAAACCCGGAGGTTGTGCGACGTAGACCTCTTCATTTATGTGACCGTTAAGGAATGCACTTTTAACATCCATTTGGAATAGTTTAAAGTCTTTCGCACAAGTGAAGGCAAGGAGAAGGCGTATAGCCTCGAGTCGGGCAACCGACGCATAAGTTTCCTCATAGTCGATACCTTCCTCTTGGTTATACCCTTGCGCGACTAAACGCGCCTTGTTACGGGTTATTACCCCGTTTTCGTCCAGCTTGTTCCTAAACACCCATCGGGTGCCGATTACTCGATGATCTCGCGGAGGAGGGACAAGGTCCCAAACCTCATTTCTAGTGAACTGATTTAGTTCCTCCTGCATTGACAAAAACCAGTGTTCATCGAGTAGGGCTTCTTTAGGGTTTTTAGGTTCCATTTGCGAAACGAAAGCGAAGTGATAACAGAAATTACTTAGCTTCGATCGAGTTGTAAAACCCTTTGAGATATCTCCGAGAATGTTGTCGATTGGATGGTCTTTGGGAGACTTCCAAGCGTGAGGGAGATCATCGTTTGAAGGCGGATGAGCTACCTCGGTTTCCTCATGATGTACATCTTTATCCTCCTCAACTTTGACTTTGTCGGGTTGATCAATCCCCGGCTCGCCACCTTTGAGTATGTCTTCCGTTGATGTACCTGCACCATGAACAACACTACCCTTTCTGACGTTTCTCGGATAGGATTCGTCAAAAGTGACATGTACAGACTCTTCCACAGCAAGTAATCGTTTATTATATATTCTATATGCTTTACTCGATTGAGAGTATCCGAGAAAGATACCTTCGTCGGCCTTGGAATCGAATTTGCCCAAGTTTTCCTTTCCATTATTTAATACAAAACATTTGCAACCGAAAACATGTAAGTGAGAAACATTTGGCTTTCGCCCTTTTAAAATCTCATACGGTGTTTTATTTAGAATGGGGCGAATGAGCACCCTATTCAAAACATAACACGCCGTACTAATGGCGTGGCCCAAAAATATTTCGGTAAACCACTTTCGTTAATCATTGTTCTTCCCAATTCTTCCAAAATTCGATTTTTACGCTCCACAACCCCATTTTGTTGAGGAGTACGTGGAGCGGAGAAGTTATGATCGATACCATGGTTACCGCAATATTCTTCAAATAAATGGTTTTCGAACTCACCCCCATGGTCGCTTCTAATTGAAACAATGTTTGTATTTAATTTATTTTGGGAAAGCTTAGCAAACCTTTCAAAGGCGGCGAACGTATCGCTCTTGCTTACTAAAAAGATAGTCCAACAAAATCTAGAAAAGTCATCCACTATTACGAAACCGAAATAATTTCCTCCTAGACTTTTAATCCTATACGGCCCAAATAAGTCCATATGAAGAAGTTCGAGAGGTCTCGTTGTTGAAACGATATTTTTGGATTTAAATGAGATCCTCGTTTGCTTCCCTTTTTGACAAGCATCACAAAGGTGATCCTTGGTGAACTTTATTTTGGGGAGACCTAAGACTAGATCTTTTGAGACTATTTTGTTTAGTAAGTCAAAGTTAACATGTGCTAAACGCCTATGCCATAACCATGAATCTTCACTCATTATTACAAGGCATTTGTCACTTGTTAACGATACTTTGTTCAAGTCTAACATATAGACATTATTCACTCGCAGGCCATTAAACATACTCTTCTTATCATCATTATGTACAATTTTGCAACAATCTTTTGAAAACGATACATTGTATCCTTTGTCACATAATTGACTGATGCTAAGTAGATTTTGTTTAAGACCTTCGACAAGCAATACATCAGAAATAGTAGTGGAAGAAGGGTTACCTACACTACCTTTACCAAGTATTGCTCCACGGTTGTTGTCACCATAGGTTACATATCCTTTCTTCTTAGCCACGAAGTCAATGAAGAGTGATATGTCTCCTGACATATGCCTTGAGCATCCACTGTCGAGAACCCATCTTCTCTCGGTAGTCTCGAGGCATTGTACCTATGGAAATGCAATTAACACGAGAAGGTACCCAATGGCTTATTGGGTCCTGAATGGTGAGGAACGAAATGGTTGCATTTGGGCAGCCATTGATAAATGCCTTTAGGAACTAAAAATCTCTTAAATCTGCATTTAGCAATGGAGTGGCCTTTCTTGCAACAATAAAGACAAGAGAAATTTACATTTTGATTGCCTTTGCTATCTTCATCCTTTATAACATATTTATATTTTTGGTATGGATTAACCATACTTTTTCGAAAGTTTGATTTATCGATAGCAAAGGTAATCTTGGGCTCAAGAGCCTTGTCAAGTTTGGCCTTTAGGTTTCTTACTTCACCTTGCCAAATGTAACAAGTATCACACCCAAAGTTCATCATTCTACTTCTAAGGTCCTCACAACCTGCTTTTGTGCTTTCTACTATAGAAGCCTTAAGTTCCTCAAGTTTCCTTTCGGATTCTCGAATTTTTTGTTCTAAATGAGTAAAAAAATTGTTGTTGGAGGCAAGCCTTTTAAAGGCCTCTTTAGCTTCACAGTGTAAAGTATCAAATGCAGTTTGTAATTCATGATGAGACATACTAGAGGATTTTTCATATTTAGCATGTCGTACCTGTTTCTTTTTGTTCTTTTGATGAGCAGAGAGACATAGGTTTGCATTTTCATCTTCATCACTAGAACTTTCATCATCGAAGGAGTCGTTATCGCTTTCCCAAGCTATGTATGCTCTCCTTGGCTTTGATGATTTCTTGTGTGATTTGTATGATTCCTTTTCCTTTGTCTTCTTGTTCATCGGACAGTCCGGTTTGTAATGGCCGGGCTTTCCACACGTATAGCACGACCCTCTAGTCATTTTACCTTTTGAGTCATCATTTTTAGAGTAACAAGATTGTTTCCGGAAGTTTACCAAGTTCTTCTCGGAATGTTGGATGTCGTTCTTTCTCACGTAATGATTGTAACGTTTAACGAACAACCCCATATATTCGCTCTTGTCCTCTTCTTCTTCGTCGCTCGAGGAATAATCACTTTGCTCTTTTGCTTGAGACTTTGAGGAGGAAGTCTTTAGAGCTATCGATTTATTTTCACTCACCTTTGCTTTGTCCTTTTCTTTCTTTTCGTGTTGTTCTAGGCTTAAGAGTACTTGTTTGTGCTCTTGTAGTTTGCCAAATAATGTTGTTAAGTCTAATATGGTAAGATCATTTGCTTCTTTGATGGCGGTCACTTTCGGCTGCCATTCCCTGTTAAGACATCTCAAGATCTTATTAGTAGCAACATCATTGGAAATAGGCCTACCTAATGAGTGTAATCGATTGATGAGATGAGTAAATCTCTTTTGCATGTCAGCAATGGTTTCCCCTTGCTCCATGAAAAAGAGATCAAACTCTTGTGTTAGTGTGTTGATTCTTGCCAACTTAACATCGTTCGTCCCCTCATGGGCGATTTGTAGTGAATCCCGCATGGCCTTAGCAGTAGGACAATGGGATACACGATAATATTCATCTACACCTAGTGAGGAGATTAGGATATTTTTGGCTTTCCAATCGTAATTGTATTTTCTTTCATCATCATCAGTCCATTGTGCTTCGGGCTTTGGCACTAATTCATCATTCTCATTGATCATGGTGTAAGACCCCAATTTTGTCCCTAAGATCCCTCATGGCATCATATCATATCATATCATTGCATTGCTTCAAGAATCATTGTGCACCTTGCCTCCTTCCCTGTGGGTGGGTTGTCTGTTGAGAGTGGTTTCTTGATCACCAAGCATGTTTTGCATATGTATATCATTGCTTTTCATTTGTTTACTAACTCAAAAGTACAAAAATATGTCATCTAACCTTGTTACTTGCAGATGAAGCAACATATAGTCAAGACAGTCAAAAGCAGTCGTTGAGCCAATAGATGGTGGCCATTCTTGAGAATTTGGGCACCATGATCATTCACAAAAGTTCATATGAGTTATGGCATCATTTTGAGTCAAGATCTCAAGTGGTAGAGGCTTGAATTTCATCTAATCACAGCCAAGTCAACTGAAACCCTAGAAAAGTCAACACAAGTCAACTGTGCATTCAATCATGGATTTGAAGGTGGGAGATGGTTAGAGAGACCTCATTCATGTCCATACAAGTCTCATTTGACATGTCAAACATCAACATGGAAGAATTTGAGGTCAGATGAAAAGTTGCCAAATATAGTAAGTGACCTGTAATTTCAAATTGCCAAAAATGGAAAGGTCTTCTCCTCAAGTTTACATCATCAAGCAGGCTTCAAATGAAATTTTGTCCAACATGAACGTTGAAGATCTTGCTCTTACCTTTCCAAAAAGTCCAAGAACATCCATTTCTCATGTGTGGTTGAGAAATTAGGGATCAATCATTGCCAAGTAAAGTTGAACTTCAAGAAGGCATAACTTTCACACCAAAAGGCCAATTGAAGTGGTTCTTTTTGGAACATTTCTCTCTTGATCTCTACTATCCAAATCATGCATTACATTTCATCAATTCTCATCACAAAAATATTGGCATTTTCACTTGAATTTCATTTGAATTTTGGAGGGAAAGTGGTCATTTTGAAAAATATGCATTGTTTTCATTTTCTAGCAATTGCCTTTGCCTCCAAACAGCATTTGAAACTCATTCCAAGTGAGACTCGGGTACTGTTCCATTGCCATGCACATGTGAGGGTGTTTTGGCCATTTTGCATCAACACTTGAATTTCACTAATCCTTTGCATTTGGCTAAATGTGATTAACAAGCATGATTAAGGCATCATATAAAAGCTAAATCATAACAGAAAATCATAACAACACTTCCAAAATCTCAGATCTAAAAATTCTCTCTCAACTTTCTCTCAACTTTTTCATCGAATTCTTCATATCCTTTGCTTGGTTCGTGGTTTGTTCATCATCTACAAGCATAATTGAAGATTGTTGAAGTTAGATCCTGAAGAATTCAAGCTGAATTGTGGACTGTTGAAGCTTATGTTCATCAATGGCAGTTGGAATTTCTGGCCAAATCGTGCAGGGATAAACATCAAGCATTCATCTATTCCATCATATAGGAGCTGAGGAACATTTGTTCATGCATTTCAGGACCTGATTCCATTGATTCCACTTCTGTTTCTCCAGCAAGGTTAGAATTCGATGCTCATGATTCGTAAAATTGATGTATGCATCTTGTAGATCTCTCATTGGTGGTTATGCTGAGCTTTATATCTCTTAATTTCATGCAGTAATGAAGTAGTTATGATGATTTAAAATTTGGCATGTGAAACTTTTCTTGCTCGATTCTTTGAACATGTGCTGATTTAGATTAAAATAGTTATGGATCTATGATGTATGATGTGAGATGAATCTATTGATATGCTATTTGTGAATTTCTGTGCAAGTTTGTTCTTGATGATGATGAACACGATGAATATGTGATGAATGTTCTAGGTTTTCTGTTTCCAGATTTCTTTTGATCTTGCCTGGCCTTGTTTGCATGCGTTTTTCTGTTTGTCTCCATGTATTGGTCCACGTAATCCTGGCTTGGCAAAACGATTGGACGGAAGCGCCTCACATTGCCACCTAGACTTAAGTGAAACGGTGCGTTTCACTTAAGGGCGCTCAAATTTAAATGCATGCACGGTTCGATTCTGGTTGTGGACACATTCAAATATTGCCTTGCTGATTTATTTCTTTTATGCTATCCATGTTCATGTATGCTTGTTCACATGTTTTTCATTTTTCCTTTCACTTTGAAAAATCATAACTCCATGAATAATTGTCCAATTAATCTGAGATTTTTTGCCCCTTAATCCTCATGATGTCTACTTTTTTTTTATGATTTTTCCAGAATTTGTTCTCGGTTGGATTTTAAATTTGCCTAGGGTTTGTTCATGCATATGCTATCTTGTACCTTGCTTACCATTTTATTTGTGAAATGATGATGGTTGATCCAATGAATGTGAAAATTAACATGCTTAAACTAGACACCCTAATGGTCATTTTGGTATAGAGTTTGCATTTTTCTCATTTCTGGTTGTTGAGATATGATATGATTAATGTGGGTGTGACAATGTGTGTCACACCTTTGCTTGCTTGATTTGCTGATTTTATTTACCATGCCAAACAAATGCCAAATGATGTGAATTTTTTCATGATGCTCCTTTTGGATGTTAGGATTGATCATGAATTTTTGTGGAATTGTTGGATCCATTTCTGATTTGTTTGGGATTTTGCTTTCTGGTTGGTCATGTTTGGACTTTTGATGAGTGTTGAACTTCCATGATTTGGGAAATGCTTATGCTTTATCATATGAACTTGAAATTTTACACATGTTTCCTAGACACATTGAAGTTTATTGTAGCTTTGATTTGAGTCATTTATCACTTGTCATCTCTGTTTTAGGATTGCCTTAAGTTGATGTATCAATTTGTGCCTCCTTTGAGCTTGTTTATGCTTACTTTGACTTGGTGAATTTAATTGACTTGCTTATACTTATCCAAATGCCATGATTTTTTGGTGTGTTGATCATTTGATATGTCCTGTTTAGCTATGATTTTTCTTGAGATTTATTGAGCCATTCTGGAATTAATATGCATTTGATCATTTTGTTGCCTCAATGAGCTTTCAACTTGCCTATCTTGACATGTTTTGATTATGAAATTCTTTTGGTAATTGATATGGACATGAGACCTTTTGGAATGGTTTCTTACTTGATTGAAATTGATTCATGTCAATTTTCATGTTCTGTTTTGAATTATTTCTCCCCCTTTGACCCTAGGCCTTGTCCTAGTGGTTTGCCTCTCATGTTTGAAGCTTTGTTTCAGGTTGCACATGCAAGTTACACAATTGATGATGCCTCATCTTGAGAGCATTTGATATTTGCTTTTGATCACTAATGTGTGTTTTGTAGGTTGATGTTGATTCAATTGAGATTAACTTGTGGCTTATGCCTTTGCCTATATTGGTTGTTTGTTGCATTAACTGTTGGTTGTTTGTCTGTATAGTATACTGATTTGTTTGATGTTTCCACAGGTACATTAGTTGCTTAAGTTCAATTTGAACTTGCTTTTGCTTGGTTGCTTAACCTCTTTAGGTATAATCTCTCTTCTTCATGTAGTCTGGAAGACCTGGCTTATTATGTGGCCAGGCACCTGTTTGAAGTCCTCCTTAAGAGGCAATGCTTGTGTTTGTTTCTCTTTGTGCTAAGCAGGAAAAGTCCTTTGATAAGTCAATTGGTAGATAAAAGAGATGTGTAGTCCATCTCCTACTATTCAGTGTGTCATCCCTTTGCTCACATTACATGTTGATGCATTGTGGATCTTAACCCAAGATCTATAGAGTCATTGCTTGTGGAGAGAGTTCCAACTTTCTGAACTCCCACACCTTCTAATATTCAAAGCTCTCCCAGGCCAGGGATAAGAGCTATGAGGCACACCCCTCATCTCCATTTCATATGCTTCACCTAAACTCTCAATGTTAAGGTTAAGAGCACCACTTACCCCATTCCAGTTGACTTTCAAGTCTAACCCTTGCTTGAGCCTAATTGCTTGTATATAGTTGGTGCTAATTGACTTTGTTTGATTGATTTCTTGATTCATCTGTGCATGCTTGCTTGTGTGCTTTGTGCATTTATCATCATTAATTGTTCATTATTACATGATCATCATTTCATATCTCTGTGACATCTTTGTTTGTCCATTGAGGAATCAACTGTAAGTCCATTCATTGGCCTTTGTTCCTATGATTTGGAAGGGATTGAGTGTAAGACCATTTCATTGGCCACTTATGTCCTCTTTGCTTAGTACTTTTGTTTGTTGTATGTGAGGATTCAATTGTAAGTCCATGTTGTTGGCATTTGTTTTCCCATGATCATCTGTTGGAGATTAGAGTAAACCCAGATAGATTGGCATCTGACATCCATGTTTTGTTTTGTTTGAGGAGATTGGAATAAGTCCATTTATTGGCATCTGATATCCTTGTCTGTTTTAGGAGATTGGTATAAGTCCATTTATTGGCATCCGGTATCATTGTTTTGTTTTAGGAGATTGGTGTAAATCCATTGATTGGTATCCGGTATCCGCCTTTGTTTGTGAGATTGGTATAAGTCCATTTATTGGCATCCGGTATCATTGTTTTGTTTTAGGAGATTGGTGTAAATCCATTGATTGGTATCCGGTATCCGCCTTTGTTTGTGAGATTGGTGTAAGTCCATTGATTGGCATCCGGTATCATCTCGCTTTTTATTTGCTTACTTGTATTGTTGCTTCATTCCAAAGGACACACTTGAATCATCTTCTATATGATCTCAAGAGGTGAACTTCTAGGAAGTTTTACACTACTTCATCCACATCCTTTTTGTTTTAAAACCCTTTTTCACTTGTTGACTTTTAAAACTTGTAAATACATAGTGTGCAAACATCTTCATGTCTTTTCAAATTAGAAACCTGGACCCTAAGTCCTTGACTTTTCAAACTCCATTTCTTATACACTTCTTTCTGAATTGAATACTAATCATACTTTGACCATCCTTTTGTGAATACTCATAATCAATTAACTTCACCCATTCAATTGTTTTGTGGCTTTGTCCATTGTTGATATGTTTTCATACATTAGCCATAGGTTTCAATTCTCATAGTGGTTGATGTAAATCTCACCACATCCTTAGTGAGTTGATTGTAAGTCTTCCATACTTATTATAGGGTTAACCCCTCACTAGTATGTTGAAGCCATCCTCGCATGGTGGATTGTTGGTCTTGGTTGAGTGTTCTCCCGTTGATAATGAAAAGCCTTAGTGCTCTTGTTTTAAAATGAACCCACTCATATTTTGGAAATCTTTTAGCCGAACTACGGCGTTTTGATCCTTACCTTTCATGGAAGGTACGTAGGCAACGGGTTCATCTGTTCAAACACAAAAATAATAATTTGTATATTCTTTTCTCATCTTCCCAATCATGTTTGCACAATATGTCATAAACAAATAAACATTTTTATACAACAAGTGTGAAA
Source organism: Lathyrus oleraceus (assembly GCF_024323335.1). Lineage (NCBI taxonomy): Eukaryota > Viridiplantae > Streptophyta > Magnoliopsida > Fabales > Fabaceae > Lathyrus > Lathyrus oleraceus. Next base: position 340,880,055 of record NC_066583.1, read on the forward strand.
AGGGCTCCCTAGGAGTACCTAGGACGTTTTGGGTGCCTAACACCTTCCCATTGCGTAATTAACCCCTTACCCAGATTCTCTGATCTTTTCATTAGTTTTCTATGTGTAAAACTTCTTAGGCTTTTGTTCGCTTTTTAGCCAATCCTTTGGATAAATAAAAGTGCGGTGGCGACTCGATTTCTTTGTATGCTTTGCTTTTGATTTAATCAATAAATCATAAAGTGACGAATACACCGCTACAGAAAAGTGGCGACTCTGCTGGGGAGGAGTTGCAGGAGGTGGAGAAGGTTGATTCTGAGCAGACAGAAACTGCTCCATCAAAGCACTCAGACGAGCGACCTCTTCCTTCAATTCACGGTTCTCTTGCTCAAGTTGATCCATTACTCTGGCAGAATTATTGTTGGAGGCAAGCCTTTTAAAGGCCTCTTTAGCTTCACAGTGTAAAGTATCAAATGCAGTTTGTAATTCATGATGATACATACTAGAGGATTTTTCATATTTAGCATGTCGTACCTGTTTCTTTTTGCTCTTTTGATGAGCAGAGAGACATAGGTTTGTATTTTCATCTTCATCACTAGAACTTTCATCATCGGAGGAGTCGCTATCGCTTTCCCAAGCTATGTATGCTCTCCTTGGCTTTGATGATTTCTTGTGTGATTTGTATGATTCCTTTTCCTTTGTCTTCTTGTTCATCGGACAGTCCGGTTTGTAATGGTCGGGCTTTCCACACATATAGCACGACCCTCTAGTCATTTTACCTTTTGAGTCATCATTTTTAGAGTACCTAGATTGTTTCCGGAAGTTTACCAAGTTCTTCTCGGAATGTTGGATGTCGTTCTTTCTCACGTAACGATTGTAACGTTTAACGAACAACCCCATATATTCGCTCTTGTCCTCTTCTTCGTCGTCGCTCGAGGAATAATCACTTTGCTCTTTTGCTTGAGACTTTGAGGAGGAAGTCTTTAGAGCTATCGATTTATTTTCACTCACCTTTGCTTTGTCCTTCTTTTCTTTTTTTTCGTGTTGTTCTAGGCTCAAGAGTACTTGTTTGTGCTCTTGTAGTTTGCCAAATAATGTTGTCAAGTCTAATATGGTAAGATCATTTGCTTCTTTGATGGCGGTCACTTTCGGCTGTCATTCCCTGTTAAGACATCTCAAGATCTTATTAGTAGCAACATCATTGGAAATATGCCTACCTAATGAGTGTAATCGATTGATGAGATGAGTAAATCTCTTTTGCATGACAGCAAGGGTGTACCCTTGCTCCATGAAAAAGAGATCAAACTCTTGTGTTAGTGTGTTGATTCTTGCCAACTTAACATCGTTCGTCCCCTCATGGGCGATTTGTAGTGAATCCCACATGGCCTTAGCAGTAGGACAATGGGATACACGATAATATTCATCTACACATAGTGAGGAGATTAGGATATTTTTGGCTTTCCAATCGTAATTGTATTTTCTTTCATCATCATCAGTCCATTGTGCTTTGGGCTTTGGCACTAATTCATCATTCTCATTGATCATGGTTATTTTAATTGGACCATTGAGAATGACGTTCCATATTTTTCTATCTATGGAATTTATGTGCACCCGCATACAGTCTTTCCAATAACTATAATTTTCACCATTGAAAACGGGAGCTCTATTATAAGCCCCTTTAGGTTCATTAGCCATTTCCTATCAAAGTTATATTTTGAAGCACGGAGTGAACCGGAGCTCCTGATACCACTTGTTAGACTATGACACGGATCTAAAAAGGGGGGGGGGGGTTGAATAGATCCCAATTAAAAAATAAGTCGGCACTACCAATTAAAAATTGGTTTTGAAAAATTGTTTTAAGTGCGGAAGCGGCCAAGGAAAATATAGTCTAAAACAAACTGTTATTGGAAAACCGGATATGCGTCAAGCCTATGGATTAGTGATAATGTGGAATAAGAATCACTACACTAGTCACACAATCAATGATTTGTTTCACTTACTAGGATTCCTAGTTCCAATGATTCAAATAGCAAATCAAACTAGATACACACTTAAGATAATTTTGGTTTAGGCAAATTATCAAACACTTGGTGTGTGAAAACACTCCAAGTGATATTTGTGTTGAGTAAGTGATTCCAATTAATCTAGTACAATGTCCTATTGTACTTTGGATTCAAAAACAGAGTTCTAACCTCTTACTCAATTAATATCAAAGTTTGATAAAAGTGCTTATACAAAAATCACTTAATTTTTAAGCTGAAAACAAATATGCAGAAAATTAGAGAAGACAAAGATTTGATGAGGCAGTTCCCCCGCCGTCCTCGCTTCGGGGTACGTCTGCCCTCAATTCTAAAACTAGAATTGAGATAATTTAATAGATATCACCTGTTGAATTTGACCGTTTATACAAGGATTGCAAAGCAAATATACAACAAAACTCTTAAGACGTTGAATGTTGCTTCCACTCCTTGTTCCTTGATTCAAGATTTATCAAGTCCTTCGATTGTTGTTGATAGACCTCCGATTCCAGCCCCTTTGTTGAATAACCCTCAGTTCTTCAAACCCTCGGCCCGGCTGATCTCAACTACAACAAATCGAACCCAAATTCTTCCCTTCAATATCACTGAATCCGCTACTAGACTGATGAAGACTTCCTCTTCTCAATCACCTTCGCTCAGCTGAAAATTGATGAAACAATTCGTCCAAAAACCCCCAAAATCAAACCTATCTTGGAGGACAAAACCCTTAAAGGTTTTATTCAAGAAAAAACCTGTCACAAGCTTCAACCTGAACCGAATTCTCCAATCACGGCTTCGAACCTTATCACCTTTAACCAATCACAAAGCACCTCAAAAATGGTTGTGTGTAGTTGATGTGTTGTGAGATGTTGAAGATGAAGATGAAGAATCTTGGACACCTATTTCACTTTTTCTTGTTCTTTGAACACTTGAATCAAAATATCAAAATGTTAGTTAATACAAGTAACTTGAAATTCTATTTATAGTAACCAACCAACCAACCCACTTAACAGCTTTTCAAACAGAGTGGGAAACATCAGAAAACTGAATTTGCGCACGAACGGTCGACCATAGCAGGACTATGCGTCGACGCATGGCCTGCAGTTTTGGTCAGACTGAAAAATGCTTCAGTATGCATCGACCATAGGTCGGCGTGCGCTGACCCGTGGTTCATGCGCTGACCCCTGCGGTCGACGCAAGCATCTTGTGCGCTGACCCGTGGGAAAAGCGTTGTGTTCATGCGCTGACCCGTGGGGAATGTATTATGTCATGCGCCGACCCTACGGTCGACTCATCCCCTGCAGATCTGCAAAAAATAACATTTTTGTGGTTTTCATGCCTTTTGTCATGACCACACTTTGTCCACATATGTTGTACAAAATATAACAGTACAGATGAGCAATGAAAAGGATATGATAGGTGATACATTGCATTTGTTTTGTAGAGGTGGAATCGACATTGCCGATTCATCCATGGTGGTCATTTGTCATCATCAAAACCTATGATTGTATGTTGTATGACAGTTTGCCCTTACAATTTGATCTTGCATTGATCATTTCTTCTCTTTGATTTGGCCTTGCGTTGGTAAGTTGTTTTGTTTTGATCTTGCGTTGATCATTTCTCGTTTTGGTTTAGCCTTGCGTTGGTCAGATTTAGTTGTTGATTTGATCTTGCATTGATCATTTCTTCTCTTTGGTTTGGCCTTGCGTTGGTCAATTGTTTTGTTTTGATCTTGCGTTGATCATTTCTCGTTTTGGTTTGGCCTTGCATTGGTCAGTTTCAGTCTTTGATTTGATTTTGCGTTGATCATTTCTCTCGTTGTTTTGGCCTCATGTTGGTCAGTTTCAGTCTTTGATTTGATTTTGCGTTGATCATTTCTCTCGTTGTTTTGGCCTTGCGTTGGTCAATTTTAGTTGTTGATTTGATTTTGCGTTGATCATTTCTTCTCTTTGGTTTGGCCTCACGTTGGTCAGTTTCAGTCTTTGATTTGACCTTGCGTTGATAATTTCTTGTCTTTCGTTTATCCTTGCGTTGGTCAGTTTTAGTTGTTGACTTGATCCTGCGTTGATCATTTCTTCTCTTTGGTTTGGCCTTGCGTTGGTCATTTTTTTTTAATCTTACGTTGATCATTTCTCGTTTTGGTTTGGCCTTGCGTTGGTGAGTTTTAGTTGTTGATTTGATCTTGCGTTGATCATTTCTTCTCTTTGGTTTGGCCTTACGTTGGTAAGTAGTTTTGTTTTGATCTTGCATTGATCATTTCTCATTTTGTTTTGGCCTTGCGTTGGTCAGTTTCAGTTTTTGATTTGGTCTAGCGTTGACCATTTCACTTTGGCCTCATGTTGGTCAGTTTCAGTCTTTGATTTGATCTTGCGTTGATCATTTCTTGCTTTGTTTTGGCCTTGTGTTGGTCAGGTTTAGTTGTTGATTTGATTTTGCGTTGATCATTTCTTCTCTTTGGTTTGGCCTCACATTGGTCAGTTTCAGTCTTTGATTTGATCTTGCGTTGATCATTTCTCGTTTTGTTTTGGCCTTGCATTGGTTAGTTTTAGTTATTGATTTGATCATGTGTGGATCATTTCTTCTCTTTGGTTTGGCCTTGCGTTGGTCAGTAGTTTTTTTATCTTGCATTGATCATTTCTCGTTTTGGTTTGGCCTTGCATTGGTCAGTTTTAGTTGTTGATTTGATCTTGCGTTGATCATTTCTTCTCTTTGGTTTGGCCTTGCGTTGGTAAGTTGTTTTGTTTTGATCTTGCGTTGATCATTTCTCGTTTTGGTTTTGCTTTGTGTTGGTCAGTTTTAGTTGTTGATTTGATCTTGCGTTGATCATTTCTTCTCTTTGGTTTGGCCTTGCGTTGGTCAAATATTTTGTTTTAATCTTGCGTTGATCATTTCTCGTTTTGATTTGGCCTTGCGTTGGCCAGTTTCAGTTTTTGATTTGGTCTGGCGTTGACCATTTCTATTTGGCCTCATGTTGGTCAGTTTCAGTCTTTGATATGATTTTGTGTTGATCATTTCTCTCTTTGTTTTGGCCTTGCGTTGGTCAGTTTTAGTTGTTGATTTGATCTTGCATTGATCATTTCTTCTCTTTGGTTTGGCTTCACGTTGGTCAGTCTAAGTCTTTGATTTGATCTTGCATTGATAATTTCTTGTATTTCGTTTGGCCTTGCGTTGGACAATTTTAGTTGTTGATTTGATCCTACGTTGATCATTTCTTCTCTTTGGTTTGGCCTTGCGTTGGTCATTTGTTTTTTTGAGCTTGCGTTGATCATTTCTCATTTTGGTTTGGCCTTGCGTTGGTGAGTTTTAGTTGTTGATTTGATCTTGCGTTGATCATTTTTTCTCTTTGGTTTGGCCTTGCGTTGGTAAGTTTTTTTGTTTTGATCTTGCGTTGATTATTTCTTATTTTGGTTTGGCCTTACGTTGGTCCGTTTCAGTTTTTGATTTGGTCTGGCGTTGACCATTTCTCTTTGGCCTCATGTTGGTCAGCTTCAGTCTTTGATTTGATCTTGCGTTGATCATTTCTCGCTTTATTTTGGCCTTGCGTTGGTCAGGTTTAGTTGTTGATTTGATCTTGTGTTGATCATTTCTTCTCTTTGGTTTGTCCTCGCATTGGTCAGTTTCAGTCGTTGATTTGATCTTGCGTTGTTCATTTATCGTTTTGTTTTGGCCTTGCATTGGTCAGTTTTAGTTGTTGATTTGATCATGTGTTGATCGTTTCTTCTCTTTGGTTTGGCCTTGCGTTGGTCAGTTGTTTTTTTTATCTTGCGTTGGTCATTTCGTGTTTTGGTTTGGCCTTGCGTTGGTCAATTTTAGTTGTTGATTTGATCTTGTGTTGATCATTTGTTCTCTTTGGTTTGACCTTGCGTTGGTAAATTGTTTTGTTTTGATCTTGCGTTAATCATTTCTCGTTTTGGTTTGGCCTTGCGTTGGTCAGTTTTAGTTGTTGATTTGATCTTGCGTTGATCATTTCTTCTCTTTGGTTTGGTCTTGTGTTGGTCAATTATTTTGTTTTAATCTTGCGTTGATCATTTCTTATTTTGGTTTGGCCTTGCATTGGTCAGTTTCAGTTTTTGATTTGGTTTGGCGTTGACCATTTCTCTTTAGCCTCATGTTGGTCAGTTTCAGTCTTTGATTTGATTTTGCGTTGATCATTTCTCTCTTTGTTTTGGCCTTGCGTTGGTCAGTTTTAGTTGTTGATTTGATCTTGCATTGATCATTTCTACTCTTTGGTTTGTGCTCACGTTGGTCAGTTTCAGTCTTTGATTTGATCTTGCGTTGATAATTTCTTGTCTTTCGTTTGGCCTTGCGTTGGTCAGTTTTAGTTGTTGATTTGATCCTGCGTTGATCATTTCTTCTCTTTAGTTTGGCCTTGCATTGGTCATTTGTTTTTTTGATCTTGCGTTGATCATTTCTCATTTTGGTTTGGCCTTGCGTTGGTGAGTCTTAGTTGTTGATTTGATCTTACGTTGATCATTTCTTCTTTTTGGTTTGGCCTTGCGTTGGTAAGTTGTTTTGTTTTGATCTTGCGTTGATCATTTCTCATTTTGGTTTGGCCTTGCGTTGGTCAGTTTTAGTTGTTGATTTGATCTTGCGTTGATCATTTCTTCTCTTCGGTTTTGCCTTGCGTTGGTCAATTATTTTGTTTTGATCTTGCGTTAACCATTTCTCGTTTGGGTTTAGCCTTACGTTGGTTAGTTTCAGTTTTTGATTTGGTCTGGCGTTGACCATTTCTCTTTGGCCTCATGTTGGTCAGATTCAGTCTTTGATTTGATCTTGCGTTTATCATTTCTCGCTTTGTTTTGGCCTTGCGTTGGTCAGTTTTAGTTGTTGATTTTATCTTGCATTGATCATTTCTTCTCTTTGGTTTAGCCTCGCGCTGGTCAGTTTCAGTCTTTGATTTGATCTTGCGTTGATCATTTCTCATTTTGTTTTGGCCTTGCGTTTGTCAGTTTTTGTTGTTGATTTGATCCTGCGTTGATCATTTCTTCTCTTTGGTTTGGCCTTGCGTTGGTCAGTTGTTTTTTTTTTATCTTGCGTTGATCATTTCTCGTTTTGGTTTGGCCTTGCGTTGGTCAGTTTTAGTTGTTGATTTGATCTTGTGTTGATCATTTCTTCTCTTTGTTTTGGCCTTGTGTTGGTAAGTTGTTTTGTTTTGATCTTGTGTTGATCATTTCTCGTTTTATTTTGGCCTTGCGTTGGTCAGTTTTAGTTGTTGATTTGATCTTGCGTTGATCATTTCTTCTCCTTGGTTTGGCCTTGCGTTGGTTAGTTGTTTTGTTTTGACCTTGCAAATCATTTCTCGTTTTGGTTTGGCCTTGCGTTGGTCAGTTTTAGTTGTTGATTTGATCTTGCGTTGATCATTTCTTCTCTTTGGTTTGGCCTTGTGTTGGTTAATTGTTGCTTTGATCTTGCGTTGATCATTTCTCGTTTTGGTTTGGCCTTGCGTTGTTCGGTTTTAGTTGTTGATTTAATTTTACGTTGATCATTTCTTCTCTTTGGTTTGGCTTTATGTTGGTCAGTTGTTGTTTTGATCTTGCGTTGATCATATTTCATTTTGGTTTGGCCTTGCGTTGGTCAGTTTAGTTGTTGATTGATCTTGCGTTGATCATTTCTTCTCTTTGGTTCGGCCTCGCGTTGGTCAGTTGTTGTTTTGACCTTGCATTGATAATTTATTTTTTTGGTTTGGCCTTGCGTTGGTCAGTTGTTTGATTAGATTGTGCATTGATCATCTCTCCTTTTGTTTGGACACTCTCTTTGATTTGGTCTGGCGTTGACCACTTCTTCTTGGGTCTGACCTGGCTTTGGTCATTTTGTTACCTAATTTTGTTTCTTTTGGGTTTGGAATAGTGTTTGTTTCATTCAGATTGCAAATTTTATGGTTCTTTTGGTATTCAATCCCCTTCTACCTTGATAGTTCCAAACTCTATTTTTTCTCTCTCAGGTTTAAGTTGATTGAATACGGGCAGCTGTTGCACCCCAAAATTTGTTCACTTGGTTTTCAACCATCATATGCTTATTGCTTCTCATACATTGTATTTACATTGGTACTTATGTGTGGGATCAAGGATTGCTAGAGCTTGTGATCATCAGTTGAAGATGGAAGTTTTCAAGGAAAGTTGCGTGCGACCTCATACTCATGAGTATCTTATTGATTCAATATCATTGGCTTTTTGAAATTCCCCAAGAATCTTTGAGGAATCAGGGTGTGGCTTCAGTTACTTGTCCTTTAAGCCTTTTGATCAGGAATTTGGGTTTTGGCCCCTTTCAAGAATTGAGTTGAATTTTCATCAAGAATTGGTTTCTTTGAAAAAATGATGGCCCAAGGTATCAAGTATGACCATTGGATTCATCACAAGACTTCTCAAAGCATTGCATTGGATGATTGTTGAATTTTGACCTAATCAGTGAAAAAGTCAATTGTTGGTCAAAGGCTGTTTCCGACAAATTTCTTGAGCAACTTGGTTCTCAATGGATTATATGTGTACTAGGGCATCCTAATTTGGATCATGGACCTTTGGTGTGTATTATTTGATGTCCAGTGGTTTATTCTTGATTATTTGATTATTTGAGCAAAAGTCAACAAAAGTCAATTGTTGACCAAGTGGACTTTTGGTCAAAGTTGAAGTCAAAAATCATGTTTCAACATCATATGGCTTTTGGTGAAAAAAAATTCAAGGGGAATATGGTTTTGGAAGCTAACTTGTTCATGAAGTAACTTGGTGAAGTGGAAATTTTTCTAAGTGTAAGTTACTTCATGGTGATGATTTTGTAAAATTCATAACTTCCTCATTTTTTATTGAAAATTTGAAAACTTTATATCCCTGGAAATATGGGAAGAATACCTACAAGTTTGTCATTTTGGTTCTATGTCCAAAAAAATTTTATTTTGATAGTTATGGAGCAAGACATTATAGGTCACTTTTGAGAATTATGGGTCATTTTCACCGTTCAGTCATTTTCGAGGCCAATTTTGGGGAGTTTAAATGTTTCAAACCAAATTTACACAAACATGAAAGTTGTAGGGAATATCAACACCTTTCCAAAACATACATGAACTTGAGTTAACTCTCAAAATTGAAAAAGTTATGGACATGAGACCAAGGGGTGGTTTTTGTGAATTTACTAAAACTTAGTTTTGCATATACTCCATTTTCTCAAAATGTAGCCATTCTTTTTGACTCAAATCAAGCCCATAACCTATTTGGATAGTGAATGAGAGTACCTTGCCTTCTATTTGCACCCATGCAACCATTTTGGCCAATTTTACACTTAAAACCTCATTTTTGCCAAATTGTCAACTTTGATGTTTCTCTCTCTACACTCCGTTGACTTGTACCATCTTTTTTCCATCTACTATTGCACTTATGAGGTGTCCAAAAAGCACAAATCCCCTAGCCAAATGTGAACAAAACGCAGCCTTGCTTAACAAGTTGATTTTTGGTCTTATCTTCCATTTATGCCCTCCAACGTCTCTTTGCTTGCAATGACTCTTCGACCCTCACTTTGGGGGCCTATATAAGCAAACCAAGTCGTCCATTTCAATACACACAAGCTCTCTCTTCCCCTTTCATAAAAAACCACCAAATTGGTCTTATCTTTCTCCCTCTTGAATCAGACTTTTTCTCCAGAATTTCTCAATATAAAAACTCTTTATTTGAGTTGAAGGAAGAAGACTTTACAAGAGTTTCTGGGTTTCTTTTGATTTTAGAAGCACAAGAGGACATTGGACTCTTTCTCCACTTGGTAAGCTTGCAAAACCCTAACCATAGCATTTCAAGATATGGAAATTATTGTATGTGTTGTTTAGAACATTTTTCATGTTGAAACTTTCCATTGATTCTTGCTTGATTTTCTGATTTTTGGATTGAAAGTTATTTGATGAAAAGTGATTTTTAGCCAACTTCTCGCCCAAATTTCTCTCTCATCATTCATCCTTTTGAAAACATTTCTAAACCAAAGTTGTAGATATCTCTGAGATCTTCAACTTTGGTGTTTACAACTTTTTATTTAGTTAAGAAACGAAGGAGAAAATGGATGTGAAGTTGCCTGGTTGGAATTCGTGAAACATGACTTCAAGTGAAAAAGTGATTTTTAGCCAACTTCTCTCCCAGATTTCCCTCTCATCTTTCATCCTTTTGAAAAACTTTCAAAACCAAAGTTGTAGATCTCTCTAAGATCTACAACTATGGGGTTTACAACTTTTTATTTCGTTAAGAAATGAAGGAGAAAAATGGATTGGAAGTAAACAGTTTGAAAATTGTGTTTCACGATTTTTTGAGGAGGTTTTGAATTTTTTTGTGCTTTTGTATGGTCATGTGGCACGTTATGGTTGGCTCATCTTGTTTTTGTCCTCTAGCACCCAATAATTGGATTTGTTTTGATTGACTTGGCACGGAATACCATGTGGACATGTTTGACCAACTTTATTTTTACTCATTTATTTTCTTCTATTTTCATTTACTTGTTTATTTTATTAAAAATATTTTTAATTATCAAAAAAATATAAAATAATATGTGTTTTTTTTCTTCTATACGATGAACAAGGGTTTTGCCACCCTCTTTGAGGGTGACATTTATCATGGGTCAGCCTCTTTTTGCCCATCATGGATAAGTGATGTTTTTAGCCACTGATATATTATTATTTAATTTTGATGGTTGAGATCGATTATCAATTACCTATTAATTATTTATTACTAGGTTTTAATTTTTAAGTATTTATTATTTTTATATTAAATAATATGTTTATTTAATTTAAAAAATTAATTTTTTTATTTTATGTTCATCTTCTTCATCTTTTTTCATGTTCAAACATTCATCTTTTTCATCTAAATTCCATTGAAAAACACAATAATTTATAACATAAAAAAATTCTCAAAAATGTCAATATTAATCTTCTAAAAATCCAGATTTCAACCCTAGATATGCTACCATATGAATGTGTGTTGAAATTTTATAGATGCAACTTTGGGTTTGAGATTCATCTTCAAAAACGCATCTTCATCTTCAAAACCAGATTCACCATCATTTTCAAACTCAGATTCACCTGCATCTTCATCTTGCATCATCTCTAAAAACTCAAATTCACCAAAATATTCATCTTTTATCATCTCTAAAAACTCAAAATCATTTATCTAATCTTCACTATTTTTTGGTTAACTTTTTCAATTTCAAAAAAAGTTTATATGGTTGGTTTAAAGCAATGAGCTTATGGATGAAATTTTGGGTTTGAGGTCTATTTTGGCATAGTTATGTTTTGTACTTCTTACTTTGTTTATGATACCTTGTAGTAGTGATATTAAACAATTTGAAATCTAGCTTTTTGACTCAATGCTTCAAGAAGAAATAGTTTCAAAAAACTCAAATTTAAGAAACTGATGATGTTGTAGATGAAGAAACTATAAGTTGAGAATATATTGTGGAAGTTTTTACTTTCATTAAATTGAGATTTCCTACTTATACACAGTAAATATGACGGTTTCAGAGATTTGCTAAAATCTCTCCATAAAGCCACTAACATAACTTACAGGCCACGTATTCAGCACAAACTAAGGAACAACATTGACTGAGTTTATTTAAATAAATAACATTAAATGAAAAAGGTAAATACGATTAATTTGATTCTCTAACACGCCCCCGCAAGCCGGACGGCCGTTGGGAAAGTCCGAGCTTGTTGATGATGGACTCAAACTGTGGACGGTGGAGAGGCTTTGTCAAAATATCGGCGAGCTGGTCGCCTGTGGACACATGGGTTACCCGAAAAACACCGTGTTGCACATTCTCTCGAACAAAGTGATAGGTGATGGCGATGTGTTTCATTCGGGAGTGGAATACAGGATTGGAGGAGAGAAAGGTGGCACCCATATTATCACAATATATGGCAGGTTGGTGGATCCGGTGGCGGAGCTCTTTGAGTAGAGATAGGAGCCAGAGAACTTCAGATGTTGTGTCGGCGAGTGCTCGGTACTCAGCTTCCGTGGAGGAACGAGCCACAGCTCTTTGCTTTTTAGAGCCCCAAGAGATAGGGGTGGAACCGAGATAAATGATGAACCCGGTTGTGGAGACGTAAGTGTCCCTGTCACCAGCCCAGTCAGCATCGTAAAAGGCATGTAATGTTGTGGATGGGCTGGAAGAAACGATGATGCCCCTGTCGATAGTTCCGACAAGGTACCGAAGCAAGCGTTTGAGAGCAACCCAGTGAGAAGAGGTGGGATGTTGCATAAATTGGGACAGTCTGTTGACGGCATATGCAACATCGGGACGGGTTAAGCTTAGGTACTGTAAGCTGCCAACGAGACAGCGGTAATCGGTGGGTGAGGGAAGCGGTTCACCATCTGTTTTGAGCAGGGGAGTTGACGCAGAGAGTGGTGTTGTGACTGGTTTGGCATCTTCCATGCCAGCTTTGATGAGTATGTCACTGATATATTTTCTTTGGGACAAAAACAGGCTGCCAGAATGATGTGGGATGACTTCAACACCCAGGAAATATGACAGTGTGCCTAGATCCTTGAGAGAGAAGCGAGCAGCAAGGCGTTGAACAAGTTGGGTGATGGTTGTGTCGGTGTTCCCAGTGACGATAATGTCGTCCACATAGACCAATAAGGCAATAAAGACTGACTCGCTGGAATGGATGAAGAGTGACGCATCTGCAGCAGAAGTGACAAAACCAATTTGGAGTAGAAAGGTGCGAAGTTCAGTGTACCACGCTCTCGGTGCCTGTCGGAGACCATAAAGGGCCTTGTTGAGCCGACATACGTGGTTGGGATGAGATGGATCGACAAAGCCCGGTGGTTGGCATACCTACACCTGCTCAGAAAGGGAACCTTGCAAGAAAGCATTGTTGATGTCGAGTTGACGCAAGCGCCAACCCTTGGAGACAGCCAACGTGAGAATGACTCTGACAGTAACCGGTTTGACCACGGGGTTGAACGTCTCATGAAAATCCCATCTGGGTCGTTGATGGAACCCCTTTGCGACGAGCCTTGCCTTTAGACGATCAATGGAACCATCGGGAAGATATTTGGTTCGAAATACCCATTTGCTGCCAACCAAGTTTTGTGTGGGGTGGGGTGGAACTAGAGTCCAGGTATTGTTGGCGCAGAGGGCATCATATTCCTTTTGCATTGCTTCTTGCCATGCTCGATCCTTGAGAGCTTGCGTGATAGTTCGCGGTTCAACGGGTGGATGGGGAGTGGCAGAGAGGTTCATCTTGTGGAGGGGTTTGATGATGTTGTTTTTGGATCGAGTGATAATGCCACGATCCGGGATGATTTGAGTTGGTGGGGGTGTGGATTGTGGTTCTGAGAATGATGATTGAGAGGTAGAGGGAGTGGCGGCTAAGGGACTGGAGATAGGGGAGTTATGTGGGCTGTTAGTAGAGCTTTGTGGGGCTGGAGTTGGGGTAGGTGGGTAACTAGGACATGATGGGTCCGATTGGGAAGGAGAGGGAGGTGGCATGGGAGGTGGTAGGATGGGTAGTGATATGGTGGTCCAATCGGTATGGTGGGCTGAATTTTGTGGGGTTTTTGGTTGTTGCCGAAACGGGAATTCTGTTTCGACAAATTTGACGTGCCGTGAGGTGTAGATTCGTCGGGTTTTCGGGTCCATACAATAGTAGGCATGTTGAGTGGTGGAGTAACCTACAAAAACACAAACAACAGATCTGGATTCCAATTTATGAGCAGTGTATGGTTTTAACCACGGAAAACACAAACAACCAAAACTTTTTAACTTAGCATAATCTGCATTTTGTTTAAAAATAATAGAAAAAGGTGATTGGTTTTAAAGGGTTGGGGTAGGAAGACGGTTGATGAGATATACCGCGGTGAGAAGTGCGTGAGGCCAAAGCTCAAGTGGCATACCAGAGTGTGTTAGTAGGGCCAAACCAGTTTCGACTATGTGACGATGTTTATGTTCAGATATACCGTTGTGTTCGGGAGTATGGGGTGGTGAAGTAAAGTGACTTATTCCGTTTTGACTTAGGAAATTTTGGAGAGCAATAAACTCACCGCCATTATCAGAATAGAAGATTTTGATTTTTATTTTGAAGTAATTTTCGACAAGTGATCGAAATTTAATAAATGTGTGTTGGACATCGAATTTGCGTTTGAGGGGATAAATCCAAGAATACCGTGTAAAGTGATCAACAAAAACTACATAATATTTGAATCCATCATACGACAATATTGGAGAGGTCCATACATCAGAGAAAATAACTTCTAGAAAATAGTTTGAACAAAGACTGGAATTGTAAAATGGGAGCTTATGACTCTTATTTAATTGACAAGAGGTGCAATCAGATTGCTCGAACGTGGGAGAGCGAATTCGAAGTTGTTGTTGAATTAATTTAAATGTAGCAGTAGATGGATGACCTAAGGCATGGTGCCATAATGGGCTGGAGATGCGGGACGAAGACAGAACTGTAGGAGAGGAGGGCCACACGTACAAGCCGTCTCTGCAAGGCCCATTAAGAAGAATCCTGCCTGTTTTGAGACACTTAACATGAAAAGAATGGGGTAAGAAAACAATAGCACAGTTCTGTTGATTTGAAAGTTGAGAAGCAGAAATGATATTTTTGGTCATTTGTGGAACACAAAGAGTATCGGGTAAATGAAACAAAGATGCAGAAGTGCTAAGTGAAAGAGTTCCAGAGTTAGTGATTCACAAACCTTCGCCACTGCCCATGAATAGTTCGTTCGGGCCATTGTAGGGATAATGGAGGGAGAGTTGGTCGAGGTCAGTGACAACGTGGTGCGTTGCTCCGCTGTCGACGATGTAGTTTTGAGATGTGGATGCAGCGTTGACAGTGTGAGCCTGGGGTGGGGTTGGAGGTGCAGGACTTCTGGGTAGTGTTGGAGGACGAGCATTTGGATGCTGTTGGCGGAAGAGAGGACAGTAGGCAACGACGTGGCCCGTTTCACGGCACCATTGGCATTTACCAAGAAATGGCCGAGCTTGTGGCGGGGGAACCATGGGAGGAGGGGGAAAATGAGTGGAGGGTGAGCGGTTAGATGGCGGCTGGTGGCGTTGCCGATTGGTGCATGGACGAGACTGTGCGTTCAGGGTTGTTGCCGGTGCGGCCAAGTTGGTTGTTGCAGAGCGGAGTTCGAGTTCCTTGACAAGGAGCTTTTCGTGAAGATCGTCAATATGGATGGTGGTATCTCGGGCCTTGATCGCATCAACAATGGACTGATAGTTACCGTTGAGACCTTGGAGGACAAATGAGACAAGGTCGTCAGCGTCAACCGGTTTTCCGAGCGAAGCGAGCAGGTCGGCAGTCGAAGTGATCGATTGAATGTATTCAGTGATCGACATAGAGCCTTTTGTGGACGAGCGTAGCTTGGCTTTGAGTTGATTAATGTGGCCCTTTTATGGGTTGGCGTAGGTGCGGGCGAGAATATCCCATGCTTCTTTGGAGGTGGTGGCTCGAGTGACTAACGGAGCGACAGAGGCGTCGAGGGTGCCGACCAGAGCGCCATAAAGGAGTTTATCCTGACGCATCCAGGAAGTAAACGCTAGGTTGGAGGTGGTGACGTTGTCGGCAGTAAGAGTTGTAGGCGGAGCAGGGTGGTCGCCGTTGAGAAACTTGAAAAGGTCATAACCTGTGAGAGTCGCCTGAATTTGCGACTTCCAAGTTATGTAGTTGGAAGGGGTAAGTTTTATGGCGTTGGTGAGGTGCACAATGACGAACGGACGAGCGCCGTCGTTTGGGTTAGTAATGGTTGTGGAAAACTCAGCAGCCATGGTATAGGATTTTGGAGAAGAAATAGGTTTCCAAGATCAGCGGCTGATACCATATAAGTTGAGAATATATTGTGGAAGTTGTTACTTTCATTAAATTGAGATTTCCTACTTATACACAGTAAATATGACGGTTTCAGAGATTTGCTAAAATCTCTCCATAAAGCCACTAACATAACTTACAGGCCACGTATTCAGCACAAACTAAGGAACAATATTGACTGAGTTTATTTAAATAAATAACATTAAATGAAAAAGGTAAATACGATTAATTTGATTCTCTAACAGAAACACGATGAATATATATTTTGATTAGTAATGAATAGTAAACTTTTAAAAAACATGAAGATATTAATGATTGATTAAAAAAATTCGAAGAAAAATAATGTTGAATGGTTGATGAGTACTGATTAGTTGGGAAAAATCAAGAATAAAATAAATGATTATTGATTAAATGAAAAAAATTGAAAAAAAAATAATTATAATTAATTAATATACATTGTAGACCAAGGTTCTGGTTCCACCACCAATTATAAATATCATTATAGATTGTTTTTATAAATTCAACTCAACAAACTTACAAAAATTATATCAATAGATTAGCTCAAATAAATAAATTTGAACATACTTTAACAAAAGTATCTTTATGGAATAATTGTTGTAAATGATTTTACTTTTAATTATTTCAGAAATCAAGATCATTTATGAAGGTTCGAAATTCATTATCTTATATTTCCATTTGAATCCATAAATATTCATAATGATAGAGACTTATTATATTATTTAATAATTTATATAATAATTGAAAGGATTAATTACTATGCTATGTCAGTGTAAAAAGATTTATATTGTCGATTCATCACCATCATCCGTTTGCCTTACTTTATAGATTTTTAAAATAAAAGTCAAACTTATTGTAATATCCAACGTCTAAGATTAACTAACGGTGTAAAATCATTTTACACTGTCAGTGTATTTCAATTAAACCTATAACGAAATCCTTATTTATATTTATATCATAATATTTATATAAAAACTGTTACATTAAGTTGCATTTCATTTTCCTCCCTTCTTCTTCCTAATGAACTCAGCTTCAGTTGCCTCTTTGGATAATCTCACCTGCTCCAGTGTATTGATCATCTTATCCATCTCAACTGAATAATTTCATCAAATCACAAACAAAATTTTAACTTCAATTTATTTTTAAACAGTAAGTTATTATAATGTTTATTGAGGAAAAGGGATAACAAATTACCATTTACGACCTCCCCATTTGAATTGACTTGAGATAATGTTTCTTCCAAAGTGTTAATTTTAGACTTAATAACAGAATTAAAGTTTGTGTAAACCTTAAACATTGGAACTTCTTTACATATTATATCCTGCATAGTTAAAGAGTTATTAGCACAATAGAAAATTTAAAATTTTGAGAAATAAACAAATATGGATGAAATATCATGAGATTACAGAGAGTGAATTTTTTTTGTCTTCCAGATTTTCGATATGACATTTCTTTTTCTCTCGATGGGTTTTGGAGTATCCTCGATTTAGTAAACGTCTACAAGTCAGAAAAAACATAGATTATGAAAACAATGAGTGTGCATGCAAGTCATCAATAGAGATATTTTCCTTAGGTTACGATTAAGATAGCAAAAACCTTTGAATGATATTAAATTTTTTCCCCAAACTCACCTTCTAGTCTCATGATCTAGAGTTAGATCATCTCCATGAGGATTTGGGACTTCATATTCAGCAGCAGGCAAAAAGACATCAGTCACATTTTCAAGTTGTGGCAACCTTTGATTATCCATTATGTTAGAGCTTGATGATACTTCCATGATTTCTTCAAAGCACCTATAAAAACAATAAATCGAAAGAAATTAAATCTCAATTTTAGAATTAAGAAAAACATTATTGTCTTAGGCTTGCTAGATTTTGATGATCTATATGTACTTACAATAATATAAATATAGCAAATATTAACAAAGATGAGTATTCAAATGAGAATTTTGCCCAACTTATATAGAGGAAACATACTCTTTGCTAAAGCAATATTTTAGATATACAATAAATTGTTTTAATTATATTTTTCTTTTCATTAAATTAACACCCAAAAAGGCAAATAAAAATGACAATGTATATTTGATAAGGATGACAAATGGCTTAATAAAAAAATGAGGCTGACAACTTTTTATTTATTTATTTATGTTTTTTGAAAAAAAAAGCCTAACAATAAAAGATAAAATATTAAAATAAATAAAGAATATGATCAATAATTATTTTAATTAAAAATAAAGTTCATTATTTGAATTGAATCAAGATTTACATTCTTTTGTCAATAGGATGTACAAATGTAGTTTGATATTGGGTATCTTTATTCGGAAAAAAGGACCATGTAAACAAAATTACACATTTGTATTTAAGTTTTTATATTTATTAAAGGTGTCTAATATTAATTTTGTTCAATTATAACTTTAATATTTTTAACAAAAGTTATTAAATTTGTTTATTTTTTATTATTATAAAAAAAATTATTTAATATGATAATGATTCGATTTTTTTAAAATAACCTCTTTTTTCAATTTAAATACCAAAATAACCAATTTTTTAAATTAATTATCAAAATAACCATCTTTCACTACTGATGCGTCAGTTGAATTGACGCATCCGATTATCATTCAAAGGAGGCGCCATTGGAGCTGGCGCATGTTTTCAATTGCATTGTCCTTAGGCGTTATTCGAGATGGCGTATGCATGCCTTAATGCCACATGCATTGGCGCATGCATAAATTCGTAGTGTATGTGCCAATGTATGTGGCGCATGCATACAATTCATAGTGTATGCGCCAATGCATGTGGCACATGCACCTTCCATTTTTTTAAAATTTTATAACTATAATTAATTAAGTTAAATACTTAAATTAAAAATTGTATTATATTATAAAGTAAAAATATGTAGAGTTGACAAGAAATTCACTGACCCGCCCGATTGAAACGACTCCTTGTTCCATATCCAGGTGCTATAGCATGTCTTTGAGGTCTCCCACGATTTTTCTGAGGTGTTTAGGGTCTTTGAGTGCTGACACGATGCAATGATGGCTGGGGTGAAAGTCTGGTGTAAGGTCCAGCGATATTTGATAGATTTGTCATCATCTATCCCCAATAGTTGAGGGGTTGTCGCCAACAGCGGTTCTGTAATTGAGTTCGGTGCCCATGTTGTCGTAGTTGGGTCGTTGTGGACGGTATGGTTGCCCAAATTGGGATATTGAATCATTTTGGAAACGAAACAATGGTTCATGTGGTGTACTAAAGTCAAACAATGGTTAGGTGTTGTGCCGATGAGATGTTTGGGTGTTCATTGGTGGGGGGTGGGGGCTACGGTGACATGGCGTTGAATCGTATGAGTGATCTGGGTTATAAACTGTTGTGGTGGTTGGATATGGCTGTTGGTGGTTAGGGTTTGATTTTTGGTTGAGTTTGGGTGTATGACATGAATTGGTTGCGAGGTTGAGTGTTTGGTGGTTAGGTGTATATGGTAGGGTGATGGTGTGAGGTTGGTCGTTGGGTTTGGGTGGGTTGACATTGTTCTTGGACGGGGATTTATTGTTGGGCGTATGATGACAAAACTCATTGGTGTGAATCAATCAAATACCTTGTGTCAAACACAAATTATGTCCTTGTAAACGACCTAAACCATGGCATATAATGTTGAGTTGGTCTAGCACCATGTACGACTAGTTCGTTTAAGATGTGTTTCCGTCGATTCCTCCAATGACAACACATCTCTTTTGCGAAGTCTCTCCAGTCGGAATAATCCCATTGGCCATCGAATCTTTGTTGATGCCAATCTCCCAAACAAGTCAGGGGTTCTAGAATTTGTTGTTGCATACCAAACTGCAGTTTTACACGGTCACTCTGGTGCATCTCCATAGTAGTGAACCGAATAATTGGTGTTTTTGCTGTCCAAACTGCATCATCATCATGGTTAGCCTGATGATCAAGACCCAAATATGACCTACATATAAACTTTAAAAGAATATGACATGATTAGATGATATGTAATTGGATAATTTTTTTAAAATCAAATGTAGATTTGTGTAGTAGTATTACATCGTCTGGTCCAATGTGGTCTAATAGATTGCAATAGACTACTATAAAGTGTTTCAGACACCTGTTGTAGTTCATCCCTTTAACTGACCACATAGATCGAAAAGATTTGAAAAATATTATTTACAGTTAGTTGTAATATAAAGTATAATAAATTAGATGGTAAAATTTTAAACTTACTTTGTTGCAAAAGGGAATATGAATGGCTTCTCGTTTACCGGGGTGAGTGACGACATTCTTGACCAACCCCATGCTTGTAGCAAACAGGCGCATGAATAAAACGTACAAGTATTTTTTTTGACATTTTTACACAACGAACTATATAGATGGGCAAAACAGCTAAACCCCAACTATATGTGCTTACTTATTTATGTTTCATAACAACGACAAATACATAATATTTACCATATTACCAGTACTTTAAGGAAATAAAAAATTACCAAATAGAATCATAATATAACATCAAACTTTAATTATCTTTTCATACTCGATAGATTCTTCGGTTAATGTTATACTTGCATAATATTGTTTAATATATTTTAGATTAATACCTTGACCCCTAGCTTGACTATAAGTCTCTACCATAGTTGTGATTTCAGACAAAGGGGCACTCAACAATTCATCACATATAGAGTTATCTTGGTTAACTCTACCATTTACGACCTTACCATCAATACATAGACCTAACAACATGTAGACGTTATTGCACCCCAAAATTTTCTCACTTGGTTTCCAACCATCATATGCTTATTGCTTCTCATACATTGCATTTACATTGGTACTTGTGTGTGGGATCAAGGATTGCTAGAGCTTGTGATCATCAGTTGAAGATTGAAGTTTTCAAGGAAAGTTGTGTGGGACCTCATACTCATGAGTATCTTATTGATTAAATATCATTGGCTTTTTGAAATTCCCCAAGAATCTTTGAGGAATCAGGGTGTGGCTTCGGTTACTTGGCCTTTAAGCCTTTTGATCAGGAATTAGGGTTTTGGCCCCTTTCAAGAATTGAGTTGAATTTTCATCAAGAATTGGTTTCTTTGATAAATTTATGGCCCAAGGTATCAAGTATGACCATTGGATTCATCACAAGACTTCTCAAAGCATTGCATTGGATGATTGTTGAATTTTGACCTGATCAGTGAAAAAGTCAATTGTTGGTCAAAGGTTGTTTCTGACAAATTTCTTGAGCAACTTGGTTCTCAATGGATTATATGTGTACTAGGGAATCCTAATTTATATCATGGATCTTTGGTGGATATTATTTGATGTCCAGTGGTTTATTCTTGATTATTTGATTATTTGTGCAAAAGTCAACAAAAATCAACTATTGACCAAGTGGACTTTTGGTCAAAGTTGAAGTCAAAAATCATGTTTTAACATCATATGGATTTTGGTGAAAAATATTCAAGGGAAATGTGGTTTTGGAAGCTAACTTGTTCATGAAGTAACTTGGTGAAGTGGAAATTTTTCTAAGTGTAAGTTACTTCATAGTGCTGATTTTGTAAAATTCATAACTTCCTCATTTTTTATTGAAAATTTACAAACTTTATATGCCTGCAAATCTGGGAAGAAGACATACAAGTTTGTCAATACGGTCCCATGTTAAAAAAATGTTTACTTCGAGATTTATGGAGCAAGACATTATAGGTCACTTTTGAGAATTATGGGACATTTTCACCGTTCAACCATTTTCGAGGCCACTTTTGGGGACTTTAAATGTTTCAAACTGAATTTCCGTATACATGAAAGTTGTAGGAAATCGCAATGCCTTTCCAAAAAGTATAAGAACTTAAGTTAACTCTCAAAATTGAGAAAGTTAGGCCATGATACCAAGGGGTGATTTTTGTGAATTTACTAAAACCTAGTTTTGCATATACTCCATTTCCTCAAAATGTAGCCATTTGTTTTGACTCAAATCAAGCCCATAACCTATTTGGATCATGAATGAGAGTACGCTGCCTTCTATTTGCATCCATGCAACCATTTTGTCCAATTTTACACTTAAAACCTCATTTTTGCCCAAATTGCCAACTTTGATGTTTCTCTCTCTACACTCCACTAACTTGTACCATCTTTTTTCCATGTACTACTACACTTATGAGGTGTCCAAACACACAATCCCCCTAGCCAAATGTGAATAAAACGCATCCTTGCTTAACAAGTTAATTTTTGGTCTTATCTTCCATTTATGCCCTCCAACGTCTCTTTGCTTGCAATGACTCTTCTACCTTTACTTTGGGGGCCTATATAAGCAAGCCAAGTCGTCCATTTCAATACAAACAAGTTCTCTCTTCCCCTTTCACAAAAAACCACCAAATTGGTCTTATCTTTCTCCCTCTTGAATCAAGTTTTTTCTCCAGAATTTCTCAATATAGAAACTCTTTATTTGAGTTGAAGGAAGAAGACTTTACAAGAGTTTCTGGGTTTCTTTTGATTTTGGAAGCACAAGAGGGCAGTGGACTCTTTCTCCACTTGGTAAGCTTGCAAAACCCTAACCATGGAATTTCAAGATCTGGAAATTATTGTATGTGTTCTTGATGTTATTTAGAACATTTTTCATGTTGAAACTTTCCATTGATTCTTGCTTGATTTTCTGATTTTTGGATTGGAAGTTATTTGATGAAAAGTGATTTTTAGCCAACTTCTCGCCCAGATTTCTCTCTCATCATTCATCCTTTTGAAAAAAATTCGAAACCAAAGTTGTTAATCTCTCTGAGATCTACAACTTTGGTGTTTACAATTTTTTATTTAGTTAAGAAACGAATGAGAAAAATGGAAGTGAATTGCCTGGTTGGAATTCGTGAAACATGATTTCAAGTGAAAAAGTGATTTTTAGCCAACCTCTCTCCCAATTTCTCTCTCATCTTTCATCCTTTTGGAAAACTTTCAAAACCAAAGTTGTAGATCTCTGAGATATACAACTTTGGTGTTTACAACTTTTTATTTCGTTAAGAAATGAAGGAGAAAAATGGATTGGAAGTATACTGCTTGAAATTCGTGTTTCACGATTTTATGAGGAGGTTTTGAATATTTTTTGCTTTTGCATGGCCATGTGGCACGTTATGGTTGGCTCACCTTGTTTTTGTCCTCTAGCACCCAATGATTGAATTTGTTTTGATTGGCTTGGCACGGAATACCATGTGGACATGTTTGACCAACTTTATTTTTAGTCATTTATTTTCTTCTATTTTATTTTACTTGTTTATTTTATTAATAATATTTTTTATTAATCAAAAAAATATAAAAAAATCATGCGCTGAAAGGTGTTTGTGTCTATTTTTTATTTATAATTTTTATTTTATTTTTCCATTTATTTTTTATTTTTGGTATTTTAACTTCTAAAAGGTGTTTGTTTTGTTATTTCTTTTATATAGCTTATGAATTTAATTATTTATGGCCAATTTATGAACCATAAAAATCCCTAAAAAATATTTTAATAATTCTCTGAGTTTTCTGGAATTTTTGGTGGTCTTGGACCAAATTTATTTTTAGTTTTGCTTTGTTTTAAATACTGGACAAGATTTAAATGGATTTTTGAGGTTTTATTGCTTTTACATGAAGTTTCAATATAATTCCTTCACTTCCATTGGTCATAAAAATTAACAAAAATATTTCCTATCTTTTTTAAGATGTTAAGTTGATGTTTGTAATTTTTCTAGATTTTTTTATTCTGTTTTTGTGCCTTGTTCAAATTTATTTTGTTTAAAGGTTGTTTTAGACTAGTATGTGAGCTAATTTCAAGTTTTCTTTTTGTTTTGATGCTTCCTTGATCTTTTGGCTTGAGCAAGGATATTCCTATGACTTGTCAGAGGTTTGAGCTCCTGTAAATATTTAGTTTGGATTTATATCCTATTTTTCTGTTTTCTTCGGGTTTTTTGATCATGAGCATTCCTTTTGCCTAGTATAATTGAACCCAACTTCATTTTGAAGCTTGTGGACATAATTTAAGGATTTGTTTTGGGTATGTTATGATCATTTGGATGCTTAATTGGTATGTAAACTTATTTTCAATCGTTGGAAATTTTAAGTTGATCATTTGGCTTTTACCCTAAGCATATAAGTTTGTGTGGTTTGTAAACCCTAGTTTCCTATCTCTTTGATCTTTTGAGCCAAATTTTGCTTTGACCTTGACTCCATTGATGCTTATAAGAATGATAAGCTCAAGGATAGTCTTATAAAAGGCTTGAGAGGAATTTGAGTTCATTTGATCACCTTGATCTCTCTCTTTGATTGTGTTTCTTTCTTACGCTTATTTGTGGTTTTTGTGAGATACATGGAATGCATTGATGCGAACCATTAAGGAGATGATTCTCATTGCTTTATCTTATTCTCATGACATCTTTAGGGAATTAATATCAATTTGGTTGATCCATTTAATCTCCCTAACTTATGTTTTCTATGATTGTCTTTGTTGCTTTATTTTCATTCATGTGTGATCAAGTTTAGGAGATTGTTTTGATGCATTCCTTCGCCAATTACCTTTGATCCATATTGAATTGAATCTTGTGTGTTTGCTACTGACTTCTAAAGTAATCTTACCTTTGAGGTATAGCTTCTATGATTCTATGGCTTGCATTCAATTACAAGTCCACTTTGATAACTTTTGGGAAGCAACATTTCTCCTCCTCCCACTTTGTTTTCTTTCCTCTTTGATGGTGAGACCTTTAGGGTTGAGGATCTATATTTGAAGTATATTTTCATGTGTATGTGAATATTGTATTACTTTCATCTTTGTCCTTCCTTCTTGCTTGCATTACAAGTTTGCTTCCTTTGAGCTTTGTTTGATGTTTTCGCTAGCTAGTTTTGTATCTTGAGGACTATTTCATTTCTTGAATGATGTTCGATGATTGATACTTATTGGTATGTCTTAGCTACCGCCTTCTCTTGTTTCTTTTGATCCTTTAGTGATCATACCTTCCTTGTTTGACCTTTGATATATGATTCCTTTGTGCTATGATATCTGTCACTTGTGTGAATTGTGTTTGTTTTGTGCTTTAGCCTTAATGCTTTGATCATTTGGCATCCTTTGTGATATGTTGCTGACTTTGGATTTGTCATTGCTTTGTCACATGGATATTTGATCATATATTAGTTTGTTTTGTTTTGCATAGATTACTTGAGTATTGCTCTGTGTGCATTACATATTGTGGCGATCTTATGCATCCTCCCCGTGAGTTTGTTTTATTGCTTGATCTTAGTATGCATGTTATTTATCCTTGCTTACTTATTTATTCTTTGTTTGCCATGTTCCCTTAGGATTTGACTTCATCTTGTGCAAGATAAGTCATTAGACCTTCGGATTTTATCAATGCATGCTAACATTAGGGTTTTTGCTTAGTCTCCCCTATCCTCAACTTTAGGGCCACTATTGCATGACAACGTTAGGGCTTTGTTTAGTCTCCCCTTAGCATTTTTCTTATTTATTTTGCATTATACCTTCTTTTTCTTAATCAAATTCAAAACACTAAGTCATAACGAGTTGGTTCACATGTTACGAGACTTAAGTAATAGGAGGGTAATGATGCGGTACATTCCGTTTACTATTATTTCTCTTATTCATAGCCTTTTATTGTCGACCAATTCTCAAATCTTTTTCATAAAAGTGGAGAAGGAAGAGTGTCCCTACATTGGGATTAACTCATCACTATCTACAATAAAAATACAAACCAAATCAAACTCTTTTTGGCATCTTGGCCTTTTTTTTCTTTTGCAAACCTTCTTCTTAACAAAGGATGTGTTATTTCCATTCTGCGCAATGTGACGTGTAAGTCCCTAAGGTCGGGCAGTAAGTCATCAAAAAGCTAGAGTGTGAATGTAACATTATCTGCCTAAAAACATAAACAAACCAACTTTTTAAGGTGAACTACGAATGCTCTGATCCCTCACTAAGGGGGTACGTAGGCACAAAGGTTCACAACCACGTCGGGCACATTAATAAAAACCTTTTATTCATTTTTCTTTGTAAATAAATCAACCTTCTATCATGCATTGCATTCCTCCTTAGCTTTTAAGCTTTAGACTTAGACACCCTTAGAACAAACAGACTTGTGTGGATACCGTAAAGTACTACGGATGTGAGGGGTGCTAATACCTTCCCCTTGCGTAAATGACTTCCGTACCTAGTTTTCTTTAGGGTTTTCTCGATATTTCTCCCTTTTCCTTTTGGAATAAATAAAAATTTGGTGGCGACTCTGTTTCAATCGAGTTAAGTTAATCAATAACTTACACTCGGAATTTTCCCGCCGTGACAAACGTCCTCAAGTGTGACGGTACACTCACCGAAAGGAAGGTGAAATGTGTGGATCTCGGGTCTCCATCTCTCTAACAAAGCAAGAATAAGTTTGTAGTCAACCGAGTATGAGACTATGTTGAGTAGATTACCAAAACCAAATCCTCGAATATATGGTTTTATCAAAGGATCATGTGGTACATATTCATGTACACGACATGAAATCTCTTTGGGTCCTAATAAAACATAAGTAAGAAATAACTAAGAAGAAGTAATAAAAAATAGAGACATTTTGTTATGAAATAAGAATAAGAATAAGAATAAGAATAAAAATGAGTGATAACATACAAATGTCGTAATATTATCGATTGTTCCTCGATGTTCATCACCCATAGTCAATAGAGACATAATGTTGCAGAGAGATTGACCTTGGAAAAGAGATTGAGTGTTGCAGAGGTTGAGTGTTGCAAGTATTGAGTGTTACAGATATTGAGTGTTGCAGATGTTGAGTGTTGTAAGTTGTTGCAATATTTATAGATGAGATAGGTTGGAAATTTGCAGCATGTGAATGCAACATGTGAAGCATGGGAGTAGGGGCCAAAGCTAAGGGTGCATGCATGTGAAGCATGGGAGTACAATAATCTCACATATTGTAACACAATAGAATTATACTCTATCATACAAGAAGGCTTGGATAGCTAGAACAAAGGTGGTTGAAAATATGTATGGCAATTGGGAGGAGTCTTACAAACAACTTCCAAAATACTTGGCAACTCTTAAACATTATGCTCCAGGAACTATTGTCAATTTGAGAACGTTGTCGGCGTATACCCTAGATGGGAATTATGCTATTGGTAATGGAATATTCCACTAACTCTTCTGGGCGTATCAACCATGCATCAAAGGTTTTTCTTTCTGTAAACCTATTATACAAATTGATGGTACATGGTTGTACGGGAAATATAAAGGAACGTTTCTGATGGCAGTGACATAAGATGGAAACAACAACATTTTTCCAACCGCCTTTCCCCTAGTTGAAGGGGAGACTACTGAGGGATGGAGTTTTTTCCTAAAAAGTCACTGATTGCACGTTGCTCTTCAGCCTAACTTATGTTTGATCTCATACCGACACCCTTCAATAGTGAGTGCCTACAAAAACATTGAAAATGGATAGCAGGATCCTCCGTCGACGCATGTCTATTTCATTAGACATATCGCTCAAACTTTTATGCGAGAGATCAAAGACAAAACGTTACGGAAGAAGGTTGTCAACGCAGGATATGCATTAACAAAAACTTCTTTCAAACACTACCGCAAAGACATCATATTATTAAACACAGATGCAGTATAGTGGACCGACAATATTCCTTTGAAGAAGTGGACTAGCGCATACGACAACAGTAAACATTAGGGCCACATGACAAAAAATCTTTTTGAATCAATGAACTATGTCTTTAAAGGAATCTGAAACCTACCTATAACCACTTTAGTGCAAGTAACCTATTTCAGGCTAGGGGCGTTGTTTGAGACGAGACATTCCAAATGGAGTTCAATGTTATAATCTATGAAGTTGTTCAGTGATGCTTCAATGGAATTCATTAGAGAGGAGGCTGCCAAAGCTATCACGCATGTGGTCACAGTTTTTGACCGTACTAAAGGTTGGTACAGTGTTGTTGAGTCCATGAATCACAATGAAGACATGTCGAGGGGACACTATAGAGTGGAACTAGATAGAGGTTGGTGCGTCCAATCAAGTGAAAAGTAACGCGTTTTCAAAAAAATTCTCATCCATTGGCCCAAGGTGAAAATTTTCATACTTTCCGTAACACTCTTTGTTAGCTCGCTCATCCAAATCAGGTAAAAGTCGTTTTTCAACGAATTTAAAAACCTTTTCTAATAGTAATTTTTTAATAGTGTAACTAAAACTATATATTAATTAAAAAATTACAAAGATACAAAAAAGAACCTTTTTCTAATAGGAAAAGAGCACTAGTGGTGCACTAAAAAAAACCCACACCGAACAGACACCTTAGGTAAAAAAGAAAACAACATAAACATGGCAATCCAACAATCAGAAAATTAGAAGGAGAAACACCAAACCAAAAAACCAACCATCCACCAAACCACAACCACCTACAAGAAAAAAAAACCACTCGTCGATTTTATATAAACACCAGAAACATAAGATCTCTAGAGTGAATAAGCAGAAGGAATAAATTCCGACCAAGGTTCATGATTATAGATTATTTTTATAAATTCAACTCAACAATTTTACAAAAATTATATCAATAGTGTAGCGGGGTATTTGCTACCTTTAGATTTATTGACTAAATCAAAAGTAAATCATACAATTCGAGTCGCCACCGCACTTCTATTTATCCAAAGGAAAGGTTAGAAAGCGAACAAAAACCGAGAAGTTTTATCAAATCAAAAATTAATAAAAATGGCAGAGATCTGGATAAGGGAGTTGGTTATGCAATGGGAAGGTTTTAAGCACCCAAAACATCCTTAGTACTCTAAGGGATCCCTTTTCACAATTGTTGTAAGGTAGGTTGGTATTTGGAAAATTATTTGTGCAAACACGATTGGGGAGATGAGAGAAGAATGTACAAATTATTTACAATTTTGTGTTTGAATGGATAAACCCATTTCCTACGTACCATCTTAAAAAAGATTAGGATCAAAACCTCGTAGTTCGGGGTAAAAATCTCAAAACAAGTTGGTGAATTGATTGGTCCAAAAGCCTTAAGGTCTTTTGTTATCGAAGGGAGAAAACTCAACCTAAAACCACAAATCCACCATGTGAGGATAGCTTCAACATGCTAGTGAGGGGTTAACCCTATAATAAGCATGGAAGACTCATTGTCCATCACTAAGGATATAGGTGAGTATTATATCAACCTCAAGGATAACTCAAACCTAATAGCTAATGTTTGTAAAAAGCTTTGACAAAAGTGGTCATTGAAACCACAAAAACAATTGAGTGAGTTGTATTTACCAATGAAAAGTATTTACAAAATATGGTCAAAATTGATTTAGGATTCAATTCAAAATAAGTGTTATGAGAAGAAAGTTTGAAAATCAAAAGCATAGTGCTTAGGTTTCTAATTTTTGAAAACAAATGTTAATGTTTGCACAAAAGTTTTGGCTTGGGTTAGAGTGGAGGGAAGAAGAAGAATGGCTAAGTCCTAAACAAACAAAGATGAAGGAAGACAAACAAAACCATAATGGAGTTCCCTTCTTGAGATCATAGTGATGATCCAAGTAGCTCCCATCCTTTGGAATAAGCAAGCAAATAAGCAAATACTGAAGCAATCAAGCACACAACCAACCAAGCTCCTAGGAATCTTCCAATGACTTTTGTATCTCTCATTTTGGAAGCTCATGACAATGGTTCTTCAATTTAGCTCAAGTTTGGGATCCCTAGCACAAGAACACACACATCAAAAAGTTCTATAATGCAAACAAAGAATGGATAAGAGTGAGTTTAGAAGTTAGGTCCTTTCAATTCATCTTCAACATTAAGCATTCTAAAGGCATGAGGCCTAGTTGCTCTTTGACTCCATTTTCGCATAGGGAATGTCCTAAAGTCTAAGTCCTTTTGTCCATTTGCATTTGGTTCACAACAATCAAAACAAAACACAAGCACAATAGTATATACAGAATAATATGCTCAAGTGAGCAAAAGGCAAATTGCATTAACATAAACATGAGCTCAAGTGAGAAAAGGGCAAAAGCAAATGAAATAATGTACAAGAATATTAAATTGCATTAATGTAAAGTGCAAGAATTAAAGACTTGAATTAAAAGTTAATGGTCAATAGTTAGTGTTAGTGTGCCATGAGGCAATTTAGCGCTATGTTAAGCAATCGTAAGTGGACTAATGTAGTAGTCACACCTATCTGAGGTCGGTCAATAAAAATATAGGCAACAAACACAAGTTAGAGACCTTGACTAGTAAGCCAAGCTCCTACAACTTGCCATGGCAAAAGAAAAGAAGAATGATCTTGTATTGATTTAGGTTTTTTGCTTGATCAAGAAGCAACTTATCCTTAATGTAAAGCCATTAACTTGATCTTTGATCAATATGAATTAGATTTGAATCAAGGAAGGTTAAACCTCCCATATATCAAGGCTAACCACCAATCTTTAACTCATTGATAAAAAAGAAAAAGATGAAGAAGAAGGTGAATAAGAATGTACATGAATTGAACTTCAAATGAGGTAAGCAAAGTACATTGACCAAAGATAAATGGAATCAAGGTCAAACAATAGTAAACAAAAGCAAAATGAAACTTAGAAGTCAAGAAACAAAAAAAATATTTTTGGTATTTTTGAAAATTAAAATAATACTTGAATTAAAATAAACAATTAAAGGTCAAACTTCAAATCCATTTCAAATCAACTTTGAAAAGTCCAAATGGATCATCCTAAGTTCAACAACGTCAAACAAAGTTTGACAAAAAATTTCAGCATTTTTAGAAACCAGAAACTATTTTTAAACAATTAAAAATGAATAAAAATAACCTAATTGAACTAAAATATCAAATAAATCTCAAATCAATTAACAAATTGATGAGAATATTTTTCATAGATTCATCATCATTCAAAGAGGTTAGGAAAATATTTTTCTATTTTTTGAATATTGGAAACTATTTAAAATGAATTAAAAATAACCAAAAAAGAGAAAATTCATAAAAAATATCAAATGACAAAATAAAAAATATTAAAAATCATTTTCGGAAACTAGAATTAAAAAGAGAAATAATGCAATTGGTCCCATATTTTTTGGAATTAAAATGAAAGAGTTATGATTTTTTGAAATAAAATGAAATAAAGAAATAAAATGGATTAATTCAGAAATAACAAAAAAACCACCCACGTTGGATTGAATCTCATTAAATGAACTGGCACATCAAGTGGCTTACAGGCGCGTGCTCATCAAAGGCATGAGTCAACTGAGCAACACCATGATTTATTAAAAGTCATAACAAGGAAAGGTGGAGATTAGATCTATAGACACAATCCAATGGCTCACATTTAATCTGGAAAAGAGACGGTGGTGTACACCACCGTCTTCTTCGACGAGTTCACCAGCGCCGGTGGAAGTTACAGGTATGGAAACTTAACCAAATGAAGCGATCCTCATATCATTGGAAAGCTGGGGTGATGTACATCACCCCTGTACCATTGGTTTCTCCTCTAGACTCTCATAGAAAGAGAAATCAGAGAGAGAAAATCATGGTGTTCAATCTGAACTTCATGGATTTACAAAATTAAGAACACAATTCAAATGCCTCTTATGAGAGGACTTCAGCCAAGCCAATAAACACAAGAAACAAGCAAGAATTAGTGAGTTTCGATTGAATAAAGTTTGAGCATCAACCTTGGAAATGTAGATCTGTGAAGCACGATTCCTTTCAACTCTTGATTACAATTTGCTCTTGAGATGAAGATGAAGCAATGCCAAGGAATTTAAGTCCAATAATCAACCAATGAAGTTGAAAATTGGATATGAAAAAAGAAAGTGAAATTGCACAATTCCTTTAGAGTGAGGTTTGGATTGATTTCTGCAGCATATGAGGCGCCTTAAGGTTGATTTCTGATGAAGGTATGCAACTCTATTTATAGCAAAAGGCAAGGCAAGTCATGAAATTTCATGTGCATGTGTGATGAAAGCCTCCATGCATGCGCCTGTACAGGCGCATGGAGGGCCCAAATCCAATTGATTTGACAAGCTTAAGTCATAATAATCTAAAACGGACGTGCAAATATGATTACAAATGAATGTGCATGGAGTTTTCAAATGGTTTCTAAAAATGCACATGAATCTTCTCCTCTTCAAAACTACCCCTTACCAAAATGAAACATGGCCTTGTGGGTAATGGTTGGAAAGTCCTTGACATGATGATCAATTGTTATGTTGAACAAAACTCCATTTGGAATTGGGAAATTAGTGAAAATTGGTCATAAAGTTCAAGGTGCAAAACATGTGCATGTGAAATTTTCCAAAATGGATCAACTTCAAGCACTTCTGTTTCAATGATGTAAACTTCAAATGACAAATCCTTCAACATAAAAGTTGTAGATCTTTTCAAGACAATCAATTTGGAGTCAAATTGTTCATCATTTGGATTTTTGATGAGAAAGTTATGGGCACTTGAAGTTGGACTTTTTCACATTTCAATGTCTTTGGTCCAAAGTGACCTATAATGTTTTGCATTATCACATGTACTTCTTTTAGGATTATGAAAATTTGTTCAACATAACAAATGAATTAGACATCTTAAACTTTCCAATGCATTTTATCCCACCTAAAAATCATGAAAAATGAGTGAGTTAGGTCTTTGGGAAGTTGACCCAAAATTAGGGTTTCAGTCAAAATGACCTATAATGTTTTGAAATGGATGATGACCTTCCAAGCTTCAAATACATTTTTGATGAACATGAAAGTTGTTCATATGGTTCTTAAGAACATTGTTTCTCTTGGGGTCATATTTATTTGACAAACACATCAAAAGTTAGGTCTCAGTGAATTTCAAAATAGTCAGATGAATTGACTGATCAACTTCTCAAGTCCATACCTCAAACCTTGATGAATTGATGATTGAGGACACTCAAATAAGCTCAAATATGCATGAAATGATGAATTAAAGAACTTCCCTTGATTGTATTTGATCATGGGTTGAGGTTGCTTCATGAGCAAGGCACAATCAATAAATAGATGAATTAGGGTTTCCTTGGGAAACAATCCTCAAGCCCTTTGGTTTGCTTTGATCAAATTGACAAATTGAGATACTTGGGAGGCATATTTGATGAATGAGAGCTTTTGGAACCATTGTCATGCTTGCTTTCACCTTCACCTGGCCATTCTTTGAGCATGGGGTCTCCTAGGAGCTTTAGATCTTATGATTGCTCAAGCTACAAAACAAAAGATGTTAGTGACATATTTTTGTGCTTTTGATTAGTAAACAAAAATAAGAAAAGCAATAATATACAATTCAAGCATGCTTGGTGGTCTCAAACCAACTCACACAAGTTCTCATCCAAAGGTTAGGAGCCAAGATGCTATGATCCTTGAGGCAAGTGCAAAGTGCAATGATATGAGGCCATGAGGGATCTTAGGGTCAAAATTAGGGTCTTACAAATAGATTAGCTAAAATAAATAAATTTGAACATACTTTAACAAAAGTATCTTGATGAAATAATTGTTGTAAATGATTTTACTTTAAAGTTATTTCTCAAATCAAGATCATTTATGAAGGTTCCAAATTCATTATCTCATATTTCCATATGACTCCATAAGTATTCATAATGGTAGAGACTTTTATTATATTATTTAATAATTTACATAATAACAGATTCCTTATTTATATTTATATCATAATATTTATATACAAACTGCTACATTAAATTGCATTTTATTTGCCTCCCAAATTCTTCTTCCTAATGAACTCTACGTCAGTTGCCTCCTTGGATAATTTCATCTGCTCCAATTTATTGGTTATGGTATCGATCTCAACTGAATAATTTCATCAAATCACAAACAAAATTGTAACTTCAATTTATTTTTAAATAGTAAGTTATTATAATGATTATTGAGGAAAAGGGATAATAAACTAGCATTTAGAACCTCCCCATTTGAATTGACTTGAGATAATGTTTCTTCCAAAGTGTTAATTTCATACTTAATAACAGAATTAATGTTTGTGTAAACCTTAGTCATTGGAATTTCTTTACCTATTATATCCTGCATAGTTAAAGAGTTATTAGCAAAATTTAAAATTTAAAAGTTTGAGATATAAACAAATATGGATGAAATATCATGAGATTACGGTTAATGTATTTTGTTTGTCTTCCAGATTTTCGATGTGACAATTCTTTCTCTTCAGATAGGTTTTGGAGTATCCTTGATTTTGTAAACGTCTACAAGACAGAAAAAAACATAGATTATGAAATATGAGTGTGCAAAAACCTTTGAATGATATTTGAAATTTGAAATTTTGTAAACCTAAACTCACATTCTAGTCTCACGATCTAGAATTAGATCATCTCCATGAGGATTTGGGACCCCATTTTCAGCAGCAGGCATGACATTGACCATATTAGGCAAAGAGACATTAGTCACATTTTCATGTTGTGGCAACCTTTGATTATCCATTATGTTAGAGCTTGATGATTGTTCCATGATTTCTTCAAAGCACCTATAAAAACAATAAAACAATAAGAATAAGAAAATTAAATCTCAATTTTAGAACTCAGAAAACATAATTATCTTAGGCTTGTTAGATTTTG
This sequence comes from Lathyrus oleraceus, assembly GCF_024323335.1. Classification (NCBI taxonomy): domain Eukaryota; kingdom Viridiplantae; phylum Streptophyta; class Magnoliopsida; order Fabales; family Fabaceae; genus Lathyrus; species Lathyrus oleraceus. The sequence continues at coordinate 340,914,420 of NC_066583.1, forward strand.
ATGATCTATATGTACTTACGATGATAACAAGATAGTAAAGGTAGACAAAGATGAGTACTCAAATGAGGATTTTATCCAACTTATATAGAGGAAGCATACTCTTTGCTAAAGCAATATTTTACATTTACAATTAATTGTTTTAAATATATTTTTCTTTTTATTATATTTATATCCAAAAAGGCAATTAAAAATGATAATGTACATTAACTAAGGATTTTTTTTTATATATTTCTAGGAAAAAAAAGCCTAATAATACAAGTCAAAATATTAAATAACTAAAGTTATTTTAATAGAAATTATATAAAATATATAAAGAATACGGTCAATATTTATTTCAATTAAAATTGAAATTCATTTATTCCACACCACTTCAATAATATGTGAATTGAATCATGACTTGCAATCTTTTGTCTAAATGGATGTACAAATGTAATTTGATATTGAATATCTTTACAGAAGAAAAGAAGCAGAGACATTTTTTCGAAAATTATAAATTGAATATATTCATTTTTAATATTTATTAAAGGACCTCTAATATAGATTTTGTTAAAGTGTAACTTTAATATTTTCAATAAAATTATTAAATATATTTGTTTTTTATTATAACAAAATTTATATTGTATGTAATATACACTACTACAAATAATATATTTTATAACAAACTTTCACGTTAATCAATAAAAATATGAGGTCAAATGACCTGAAACATGACATTTTTTAAAAGTTTAATCTTATCTCTCGATTTTATAGAAAATCGACAGGTTATGTAACTCAAAGTTTGAGGTTCGATTCCTAACTTTTGCAAATTTATTCTTTATTTAGAACTAAAATTTTGCCATTATTTTATAAATCATCTTATACCTTGGATTTTTAGAAAACCTTCATTATTATTGTTGTTGTTATTATTTTTTTTGTTATTGTTATTGTCGTGGTTTTTGAGACTTAGGGTATAATGTAGTGTTGTTTTTCATGTATTTGTAGCAGGGGTGTTCATGGTTCATGAACTTCATTGAACTAAATCACATTTATGGTTCAGTTCAGTTTATAATAATCATTTTAATAAAAATCTAATTTACTGCTAAAATAGTTTCAATTCAATTTAAAATTAGTTTATATTTATAAATTAGTTTATAATCAATTTTTAATTATAACCCAATTTTACAATTTTAACACTTTTAATAACAATTTTTTAATTAAAAAAGATATTTTTGTAGACTATTTAAAAAATAATTTTTACATTTTTTTTAAAAGTAACTTTTTAAAAATAAATTATTATTTTTTTTGGAAAAAAATATTTTGCTTTTCTGAAAAAAGAAAGTTTTTAGAATAACTTTTTTATTTTTGTTTTGATGACAAAAAATATTTTTAAAAAATATATATATAATGAATTTTTAAATATTTATAAAATAAACTGAATTTTTTAATTTTCAAAATATTTTTTTTGAAATTAGTAGTAAAATTCGAAATAAAATTTGTGTAACAAAAAAAATGAGAATTTTTTTTATTCTAACTCTTTTTTAGTTATTTCGATTTTTTTGGAAATTTTTTTTTCCATTCTGGCACTTTTGTTTTTCTGAAAAAATTATTAATTTTTGGGAAATTAATTTTTTATTTCAGATTAACAAATATTTTTTTTTGAAAAATATATATAAATTTTCTTTTAAAAAATTTTGATTTTTTTTATTTTTCTTTTTTATAATAAAAGTATTTTTTTTTATATTTTAGAACTTTTATTTTATTTTTCAAAATAAAAAATATTTGTGATTTTAAAAAATATTTTAGATGAAGGTCATGGGTGGAGTGGTTGAGGTTTCGGTTTCCCAACCCCCATGACTTAGGTTCAATCCTACTTGCCAAACTTTTTTTTTTCATTTTTTGATTAAATTTTTTTTTCTTAAAAAAACTATATTTTATTATTTTTATAAAAAACTTTGTTTTTAATTTCAAAAAATATTTTTTTTTCATAAAAAGATTATTTTTTTTTTCAAATTTTTTTGTTTAGCTTTCAATAGTTTTTCTTCTGCTTTTTATTAAAAACTTATTCTTATAATTAAACCAGCTTATAAAAGAAAATTGATTATGAATGGTTTTAATCTGAATTAGAATTGTTTGAATTAAATGGCTCAGTTCGTTAATCTTTTAAGTGGTTCAGTTTTTTTATGGTGCAATGTAATTCAGTTTAATAATATAATTTGGTTAATCATATTTTGACAGACCCCTAATTTGTAGTAGTTGTTGTTTATCGTTATTGTTTTTTGTCATGGTTTTTGAAACTTAGGATATAATGTAGTGTTGTTTTCAGGTATTTGTAGTCGTTGTTGTTTATTGTTATTGTTGTATTATTTTGAAACGTTCATTTTTATTTTACTTTCAGAAGTTGTATGTTAATATGGACCATAGTTGGATGAGAGCCACTAGATTAAATAAAGAGTATGAGAATTGAGTGATTCAATTTCTTGAATTCGCGGAAAAAATCTTCCTAACGATAATGATATTTTTTTGGTGTCTTTGTAAAAATTTTCAAAATATGCAAAAACACCAAATGAATGATACATTCAATCATTGTGGTTGTGATTGAATTTTTCAAAATTACACAAAATATGTATGACATGGTTAAGTGACAAAAAAGACCCACGTTACATAGAATTGAAGATGATGAATTTATGAATGATATTCTAGAAGATATGATTAATTATATTGGAGTAAATGCTTTTAAGAAAACCCATGTGGAAGATACTTTGAAAAGTGGCATGGAAGAGTCTTTATATCTGGATGCAAAATTTTTACAAGATTGACACTTGTGTTAAGACTATTTAATCTTAAGGCAATAGGTGGTTGGACAGATAAAAGTTTCACTGAATTGCTTGAATTGTTGTAATAAATGCTTTCAGAAGGTAACACGTTGGTGAACTGTAGTTATAAGGCCACAAAGATATTGTGTCTACACTACGCCAAAAACTGGAATAGACAGCGCACCTTAGAGGGCGCTTTCTTAAAGAAACGAACTCTAAAGTGAAGAGAAAAATAAGGAGGAATAGACAGCGCACTTTAGAGGGCACTTTTGAAACAAAGCGCCCTCTAAAGTGAAGCAAAAAAATAATGAGGAAATGGAGGGACACCAATAGAGGGCGCGTTTATGAAAGCGCCCTCTAAGGATACCCTTAGAGGGCGCTTCTAAGAAAGCGCTCTCTAAGTCCATGTACAACAGCGCACTTTAGAGAGCGCTTTTGTAACAAAGCGCCCTCTAAAGTGAAGCAAAAAAATAATGAGGAAATGGAGGGACAACAATAGAGGGCGCGTTTATGAAAGCGCCCTCTAAGGATACCCTTAGAGGGCGCTTCTAAGAAAGCGCTCTCTAAGTCCATGTACAACAGCGCACTTTAGAGGGCGCTTTATTACAAAAGCGCCCTCTAAAGTGAAGCGAAAAAATAATGAGCAATAGACAGCGCACCTTAGAGGGCGCTTTTTTTCCACAAGCGCCCTCTAAGGTCCCCTTTAGTAAACATTAAAATTATAACATACTGCGCGTTTTGTTATTTCACTCTCTGTTATTTTCGTTCTTTTTCACGTTAGGGTTCTAAGGCGTTCTCCTTCCACCTCTGTTAGATCTACGACGTTTCCTCCTTCTGGCACCAAAGGTACGTTTGTTTCGTTTTAGCTTTGCCCTATTTCTTGCTTTGTTTTAGCTTTGCCCCATTTCAGTTTTATGTTATTGTTGTCTATGCTACGTTTGTTTCAACCTGTAAAGTTTCAATATTCATAGTCATTTTAAATTTGATAGCGCATGCATTAAATTTCAAGCCCTACGTTTGTTTGGGTTTATTAGGCAATTGACGGTTGGTTTTTAGTGACCATGATAGCGCATGCAATGGGACTACATTACCCATTAGTTAGGGTTATACGACCTATGAATATCTGATTTTGTGTCAACACCAGTATCATTAGAAACCTAGGTCCGAATGTGTTTGAACTCTTCTGAAATTGTTTTTTGTTTATTCTAATTAGTAATGGATAATACATGGATGTCTTCCAATCGATTGTCGAGAGAGTACGAGAATGGGGTATTAGAATTCGTTAAGAGACATGTAGAACATATTCCAACCGTCCGTGTTGTTAAGAGACATGTAGAACATATTCCAACCAAGAAAAGAAAGAGAACTTAGTGAAAAAGGTACAGGTCAAATGATTTTAATTGTTTTCTTTATTACAGGTAAAATGACTTTTATGATTTTAATTGTTTTTACATTTGTCATCTGATTTTAATTGTTTTCTTTTTTACAGGTAAAATGGCTATTATGAAGTCAATCATTCGTGCAAGGGGCAAGGGATGCTCGAAAGTATCAATTGATATTTGTTTAGATGGAGATGCTCTATTATCGTCAAGCCTCATTCGCGTAGATGATGATGTTGGATATTTGAAAGAATCCCTCTACGACAATGGAACATGTCCATCTAAACATATATCAATTCTATCTTCAAAAGATAAGGGTTCAATGTTGGCAAGTTACATTGGTTTCCTTGTTCGACAACATATTCCGATTACATGTGATAATTGGAGAAGTCCGGACTTGAAGGTTGGCAAAGAAAAAATATGGTCGGAGATACAGGTACTTACCATATATTGTTATATGTTTTTTGTTGCATCAACTTTGCAGCCCTATATTGTAGGCAGAATTTAGGACTTCTCAAAGTTGATTTCTTGTTACTTTGTCGTTCATAAAATACACCACTAAATTCTCTGCGTTTAATTTTTAATTTTTTTTCATCAGGCTTGTGTCTCAATAGAGGATGGGTATCTACCTAAAGTTACTTTTGTAGTGGTCCAAAAGAGACATCACACCCGTCTCTTTCCTGTCAACCCCAAAGAGACCGATAGAAGTGGAAAAATTATGCCAGGTTTTTTCAATATATTTCTCAACGCAACTGGTATATATTATCATTTGAATTTATCACTTTTTGCTGATTTTGTTGTTCTAAATTGTCAAAGGAACCGTGGTAGACACCGACATTTGTCACCCTAGGGAATTTGATTTTTACCTTAACAACCATGCAGGAATTCAGGTAATATTAGCTATGTCATTTAACTTTATGCCATTGTTTACTATTTGTTGCTCAATCGCCTTTTGACAGTTCTGTGTTATTTGCATTTGGACGTGTTCTTTTTGCAGGGGACTACTTATGCTGCCATCTGTTGTTTTGGTTGAGCCTTATTTTGTATGGATGTGCGATAGAACTACTAGACAGCTTTTGGATATACATAACATGTTTGCCACCATGGGTGGATGGGCGTTTTTGTTTAGTATTGGTTAGAACTACTAGACAGCTTTTGGATACAGTGGTCACTGGGTGTTGGTTGCTATGTTTTATTCTTTTAATTGTAGTACTTTGAGAATATGTTGTTGTATATTGTTGATCAAAGAATCATATATTAATGTTGTATATATGGAGGATTAATGTTGTATATAAATGGATTCATGTTGTATATATCAATGGATTAATGGTGTATAACATTGGATTAAAGGATGAAATCAATATGAATTTTACACTTTTGCAGCATGCGAACAGGTTACCAATTAAATATATATCCACTGTTTTTCAAACAATTTTTTTTAAAATAACTAACACTTTAGAGAGCGCTTTGTCCAGAAAGCGCCCTCTAAACACTTTACATTGACAACTTTAGAGGGCGCTTTTTCCTGAAAGCGCCCTCTAAACACTTTACATTGACAACTTTAGAGGGCGCTTTTTCCTGAAAGCGCCCTCTAAACACTTTACAATGACAACTTTAGAGGGCGCTTTTTCCTGAAAGCGCCCTCTAAACACTTTACACTGACAACTTTAGAGGGCGCTTTTTCCAGAAAGCGCCCTCTAAGGTGTCCCTGTATGGACCACTCCAGAGGGCGCTTTTTTCTTAAAGCGCACTATAATATGGCCACTTTAGACAGCGCTTTCTCTAGGAGAACAAAGCGCTGTCTTTACCTATGCCAGCGCCAGATTAGAGGGCGCTTAAAAGCGCTGTTATAGGCCAAAATAAGCGCCCTCTTTTCCCTTATTTGGCGTAGTGCTAATGGATTTAGACTATGTCAAAATACATGCATGTCGTAATGATTGCATATTATATAGGAAAGAGTATGAAAACTTGAAGGAGTGTCTGAGGTTTGGGGAGTCGTGCTACAAGAAGAAGTACAACAGTATTAAAGATGATGATGGTGTAGCTAAAAAGGGTGTTCCTTCCAAGATGATGTGGTACCTATCGATAACTCAAAGGTTCAAGAGACTATTTTTAATGTAAATGACACAAAGAATACTAGATGACATGCAAATGAAAGATTTTGTGATGGAAAAATTCTCCATGTAGCTGATTCATTGCAATGGAAGAAAAAGTTAATAAGTTGTTTCCAAAGTTTGCCCTTGAGCCAAGGAACCTTGGGCTTGGAATTGCCACCGGAGAAATGAATCTATTTGTTAATTTGAGTACTAACCATACTTCATGACATGTTCTTTTCATTATTTGAAACCTCACTTCGTGATTGTGCATGAATCACAAATATATGATGTTATCAAAGATGATTTTGAGTCCAAGACAACTAGGGAACGACATAGATGTTTATTTAATGCCATTGATTGGAAAGATTTAAGAAATTTATGGTAGAAAGGAGTTGATGTTAATGATGCGTATACATGTGATAACTTTAAGTTGCATACCATGTTGTTTTGAAATCAATAACTTTCATGCATATATGGTCATTTGTATGGGTACAACATCAAGGGACGTAAAGCGTGTCAAATATATGAAGATGACACATGCTTCCACCCAATTAAAAAATAGAAAAAACATTATTTATCTTGGGCATCAAAAATTTCTAAGACCTAATCATCCATATCGTAGATTGATGAAGACTTTTAATGGAAAACATGAGTTTGATATCGCTCCAAAGCCCTTAATCGGAAAGTGCATTTATAAAAGAAAACAACACATTAATATTGTCTTTGGAAAGAAACAAGAAGGACCCATGGAGAAAAAATATAGGAAAAAAAGGTCGATGTTCTTTGATCTTCCATATTGATCTAGCCTCGATATAAGACATTGTCTTGATGTCATGCATTTGGAGAAAAATGTATGTGATAGTTTGATTGTAACACTTATAAACATTAAAAGAAAGACAAAAGATATTAAGAAATCCCATGAAGATATGGTGGTGATGAGTATACGATAAGAGTTATCTGAAAAAGATATAGGAAATATAACATATTTCCCCTTTGCATGTCACACTTTGTCTAAAAAAGAGAAAAAGTGATGTCTCCTATAACCGACACTTTATGGTTATAGCTAGATAGTGGTGTCGCTTAGGGCCGATGTTAACTAAATGAAGACAATACCATAGTGTCGCTATGACCGACGCTACATAAATTGTAATTTCGATAATAGCCAACGTTACACCTAAACGCGCATGTTCTATAGCGCCGGATATTATGTTTTCGCGTCCCTTTAGCATTACCTCAAACGTCACTAATGTGCAGATTTCTTGTTGTGTAAATATGACTACTCCATTGAATTAACTATTCTAAAATTTTGCTCCACATTATATTCCATTTGAAAATTTTATGAAAAGTCCAAAAAAAACAAAAGATTTTTACTCCAACTACATTCCAAGAAAAATTAAACTTTCAAAAACTACCATCAAATGACCAAAATATCTACATTGTCAATAAAAATAATAATTTGAATTGGTACTTTCTAAATATCGACAACTCAAATATCCAACAGAACCATCCATAAAAAGGTAATTTTAATTGCAAACCCATGTTTTAATCCAAGCATGCAAACTAACTAGAATATGAAACCAAAATCAACAATGTTATAACATAGTTTGATAACATTTAGTAAAAGATAAAACATCTCACATGCATAAAAAAAAAAACTTAAAAAAACACTTGTTTAATTGGTTATATATAGATGATTATGATATAGCTGAGCCCAAGTTCAATGCAGATGAATATAGTTGTTGGTGTTTACATTTGATGGTTCACTAGTACCAAAATTATAGGAACAAGTTCCAAAAGTAAAGGCAGGACAAGGAAAAATTACAATTGATTTCTGTTAAGGTTGAATTCTTACATATACCATCATACCCAATAATCCATTTGAACCCATTACACTTACACCAAAAACACCCATAAAATTCACTTTTATTAAAAAGAATCAATTTAAAAATTAGCTACAAATCATTACATCTACACCCAAAACACCCATAAAACTCTGTTATTAAAAAGAATAAATAAAAAAAATAGTTATGGTTCCCAACAATAAAAAAGATAAGAGAAAATTAAAGAATGAAAATAATAAGAAATTAAATTTTCAAATTTGAAACCAAGTTATAAAATTAAGGTTTTGGGAAGAAGAAAAAGAATAAGAGAAACAATGATGAAGAACTAGCGAGGAGAGAGAAGAATAGCTTACCCATTTGTAAAAAGAGAGACAAAATATTTTGTGTTGTGCTGGATGTGATAGCCAAAGAAAAGAACATTGAGCGACAAGCATAAAGAGAAAGAAACTCAGAGCACTTGGAGTTCCATATCAGACAAAAGAGGATTCATGTTTTTCTATTCTTTCTTATTTTTATTTTCTACTATTATTTTTTGTTGTTGTAATTTTTAAGAGTAACTTTTATACAGTAGTATGTTATCATTAGTTTTCTTCTTTTAACTTTCAATAATTATATTCTTTGTTAATAGTGTATAATTTAAAATTTTGTAATAACTTTTGTTGAGATGTTTTTTTTTGTATGGATGCAAAATGAGTGGGACGTCAAAAATATTGATTAACTATATCTAAAGTATATCTAAAGTTTACACATCGTGGGTAGTTACCTGCAACATTTACCCACAGCTCAGTCGTGGGTAACGTTTAAAAGATATTTAATTGATACAATCTTATTTATTCATGATTTATCGATGGCTAAACCATGTGTAATTAGAATTTTTCGATGACAAAATGGTCGTCGGTAAAGTTTGTGGGTAATATCAGTTTTTCTTGTAGTGTAATTGTTGAAGATGAAGAAGTGAATTCAAGAATCTTGGAATAATCTTTAGTAACTTCATCAAGGATTTCTTTTGACTAAGGAAGAAAAGTTAATTATGACAGTCTCTATTGAAAGAACAATTTCAGTGGATGAACGATCCTTAAAAGATTCATCGTCTCTGAGAAACTGCATAAAGAAGAATATATGAAGAAGATGCGGTGGTTTCATCGAGTGGAATATTTGAAAGAAGTTAGAAAGAAGTCCCAACAAGTAATATCTTTAGACACTCAAAATAATGGAAAAAACTAGAAGAATCAACCTCTGGTATAATCTTCGAAGATCCTTCAAGTAACAAAGAATTTGTCTTCAAGAGCATCTAGTGTGATGCATAGTCGATAATGCAGTCAGAGTTTATAATTTGTCATCAGATTGTACACTAAAAGAAAAACTTTATATAGTTAGGGAATTTTTCCAAGGGTAAAACCCATCAATAAAAAAACAACGTTGCCTGGGGTTAAAACCCTCGCAACACTAAAAATATGAGAACAAAATTATATAAAACAAAAACTTGGGGTGACCTGTCACAAACATGGAAGATTATTAATTTTTTAAATTTTAAAATTGCACTTTGTTAGAGGTCACCCTTCATAAACAAAAAATAGTGCCAAATTGCAAGGGGATACCTCTCACCAATTATATCCGTTCAATTAGCAAGGGGATACCTCTTACCAATTGTAAGGGTTAAATCAAATCATGCACTTATTATACATGCTAAAGCTTGCTACATGCTGAAAAATATCTGCAACATGTCATGATTTCCGAGGGGAAGCACCTCACAATTGTTATCCGCTTTGGTCGCATGGGGTAGCCCCTCACAATGTTCTGCATATTTTGTACACTTCTGAACATGTCATTAATTTGCTAGGGGTTGCCCCTTGCAAGTTATGACCGTTATATGCTTTGTGAGGATGCCCCTTACCATTTGCCAACAATATATTAGCAATTGCCTCCTTTCTTCCCCAGACTCCTTCTTATCTCTCATTTTTCTTCTCTTCAGCACTCTTCTTTTCTCTCACAGCAAAAACAACTCATTTTCCTACTCTCTTTCATAACAAAAACTACTCTTGTTTATTCAAACATTCAATTTCTTCTTCTTTCAAGTATTCTAGCATTCTGAAATGAGGTAAATGTTAAAGTTTTATTATAATTTCTATTATTATAATTTACATTCAATAATTAATTTTTTTTTTTAATTTCTGTGTTGCGTGTATAAGTTAATTTGTTAAATCTCATAAATAAAGAGCTTCAAATTAAAGTGGGCATGATTCTGATTTGTTCATACAAGATACACGTATGGTTTTTTTCTTTTTAAGATTTTAGGTGTATTTGGAATTGATCCGTGTTGTATATGGTGTGATGTTGTTATGATAATATATATATATATATATATATATATATATATATATATATATATATATATATATATATATATATATATATATATATATATAGAAAACGTGAATTAAATCTTATAGAAAACAAATTATATTTTAATATAAGCATGTAAATTTGTAAGAAAAAAGTATATATTTATTTTCGAAACATTAAATATATATTAAATATTTTTATAAAAGAATATTTATAAAATAATTTTAAGAAACATATTATATATTTTTAATGAAAGAATAGATTTTATATTAATATACACTTTTTATTTAAAAAGTATGAATTAAATCATAAAAGTATATAATTCTCGATATATTTAGAAAGTATGCACTTTTTAGAAAGAATATAATTTGTAATACATTTTTGTAATATATTAATATACACTTTTTATTTAGTTATGAATATATTTAGTTAAACGATATTGTTTATATATTTTCTTGTTAATAAATTTTAAAAATTAGTTAAGAAACATATTATATATTTTTTACAAAATAATAGATTATATATTAATTTACACTTATTATTTAGAAATGTAATATATTTTGGTAATACACTTATAGAAAATATGAATTAAATTATAAATGTATATAATTTATGAGTTAAAATATATTTGTAAAGTATGTAAATTTGTAAGAAAAAATTATATATATATATATATATATATATATATATATATATATATATATATATATATATATATATATATATATATATATATATATATATATATATATATATATATTTGAAAACATTAAATATATGTATTATATGATATGTTAGTGGAAAACATTAAATATCTTTAAATAGAATAATAATTAAATTTTGTAAAGAATATGATTTAGTTATGAATATATGTTAGTTACATGATATGTTAGTTAGAAACATAATATAGTTATATGTTTGTCGATAGATTAATTCCCTTTTTCTTAAATTTAAATTTGAACATGAACAAGATTGCACATGTGCAATATGAAATATTATCAGTTTTATCGTAGTTGGATGTATGGTAGATCGTATCCATGAATATGTGGGCTTAAACCACATTTTGAAGAAGGAGTTGTTGCGTTTGTCACATATGGGTTTGCTCAAGAATGTTGTCGAAGCGAAGGAGGGGTAAGATGCATGTGTTTAAAGTGTGGTTGCAGAAATATAACTAGTGACCCAAATATAGTGAAACATCACTTGTAGAAAGATGGTTTTAGGCCAAATTATTAGGTGTGGTATTCTAATAGAGAAATACTGCCATAGATGAATAGAGAGGCTTCAAGCAGTCAAACACATGTTGGACCTGAGATAAATATAGAGGTATCAAGCAGTTAACCATGGTTGTAAGGCCATGAATAATTTAATCTCATTGATGATATGGTCAGTGATGCATTATGGGTGAATGTGACTTATGATGAACCTCAAGATTTTGATGCAAATGAGCTCCCAAATGAGAAAGCGCAAAAGTTTTGTCAATTGTTGAAAGAAAGAAATATACCACTGTTTGAGGGGTCTTCTGACTCCAGGCTATCCATGTGTGTGAGGCTTTTGGCTGCGAAGTCAAATTGGAATGTTTCTAATCAGTGTTTGGAATTCTTTGAAAAAAAGATGTTGGATGCTACTCATGGGAAAGAAAACATGCCTACAAGTTATTATGATGCGAAGAGGATGGTGTTGAAGTTAGGACTCGAAGTAAAAAAGATTGATTGCTAGATTGGAGATTACATGTTGTTTTAAGATAATGAGTTTGGCACAAATGAATGGGGACGGGAGGAATGTAAGTTTTGTCAGAATCAGAGGTATTTATTTCGCAGTTAAGGCGTTGATCCAAAGCAAAAATGAGTTGGAGTGAAGTTTATATTCTATCTCCTAATAATACCTAGATTACAAAGAATGTTTGCATTAATTCATAGTGCAAGCCAAATGACATGGCATCATACAAATACCACTAGTTCAGGCATGATGCGATATCCATCTTATGGCGAGGCATGGAAACACTTTGATAATGTACATCAAGATTTTGCAGCATAACCCATAAATGTTAGGCTCAAATTATGCTCAGATGGTTTTACTCCGTATATCCAATCGTCAGCAATTGCCTATTCTTGCTAGCCAGTTATTGCTACCCCATACAATATCCCTCATGAGATGTGCTTGACTAAACCTTACATGTTTTTTGGCATGCATTATTCCAGGACCTTCGAGTCCAAGGGCGTGAATAGATGTTTATTTACAACCTTTAATTGATGATTTGAAGAGGTTATGGATTGGAGAATGGACTTATGATGTTTCTCGTAAACAAAAAATTAATATGTGAGCTGCTTTGATGTGGACAATTAACGAATTTCCTACATATGGCATGTTGCCTGGTTTGGGTACGCATGGCAAAATGGGATGTCCGCATTGCATGGGACACACAAAAGCGTTTACTTTGGAAATGGGTGGGAAAAGTTTGTGGTTTGATTGTCACCGTAGGTTCTTACATATAAACACATTGTTTCCCAATCCCACAGAATCAAGATATGTGATTCTGTTATGATTCTAATAAGAAATTCAACACAAATTCTCCGAACAGAAATCAATAACACAACGCCTCACCGTTTCGCTCATGCTTCCCGTGGTGTTTCTCTGTGGATCTGAATCGGAGCTCTAGATACTAATTATTGGTGCACAAGGTGATAAAGATGAACAATGAGACAAGAGAGAAGAGAGAATAATAACAAACTTCCACTACTCAAAATTGGTTACAAATGATTGCACACACACAGCTACACAGAATGCAAAATGGAATAAAAGATACTAACCCGTAATAAACTTTGTCTAAAAATTTATGAAAATATGAATTAATTCTAACAGATATTGTGTTTATTTATTGAAAAGAAAAAGAATCATATAAACAAAAACACATTTGTCAAAAATTGTAAATTGGATATTATTTTATCTTTAATATTTATTAGGGGCGTTTAATATAGATTTTGTTAAAGGTATTTTTGATAAATTGAATTAATTGTATTTAATTTTTATTATTTTAAAATTTATTTTTTAAAACTTATTTTGATAAGGATACACTTTAGATCATCTTTTAAGAAATCCATATCAAATAAACTCATTTTATAAAGTCTATTTAATTTTTAATGATAATAAATTTCTAATGCACTAATATTAAAATATTAATAAGGAGGTTAATTGTTATATTCATAGATAATGTAGTATACACTACAATAAACTATAAATTTATTATCGAGATTTCACTTCTATGAAATAATGTGGTATTCATATTCATACTGCTATGTGCATATGTTCAGGCAGATGATAAAAGAAAGGTTGCAAACTCTCTAGAAAGTGGTTAGTTCAAGGTATTTATTGTTTGATAAGAATTTTAAGTTTGATTACATTTAAATTATTGCTTTGATTTGACTGAATTTGACTGATTTTTGTTAGCTGCATTAGATTTGACTGATTTTTGACTTTTTATTTGTGTAGGAAGCAGTTTGAAGGTACTTGCCAAATCAGTGTTAACCCTTTGATCACCTTCATTTTTGAATGTTGATTAATATTTTCTCTATATAAGTCCTACAAATACGTAATTACTATTAACTAGGATATATGATTAAACTTTGAACTATTCCTTTTCTTTGGTAACACTTTTAGAGTTCTACATGCTATTTTTTAGCAGGTTTTGATAGTTGAATAACAGACAGATTTTCTTAATGCCTAGCATAGTGGTACAAACAGTTTTTGTACTTGTAAATCATTTTGTGTTTTTTTTAACATTCTTTAGAAAATTGAGAGTTGAGAGTTGATCAAGAATTAATCATATATATTTGTTTCTTCATACTAGATGACTTTATATATATATATATATATATATATATATATATATATATATATATATATATATATATATATATATATATATATATATATATATATATATATATATCAAGAATTAATCAGTTGAGAGTTGATCAGTTGAGAATAGGAGAAAATAAGCTTAGGCATGTGTTAAAACTGAAACTTCTAACTACCAATACACATGTATATAAATGTATCTGTTTCTTCATAAATAATGAGTTGTAATATATGTTTTGTTTCTGAATAAATTTATATTTTAAAAAGTATAAATTTTATTTTATTTTTCTAAAAAATGATAATTGTGGCGGTTTAAACCTTTCTATTTACAATTAAAAATCACCATTTTTAACCATAATTAAAACGACAATTAAAGCATAGTTTATTTCTGAACTGACGTTATTAACCTAGCACCGTTAATTTTATGAATTTTTAAAAAATTTCGTTTTTGTTAATTGTGGCGCCTTAAACAACCATAATCCTGCAAATTTAGTCGCCGTAATCAATGCACTAGTTTTGTAGTGAATGTATAATTTTGGTATATATAGTTTTGTTTGTGTAATTTGATTCAATTTCAAAAAAGTATAATTTAATTTTTGTTTCAAAAAAATACTAATTAAAACAAAAATATAAAATGAAAAAAAAGAACATTTTTTGGAAAACAAGGGACTTCCTTTAGGTTTTGAGGTAAAAACCCTTATGCTAACACCTACCACCTCGGGTAATAAAAGCTATTGAGAGAAAATTTGAGTTTTTCAATTTTAAGTGCAACAAAGAGTAAAAGTATGGCGCTTTTTAGTTTTGAAAATAAAAAAATGTTATTGTTGATAATCGAACTCAATCCCAATGCAACTTTTTCTTTCGTTTGACACATCCTATCGAGTGAAAAAGCTATGCGCTTTCCAATTTTTCTCCTGGACCATTGGTCAGAGGTGAAAAGTTGCATACTTTACATAACACTCTTCGTTACCTTGCCCATCCAACTGGTTGAAAAGTCATTTTTCAACCGATGTAGAAATCCTTTTTAATAGTAGTTTTTTTAATAGAAAATCAAAAACGCCAAACCAAAAAACCAAAAAATTACCCCAAACAGAGGCACCTTATGCCAAAAATAAAATTGCAAAAAGAGAGAAACCCAACTATCCGAAATCGAAAAGGAGAAACCACAACCAAACCAAAAAACCAAATCAAACCAAACCAAAAAAACCAACCACCCACCAAACCACAACCACGAATAGGAAAAAAACCAACCACTCATCGAATTGATCTAAACACAAGCACATAAGACCTCTGGAGTGAGCAACCTGAAAGAAGGAGAACCTGAACACCTAAAAAAACAAAAGGAGAACAATTGACAATCCAACGCACTCTTGAAAACCCAACCACTTGTGCGAGTCCCGCTCCCAGTCATGTATATGACGAACACGGGTTTTGCCACCCTTTTTGAGGGTGACATTTATCATGGGTCATTCTCTTTTTGCCCACCATTGATAATGAGTTTTTTAGCCATTGATATATTATTATTTAATTTTGATGGTTGAGATTGATTACTGGTTACCTATTAATTATTTATTACCCGATTTTATTTTTTAACTATTTATTATTTTTTATATTAAATAATATATTTAGTTAATCTAAAAAATTAATTTTATTATTTTATGTTCATCTTCTTCATCTTTGTTCATCTTAAAACATTCATCTTCTTCATCTAAATTCCATTGAAAAACACAATAAATTGTATAATAAAAAAAAACATCAAATATGTGAATATAAATCTTTTAAAATTCAATTTCAATCTCAAATATGCTACCATATGAATGTGTGTTGAAATTTTGTAGATGAAATTTTAGGTTTGAGATTCATCTTTAAAGACGCAGATTCATCTTCAACCCAGATTCACCTTCATTTTCAAACTCAGATTCACCTCCATCTTCATCTTCCATCATCTCTAAAAACTCAGATTCACCAGCATCTTTGTCTTTTATCATCTCTAAAAACTCAAAATCATTCATCTCATCTTCACTATTGTATGGTTAAATTTTCCATAGAGAAAGTTTATGTGGTTGGTTTAAAACAATGAGCTTATGGATGGAATTTTGGGTCTGAGGTCTATTGGCACAGTGAAGTTTTGTACTTCTTATTTTGTTTCTGATACCTTGTAGTAGTGATATTAGGCATTGAGATTTGAAATCTAGCTTTTTTAACTTAAAACTTCAAGAAGAAGTGATTTTGAAGAAATGAAAAAATAGATTCAAAAAACTCAAATTTAAGAAATTGATGATGTAGTAGATGAAGAAACACGATGAATATATATTTTGATTAGTAATGAATAATACAAATTTTAAAAATATATGAAGATATTAATGATTGATTAAATTTTTTGAAAGAAAAATGATGTTGAATGGTTGATGAGTATTGATTAGTTGGGAAAATGGGGGAATAAAATTAATAAGTATTGACTAAATGAAAAAATTAGAAAATATAATTATAACTAATTAATATTATTATTTTAACCTGACCTGATTACCTGCTAGTGTATATAAAAAAAAACAATTTTTTTATGGTTGGCAAAAAAGTTGCTTTGCCCGGACCAAACGCCACCTCTTTTAGGGAATAAATAAATTTACAAAAATTATATCAATAGATTAGCTCAAATAAATAAATTCGAACATACTTTAACAAAAGTATCTTTATGGAATAATTGTTGTAAATGATTTTACTTTTAAGTTATTTCACAAATCAAGATCATTTATGACGGTTAGAAATCCATTATCTCATATTTCCATATGAATCCATAAATATTCATAATGATAGAGAGTTTTATTATATTACTTTTAAGTTATTTCACAAATCAAGATCATTTATGAAGGTTCTACATTAAGTTGCATTTCATTTTCCTCCATTCTTCTTCCTCATGAACTCTACTTCAGTTGCCTCCTTAGATAATTTCATCTGCTCCAATTTATTGGTTATCGTATCCATCTCAATTGAATAATTTCATCAAATCACAAACAAAATTGTAACTTCAATTTATCTTTAAATAGTAAGTTATTATAATGATTATCGAGGAAAAGGGATAATAAATTAGCATTTAAATCCTCATCATTTGAATTGACTTGAGATAATTTTTCTTCCATAGTGTTAATTTCAGACTTAAGAACACAACTAAAGTTTGTGTAAATCTTAGTCATTGGAACTTCTTTACATATTATATCCTGCATAGTTAAAGAATTATTGGCACAATTGAAAATTTAAAATCTTGAGAAGTAAACAAATATGGATGAAATACCATGAGATTACAGCTAATGTATTTTGTTTGTCTTTCAGATTTTCAATGTTACAATTCTTTCTTGGCCGATAGGTTTTGGAGTATCCTCGATTTTGTAAATGTCTACAAGCCAGAAAAAACGTAGATTATTAAAAATATGAGTGTGCATGCAAGAAATCAAGGAAGATATTTTCCTTAGGTTAAGATTAAGATAATAAAAACCTTTGAATGATATTTAAAATTTGAAATTTTGTAAACCCAAACTCACATTCTAGTCTCACGATCTAGAGTTAGATCATCTCCATGAACATTTGGGACTTCATTATCAGCAGCAGGCAAAGAGACATTAGTCACATTTTCATGTTGTGGCAACCTTTTATTATCCATTATGTTAGAGCTTGATGATCCTTCCATGATTTCTTCAAAGAAACTATAAAAACAATTAGATTTTGATGATGTATATGTACTTAATGATAACAAGATAGTAAAGATTGACAAAGATGAGTACTCAAATGAGAATTTTATCCAAACTTATATAGAGGAAACATACTCTTTGCTAAAATAATATTTTATATTTACAATTAATTGTTTTAATTATATTTTTCTTTTGATTATATTTACATCCGAAAAGGCAATTAAAAATGACAATGTACATTAAATACAAGTTAAATATTAAATAACTAAAGTTTTTTTAATAGCAATTATATAAAATATATAAAGAATACGGTCAATAATTATTTCAATTAAAATTAAAATTCATTTATTCCACATCACTTTAATAGTATCTGAATTGAATCAAGATTTACAATCTTTTGTCTAATAGGATGTACAAATGTAGTTTGATGTTGAGTATCTTTACCGAAGAAAACAAGAATCCTATAAACAAAAAGACATTTGTCGAAAATTATAAATTGAATATATTGATTTTTAATATTTATTACAGGACGTCAAATATAGATTTTGTTAATGTGAAACTTTAATATTTTCAATAAAACTATTAAATATATTTATTTTTTATTATAACAAAATTTATATTGTATGTAATATGCACTATTATAAATAATATATTTCATGACAAACTTTCACGCCAGCCAATGAAAATTCGAGGTCAAATGATATTGTAGTAATAAGACCAAGAAGATATTGTATCTAATGGATTTAGACTATGTCAAAATACATGCATGTCGTAATGGTTGCATATTATACAAGAAAAAGTATGAAAACTTGAAGAAGTGTCTGAGGTGTGGGGAGTCACACCATAAGAAGAAGTACAATGGTGTTAAAGATGATTATGGTGTAGCTAAAAAGGACGTTCCTTCCATGGTGATGTGGTACCTACCGATAACTCAAAGGTTCAAGAGACAATTTTTTAATGTAAATGACGCAAAGAATACTAGATGGCATGCATATGAAAGATTATATGATGGAAAAAATTTCCATGTAGCTGATTCATTGCAATGGAAGAAAATTGATAAGTTGTTTCCAGATTTTGCCCTTGAGCCAAGGAACATTGGGCTTGGAATTACCACCGGAAAAATGAATCTATTTGGTAATTTGAGTACTAAACATACTTCATCGCATGTTATTAATGATGATTTCAAGTTCAAAACAACTAGGGAACGACATAGATGTTTGTTTAATGCCATTGATTGAAGATTTAAGAATTTTATGGAAGGAATGTGTTGATGTTGATGATGTGTATACATGTGATAGGATCCCACACTCTTTCAGATGGTCATCAAACTCTAGGCTTAAATACTCACCACCTCGATCTGATCGAAGAGTTTAATATTCTTACCTAGTTGGTTTTAACTCGTTAGGTTTTACCCTTTTAGTATTAATGTTGTAAGTTGGCATTATGAGATCAAGGACATATAGTCCATTGCTCACTTGTGCAGTAGCATAGAATATATCATTCAAATAAATTGAGCAACAATTGTTCTTTATTATAAATGAAAAACCAAACTTGTCCAAACAAGAAATGGAAATAATATTCCTGCTAATTGCAGATACATAATAACAGTTCTCTAACTGAATTATAAAACCACTAGGTAAAGTTAATAAGATCCTACGGCTAAAGTAGCAACCTTTGCTCCATTGCCAACTCGTAGGTCAACTTCACCTTTTGCCAAATCTCTACTCCCTTTCAGCCCCTGCACATTTGTACAAGTGTGAGAACCGCATCCAGTATCTAATACCCATGATGCAGAAGTAGATGAATTAATAACAAAAATACCTGAAGTTGAAGTCTCTACTCCATTCTTCTTATCTTCCAGGTACTTTGGGCAATTTCTCTTCCAGTGTCCGGTCTTACCGCAATGGAAGCAGGTGCCTTCTTTTGCTATGCCTCCATTAGGCTTCAAAGCATCAACGGTGGGTTTGGGTTTGGCAACTTCCTTGCCCTTCCCTTTATCACCATGCTTAGTGGGCCTTTTGTTCTGTCTCTTTCCATTTCCGATCATCAGAATGGACTTCCCTTTTGACTTCAGATTCTGCTCGGCAGTTCTTAACATGGCGAGCAGTTCAGGAAGAGATTTGTCCATATCAATCATATTGAAATTTAGGACAAATTGACTGAAACTATCTGGCAACGATTGCAAGATCAAATTAGTCGCAAGTTCCTTTCCGAGGGGAAAACCCAATCTCTCAAGGTTTTCCACATACCCGATCATCTTGAGCACATGGGGACCTACAGGGGCTCCCTCAGCTAACTTGCTTTGGAAAAGGGCTTTTGAAACTTCAAACCTCTCATGCCTTGCTTGCTCTTGATAGAGCAACTTCAGGTGTTCGATCATATCGAACGCTGACATGTTCTCATGTTGCTTTTGCAATTCTGAGTTCATGGTAGCTAGCATGAGACGAGCAGTTTCATTGGCATCATCGACATGCTTCTTATAAGCATCTCTTTCTGCCTTAGTGTAACACCTCAAAATTTGCCCTCCTCTCTTGGGACTAGCTTAACATATTACATATCATTTTTAGGGCATTAGGCATAGCATATTGCATATCATGTGGTTACATTGTGCAAGCTATCTTCCCAAGTCTGGATCAGAAGATGAGGAAGTCAAAGTGCAAGCCTAGGGTTTCATTGGATTGATCATTGATCATCTGAGGATGGGGCAGTGAATTAGGGTTTTATGATTCTCAGAGGATATTGATCTTCATCTTGATTGCAATGATACATCATTATCATCATGGTTGGATTTCATCAGGAGATTGAAGCTCATTCCTTGAGATTAGGGTTTTGACCACTGGTCAACCCTAATCAGTTGCATTGGGCCAATCAGGGCATGATCAGGAGATGGGGTTTATGATGGATATGGGGTTCATTCTATGATTTTGTTGTGCTTATTGAGGCTAGGGTTTCACCCTTGAGCCATTTCATTAGGAGATTGGGGCTCAGTTTGATCTATGCATTGCCAAATTCATCTATCGGTTGGAAAAGTCAACTGTGGTCAACTGTACATGATCTGATGGAATTGGAGGTGGAAATGAGTTGGATACACTTCATTCATGTTGGAACAAGTGTTATTTGACATCTCAAAGCTTAAGAATGAGGAAAATCAAGTCAGAACAAAAACTGCCAAAAATAGAAAGTGACTTGTAATTGAAGTTTCCAAAAATGGAAAGTTTTTGACCTCAAAATAAAATGTCCAAGGAAGCTTCAAATGAAAATTTGTTCAACATGAAAGTTGTAGATCTTGTTCTCACCTTTCCAAAAAAGTCCAAGAACTTGAAAATCCCATGTATGGTTGTCAAGTTATGGTCCAGTGAATTTCAAAAATGACCCATAATCAGGAGGGCATAACTTCCACATGGAGTGTCCAAATTGGATGTTCTTTATATGCACAAACTCTATTTGACATGTACTCTCATGGTGCATAATTGGATTTTCTCAAAAAAGGTCAATGCAAAAAGTCAAATTTCAACTGGACAGTTAAATGAACCAGGGGCAAAATTGTCCAACTTGTGAAATAATTGGAATTTTTGGATGGGGATTTTTGCAACACTTCATAAATGGCATTTGAAACTTGTTGGAATATTCATAACATGCTAAGGCTTCATGGTTTGGAAAATGGCTTTTGAAATGGACTTGAAAATGAACACATAAGCCATCACATAGTGAAAATGAGAAATATGCATCCAATCAACATGAACCAAGTTGCAACAGCTCACACATGTCATTTTGAGAGTGTGTGAGCTGTCCATGAGCTGTCATGAGCTGGCATGTGAAAGTTCAATTTTGCCCCTAGCTTGAAAATGACATTATGCTAAGCATTTTGCATTTGGCTAATGAGTGTGATTAAGCATGGATTAATCAAGAGTATATATTCCTAATCACAACTAAATCATAACAGATTTCACAATTCACCAAATCAGATCAAAATTCTCTCCAAATTCTGAAAATTCTCAAGAACACCAAAACCAAAAATTGACAAGATCTCTCTCAATTCTTGGTCATCTTTCGAAATTCTTCTTGCTGCCAATTCCTCTCATCATCATCATCAACTGTTTTTGGATTTCATCATCAAATTCACACTAAAACACGACTGTTCAAGTTTGCATCATTCATGGCATTTGGAGAATTCAAGCACTAGGAGCAGAATCAATTGAACCTAAGCCTTGCATTCAAATCCTTGGAGCTTCTAGTTCAACTGTTTGTGGAAAAAACGCGCGAAGAACATCAGTTCCAGCACTGCATTCCAGGTACTTGATTTTTTCGAATGTCATGGTTCTTTGATTGCTTGTATGCGTTTTGTAGACTGGTTCATGTAGAGCATCGTGATGCTTTTAGTTTTAGGAATGATGAAACGTAGGTGAAGTAATCTTGATTAGAAGTTTTGAAACCAAACCCTAACGCGATCGATCCGTGAGATTTAGGAACTTGTAGGTTAAATCATTGACATATTTGGACTCCTTGTTCTTAGACGATTCCATAGACTATGCGCTTGCAAATTTTGGTGATAATTCGTGGATCTTCATGTTCATGTGGTCCTGGAAAAATTCTGAGCGAAAACGATGAGGAAAGGCTTGTTTGATCCGAAATCCTGTTTGAAAATTTGAATAAGATGTTTACCGCGTTACTGTTCATGTTAATTACGGATATGCCATTAATGAACTAATTTAATTAATTTAATTCTAAAAAATTGTTAAAATTCATAAACACTTTAAAAAATTCATAAAAAATGTTTTAACAATCCAAAAAATATGTGGATTTTTTTGTTGACTTCCTAATTCACTGTAGAATTTTGTTGACTAATTTTTGGAAGTTGTGCTTGGAGGAATTTAGGTTTGACCTAGGGTTGATTAACATGTGTGCAATTTTGATACCTTTGGCCATTTTGATTGTGAAATCCTCATGCTTACAAATAAATGCTTGAAAATTTTTGTGGTAATTGTAGACTGGTTGATGGTTATTTACATGTAAATTTCATGAATGTTGGATTCCTGGTGATTGAGTTATGAATTTTGGGAATCTAGGTGTGACAATTTGTGTCACACCTAGTTAGGTCATCTTTCTGGATTTATTTTCATGACCTAGACTTGTTAGAATGGAATGAAATTTTGCATGGATGTTCATTAACATGTTAAGATGCTATGTGTATTTTTCTGGATTTTTCCATTGCATTTTCAAATTGATTGGTATTTTTCATCTCTGTTGGTCAATTATGCAAGTTCATGTGACATAGGTTGGTAGATCTTGTGTGAAATGCTCATATGGTATTGAATGAATATGAAATTTGGTGTGCTGGTTATAGACACATGATAGGACATGGTGCTTTTAGTCCCATTCATTTCTTTATTGTTTTCATGGACTTATGAATTTTTGAAGTAAATGCATGTGTTGATGTTGTGATTTGGCTCATATAGTTGTGTCTGTTTTTGTTGATTTTCATTGACATGGTTCCCTTTGCCCAATCGAGCTAAAATTTGACATGCCATACCTTGAATATGCCCTGTTTAGGTGTAAATTATTTGAGGATTTTTGGAATTGTTTTGATATGGATTTGAATGCAATAGTTCTGTTTGGATGTTTGATGCTTCATTTAACCTAAATTGAATTGTTTGGTGCATGAAATGAATATGGTGGATGATATAAACATGGGACTAATTGTGTTGGCTTTTGTTTGACATTAATTTGACTTTGGTTAGAGATCCCTTGCTGTTTAGACATTTTTGTCACCTTTGGACCCTAGGCTTGGCCTAGTGGTCTAGTTTCTAACATTTGATTGATTTTTCAGGATGAAAAGGTGCAATGTGTATGGAGATTGAACCAAGTCAATTCAATTGATGTTGTTTGATGTTTGTACACTAACATAACTTTGTTTTGTAGGTTGTGAAGATTGGGCTTGAGCTCATAGCTTGCCTTTGTTGTGCATTAGTTTGTATAGTCTGACTGATTAATACTTGCTGTTTATTTTTGTCTGTCTGAGTACTAACTGTGTTTGACTGTTTCCAGGTACTTTTAGTTGCTCAGTTCCTTGTGAACTTTTGCTTTGCTTTGCTTAAGCAACTTGCATTGAGGTATAACTTCATAACTTCATGTAGTCTGGAAGACCTGGCCTGTTACTTGGCCAGGCAATTGTCTGAAGTCCTCCTTAAGAGGCGATGCTTGTGTGTGTTTACATTTGTGCCCAAGCAGGAAAAGTCCTTTAAATAAGGCAATTGGTGGAAGGTAGGGATATGCAATCTATCCCCCACTATTCAGTTGAGTCTTCTCCTTGCTCCCATTACATGGTTGTAGCATTGAGATCACAAGCCCAAGATCTTGTGCAGTGCACATTGTGTCAGAGTCTCTGAGTATAGAAGGGTTCCCCCATTCTGGACCCATGCTCATTTGTCAGAAGCTCTCCCTGGTCAGGGATAAGAGCTGTGAGGTCTGATCCTCACTTCACCTTTCATCTGCTTCACCTTAGCCTCGTAATGGCAAGGTTAAGAGCAAACACAGCCCGTACAGATGACTTGCTGAGGCAGTCAAACCTAATGTGTGAGCCCACTTGTTTGGTTATAGTGCGTGCTATGTGGATATCTGTTTGAGATGCTTGTTCTCATTTGATGTATGCTTGAATTATTTTGTATGCTTGTATGCTTGCTTCTTTCCTGGATAGGAGTAGTTTGCTTATGCAAGTAGGATAGAAAACTGAACCTAGGGTAACGATGCATGACAACACTAGGCTCGAGTCCAGCTCCCTGGTAGTGTGTCTTCCCCTGGTTTCTGGCTAGGTTTTCTTTCCCTTTGGGGGGAACTACATCGCCCTGATCCTCGTTCCAGACGAGGTATGTAGGCAGGAGACCGCGCGAGGTCTCTCCGGGCACCTTTTTCTTTTTTGCGTGTGTTTACTTGTTATTTGATTGTGTGTTTGGTTCGGATGCCGACGTAAGTCCAGTAAGTGGCTGTCGGGCTCCACGTTTGCCGTTTTTTGTGTTTTGGTTCGGATGCTGACGTAATTCCATCGAGTGGTTGTCGGGCTCCGTGTTTGCCATCTGTTTGTGTGTTTTGTGTTGTTTGGCGTGCGTAAGCCGAACTACAATGGCTCTGATTCTCGTTCCAGACGAGATATGTAGGCATAGGACGCGATGTCCTATCGAGCTCCCTTCTCCTAACCCCACCTGCGTTCCCTGTGTGTGTGTGTGTGATGTTTTAGCAACCTATTCTTTCTTAGAACGTGGATCCCGTCGAGTACGACGGACGTGAGGGGTGCTAATACCTTCCCCTTGCGTAACCGACTCCCTTACCCTTTCTCTTTGGTCGCAAGACCATTTCCTTTCCAGGTTTCTCTGAGCGTTTCCTTTCCCTATTTTGGGATAAATAACGCGCAGTGGCGGCTCTGTGTTGTATTTTTGTTTGAGTCCCGCCGGTTGATTTTCGCGGATGCGACAGCTGGCGACTCTGCTGGGGATTTACAGATGTAGACCTGTGCTGGTCCATCTTCCCTAAGCGAGTCCTTCCTAGCGTATTAGGATAGTTTAGGTTGCTTGTTTTGCTTGATTTATTGCATTTATTATTCTAACCAATGTATATATTTGCATTAAATATTTGCATGCATCATTCTATCATATTGCCGTCCTCTGTGCAGGTGGTTCCTCTGTTATGGGGTGGGTGTTCTGAGTGGGGCTAAAACCCAGGCCCGAGTATACACCTAGGATTAGTGTGGTCTCACGTTCTTCACATGTTGGGTTGACATGATTGTTGTGACGTGACATACCACAAGCTGGACGAGGTTCTTCTGAGAGGGCTCTTCCTTGTGGAGTTTCCACTATGGTTGAGTTTTATCTCTTTTGAGTTGTTGACTTCGGTGACCGATCATTTCCCGGATCTTTGGTTTAGACGATCTTAAGGGAGCTACAATGGCACACCCGGAAGGGCAAACCCATTGAGTATCCCCGCCCGATTGTCGAGGCTATTATCCGTCTTAGGATGACCTGATTAGAATTTACCTGTGAGGGGAGGGTTGATTCTTACAGATGCATGTTCTGTTGGTGACTCAGATGGTGACTAATGGTTCCGCTGATCAGAGTCATATTTATAAGTCGGATTTATGGGCATTTCTTGCCGAGACGCCGGAGTGCTGTCCGAGTTATTTATCAGTGGGGATCCGTTTATTTCAGGATTCCCCGGGCCGATTCAGAGGTTGTGGTTATCTGTTCAGTGGATCTCTGAGGTTGATGATGATGATGGTGTATCTTGCAGTTCCGTTTATTTCGGAACCCTTGAGTGGGATTTGTGGTTGCATATTCCTTCAGATGATTGTGATCAGTCCAGAGATCAGGCTTCAGTGCACCAGATGATCAGATGACTTGGAGGATGGCAACGCATTGCATTCATTCATCAGCATCATCCCATTTTGCATTTATCTGCATCTAACACATGTTTATCCATATGCAGGGACCTTTTTGATCGAGATCCTGGTTGAGAGGCTTTTTAGACATGAGGAGACCCGGTTTGAAGGACGATGTGACTTACAGTTTCTTTGACCCAGAGATCAGTGTGCTGAAGGATATGATAGCATTGATTGCGCCTGACCATGTGGGGATGTTCAGAGAGGCATACGGTGGTATTCTGAAGATGGTTTTCAGACTCACTGACAGTAATAGGGACGCCATCCACACTTTTCTCCAGTTTTATGATCCTGGTTTGAGGTGTTTCGTTTTTCCGGACTACTTGCTGGGGCCTTTGTTGGAAGACTATGCAGGTATCCTGGGTATTCAGATCAAAAACCAGGTACCTTTCCTTGCCACTAAGGAGGAGTCTGATGTTGGGGAGATCTCTCGTGCTCTTTATTTGAGCCAGGAAGTGATTAGAGGAGGTTTGAAGGAGAAGGGGAATTTGCCCGGTTTTCATCTAAGCTTCTTGGAAGCTAGGGCCAAGGAGTATGCTGTTTTGGGCAATTGGAGGGCTGTATGTGCTTTGATTGCTGTGAGCGTCTATGGAATCATCTTGTTCCCTAATCAGAAGAATTTCGTGGATATTAATGCCATCCGCTTGTTTGTTCAGAGGAATCCTATCCCCACCTTGATTGGAGATGTCTATTACTCGGTCCATAATCGGAACGAGAAGAGGCGTGGGGGATTGATTCGATGTTGCGCTCAGTTGCTATACAAATGGTTCATGGGATATTTGCCTACCAAGGGTGCTTTTGTTCTTCTTGACCATACTGTCAGTTGGGCGACCAAGTTGATGGGTTTGTGTGCCAAGGACATAACTTGGACTCATATCGATGAGGCGGGACGAGATTTCATTTGTGGCTGCGGGAGTTTTCCTAATGTGCCTCTTATAGGAGTTCAAGGGTGTATCAGTTATAACCCGACACTTCTTAAGAGACAACGGGGATTTGCTATGGAGGCTCCTCCTCTCGAGTATGAGATTCAGGACTCTTGTTACTTCCCTGTCGAGAGTAACCGGTCAGCATCGGAGAAAGTGTCTGAGGCATGGTGTAATATTCAAAGGAAAGGCAAGATTCCTTTTGGTAGGGCTAATAGTAGGTCTTTCCCTTTGTTTGATGAATGGCTCAGAAGGAGAGTGGAGTTTACTCGTCTACCTTTTCCTGTGGGTGATCTCTGGTATCCGGTGATTGAGAAGTCTCGTTCTTCTATCAGTATGGAAGAGTTCTTGGAGATGAAGAGGGAGAGGGATCAGTTGCAGGTAGAGAAGACCGAGTTGGAAATGAGGGTCGCTAGAATCCAAATGACTAATCAGGAAATCAAAGGGAAAATGGAAGACCAGGATAAGAGACATGCTCTTGTGGTGGAGCGCTTTGAGATAGACACCGCGTATTATGGCAAGGTCAGCCAAGCACTAGAGTCATCCATAAAGGTGCATGACCTTACCAAGGAGAAACTAGCTAGGGCCTTGAGGGTTATTGAAGAAGAGAAGAGGAGGCAAATCCTTGTGAGGGATCAGAGAGATGCCGGAGCCAAAGTCCTTGCTACAAAATGGGAAGCTGAGAAAGCAAAGATTATTGCCGAGAGAGATCACTATCTTGCTGAGAGGGATCATTACTTCAGACAGATGAAGATGCGCCAGAAGGAGATAGGGAGATTGCAACAAGAGAACACTGAGCTTAGGTTCGCGGTGAAGTTTACCCAGATGGTTGACGATGCAAAGCCGTCTGCGGGACCTCCTTCAGTGTAGACTTTTCTTATTTGTGTTGGATTACCGTCAGGCTTGTTGACGGAATTCATTTTGCTTGTATTTCTTTTCCCGATTCTGGAGATTTGTATCTGATTTGATGTATGACTATGGCACTGATTGTGCATTCTTTGGTTATGTGATGGTTATTTTTATTCAGTGATTGATCTTCAAGCTTTATTTGCTTTACCGTATGCACTCACACAAGCACACACATGGTTGGGAGTATCATGCTAAATCACATATCTCCGATCTGCACGATAAAGTTAAACACTGTATATCAGAATATTGATGCCGGATTATTGTTTGTCTCAATGATGCCAGGATCAAGAGACAAAGTGTCCTTCATATGGATAGACACTGCATCCATGCATTGATCATAATAACTGTGCTTTATTTTGCAGGTGTTTGTTACTAACGTGCTTGTTTGTGACAGGAATCATTGCTCGCGCTCGAAGAACAGTACCTTTGCACTCAACACGCCCTCACAGATATTATACCAGAAGAAATACTCCCAGACTCATGGAACTTCCCAGCGCAGATATGCTCGAACTGAAAGACAAAATGAACGAGCTGATCAACATAATGCAAGGTTTCGCAGTTGGTCAGAAGGCTCTGGCAGATAAAGTTGAAAAGCTCGAGCGGGCTTCTGCAGCCAACAGTGGGGTTAACCTGGATGGAGTCTCCAACCAGGGGCAAGGGTCACGTGACGGCGGAAAGAGGACGACTGTGGGTCTCGTGAATAATGCTGGTGGTCTTGGTGGTGTTGGTGGCCAACCGGGTCAGAATATGAAGGATAATTTTGTGCCTCTGTTTTATGGGTTCGACGAAGATCAGGAGGAAGATAAAGAGGCTGATCAATTCTCGATGCAGAACGAACCGTTCGTGCCTTATAATGCTCCGCCTCAGAACAAGGAAATTCAACTGCTGGCTGAGAAAATCAAAGTGCTTGAGAGTTATGCCACTCCTGGGGTGGTGAATATGTCTAACATGGGGTTGGTAGAGGGGATCGTTATTCCGCAGAAATTCAAAGCACCTACTTTTGACAGATATAACGGGAGTTCTTGTCCAGAGACGCACTTACAAGCTTTCGTCCGCAAGATCTCTGCGTACACGGCAGATCAGAAGTTGTGGATGTACTTCTTCCAGGACAGCCTGTCCGGAGGCTCCCTAGAGTGGTATACTAAGTTGAAATCTTCTGATATAAAGAGTTGGCAGGATCTTGGAGATGCTTTCTTCAAGCAGTACCAGTTCAACGCTGACATGGCTCCGAGCCGTACCCAGCTGCAGGGTATGTCTCAGAAACACAATGAGGGATTTAAGGAGTATGCCCAGCGGTGGAGAGAACTGGCTGCGAGAGTTCAACCTTCTCTGGTGGATAGAGAAATGTATTATTTGTTTATGGGGACCCTGCAGGGGCCGTTTGCGGAAAGGATGGTGGGTTGTCCTGTCACCAATTTCTCTGATATTGTGGTGGCAGGGGAAAGAATAGAAAGTTGGTTAAAGCTGGGTAAGATTCAGGGTACTGCGTCTGCATCTTCTTCCGGTTCAAAGAAGCCATTCGGTAATGGTGGGCAGAGGAAAAAGGAAGGAGACACCAGCGCTGTTTATACTCAACGTGGACCCAGTAGGGACCGTTACTTCCAGCACACTGCTGCGGTAACTATCCCTGTTGAGCCTCAATCTGCACCACAACAACAGCAGCAACAACAACAGAGACAACCCTTTCAGCAGAGGCAGCAAAGGGCTGGTTATCAGGTCAGGGGCAGAGCACAGGATCGTCAATTTGACAGGCCTCCGGTGACCTATGCTTTCTTGTTTAAGAAGCTGCAAGATCTGGGCCTAGTGCAAACCAGAACTCTGGCACCTTTGAGACCTGATCAAAGGCCAGCCAGCTATGACGAGAACGCCAAATGTGAATTCCACTCAGGTGCGCCTGGGCATAATATTGAGAACTGTAAAGCTTTTAAGCATACAGTTCAAGATTTAGTGGATTCAAAGGCAATCAATTTTGCTCCATCTCCCAATGTCAATGCGAATCCCATGCCTGCGCATGGTCAGAGGGGGGTGAATGCAATCTCCGAGGAGAATAGAGTTGGGTTGTCTGATGTTGATCAGCTGAAGATGCCTCTGGCTGAGGTCAAGAGGCAGTTGTTAAAGAATGGGGTTTATCCGGGCTGCGGGTCTGGTTGTGCTGAGTGCACTGTTTCTGTGAATGGTTGTGAGCTTCTGCGGAAGTGTGTCCAGGGTCTGATGGACAGTGGTGATATCCTGATTGAGAGGGCTGACAAAGAAGAGAAGGAAGAGATCTCCACCATAACCATTTACTACGACCCGGTGGATTTGTCAAACCTTAGTGAGGAGGCTCCAGTTACCATCACGGTACCTGGGCCGATTCCCTATGACAAAGATGATGCCGTGCCGTGGCATTATGGGGGGGAAGTGTATTGCAATGGGGAGAAGTTGGAGGAACAATCTGCAAGTGAAACCACCGTGCTAAAGGTGGATAATGCCGGTCCCAGCGGTTTCACTCGCAGCGGTAGATTGTTTGCTCCTGATGCATTGAGAAGAGGTGAAGAAGAAAAAGATAAAAAAGAAAAGGCCGAGGCTTTAGCCAGGGCAAAGGGAAAGGCTGTGGCGGATAATGGAGGTACTCCTATGATGACACCGGCGCCTGCGGGGTCGGAAAGCAAATTTGATGATGAGGCTGAAGAGTTCTTAAGAATCATTAAGAAGTCGGAGTATAAACTGGTTGATCATTTGCAGCAAACTCCTTCCAAAATCTCAATTCTTTCATTGTTGCTGAGCTCAGAGGGGCATAGGGAGGCCTTATTGAAAATTTTGAAGAAGGCTTATGTTCCTCAGGAGATCACCATCAATCAGTTGGAGACGGTCGTATCCAATGTGCATGCTAGCCATGGGCTGGGCTTTACGGATATGGACCTGACGGTGGATGGAAGGAACCATAACAGGGCACTACACATAGCAATGGAATGCAAAGGAGCCGTGCTTTCGCATGTGCTGGTTGATACCGGCTCCTCATTGAATGTGTTGCCAAAGAAAGCCTTGGCGAAGCTTAACTGTGATGGGCTGATTTTGACCCCGACTGATTTGATTGTGCGAGCTTTTGATGGGTCAAAGCGGGCCGTGTTTGGGGAAGTTGAGTTGCCGGTGAAGATTGGACCTGAGGTGTTCAAGTCAACTTTCTACGTCATGGACATTCAGCCAGCATACAGTTGCCTGTTGGGTAGGCCATGGATTCATGCTGCGGGAGCAGTTACTTCGACTTTGCACCAGAAATTGAAATATGTCTGGGGAGGTCAGGTCGTCACGGTTTGTGGAGAGGAGGACATTTTCGTCAGCCACTTGTCCTCGTTTAAGTACGTGGAGATGGATGGTGAAATATGGGAGACGCCTAGCCAGGCATTTGAAACCGTTAAGGTGGAGAATGCTCTGTTCGCAAAGCAAGAAGAAGAGAAACCATCCATCGCTTCATATAAGCAGGCTGCTGAGGTAGTCAAGAGTGGAGAAGCTCCTGGTTGGGGCAGAATGATGGAGATCCCGGAGAAGAAAGACAGATTTGGGGTTGTATATCAACCTGGCCGAGGCTCAGGGCGAGGAAGAGGACGTCGTACGTCGGTAACCTTCACGAGCGCCGGGATGCTGGATCCGGATCACATCTGTATGATGAGTGAAGATACTGATAGTGATTGCGACGTTGACCAATGGATAAAGCCGTGCACACCAGGGATGGAAATCCAGAACTGGAAGGCCGAAGAGATCATCCGGGTCACTCTCCTTGAAGAGTAATATTTTTCTTGTTTTCATTCTTATTTGCATGAAAACCATGCGTGTTGCCCGACACGTAATGGTCCATTGTAAGGGCCACCTCATGTTTAAATTTGCAAATTTGCATCATGAATAAAGGATGTTTTTCAATTAAAAGCGGTGTTCCCTGTTTTTCATTTATTTTTGCAGTTTAAAAATAAAAACAAAATAAAAATGGCAATGTTTTCATTTTTCTTTTTCAATTTCTCACACCGGTTCTAAAGCAGTGCATGAATCAACATTCATGCAGATGCGATTCCTCTCCGGATCTCATTGATAACGATCCTGTTACACCCTTGTATGACTTCGACAATCCAATCTATCTTGCTGAAGAAGAAGACAGAGAAGATTGTGAACTGCCAGGAGAATTAGCCAGGTTGTTAAAACAAGAGGAGAAGGTGATTCAGCCGCATGAAGAGCAGATTGAGGTTGTGAACTTGGGTACCGACGAGATTAAGAAAGAGGTGAAAATCGGGGCTGCTTTGGAGGAAAGTGTCAAGGGCAGATTGGTAGTGTTGTTGAAAGAGTATGTCGACATCTTTGCTTGGTCTTATCAAGATATGCCAGGGTTGGATACCGATATTGTGGTGCACAAACTACCATTGAGAGCAGATTGTCCTCCAGTGAAGCAGAAATTGCGCAGAACTCGACCTGACATGGCAATGAAGATTAAAGAGGAAGTGCAGAAGCAGTGGGATGCTGGTTTCCTTGCTGTCACTAATTATCCGCCATGGGTTGCGAACATTGTGCCAGTCCCGAAGAAAGATGGGAAAGTGAGAATGTGTGTGGACTACCGAGATCTGAACAGAGCTAGTCCGAAAGATGATTTTCCATTACCGCACATTGATGTGTTGGTAGACAATACAGCTCAATTCTCGGTGTTTTCCTTCATGGATGGCTTTTCTGGCTATAATCAAATCAAAATGTCGCCAGATGATATGGAGAAAACAACGTTCATTACACCATGGGGTACCTTTTGTTACAAGGTGATGCCATTTGGTCTCAAGAACGCCGGTGCTACTTATCAGAGGGCCATGGTGACTTTGTTTCATGATATGATTCATCATGAAATTGAATGCTATGTTGATGACATGATAGCAAAGTCCCAAACAGAAGAGGGGCATTTGGTAGATTTGGCCAAGTTGTTCGACCGGCTGAGACGGTTCAGACTGAGGTTGAATCCGAACAAGTGCACGTTCGGAGTGCGGTCTGGTAAATTGCTGGGGTTCATTGTAAGTGAGAAAGGAATCGAGGTTGATCCTGCTGTCATACCCCAAAATTTGTCCGTTGGTATTACAAAGCATTTTCCAAGACCCTCTGACTTGATCTGCAAGGCACTGATATCAAATGGACAAAAGCCCAGCTCACAACAGGCCTAATCCAAAGTGGCCCAAAATAGCTTGCTCGCTAGGCGAGCAATTCCTTCGCCTAGCGAATATCTCAGCATGCCACTCGCCCAGCGAAGCATCAGGTCCAGAAAAAGCCCAGACCTAGCTTGCTCGCTAGGCGAGCAATTCCTTCGCCTAGCGAAGCTTGCGAAAATTTGAAGTTCTGGACCTCATTTTAAGCCCATTAGGTCACCACCATTACTACTATAAATACCAGCTCCTCTGCCACGAAAATACACACACACAGACGGACGAAGACGGACACACAGACCCAGAGGGAGAAACACAGAAACCCTGCTGATCCAGAGAATTCGGAAGACGAAAACCCTGAAGGCCGCTCACCCGCTCCGAAGCTACCGCCGCCCAACTCAATCCGGCTCGCCAATTCAAGGTTGCAATTCGATTGCAAACAGGTTTGCATCCCTATTATTGGTTTATTTTCTTATTTTGCATGTGGTACCGCTTTAGGTTCTTAATCTGCATGTGATATCGCCTTGTGTTCTCATTTGGCATGTGGTACCGCTTCATGTTCTTAACTTGTGGATGATATTATAATTGAATTCATAAACATATTTGAAGTTTTGCATGTGAATTTAAGTGTGCCTGAATATTGTGAATGCTGAACCGTATAATTATGTATTGAATGCCATAAGCCATGCCGCAGGTTGAGGTCATACTGTTCTCAAATTTCAAACCCGTGGCCGCTCGCTAGCTCATCGCTAGGCGAGCCCGCAGCGAGCCTTCGCTGAGCCTTCGCTAGGCGAAGCAGAGGCGAACGGGACAGTGGCTGTTTTGTCTCTTTGTTGTCCATTTTATGTTCATCTAATCATGATTCTGCATTATTTGGCTTAAATTTCTGACTGTTATATTTATTTTAGGGGGCAATTTCCAATTGTATTTTGCCTCAATGCTCTAATCCGTGTGTTGCATGATGTAAAGGCTAGCATACTTCCAAAGAAATAACCGGCTAGGCATGCCGCTTTAGGTGTGGACATTCTTGAGGAGATAGCTTTTGGATGACCTAAATTTAATAGGGAGATTCATCTTGAATCACCAAGCTTGATTTTTAATGTATTGATTTCATTGATTTCCTGTGGACCTAATTACCTAACTGATTACGGCTATTTAATTAATTGTTAAAATCCGGACTTTAAATAAATAATATCGGACCTCTCTTTATTACCCCACGATTACGTAATACGGTCATGTCCTGCGAATATGGGGATATCCTTAGCAAAGACCCTTCGGTTAAATCATCATAGTCCCTCGGACGTTGCCTTCGAAAATACGATTTTGTCCCTCGATGACCCTTCGGTGTAGCCTACGGTTAAATGATGATAGTCCCTTCGAATGCTAAGGTATCCTTACAACTGTTGCCTTCAATGACCTATCGATGACCCTACGGTGACCCTTAAACATCCAAAGGGTAAGATTACTTACTTCTCAATAGTAAGGACAGTTTTACCCTCATAAGGATAGGAAATGCCCATAACGACCTCAGGAAGGTATAACTCTCAATTACTGGATCATAACCTAAAACATTTTCCACCCCTCACACTTTACACTTTACAAATCCTAGAAAATCACCACTTGGTATACATTCATACTAGAATCATTACCGAGTTATATTTTTCTAAACCATTTTCAAAATCAAATGAGATAAATACTTCGTATACATTCATACGAGAATCATTACAAAGTTAAACTCTCTTTCAAACATTTTTTAAGCAATTCACCGACACTTTTCAGACAAAAATATAAGTGATTCAGTAATTAAGAGCCCATGGATAACCATGGATACAAAGGGTGCTAACACCTTCCCTTTGTATAATGTACCTCCCGAACCCAAAATCTATTGAGGTCTTTCCTGTTCTTTTCCACCTTTCCTTTTTGGATAAAAGAAAAGTCGGTGGCGACTCTTGCTATCCGCGACATTGCGATAAAAAGCAAAACACCCCAAGTCAGTTCACCGTATGACAGAACTGGCGACTCTGCTGGGGAACCTTAAAAAGAGAGGTTACCTTAAAAACAAGATCACTTATTTGAATTGTTTGATTTACTTTTAAGGGATTGCTTGAGTATCCTATGCTTGAGTGAAAGATCCTACACCCGGATCCAGTGTACCTTAGGTAAGTAGAAATAGATCATCGCGACTATCCGGCATATACTGGAATGGTTAAAATGATGGCTACGGTTAATGTGACACTTTGGATGTCCTGATGTTCCTCATGTTTACTTGAGGAAAAATTTGGCATCTGCGTGGTGTCATCAAAGCATTAACCAGACCTTTAGAACCCTAATTGACTCATCCTAGCCATTAGAAAGTAGTGAGATAACTGACTTCGGTTCCGACTGGGGTTGGTTGAGACTCGATACTACACTCTTTGAGATTGGACTTTAGGGAAGCTTTGGTCAACCACTTGGTGTTGCACTGAAGTGGACTTAAGGAAAGGTCGATGATCTGAGATCCTTCTAGAACCCGGTTACTATTCTAGGACAGGTTGAACCAACCAAACTTCAGTGGGGAGGGTACTTACCTATGGAACTCATGCAAGCCTTAAAACCTAGGAATAATTGTTGTGTGACATGATTGTGCTTGCATAACATCATAACGTCATAACATCATAACATCATCATACCAACCATTTCAAGGACTTAGGAATTTAGCTTTGAACAGGTGAGCAGGTTATGGCCTTTAGGAAGATTATCCGGATCAATCTTGTAGCAATCTCTCCTCAACTCAAGGATTTGGTGTCAGAACTCCCCGATCATGCTCAGTTCAGCAAGAAACATGGTCATCTTCTCAACTTAGTTACCACTGGCTTTGATGAAGATATGATGAGAGTTCTATTCCAGTTCTTCGATCCTAAGCATCATTGCTTCACCTTCCCAGATTATCAGTTGGTACCCACATTGGAAGAGTTTTCCAAGCTGCTTGGGATACCTATCCTTGATCAAATACCCTTCAGCGGTTTAGAAAAGATACCAAAGGCTGAAGAAGTTGCCGCAGCTTTACACATGACAAAGTCCGACATTGAAACTAATTGGGTAACAAGAAGTGGAATTGAAGGTTTACTTGCCAAATTTCTGATAAGTAAGGCCCGAGAATTCCTAAAGGTTACGAATGTCCATGCTTTCGAAGATGTCCTAGCATTGCTAATCTATGGTTTGGTGCTATTCCCTAATCCGGACCAATTCATAGATGTGAATGCTATTAAGATATTCCTCACTCATAACCCTGTGCCTACCTTGCTTGGAGATATTTTGCATTCCCTTCACACTCGTACTATGAAGAGGCAAGGGACTCTCATGTGCTGCCTACCTCTATTGTCTAGGTGGTTTATTTCGCACCTTCCTCAATCAATCTTGAAGAATGATCAAAACCTGAAGTGGTCTCAAAGGATAATGGCACTCTCCCATTCAGACATCCGGTGGTGTTCTAACCTCAGAGAAAATGTTATCATCATCGACCGTTGTGGAGAATTCCCTAATGTACCACTCATGGGGATAAGAGGAGGTATTACTTATAATCCTGCCTTAGCCCTACGTCAGTTTGGGCATGCTCGAAGAGATGGTCCGCATGAAATGATTATTCAAGGTATAGTGTTTGATTATGACAATGACTCTCAAGGTCTCCGCCAAAAGTTTGTACGAGCTTGGGGCATGGTGAAAAGAAGCAATTTAGGAAAGAGAAATTCTATTCCTATGGGGCCTTATCTCAGATGGGTGCGCGCCAGAGCTCGCGAACTTGTCATGCCATATCTTGCAGTCGGACCATTGATTGTTGAATCAGAGGTCGAAGGAAGTACTTCCCGGATCATTCCTTATCCAGATATGCCTACTGATGCTGAGGAATTGAAAAGATCCTGGACCCAGTTGAGAGAAGAGAGAGATACTTTCGAAGCTCAGTTCAATGCAGAAAGGAAGAAAGTACTAGAGCTCACCAGTCAGCTTAATGAGGAGCGAAGACTCAATGCATATCTTCGCCCAAAAAGAAGTCGCCCCTGGGAGACTTGAGCTTTCATTGTATTTTATTATTATTCCTTTTGTAATGAACATTGAAAAAATTTAGCAATAAACATTTCTCCCTTGTTGGCAATTTACGCAAAGTTAAATTCCAAAAGTCCTTGAAAACATTTCATGCATTGCATCGCATAACATAACATTGCGTAACAGGTATTCCAAAGGACCTTATTCTCACGGTCTGCCTCTTAAACAGAAAAATGGATCTCGAACAGACTGTCAAAGATCTCCAGACTCAGAATGCTCAATTCAAGGAGATGATGCTAAGCTTATCCAAGGGGCAGGAGGAACTGAAGGCTCTTTTGGCCAAAAAGAAGAAGGACAAGAAAGCTGTGAGCTTCATTAACCCGGGCAGAAGGCGTAAAGGACAGGATACGGGAATCAAATTTGGAATCCCGAATGGTCCAGAAGAGGGGGCGGAGAATGATTCAGAGAAGGAGAATGCTGATTTCTCTAACCCTGAGGATGATGATGAAGAGTATGAGAATGAGCAGTACTCTCCAAGAGATGATAAGTACAAATTGCTGGAAGAACGCATGCTAGCCATGGAGGGTCAGAAGACACCTGGTCTGGATTTCGAAAGTTTGGGTCTGGTCTCTGATGTGACCATTCCCCGCAAATTCAAAATCCCCACTTTCACTAAGTACGATGGTGCGTCTTGTCCTCAGATGCATCTAAGGGCTTATGTGAGAAAGATTCAGCCGCATACCACTGACAAGAAACTGTGGATCCATTTCTTCCAAGAGAGCCTGTCTGGCACACAGTTGGAATGGTATTATCAGCTCGAGAGTTCTGACATCCGCACCTGGACTGATCTAGCAACAGCCTTCTATAAACAGTACCAATACAATTCTGAATTAGCACCTACTCGGCTACAGTTGCAGAATATGGCCATGGGATCTAAAGAAAGCTTCAAGGAGTATGCTCAGAAATGGAGAGATTTGGCCGGCAGGGTCAAACCCCCTATGACGGACCGAGAATTAGTAGACCTGTTCATGGGTACCCTGACTGGCCCATTCTACAGCCATCTACTGGGAAGTTCTTCATCAGGTTTCACTGAACTTATACTGACAGGTGAACGGGTGGAGAGCGGCATTCGAAGTGGAAAGTTACAGGTGGCTACTTCTACAAGCAGTAAAAAGTCCTATCATGGGAAGAATGAATCGAATGCTGTGTATAGTCAAAAGAATCATAACAAGAAAAATGGTGACCATGCCATTGGAGCAGTGACGATCGCAGCCCCGCCGGCTCAAAACTTCCAGCAAAGACAAGACAGACCAAGAAGGCAGTTTACCAAGCTCAATATGACTTTAGCACAAGCACTGCAAAGCATGCTGAAGGTAAATTTAATCACTCTCAGAGGTCCTCCTGCAAATGTCAACACTGCTTCGCCTCGTTATAATCCCAATGCCAGGTGTGCATATCACTCCGATAGCCCCGGGCATGATACGAACGATTGTTGGCTGTTGAAGAATAAGATTCAGGACATGATCGACGCTGGGGAAATTGAGTTCGAGCCTCCGGAGACTCCTAATGTCATCACTGCTCCTATGCCTAATCCTGACAAGGCTGTTAATGCTCTCGATGACGATTCTCTCATCACTACTGTAGCGGACTTGACATCTCCTCTCCCGATCGTAAAGAAGAATTTATTGCAAGCTGGTTTATTTCCAGGTTGTACTGAAGATTGCAATCTCTGCATACTCTGGCCCGAGGACTGTTTGAAGTTGAGAGGTGGTATCCAACGGCTGATGGACGATCATACCATTCTCTTCGAAAAGATTCCTAAGGTGGAAGACCCTGTTGAAGAAATATCTGTGATTGCAAGGTCCAAGGTTCCAGTGAAGATTACTGCTCCCAAAACACCTGTGAAGATTATTGCTGAGCCCAGAGTAGCTCCCCTGATCATTACTGCACCTGGCCCGATCCCGTATTCCTCAAGCAAAGCCATTCCGTGGAACTATGGAGGTGATGTTTACATCCATGGCGTGAAGCAAGTTGGTGATTCTGCTAATCCTAATGACATTGTTGGGACTAGTAAAGTTACTCGAAGCGGAAGGATCTTCTCTCCAGAGATCTCACCTCCAGTTCCCGAAACTCGAGGAAAGGAACCAGTCGACCCTTCTCAGTCAGAGATACCGATCGAAACTACTACTGAAGACGTTGCCAAACGAGAAATGGAAGAAGTGCTGAAAATCATTCGCAAGAGTGATTTTGATGTTGTAGAACAGTTGGGGCACACCCCTTCCAAAATCTCGATGTTATCCTTGTTGCTATCTTCTGAATCTCATGCCAATGCCTTGATAAAATTCCTGAAGACGGCCCATGTACCTCAGGAGACCTCCGTCGATCAGTTTGAAAACTATGTTGCTAACCTGACTGTTGACGATGGCCTAGGTTTTTCCAATGCTGACCTGACACCAGCAGGAAAGAACCACAATAAGGCTCTGCATATCTCCATTGAGTGTAAGGGGATCACCTTGTCTCATGTGTTGATCGATAATGGCTCTTCGTTGAATGTGTTACCGAAAGCCGTGCTCGATAAACTTGACTACAAGAGCGTTGAATTGAAGCCTAGTGACATTGTGGTGCGTGCTTATGATGGTGCAAAGAGTGTTGTCCACAACGAAGTTGTTCTCCCTATCAAGATAGGACCTCAAGTCTTCAACACTACCTTTCATGTAATGAACATTCGCCCCGCCTATTCCTGCTTGCTGGGACGCCCTTGGATTCATGGGGCAGGTGCTGTAGCTTCGTCTCTCCATCAAAAGCTGAGATATCCAATAGAGGGAAAGATTGTCACTGTGTGTGGGGAAGAAGAATACATTGTCAGTAGTGTGCATACCTTCAGATACGTTGAGATGGATGGTGAATTCTTCGAGACTCCGTCCCAGTCATTTGAAGTGGTTCCTCCGCCTAGTCCTGTCCTTAAGCCAACTCCCCTTGTGCCCGAGGTTATTCGAGCTCCTCCTGCCATGGTTTCCCTGAAGGACGCTCAAGCTGTGGTTGAAGATGGTGGCTGCACTGGCTGGGGTCAACTGATCAGCATACCCTACAAGTCTGATAAATCTGGTCTGGGATTTAGATCTGAGAAGATGGCCAAAGATCAAATCAATGTTGTAGAAGACGCTGACAGTGATTGCGACCTGGATAGCTGGATCTTCCCAACGATTGGCGACGGACTCAATAATTGGAAGGCTGAAGACACTATCCCGATCTCCTTTAGTCAGGAGTAATTGTTATTGTCCATTTAGTATTGCAAATTTTAATTGAACTTCTTAAAGCATTGTGTCTATGCCCGGGGCACAATAGCTAATTTGTTAAGGGTTTTGTCATTTCATAAGCATATTCATATTCAATAAATCAATGGACTTTTTCGCATTCAAATATTGCGCTCTTTATTTTTCCTGTCGTCTTTCAAACAAGCTATGCTTTCTTACACACACTCACGTAACAAATTGCAGATCCGTATCCACTCTGGATCCTATTGATAATAATTCCGCTACTGTTCATTATGACTTCGAAAATCCAATCTACCAAGCCGAAGATGGAAGTGAGGAAGATTGTGAAGTCCCTGGAGAGCTTGCCAGACTATTACTGCAAGAGGAAAGGACCATACAGCCGCATGAAGAGTCACTCGAAGTCGTAAATCTAGGTACTAAAGTGGATAGAAAAGAAGTCAAAATAGGAGCAGGTTTGGAAAACAGTATCAAAGAAAGATTGATTCGAATGTTACATAACTATGTAGAGGTTTTCGCCTGGTCTTATGAAGACATGCCCGGGTTGGATACTGATATAGTGGTGCATCGGCTGCCTACGAAGGAAGACTGCCGTCCTGTCAAGCAAAAGGTTCGCCGCATGCGTCCTGAAATGTCTGAGAAAATCAAGGCCGAGGTTATGAAACAATTCAATGCCGGTTTTCTAGCCGTTACTTCTTATCCTCAATGGGTTGCTAATGTGGTGCCGGTGCCAAAGAAGGATGGTAAGGTGCAAATGTGTGTAGATTACCGAGATTTGAATAAAGCGAGTCCCAAAGATGACTTTCCACTCCCGCACATTGATGTTCTGGTAGATAACACCGCTCAACACAAAATATTCTCATTCATGGATGGATTCTCGGGTTATAACCAGATTAAGATGGCACCTGAGGACATGGAAAAAACTACGTTTGTGACGCAATGGGGCACTTTCTGTTACAAAGTAATGCCATTCGGTTTAAAGAACGCCGGGGCAACGTACCAGCGTGCTATGGTGGTTTTGTTCCATGATATGATTCATCATGAAATAGAAGTATACGTGGATGACATGATCGCCAGATCTCATACTGAAGAGGAACATCTCGATCATTTATACAAACTATTCGAGAGGTTGAAGAAGTACAAGTTGAGATTGAATCCGAACAAATGCACTTTTGGAGTAAGATCCGGTAAACTCTTGGGCTTTATTGTCAGTGGTAAAGGAATTGAGGTTGACCCGGCTAAAGTGAAGGCTATTCAAGAAATGCCAGTTCCCCGTACGGAGAAGGAGGTCAGAGGTTTCTTGGGACGCTTGAACTACATTGCCCGATTTATCTCCCACTTGACCGCTACCTGTAAACCCATCTTCAAATTACTGAGGAAGAATCAAGAGATGATATGGAATGACGAATGCCAAGAAGCCTTTGACAAAATCAAGAAGTATCTCCAGGAACCTCCAATTCTGATACCACCAGTTGAAGGAAGACCTCTAATCATGTATTTGACCGTGTTAGAAGGTTCAATGGGGTGCGTGTTGGGGCAACATGACGAGTCTGGTCGAAAAGAGCATGCCATATACTACCTGAGCAAAAAGTTCACCGACTGTGAAACAAGATACTCACTGCTCGAGAGAACTTGCTGTGCTTTGGCCTGGGCTGCTCGCCGGCTAAGACAGTATATGTTGAATCATACCACTTTGTTGATTTCTAGGATGGATCCCATCAAATACATGTTCGAGAAGCCTGCCCTCTCCGGAAGAATAGCGAGATGGCAGATGATCTTAACAGAGTACGACATCCAGTATACTACCCAGAAAGCTATCAAAGGAAGCGTGCTAGCTGATCATTTGGCTCATCAAGCGGTGGACGATTATCAATCTATGAATTTTGAGTTTCCGGATGAGGATGTCATGCTTGTTACTGATTACGAAAAACCTAAACCAGATGAAGGACCCGAATTGGGAGCCCGATGGACTATGGTCTTTGATGGATCTTCTAATGCATTGGGCCATGGTGTTGGGGTTGTACTCATTTCTCCCGAGGGTTACCATACGCCTTTCACAGCTAGACTATGTTTTCATTGTACCAATAATATGGCTGAGTATGAAGCATGTATTTTTGGACTCAAAGCTGCTATAGATTGGCGAATCAAGTTTTTGAGTGTGTACGGAGATTCGGCCTTGGTAATCAGTCAGATCAACGGAGAATGGGAGACTAAACATCCAAATCTCATCCCTTATAGAGAGAGGGTGATGACATTAATCCCATACTTTGAAGAGATTACATTTGAACATATTCCACGAGAGGAGAATCAGTTGGCAGACGCATTAGCTACCATGTCATCTATGTTCAGAGTCAAATGGGACGGTGAAGCTCCCAGGATTACTATTGAACGATTGGATGAACCGGCATACTGTTATGAACTTCACACTGAAAAGGTACAAGGGAAACCTTGGTTCCACGACGTGAAAAGATATTTAGAAGCTCAGGAATACCCTGAAGGGGCATCCATCAATGACAGGAAATTCCTGAGGAAGTTCTCCGCTAAATTCTTTCTGAGTAATGGAGTGTTATACAAACGTAATCATGATTCGACTCTGCTTCGCTGCGTGGATAGAAGGGAAGCAGAAAGGATTATGGAAGACATGCATGACGGTATTTTTGGGACTCATTCTAATGGACATACGATGGCTAAGAAGATTCTGAGATCAGGGTATTATTGGTCTACCATGGAAACTGATTGCCACCATCACTCCAGAACCTGTCACAAGTGCCAGATCTATGCGGACAAAGTACATGTGCCTCCTGCTCCATTG
Organism: Lathyrus oleraceus; assembly: GCF_024323335.1. NCBI lineage: Eukaryota > Viridiplantae > Streptophyta > Magnoliopsida > Fabales > Fabaceae > Lathyrus > Lathyrus oleraceus. The sequence continues at coordinate 340,957,914 of NC_066583.1, forward strand.
AACGTGTTGACAGCACCTTGGCCCTTTGCAATGTGGGGCATCGATATGATTGGAGAGATTAAACCTACGGCTTCTAATGGACATCGCTTCATCCTCGTCGCTATTGATTACTTCACGAAGTGGGTAGAGGCAGCCTCATTTGCTTCTGTCACCAAGAATGTGGTGGCACGGTTCGTCAAGAATAGCCTTATTTGTCGGTATGGCATCCCTGAAAGGATTATCACTGACAATGGTACTAATTTGAACAACAAGATGATTACTGAACTCTGCACGCAGTTCAAAATTAAGCACCATAACTCTTCTCCGTACCGGCCAAAGATGAATGGCGCCGTGGAGGCTGCTAATAAGAACATTAAGAAGATCATACAAAAGATGACAGTAACGTACAAAGACTGGCACGAGATGTTACCATTTGCTCTCCATGGTTATCGCACTTCAGTACGCACTTCGACAGGGGCAACTCCTTTCTCTTTAGTCTACGGAACGGAAGCTGTTTTACCAGTGGAAGTCCAGATTCCCTCTCTAAGAATCATGAAAGAGGCGGGCTTAGATGAAGATGAATGGATTCAGACTCGACTCGATCAGATAAACTTGATTGATGAGAAGAGACTGGCGGTTGTTTGTCATGGGCAGATATATCAGAAGCGCATGACCCAAGCATTTAACAAAAGAGTCAAGAGACAGGTGTATCAAGTTGGCGACTTGGTGATCAAGCGTATCATTCTACCACAAGGGGATCCCAGAGGCAAATGGACTCCCACATACGAAGGGCCATTTGTGGTTAAGAAGGTATTCTCCGGTGGAGCCATGATACTTGCTACAATGGATGGCGAAGACTTCCCGCATCCTGTGAACGCGGACATAGTTAAAAAATACTACGCATAACAAAGACCCGCTAGGTCGACGTACCTAGGCAAAAGTAAGGACATCCCGGCGAACCAAAAGGGTTCGGGCAAAAATTAGGGATAAACATATAAAAATGTACACCCGGCAAGTCGAAAACCTGAAAAGGCGGCTTGGGCAAAAATGGGTATCCTGGTGGACTGAAAACCTGAAAAGGCGGTCCAGGCAAAAATTAGGGATTAAAGCGTATGACTATGCCCCGTTCTCTGTCAGCTTCAACCAAGTTCAAGGGACTGAACAAGCCAATCACTTCTATCCGCCAGCAGGAGACGAGATGCTCGAAGACATGATGACAGTAGTGGAATTAAAATCAATAGGACTTTTTCTGCATAGTTTTCTCTTTGCTTTCTTGACAATTTCCTCTTACTAGGATTTCTGTCTCCCTGTACACAAACTGCCTGTTTATGGGCTCTCTTTCAGAATCAATGCAATGTCAGTTTGAGAAATGTGGTTGTTTTATTTCCTCTGTTTTGTTTGCGTAAATGTCCATTGATTTAATTTGAACTGATATATGCATGTGAATATGATCAATGTTTATCAAAATACGTGCATAGAATAGCAATAGCAATTACTACACGACTTCAGGATCGAGGAGAAGGTCTAACCATGCTTCCCAATGAATCTGTTGCTAATTCGATTCCCCGGCTAAGCCAGTTATTCCCCAGAAGAAATGGGCATCACTAGACGAATTGGTCATCTCTTCTATCCCCAGCCAGGCTCTGTGGAGTGTTTTCACCATCAGACAGAAATCAAGCATCCCCCAGCTAAGAAAGGGTCATCAATACAAATATCTCCGACCAGCAGACTGAGATTTATTCCCCCAGTAGAATTCCCTGGAAGAATGTTCAGACACATAGTGCATTCATTACATCATTTCATATTACACACCTACATACAATTTCCATTCCGCATCATATACATTACATCATTTCATAACATATACATGCATACAATGCTCACATTCACTTCATACCCCATCATATGCTTTACATCATTTCACGGCACACGCATACATACAACATTTGCATCTCACGCATCATGACATGGCACGAAGCTAACTTTATTTTTCAGGTTAATTATCCTCTTGATACAACCAACACAAAGGTCCGTTCAGACGAACATCTTTATCAATTACATTCAAGATTCAACTATATCCCTCAGATACTGCCTAGCGTACGGTATATTCCGAGGTGTAGTCTAGCGTACGACTACTTTCTTCTTCAGATACATCTTTCAGATATACTCCATGTCAACATTCATTCTGACGTCCTCCCAACGATGGCATCTATAAGCTCATCCCAGACATTTATCACAAATACAACATATACAAATACTATCAGATATAGCCTAGCGTACGGTTCATTCTGATTCGGCCCAATATATGACTCCTTCAACTCAGATACGATCTAACGTACGATCCATTCTGATCTTCAACAACTCAGATACGATCTAACGTACGATCCATTCTGACCTTCAACAACTCAGATACGATCTAACGTACGATCCATTCTGATCTTCAACAACTCAAGTAAGGTTTAATGTACGACCAGGTTAAACCTTCATCTCCTCAGGTGCTACCTTCGGACAGGTACATTCCTGAATGGTAGTCTGGTATACGGCTACTCCCTTGCTCAGGTGCTACCTTCGGACAGGTACATTCCTGAATGGTAGTCTGGTATACGGCTACTCCCTTGCTCAGGTGCTACCTTCGGACAGGTACGTTCCTGAATGGTAGTCTGGTATACGGCTACTCCCTTGCTCAGGTGCTACCTTCGGACAGGTACATTCCTGAATGGTAGTCTGGTATACGGCTACTCCCTTGCTCAGGTGCTACCTTCGGACAGGTACATTCCTGAATGGTAGTCTGGTATACGGCTACTCCCTTGCTCAGGTGCTACCTTCGGACAGGTACATTCCTGAATGGTAGTCTGGTATACGGCTACTCCCTTGCTCAGGTGCTACCTTCGGACAGGTACATTCCTGAATGGTAGTCTGGTATACGGCTACTCCCTTGCTCAGGTGCTACCTTCGGACAGGTACATTCCTGAATGGTAGTCTGGTATACGGCTACTCCCTTGCTCAGGTGCTACCTTCGGACAGGTACATTCCTGAATGGTAGTCTGGTATACGGCTACTCCCTTGCTCAGGTGCTACCTTCGGACAGGTACATTCCTGAATGGTAGTCTGGTATATGGCTACTCCCTTGCTCAGGTGCTACCTTCGGACAGGTACATTCCTGAATGGTAGTCTGGTATACGGCTACTCCCTTGCTCAGGTGCTACCTTCGGACAGGTACATTCCTGAATGGTAGTCTGGTATACGGCTACTCCCTGGCTCAGGTGCTACCTTCGGACAAGTACATTCCTGAATGGTAGTCTGGTGTACGACTACTCTCTTTTCAGCAGATTCAGCCTAATGTACGGCTCATTCTGTAACTCAGATACGATCTAGCGTACGATCCATTCTGATCTTTCATCCCCAGCAAAGTCATCCGCCTAATGAATAACTCACTCTGGTATTCAGACACGGTCTAATATACGATCCATTCTGATCCCTTATCCCCAGCAGTGTATAACATACTCTGACTCCCCAGCGAAGTCAACAGCATGATGGATGATTCACTATACGGTCTGATGTACGACCCGGTGTGACACCCATGTCTCCAGATATCGTCTAACGTACGACACAATCTGGAAATCTCCTCATCAGGTTTCCTGGATGGCACCTCTAAGCCCATCTCCATCAAGACTAGCTCCTAATGGACAAGCGCAAATTTTCGGGGCATTATAGTGTTCAATAATCTTTCACCTCCAGACCACGAACGGCACATACCATTCTACTCTCTCGGTGCAAGAATATTGAACAGGGGCAGCTGTCATACCCCAAAATTTGCCCGTTGGTATTACAAAGCATTTTCCAAGACCCTCTGACTTGATCTGCAAGGCATTGATATCAAATGGACAAAAGCCCAGCTCACAACAGGCCTAATCCAAAGTGGCCCAAAATAGCTTGCTCGCTAGGCGAGCAATTCCTTCGCCTAGCGAATATCTCAGCATGCCACTCGCCCAGCGAAGCATCAGGTCCAGAAAAAGCCCAGACCTAGCTTGCTCGCTAGGCGAGCAATTCCTTCGCCTAGCGAAGCTTGCGAAAATTTGAAGTTCTGGACCTCATTTTAAGCCCATTAGGTCACCACCATTACTACTATAAATACCAGCTCCTCTGCCACGAAAATACACACACACAGACGGACGAAGACGGACACACAGACCCAGAGGGAGAAACACAGAAACCCTGTTGATCCAGAGAATTCGGAAGACGGAAACCCTGAAGGCCGCTCACCCGCTCCGAAGCTACCGCCGCCCAACTCAATCCGGCTCGCCAATTCAAGGTTGCAATTCGATTGCAAACAGGTTTGCATCCCTATTATTGGTTTATTTTCTTATTTTGCATGTGGTACCGCTTTAGGTTCTTAATCTGCATGTGATATCGCCTTGTGTTCTCATTTGGCATGTGGTACCGCTTCATGTTCTTAACTTGTGGATGATATTATAATTGAATTCATAAACATATTTGAAGTTTTGCATGTGAATTTAAGTGTGCCTGAATATTGTGAATGCTGAACCGTATAATTATGTATTGAATGCCATAAGCCATGCCGCAGGTTGAGGTCATACTGTTCTCAAATTTCAAACCCGTGGCCGCTCGCTAGCTCATCGCTAGGCGAGCCCGCAGCGAGCCTTCGCTGAGCCTTCGCTAGGCGAAGCAGAGGCGAACGGGACAGTGGCTGTTTTGTCTCTTTGTTGTCCATTTTATGTTCATCTAATCATGATTCTGCATTATTTGGCTTAAATTTCTGACTGTTATATTTATTTTAGGGGGCAATTTCCAATTGTATTTTGCCTCAATGCTCTAATCCGTGTGTTGCATGATGTAAAGGCTAGCATACTTCCAAAGAAATAACCGGCTAGGCATGCCGCTTTAGGTGTGGACATTCTTGAGGAGATAGCTTTTGGATGACCTAAATTTAATAGGGAGATTCATCTTGAATCACCAAGCTTGATTTTTAATGTATTGATTTCATTGATTTCCTGTGGACCTAATTACCTAACTGATTACGGCTATTTAATTAATTGTTAAAATCCGGACTTTAAATAAATAATATCGGACCTCTCTTTATTACCCCACGATTACGTAATACGGTCATGTCCTGCGAATATGGGGATATCCTTAGCAAAGACCCTTCGGTTAAATCATCATAGTCCCTCGGACGTTGCCTTCGAAAATACGATTTTGTCCCTCGATGACCCTTCGGTGTAGCCTACGGTTAAATGATGATAGTCCCTTCGAATGCTAAGGTATCCTTACAACTGTTGCCTTCAATGACCTATCGATGACCCTACGGTGACCCTTAAACATCCAAAGGGTAAGATTACTTACTTCTCAATAGTAAGGACAGTTTTACCCTCATAAGGATAGGAAATGCCCATAACGACCTCAGGAAGGTATAACTCTCAATTACTGGATCATAACCTAAAACATTTTCCACCCCTCACACTTTACACTTTACAAATCCTAGAAAATCACCACTTGGTATACATTCATACTAGAATCATTACCGAGTTATATTTTTCTAAACCATTTTCAAAATCAAATGAGATAAATACTTCGTATACATTCATACGAGAATCATTACAAAGTTAAACTCTCTTTCAAACATTTTTTAAGCAATTCACCGACACTTTTCAGACAAAAATATAAGTGATCCAGTAATTAAGAGCCCATGGATAACCATGGATACAAAGGGTGCTAACACCTTCCCTTTGTATAATGTACCTCCCGAACCCAAAATCTATTGAGGTCTTTCCTGTTCTTTTCCACCTTTCCTTATTGGATAAAAGAAAAGTCGGTGGCGACTCTTGCTATCCGCGACATTGTGATAAAAAGCAAAACACCCCAAGTCAGTTCACCGTATGACACCTGCAAAAGTAAAAGCGATAAAAGAAATGCCTGAACCGAGAACAGAGAAAGAGGTTCGTGGTTTCTTAGGTAGATTGAACTACATTTCACGGTTCATATCTCATCTAACAGCCACATGCGAACCGATTTTCAAATTGTTAAGAAAAGATCAAACGGTCAGGTGGAATGATGATTGTCAAGCGGCATTTGAAAAAATAAAAGAGTATTTACAGGAGCCTCCGATTCTGATGCCTCCTGTGGAGGGAAGACCGCTAATTCTGTACCTGACAGTCCTCGAGGGGTCTATGGGGTGTGTATTGGGGCAGCATGACGAGTCTGGTCGAAAAGAGCATGCCATATACTACCTTAGCAAAAATTTTACCGACTGTGAAACAAGATATTCACTGCTCGAGAAAACTTGCTGTGCTTTGGTCTAGGCTGCTCGCCGACTAAGGCAGTACATGCTGGTTCATACCACTTTATTGATTTCCAAGATGGATCCAATCAAGTACATTTTTGAGAAGCCAGCATTGACCGGAAGGGTTGCGAGGTGGCAAATGATTTTGACAGAATATGATATACAGTATACCTCTCAGAAGGCAATTAAGGGGAGTGTATTGTCTGATTACCTCGCCCAGCAACCCATTGATGATTATCAACCGATGAAGTTTGAATTCCCTGATGAGGACATCATGTTTCTCAAATCGAAAGATTGCGAGGAACCGATCCCGGAGGAGGGGCCTGACCCTGAATCCGAATGGATTCTGATGTTTGATGGGGCCGTTAACGTGAATGGAAGCGGTGTTGGTGCTGTTTTGGTTACGCCGAAAGGATCCCATATTCCTTTTGCTGCCCGGCTAACATTTGAGTGCACCAACAACGTGGCTGAATATGAAGCTTGTATATTGGGGATTGAGGAGGCGATTGATTTGAGGATCAAGAACCTTGTCATATATGGAGATTCAGCTCTGGTGATAAATCAGGTTAACGGAAAATGGTATACGCATCAATCTCATTTAGTGCCGTATCGGGATTATACGAGGAGATTGTTGACATTTTTCACCAAGGTGAAGTTGCATCATGTGCCCAGAGAGGAGAATCCTTTGGCAGATGCTTTGGCTACTCTGGCTGCCTTGATTAAGGTGCAGTGGTGGAATCAGTTCCCCAGTGTGGAGGTAGGTCGTCTGGATAGACCGGCTTATGTGTTTGCTGTTGATACAGCGTCCGATGATGAGAAGCCGTGGTATTACGATATCAAGCGCTATCTAGAGACTCAAGAGTATCCTGAGGGAGCATCGAAAAAGGATCGAAAGACTCTGCGGAGGTTAGCCATGGTGTTTTACCTTAATAAGGATGGGGTTTTGTACAAGAGAAATTTTGATTGGGTCTTGCTCAGATGTGTTGATGATGCAGAGGAAAGCCAATTGATGAAAGAGGTTCATGAGGGATCATTCGGTACCCATGCTAGTGGGAATGCAATGGTGAAGAAGCTGCTGAGAGCAGGTTATTACTGGATGACAATGGAGGCCCAATGTTTTAACTTCGTGCGGAAGTGTCATAAATGCCAGATTTATGCTGATAAAGTGCACGTGCCTCCAAATCCGTTGAGCTTAATGTCGTCTCCATGGCCGTTTGCTATGTGGGGCATTGATATGATTGGAAAGATTGAGCCTACGGCTTCGAATGGACACAGATTCATATTAGTGGCTATTGATTACTTCACCAAGTGGGTGGAAGCAGCCTCCTATACGAATGTGACGAAGCAGGTCGTTGCCAGATTTCTCAAGAGAGACATCATTTGCAGGTACGGGGTTCCCGAAAGAATCATTACTGATAATGGTTCTAATTTGAACAATAAGATGATGGCAGAACTGTGCCGGGAATTCAAGATTGAGCATCACAATTCTTCTCCCTATCGTCCGAAGATGAATGGGGCGGTTGAGGCAGCCAACAAGAACATAAAGAAGATTGTGCAGAAAATGGTGGTAACCTACAAAGACTGGCATGAGATGTTGCCGTTTGCATTGCATGGGTATCGAACGTCGGTGCGTACATCTACTGGGGCAACTCCTTTCTCATTGGTATATGGAATGGAAGCTGTGCTACCTGTTGAGGTTCAGATTCCCTCTTTGAGAGTCTTGATGGACGTAAAATTGCAAGAGGCTGAATGGGTAAGGACCCGGTACGAAGAGTTGAGCCTGATAGAAGAAAAGAGGCTAGCAGCCATCTGTCATGGGCAGTTGTACCAGCAAAGGATGAAGCGTGCTTTTGACAAGAAGGTGCGATCTCGGGTATATCGCGTAGGTGATATGGTGCTGAAAAGGATCCTTCCTCCTAAAAACGATCGAAGGGGCAAATGGACACCAAATTATGAAGGTCCATTCGTGGTCAAGAAGGTTTTCTCTGGTGGAGCCTTGTTGTTAACGACCATGGATGGCGAAGATTTTCCATCCCCTGTGAATGCGGACGCAGTTAAAAAATACTTCGTATAAAGAGACCCGCTGGACGAAAAGAATAAAATAGTCCAGGCAAAAATGGGCATCCCGGCGAACCAAAGACAGAAAGAAAGGTTCGGGCAAAAATTAGGGATAAAAAGAAAAACTGTACATCCGGCAAGTCGAAAACCTGAAAAGGCGACTTAGGCAAAAATGGGTATCCCGGTGGACTGAAAACCCGAAAGGGCGGTCCAGGCAAAAGAGGGATTGAAACGAACAATTGCGTCTAGCATGATCGTTTGCGCTTTGGTTAAAGCATCGTGGATAATACCCGGTAGGGATCAATCAGAATCGTCTTGTTCGGAAGGCAGAAAGCACGGAGAGTCTGAGGACATATGGGGTGTAACCGAGTTGGAACTCGATGAGATTACGGGTTTCACATTGCCATTAGGGTAGATTTTTCCTTTTGTGCGCGATTACCTCTTTTCAGGAATTGCTTCTTTTGTATTGCTCGTTTGAGCCACACTTTTCCAATCAATAAAATGCATATTCAGTCAAATAATTTTGTTTTTGTTTTCATTACCGCTTTGATTGCAAAAACATCCGATTATTTTGATAAAGAATTTTGCATTTTAAGACATACAGGTCCCTTCCAATGCGTGTTTATAAGATTGAAAGCTAGAAATCTTATTTGGAAGGTTGAGTGACCCAAGTGTTGAAATCTTGACACGCCTGGGGCACGGTTTTATCTGACGGTCTGTTTTGCAGGTACTGTTAGATATTCTTCACTCACTTGCAGGTTGTGGTGTGGAAGCTTTGTAGCAAATCCCCAGAGTGTTCGCTCAGGAACAAATGAATATGAAAGAATGACGAAGACGTTGAGACGTACGACGATCCTTGATGGTAATCAAGAAGACTCTTCAAAGTCGGAAGACTTGAAAGTATGTAATTCCCCGCAGAGTCCGACCAGGGATGAGCAGAGGAGGACGGTAGGAAGAGACGACGCGAGGGGCGTACGACGACCTTTGGAAATTAACCAAGAAGACTCTTCAAAATCGAGAAATTGAAATTTATGTATAATCCCAGGAGTACGTTCTCGTCGAGCGCGGAACGATTTGGAATACAAGATGATGAAGCAGAAAATGTCCAGACGAGTCTGGGAATTCTCAAAAGTGGAAGGCTGATACGAGATTGGGAGGTGGATACCGTGGTTCGACGAGTCGACGGGTATTTTGTACCTACTTTTCTCATTTCCCAGCGAGGTCCCCAAGCAGAGTTATGAGGGCCAACTCCCCAGCAGATTCCGGATCTATGACTTCTCCAGCCGAGTCAGGATGGTTACCCGGCAGGTTTACGACGGTGTTTCCTCAGCAGCCAGGAGTTGAAGGTTGCTATTCCCCGAGTGGAGCGGGTTTCAATGATATATCTCCAGCAGTGTTCATCCTACCAGTGGATTGAACAAGTTCCCGTAGCGGACGGATATCTGCATCCCCAGCTGAGTTGATGCTATCTATGGATTGCATGGGTTGTCCCCAGCGGAGTAGTATGCGGTTCCCTAGCAGGGTCAGGATGGTTATCCCCAGCCGGTGATAGATTGATGTTTCCCCAGTCAATGAGCCTGGAGATTGCTATTTCCCCAGCGGAATTGCTGTGAGCATTTCCCTAGTGAAGTCATCAGGTATCTGTGAGGGTTTCCCGAAGCAGAATCAGGATTGATATCCCCAGCAAGGCAAAGACTGTTGTATCCCCACAGAGTGTTGGTGGTGTTTATCCCCAGCAGTTTCTCAAGCGGATTGGGTGCAAAGGAGGTTCTTCCCCAGCAAGGGTTGCCTTATTCCCAACAGCAGTGCTATTCCCCAGCCGGGTGGAAATCGGAGCGGTGACGAGTTTCTCAGCAGAGTGTCTCGTATTCCCCAGAAGAGTCCCTTGAGGGGGATACTTTTTTATGCATTCATCATGAAAAAATAACATGGCATATTACATAGAAAAATAAATAATCGCGTAGCATTTCCATGTTTATGGAGCATTACGCAGAAAAAATCAATCATGCATCATTGCAAGCATAAGCTAGTCTCAAGCCGTGGTTACCGTTTGAGAAGTGGTTTTGGCCAGACAGTGAAGGTGTTACTCCGAGGAGTTTAGCCTCGTGATTTGATCAAAGGTATTTCCCCAGTAGTGCGATACTGGAGAAGTTTGTTTCCGTCGTGCGGAGATGGAGATATGCCGCGATCAGCGCGACTCAAGCCGTGGTTACCGCTTGGGATTTGGTTTCGCCAGATGGTGAAGATGTTGCTCTGAGGAGTTTAGCATCATGACGTCAGATCAGCAATGTTCCCCAATAGTGCGATATTGGAGGAAATGTTTCCGTCGAACGGAGATGGAAATAAAGTCAAAGGACGTGACGCGATCAGCGCGATTCCGGAGTTCAAATGGAGTAAAGGAAATGCTGAGGTATTTTCTGGGGTTCAAATGGAGATGGAGTTGAAGATTGTATCCGGGATGAGGTCCTCAGGATTATCTTCTGATCATGTGTTACCTTAGACTCTGGCTGAGGCCAATGGAGGTCGTTATAGGTGTCTTCTGAGGAAGAGATGCACATGCTACCTTCTTTATGAAGGTTTACCCTCTGACATGTCGCCCTCAGAGTGGTTTGGTGTTATTTCCGACGTTGCCAGCGGAATTATCACGGAGAAAAGGATATGCTGAGGCATTTTCCGGGGTTCAAATGGAGAAAAGGAAGTGTTGAGGCATTTTCTGGAGACGGGGTTCAAATGGAGAAAAGGAGATGTTGCGGCATTTTCTGGAGAACGGGGTTCATATTGGCGATCGCGAGTTATCGTCAGGCGACTGGGGTTCAAAACGGAGAATGGGGTTCATTATGTGGCAAATAGGAGAGCGGGGTTCAAATGCAGAGATCCGAGGATCACTTGCGCAAGAGAAAATTTCGGGGTTCAAGAAAATGAAAAAAAACAGAGAAAAATTTCGGGGTTCAAGAAAAGCATAAAAAGAAGAGAATGATAATCCCGAGTGGATGTGTGGTGTTCAGGCCATGGTTATCCCTGTATTACCATTTATTTTGGTATCCAGGTCGACGTTTTTCGAGTTTGTTTCTTCGCCGATGCTGACAGGCGTTGTTAATTATATCCCATCAGAGTGCAAATTGTTCGTCTGTTCTTGGTATTCAATCACTCTTCATCCTGATCATCTGAAAGTCGAGGCTGTTCATATTGACAGGTTCACAGTGGATTGAATAGGGGCAGCTGTAACACCTCAAAATTTGCCCTCCTCTCTTGGGACTAGCTTAACATATTACATATCATTTTTAGGGCATTAGGCATAGCATATTGCATATCATGTGGTTACATTGTGCAAGCTATCTTCCCAAGTCTGGATCAGAAGATGAGGAAGTCAAAGTGCAAGCCTAGGGTTTCATTGGATTGATCATTGATCATCTGAGGATGGGGCAGTGAATTAGGGTTTTATGATTCTCAGAGGATATTGATCTTCATCTTGATTGCAATGATACATCATTATCATCATGGTTGGATTTCATCAGGAGATTGAAGCTCATTCCTTGAGATTAGGGTTTTGACCACTGGTCAACCCTAATCAGTTGCATTGGGCCAATCAGGGCATGATCAGGAGATGGGGTTTATGATGGCTATGGGGTTCATTCTATGATTTTGTTGTGCTTATTGAGGCTAGGGTTTCACCCTTGAGCCATTTCATTAGGAGATTGGGGCTCAGTTTGATCTATGCATTGCCAAATTCATCTATCGGTTGGAAAAGTCAACTGTGGTCAACTGTACATGATCTGATGGAATTGGAGGTGGAAATGAGTTGGATACACTTCATTCATGTTGGAACAAGTGTTATTTGACATCTCAAAGCTTAAGAATGAGGAAAATCAAGTCAGAACAAAAACTGCCAAAAATAGAAAGTGACTTGTAATTGAAGTTTCCAAAAATGGAAAGTTTTTGACCTCAAAATAAAATGTCCAAGGAAGCTTCAAATGAAAATTTGTTCAACATGAAAGTTGTAGATCTTGTTCTCACCTTTCCAAAAAAGTCCAAGAACTTGAAAATCCCATGTATGGTTGTCAAGTTATGGTCCAGTGCATTTCAAAAATGACCCATAATCAGGAGGGCATAACTTCCACATGGAGTGTCCAAATTGGATGTTCTTTATATGCACAAACTCTATTTGACATGTACTCTCATGGTGCATAATTGGATTTTCTCAAAAAGGTCAATGCAAAAAGTCAAATTTCAACTGGACAGTTAAATGAACCAGGGGCAAAATTGTCCAACTTGTGAAATAATTGGAATTTTTGGATGGGGATTTTTGCAACACTTCATAAATGGCATTTGAAACTTGTTGGAATATTCATAACATGCTAAGGCTTCATGGTTTGGAAAATGGCTTTTGAAATGGACTTGAAAATGAACACATAAGCCATCACATAGTGAAAATGAGAAATATGCATCCAATCAACATGAACCAAGTTGCAACAGCTCACACATGTCATTTTGAGAGTGTGTGAGCTGTCCATGAGCTGTCATGAGCTGGCATGTGAAAGTTCAATTTTGCCCCTAGCTTGAAAATGACATTATGCTAAGCATTTTGCATTTGGCTAATGAGTGTGATTAAGCATGGATTAATCAAGAGTATATATTCCTAATCACAACTAAATCATAACAGATTTCACAATTCACCAAATCAGATCAAAATTCTCTCCAAATTCTGAAAATTCTCAAGAACACCAAAACCAAAAATTGACAAGATCTCTCTCAATTCTTGGTCATCTTTCGAAATTCTTCTTGCTGCCAATTCCTCTCATCATCATCATCAACTGTTTTTGGATTTCATCATCAAATTCACACTAAAACACGACTGTTCAAGTTTGCATCATTCATGGCATTTGGAGAATTCAAGCACTAGGAGCAGAATCAATTGAACCTAAGCCTTGCATTCAAATCCTTGGAGCTTCTAGTTCAACTGTTTGTGGAAAAAACGCGCGAAGAACATCAGTTCCAGCACTGCATTCCAGGTACTTGATTTTTTCGAATGTCATGGTTCTTTGATTGCTTGTATGCGTTTTGTAGACTGGTTCATGTAGAGCATCGTGATGCTTTTAGTTTTAGGAATGATGAAACGTAGGTGAAGTAATCTTGATTAGAAGTTTTGAAACCAAACCCTAACGCGATCGATCCGTGAGATTTAGGAACTTGTAGGTTAAATCATTGACATATTTGGACTCATTGTTCTTAGACGATTCCATAGACTATGCGCTTGCAAATTTTGGTGATAATTCGTGGATCTTCATGTTCATGTGGTCCTGGAAAAATTCTGAGCGAAAACGATGAGGAAAGGCTTGTTTGATCCGAAATCCTGTTTGAAAATTTGAATAAGATGTTTACCGCGTTACTGTTCATGTTAATTACGGATATGCCATTAATGAAATAATTTAATTAATTTAATTCTAAAAAATTGTTAAAATTCATAAACACTTTAAAAAATTCATAAAAAATGTTTTAACAATCCAAAAAATATGTGGATTTTTTTGTTGACTTCCTAATTCACTGTAGAATTTTGTTGACTAATTTTTGGAAGTTGTGCTTGGAGGAATTTAGGTTTGACCTAGGGTTGATTAACATGTGTGCAATTTTGATACCTTTGGCCATTTTGATTGTGAAATCCTCATGCTTACAAATAAATGCTTGAAAATTTTTGTGGTAATTGTAGACTGGTTGATGGTTATTTACATGTAAATTTCATGAATGTTGGATTCCTGGTGATTGAGTTATGAATTTTGGGAATCTAGGTGTGACAATTTGTGTCACACCTAGTTAGGTCATCTTTCTGGATTTATTTTCATGACCTAGACTTGTTAGAATGGAATGAAATTTTGCATGGATGTTCATTAACATGTTAAGATGCTATGTGTATTTTTCTGGATTTTTCCATTGCATTTTCAAATTGATTGGTATTTTTCATCTCTGTTGGTCAATTATGCAAGTTCATGTGACATAGGTTGGTAGATCTTGTGTGAAATGCTCATATGGTATTGAATGAATATGAAATTTGGTGTGCTGGTTATAGACACATGATAGGACATGGTGCTTTTAGTCCCATTCATTTCTTTATTGTTTTCATGGACTTATGAATTTTTGAAGTAAATGCATGTGTTGATGTTGTGATTTGGCTCATATAGTTGTGTCTGTTTTTGTTGATTTTCATTGACATGGTTCCCTTTGCCCAATCGAGCTAAAATTTGACATGCCATACCTTGAATATGCCCTGTTTAGGTGTAAATTATTTGAGGATTTTTGGAATTGTTTTGATATGGATTTGAATGCAATAGTTCTGTTTGGATGTTTGATGCTTCATTTAACCTAAATTGAATTGTTTGGTGCATGAAATGAATATGGTGGATGATATAAACATGGGACTAATTGTGTTGGCTTTTGTTTGACATTAATTTGACTTTGGTTAGAGATCCCTTGCTGTTTAGACATTTTTGTCACCTTTGGACCCTAGGCTTGGCCTAGTGGTCTAGTTTCTAACATTTGATTGATTTTTCAGGATGAAAAGGTGCAATGTGTATGGAGATTGAACCAAGTCAATTCAATTGATGTTGTTTGATGTTTGTACACTAACATAACTTTGTTTTGTAGGTTGTGAAGATTGGGCTTGAGCTCATAGCTTGCCTTTGTTGTGCATTAGTTTGTATAGTCTGACTGATTAATACTTGCTGTTTATTTTTGTCTGTCTGAGTACTAACTGTGTTTGACTGTTTCCAGGTACTTTTAGTTGCTCAGTTCCTTGTGAACTTTTGCTTTGCTTTGCTTAAGCAACTTGCATTGAGGTATAACTTCCTAACTTCATGTAGTCTGGAAGACCTGGCCTGTTACTTGGCCAGGCAATTGTCTGAAGTCCTCCTTAAGAGGCGATGCTTGTGTGTGTTTACATTTGTGCCCAAGCAGGAAAAGTCCTTTAAATAAGGCAATTGGTGGAAGGTAGGGATATGCAATCTATCCCCCACTATTCAGTTGAGTCTTCTCCTTGCTCCCATTACATGGTTGTAGCATTGAGATCACAAGCCCAAGATCTTGTGCAGTGCACATTGTGTCAGAGTCTCTGAGTATAGAAGGGTTCCCCCATTCTGGACCCATGCTCATTTGTCAGAAGCTCTCCCTGGTCAGGGATAAGAGCTGTGAGGTCTGATCCTCACTTCACCTTTCATCTGCTTCACCTTAGCCTCGTAATGGCAAGGTTAAGAGCAAACACAGCCCGTACAGATGACTTGCTGAGGCAGTCAAACCTATTGTGTGAGCCCACTTGTTTGGTTATAGTGCGTGCTATGTGGATATCTGTTTGAGATGCTTGTTCTCATTTGATGTATGCTTGAATTATTTTGTATACTTGTATGCTTGCTTCTTTCCTGGATAGGAGTAGTTTGCTTATGCAAGTAGGATAGAAAACTGAACCTAGGGTAACGATGCATGACAACACTAGGCTCGAGTCCAGCTCCCTGGTAGTGTGTCTTCCCCTGGTTTCTGGCTAGGTTTTCTTTCCCTTTGGGGGGAACTACATCGCCCTGATCCTCGTTCCAGACGAGGTATGTAGGCAGGAGACCGCGCGAGGTCTCTCCGGGCACCTTTTTCTTTTTTGCGTGTGTTTACTTGTTATTTGATTGTGTGTTTGGTTCGGATGCCGACGTAAGTCCAGTAAGTGGCTGTCGGGCTCCACGTTTGCCGTTTTTTGTGTTTTGGTTCGGATGCTGACGTAATTCCATCGAGTGGTTGTCGGGCTCCGTGTTTGCCATTTGTTTGTGTGTTTTGTGTTGTTTGGCGTGCGTAAGCCGAACTACAATGGCTCTGATTCTCGTTCCAGACGAGATATGTAGGCATAGGACGCGATGTCCTATCGAGCTCCCTTCTCCTAACCCCACCTGCGTTCCCTGTGTGTGTGTGATGTTTTAGCAACCTATTCTTTCTTAGAACGTGGATCCCGTCGAGTACGACGGACGTGAGGGGTGCTAATACCTTCCCCTTGCGTAACCGACTCCCTTACCCTTTCTCTTTGGTCGCAAGACCATTTCCTTTCCAGGTTTCTCTGAGCGTTTCCTTTCCCTATTTTGGGATAAATAACGCGCAGTGGCGGCTCTGTGTTGTATTTTTGTTTGAGTCCCGCCGGTTGATTTTCGCGGATGCGACACTTAGGTGCAGAACTAGGAGGTTCCTCTTCAGGAACAGGTTTCTCCAAGACATACAGCTTTTTATCATGTTTGAGGACAATCCTCAGGTTTCGGTGCCAATCCAGAAAATTTATCCCAGACAATTTTTCCTTGTCAAGGATTGATCTCAAGATGTTGTTAGAGGTGTTTGTTGTCATGGTTATCTACATAAGGATTAAGAAAATATAAGTATCATTGACATATTTAATTAGGCCTTTAATCAAATATGCTCCCACTATTTTACTCAAAACAAATTACCCTCATCATTTGATTCGGAAAACCCCGTTGGAAGATTTTCTAGTGGGTCGAGATCCATATTTCACTTCGTTCTAAGTCCGCGTAGGCGGATTACACAAAACTAGGTTATTTAGGTAGGAACTCCTTCCAGTTGTATCTCATACAACTCTCGAAAATTTCAGTTGGGTGAATAACTCCTTATTCGAATCCATCATATGGATCATTCCCAACTCTTGCTTCTAAAACATATATGATATTATTATAATTAAGTTTGACCCATTGTCTTAGCAGTTGGATATTACAATTATCCCATCGCACCTTACTAATATAGAACATGCACCTCGCTTTGGCGAAACCTACATTATCCGATACTAGTCTTGATGAGTGCTAAAACTTGGAAAGCAAACATATATAATATCATCATAATTTGTTTAGTTAAGTTTGACCCATTGTTTTAGCAGTTGGATATTACAATTATCCCATCGCACCTTACTAATATAGAACATGCACCTCGCTTTGGCGAAACCTACATTATCCGATACTAGTCTTGATGAGTGCTAAAACTTGGAAATCATAAACTTAATATTTTAGTTTGAGGGAATTGCAATTGTTATGATCTCACCGGCTTATTTATCATATAAATCGTCTCTTACATGCATCAACATACATTCACATGCATCAACATACATACACAATGAAACAATTATGGCCCCTAGCGCAATTGTTCTCCCAAGCCAATGAGAGAACCTAAGCTAACCTAATAACGATCTAAGCTTCTCCAAGCAAGATCTTCAAGGTTGTCCTTCTTTAGTATTGAATTTTTCTCTAAGCTTCTCCAAGCAAGATCTTCAAGGTTGTCCTCCTTTGATCTTGAATTCTTCTCTTTCTTCATAACATTGTCTTCTTCTCTTTCTTCACAGTATTACATTCCAGAAGAAACTCGTTTTACATTCGAGGGTTTGAGATGAGAAAAGAAGTTACATTAAGAGATCAAAAGGAGAGGCACGACACGCAGGTCGTATTTAAAAAACCCAAAACAAAATAAAGGATAACTAAGGCCATAACTGATCACCACAAGACAATAATAACAAACACATTATTATTATTAAATTTTAATTCCTTTAATTAATTAAAACCAAATTAAATTTCGGCGACCGATCACACTACGCAGAGTTAGCCGGGGGTTCCAAAATTTTAATGAACAATTCATTTGAAATGGACATTGTTTTGCATGAACACAACCCTTGCGTAGTCACAAAACAGGAACCCCAAAATTTTGACTCTGGGAGTGTGACGACCGTCACAGGCAATGTGAGTGTGACGACCGTCATGTGCGTGTTATGACCGTCATGCATGTGAGTGTGACGACCGTCATGTGCGTGTTACGACCGTCACGCATCCAGTTTGTTACGCCTGTTACGCTCGTCACACGAGCTTCACGCGGCCAAACTAATAGAACTTTGAAATAGTCTACGGACCTCTTCCAAAAAGCCCTAAATTCACAACTCCTTGACGGCACAACCCTTGCGCCGTCACCAACCCTAATGCGCCAATTTCAGACCGTCAAACACACCTCAATTGTTGATTCAGTATGATTGATCAATAGGTCATTGCTTCACCATACTAATGTCGGATTCCGAAGCAAATGACCATTGATCACTCAAAGGAAAACAATCATTTAGTGTTTGAATGAACGAAACAGAAACAGCATATCACATATACCGTACTTTGCATTAGGATTACTTATATCATATATAAGTTGATCGGTCTCAATTGCGTAACCTATGGACGATCGATGTATCGCTGCTTCACCATACTAATGTCGGTACCGAAGCATAGTCAACATCAATCATCCAACTTATACACTCATGATGCCAAATTTAATTACCCGTTTAATTAATTGATTCATTCTGTCTTTTAATCATATTAATACAGAAATTAAACAGCTATCCGATTCATGGTTTCGTAAGTGGCTCTGATACCACTGAAGGAGAATTGCGGTCCAAAACGCAGCGGAAATTAAAATTTTCTCCTTTAGAGATCCTTACGAATGGTCATGATCAGTGATAGAATATTTACCTCTTGTGACGGTTGAAACCTTTGGTGCAGATCTCTTGTGACGATCAAAACCTTTGATGCAGATCCGCGAAGCGATCACGAACGTTGAACGATGACAACGTCTCTACTCAGTCCACACGAACGGTTTCCTTCAATCTCAGTGCTAGCTGGTACGAGTGAAGGCTTTGAGTGAGAGAGAGGGTGAGAGAAAACGAAAATAATGCAACCGCAATGAATGCTTCTGCACAAGGGTTCTATTTATAGAACCACTTGTGTGGGCTTCAAGCTAAAAAGCCCACTTAAGTGTATTTTGGCCCATATCTTATAATATGCCCAAAATCACTTAAGCCCATGGTACCTTACCATATTTCGTATTCTACTCAAGCACACCGTACCTTACGATGTTCTATAATTCACTTAAAGGCACCGTACCTTACGGTATTCCTTAGTTACTCTATCTCTCATCAATTCGTCCTTTGTGTGTGACCCTGTAGGTTTTCGTGACGTTGGCAATTATATTAAATCACGCATTTAACATAATAAACAGTGAGCGGTATCTAGCAACACATCACTGCTACCCAAGACACGAAAATGTCAAGTGATCTGACAATTCCTTCTGTGATATTACTTATGTGTATAATTACCCTTTTGCCCTTATGTCTATATTGAACACAAGGTATAGACCGTGTCATCCTTGTCCAGTCCAATATTGGGCCCATAGACTTTTATCCTGTTACGCAGGATGGGCAAATTCCATCTAGGACACTCATGTCCCTCAACATGCTTTGTGGAGTACCCATCAACTGTCTTTATGGTTATCCAGTTACGGACAACGTTGGATCAGCAATAAAGCACTCGACTCTACATCTAGGATCCATAGTGGTTTCAGGTTGAAGAGCGGTATACACTATTATCACCATGAGAATGACTTATGACACTTTGCATAACTTTCTATATAGTATTCTCATAGCGGGTCAATCCGGTATAAATATTACTCCTAATATTCATACCTATGTTTAAGACTTGATAACTCTTTATCCATGATCCATGAGATGTGATCATCAGTCTACAAACATAATAGTCTTAATGCTTTAATGTTATCCCACTTCACACTAAAGCTCGACTACGGATACTTTAGGAATAGTGTCCTTACGTTTAATGTGTTCTCATGATTAAGTCACACTTAATACATTAAACGGACTATCTATTCCAGGGACTTTATTAATCAACCATAATAAAGAGAATGCCTTTTATTATTCGATACAAGTACCAAAATGTATTGGCCTCTAGGGCTTACACCAACAAGTGATAGGTATACGATAAGTGTTATTCCGAAAAGATTTAGGAAATATAACATATTTCCCCCCTGCATTTCGAACTCTATCTAAAAAAGAAAAAAAAAAGGTTTTTTGTGATTATTTCGAGGGTACTCATCAAGTGTGAAGAAATTGTGTCATTGAATGATCTCAAATTAGTTGGCTGAAAATCTCATGATTGTCATGTCTTGATGCGACAACTTCTATCATAGGAATTCTATGAAAAAATGTAAGGGTAATTATACTCAGATTGTACTTATTCTTCAATGATATATGTAATAAAATCATTGAAACTGAAAATTTAGATGAGTTGGAATATTGGGATGCAATTATCTTGTGTCAATTATATATGTTTTCCCTTCACCATTTTTTGACATTATACTTCACTTAATTGTTCATCTAGTACGGGAGATTAGAATTTTTGGTTCAGTTTATTTACAATGAATTTATCTAATACAACGATATACAAAGACATTTAAAGGGTATACAAAGAATCATCATTGTCCCGATGTTTCGATAGTTGAATTGTACATCACCGAAGAAGCTATTAGGTTTTGTACAAACTATTTGTCATAAGAAAACTCTAGAAATTCATGAGTCTCGTCATGATGGACGATATGATGGCAGATGTATTCAAGGTTTAATTCTTAAGACATTTGATTGAGACGTAGTTCTTCAAGCACATTTTCATATATTGAATAACCTTAGTGAAGTTCATCCTTACTTGACCATTCACAAATGTCTCATCAAGGAAAAATTCCCCCAGATGAATGAAAAAATATTGTTGACATAACATAACAAAACTTTCATAACTTGGTTTAATGAAAGGGTTTCTAAAGAGAGTATTGCATCCGAGACAATTAAATGGATGTCAAATATGCTGAGTACATGTATACAACACTACAATGTCTCCTATAACCGACACTTTATGGTTATAGCTAGATAGTGGTGTTACTTAGGGCCGATGTTAACTAAATGAAGACAATACCATAATGTCACTAACGATCGACGCTACATAAATTGTAGTGTCAATAATAGCCGACATTACACCTAAACGCGCATGTTCTATAGCGTTCGATTTTATGTTTTAGCGTCCCATTAGTATTTCCTAGGTCGTCGCTAAATTTAGCGTCAGCTCAACACTATGTTTTGCTTCCAAATTTAGTCCGTCAGAAGCAAACTCTATAGGAATTCCTGAGTCTCTTCTAGTGGCATCTTTAATAAGTAAAATGATATAAAGTGAACCAAAATTTGTGACAAATTCCGCTTATACTCTCTTAGTATAAGCTAACACCCCTACATTAGGAAACCTATAAAAAATTCAAAACTTAAAGCAATCAATGCACTTATATTTTTGTGATAACTTTTTCATAGTTAGCCACAATAACGTTACACATATGATTGATCTATAACTTTTATTCCATGAAATTTCAAGGCCATTTTTTATAGGAACAAGTTCTAAAAGTAAAGGCAGGACAAGGAAAAATTATAATTGATTTCTGTTAAGGTTGAATTCTTACACATACCATCATACTCCAGTAGCAAGAGTGAAACCTCATAAATTATGGAGAATAGTTTCAACTTCCTCAAGTTGATATATGTCATCAAACTATTCCAAAATATAGAAACAAAGTTGCTACTACTCATTTACTACAAGTTACACATACCCAATAATCCAATTGAACCCATTACACCTACACCAAAAACACCCCTAAAATTCGCTTTTATTAGAAAGAATCAATTTAAAAATTAGCTACAAACCATTACATCTACACCCAAAACACCCATAAAATTTTGTTATTCAAAAGAATAAATAAAAAAAATAGTCATGATTGTCAACAATAACAAAGATAAGAAAAAAAATAAAGAATGATAACAATAAGAAATTAAATTTTCAAATTTAAAACAAAGTTATAAAATTAGGGTTTTGGGAAGAAGAAAAATAATAAGAGAAACAACTATGAAGAACTAGCGAGGAGAGCGAAGAATAACTTACCCATTTGTAAAAAGAGAGACAAAATATTTTGTGTTGTGCTGGGTGCGATATCCAAAGAAAATAATTTTTAGCGACAAGCATACAAAGAAAGAAACTTGGAGCCCTTGAAGTTCCATGTCAGACAAAAGAGGATTCATGTTTCTCTATTCTTTCCTGTTTATATTTTGTATTTTCTACTTTTATTTTTTTTTGTAATATTTAAGAGTTACTTTTACACAGTGTTGTGTTATCATTAGTTTTCTTCATTTAATTTGTAATAATTTATAGTCTTTTTTAATAGTGTATAATTTTAAATTTTGTAATATCATTTGTTGAGAAAAAAATTTGTGTGTGTATGGAGGCAAATTTACCGATATAACCCACTTTTTCGAAGAAATTCCGAAAATAATCCAGTTTTCAAAAAATTTCCCAATCTACCCCACTTTTAGGAGGAGGCGCCAATTGGATTGGCGACCCCTCTTAAAAATTGCAAGGAGGCGCCAATTGGATTGGTTAGGGCACCTGCCCTAGCCAATCCAATTGGCGCCTATGTGTAATTTTTAAGAGGGGGCGTCAATCCAATTGGCGCCTCCCTTAAAAAGCCTCAAATGAAAAAACTTCCAACATGAAAGTTGTAGATATTTTCAAGACAATGAATTTGGATATACATTTTGCATCATTTGGATTTTTTATGAGAAAGTTATGGGTAGTTGAAGTCGGACTTCTGAGTTTTTGAACTGTTATCTGACCGATAATGTTTTGTATTATTGCATGTGTTTATTTTAGGAATATGAATTTTTGTCCAACATAAAATTTTAAGTAGACATCTTAAATTTTCCAATGCACTTGGTCCCACCTCAAAATAATTAAAAATGAGTGAGTTAGGTCTTTGCGAACTTGACCCAAAATTAGGGTTTATGTCAAAACAAGTGTATGTGAATTTTGCCAAAAGGGACCAACTTCAAGCCCTTTAGTTTGAATGATAAAAGCCTCAAATGACAAAACCTTCAACATAAAAGTTGTAGATCTTTTCAAGATAATGAATTTGGACTAAAGTTTTGCATCATTTGCAATTTTTATGAGAAAGGTATGGGCACCTGAACTTGGACTCTTTGACATTTTATCTGTTATGTGACCTATAATGCTTTGTATTATTGCATGTGTTTGTGTTAGAGTTATGAATTTTTGTTCAACATAACAAGTGAAGTAGACATCTTAAATTTTCCAATGCACTTGGTCCCACCTCAAAATAATTAAAAATGAGTGAGGTAGGTCCTTGCGAACTTGACCCAAAATTAGGGTTTCTGTCAAAACATGTGTATGTGAATTTTGCCAAAAGGGACCAAATTTAAGCCCTTCAACATAACAATAACAAGTCCTTGAATTAGGGTTTCTGACCTATAAATTTTTGTATTATGATATGTGTTTATTTTAGAATTATGAAAGAAACCTAATGTTTGGAGTTTACACAAAGATAAATTTGACATAATACGAATTGATATTAATAAAATTTGGATTTTACACAAAGAATCCTAATGGTGATGATCGGGATCACGTAACCGACCTCCGGTCCCACATCCCCTAGCTACCCTAACCCTTGGCCCTAACCCACGTTGATGATTCTGCACCGGTGTTTGTTCATCTGATGGTCCAGGAGCGTCATTACCTCCTACAGGAGAAGATCCGTTGAGGTATTCAGCCAACTCAGCATAGTCTTCAGTATTCAATGATGGTGTACCGGCGTAGCTGAGCTCATGACCCATGCCAGAGAAGTTGGGGTGTGGTTGACTCATGGATGGGCGACCGGGACGGTTGAAGGGAGACATGGGTGACAATGATGGGTCTAGGAAAGGTTGGAAAGGTTGTTGGGGTGTTTGGAAGAGATATGGTTGTGGGATGTTTTGGTATTGTGATGTTTTGGGTTCTTGGCTACGGTAAGTGATGGGGCGGTTAGTGTTTTGGCTAAGGCGACTTTGGTAGGGTGATGGTGTGGGTGCGAAGCGATGTTCGGTCGAAGGTTGATGGTCCATTTGTTGATGGTGGTATGGGGGATGTTCTTGGTTTTAGGGTTGGGTGAATGGCATGTTTTGGTGGTATGTTTGTGTGTTTGTGGAACGGAAAGTTTGTCGGATAGGTGGTTGTGAGTAACCGGGCTGAGAATGTTGTTGGGGGTTAGATGTTGATCCTTCTTGTGTGTAACTTGTCTGGCGTGGGTCGTAGAGGTACATATCATCGGCGATGAATTGAAATCCAACTGATCTATACCAAGCCATATAAGTACGACTTGGTTTTACCTCATTTGGTATGACTGCGTCAGTTAAGACATGGTCATGACGGTGCTTCCACTTGCGACACTCTGATCTTGCGAAGGTTTGCCAAGGGTTGTAGTTCCATTGGTCGTTCACTTTACGCATATGCCATTCTCCTAGGCTAGCTGGGGGATCTGGGATATTCTGGACCATACCAAACTGCAGCTTCACACGATCGGTGTTGTGCAGCTCCACTGTTGTGAACCGTATTATCGGTGTGCATGTTGTCCATACGGCTGCGTCTTCAGGGTTGATCTGATGCTCATGATCCATATTAAGGTATGGACGCCAAATGAACTGAAATGTTAAAGACGATAGGATTTAAATGAATGTAGAAAAAGTCAACATAATATGAAGAAATAATGAAATTATTTTGCTTACGTCTGCCGGTCGAAGGTGATCCAACAGGTTGCGATATTGAGTAATACAGTGTCTCGGACATCTGCTGTAATTCATACCGCGTGCCGACCATCTACACCAAAAAGTTAAAATAAATTAGTTATGGGTAATAAACTGTAAGGAAGGAAGTAAAGATATAGCAATTTAAACAACTTACTTTTTTGCATATGGAAAAGTGAAGGGGTTGTTATTGACCGGTGCTAGAGACGGTAGTCTTGACCATCCCCATGCTTGTAGCAAAACAGCACATCCAGAAAATGTAGAAGTATCTTTGTGGGAGTTTTTGCACAACGAACTATAGAGATAGGCTAGACATGCGGATCCCCAACTATAACTACCTATTCTATCTATATGTCTAAGTAAAGGTAAGTACATAATATGCATGCTAGAACCACTACCTTCGGGAAATAAAAAGGATCCTAGTAACAACATAATGTAACACCTAGTTTTGATGATTCGAGCATATTCGGTAGAATGCTCATCTAAATAAAAACTATTATAATATGACTTTAGGCGTGAAAGTAGTATACCTTGTCCCCTAGCATTATCATCTAACAAATCAGTGTTTAAAAGCTCCATGCAAATTGAATTTGCATAGTTGGTCTTACCATTAACAGCTTTGCCTTCAATTCGTAGTACTAAAAGCATGTAGACGTCTTCTAACGTCACGGTACACTCACCGGTTGGAAACCAAAATGTGTGTGTCTCTGGCCTCCATCTTTCGCATAAGGCTAGAATGAACTTGTTATCTATATACCAAGACATAATTTTGCTAATGTGACCAAAACCGGCGAGTTCAACATAAGGTTGAATCATCGGGTCCATTGGGACAAATTCGTGGACTCGAGTTCGAAACCTTGAGACATCCTATAATAGAAATAATGTAACACTTGACTAAGTCGGTATTTCAAAATAAAATGGGGTTGGTGGAGATGAATCAGAAAATATAAGTATAAGAAAAAACTTACGTATGTCGCGATGTTTGCAACTGTTCCTCTGTGTGCTTCGCCCATTGTGAGTAAAGACATATTGTTGGGGAGTTGGTGTAGATGAAAATGGAAGATTTTGTTGAAGATGAAATTGTAAAAGAAGTAATGTAGATGAAGTAGTGAGAAATGTAGATGAAGTAGTGAGAATGTTGGTGTGGAAGAATTGTTGAAGGAGTGGATGAATTTATAGGCAAATGGAGGAGTGCATGAAAAATTGTGTTTGCATGGTGTCTCCACCTCATTTGGCGACCATGTACAATATTAAAGAGGGGGCGCCATTCAAATTGGCGACACCATAGGGTACATGCATGCAAGGCTAGTTCTGAATGCTTGGTTTCGAGGACTGACTCCATGGGGGCGCCATTCAAATTGGCGACCGTGTACAAGCCTTAAAGGTAGGCGCCAAACCAATTGGCGCCACCTTCTGCATGTCTGACATGTGGCATTGTTGTCTCCTGCATGCTGAACAACTCACTTATGGATGGCTTGCATGATTGACACATCATCTCTGACCATCTTAGGTGTCCGACACGTGTCTGTCTTGTCTCCTGCATGCTGATGACTACCTTCTTGATAGCTTGCCTGGTTGACACATCAAGTCACACTGTCTTGCAGGATTGACACATCATCTCAGATACGTGGCTCTCTAGTATCCTGCATGCTGAATACTCACTTCTGTCTTGACTAGCTAGCATGCTTGACACATCATCTCTGACCATCTTAGGTGTCCGACACGTGTCCGTCTTGTCTCCTGCATGCTGATGACTACCTTCTTGATAGCTTTCCTGGTGGACACATCAAGTCACACTGTCTTGCAGGATTGACACATCATCTCAGACACGTGGCTCTCTAGTATCCTGCATGCTGAATACTCACTTCTGTCTTGACTAGCTAGCATGCTTGACAGACACATCAACTCATGACTAGCTAGCATGCTTGACACATCAACTCACACTGTATTGCATGACAGACACCTCACCTCTGAAATTACTTGCATGCTTGACACAGTATCTCAGAGTAGCTTCAATGTGAGACACTGATACCATCTATTTAAGTGTATCTCAGAGTATCTCAGTATCTCAGATCAAAATACTTTTCATCTTCACTCACATTCATCTGCACTTGCGAAATACTTTTTATCTCGAAAATGTCATCTTCATCATTATACAGTATCAACGTTCACTGCAACGGTGAAACTTTTGAGTCTGAGCTTCATGGTTTTTGTTTTAGAAACACTGATACCATTAGAGTGACAATGAAGAGAAATGCAACCTTTTTACATTTCAAAAAAAGAATACAATCCTTTATAGCATCAGGTATTGTGTCAAAGATGACATATCAGAATCCTATATTTTTTGAGAATGGTCAATGCAAGTTTTTCCCCCTAAAGATACGAGACGATGAAGATGTTGAAAGCATGTTTCTTAGTCATGAACATTCAGGCATGGATTGTATCGAGTTGTACATTACTATACAACCATGTATACCGTCTCAACAGTCTCAACTAACCGATCAGGATCCAGCTGGTGAAGATGCTGCAGATGATGCACAATGGTCAGATGAACTCAACCCAGAAGCCGAAGTAGAGGTCGAAGTTGTTGATGAAGAAGAAGAGGAGACTGAGGTACAGGTTGATCACATCCTGAACAACGACGATGAAGATGAGGCTCAACCACCACCAATACCTCCTACTCATGCCTACAATCCTCCTCAACATATGACAAATATGGATCTTCACGACGAGTGTCTTCTATAATCCGTATCCGAGACCAGTAGGCGAATTAAAGGTGGGAGACATGTTTCGTACCAAAGAGGAATGTGTCTTGGCAATAAAAAAATACCATATGAACAACTTTGCCGACTTTACAGTGAAACGCACTGACTCTAGAAGGTATGTTATCGAATGTCGTAACATGCTTTGTAAGTTTCGTTTGGCTGCATCTTACAAGAAGAAAAATGACTCTTGGGAGATCGCCTCAATAGACCCACCACACAGTTGCGTTGCAACTAACGTTGAACAAGATCACCGTAAACTGAGCACAGCTTTGATATGTCAAGACATTCTGCCATTGGTAAATAAAGACCCATCAGTGAAGGTGAGTATAATTATATCCCATATCCGAACAACATATAATTATACTCCATCTTACAAGAAAGCATGGATTGCGAGGACAAAGGCTGTTGAGCAGGTTTTCGGCAGCTGGGAGGACTCATTCAAGGAATTACCACGGTTTTTATGGGCACTAAAAACTTATGTCCCAGGAACTGTGGCAATTCTGGAGACAGTGCCAGCAATGATGCCAGATGGAACCTGTGCTACAGGTAATAGAATATTTCACCGTCTTTTTTGGGCATTTGACCCGTGCATCAAAGGTTTCGCTTTCTGCAAACCTCTCCTGCAAATTGATGGCACTTGGTTATACGGAAAATACAAGGGTACTTTGCTCATGGAAGTTTCACAAGACGGTAACAACAATGTATTTCCCATTGCCTTTGCTCTTGTTGAAGGTGAAACGGCTGGTGGATGGGGTTTCTTTCTTCGATATCTCAGAACGCATGTCGCTCCACAAGCCAATCTATGTTTGATTTCTGATAGACATGCTGCCATCGAAAGTGCCTACAACAACCATGACAACGGATGGCATGATCCTCCTTCTACACATGTCTACTGTATCAGACACATTGCACAAAACTTCATGCGTGCTATAAAAGATAAGAATCTTCGCAAGAAGGTGGTAAATGTTGGGTATGCTTTAACTCAACCGTCTTTTCAATATTATCGTGATGAGATTCGTCTGTCTAATGAAGACGCGGGGAGATGGATAAATAACATCCCAGTAGAGCAGTGGACAAGAGCATTTGACGGTGGTTGTCGATGGGGCCACATGACAACAAACATTGTGGAATGCATGAACGGGGTTTTCAAAGGAATTCGAAACCTGCCGATAACCGCCTTGGTAAGATCAACCTATTATAGGTTGGCTTCTATGTTCGCAACCAGAGGTGAAAGATGGAGTGCAGTGTTAATGTCTGGACAAGTATTCAATGAGTGTTGCATGAAGGTCATGAAAGAGGAGAGCATCAAAGCTACGACACACGCTGTAACAGTGTTTGACCGTCAAAGACAAAATTTCAGCGTCCAGGAAACAATGGGCAACGGCGAGGGGAAACCAAATTTAGCCTACGCGGTTAAACTACACAGAAGTTGGTGCGATTGTGGAAAATTTCAGGCCTTCCACATACCTTGCTCCCATGTCATTGCAGCATGCGCTTATACTCGTCAAGATGCTTACACCCATTTATCTGATGTGTACAAGGCCAACACCATCATGAATGTATATGGTCAAAGCTTTTCAGTACTACCAATGGAGGATTACTGGCCTCCATATGAAGGAGATATTGTTTGGCACAATGAAGAGATGCGTAGAAAGAAGAAAGGAAGGCCAAATAGCACACGTATCAGAACAGAGATGGATTCCACAGATAAAATGATAAGATTATGTAGTATCTGTCGTCAACCAGGACACAACAAAAACAACTGTCCCAATCAAGGAGCATCATCTAGATCTTAAGATTTTTGTAACATTTTATCTAGACCTTAAGCTTTTTGTAACATTTTATCTTGATCTTATGCTTTTTGTAACATTGTATTTCTGTAACAATCAATCAATATATATCGTTAAGTTCTTGTTACAACGAGTTTCATAACCAACATCAGTACAAAACATCTGAAAACATAAATAATTCTAACTGATTACAACAATCAAATTAATGTCGTCTCGACCAAACATCATTTCCCTAGCATCCTTATCAGTCTTCATTCGCACCCAACCAAAGATACTGTCAAGTCTCTCAATACTTATGATTTTTCCCCTTCTGGTATTTTCCCGTCTAACCATCGAACCAGCTCCCTCTTCAGTTGATCTAACGTGGTGATGTTCCAAAACAGCATCAACAATTGAGGTTTGTCTCTCGCATAAATCACCTTACCGTATCGGCGACGAACACCAAACATGATAGCCAAATGATTATATGAGTCGTGGAACAATAGGTCACACAACACATCTATTTATAAGACAAAAAAGGCATTTTATGAGGGACTCGCCAATTGAGTTGGCGCCTCCTTTTAAAACATACACATAGGCGCCAATTGGATTGGCTAGGGCACCTACCCTAGCCTATGGCACCTGCCCTAGCCTAGGGCACCTGCCCTAGCCAATCCAATTGGTGCCTCCATTCAAGTTTTAACAACAGTTGCCATATGAACAACTTTCATGTTCATCAAAAATCCATTTGAAACTTGGAAGCTCATCATTCATTTCAAAACATTATAGATCATTTTGACAGAAACCCTAATTTTAGTTCAACTTCGCAGGGACATAACTCACTCATTTTTAATTATTTTGAGGTGGGACCAAGTGCATTGGAAAATTTAATATGTCTACTTCAAATGTTATGTTGGACAAAATTCCATAACTCTAAAAGAAACACATGAAATAATGCAAGACATTATAGGTCAGATTACAGTTGAAAAACTCAGAAGTCCAACTTCAACTGCCCATAACTTTCTCATAAAAAATCCAAATGATGAAAACTTTATATCCAAATTTATTGTCTTGAAAAGATCTACAACTTTCATGTTAAAGGTGTTTTCATTTGAGGCTTTTTTAGGCGAGGCGCCAATTGGATTGGCGCCTCCTCTTAAAAAATACACATAGGCGCCAATTGGATTGGCTAGGGCAGGTGCCCTAGCCAATCCAATTGGCGCCTCCTTGTAATTTTTAAGAGGGGATGCCAATCCAATTGGCGCCTCCTCCTAAAAGTGGGGTAGATTGGGAATTTTCCTGAAAAGTAGGTTATTTTGGGAATTTCTTCGAAAAAGTGGGTTATCTCGGTAAATTTGCCGTGTATGGATGCAAAATGAGTGGGAAGTCAAAAATATTGACTAACCATATCTAAAGTTTAAAGATGGTGGATAGTTTACCCACAACTCAGACGTGGGTAATGTTTAAAAGATATTTAATTGACAGTATCTTGTGAAAGAACAATTTCGATGGACAAATGATCCTTAGAAGATTCATCGTCTATTAATATATAAACTGCATAAAGAAGAATATATGAAAAAGACGAGGAAGTTTCATCCAGTGAAATATTTGAAAGAAGAAGTTATGAAAAAGTCCCAACAAGTAATATCATTAGACACTCAAAATCATGGAAAAATTTAGAAGAATAAATCTCTGGTAGAATCTTCGAAGATCCTTCAACTAACAAAGAATTTGTCTTCAAGACCATATGGTGTGATAAAAAGTGGATAGTGCAGTCATAGTTGATAATTTGTCGTCAGATTGTACACTACTATAAAAACTTTATAAAATTAGGGAATTTTGCCGGGGGAAAAACCCCTCACTAAGAAACAACGTTGGTTGGGGTTAAACCCCTCACAACATTTAAAATATAAAAACAAAATTATATAAAACAAAAACATGGGGTGTCCCCTCGCAAACATGGAATAATTTTTTTGTAAATTTTGAAATTGCACTTTGTTAGGGGTCACCCCTTGTAAGCAATGATTAAGAACCAGCGAGGAGAGAGAAGAATAGCTTACCCATTTGTAAAAAGAGAGACAAAATATTTTGTGTTGTGCTGGGTGCGATAGCCAAAGAAAATAACTTTTAGCGACAAGCATACAGAGAAAAAAACATGGAGCGCTTGGAGTTCCATGTCAGACGAAAGAGGATTCATGTTTTTCTGTTCTATCTTGTTTTTATTTTGTATTTTATACTTTTATTTTTTTTGTAATTTTTAATAATAACTTTTATACAGTGTTGTGTTATCATTAGTTTTCTTTATTTAATTTTTAATAATTTATAGTCTTTTTTAATAGTGTATAATTTTAAGTTTTGTAATATCATTTGTTGAGAATTTTGTGTGTGTGTGTGTGTATGGATGCAAAATGAGTGGGAAGTCAAAAACATTGATTAACCATATGTAAAGTTTAAAGATGGTGGGTAGTTTACCCACAACTCCGTCGTGGGTAATGTTTAAAAGATATTTAATTGATACAATCTTATTTATTCATAAACTTTCAACGGCTAAACCATCTGTAATTAGAATTATCCGACCACCATTTTGTCGTCGGTAAACTTTGTTGGTAATATCAATTTTTCTTGTAGTGTGATTGTTGAAGATGAAAAAGTGAATTCAAGAATCTTAGAAGAGTCTTTAGTAAATTTATCTAGGATTTCTTTTGACTAAGGATGAAAAGTCAATTACGACAGTCTCTTTTGAAAGAACAATTTCGATGGACAAATGATCCTTAGAAGATTCATTGTCTGTTAATATATAAACTGCATAAAGAAGAATATATGAAGAAGACGAGGAAGTTTCATCCAGTGGAATATTTGAAAGAAGAAGTTAGGAAAAAGTCCCAAGAGTAATATCTTTAGACACTCAAATTCATGGAAAAATCTAGAAGAATTAACCTCTGGTAGAATCTTCGAAGATCCTTCAACTAAGAAAGATTTTGTCTTCAAGACCATATGGTTTGATAAAAAGTGGATAGTGCAGTCAGAGTTGATAATTTGTCATCAGATTGTACACTACTATAAAAACTTTATATAATTAGGGTATTTTGCCTGGGGTAAAACCCCTCTCTAAAAAACAACGTTGGTTGGGGTTAAACACCTCGCAACATTCAAAATATGAAAACAAAATTATATAAAACAAAAACATGGGGTGTCCCCTCGCAAACATGGAATAATTTTTTTGTAAATTTTGAAATTGCACTTTGTTAGGGGTCACCCCTTGTAAGCAATGATTAAGAACTAGCGAGGAGAGAGAAGAATAACTTACCCATTTGTAAAAAGTGAGACAAAATATTTTGTGTTGTGCTTGGTGCGATAGCCAAAGAAAATAACTTTTAGCGACAAGCATACAGAGAAAGAAACTTAGAGCACTTGGAGAACGATGTCAGACAAAAGAGGATTCATGTTTTTCTATTCTTTCTTGTTTTTATTTTGTATTTTAGACTTTTATTCTTTTTGTAATTTTTAAGAGTAACTTTTATACAGTGTTGTGTTATCATTAGTTTTCTTCATTTAATTTTTAATAATTTATAGTCTTTTTTAATAGTGTGTAATTTTAAATTTTGTAATATCATTTGTTGAGAATTTTTTTTGTGTGTGTATGGATGAAAAATGAGTGGGAAGTCAACAATATTGATTAACCCTATCTAAAGTTTAAAGATGGTGGGTAGTTTACCCACAATTCAGTTGTGGGTAATGTTTAAAAGATATTTAATTAATACAATCTTACTTATTCATAAATTTTCAACGGTTAAACCATCTGTAATTAGAATTCTCCGACCATCATTTTGTCTTCGGTAAAGTTTGTGGGTAATATCATTTTTCTTGTAGTGTGATTGTTGAAGATGAAAAAGTGAATTCAAGAATCTTAGAAGAATCTTTAGTACTTTATCTAGGATTTCTTTTGACTAACGATGAAAAGTCAATTACGATATCCTGTTTTGAAAGAAAAATTTCGATGGACAAATGATCATCAGAAGGTTCATCGTCTGTTAGTATATAAACTGCATAAAGAAGAATATATGAAGAAGACGAGGAAGTTTCATCCAGTTGAATATTTGAAAGAAGAAGTTAGGAAAAAGTACCAAGAAGTAATATCTTTAGACACTCGAAATCATGGAAAAATCTAGAAGAATCAACTTCTGGTAGAATCTTCGAAGATCCTTCAACTAACAAAGATTTTGTCTTCAAGACCATATGGTGTGATAAAAAATGGATAGTGCAGTTAGAGGTTATAATTTGTCATCAGATTGTACACTACTATAAAAACTTTATATAATTAGGGAATTTTGCCGGGGGTAAAACCCCTCACTAAAAAACAAAGTTGGTTGGGTTAAACCCCTCGCAACATTCAAAATATAAAAACAAAATTATATAAAACCAAAACAAGGGGTGTCCCCTCGAAAACATGGAATAATTTTTTTGTAAATTTTGAAATTGCACTTTGTTAAGGGTCACCCCTTGTAAGCAATGATTTAGAACTAGCGAGGAGAGAGAAGAATAGGTTACCCATTTGTAAAAAGAGAGACAAAATATTTTGTGTTGTGTTGGGTGCGATAGCCAAAGAAAATAACTTTTATCGACAAGCATACAGAGAAAGAAACTTGGAGCGCTTGGAGTTCGATGTCAGACAAAAGAGGATTCATGTTTTTCTATTCTTTCTTGTTTTTATTTTGTATTTTAGACTTTTATTCTTTTTGTAATTATTGAGAGTAACATTTATACAGTGTTGTGTTATCATTAGTTTTCTTCATTTAATTTTTAATAATTTATAGTCTTTTTTAATAGTGTGTAATTTTAAATTTTGTAATATCATTTGTTCAGAATTTTTTTTGTGTGTCTATGGATGAAAAATGAGTGGGAAGTCAACAATATTGATTAACCCTATCTAAAGTTTAAAGATGGTGGGTAGTTTACCCACAATTCAGTCGTGGGTAATGTTTAAAAGATATTTAATTAATACAATCTTACTTATTCATAAATTTTCAACGGTTAAACTATCTGTAATTAGAATTCTCCGACCACCATTTTGTTATCGGTAAAGTTTGTGGGTAATATCATTTTTCTTGTAGTGTGATTGTTGAAGATGAAAAAGTGAATTCAATAATCTTAGAAGAATCTTTAGTAACTTTATCTAGGATTTCTTTTGACTAAGGATGAAAAGTCAATTACGACATCCTGTTTTGAAAGAACAATTTCGATGGACAAATGATCATTAGAAGGTTTATCGTCTGTTAGTATATAAACTGCATAAAGAAGAATATATGAAGAAGACGAGGAAGTTTCATCCAGTTGAATATTTGAATGAAGAAGTTAGGAAAAAGTACCAAGAAGTAATATCTTTAGACACTCAAAATCATGGAAAAATCTAGAAGAATCAACCTCTGGTAGAATCTTCGAAGATCCTTCAACTAACAAAGATTTTGTCTTCAAGACCATATGGTGTGATAAAAAGTAGATAGTGCAGTCAGAGATTATAATTTGTCATCAGATTGTACACTACTATAAAAACTTTATATAATTAGGGAATTTTGCCGGGGGTAAAACCCCTAACTAAAAAACAACGTTAGTTGGGTTATACCCCTAGCAACATTCAAAATATAAAAACAAAATTATATAAAACAAAAACATGGACCCTCGCAAACATGGAATAATTTTTTTTGTAAATTTTGAAATTGCACTTTGTTAAGGGTCACCCCTTGTAAGCAATGATATAGAACTAGCGAGGAGAGAGAAGAATAGGTTACCCATTTGTAAAAAGAGAGACAAAATATTGTGTTGTGTTGGGTGCGATAGCCAAAGAAAATAACTTTTATCGACAAGCATACAGAGAAAGAAACTTGGAGCGCTTGGAGTTCCATGTCATAAAAAAGAGGATTCATGTTTTTCTATTCTTTCTTGTTTTTATTTTGTATTTTATACTTTTATTTTCTTTGTAATTTTTAAGAGTAACTTTTATACATTGTTGTGTTATCATTAGTTTTCTTCATTTAATTCTAAATAATTTATAGTCTTTTTTAATAGTTTATAATTTTAAATTTTGTAATATCATTTGTTGATAATATTTTGTGTGTGTGTATGGATGCAAAATGAATGGGAAGTCAAAAATATTGATTAACCATATCTAAAGTTTAAAGATGGTGGGTAGTTTACCTATAACTCAGTCGTGGGTAATGTTTAAAAGATATTTAATTGATACAATCTTATTTATTCATAAATTTTCAACGGCTAAACCATCTGTAATTAGAATTATCTGACCACCATTTTGTCGTCGGTAAAGTTTGTGGGTAATATCAATTTTTCTTGTAGTGTGATTGTTGAAGATGAAAAAATGAATTCAAGAATCTTAGAAGAATCTTTAGTAACTTTATCTAGGATTTCTTTTGACTAAGGATGAAAAGTCAATCACGACAGTCTCTTTTAAAAGAATAGTTTCGATGGACAAATGATCCTTAGAATATTCATCGTCTATTAATATATAAACTGCATAAAGAAGAATATATGAAGAAGACCAGGAAGTTTCATCCAGTGGAATATTGGAAAGAATAAGTTAGGAAAAAGTCCCAACAAGTAATATCTTTAGACACTCAAAATCATGGAAAAATCTAGAAGAATCAACCTCTAGTAGAATCTTCGAAGATCCTTAAACTAACAAAGATTTTGTATTCAAGACCATATGGTGTGATGCATAGTGGATAGAACAGGTATAGTTGATAATTTGTCATTAGATTGTACACTACTATAAAAGCTTTATATAATTAGGGAATTTTGACGGGGGTAAAACCCCTCACTAAAAAACAATACTGGTTGGGGTTAAACCCCTCGCAACATTCAAAATATAAAAAAAAATTATATAAAACAAAAACATGGGGTGTCCCCTCGCAAATATGGAATGATTTTTTTGTAAATTTTGAAATTACACTTTGTTAGGGGTCACCCCTTGTAAACATAAAAATATCATCAAAATGGGTTGGCAAATGTTGTCATTTGCAAGGGGATACTCCTCACGAATTATATTTGTTCAGATAGCAAGGGGAACCCCTTACCAATTGTAAGGGTTAAGTCAAATCATGCACTTATTACACCTACTAAAGCCTACTACATGTTGAAAAATGCTTGCAACCCGTCTTGATTTCGGAGGAACAACCCCTCGTAAATGTTATTTTCTTTGGTCATATGGGATAGCCCCTCGCAATGTTCTACATATTTTGTACACCTTTGAACACGTCATAATTTGCTAGGGGTTGCCCCTTGCAAATTATGATTGTTATATGCTTCGTGGGGATGCCCCTTGCCATTTGTCAACAATAAATAAGTAATTGCCTCCCTTCTTTCCTAGACTCCTTCTTCTCTCTCTCATTTTTCTTCTCTTCAGCCACTATTGTTCTCTCACACAGCAAAACATAACTCACTTTTCTTCTCTATTTCACAACAAAAACAACTCTTGTTAATTCAAAAATGATATACGAGCTACTTTGATGTGGACAATTTACAAATTTCATGCATATGTCGTGTTGTATGGTTGGGGTACGCATAGAAAAATTGGATGTTCGCATTGCATGGGACACACAAAAGCGTTTACTTTGGAAATGGGTGGGAAATGTTTGTGGTTTGGCTGTCACCATAGGTTCCTACCTATAAACCTTGTTTTTAGAAAAAATAAGAATGCTTTTATAAAAGGAAAAAAAGTAAAAAATCTTCCCCCATCCCCTTTGTCTTTCAGCGGATGAATTATGGAATAATGTTTATAACCTACCAAAAGTCACAGATAATGGTAAAGCATGCAAAATTCAAGGATTTGGGGACATACACAATTGTACAAAAAGAAGTATTTTTTGGGACCTCCCATATTGGAAGGATAATTTGTTGCGAGATAATCTTGATGTGTTATGGAAATTGAGAATTTTTTTTGGATAATGTATTTAACACAATGATGGATGTCAAAGGCAAGACAAAATATAATGAGAAGGCTAGAAAGGACTTGGAACTTTTGTGTAATCGAAAAGACTTAGAGTTGAAACCTCAACCAAATGTAAATTTATTAAAACCTAAGGCTTGTTACACTATTAATCCCTAAGAAGCAAATGCAGTATGTCGGTGGTTAAATGAGTTGAGGATGCCCGATGGTTATTCTTCTAACTTAGCAAGATGTGCTGACGTAAAAACTGGGAAGCTGCATGGAATTAAAAGTCATGATTATCATATTTTCGTGGAAAGATTGCTTCCAATTGCATTCAGTTCACTTCCAAAGCATGTTCTTAATCCACTAATTGAGATTAGTCAATTTTTTAAAGACATTTGTGCGTCAACTTTAAGAGTAGATGACATCATTAAATTGGACCAAAATATTCCTGTCATTATTTGTAAGATGGAGAAAATATCTCCGCCAGGTTTCTTTGATTCTATGGAACATCTCCCTATATATCTTGCTTATGAAGGTTACCTTGGTGGACCTGTTTAATATATATGGATGTATCCATTTGAATGATTCATGGGTGATTCAAAGCGATCAGTGAAAAATAAGGCAATGGTTGAGATCATTAGTGATTTAATATAGATTGATGTATCCATTACCTTGGTGGACTTCGCCGCACAAGGTTCATTGTATAAGAGGTTCATGATTCGTGTATATTTATTCCTATGCCACTTTCAACTCAGGTGCCTCGTTCGTATATGCATCCTACTTCACCGTATGTGCATCCTACTCCACAGCCTATGCATTCTACTTCACCCATATCTGGATCTTTCCCCAGATTATTATCCACTCCAGATTTTTCTTCATTCCCACCCATATTTGCACCAACTTTTATTAGCTCTCCTGGATATACACCTATTATGCATCCCAGCACCCCGCATGCATATATGGAGGCATGTGGATCTAGAATGCCTTCCATGTAGGCTTCTATGCCATGTATGGAGGTAGGTGGATCTAGCATGCCACATTAATCGCCCATGCATTCTATGCATGATGAGCAGGATGATGAGGATGATACTAGTGCTCATGGTCATAGAGATACCAGTTCTCATGATCATGAAGATACTAGTGTTCCAGAAAGTGCTCATGAAGAGCGAAGGAGGACACGCATTATGAGAAATACACCTCCGCAAACAATTAGGAAATACAAGGGAAGATTGTCATTCACTCTGATTGAGGAAGGTAAGTGTTTATGTTTTATATATATTATTTTTTAAATTTTAAATTTGAGTTGTTTTTTGCCAATACTAACTTAAAATTTTGTTGTTTAATCTTGTACCATCACACCAGGAAGTATTGTGTATAATAGAAG
This sequence comes from Lathyrus oleraceus, assembly GCF_024323335.1. NCBI lineage: Eukaryota > Viridiplantae > Streptophyta > Magnoliopsida > Fabales > Fabaceae > Lathyrus > Lathyrus oleraceus. The sequence goes on from NC_066583.1 coordinate 340,996,601, forward strand.
TTATTAAAGAAAAGTATGAAAAGTTTTGGCCGACTTAAGGAGCACTTTCTAGTGATGAGAAGGAAGGTTAGTTTAAGTTATTTCAGGTATAAGGCCGAATAATATAAGTAATTATTTTTTTTCCTTTATATTTATTGAGATATTCATGATTATACTTTATTTATTATTTTTTGAATTCATAAAACAATGTAGGAGAAATGTTGTTGGGACATTACAAATAATGTTCAAGTAAGAGAAAATTTTGACTAGAAATGTGTTGCCCGATATCCGACGCGCTTAGGCGTGTTAGAATTAGTAAGGAACATGTCCCTGTTGAATAGGTGAAGATGTATTTAAATATCTTATTGACCATTGGAATTCATATACCTTTAAGAAAGTATCTGAAACAACAAAAACAAAAACAGAACTTCTGAAGTTGGTGGCTGCAACTACGCAGTAGGCAATATTAGTGTTGCTGAAATTGCACGAAGAATGGTAAATTTATTTATCTTTTACTTAAATTTTCATTTAAAATTTAGATTAAAATTACTAATTTTTTACTTATGTTTTCAATTAATTAGCGTGACGAGTTCGGTAGAGATCCGCTTCTTAATGAGATATATCCTGAGACTTATATCAAGAAAAATTGAGAGTTTGTCGATGAACGCTCAAAAAACTCTCAAGTAAGTTTTTCTTATATTTAGTCATTTTATTTATTTCTTGTATATACCTACCATATTTAAATTATGATAACATCTAGTTTATTTAGTTTTATAAGAAGAGTATGATAGACGACTTGCCCTTACTATATCAGAGCATCCTGAGTTAGCTACACCGCCATTGGGATATCATACTAATCCTTGTTTGGATTTTCGGACTTGGTATGATATTGCTCGTGGAAAGAGGAGAAATGAGAGAATGTATTGTGTTGGAGGGTGTGCCAAAAAAATCAAGGGGCGTTATAGGAGTTTCAGAATGAGAATTATTGATAGAGAAGGAACATCATATCCGCCTATATTAACCACTGATATGCTAGAAACTATGAGAAATTTGGCGCATATCGAGGCAGCATGCGAAGCAGCAATAAGAAATGCAGAAATGGAAGTAATAAGGAGGAGACAAGCAGAGATGGAGGAAGAGTTGAGGAGAAAAGCAATGGAGTATGAGGAAGCAATGTGAATGCAAATGAGCGCTCATAAAGATTTAAACAATTTATGGCCTCGCATATGAATCAAGATTTTGGAGGAAGGGGTCAGGAGGATGAGGAAAACGTTGATTAAATTTGTTGAAGTATGAAAATTTTAATATGTATTTTTAAAATTTATTTTTATTTCATTTTTGTCATGAATTATTTTTAATTTGGTGGATATTGATATAGTTTATTTTTATTTCACTTTTAATGATAAATTATTTTATTTATTAATTTTATTTTACAAAATTTATCACAAAATTTAAAATTACATATTTATTTATTATAATTTTATTATTATAATTAAAATAATATAATTATGACATTTTTTATATAATATATAAACATTAGATAAGGGTTAATCCCCTTACAAATTCTAAAACGAAGATGATTTTGTAGAGGTTATACCCCTCGCATATGTCTAACATACTGAGCTAGGGACTTTATCCCTTACAAAATGAAAAATGCAAATGCATTAGCTAGGGTCTTATCCCCTAGCAAAATAACTAACATGTATGTGTCACTCTGTGCCACTAGTCTGCTCCTACGCCTGCAGTGTAACAAACTGAACAAATGCATTATCTAGGGTTTTATCCCCTAGCAAAATAACTAACATGTATGTGTCACTCTGTGCCACTAGTCTGCTCCTACGCCTGCAGTGTAACAAACTGAATTTTATGAGTTACATTTAGCGAGAGACTTATCCCCTAGCCATTTATTTGGGATGCCCTATTTAGCCAGGGGTTATATCCCCTCGTAAATTTTTGTTTTGTGATGGGTATTTTACATTAGTGAGGGATTTAACCCCTAACTAAAAACATTTTTTCTTGTAATGGTAGTTCAAATTTTCCCATTTTAGCGAGTCTCATGAATACATATCATTTAAGTGATGCTTCAAAAAATTTATTTACAATCCCCCTCACTTACAACTTGGCATAACCTTTATGCAGTGTTTTTTGTGTAGTCTACATTAGTTACAACACAACTTTTTATTGAATCAATTCATGTTTATGGATATTCTATTTGAGGTTTTTGATATTTGGTAACTGGTATTCATATTCATACTACGCTGCGTGTATATGTTCAGGGAGATGATAAAAGCAAGGTTCCAAACTCGGTAGAAAGTGGTTAATTGCAAAGTATTTATTGTTTGATAGGAATTTTATGTTTGATTGCATTTAAATTATTACTTTGAATTTCTAATACTTTAGATTTGACTAATTTTAGACTTTTTATTTGTGTGGAAAGCAATTTTAAGGTACTTGCCTCTTGAGTGTTAACCCTTTGATCACCTTCATTTTTTAGTGTTGATTAATATTTTCTCTATATAAGATACAAATCAAGAAGGTCAATAATTTTAATAGATTTATTTTTAAAACATATCATTTATATATTAATATGTGCAACTTTTAATTTTTATATTTCTAATATCAAATTAGAATATATCATGAAATATTAGGTTGTCTTGCAGACATGATTTTAATTTTAAAATGTCAAAATGCTTGCCGATATAACATGAAACCCGTTTGTCGTTTTTAGAGGGAATGATTTATTTGTTATCTTTTTCCTAAATATTTAACTCATACTAAAATATATTAATTAAATTGAAAAGAAATAAATAATCTTTTTATAATATTGAGAACAACATATTTATAATTGATAGACTAAAAATAAACTATAATCTTCTTGATGGAATCAATAGATACATGTTCGTCGGGGACACAAAACAGACTCGGCCCATCTTACATGTCTGTTTTGCTTGCATTCGCCCAGATCAAGTAATATGAAGGTATATTAATAAATATTAAATATATTGAAAAAATATACAATACAAGTAGATATAATTTTTTTAATACATACCAATATATTGAGAAAAAATATAAAGACAAATAAAATACAGATAGGTATAAAGAATATATTAAATATATTTTATAATGAACAACAAATAAACAATTAATAAAATAGGATAAAAAACTGATTATAAAAAATAAAAATTCATACTAATTCATAATATGTCATATTGAGTTATATAACATACATTGATTCATATAGAAGTTGCTGAAAAAATTTAAACATTGACTATATATAATATGCTATAGTTTGTTGCAAACTAAAATAAAAAAAAGGTAAAATAAGGTTATTTAATTCGAACAAATGTGTAATCGAAGTTTGAGCACATAATTTTGAACAGTTATTCACATTCTTTTGGTGATGTTTTAATTTGAAAAAGAATGATAAATTTATGTTTTTCATAAAAAATTGGTGTATTCACCAATTATGTCTCATGTTTTTTTTAATAAAGATAATCATTTATATCATTTTTTTAATATAAGTGCTGACATTTTTTATTTAAAAATACTAAAAAAATTTATAAATTAAAATTTTAATATATGTACTTATTACAAAAGAGACGAGTTAAATTGAAAAAGAAGTTGTCTTTCAATGAGATTTCTTTCGTTATTTATTATATTTAAAATCATATTTAATTGATTGAATCAATTTCTATATAATCAAAATGATTTTTATTAGAAAGAGTTAAGTTAATTTAATCCTTTATTGTATCATAATGTGTTATGATAGATGATTTTCCATCAAATATAAATCCTAGCATTTTATGATTTAAAAAATACTAACATTTTTATAAATTATAATTTTAATATCATATACTTATTACATAAAACAATAGTTAAAATGAAAAAAATTGTCTTTAAATGAAATTTTTTGTTGTTTTTGTTATTAGATTTATGATCATACTTAAATGATTGAATCAATTTATATAGAAGCAAAATGTTTTTTATTTGAAGGAGTTAAGTCAGTTTAATTTTTTATTGTATCATATCGTAATATCATAGATAGTTTTCTATCAAATATATGATGTTTTGATAATAAATATCTTTTTATTTTTATAATTAATAATTAAATTATTTTATACTCATTATTTATTATTTAAACTTTTCTATTATTTTTTATTATGTTATACACATTTTGAGTAAGAGGTGACATTAGTAACTAATATATTATTTTGTTATACACCTTAATGAAAAGTTAAAGGATGAATGGATTTGGTAATTTATACAATAAGAAGTGATACACTATATTTGAAGTTAAAAGAATATAAATGGAGAGATGAAAGAGTATTTGATAAAACTGAAATGAAACCTTGGATTTAGTTACAAAATCTTCGAAGTAAAAATAATTTTTGGGAAAACATGTTTCTAAAATGATAATTATTACACATGAAAAAGTTGCTTTAAAAATAGAAGAATTGTGAATGATATTAATGTAAGAATTAAAAAATCAATAACATAATAATTAAGGAAATTAGAATGGGAAAATGACGACTAGGGGTATGCGAGACACCTTTTACAAATTCATTTAACCAATTTCAATCTTAGTATTTATTTATACAATATAATTTTCAGATTCATTATAATATATATATATATATATATATATATATATATATATATATATATATATATAAAGTAAACTTTCTTGAAAATAATGTTGTATTTAATATAAATAAGGCTACACATGTCAAAGAGACTATATTTAATATAATTATTTTTGACATGTTTAAGGAGCTCACAACTACTTATTCCTGAAAAGAGGGACCCTTGACAACATTTCTTCAGATGAATACAAAAAAATATAGTACCATGAACTTCACTCTCTTGAGATATTTCTACAGCTGTAACCAAATGAGAAATTGTGGCAACAATTTAATCTGAAACAAAATGATCATCAAAGTTGTTCAAAATCATTCAGTGGATTTTTTCACTTCAACAATAAGTATGCTTGCTTGTACATGAGATCATACAACTAACACATTGGGTTTCCCTAAAATTTTGTAAAATGGATGCAACAGTATACGTTGAACCTAAATGAAGTTCATCAAATCAGACTACAAAAATCAATCTAAAAACAAAACCTAAGTCTCAAGTATAATTTACAAATTAAAAGAACAGTCAAAATATATAACTTGCAAAATTCAGACTTATATGAAAATGCATTATTCGTCACTTTAATTCCATTATTTGTTTCCTCATTGTCCACTGCAATAAACTTGAACATTAGTCTATTATAATCAATATGAGAAGCCATTTGATATTTCACTTAAGTAAAAAAAACTTCAACAAAAAAAAAATAGATTCAGAACTATTGATGAACTCTAGAAACCAAGGCAAGGATGTGACTCAAGCACAAACTATTGAATGTTAGATAAGCAAATTGATGATAGTAACTGCTTCATCAGAAGAAATTCATATCAACATTGATTTTGACCATTTTGTCTTCCCTTGAATCCTGTTTTTGAAATACAAAAATCAAACAAAAATCCATTATATACGGACTTAATATTTTTAACAAAACTTGTTTAAGTGTTGAACAATTTTTCTTTCATTAACAATTATATTTAGTCCAATTTCCAAATTCCGATCATAACTTTTGATAGATATATAACTTAACATTGTATACTCTAAAAAACTTGATAGTTAAAAATATTTAAACTTTGTTGAATATTATAGAACACTCAAATAATAAAACTTTAAGTACATAAATGAAAAAATAAAACTTCGCAAATGATATTCTTACATTAAAGATTAAAACTTTGTTGTAAAAATTTGAGATGACTATGGAACCTAAGATAAAAAAGAGGGAAAAATGAGTAACCAAAATTAGAGAGAAATAAAATAATAAAAGTTGAGAAGCTATTAGAAAATAAAACAAATTTTATAAAAAAAAACCCTAAGTTGTTTATTACTCACAATTTAGAAATTTTTCTTTTTTTTTTTCATTATAAAGTATTTCCCCCTCTTGTTATATGTTCAGTCTCAACATTTCTCTGAGTTCAAATTTATATGATGTCTTCTCCATCTCTGATTTCATAGGTCTTACATTTTAATCTTTCCTTATTACTTCTTCGTACTAATTTACAACAAATAGTTTGTAAAAAAATCATTGAAAAATACGGAGGAAGATAAGAAGCATGAGGAATTATTAAAAAAAGAGAAGAAGACAGAAAAAAGAGAAGAAGATGAAAGAGAAAAAGAAAAAAAGGCATGAATAAAAGAAAAATGATTGGAGTCGACACATAAAAGATTACCCGAAAATAGAGAAGGGAGAGCTTTCTCATTTTTATAACCCTAAATCATTCTTCATCTACTTCCAAATTTTCAAGAGACAAAATTAATAATCATGTGATGAGACAAAGAGGGGTTTCTTCATCTTCATTTTCTATAAATATATAAAAGCAAAAAAATCAAAAAATAATATGAAAGAAGAAAATAGTACCTGCGAAGTAACAGAGAAATGGAACCTCTTAGATAACGGCGGAGAAGGAGTATGTTCTTCAAAGAAAGATCTCTTTCTTTCGCACACAGCGACAAACACCGTTCATTCGTAAGATGCTGACTATGAATTTCGATCAAATTTCCTCCTCCTCATTTTTCCTTTCTCCATCTAAAATTCACTCAATTTAATTCAACTCATCCAAAAAGAAATAGGGAAAAAAATGGGGATGAAATATAGAGATGAAAAAGAAGAAAATTATTGAGGATCTTTGAGTAGTTTCAAAGCCAATTTTTTTCAGACACGATAGTGGAATTCTCTATCGAGGTAAAAACCCTTCCGCTAACATCTCGATTTTAAGTGGAACCAAGAGTAAAAGTGGCACGTTTTTCAATTTTGAAAATACAAAAATGTTGTTATTGGTAACCAAACTCATGATTAGTGCAACTGTTTCTTTCAGCTGCCACGTCCAATCGAGTGAAAAATGGCACTTTTTCCAATTTTTTCTCGGCCATTGGTCAGAGGTTACAAGTTGCATATTTTCTGTAACACTCATTGTTAGCTTGCTCATCCAACAGAGGTAAAAGTCATTTTTCAACCTATGTAAAAACCCTTTCTAATAGTAATTTTTTAAATACCAAAGTTGAAACTATATATTAATAAAACAAGTACAAAGTTATTGTGAAAGGAAAAGAACACTAGTCGTGCACTAAACAAAAAAAACACCAAACAGAGACGCTTGGACAAAAAAATCCGCATAAAGAGGACAATCCAACAATCAGAAAACTAGAAGGAGAAACACCAACCAAAAAACCAACCATCCGTCAAACCACAACCACCAATAGGAAAAAATCAACTACTTATCGATTTGATATAAACACCAGGTACAGGAGATCTATGGGAGCAAGCTGAAGGAAGGAGAACCCAAACACCTAAAAAAAACAAAAGGAGGGCACTTTTGAAAACACAACCACTTGAGGGAATCCCATTCACAATCATGTATATGATTAAATAGGTTTTGACACCGTCTTTGTATTAGATTTTATTAGATTTAATTCATATTTAAATTGTATTATTTTCTTAGCCCTAAGTTTGTTAGAGGGTATTTTAGTATTTTATTATATTCTAGTAACCCTAGTTTTAGCTTATAAATAGGGTGACAATCATTGTAACTTTTATCATGTTTTTTGTAGCCGTCATTCTCTTAATAGAATATTCATCTTTATTCTACCTTTGCACCAACAATTGGTATCTAGAGCTCCGGTTCGGATTCATTGGGGAAACACGGGAAACACGAGTGAACGTGAGGTCTTGTGTGTTTGATTTTGATTCTTAGATTCGTGTTGAATCTTGAACAAAATCTGATCAGAATTTTTAATTCTGTGGGTTGGGAAACACTGTGTGAGAAATCTGAGTGTACTGTGCAAGGTAGAAAGATGAACGGAAACGGCAACATGAACACCAAACTTCCAGTATTTGACGGCAAAAACTGGAATCGTTGGATGATCCAAATGCGTGTACTGTTCGGTGCTCAAGATGTTCTAGATCTTGTCACTGATGGTTATGTTCAGGTAGCAGCAGATGCGACGGATGAACAGAAAAACGCGCAGAAGGAAGTAAGGAAGAAGGATCAGAAAGCATTGTTCTTCATTCATCAATGTGTTGATGTAAATATGTTTGAGAAGATTGCAGATTCAACGACAGCAAAGGCTGCGTGGGACACACTGGTTAGATGTTATGGTGGTGACGCATCAGTGAAGAAGGTGAAGCTTCAGTCCTTGAGAAAGCAATATGAGAATCTCAACATGAAGAATAATGAGAAAGTTTCTGAATACATCTCCAGAGTGATTCTGATCACTAATGAGATGAAAGCGTGTGGAGAAACTCTTTCTGAAGAAACAATCATGGAGAAGGTATTGAGATCCCTTACCTCTCAATTTGATTACATTGTGGTAGCAATAGAACATTCCAAAGATCTGAGCACCATGAGAATTGAAGAGCTGCAGAGCAGTCTAGAAGCGCAAGAGTTGCGTTTGACTGAGAGAACTTCTGAAAGGGAAATAGAGCAACAGGCTCTGAAAGCAACTTCTGATAGGAGGTATCAGAAGCAGTCAGAAGCCAGGAGAAGATCTGATGGTGGTCAGAAGTCAGAAAGCTCAACCTCTGATAGACAAAAGAATGCTCAGAAGGGAAAAGAGAAGTATGACAAGAAGAAAATCCAATGTTACTGCTGTAAGAAGTTTGGTCACTTTGCTAGAGATTGTTGGTCAAACAAGGAGAGAAAATCAGAAGAAGCAAATATAGCCAGAAGTTCTGATGACGAATCTGTGCTATTGATGGCCTCTGAATCTGATAATATGGATCTGATAGACTGGTGGTATATGGACACTGGCTGTTCAAATCATCTTACTGGAAACAAGAAATGGCTGGTTGACTTTGACTCTGAAAAGAGGACAAAGATCAGATGTGCTGATGACAAATATCTTAATGCAGAAGGTATGGGAAATGTCAGAGTGACTCTGAACAATGGGAAAACAGCATTGATTCAGAACGTGTGGTATGTACCTGGCATCAGAAGCAATCTGATGAGTGTGGGACAATTAATTGAGAAAGGTTTTTCAGTTACCATGAAAGACAATCTTCTGAAGTTGTATGACTGCAATCAGAAGTTGATTATGGAGTCAGAACAGGGAAGGAATAGAACATTCAAGGTGAATGTCAGAACTGCAGACTCAGAATGTCTTAGTGCAACAAGTGCTGAGAAGGAGAGTGAGCTGTGGCACAGAAGATTTGGTCATTTGAATTTCAGAATCTTAAAACATCTGAATTCAAAAAAGTTGGTACACGGAATTCCTGCAATTAAGAAGCCTGAAAAGTCATGCAAAGTTTGCATGGAAGGAAAACAACCACGATTGCCATTTGCGTCAGAAACTGCTCCAAGAGCAAAACATGCCTTGGGAGTTGTACATTCTGATGTGTGTGGTCCATTTCCAGTAGCATCGATTGGAGGGAATAAATACTTTGTGTTATTTGTTGATGAATTCACAAGAATGACATGGGTATCCCTTATTAAGTTTAAACACGAGGTGTTTGATGAATTCAAGAAGTTCAGAATGAAGGCTGAGAATCAGAGTGGTCAGAAGTTGAAGATTCTTAGAACTGACGGTGGAGGTGAGTATAACTCCAAAGAATTCCAGAAATTCTGTGAGGAGAATGGAATTGAGCATGAGGTTACTGCTCCTTATACCCCTCAACACAATGGTCTTGCTGAAAGAAGAAACCGCATTTTGCTTGATATGGTGAGAAGCATGCTAAAGGAGAAGAAGCTTCCTCAGAAGCTCTGGGGAGAAGCTGTTGCCACCGCAACGTATGTACTCAACCGATGTCCTACGAAGAAGTTGAAGGAAATAGTTCCAATACAGAAGTGGACTGGAGATAAGCAAAGTGTTAGTCATCTGAAGGTGTTTGGTTCTGTTTGCTATAAACATGTTCCAGAAGCCAGAAGACAGAAGCTGGATGATAGAAGCAAAGTGATGATTCTGATAGGGTACCACAGTACAGGTGCATACAAGCTCTATTGTCCAGAAACCAATAAAATTGAATTCAGCAGAGATGTGATTGTGAAGGAATCAGAAGTTTGGAATTGGGATAAGTCTCAATCTGATTCTGATGTTAGAACTTCTGAAGAAAGGTCAGAGTTCAGAATTTCTGAGGTTGGAGTAAACTCTGACGTTGATTCTGACTCTGATAGTGATCCAGAATCTGATGTTCCAGACTCTGATGTTTCAGACTCTGATGATCCAGACTCTGATGATCCAGACTCTGATGACCCAGACTCTGATGGTAATCCAAATTCTGGTGGCAATTCAGACTCTGGAAATATGCCAGAACCTTCAGATGGTCAAAGCTCTGGAGGAAGTCAACCATCTGAAGGTAGAAACTCTGAAGTTGAAGACTCTGAACAAGTTCAGAGACCACAAAGAGTCAGAAACATCCCCAGAAGATATGCAGAATTTGACATGCTGCAAGACACTGAAGTAGACTCTGAAGGAGAAGTTATTCAGTGTGCCATGTTAGTAGACTCTGAACCCATAAGTACAGAAGAGGCTCTTAAGCAGAAGCTCTGGCTGAAGGCCATGAAAGAAGAACTTGATGCTATAGAGAGGAACAAGACTTGGAAGCTAACAGAACTTCCAAAAGACAAGAAAGCCATCAGCGTCAGATGGGTTTTCAAGCAGAAGTTAAAGCCAGATGGTTCAATTGGCAAACATAAAGCAAGGTTGGTAGCCAGAGGATTTCTACAGAAACCTGGGCTGGATTACTCTGAAGTGTTTGCACCTGTAGCAAGACATGAAACAATCAGAATGGTGATTGCAATAGCTGCTAACAGGAATTGGCCTCTGATGCATTTAGATGTAAAATCTGCATTTCTGAACGGTCCATTAGAAGAAGAAGTTTACGTGTCACAACCTCCTGGATTTGTGAAAAAGAATCAGGAAGGGATGGTGTACAGATTATACAAAGCTCTATATGGATTGAAACAAGCGCCCAGAGCTTGGAATAAGAAGATTGATTCTTTTTTCAAGAAGCAAGGCTTTCAGAAATGTGAGATGGAGTACGGTGTCTATGTTCAGCATACTTCTGAAGGAAATATGACTCTGGTATGTTTATATGTTGATGATATACTGCTGACTGGAAATTCTGAACAGGAGATAGCCAAGTTCAAGAAAGTTCTGATGAATGAATTCGAAATGACTGATCTAGGCAAAATGACATACTTTCTAGGGATGGAATTCAGATACTCTGAGAAAGGTATTATTTTGCATCAGCTCAAGTATGAATTAGAACTTCTGAAGAGATTTGAACTGGAGAATTGTAAGATTGCTGTCACACCTTCTGATACAAATCAGAAACTGGATTCTGACTCTGATGGAAAGGATGTGGACGCTACAATCTTCAAACAGTTGGTTGGTTCTCTGAGGTATTTGTGCAATACCAGACCTGATATTTGTTATTCAGTTGGGATGATTAGTAGGTTCATGAGTAAACCTAAGTGGTCCCATTACCAAGCTGCAGTCAGGATTCTGAGGTATATCAAGGGAACTCTGAAGTATGGAGTATTATTTCCCTCTGGAAGAAAGGATGAGTCAGAACTTCTGAGTTATTCAGATTCTGATTGGTGTGGAGACAGAGTTGACAGAAGAAGTACGTCTGGGTACTTATTCAAATTTCTGGGAGGTCCCATTTCTTGGTGTTCCAAGAAGCAACCTGTTGTGGCGCTGTCAACTTGTGAAGCTGAATACATTGCAGGTGCTGTTACTGCATGCCAAGCTGTGTGGATTCTGAATCTATTGCAGGATCTGAAGATTAAAGTAAACAAACCTCTGAAGCTGATGATTGACAACAAGTCTGCAATCAATCTTGCCAGAAACCCAGTGTTGCATGGGAGAAGCAAGCACATTGAGACCAAGTATCATTTTCTGAGACATCAAGTTCAGAGGGGAGTGTTAGAAGTTGTACACTGCAGCACTCAGAAGCAGTTGGCAGATATTCTGACGAAAGCTATCAAGACTGACCAATTTCTCATATTAAGGGATGGAATTGGTGTTACAAGTTTTGATGGAATATGAATTAAGGGATGGTATTAGATTTTATTAGATTTAATTCATATTTAAATTGTATTATTTTCTTAGCCCTAAGTTTGTTAGAGGGTATTTTAGTATTTTATTATATTCTAGTAACCCTAGTTTTAGCTTATAAATAGGGTGACAATCATTGTAACTTTTATCATGTTTTTTGTAGCCGTCATTCTCTTAATAGAATATTCATCTTTCATTCTACCTTTGCACCAACACTTTGAGGGGTTCAATTGAACTGCTCAACTTGAAAATAAACACCTAAGTATTTAATAAATTCTACAATGAACTCTTAAAAATATTCACTTAAATTATTATTTTTTCACTCCAACTAAGGTTCTGGTTCAACCACCAATTATAAACAAGATTATAGATTGTTTTTATAAATTCAATTCAACAAGTTTACAAAAATCATATCAATAGATTCACTAAAATAAATAGATCCGAACATACTTTAACAAAAGTATCTTAATGGAATAATTGTTGTCAATGATTTTACTTTTAAACTATTTCACAAATCAAGATCATTTATGAAGGTTAGAAATTTATTATCTCATATTTTCATATGAGTTCATAAATATTCATAATGATAGAGACTTTTATTATATTATTTAATAATGTACATAATAACTTAATCCTTATTTATATTTATATCATAATATTTATATACAAACTGCTACATTAAGTTGCATTCCATTTGCCTCCATTCTTTTTCCTGATGAACTCTACTTCATTTTCCTCCTTGGAAAATTTCATCTGCTCCAATTTATTGATCATCGTATCCATCTCAACTGAATAATTTCATCAAATCACAAACAAAATTTTAACTTCAATTTATTTTTAAACAGTAAGTTATTATAATGATTATTGAGGAAAAGGGATAATAAATTACCATTTAGAACCTCCCCATTTGAATTGACTTGAGATAATGTTTATTCCAAAGTGTTAATTTTAGACTTAATAACAGAATTAAAGTTTGTGTAAACCTTCGACATTGAAACTTCTTTACATATTATATCCTGCATAGTTAAAGAGTTATTAGCATAATAGAAAATTTAAAATTTTGAAAAATAAACAAATATGGATGAAATATCATGAGATTACAGACACTGTATTTTATTTGTCTTCCAGATTTTTGATATGACATTTCTTTTTCTCCCGATGGGTTTTGGAGTATCCTCGATTTAGTAAACGTCTACAAGCCAGAAAAAACGTAGATTATGAAAAAAATCATTGGGCATGCAAGTCATCAATGGAGATATTTTCCTTAGATTACGATTAAGATAGCAAAAACCTTTGAATGATATTAAAAATTTGCCCCAAACTCACCTTCTAGTCTCACGATCTAGAGTTAGATCATCTCCATGAGGATTTGGAACTTCATATTCAATAGCAGGTAAAGAGGCATGAGTCACATTTTCATGTTGTGGCAACCTTTGATTATCCATTATGTTAGAGTTTGATGATCCTTCCATGATTTCTTCAAAGCACCTATAAAAACAATAAAATGAAAGAAATTAAATCTCAATTTTAGAATTCAGAAAAACATTATTGTCTTAGGCTTGCTAGATTTTGATGATCTATATGTACTTACAATAATAAAAATATAGCAAAGACTAACAATGAAGAGTATTTAAATGAGAATTCTGCCCAACTTATATAGAGGAAACATACTCTTTGTTAAAGCAATATTTTGCATATACAATAAATTGTTTTACTTATATTCTTCTTTTAATTAAATTAACACCCAAAAAGGCAAATAAAAGTGACAATGTATATTTGATAAGGATGACAAATGGCTTCATAAAAAAATGAGGCTGACAACTTTTTATTTATTTATGTTTTTTGAAAAAAAAAACCTAACAATAAAAGATAAAATATTAAAATAAATAAAGAATATGATCAATAATTATTTTAATTAAAAATAAAGTTCATTATTTGAATTGAATCAAGATTTATAATCTTTTGTCAATAGGATGTACAAATGTAGTTTGATATTGGGTATTTTTATTCGGAAAAAGGACCATATAAACAAAATTACACATTTGTACTTGAGTTTTTATATTTATTAAAGGTGTCTAATATTAATTTTGTTCAATTATAACTTTAATATTTTCAACAAAAGTTATTAAATTTGTTTATTTTTTATTATTATAATTTTTTTTATTCAATATGATAATGATTCGATTTTTTTTAAATAACCACTTTTTTCAATTTAAATACCAAAATAACCAATTTTTTAAATTAATTACCAAAATAATCATCTTTCACTACTGATGTGTCAGTTAAACTGGCGGATCCGATTACCATTCAAAGGAGGCGCCATTGGAGCTGGCGCATGCTTCCAGTGTCATTGCCCTTAGGCGTTATTGGAGCTTGCGCATCCATGCCTTGATGCCACATGCATTGGCGCATGCATATACTTCATAGTGTATGCACTAATGCATGTGGCGCATGCACCTACCATTTTTTAAAAAAATTTTATAATTATAATTAATTAAATTAAATACTTAAATTAAAAAATTGTATTATACTATAAAGTAAAAATACGTAGAATTGACAAGAAATTCACTGACCCGTCCGATTGAAACGCCCCCCTGTTCCACATCCAGGTGCGTTAGCCTGTCTTTGAGGTCTCCCACGATTTTTCTGAGGTGTTTGGGGTCTTTGAGTGCTGACATGATGCAATGATGGCTGGTGTGAAGGTTTGGTGGAAGGTCCAATAATATTTGATAGATTTGTCATCATTTGTCCCCAATAATTGAGGGATTATCGCCAACAACGCTTCCATAATTGAGTTCGGCGCCCATGTTGTCGTAGTTGGGCTGTTGTGGACGGTATGGTTGCCCAAATTGGGACATTGAATCATTTTGGAAACGAATAAATGGTTCCTGTGGTGTACTAAAGTCAAACAATGCTTGGTGTTGTGGCGATGGGATGTTTGGGTGTTCATTGGTGGGGGGGCTACGATGACATGACGTTGAATCGTATGAGTCATCTGGGCTATAAACTATTGTGGTGGATGCATATGGTTGTTAGTGGTTAGGGTTTGATTCTTGGTTTTGAGTTTGGGTGTTTGGTGGTTGGGTGTATATGGTTGGGTGATGGTGTGAGGTTGGTCGTTGGGTTTGGGTGGGTTGACATTGTTCTTGGACGAGGATTTGTTATTGGGTGTACGATGACGAAACTCATTGGCGTGGATCAATCAAATACCTTGACTCATACACAAATTATGGCGTTGTAACCGACCTAAACCATTCCATATAATGTTGAGTTGGTCTAGCACCATGTATGACTGGTTCGTTTAAGATGTGTTACCGTCGAGTCCTCCAATGACACCATATCTCTTTTGCGAAGTCTCTTCAGTTGGAATAATCCCATTGGCCATCGACTCTTTGTTGATGTCAATCTCCCAAACATGTCGAAGGTTCTGGAATTTGTTGTTGCATGTCGAACTGCAAGTTTACATGGTCACTCTGGTGCATCTACATAGTAGTGAACCGGAGAATTGGTGTTTTTGTTGTCCAAACTGCATCATCACCATGGTTAACCTGATGATCAAGACCCAAATATGACCTACATATAAACTTTACAAGAATATGACATGATTAGATGATATGTAATTGGATAATCTTTTAAAAATCAAATGTAGATTTTTATAGTAGTATTACATCGTCTGGTCCAATGTGGTCTAATAGATTGCAATAGACTACTATAACGTGTTTCAGACACCTGTTGTAGTTCATCCCTTTAACTGACCACATAGATCGAAAAGATTTGAAAAATATTATTTACAATTAGTTCTAATATGAAGTATAATAAATTAGATGGTAAAATTTTAAACTTTCTTTGTTGCAAAGGGGAATATGAATGGCTTCTCATTTACCGGGGCGAGTGACGACATTCTTGACCAACCTCATGCTTGTAGCAAATAGACACATGAATAACACGTACAAGTATTGTTTCTGGCATTTTTATACAACAAACTAAATAGATGGGACAAAACAGTTAAATCCCAACTATATGTGCTTACTTATTTATGTTTCGTAACAACGACAAATACATAATATTTACCATATTACCGGTACTTTCAGGAAATAAAAAAATTACCAAATAGAATCATAATATAACACTGAGATTTAATTATCTTTTCATACTCGATAGATTCTTCGGTTAATGTTATACTTGCATAATATTGTTTAAGATATTTTAGATTAATACCTTGACCCTTAGCTTGACCAGAAGTCTCTCCCATAGTTGTGTATTCAGACAAAGAGGCATTCAACAATTCATCGCATATAGTGTTATCTTAGATAACTCTACCATTTACGGTCTTACCATCGATACATAAACCTAACAACATGTAGACGTCCTCAAGTGTGACAGTACACTCACCGAAAGGAAGGTGAAATGTGTGGGTCTCGGGTCTCCATCTCTCTAACAAAGCAAGAATAAATTTGTAGTCAACCGAGTATGAAACTATGTTGAGTAGATTACCAAAACCGCATCCTCAAATATATGGTTCTATCAAAGGATCATGTGGTATATATTCATGTACACGACATCGAAATCTCATTGGGTCCTAATAAAACATAAGTAAGAAATAAGTAAGAAGAAGTAATAAACAATAGAGACATTTTGTTATGAAATAAGAATAAGAATAAGAATGAGTGATAACATACATAATGTTGTAGAGAGATTGACCTTGGCAAAGAGATTGAGTGTTGCAGGTATTAAGTGTTACAGATATTGAGTGTTGCAGATGTTGAGTGTTGTGAGTTGCTGCAATATTTTAGATGAGATAGGTTGACAATTTGCAGCATGTGAATGCAACATGTGAAGCATGGGAGTAGGGCCCAAAGCTAAGGGTGCATGCATGTGAAGCATGGGAGTACAATAATCTCACATATTATAACACAATACAACTATACTCCATCATATAAGAAGGCTTGGATAGCTAGGACAAAGGCGGTTGAAAATGTGTATGGCAATTGGGAGGAGTCTTACAAACAACTTCCAAAATACTTGGCGGCTCTTAAACATTATACTCCAGGAACAATTTTCAATTTGGAAACGTTATCGCCGTATACCCCAAATGAGAATTGTGCTATTGGTAATGGAATATTCCACTGTCTCTCTGGGCGTATCAACCATGCATCAAAGGTTTTTCTTTCTGTAAACCTATTATACAAATTGATGGTACATGGTTGTACGGGAAATATAAAGGAACATTTCTGATGGCAGTGGCATAAGATGTCAACAACAACATTTTTCCAATCGCCTTTGCCCTAGTTGAAGGGGAGACTACTGAGGGATGGAGTTTTTTCCTAAAAAACCTCCGATTGCACGTTGCTCCTCAGCCTAACTTATGTTTGATATCATACCGACACCCTTCAATAGTGAGTGCCTACAAAAACATTGAAAATGGCTAGAAGGATCCTCTGTTGACGCATGTCTATTGCATTAGACATATCGTTCAAAATTGTATGCGAGAGATCAAAGACAAAACGTTACAGAAGAAGGTTGTCAATGCAGGATATGCATTAAGAAAAACTTCTTTCAAACATTACTACAAAGACTTCATATTATCAAACATAGATGCAGTACGGTGGACCGACAATATTCCATTGGTGAAGTGGACTAGGGCATACGACAACGGTCAACATTGGGGCCACATGACAAAAATCTTGTGAAATCAATGAACTCTGTATTTAAAGGCATCTGAAACCTACCTATAACTGCTTTAGTGCAAGCAACCTATTTCAGGCTAGGGGCGTTGTTTGAGACGAGACGTTCCAAATGGAGTTCAGTGTTACAATCTGGGCAGTTGTTCAATGATGCTTTAATAAAATTCATTAGAGAGGAGGATGTTAAAGCTAACACACATGTGGTCACATTTTTTGACTGTACTAAAGGTTGGTACAGTGTTGCTTAGTCCATGAATCACAATGAAGGCATGTCTAGGGGACACAACAGAGTGGAACTAGATAGAGGTTGGTGCGACTGCAGAAAATTCCAAGCCTTTCATATGCCCTGCTCCCATGTTATAGCGGAATTTTCAAAGGTTCGACGGGATCCATCATACTTACCATCCGACGTTTACAAAGTCATAATCCTCTCCAATGTTTACAAAATTAGCTTTTCAGTGGTAGCAAAATAGGATTACTAGCCTACATATCAAGGTGTGTTGTGGTCTCTTTGATGAACTTTTTTAGAATGTAATCAAGCTAAGTTTAATTGATTTTGTATGTGGGTTGAGTGATCACCATATCCATTGGGTGTGCTATAGTGAGCTGAGAGACAGGTTAAGTACTCGCCAATGTTGAGGATTTTTTCTGAATTTTCCCGATAGAAGTTGGAAGCTAGAACATGGTCAGGTAAAAGAAAAATTTAATTTGGTGATGTTCGTTTGTTATTGTATGACTTGTTATTTGTTGAAATGTGTAGTTACAAATGAGTTACTTGAGTCAAGCAACGACTCAAGTTTAGGGTTGCGATGATAGTCCATCATTGCATATATTTAGTTGAAGAATCGGAGTAAAACAAGTGAAAGTCAAGCAAATATGAGAAGTGAAGACCAAAGAATGAGGGAAAAATAACCAAGTGTGCAAATTATGAACTTAGTGAAAATTTGAGTGAAAAAGGAGCAGAAAAACACAAAGCTTCAAAAATAATCACATCCACCATTGTGCAGCATCACGCACGCGATAGGGAATTAAGAACTACATCACGCGCGTATCATGCGTGTGGTGGTCATTTTTCTTGGCCTTTTTCTAACATGTTCTGGTCCATTCTAACATTTTTAAGGGGGGGGGGGGGTTCTTAACTTTCACAAGGGTTATGAAATTTGGCACTGAGAGAACGATTTTACAGCATCAAAGGATGATTTTGAGAGCATTGGAAGCCATTGGAGGCCAATCCTTCAATGAAACTCATATGCCATTCTTCTTTATTCAATTGGTATTGTAATGTTGACTATGAGTAGCTAAGATTCTCTAGGTTAGGTTGTGTGATGATGAATCTTATTCAATCTTGTTGCCATTATATGTTGATTCGAATTTGTATGAATCATTTGAATTATAATCTTATTAAGTTGTTTCTTAATCTTAATGTTTTTTATTTGAGATACACTGTTAATTTGATATTAGACACATATGGATTAATGACCCTTTGCATATGTGTTGGACTTAGGGCAACTGTTCTACTTTCGTTGGTTGAATAGGGATATGATTCCCCGAGTAGTGGACTAGGGAATTAACGTCATGTACATCATCTAATCCTACTTACGTTGACGGACTAGGGATAAAAAGCTCAGAGTAGTGGTTAATGAGTTATTTCGTGAGGGATCGGCTATATCAATTTTGTTTGTTCTCCGTGAGATTATAAAGTTTAGACCATTCATACAAGGTATCATACATCAACAAAAGAGGATAAGGGGATTCTAATAAACAACCTAACCATCTTAATACTCCTATTTTAAACTCGTAATTTTTTTTCTGTTCTAACACCTGACCCCCCTCATTAACTATTTTTCCTTTATATTGCATAATTATTGGGTTATTCGAACACAATCCTGTGGATTTGATCTTTTATTATTGCGATACTATTGGTACACTTGTCGAGAAGTCATCAGATCGCTACCTAATAAGTTTGATATGAAGGTTAGAACTATTAAAGAAGCCCAAGACTCAAGTGACGTTATATTCCTTAAGGGACAAATGTTGGACCAAATGTTGGGACAACTTGTCCAACTTTAAAAACCAGTATAAGAATAGTTTGACAATAATAATAAATAATGTAGAAAGTTGGTAAGTGACACAAGAGATTGGTAACCCAGTTCAGTAAAGCCACACCTACATCTAGGGGACACTCTACCGATGAAAGAAAATTCACTACTTTGATTTAGACCGTCTTTTAAGAACCCCAAACGCTATGAAGTTATATGCCTCTCCCTAATCCTAGTGACTTTCTATTTAGGTCGGCTACTAAATATGAGAATACACTCATTTTTTTCAACCACTAACCCTAGTGATCAACCCAATAAGCATCACTAAGATCAAAGTAGTACACCAACCCTAGTTATCAACCCAATAAGCATCACTAAGAACACACTCTGTATATTAGATAGAGTCCTTAGTCCTTCTCAAGTACTTAAGAATCTCTATACATCAACCCAATAAGCATCACTAAGATCAAACTAGTACATACTCGTTCCACTTAAAGCATATGGGACATCTGGTAGAGTTTATAACGTGGCATATAAGATAAATCATATTGCAGATGCATATGGGATCTTATTCATGTGATCCCTCTCTTCCATATTTAATGGGGATTATGTTTTCGATAGACATATGATGATGCACCATTTTCTCTGGCATCCATGCTAACATATGGTATTATTGCATCCTCAAAGCTTCATCAACATCCATATCATCTGATTCAAAAATCATTATTAACATATATACACATGTAAAAATTACTGCTCACATACTTAAAACAAATCTCTTATACATGTATCAGATTGATTCATGTTGATTCATTGATTAGGTG
Organism: Lathyrus oleraceus; assembly: GCF_024323335.1. Lineage (NCBI taxonomy): Eukaryota > Viridiplantae > Streptophyta > Magnoliopsida > Fabales > Fabaceae > Lathyrus > Lathyrus oleraceus. The sequence continues at coordinate 341,017,244 of NC_066583.1, forward strand.
ATGTGCAATTATGATCTGCGGGTTTAAATACATAAAATGAGATATGACAAATAAATAAAATTATACAATGTACGATATAATATCTATATTGATCATCACCAACCAATTCCAACATCATTAACATGTGTAATTCTGCTCGGGTCGACTTCACTGTCATGAGTTCCTTGAAAGTGTGATCTTGGAAAAATCATATTTGTAAAATTTTGAAATGGAACTTTCGACTGAGTGTTTATAGTGTGAAATGTTTTGAGCTTGGTTCTCTTACTCTTTCTGCCGCCTATAATTTTCATGTCGTCTCGACAAATGATTTTCTCTCTGCTCGTTGCTCATATTCTGTCTCATTTTCCTTTAATTTTATGCCCTTCTTGCCCTTTGTTGTTGACTTGATATCTAACGGGTATTATTTTCCATTTTGTTAATATAACTGCCAAACATGCATGTAATTTATAAGCAATATAATTTCATTAATTATGTTGAAAAATAGTAATAAATATAATCTTTTGAAATTTGTATTTTAAGATAATTTAATTGAGAAGTGAGAGGATACTATAATAAGTAAGATAATTAAAATAATATGTAGTTCTAGTTTTAAGAGTATTTGTTGCAAAAATAACAGGCACGTTTTCATATTTTTCCCAATGTGTTTGTTTATTATTAGAGAAGTAAATGGTTTTCTCTCTCTAAATTTAATTTTCCACTATATTTTCTCTGTGTAAGTCTTTCTTGTTTTTCATTATTTTCTTGTGTGCTAAATATGAATAGTAAAGAAACTACACTAAATAGAGAAAGATTCTAACAATATTGTATCAATTATGTGTATTGTATTTTACGTTGTAACATGGTTATACTTAGTACAAATACTCTGTTATAAGAGCAACCTTTACAAAGACAAACTTATCTATGATGGAAAGATTCATATTGATGTAGAATGGAAAAAAAATTAAATTGTACCCGATTAGCAAACACTTTGTTTTCTAGATAACCAAGTACTTGTCTCATTTATCTATACTTAAAGGTCATAGAAAGATATTTTTGTTTTTTGTTTAGTTTTAACAACAATATCCAATCCACTGGACAATTCTAACATCAAGTAATTACTATTCCCTTCTGATTATTGTCTTCCCTTCATATTTTAATGTGTTTATTCTGAAAAAATCCAAATAAATATCTTTAATAAATAGAAATACAATAATGATAAGAAAATGTAAAAATATAGTAGCAATTAAGAGTTCTTCTATAATTATTTTTTAAAATATAGAGCAGTAGAAAGTCTAGCCAAATAAGAATATCAAATAGGGAAGAAACAAAGATATATTAATACATTAAAAAAAGAATTGAGAATGACTGAAAAGAAATAAGAATAGTATTAAAAGTTCTTAAGGAGTAATTGATCACAATAAAATTGAAAACAAATAAACAAATGCATGTAAAATAGAAAATCAATTGATAGCGTATCATATATATAAATGACAGGACTTAATGTCATTTTGCTGTTGCACTTTTTCCATTTACAGAAATATATGATTTCTCATTCCCAATTTCTTCCTTCCAAATATGTTTGAATTTTATCTTTAAATGTTATTCCATGATTTTAATTAATACACTATTAATTACAAACACTACAAAAGTTATAAATCTGGCTAACAATTGAAGCTTTAGAAGAATGATAAGAGCAAAATGAAAAACATTTATGCAAATTTCTGAAAGTAGAATATGAAAGTCATTAGAGTTTATGCAAATTAAATTTAATTTTGATAAAAAAGAGTATTGGATGAGAGGATTCAATTACTATGTTACATCTTAAAACACATATAAAATGAAAATTATGCTTGCAATGAGTATGTAAATATTAATTTCAAAGAATGTTTGAGAGAGGAGTTAATTACCAAATAAATGAAAAAAAGGAAGAATTTTGAATATGCTTGCAGAGTTTCACAATGAAAATGCTCTCTTCCTATTAAATTCATTATGTTGTAAGGTAATGGTTACTGCTTCTGAGAGATAATAAAACGGCCCCATTATAAAAACTATGCAGAAGTTATTGCTATAATTATTTCTTGTCTTTCTAATTCTAAAGTCTAGGTAGTTATTGTTGTTGTGTTTTTAGTAAATATAAAATTACTTAAAGGATAAATTTGGAAGAAAAATAGGTCATTCAAAAATCCCATATCCCCTTTATAGATAGTTATAGATACGATACATTTTAGATAAGAGACTTTGAAGATAAATGAAACACATGAAAGGATGAACAAATAATTTCATCCATCGACAAATTCGACAATAAGTTGTATTTACCTTTTCTGCAATACGTATAAAAACCTGTTTCTTGCATTTTCACCACTCTTTCACTAACGCTTTCATCATCCTTATTGAAACAGATCAAACATCTAAAAATTTACTCTGCCGGTTGGAGCTCCACAACGATAATAGATAAAACACAACTTTGGAAAATGGTGAAAAGAGAAATAATATCTCAAAGGATGAAGATAATTTAATTTTATTCATTTAGGAATATTTTGACTCTAGAATTTGAATGCATGAATTTAACTTCTATTCATGATGTACATAAATAAAATCGTATATATTTACTAAATCCATTATTTTTATTTTTACTAGATATCCAGGTAATTTAGAAAAGGTCAGAGTTGTTGTTCTCCTAAATCTAAACTAAAACAAAGAATCTCCAATCTCCAGGTATACATTTATTTATGTCACAATGAATTATATTATATTCAAACGAGTCACGTGTTTTGAATGTATTTCTTTGATGATATGACATTTCGTCATGTATTTGTAGTTTTTTAAAACTAAAGAGCGAATTGATAAAGAGATGTACGAAGAATTGATTTGAATCTTTACAAGGTAAAAAAAATATATTACACTACTTACTATTAATTTTACTATCTTTTTCTCTAAAAAACTTTTAATACGAGAGTCTTGCATTTTTGTTTACTATGGAAAACAATTGCATGGAAAAAGAAAATACTTCAAATAAAAATTTCATGTTCGGCATTCCTCTTAAAGAACGTCATTAATTACACCGTATCAATATAATATTCTTCTCTTGAATCTCATGCTTTTCAAGTCTCCCAAGTTCAATCTCACGTTCTTGAATTTTTGTGAATAAAGATGTGGATGGCATAGTAGATAGACTATTCTTTTAGGATACTACCATCACCTTTGGTCGTCATTCCCTGGTTAAATATCTAAGCACTTTAAGATTAAGTTCATCATTCGTAAAAGTCTTACGAGAGCAATCAAGTGATTGGTCAAGTGCACAAATCTTTTCTACAAGTCAATAATTGATTCTTCGGGCTGCATTTTGATAACTCATACTCTTGACATAAGGTGTTTAATCTTGATCTTTTTACTTCAGTGGTTTGTTCATGAGTGACTACTAATGTATCATATATTTCTTTTGTCATTGTACATTGATTGACACGGAAAAATTCATTCATGCTTAGAGCCCCTTGGAGTAAGGTGATTGCTTTCTTATTGTAGAGGGTCTTTTTCTTATCACCTTCATCCCATGAACTTTTTTCTTTGTTGTCCCAACACCATTGAAAACACTACTAGGAACAAAAGGGTCATTTTCTACTGCCTCCCACACTTCTTCTCCCCGTGCTTCCAGAAATAAGAGTATTCACCACAAAATAATTGAGGCTTGTTGCTACTACCACCGTCTCTAAAAACTGGATTTGCGGAAGCCATGTCAGATGTTTAGGAACATGTTACCTATAACCTACTTTGATGTCAAATGTAAGTATTGAAACTAATCTAAGAGGGGGGGGGGGTGGATTAGATTTATTGGACATTATACAATTTTTCTATTTTAGAATGATTACAAGTGTTCTTATTTTTTCAGAAAAGAAAACAATGATAAAATGCAGACAGTAAGTGCTGGAAAATGAAAGACATTAAGATGTATACTAGTTCCCCTTTCCAAATAAGGGTATGTCTAGTCTCCTCACACCCCGTGAGATATCTCACTATGTTAGAACTTGTACAATCCTTAGGCGAAGGTCACTAATAGACTTATCTAAAATACAAGAAAACACACCACTTTATTTTTACATTTGAATAAAAAGCACACCACTTTTTGTCATAAACTAAGATCACTTAACACTTAGTGATCCAGAAAAATAGGATGTTGTAAAGATGAAGATTTGAATATGTATCAATTCTTGAGAATTGAACTTTCCTTCCATGTATACAATATACAAGAGTAACACTTAAATGCTCATAAATGAATGAGTGAAACTTTAATGATACTTAAAAGTTTTGATGCAGAAAACTTTACAAAAAGTATTGACTTAAGTAATTTAGTTGAAAATGAGAGAGGTTTGAATTTGAAATAATTTGAAGGAGCAAGTTTTGAAGTTCAGAAACATTAGCTATTTATAGTATGGATAACAACCTTTTGAAACAGTAGTGAATAATCAATTATTGCCATAATTTACTGACCAAGTATGAAAAATGTTGGAATGCATTTTTTCATGAAAAAAAGTGCCACTTATTCGGTGGTGACCGCTTACAACTAAAGCTAAAACAAAACTTCAAAAATTTCATGATTGTAACAGTTATAGGGTTTGATTAATCAGTTACAACTAATTTTTTTTCCAAATAAATAAAGTTTTTATGCATGTAATTGGTTAACACATTTTTGTAATTGGCTACAGCTGATAGAAAAGTTGAAAAATAGTTTGTAACCAATGTTAAAAATGTTAATAAGTTTCAAAATACTTCAAAACATTTAGAGATTAAATATGCAAGTTTGTTATGAGAAACAAATGTATTAATCAACGTATAATTGTAAAATATACCTTATGTGTTTGATCAATTCATCAAAATCAATTTGTCTCTTTGTTGATAACTTTAATTCCAAGACATGTAGCAAGAGACACTTTTGCAATTTATGATCTATCTTTTTCCTTCTTGATAATGCAATTGATCTCGAGATATTATCTTCATCAAAACATAAAACAATGTTGGAGAAGTTTTTCTTCTCACTTTACCATAGTGAGAGTGGATTACTTCATTAAGTGGATCAGATTTAAGTCCTTAGATAAGATATTAACCACGAGAATTCATTATTTCTTTAATGAAAATATTTTTTCCAGATAAGGAATTCTACAATGTATTGTCACAAAGAGTGTTACCTAATTCATAGAAGAAAATCAAAATCATATCTTCCAAGACCTAAGAGTTAAACACCACTTTACATCAGTGAAGCACTCTCAAACAAATGGTAAGGATAAATCCACTAACAAAGTTATATTACGAAGACTAAGAATAAGATTTGAGGGATTTAAAGGCGGTTGGGAAATATATATGTCACATGTTACATAGGCATAAGGGATCATATTATGGATCTATGTGCTTGCAGGTACTGCCAAGATGATCAAAGGTGCTGGAGTTTATTGATAACAAAGTTGCAATCAACTAATTGATTATTTGGTCTTGATAAAGAGAACACTTGATATCAAATGATATCTAGTGAAGTTATTATGTATTGAAGATAGCTCAAGAGGTCAAATATGCTCAGGATATATTCATCAAGCTATCCTTAGTGGAAGATGTTCTTGAAGATCAAGTCATCTCTTTGAACTCAACAATGTGGTTGTCAAACGACATTCAAGGGATGACTTCGATTTTAAGGTTTGCTAGTGGTTTCTCCTTTTGACTCCGTGATGACGGTAATCAACTTGAAGAAATCTAAAACCTCATGAATCTAGAAGATTCAAGGTTATTGTGTGATGATAAACTCAAAGATAGTGATGCCAAGACTTAAAGCTTCAAAGTCCTGAAAGAGAGAAAGTGTGGAAGCTCATCTAGTCTTGTTCACCTAAGTGACTAGTGTCTTGTAAAGACACAAGGGTACTTTTGTACATACCTTGAAAAAATAAAACGCACACGTACTAAAAACCTTTGAGAAGTATCTTTTATTTGTAAAAAAACACATAAAGATGTTTTTAAGTCCTAGCTCTCTGATTGGGGGATTGTCCGATCAATCAGATGGATTGTTAAAACTGGATAATTAATTACCCATAATCATATATTCAAATATTTCCATTTGGTTGAGTCTAAAATCGATTAGGATAGTCTCTTAACGTTTAGTACTTGCAAAATATCAAAACCTTCCATTTTTTGTTTGAACAATCGATTATTGAGGTTAAATAACCAATTGGCCTAATCCATTATGACATTCATTTATCCCATGTAGTCTTTCCAAGTTTAAAGATCAATGTGGACTATAAATAGAGAGATTTTATATTATTTCATTAATTTCATCTAGAAAATGGGTCTTAATCCTACTTTTCACCCACTCTTTATTTCCATAAATCTCTAGTTTTTTTCTCACGTATATTTTGCCATTAGTTCTTTGAGAGTAATATTTTGTTTAAATAAGGATCATTGTTATGGGAAATGACTTCCTTTTAATTTACCAAGAGTGTATTTTCTCCTGAGTAAGATACCTTTCTATAATAAGTTGTTTGGTTGTGAGATAAACTAGTAAGTGCTCTTGTTTATTTTGGAGGTTTGTCTTAGGAAGCATCTGTTTGGTTCATAAGTTTATCGTATAAGAAAATATCTTGTTTGGTTCACAAAGATTAGCTAATAAAATCTTCACAACGATTCATGAGCTCAACTCGATATATCGATTTTGGATTAGCCTATGTAAAATCTCACATTGGTTCCTGATTTCAACCTACTTTAAAAGCTCAGTTTGTTCGAGATTATCCTGTGTAAAGTCTGTTATCGAGTCAGAGCTTAGCCCGTGTAAAACTCCGATTTGGTTCAAAGGATATGCAATATATAACTCCATCTCGATTCAGATGATAGCCCATATAAAACTTCATCTCGATTCAAAGCATATCCATTAAAAAACCGTGCTTTGTTGGAAGTAAGCCATTTTAAAACTTGAAATCCTTGTATAAGGGGGTTCATGGGCATATCATATTGAAAACTCTGAGGTTAATGGATACTCTCAATAAATATTCTTGGGAATAAGAGTATGTAAAATTATTAGGTCAAACATGTATAAATATGTGATGTTGTTTCTATATCCCTTATCTCTTTCACTTTATTTTCTTTCCATTGGGTTTCCATCTATTTCCTTGTTCTTCTGCTTACTTACTTGTTTGTTTTAAAGTGTTTTAAACTCTTATTCTCTAAATGATTTTGTTTTTAATCAATTCCTTTTAAACCTCCCAAATTCTCCCCTCCCCTCTTATCTATGGAGTCAAATGTCCAACAAGTGGCATGAGAGTTTAACTATTGTTTAAAGACTAATTATTTGAGGAGAAAGATGACTTCCAACATTTCTTCTAATAACAGGATTTTCCTAAACACACCTTCACCACTTAATGGTGATATGTTTAAGTTATTGAAAGCTAGAATTAAAATTTTCCCTCAAAGTATTATTCTTGAATTGTGGGATAAATAATTAATGGTCTATTTATCCCTACTCACTATGTTAATGGTGAAGTAATAGATAAATATGATTTCCTTTGGAAAGAAGAATATAAGGGAAAGTTTGAATTTTATTCCAAGAAAATATGGGGCACCCTTGAAATGATTGATGGAGTCTCCTGGTATCAAACAAAAGGGGATGAACACACAAGGAAAACAAGTTGAAACACCAGATGAATGTGGATGTTATTTTCAAAAATTGTGTTATCATTGGAAATTTTAGAAAAACATGTTAGTACTTGAGTAGCTAAAAAAATCTAAGAATTAAGAATTTGAATTAGAAATGTCCTTAAATCGAGAGAAATCCAAGAAGGAAGAAGCTCAAGGAGATGATTCAACGTGTTGAAAGATGAATAAGTGAATTCCAGAATCCTAGAAGAATCTTTATTAACTTTATCTAAGATCTCTTTTGAATAAGAGGAAGAAAAATCAACTCCGATAGTCTCTTTTGAAGAACAATTCCAATGGACACACAATCCTTAGAAGATTCATTGTCTGATAAAGTAGAAGCTTCATAAAGAAGAATATATGAAGAAGATGAAGAAGCTTCATCTATTGAAATATTTGAAAGAAGAAGTTAGGAAGAAATCTCAACAAACAATATTTTTAGAGGCTTAAAACCAAGGAGAAATCATGAAGAATCAATCTCTAGTAAAATCTTCGAAGATCCTTCATCCAACAAAAAAACTTGTCTTCTAGACCATTTGGTATGATGCATAGTAGATAATGCAGTGAGAGTTGATAATTTGTCATCAGGTTGTAGCTCAAATTTTTCCGGTTTCAGTGAGTCTCGTGAATACTAGTTAAATCCTTTAACTGATGCTTCAAATTATTTATTTACAAATCCTCTCACTTATAACTTGACATTCCCTTTTTGGAGTATTTGTGTAGTGTATATTAGTTACATCACAATTTTTTATTGAATTAAATCATGTTTATGGATATTCTATTTGAGGTTTTGATATTTGTTATTAAGTTTTCATATTGATACTGCTATGTGCATATGTTCAGGAAGATGATAAAAGCAAGGTTGCAAACTCTATAGAAAGTGGTTAATTTCAAGGTATTTATTGTTTGATAGGCATTTTAAGTTTGATTACATATAAATTATTGCTTTGAATTGCAAATACTTTATTTTCATTTTACCCTTTTAGATATTTTTTAGATGCATTAGATTTGACTGATTTGGACTTTTTATTTGTGTGGGAAGCAATTTGAAGGTGTACTTGCCTCTTTACCTTCGGTGTTAACCCTTAGGTTGGTACTCTCAACCAACGTAAAAATCATTTCGCTAACACCTATCTACTCAGATAATAAAAGCAATTGAAAGAAAAAGTTGAGTTTTTCATCTCCATTTTAAGTCCAACCAAGAGTAATGGTGGTGTGCCTTTCAAATTTGAAAATACAAAAATGTTATTGTTGGTAACCGAAGTCATCACTAATACAATTTTTTCTTTCAGTTGACACGTCCAATCAAGTGAAAAAGTGATGCGTTTTCAAATTTTTTTCACACCCATTGGCCCAAGGTGAAAAATTGCATATTTTCCGTAACACTCTTCGTTAGCTCGCTCATCCAAATGAGGTAAAAGTCATTTTTCAACCTATTTAAGAACCTTTTCTAATAGTAATTTTTTTAATAGCGTAGCTAAAACTATATATATTAATAAAAAAAATTACAAAGATAAAAAAAAAACATTTTCTAATAGGAAAAGAGCACCAATGGTGCACTAAAGAAAACCCACACCAAACAGACACCCTAGGTCAAAAAGAAAACAACATAAACATGGGAATCCAACGATCAGAAAATTAGAAGGAGAAACACCAGACAAAAAAACCAACCAACCACCTACAAGAAAAAAAACCACTCGTCGATTTGATATAAACACCAGAAACATAAGATCTCTGGAGTGAATAAGCAGAAGGAATAAATTCATACCAAGGTTCTGGTTCCACCACCAATTATAAATATGATTATAGATTATTTTTATAAATTCAACTCAACAAATTTACAAAAATTATATCAATAGGTTAGCTCAAATAAATAAATTCGAACATACTTTAACAAAAGTATCTTTATGGAATAACTGTTGTCAATGATTTTACTTTTAAGTTATTTCACGAATCAAGATCATTTATGAAGGTTATAAATTTATTATCTCATATTTCCATATGAATCTATAAATATTCATAATGACAGAGACTTTTATTATATTATTTAATAATTTACATAATATCTGAATCCTTATTTATATTTATATCATAATATTTATATACAAACTGCTACATTAAGATGCATTTCATTTGCCTCCATTCTTCTTCCTGATGAACTCTACTTCAGTTGCCTTCTTGGATAATTTCATCTGCTCCAATTTATTGGTTATTGTATCCATCTCAACTGAATAATTTCATCAAATCACAAACAAAATTGTAAATTCAATTTATTTTTAAATAGCAAGTTATTGTAATGATTATAGAGGAAAAGGGATAATAAATTACCATTTAGAACCTCCCCATTTAAATTGACTTGAGATAATGTTTCTTCCATAGTGTTAACTTCAGACTTATGAACAGAATTAAAGTTTGTGTAAACCTTAGTTATTGAAATTTCTTTACCTATTATATCCTGCGTAGTTAAAGAGTTATTACCACAATTGAAACTTTAAATTTTTGAGAAATAAACAAATATGGATGAAATATCATGAGATTACAGCTAGTATATTTTGTTTTTCTTCCAGATTTTCGATGAGACAATTCTTTCTCTTCCGATAGGTTTTGGAGTATCCTCGATTTTGTAAACGTCTACAAGCCAGAAAAAAACATAGATTATGAAAAATATGAGTGTGCAAAAACTTTTGAATGCTATTTAAAATTTAAATTTTTGTAAACCCAAACTCACATTCTAGTCTCACGATCTAGAATTAGATCATCTTCATGAGGATTTGGGACTTCATATTCAGCAGCAGGCAAAGAGACATTAGTCACATTTTCATGTTGTGGCAACCTTTGATTATCCATTATGTTAGAGCTTGATGATCCTTCCATGATTTCTTCAAAGCACCTATAAAAACAATAAGGATAAGGAAATTAAATCTCAATTTCAAAACTCAAAAAACTTAATTGTCTTAGGCTTGCTAGATTTTGATGACCTATATGTACTTACAATGATAACAAGATAGTAAAGGTAGACAAAGATGAGTACTCAAATTAGGAATTTATCCAACTTATATAGAGGAAACATACTTTTTGCTAAAGCAATATTTTACATTTACAATTAATTGTTTTAAATATACTTTTCTTTTTATTATATTTAGTTCCAAAAAGGCAATTAAAAATGACAATGTACATTAACTACGGATTTTTTAAATATATTTCTAGGAAAAAAAAGCCTAATAATACAAGTTAAAATATTAAATAACTAAAGTTTATTTAATAGCAATTATATAAAATATATAAAGAATACAGTCAATAATTATTTCAATTAAAATTAAAATTCATTTATTCCACATCACTTCAATAGTATTTGAATTCAATCAAGATTTGCAATCTTTTGTCTAATTGGATGTACAAATGTAGTTTGATATTGAGTATCTATAGCGAAGAAAAGAAGAATCCTATAAACAAAAAGACATTTGTCGAAAATTATAAATTGAATATATTCATTTTAAATATTTTTTAAAGGACCTATAATATATATTTTGTTAAAGTATAACTTTAATATTTTTAATAAAATTATTAAATATATATATTTTTTATTATAACAAAATTTATATTGTATGTAATATGCACTACTATAAATAATATATTTCATGACAAACTTTCACGTCAGTCAATGAAAATCCGAGGCCAAATGACCTGAAACGCGTGATTTTTTAAAAGTTTAATCTTATCTCTCGATTTTGTAGAAAATCACCAGGTTATGTAACTCAAAGCTTGAGGTTCGATTCCTAACTTCTGCAAATTTATTCTTTACTTAGAATTAAAAAATTTCCATTATTTTATAAATTATCTTATACCTTGGATTTTCCGAAAACTCACATTAAAAGTTGATTAATATTTTATTTGAATGCAGTTTTTACTTCGATTTCATTCTCTCGTTTTTTCTGAAAATCTAGGTGTAAGCTCTAAATAATATTTTACTCATTCATCGGAATGTTAAATTTCTTTCACTTTTTAGGCCCAAACACTTTTATTCAACCAAAACACTATTATCTCTCTTAACTAACTAAAACACCATCTTCTTCAAGGAAGAAGGAAACTAGAACCTTAAACCAACATTTTTTTGATATGTTAAACTCTCTCCATGTTGTTGTTGTTGATGTATTTATAATAGTAGAAGTAGTAGTTGTAGTAGTTGTTGTTATTGTTATTGTTTTTTTTGTTATTATTATTGTTATTGTCATGATTTTTAGACTTAGGGTATAATATAGTGTTATTTTTCTGGTATTTGTAGTTGATGTTGTTTATTATTATTGTTTTTGCCATGGGTTTTGAAACTTAGGGTATAATGTAGTTTGTTTTAAGGTATTTGTAGTAGGGGTATTTATGGTTCATGAACTACCCTCAATCAAACTACATTTATGGTTCAGTTCAATTTACAATAAACACTTCAATAAAAATCTAGTTAACTACTAAAATGGTTTCAATTCAATTTAAAACTAGTTTAGAATCAGTTTGTAATTATATATTAGTCTATGATTAGTTTGTAATTATAATCCAATTTTTTAATTTATAAAAAAAATATTTTAAATAGAGTATTTTTTTAATAAAATTTAAAAAATATATTTTTTATTTTTTATTTTATTTCTTAGAAAAAAATATTTTGGAATAATTTTTTTATTTTTCTAAAATTTATTTTCATTTTTCTAAGAAAAAACTATTTTAAAAAAACTTATTTTAAAAAAAATATAAAATTTGTTTTAAAATTTTTAGGAATCAAAATTTATAGAAAAAAAACTTATTTTTTAATTTGCTTTTTTTTAATATTTTTTTTGTTCTGATTTTTGTTTTTATTTTTTAGATAAAAAATATTTGTGCTTTTAAACAAATATTTTTTAGATGAAGGTCGTGGGTGGGAGTGGTTTTAGCTTAGGTCTCCCAACCCCTATCACTTGGGTTCAACAGCATGTCACAGTCTCTTCATTTTTTTATTAAAAAAAATTGGAACTTTTTTTGGAACTTTTTTTTTAATTTCAAAAAATTTGTTTTGAAAAAACTAATATATTTTATTTTTTAGAATAAATTATTTTTTTTAAGTTTTTTTTTATATTCAAATGAAATTATTTATTTATATATTTATTTTCAAAAAGAAACTGATTTTTTATTTTTTGTAACACAAAATATTTCTTTATCAGATTATTGTTTTTAAAAAAAATGTATTTTATTAATTTTAATTTACTTTTAATTTCAAAAATATATATTTTATTTTTCCTAATAATTTTTTTTTTCAAATTTTTAATTTTTTTAGTTTTAACTCTCAATAGTTTTCTTTTTCTTTTTATTAAAAACTTATTCTTATAAGTAAACCAATTTATAATGGAAACTGATTATGAGTTTGTTTTAATCTGAATTAGAAATGTTTGAATTAAATGGTTCAGTTCATTAACCATTTAAGTGGTTAAATTTTTTTATGGTGCAATGCAATTCAGTTTACTAATATAGTTTGGTTAACCATATTTTTGCGCACCCCTCATTTGTAGTTGTTGTTGTTTATTGTTATTGTTTTTGTCATGGTTTTTGAAGCTTAGGGTATAATATAGTGTTGTTTTTCAGGTATTTGTAATTGTTGTTGTTTACTATTCTTGTTGTATTATTTTCAAATGATCATTTTTATTTTACTTTCAGAAGTTGTATGTTATTATGGATCATAGTTGGATGAAAGGCAGTAGATTTAGTAAAGAGTATGAAAATGAAGTGATTCAATTTCTTTAATTCGCGGAAAAAAATCTTCCTAATGATAATGAGATTTTTTGGTATCCTTGTAAAATTTTACGAAATATGCAAAAACATCAAAGGAATGATATATTCAATCATTGTGGCTGTGATGTAAGTTTTCAAAATTACACAAAATAGTTATGACATGGTTAATTGACAAAAAAAGACCTACGTTACATAGAATTGAAGATGATGAATTTATGAATGATACTCTAGAAGATATGATTCATGATATTGAAGTAGATACTTTTAAGAAAGCCCATGTGGAAGATAGTTTGAAAAGTGGCATGGAAGAGTCGTTATATCTGGATGTAAATTTTTTACAAGAGTGTCACTTGTGTTAAGACTATTTAATCTTAATGTAATATGTGGTTGGATAGATAAAAGTTTTAATGAATTGCTTGAATTGTTGTAAGAAATGCTTCTAGAAGGTAACACGTTGTCGAATTGTAGTTATAAGACCAAGAAGATATTGTGTCTAATGGGTTTAGACTATATCAAAATACATGCTTGTCGTAATGATTGCATATTATACAGGAAAGAGTATGAAAACTTGAAGGAGTGTCTGATGTGTCGGGGTCACACTACAAGAAGAAGTACAATGGTGTTAAAGATGATGATGGTGTAGCTAAAAAAGGCGTTCCTTCCAAGATGATGTGGTACCTACCGATAACTCAAAGGTTCAAGAGACTGTTTTCTAATGTAAATGATGCAAATAATACAAGATGACATACAGATGAAAGATTATGTGATGGAAAAATTCCCCATGTAGCTGATTTGTTGAAATTGAAGAAAATTGATAAGTTGTTTCTAGATTTTGCCCTTGAACAAAGGAACCTTGGGCTTGGAATTGCCACCGACGAAATGAATTTGTTTGGTAATTTGAGTACTAACTATATTTCATGGCATGTTCTTCTCATAATTTACATTCTGTCTTTGTGATTGTACATGAAGCACAAATATATGATGTTATCAATCATGATTTCGAGTCCAAAACAACTAGAGAACGACATAGATGTTTATTTAACGCCATTGATTGAAGATTTAAGAATTTTGTGGGAGGAAGGCGTTGAAATTAATTATGCGTATACATGTTATAACCTTAAACTGCATGCCATATTGTTTTGAAATCAATGACATTCATGCATATGTGGTGATTTGTCTAGGTACAACATAAAGGGACCTAAAACGCATCTAATATGTGAAGATGGTACATGCTTCCTCCCAATAAAAAAAAGGAAAAAACAAGGTTTACCTTGGACATCAAAAAATTCTAAGACCTAATCATCTGTATCGTTGATTGATGAAGGCTTTTAATGGAAAACAAGAGTTTGATATCTCTCCAAAGCCCTTAATCGGGAAGGACGTTTATAAAAGACAACAACACATTAGTGTTGTGTTTGAAAAGAAACGAAAAGGGCCCATGGAGAAAAAATATAGGAAAAAAATGGCGATGTTCTTTGATCTTCCATATTGATCTAGCCTCGATGTAAGACATTGTCTTGATGTCATGCATGTGGAGAAAAATGTATGTGATGATTTGATTGAAATACTTCTAAACATTAAAGGAAAGACAAAAGATAAAAAGAAATCCGGTGAAGATTTGGTGGTGATGGGTATACGATAAGAGTTATATCGAAAAGGTATAGAAAATATAGCATGTTTTCGCCCTGCATGTCACACTATGTCTAAAAAAGGGAAAATAAGTTTTTGCGATTGTTTCCAGGGTAATCAACAATTGTGAAGAAATTGTGTCACTGAATGATCTCAAATTAATTAGCTAGAAATTTCTTGATTGTCATGTCTTGATGCAACAACTTCTATTAGTGGCACTACCAAAATATGTAAGGGTAACTATAACCTGATTGTGCTTATTCTTCAATGATATATGTTATGAAGTCATTGAAACTGGAAATTTAGATGAGTTGGAACATGAGGTTAGAACTATCTTGTGTCAATTATATATGATTTTCCATCCATCATTTTTTGATATTATGCTTCACTTAATTGTTCATCTAGTACGGGATAATAGAATTTATGATCCAGTATATTTACAGTGGATCTATCAGATACTGTGATACACGAAGAAATTTAAAGGATATACAAAGAATCATCACCGTCCGGAAGCTTCGATCGTTGAACTATACATCACCGAAGAAGCCATTGAGTTTTGTACAAACTATTTGTCAGAAGAAAACTCTATAGGAATTCCTGAGTCTCGTCATGATGGGCGATATGATGGTAGATGTTTTCAAGGTTTAAATCTTAAGACATTTGACCGAGACATAGTTCTTCAAGCACATTTTCATATATTGAATAACCTTAGTGAAAATCAACCTTACATGACCATTCAGAAATGTGTTATCAAGGAAAAATTCCTCCGGATGAGTGAATTTTTTTTGTTGATAGAGCATAACAAAACTTTCATAACTTGGTTTAATGAAAGGGTTTCTAAAGAGAGTATTGCACCTGAGACAATTAAATGGATGTCACATATGCTGAGTACATGTATACAACACTATAGTGTCTCATATAATCGACATTTTATAGTTATAGCTAGATAGTGGCGTCGCTTAGGACCGATGTTAACTAAATGAAGACAATACCATAGTGTCGCTAATGACCGACGCTACATAAATTGTAGTGTCGATAATAGTCGACTTTACACCTAAACACGCATGTTCTATATCACCGTATTGTGTTTTAGCGTCCCTTTCACATTTCCTAAGTCGTTGCTAAATTTAGCATTACCTCAACACTACATTTTGCTTCCAAATTTAGGTTGTCCGCCCCGACAACGACGCAAGACCGACGCTACATCGCCTTAGGGTCGATTTTGTCTTTTAGCGATGGGCTTTTGGCCGACGCTAATGTGCATGTTTCTTGTTCCGTGAATATGACTACTCCATTGAATTAACTATTCTAAAATTTTGCTCCACATTATATTCCTTTTGAAAATTTTATGAAAAGGCCAAATAAAACAACATTTTTACTCCAACTACGTTCCAAGAAAATTTAAACTTTCAAAAACTACCACCAAATGACTGCAATCTACAAAATATCTACATTGTCAATGAAAATAATAGTTTGAATTGGTACTCTTTAAATATCTACAACTCAAATATCCAACAGAACCATCCATAAAAAGGTAATTTTAATTGCAAACCCATGTTTTAATCCAAGCATGCAAACTAACTAGAACATGAAACCAAAATCAACAATGTTATAACATAGTTTGATAACATTTAGTAAAAGAAAAAACACTTTTTTAATTGGCTATACATAGATGATTATGATCAAACTGAGCCCAAGTTCAATGCAGATGAAGACAGTTGTTGGTGCTTACAATTGATGGTTCACTGGTACCCTTCATTTTTCATTCATGTTGCAGGTCATGTACACTAGAAGACGAAGGGAGCTATTAGAAATAAAAAAAGTAGAATATTCACCATATTTGTCTTATACTTCACCAAATCATGAAACTCCTGCATGTTTATTTGAATATTTCACAACTGTTTAGATGAATAAATACATTATCTTCAGATTTTTCAAACAAACCAACATTTAGCAAAGAGAGAGAAAAGTTATCTCGAATGCAAAGTTAGTGATTGTTGTAATTTTGCGGTGTATGTGTGTAATGTATATTTGTTACATCACAATTTTTTATTAAATCAATTCATGTTGATGGATATTCTATTTGAGGTTTCTGAAATTTGTTATGTGATATTCATATTCATCCTTTTATGTGCATATGTTCAGGGAGATGATAAAAGCAGGGTTGCAAACTCTCTAGAATGATAAAAGCATGGTTGCCTTTCCACTTTGAAAGTTTACTTCATAACTGATTTAAAACTGATTGTCAAGCATCAATTCTTCTAGGATTGTCGTCTACATATATTCCTAAGAGTTTAAAAGGTACCTTATCCCTCTTGCAGCTTAAGAATAAGGAAGCATCCTGTACAAACTTCTCTCTAATGCCAACACCATACAATTTACTCTTCACCATGTTAATGCTCAAACCATAAACCATCTCAATACCTCTTAGCAAAGCTTTTATGCCCATAAATTCTCCCATGAAGCTTCTCCTACCAACAGTGTGTCATCAGTGAATTGCAAAAGGTTATAAGCTACATAATCATTCATCCGAAATCGTTTAAACATGTTGAACCTGACATCACTTTTCATCATGCCGTATAAACCTTCAGCTGCTATTACAAACAGGAAAGATGATAACGGGTCACCTTGTCTTAGGCCTCCCGTTTACCAAAACTGCCATGCTAAACACTGCAGCTTCCAACCACATACACCATTTTGGGCCAAAATCTAGTCTTCTAAGCATGTATCTTAAATAACCCCAACTCACACAGTCATATGCTTGATTGAAGTCTATTTTGTGTAATAGACACTCTCTTTTCTCCCTCTTAGCTAAGTCCAATATCTCATTCATTACCAATTCTCTATCAAGAATTTGCATACGCAAAATAAATGTTGTTTGAGAATGTGAGTTACAAGTATTGGCTTTTTACACCAATATTAGAATCTCCGAATTTTGTAGTGTGTTGACATCTTTCACATTGTAGTAGTATGGAAGTTTTTTTTAATGAAATGGTTAAAGCCCCATTTGTTGAGATATACGTTACAATGTGTTTTTTTAAACATTTTTAGAAAATCGAAGATGGAAGAGATTACTGTTGAATTGTAATTTCTTGTGTCGAAGCAGGTTGCTCGACAGAGCAAGGAAGTGTCCAACCACCTAGTGTGTTAAGTAGTGTTAACTATTTTGGGCTTTTATAGTTTTGGGCTTTGTCTTGAGGTGCAAGTTAACCTAAATCTATAAATAGAGGGAGTAACCCTTATTTTTATAATAGAAATGAATAGAGTATTCATAACATTGTACTCACATTATTTTGCAGTTACAAAGTGAATAAGAAGTTTTCCACAGTTTGTAGGCAGAGAGAAACTCTGCAGAATTATATTAATCTTCTCCTTGTGCCAGATCAGTTGAGAAGAAAACTTGATGACAAGTCGAGTCAGATGATCCTGATAGGATATCGTTCGACTGGAGGATACAAGTTGTTCGATCCAATGAATAAGCAAGTAGTGATCAGTAGGGACATGATCATATATGAGCTTAATGAGTGGGATTTGACTGAGAATGTCAAGAAAGATTAAGTGAGAATCTTTTGTGATGAACCAGCTAGTGAAGTCGAAAGAGAAGTTCGACAGGAAGAAGTCAGAGGTGAAGCAAGTGCAAGCAGACCTCAAAGAACAAGACACATGCCTGCAAGGTTGCAAGAATGTGTGATTACATCAAATGATATGGTCGATGAAGAAGGTGAGCTAGTACATTATGCTTTCTACGCAGATGTCGAACCTGTCAATGCAGTTGAGGCATTGAAAGATTCGAAGTGGATGAAAGTAATGGACGAAGAACTAAAGTCAATCGAAGTCAATAACACTTGGTCACTTGTCGAATTGCCCCAAGACAATAAGGCAATTGATGTGAAGTGGGTATACAAGGTGAAGTTGAATCCTAAAGGAGAAGTGACTCGACACAAGGCGAGACTTGTGACGAAAAGATTTCTTCAGAAAGAAGAAATCGACTTTGATGAAGTTTTTGCACCTGTTGCTAGCATCAGAACAATCAGGTTGGTTGTTGGTCTAGCAAACATGAACAACTGGAAGATGTGTCAGATGGATGTCAAATTTGCATTCCTTAATGTACCCTTAGAAGAAGAAGTTTATGTTGCACAACCAGCTGGGTTTGTGAAACATGGCGAAGAAAGAAAGGTGTACAGGCTGCATAAAGCCCTGTACGGACTTAAACAAGCTCCAAGAGCTTGGAGCAAGAAGATAGATGGCTTTCTAAGGGAGAAGGAATTCGTGAAGTGCAAATCTGAACATGGAGTATATGTAAGAAGAAGTAAGAGTCAATTGCTTATACTATGCCTCTATGTCGATGACCTGTTGATAACAGGTAGCTGCAAGAAGGAGATCGAAGACTTCAAAGGTGATCTCAACAAGGAATTCGAAATGTCAGATCTGGGTGACATTTCATATTTCCTTGGCATCAAATTCTACAAGAGTGGTAGAGGTTTGATGATGCATCAAATAAGGTATGCAGGCAAAATTCTCAAGAGATTTGAGATGCAAGATTGCAACCCAACTTCGACTCCAACTGAGCCTAGATTACAATTGTCGTAAGATTTAGATGAAGATGGTGTCGACCCAACCCAATACATAAGACTTATTGGGTCACTTCGATACCTTTGTCACACAAGGCCTGACTTAGTATACAATGTAGGTATGGTAAGTAGGTTCATGCAGAAGTCAAAGGTATCACATCTAGCAGCGACGAAGAGGATACTAAGGTATATGAAAGGAACTCTCAACTATGGCATTTTGTTTTCTACAACTAATGAAGGAAAATAATGAAAATTGGTGGGATACACCGACTCAAGTTAGTGTGGTGATGCTGAGGATCGAAAATCCACAGCTGGTTATGTGTTTATGCTAGGTGGTGCACCAATTGCTTGGAGTTCGAGAAAAGAGCCAGTAGTGGCATTATCGTCATGCGAAGCAAAATACGTAGCTGCTTCTCTTTGTGCATGTCAAGCAACATGGATGGTGAATCTGGTCGAAGAGATAACATCGAAGAGTCATGGAGCAATTACCATGAAGATCGACAGCATGTCAGCTATCAATCTGGGGAAGAATCCGATAGCACATGGTCGAAGCAAACACATCGAGATGAGGTTCCATTATCTTCGAGAGCAGGTAGCAAATGGGAAGATGATTGTGGAACACTGCAGAACTGAGAATCAGATTGCAGACGTCATGACAAAGGGAGTGTAGGTCGAAGTGTTCAGAAGGCTAAGAGTTATGATGAATGTAAATAGCTTAGACACAATGAATTAGGTGTTGTGTTAAGTAGTGTTAGCTATTTTGGGCTTTTATAGTTTTGTGTTTTGGCTTGAGGTCCAAGTTAACCTAAATCTATAAATAGAGGGAGTAACCCTTATTTTTGTAATAGAAGTGGATAGAGCATTCATAACATTGTATTCACAGTATTTTGCAGTTGCAAAGTGAATAAGAAGTTTTCCACAGTTTGTGGGTAGAGAGAAACTCTGCAGAATTATATTACTCTTCTCCTTCATCGTTCTATACCCTCTCTCTTTCTCCATTGTTCCTTTCTTTTCATTGCCATTGTGTGAGTAATAACAATCTTGTTCATCAAGATTGATTGAAATTCTCCTTAGATTTTGAGGGATTTCCAAGAATTACCATATATATGTTTCAGCTTTGCAGCCTGATGTAACCATCATGAATTAATCATGTTTTGCAGAAGATGAGAGTTGATCAGTTGAGAATAGTAGAAAATAAGCTTATGCATGTGTTATAATTGAAACTTCAAACTACCAATACACAATACACATGTATGTATATAAATGTATTTGTGTCTTCAGAAATAATATGAGTTGTAATTTATGTATTGTTTAATTTATATTTTAAAAAGTTATATTTTAATTAATTTAATTTTTTTCTTAAAAAATGATATTTTGGGCTGTTTAAACTTCCACTATTTTAAATTTAAAAAATGTCATTTTAACCATATTTTAAAATGGAAATTAAAGCAGCGTTTATTTCTAAACCGTCATTATTAACCTTGTGGTCATTAATTTTAACGCATTTTTTTAGTGAATCCAGAATTTTGGTATAGATAATTTCGTTTCACGGATGAATCATTTGGTTCTGTTTTACAAAATGTGTAATTTTTTGTTTTGTTTAAGAAAAATACACATTAAAATAAAAATTATGTAAAAATCACACCAAACAGAGACACCCTAGGCCAAAAAGAAAACTGCATAAAGAGGGCAATCCTACAATCAGAAGACTAGAGAAACTACAACAACTTACAGTAAAATCCCAACCACTCCTCGATTTGATATAAACACTAGGCATAGGAGAGATCTCTGGAGTGACCAAGCTGAAAGAAGGATAACCTGGACACTTAAAAAAACAAAAGGATTATAGATTGTATTTATAAATTCAACTCAATAAGTTTACAAAAATTATATCAATAGATTAGCTCAAATAAATATATCCGAACATACTTTAACAAAAGTATCTTTATGGAAGAATTGTTGTAAATGATTTTACTTTTAAGTTATTTCACAAATCAAGATCATTTATGACGGTTAGAAAACCATTATCTCATATTTCCATATGAATCCATAAATATTCATAATGATAGAGACTTTTATTATATTATTTAATAATGTTATTTATATCATAATATTTATATACAAACTGCTACATTAAGTTGCATTTCATTTGCCTCCATTCTTCTTTCTAATGAACTCTATTTCAGTTGCCTCGTTGGATAATCTCATCTGCTGCAATGTATTGATCAGCTTATCCATCTCAACTGAATAATTTCATCAAATTACAAACAAGATTTTGACTTCAATTTATTTTTAAATAGTAAGTTATTATTATATTTATTGAGGAAAAGGGATAACAAATTACCATTTAGGATCTCCCCATTTGAATTGACTTGACATAATGTTTCTTCCAAAGTGTTAATTTTAGACTTAAAGTTTGTGTAAACCTTAGTCATTGGAACTTCTTTACATATTATATCCTGCATAGTTAAAGAGTTATTAGCACTCGGAAATTTTAAATTTTGACAAATAAACAAATATGAATGAAATATCATGAGATTACAGCTAGTGTATTTTTTTTGTCTTCCAGATTTTCGATATGACATTTCTTTTTCTCCCGATGGGGTTTTGGAATACCCTCGATTTTGTAAACGTCTACAAGCAAGAAAAATATGAGTGTGCATGCAAGAAATCAATGAAGATATTTTCCTTAAGTTACGATTAAGATAGCAAAAACCTTTGAATGATATTTAAAATTTGAAATTTTGTAAACCCTAACTCACATTCTAGTCTCACGAACTAGAATTAGATCATCTCCATGAGGATTTGGGACCCCATTGGCCATATTAGACAAAGTGACATTAGTCACATTTTCATGGTGTGGCAACCTTTGATTATCAATTATGTTAGAGCTTGATGATCCATGATTTCTTCAAAGCACCTACAAAAACAATAAGATGAAAGAAATTAAATTTCAATTTTAAAATTTAGAAAAACAATATTGTCCTAAGCTTGCTAGATTTTGATGATCTATATGTACTTACAATAATAAAAATATAGCAAAGATTAACAAAGATGAGTACTCAAATGAGAATTTTGCCCAACTTTTATAGAGGAAATATACTCTTTGCTAAAGCAATATTTTACATATACAATAAATTGCTTTAATTATATATATTTTTCATTAAATTAACATCCAAAAAGGCAAATAAAAATGACAATGTATATTTGATAAGGATGACAAATGGCTTATTAAAAAATATGAGGATGACAATTTTTTTTATGTTTCTTGAAAAAAAAGCCTAATAATACAAGATAAAATATTAAAATAAATAAAGAATATGATCAATAATTATTTTTAATTAAAATTAAAGTTCATTATCTGAATTGAATCAAGATTTACAATCTTTTGTCAATAGGATGTACAAATGTAGTTTGATATTGGGTATCTTTAATGGAAAAAAAGGACCCTATAAACAAAATTACACATTTGTATTTAAGTTTTTATATTTCTTAAAGGTGTCTAATATTGATTTTGTTCAATTATAACTTTAATATTTTCAATAAAATTTATGAAATTTATTTATTTTTTATTATGATAAAATTGTTTTTTATTTAATATGATAATGATTCACTGTAGATCATTTTTGATAATTATATATTAAATACATTCGTTCAATAAAGTCTATGTAATATATTTTAAAAATATTAAATTCAAACCAATATTACGAAAAAGGTCTTCTATCTCGACTGAAAATGACATTTTACCTCGACTGAGGAAGTTAGGTAATTGTGAAAAGTTCGTCATTTTTCATCATCTCGTGTCAAAGGGTGAGGGGAAAAGTTGGAATGCACACCACACTTCTCCTCAGTTGAAAGTTTCAATTGAGAGAAAAAAAAGATATTGGTCATGGATTCGATTCTCAGCAATAACTTTTTATATTTTCAAAACTAGAAAGTACACCTTACTTTTTCTCTCGGTATATTATTATATATGATGTAATGCAGGGTTTAGTGATTTAACTGAGTGGAAAACTATTATTATTATTATTATTATTATTATTTAATTTTACAAAATTTTAATTTTAACCTATATTTTTTTGAAATAGAACTTAAATTATACATTTTGTGAAATAGAACAAATGACTAATTTGTGAAATAAAACTACATATATCAAAAATATACATTATCTACACCAAAGCCAAAATGACACACTTTTTTTTACAACGAAACTAAAACATATACGAATGATTAAACAATAAAGGAAAAAAACCAAAGTTTTCTGACTTTAATAGACGTCTTAAAGTCTTCTTTTGTGAATAGTATCCAGTTGTTAAACACCTATGATTTGAACCACGTTTGAAACAATTAGGATAACAACAACAACATGAAACCTTAAAACCATCGATCTCATTGACAACAAAAACATTAAATGTTCAATCTCATCAAAAATAACATTATACTTTTTACAAACAACAACTACATTAACTTTTCTTACAATAACAACAATATTAAACATTTTACTAACACAACATTAACAACAAACCAATAAAATCATTAATCATTCAATATCAATAAATGAATATTACAAATAAACACTACTACAAAATAGACTTTTCGTAATACCCATTTTACAAAGTCTTCCTGTTAACCGTGGTAATAAAAAAAATGGGCGTTTTTTTTTGGTATTTACTAAAAGACATTTCACAACGATTAGAATCCTAGCACCTACGTTTTTGTTTTTCATTTATTTTTAAGTCACTTTTCACCACGATTGGAACATTCAAACGTGGTGGAACGTGGCGCTTGGTCATGAGTTCGAATCCTAGCACTTACATTTTTATTTTTATTTATTTATTAAAAGACATACAACAACAGTTATTTAAAGTAATCTTTGTGATAGGTTGAGACATACAACACCGGTTGTTTGAAGTACCCATTGTGATAGGTTGGGACCCGCAATTTTATTTTTATTTAATTTTAATCCATTTTCACCATGATTGGAACTTTCAACTGTGGTGAAAAGTCCCTCAGTGTCATGGGGAAATATAAGCATGTTTGTCATACGGTGAACTGACTTTGTGTGTTTTGCTTCGGAAAGCAAATGTCGCGGATAGCAAGAGTCGCCACCGACTTTTCTTTTATCCAATAAAGAAAGGTGGAAAAGAACAGGAAAGACCTTAATTAGATTTTGGGTTCGGAAGATACATTATACAAAGGGAAGGTGTTAGCACCCTTTGTATCCATGGTTATCCATGGGCTCTTAATTGCTTGATCACTTATGTTTTTCTTGTCTGAAAAAGTGTGTGAGAGCTGTTTAGAAAATGTTTTGAAAAGAGAGTTTAACTTTGTAATGATT
Source organism: Lathyrus oleraceus (assembly GCF_024323335.1). Lineage (NCBI taxonomy): Eukaryota > Viridiplantae > Streptophyta > Magnoliopsida > Fabales > Fabaceae > Lathyrus > Lathyrus oleraceus. The sequence goes on from NC_066583.1 coordinate 341,042,171, forward strand.
CTTGTACGAATGCATACAAAGTATTTATCTCGTTTAATTTTGAAAGTTGTTTAGAAAAATATAACTTGGCAATGATTCTAGTACGAATGTATACCAAGTGGTGATTTTCTAATGGAGGTTTTGAAAAGTGTGAGGTCTTCAACGGTTAAACCTATTGAAGAACTTCCCAGTAGATGGCTGTAGAATGGACCAGTCAGTGTACCCATGAACATGTCCACTAATTCTCGATCAGCCATGGGGGGTTTGACTTTGCCAGCCAAATCTCTCCATTTTTGAGCATATTCTTTGAAGCTTTCTTTAGATCCCATAGTCATATTCTGCAACTGTAGCCGAGTAGGCGCCAATTCAGAATTGTACTGGTAGTGCTTGTAGAAAGCCGTCGCTAAGTCAGTCCAGGTGCGGATGTTAGAGCTCTCGAGCTGATAATACCACTCCAACTGTGTGCCAGATAGACTCTCTTGGAAGAAATGGATCCATAGCTTCCTATCAGTGGTATACGGCTGAATCTTTCTCTCATAAGCTCTCAGATGCATCTGAGGACAAGATGCACCATCGTACTTAGTGAAAGTGGGAATCTTGAATTTGCGAGGAATGACCACATCAGAGACCAGTCCCAAGCTTTCGAAATCCAGACCGGGCGCCTTTTGACCCTCCATAGCTAGCATACGTTCTTCCAGCAACTTATACTTATCCTCTTTTGGAGAGTACTGTTCATCTTCATAATCTTCCTCGTCGTCCTCCTGGTTGAGAGGATCAACATTCTCATCTTCCGAATCATTTTCTGTCTCCTCCTCTTGATCCTTCGGAAGTCTAATCTTGATTCCCGCAGCCTGTCCTTTACGCCTTCTTCCCGGGTTAATGTAACTCACAGGTTTCTGGTCTTTCTTCTTCTCGAGCAAGAGAGCCTTCAGTTCCTCCTGCCCCTTGGATAAGCTCAGCATCATCTCCTGGAATTGAGCATTCTGAGCCTGGAGATCTTTGACAGTTTGTTCGAGAGCCATTTTTCTGTTTAGAAGGAAGACCGTGAGAATATTGATCTTTTAGGATACCTGTTATGCAAAGTTATGCTATGCAATGTATGAAATGTTTTCAAGGACTCCTGGAATTTAACTTTGCGTAAACCACCAAAAAGAGGGAAACTTTTATTAATAATTTTTAATCAATGTTCATTATAATAAATAATAGAATACAACAAAAGCTCAAGTCTCCCAGGGACGGCTTCTTTTCGGACGAAGATATGTATTGAGTCTTCGTTCCTCATTAAGCTGGCTGGTGAGTTCTAACACTTTCTTCCTTTCAGCACAAAACTAAGATTCAAAAGTATCCCTTTCCTCCCTCAACTGGATCCAGGATCTCTTCAACTCTTCAATATCGGTAGGCATATCTGGATAAGGAATGATCTGAGAAGTACCTCCTTCAGCTTCTGGTTCAATAATCAGCGGTCCGACTGCAAGATATGGCATGCCAAGTTCACGAGCTCTTGCGCGTACCCATCTGAGATAAGGTTCCATAGGAATAGAGTTTTTCGGTCCTAAAGTACTTCTTTTCACCATGCCCCAAGCTCGTACAAATCTTTGACGGAGACCTTGGGAATCGTTGTCATAGTCAAACGCCGTGCCTTGGATGATTATTTCATGTGGACCGTCTCTTCGAGCATAACCAAACTGGCGTAGGGCTAAAGTTGGGTTATAAGTAATACCTCCTCTTATCCCCAGGAGTGGTATGTTAGAGAATTCTCCACAACGGTCGATGATGATAACATTTTCTTCAAGATGAGGACACCAACAGATGTCCGAATGGGAGAGTGACATTATCCTTTGAGACCATTTCAAATTCTGCTCATTCTTCAAGACTGATTGAGGAAGGTGCGAAATAAACCACCTAGACAATAAAGGTATATAGCACATGAGAGTCCCTTGCCTTTTCATAGTACGAGTGTGAAGGGAATGCAAAATGTCTCCGAGCAAGGTAGGCACAGGGTTATGAGTGAGAAATATCTTAATAGCATTCATATCTACGAATTGGTCGGGATTAGGAAATAAAACCAAACCATAGATTAGTAACGCTAGAATGTCTTCGAAAGCATGAACATTCATAACCTTTAAGAATTCTCGGGCCTTACTTATCAGAAACTTGGCAAGTAAACCCTTAACTCCACTTCTTGTTACCCAATTGGTTTCAATATCGGACTTTGTCATGTGTAAAGCCGCGGCAACTTCTTCAGACTTCGGAATCTTTTCTAAACCACTGAAAGGTGTTTGATCAAGGATAGGTATCCCAAGCATCCTGGAGAATTCTTCTAATGTGGGTACCAACTGATAATCTGGGAAGGTGAAGCAATGATGTTTGGGATCGAAGAACTGGAATAGAACCCTCATCATATCCTCTTTGAAACCAGTGGTAACCAAATTGAGGAGAGAACCATGTTTCTTGATGAACTGAGCATGATCGGGAAGTTCTGACACTAAATCCTTGAGTTGAGGAGAGATCGTTACAAGATTGATCCGGATGGTCTTCCTGAAAGCCATAACTTGTTTAACAGAGCAAAGCTAAATCCCTATGTCCTTGAAATGGTTAGTACAATGCCATGATGTTATGATGTTATGATGTTATGTAAATAACAAGCAAGTCACACAACCATCACCCCTAAGTTTTAAGGCTTGCATGAGTTCCATAGGTAAGTACCCTCCCCACTGAAGTTTGGTTGGTTCAACCTGTCCTAGAATAGTAACCGGGTTCTAGAAGGATCTCAAATCATTGACCTTTCCTTAAGTCCACTTCAGTGCAACACCAAGTGGTTGACCAAAGCTTCCCCAAAGTCCAATCTCAAAGAGTGTAGTATCGAGTCTCAACCAACCCCAGTCGGAACCGAAGTCAGTTATCTCACTACTTTCTAATGGCTAGGATGAGTCAATTAGGGTTCTAAAGGTCTGGTTAATGCTTTGATGACACCGCGCGGGAGCCAAATTTTTTCTCAAGTAAACATGAGGAACATCAGGACATCCAAAGTGTCGCATTAACCGTAGCCATCATTTTGACCATTCCCGTATACGCCGGATAGTCGCGATGATCTATTGCTACTTACCTAAGGTACACTAGATCCGAGTGTAGGATCTTTCACTCAAGCATAAAATACCCAAGCAATCCCTTAAAAGTAAATCAGACAATTTGAATAAGTGATCTTGTTTTTAAGGTAACCTCTCCTTTTAAGGGTCCCCAGCAGAGTCGCCAGTTCTGTCATACGGTGAACTGACTTTGTGTGTTTTGCTTCGGAAAGCAAATGTCGCGGATAGCAAGAGTCGCCACCGACTTTTCTTTTATCCAATAAGGAAAGGTGGAAAAGAACAGGAAAGACCTTAATTAGATTTTGGGTTCGGGAGGTACATTATACAAAGGGAAGGTGTTAGCACCCTTTGTATCCATGGTTATCCATGGGCTCTTAATTGCTTGATCACTTATGTTTTTCTTGTCTGAAAAAGTGTGTGAGAGTTGTTTAGAAAATGTTTTGAAAAGAGAGTTTAACTTTGTAATGATTCATGTATGAATATATACAAAGTATTTATCTCGTTTAATTTTGAAAGCTGTTTAGAAAAATATAACTTGGCAATGATTCTAGTATGAATGTATACCAAGTGGTGATTTTCTAGTAATTGCAAAGTGGGAGGTATGAAAAATGTTTTAGGTGGTGAGCCGGCAATTAAGAGTTATACCTGCCTAAGGTCTTTATGGGCCTTTCCTATCCTTATGAGGGTAAAACTGTCCTTACTATTGAGAAATAAGTAGTCTTATCCTTTGGATGCAAAAGGGTCATCATAGGGTCATCGATTGGTCATTGAAGGCAACATTTGTAAGGATACCTTAGCATTCGAAGGGACGATCATCATTTAACCGTAGGCTACAACGAAGGGTCATCGAGGGACGAAATCATATATTCGAAGGCAACATCCGAGGGACTATGATTTATTTTATAGGGACGTGATGATTTAATCGAAGGGTCTTTGCTAAGTGTATCCCCACATTCACGGGACATGACCGTAATACCGGAGTCGTAGGGTAACAAAGAGAGGTCCAAGATCACTTATTTAAAGGCAAAGTTTTACAATTAATTAGATAGCCGTAATCAATTAGGTAATTAGAGTGAATTTCCACATTAAAATCGATTAAACAATTAGGATGAATCTCCACATCAAAATCAACTAAATAATTAGGATGAATCCCCACAAGGGTATCCCACAAATAAAGTGGAATACCTAGCAAGCTACTTGTTCCTGGGAATATGTGAACCCTTACAACATTCAGCACACAGGTCAGAATACCAAATGGGGGTGCAATCGAGGATTGCACCGCAAAGGAAAACACAGCAGTAGGAATGTCAGGCAAAATAACGCATGATTAACATAGAACAGATCAAATAAGCACATAACAGAACACCCAAAATATTAGCGACTGTCACGTTCGCCTCTGCCTCGCCTAGCGAAGGCTTAGCGAATACTCGCTACATGCTCGCTTAGCGACGTACTAGCGAGCGGCTGCGGGTTTTGAATTTCAGAACAATATGACCTCAGCCTGCTGCATGCCTTATGGCGTCCAATACACAAATCACTTGGTTCAGCATTCACAATATTCAGGCACACTTAAATTCACATGCAAAGCCTCAGATATGTTTATGAATTCAATTATAATATCACATATGCAAATTAAGAACATAAAGCGGTAATAGTAATGCAAAACCTGTTTGCAATTGAATTGCAACCTTGAATTGGCAAGTCGGATTGAGTTGGGCGGAGGTGACCTTGATGCGGATGAGCTTCCTTCAGGGTTTCCTTTAGGGTTGCTCCGAATTCTCTGGGTTAGCCTCCAGGGTTTTGCTATGCCTTCTCTCTATCTCCCGTCTTCCTTCCGTTTTCGTTCTGTTTTCGTCCTGTTTTCTGAATGAAGTCCTTGGTATTTATAATGGTTTGTTGTGACCTAATGGGCTCAGAATGAAGCCCAGAATTTTCTGGTATTCGCAAGCTTCGCTAGGCGAGTATTGTAGCGAAGGATTCGCTAGGCAAAGGATTTGCTCGCCTAGCGAGCTTGCCAGTTTGGGTCATTTTCTAGATTTGGCCATCTGTGAGCTGGGTCTTGGTTCCTTTAAGGTCAATGCCTTGGAAAATAAGTTGGGATGCCTTAAAAAATGTCTTGCAAAATTAACGGGCAAATTTTTGGGGTATGACAGCTGCCCCTGTTCAATTTTCTTGAACCGAGAGAATTTGGATGGTATGTATGCCATTCGTGGTCTGGAGGTGGAAGATTATTGAACACTTAGAATGCCCCAAAATTTCCACTTGTTAATCAACAGTTTGTCTTAATGAAGATGGACTTAAAGATGCCATCCAAGAGGTTTGATGATGAAAGCTTCAGAGTGCGTCGTTCATTAGATGATATCTGAAGACATGGGTGTCATACCGGGTCATACGCTAGACCGTATAGTGAGTCATCCATTAGGCCGTCGCCTTCGCTGGGGAGTCAGAGTGTGTTATACGTTGTTGGGGATAAGGGATCGGAATGGATCATACGCTAGACCGTATCTGAATAGCGGAGTGAATTGTTCATTAGGCGGATGACTTTGCTGGGGATGAAAGATCAGAATGGATCGTACGCTAGATCGTATCTGAGTTGAAGATCCAAATGGGTCGTACATTAGACCGTATTGGAGTTGCAGAATGAACCGTACGTTAGGCTGTATCTGAAGAAGAAAGTAGTCGTACGCTAGACTACATCCCGGAATGTACCGTACGCTAGGCAGTATCTAAGGATTTGAAGGTCAGAATGGATCGTACATTAGATCGTATCTGAGTGGCATAATGAGCCGTACGTTAGGCTGTGTCTGAAGAAGAAAGTAGTCGTGCGCTAGACTACACCCCGGAATGTACCATGCGCTGGGCAGCATCTGAGGATTTGAGGGTCCAACTGGGTCGTACGCTAGACCGTATTGGAGTTGCAGAATGAACCGTACGTTAGGCTGTATCTGAAGAAGAAAGTAGTCGTACGCTAGACTACACCCCGGAATGTACCGTACGCTAGGCAGCATCTGAGGATTTGAAGGTCCAAATGGGTCGTACGCTAGACCGTATTGGAGTAGTTGAAGGTCAGAATGGATCGTACGTTAGATCGTATCTGAGTTGAAGGAGTCATATATTGAGCTGAGTCAGAATGAACCGTACGCTAGGCTATATCTGATAGTATTTGTGTATGTTGTATTTGCAATGAATATCTGGGATGGGCTTAAAGATGACACCATTAGGAGGATATCCGAGTGTTTGTAGAATGAATGTTCATATGGATTATATCTGAGAGATGTAGTTGAATCTTGAATGTAATTGATAAAGATGTCCGTCTGGATGGACCTTTGTTTTGACTGTATCAGGAGGATAATTAACTGAAAAATAAAGTTAGCTCCATGCCATGTCATGATGCATGGGATGTTTTATGCTTATGAAAATAAATGCGAACAATGTATGCATGCGTATATGGTGAAATGATGTAATGAATGAATTATGCGTCTGAAAAGTTTTTTTTTTTTTTTTTTTTTTTTTTGGCGACTCCCTGGGGAAAATAAATCCCCATCTTCTGGTTGGAGATACTTGTATTGATGACCCTTTCTCAGCTAGGGATACTTGATTTCCGTCTGATGGTAGAAATATTCAACAGAGTCGGGCTGGGGGATGGAAGAGATGACCAGCCTGTCCGGTGATGTCAATTGCTTCTGGGGAATAACTGGCTTTGCTGGGGAATAGAACTAGCAACGGATTCATTGGAAAGCATGGTTAGACCTTCTCCTCGATCCTGAAGTCTTGCAGTAATCGCTATTTCTATTTTATGCATGTATTTTTGACAAACATCGATCATATTCAAATGCACATATTAATTCAAATTAAATCAATGGACGTTTACGCAAACAAAACAGAAAAAGTAAAACAAAAGTATCTTTTTGGAAATAAAATTGTATTGATTTTGAGAGAGGGCCTATAAACAGGCAATTTGTGTACAAAGAGATAGAAATCCTAGTAAGAGGAAATTGTCGAGAACATAAAGAAAAAGCTATGAAGGAAAAGTCCTATCGATTTTAATTCCGCTACTGTCATTATGTCTTCAAGCATCTCATCTCCTGCTGTCGGATAGAATTGATTGGCTTGTTCATTCCCTCGAACTTGGATGAAGCCGTCTGAGAACGGGACATAGTCATACGCTTTCAATCCCTAATTTTTGCCTGGACCGCCTCTTCAGGTTTTCAGTCCACCAGGATACCCTTTTTTGCCCAAGCCGCCTTTTCAGGTTTTCGACTTGCCGGGTGTATATTTTTTTATATGTTTATCCCTAATTTTTGCCCGAACCCTTTTGGTTCGCCGGGATGCCCTTACTTTTGCCTAGGTACGTCGACCTAGCGGGTCTCTTTTATGCGTAGTATTTTTTAACTATGTCTGCATTCACGGGATGTGGGAAGTCTTCGCCATCCATCGTAGCAAGTATCATGGCTCCACCAGAGAATACCTTCTTAACTACAAATGGCCCTTCGTATGTGGGAGTCCATTTGCCCCTGGGGTCACTTTGTGGTAGAATGATACGCTTTATCACCAATTCGCCGATTTGATACACCCGTCCCTTGATTCTTTTGTTAAATGCCTGGGTCATGCGCTTCTGATATATCTTCCCATGACAAACAGCCGCGAGTCTCTTTTCATCAATCAAATTTATCTGATCGAGTCGAGTCTGAATCCCTTCATCCTCATCTAAGCTTGCCTCTTTCATGATTCTTAGAGAGGGAATCTGAACTTCCACTGGTAGAACGGCTTCCATTCCATAGACTAAAGAGAAGGGAGTTGCCCCTGTCGAAGTGCGTACTGAAGTGCGATAACCATGAAGAGCAAATGGTAACATCTCATGCCAGTCTTTGTACGTTACTGTCATCTTTTGTATGATCTTCTTGATATTCTTATTAGCAGCCTCCACGGCGCCGTTCATCTTTGGCCGGTACGGAGAAGAGTTATGGTGTTTTATCTTGAACTGCGTGCAGAGTTCAGTAATCATTTTGTTGTTCAAATTGGTGCCATTGTCAGTGATAACTCTTTCAGGGACGCCATATCGACAAATAAGACTATTCTTGATGAACCGTGCCACCACATTCTTGGTAACAGAAGCAAATGAGGCTGCCTCTACCCACTTTGTAAAGTAATCAATCGCAACAAGAATGAAGCGATGTCCGTTAGAAGCGGTAGGTTTAATCTCTCCGATCATATCAATGCCCCACATTGCAAAGGGCCAAGGGGCTGTCAACACGTTCAATGGAGCAGGAGGCACATGTACTTTATCCGCATAGATCTGGCACTTGTGACAAGTTCTGGAGTGATGGTGGCAATCAGCTTCCATGGTAGACCAATAATACCCTGATCTCAGAATCTTCTTGGCCATCGTATGTCCACTAGAGTGAGTCCCAAAAATACCGTCGTGCATGTCTTCCATAATCTTTTCTGCTTCCTTTTTATCCATACAACGAAGCAAAGTCGAATCATGATTACGTTTGTATAATATTCCATTACTCAAAAAGAATTTAGCGGAGAACTTCCTCAGGAATTTTCTGTCATTGATGGATGCCCCTTCCGGGTATTCCTGAGTTTCTAAGTATCTTTTTACTTCGTGAAACCAAGGTTTCTCCTCTACTCCCTCAGTATTAAGTTCATAACAATATACTGGTTCATCTAATCGTTCAATGGTGATCATGGGAGCTTCATTGTCCCATCTGACTCTGAACATAGATGACATGGTAGCCAATGCGTCTTCCAACTGATTCTCCTCTCGCGGAATATGTTCGAATGTAATCTCTTCAAAATATGGGATTAACGTCAACACCCGCTCTCGATAAGGGATGAGATTTAGATGTTTAGTGTCCCATGCTCCTTTGATCTGACTGATTACTAATGCTGAGTCTCCGTACACACTCAAAAACTTGATTCTCAGGTCTATAGCAGCTCTGAGTCCCAAAATACATGCTTCATACTCGGCCATATTGTTGGTACAATCGAAACATAGTCTAGCAGTGAAAGGCGTATGAGAACCCTTGGGGGAAACGATTACAACACCAACACCATTGCCCAATGCATTAGAAGATTCATCAAAAACCATAGTCCATCGGGATCCCGGTTCGGGTCCTTCATCTGGTCCAGGTTCTTCATAATCATTAACAAGGATGACATCCTCATCTGGGAACTCAAAATTCATAGATTGGTAATCATCCACTGCTTGATGAGCCAAATGATCGACTAGCACGCTTCCTTTGATTGCTTTCTGGGTAGTATACTGGATATCATACTCTGTTAAAATCATCTGCCATCTCGCTATTCTTCCGGAGAGGGCAGGTTTCTCAAATATGTATTTGATGGGATCCATCTTAGAAATCAACAAAGTGGTATGATTCAACATATACTGTCTTAGTCGGCGAGCAGCCCAGGCCAAAGCACAACAAGTTCTCTCGAGCAGTGAGTATCTTGTTTCACAGTCGGTAAACTTTTTGCTAAGGTAGTATATGGCATGCTCTTTTCGACCAGACTCGTCATGCTGCCCCAACACGCACCCCATTGAATTTTCTAACACGGTTAAATACATGACTAGAGGTCTTCCTTCAACTGGTGGTATCAGGATCAGAGGTTCCTGGAGATACTTCTTGATTTTGTCAAAAGCTTCTTGACATTCGTCATTCCATATCATCTCTTGATTCTTCCTCAGTAGTTTGAAGATGGGTTTGCAGGTAGCAGTTAAATGGGAGATAAACCGGGCGATGTAATTCAAACGTCCCAAGAAACCTCTGACTTCCTTATCTGTACGGGGCACTGGCATTTCTTGGATAGCTCTCACCTTAGCCGGGTCAACCTCATTTCCTTTACCACTGATAATAAATCCCAAGAGTTTACCGGATCTTACTCCAAAGGTGCATTTGTTCGGGTTCAATCTCAGCTTGTATTTCTTCAACCTCTCAAACAATTTGTACAAATGATCGAGATGTTCTTCTTCAGTATGAGATCTGGCTATCATGTCATCCACATATACTTCTATTTCATGATGAATCATATCATGGAACAAAACCACCATAGCACGCTGGTACGTTGCCCCGGCGTTCTTTAAACCGAATGGCATTACTTTGTAACAGAAAGTGCCCCATTGCGTCACAAACGTAGTTTTCTCCATGTCTTCAGGTGCCATCTTAATCTGGTTATAACCCGAGAATCCATCCATGAAGGAGAATACTTTGTGTTGAGCGGTATTGTCTACCAGAACATCAATGTGCGGGAGTGGAAAGTCATCTTTGGGACTCGCTTTATTCAGATCTTTGTAATCTACGCACATTCGCACCTTACCATCCTTCTTCGGCACTGGTACCACATTAGCAACCCATTGAGGATAAGAAGTAACGGCTAGGAAACCGGCGTTAAATTGTTTCATAACTTCGGCTTTGATTTTCTCGGACATTTCAGGACGCATGCGGCGAACCTTTTGCTTAACAGGACGACAATCTTCCTTCGTTGGCAAACGATGCACTACTATATCAGTATCCAATCCTGGCATGTCTTCATAAGACCAAGCAAAAATCTCCATATAGTCATGTAACATCTGAATCAATCTTCCTTTGACACTGTTTTCAAGCCTGCTCCTATTTTGACTTCTTTCTTGTCCAATTCAGTACCCAGATTTACAATTTCAATTGACTCTTCATGCGGCTGTATAATCCTTTCTTCTTGCAGTAACAGTCGGGCAAGTTCTCCAGGTACTTCACAATCTTCCTCACTTCCATCCTCCGCTTGGTAGATCGGATTTTCAAAGTCATAATGAACAGTAGTAGAACTATTATCAACAGGATCCAGAGTGGGTATGGATCTGCAATTTGTTACGTGAGTGTGTGTAAGAAACATAGCTTTTTTGGAAGATGACAGGAAAGATAAAGAGCGCAATATTTGAATGCAAAAAGTCCATTGATTTATTGAATGTGAATATGCTTATGAAAATGACAAAACCCTTAACAAATTAGCTATTGTGCCCCGGGCATAGACACAATGCTTTAAGAAGTTTAATTGTAAAAACTAAAAAATTTGCAATACTAAAATAGACAATAACAATTACTCCTGACTAAAGGAAATCGGGATAGTGTCTTCAGCCTTCCAATTATTGAGTCCGTCACCAATTGTTGGGAAAATCCAGCTATCCAGATCGCAATCGCTATCAGCATCTTCTACAGCATTAATTTGATATTTGACCATCTTTTCAGAGTTAAATCCCAGACCAGACTTGTCAGACTTGTATGGTACGTTGATCAGTTGACCCCAACCAATACGACCACCATTTTCAACCACGGCTTGAGCGTCCTTCAGAGAAATCATGGCAGGAGGAACACGGATAACCTTGGGCACAAGGGGAGTTGGCTTAAGGACAGGACTGGGCGGGTGAACCATTTCAAATGACTGAGTGGGAGTCTCAAAGAATTCGCCGTCCATCTCGACGTATCTGAAGGCCTGCACACTACTGACAATATACTCTTCTTCTCCACACACAGTGACAATCTTACCCTCTATTGGATACTTCAGCTTTTGATGGAGAGACGAGGCTACAGCACTTGCCCCATGAATCCAAGGGCGTCCCAGCAAGCAAGAATAGGCAGGACGAATGTTCATTACATGAAAGATAGTGTTGAAGACTTGAGGTCCGATCTTGATAGGGAGAACCACTTCACCATGGACAACACTCTTCGCACCATCGTAAGCACGCACCACAATGTCACTAGGCTTCAGTTCAATGCTTTTACAATCAAGTTTATCGAGCACGGCTTTCGGTAGTACATTCAAAGAAGAGCCATTATCGATCAACACATGAGACAAGATGATCCCCTTACACTCAATGGAGATATGCAGAGCTTTATTGTGATTCTTTCCTGCTGGTGTCAGATCAGCATCGGAAAAGCCTAAGCCATTGCCAACAGTCAGGTTAGCAACATAGTTTTCGAACTGATCGACGGAGGTCTCCTGAGGTACATGAGCAGTCTTCAAGAATTTTATCAACGCTTTGGCATGAGATTCAGAAGATAATAACAAGGATAACATCGAGATCTTAGACGGAGTATGCCCCAGCTGTTCTACCACATCAAAATCACTTTTGCGGATGATTTTCAGCATTTCTTCCATTTCTTGTTTGGCAACATCTTCGGTAGCAACTTCGACGGGTGTCCCTGACTGAGAAGGGTTGACTGGTTCCTTTCCTCGGGTTTCAGGGGCGGGAGGTGAGATTTCTGGAGAGAAGATCCTTCCACTTCGAGTAACTTTACTAGTCCCAACAATGTCATTAGGATTAGCAGCATTACCAACTTGCTTTATGCCATGGATGTAAACATCACCTCCATAATTCCACGGAATGGCTTTGCTGGAGGAATACGGTACTGGGCCAGGTGCAGTAATGATTAGGGGAGCTACCTTGGGCTCAGCAGTAATCCTCACAGGTGCTCTGGTAGCGGTAATCTTCACTGGAACCTTGGACCTAGCAATCACAAATATTTCTTCAGTAGGGTTTTCCACCTTAGGAACCTTTTCGAAGAGAATTGTGCGATCATCCATCAGCCGTTGAATACCATTCCTCAACTTCAAGCACTCGTTGGGTCGGAGTACACAGCGATCGCAAGTTTCAGCACAACCTGGAAATAAACCAGCTTGCAATAAATTCTTCTTGATGATCAGGAGAGGAGATGTTAAATCAGCTACGTTAGAAATGTGAGAATTGTCATCCACAGCATTAACAGTCTTGTCATGGTTAGGCATAGGTGCAGTGATGACATTAGGAGTCCCTGGAGGATCAAATTCAATTTCACCAGCGTCGATCATATCCTGAATCTTATTCTTCAACGACCAACAATCGTTTGTATCATGCCTGTGGCTATCGGAGTGATATGCACACCTGGCATTGGGATTATAACGAGAAGAAGTAGTGTTGGGATTCGTAGGAGGATCTCTGAGGGTAATCAAATTTGCTTTTAGCATACCCTGCAGTGCCTGTGCTAAAGTCATATTGATCTTGGTAAACTGCCTTCTTGGCCTGTCTTGTTTGTGCTGGAAGTTTTGAGATGGCGGTGCTGCAATCGTAACTGCTCCAATGGTATGGTCACGATTTTTCTTGTTACGACTCCTTTCACCGTACACAGCATTTGATTCATTCTTTCCCTGATGGGTCTTTTTGGTGCTTGCGGAGGTAGCTGCCTGTATCTTTCAACTTCGAATACCACTTTCAACACGTTCACCCGTCAATATAAGGTCAGTGAAACCTGTTGAAGAACTTCCCAGTAGATGGCTGTAGAATGGACCAGTCAGTGTACCCATGAACATGTCCACTAATTCTCGATCAGTCATGGGGGGTTTGACTCTGCCAGCCAAATCTCTCCATTTTTGAGCATATTCTTTGAAGCTTTCTTTAGATCCCATAGTCATATTCTGCAACTGTAGCCGAGTAGGCGCCAATTCAGAATTGTACTGGTAGTGCTTGTAGAAAGTCGTCGCTAAGTCAGTCCAGGTGCGGATGTTAGAGCTCTCGAGCTGATAATACCACTCCAACTGTGTGCCAGATAGACTCTCTTGGAAGAAATGGATCCATAACTTCCTATCAGTGGTATATGGCTGAATCTTTCTCACATAAGCTCTCAGATGCATCTGAGGACAAGATGCACCATCGTACTTAGTGAAAGTGGGGATCTTGAATTTGCGAGGAGTGACCACATCAGAGACCAGTCCCAAGCTTTCGAAATCCAGACCGGGCGCCTTTTGACCCTCCATAGCTAGCATACGTTCTTCCAGCAACTTATACTTATCCTCTTTTGGAGAGTACTGTTCATCTTCATAATCTTCCTCGTCGTCCTCCTGGTTGAGAGGATCAACATTCTCATCTTCCGAATCATTTTCTGTCTCCTCCTCTTGATCCTTCGGAAGTCTAATCTTGATTCCCGCAGCCTGTCCTTTACGCCTTCTTCCCGGGTTAATGTAACTCACAGGTTTCTAGTCTTTCTTCTTCTCGAGCAAGAGAGCCTTCAGTTCCTCCTGCCCCTTGGATAAGCTCAGCATCATCTCCTGGAATTGAGCATTCTGAGCCTGGAGATCTTTGACAGTTTGTTCGAGAGCCATTTTTCTGTTTAGAAGGAAGACCGTGAGAATATTGATCTTTTAGGATACCTGTTATGCAATGTTATGTTATGCTATGCAATGTATGAAATGTTTTCAAGGACTCCTGGAATTTAACTTTGCGTAAACCACCAAAAAGAGGGAAACTTTTATTAATAATTTTTAATCAATGTTCATTACAATAAATAATAGAATACAACAAAAGCTCAAGTCTCCCAGGGACGGCTTCTTTTCGGACGAAGATATGTATTGAGTCTTCGTTCCTCATTAAGCTGGCTGGTGAGTTCTAACACTTTCTTCCTTTCAGCACAGAACTAAGATTCAAAAGTATCCCTTTCCTCCCTCAACTGGATCCAGGATCTCTTCAACTCTTCAACATCGGTAGGCATATCTGGATAAGGAATGATCTGAGAAGTACCTCCTTCAGCTTCTGGTTCAATAATCAGCGGTCCGACTGCAAGATATGGCATGCCAAGTTCACGAGCTCTTGCGCGTACCCATCTGAGATAAGGTTCCATAGGAATAGAGTTTTTCGGTCCTAAAGTACTTCTTTTCACCATGCCCCAAGCTCATACAAATCTTTGACGGAGACCTTGGGAATCGTTGTCATAGTCAAACGCCGTGCCTTGGATGATTATTTCATGTGGACCGTCTCTTCGAGCATAACCAAACTGGCGTAGGGCTAAAGCTGGGTTATAAGTAATACCTCCTCTTATCCCCAGGAGTGGTATGTTAGAGAATTCTCCACAACGGTCGATGATGATAACATTTTCTTCAAGATGAGGACACCAACAGATGTCCGAATGGGAGAGTGACATTATCCTTTGAGACCATTTCAAATTTTGCTCATTCTTCAAGACTGATTGAGGAAGGTGCGAAATAAACCACCTAGACAAGAAAGGTATGCAGCACATGAGAGTCCCTTGCCTTTTCATAGTACGAGTGTGAAGGGAATGCAAAATGTCTCCGAGCAAGGTAGGTACAGGGTTATGAGTGAGAAATATCTTAATAGCATTCATATCTACGAATTGGTCGGGATTAGGAAATAACACCAAACCATAGATTAGTAACGCTAGAATGTCTTCGAAAGCATGGACATTCATAACCTTTAAGAATTCTCGGGCCTTACTTATCAGAAACTTGGCAAGTAAACCCTTAACTCCACTTCTTGTTACCCAATTGGTTTCAATATCGGACTTTGTCATGTGTAAAGCCGCGGCAACTTCTTCAGACTTCGGAATCTTTTCTAAACCACTGAAAGGTGTTTGATCAAGGATAGGTATCCCAAGCATCCTGGAGAATTCTTCTAATGTGGGTACCAACTGATAATCTGGGAAGGTGAAGCAATGATGTTTGGGATCGAAGAACTGGAATAGAACCCTCATCATATCCTCTTTGAAACCAGTGGTAACCAAATTGAGGAGAGAACCATGTTTCTTGATGAACTGAGCATGATCGGGAAGTTCTGACACTAAATCCTTGAGTTGAGGAGAGATCGTTACAAGATTGATCCGGATGGTCTTCCTGAAAGCCATAACCTGTTTAATAGAGCAAAGCCAAATCCCTAAGTCCTTGAAATGGTTAGTACAATGCCATGATGTTATGATGTTATGATGTTATGTAAATAACAAGCAAGTCACACAACCATCACCCCTAAGTTTTAAGGCTTGCATGAGTTCCATAGGTAAGTACCCTCCCCACTGAAGTTTGGTTGGTTCAACCTGTCCTAGAATAGTAACCGGGTTCTAGAAGGATCTCAAATCATTGACCTTTCCTTAAGTCCACTTCAGTGCAACACCAAGTGGTTGACCAAAGCTTCCCCAAAGTCCAATCTCAAAGAGTGTAGTATCGAGTCTCAACCAACCCCAGTCGGAACCGAAGTCAGTTATCTCACTACTTTCTAATGGCTAGGATGAGTCAATTAGGGTTCTAAAGGTCTGGTTAATGCTTTGATGACACCGCGCGGGAGCCAAATTTTTTCTCAAGTAAACATGAGGAACATCAGGACATCCAAAGTGTCGCATTAATCGTAGCCATCATTTTGACCATTCCAGTATACGCCGGATAGTCGCGATGATATATTGCTACTTACCTAAGGTACACTAGATCCGAGTGTAGGATCTTTCACTCAAGCATAAAATACCCAAGCAATCCCTTAAAAGTAAATCAGACAATTTGAATAAGTGATCTTGTTTTTAAGGTAACCTCTCCTTTTAAGGGTCCCCAGCAGAGTCGCCAGTTCTGTCATACGGTGAACTGACTTTGTGTGTTTTGCTTCGGAAAGCAAATGTCGCGGATAGCAAGAGTCGCCACCGACTTTTCTTTTATCCAATAAGGAAAGGTGGAAAAGAACAGGAAATACCTTAATTAGATTTTGGGTTCGGGAGGTACATTATACAAAGGGAAGGTGTTAGCACCCTTTGTATCCATGGTTATCCATGGGCTCTTAATTGCTTGATCACTTATGTTTTTCTTGTCTGAAAAAGTGTGTGAGAGTTGTTTAGAAAATGTTTTGAAAAGAGAGTTTAACTTTGTAATGATTCCTGTATGAATATATACAAAGTATTTATCTCGTTTAATTTTGAAAGCTGTTTAGAAAAATATAACTTGGCAATGATTCTAGTATGAATGTATACCAAGTGGTGATTTTCTAGTAATTGCAAAGTGGGAGGTATGAAAAATGTTTTAGGTGGTGAGTCGGCAATTAAGAGTTATACCTGCCTAAGGTCTTTATGGGCCTTTCCTATCCTTATGAGGGTAAAACTGTCCTTACTATTGAGAAATAAGTAGTCTTATCCTTTGGATGCAAAAGGGTCATCATAGGGTCATCGATTGGTCATTGAAGGCAACATTTGTAAGGATACCTTAGCATTCGAAGGGACGATCATCATTTAACCGTAGGCTACAACGAAGGGTCATCGAGGGACGAAATCATATATTCGAAGGCAACATCCGAGGGACTATGATTTATTTTATAGGGACGTGATGATTTAATCGAAGGGTCTTTGCTAAGTGTATCCCCACATTCGCGGGACATGACCGTAATACCGGAGTCGTAGGGTAACAAAGAGAGGTCCAAGATCACTTATTTAAAGGCAAAGTTTTACAATTAATTAGATAGCCGTAATCAATTAGGTAATTAGAGTGAATTTCCACATTAAAATCGATTAAACAATTAGGATGAATCTCCACATCAAAATCAACTAAATAATTAGGATGAATCTCCACAAGGGTATCCCACAAATAAAGTGGAATACCTAGCAAGCTACTTGTTCCTGGGAATATGTGAACCCTTACAACATTCAGCACACAGGTCAGAATACCAAATGGGGGTGCAATCGAGGATTGCACCGCAAAGGAAAACACAGCAGTAGGAATGTCAGGCAAAATAACGCATGATTAACATAGAACAGATCAAATAAGCACAGAACAGAACACCCAAAATATTAGCGACTGTCACGTTCGCCTCTGCCTCGCCTAGCGAATACTCGCTACATGCTCGCTTAGCGACGTGCTAGCGAGCAGCTGCGGGTTTTGAATTTCAGAACAATATGACCTCAGCCTGCTGCACGCCTTATGGCGTCCAATACACAAATCACATGGTTCAGCATTCACAATATTCAGGCACACTTAAATTCACATGCAAAGCCTCAGATATGTTTATGAATTCAATTATAATATCACATATGCAAATTAAGAACATAAAGCGGTAATAGTAATGCAAAACCTGTTTGCAATTGAATTGCAACCTTGAATTGGCAAGTCGGATTGAGTTGGGCGGAGGTGACCTTGATGCGGATGAGCTTCCTTCAGGGTTTCCTTTAGGGTTGCTCCGAATTCTCTGGGTTAGCCTCCAGGGTTTTGCTATGCCTTCTCTCTATCTCCCGTCTTCCTTCCGTTTTCATTCTGTTTTCGTCCTGTTTTCTGAATGAAGTCCTTGGTATTTATAATGGTTTGTTGTGACCTAATGGGCTCAGAATGAAGCCCAAAATTTTCTGGTATTCGCAAGCTTCGCTAGGCGAGTATTGTATCGAAGGGTTCGCTAGGCAAAGGATTTGCTCGCCTAGCGAGCATGCCAGTTTGGGTCATTTTCTGGATTTGGCCATCTGTGAGCTGGGTCTTGGTTCCTTTAAGGTCAATGCCTTGGAAAATAAGTTGGGGTGCCTTAAAAAATGTCATGCAAAATTAACGGGCAAATTTTGGGGTATGACAATGTTTATTGAGTTTTTTCACCGTTCTTAAACAAATCTTTGTTATCCATTTAGTGAGTATCAACCCTCAAGATACTACCATTAGTGATCTGTGTTAAACCTAAAACTTAGATGAACTTCATCTTCTACCTCCAAACATCTTCTTCAATTTAGGACACTCTATTTCTTCATTAAACTAAGCTAAAAACCATCATTTATTCCATAAAAAAAAACTCAAAAACATCATTTATTTCATTAACAAATTTCAGAACTCCATCACCTTTTCTCCAACTTTAATGACACAAGGAAAACATGCATTCAAGTTAGAAATGTTAGTTGTTGTTCTTGTTGTTCTTTTTGTTATTGTTCTTTTTGTTGTTCTTGTTGTTATTCTTGTTGTTGTTCTTATTGTTGTTGTTGTTGTTTTTTTTCTCATTGTTCTTGTTGTTGTTGATATTGTTGTTGTTTTTGTTATTTTTCTTCTTCTTGTGGTTCTTATTGTAGTAGTTGTTGTTGCTATTGTTGTTTTTGTTGTTGTTCTACTGCTACTTTTATTCTATTTTATTTTATTAAAAGATATACAACAACGGTTGTTTAAAGTAAACATTGTGATAGGTTGAGACATACAACAACGGTTGTTTAAAGTAACTGTTGTGGTAGGTAGCGTGCTAATTGACTTATAATCACAGTCGCACGACTGTGGTGGAAAACATCATACGTACAATCACAACTTACCTCACAACCATTTTGAGAGGTGTTTTCCATAGTAGTGAAACTTTTTTACCACTTACTTTAGGGGTAATAATCTCGCCCTTTTATTTCAAAAATCATGCAAACCCTAAAAAAATATACATGTTAAAAAAATAATTGCTAATAAAAAGTATTCAAAAGTAAATTGAACATTTTAGTATTATAAATACATATTACTAAGTCATATAGAATATTTACTTATTAGTCTTCCCATATCTCATCTTGATGATCATAAAGAAATGCATGCACATCATATGAATCATTTTCTTCATGTGAGGGACGCATGTGTGTTGCAAAAGAATGGGACTTTAATATATTAAGAGTTAAATCTTGATTTTCATCACTAGCAGAAATATGTTTTCCTTATATAATATTTTACATCTATTGTTAGAAGGATCAGTGATATAAAAAACATGTTTTTTTGGGATGCCATGATGAATGATTCTTTTATATAAGCCGCCTTGCGAAGGTCAACACGTATGAACCCTGATTCATCCTTGTATACTAGTGTTATTGTCAATCCACTTGCATTTAAATAAAGAAACTATAAATATAACATAATAAATCTTTTGAATCTCCTGAATAACCCCAAAGTATAGTATATATGTCATTACAAGATTATTATCTTTGGAACTAGAGAATTACATGGATTTAGCATCAACCATAACCCCATTATTTTGCATGGCACTAAGGTCATCCTTTGATTTTGTGTAGAATCGAAATTTACTAATTTCATATGCACTCCAAGTTATTACATTAAACTTAGGTATATATGACATCCATTTAATTATCTTGGGTTCACCATTATCCTTAGAAACCCTTTCATTAAATCAATTTATGAAGTTTTATGCTCTGTCAACAACCATTTTTCATTTAGAAACCCTTCCATTAAAATACTTTATGAAGTTTTTGTTATGCCTGGTCAACAACCATTTTTCATTCTTCTAGGGGAATGTTTCCTTGATAAACCTTTTGCGAGCATATAATTAAGGTTGAACATCATCAACATTATTTAATATATACAAATTTGCTTGAATAACTATTGACCCATTATTAGTGTTACCAAAATGTCCCAATTAATAAATGGTCAGTCCCAACTAATATTAATTAAGTCAACCTGAACTTACTATTTACTTTATTTATCCCAATTGATAACTTTTAGAGCACATAGGAACTCAGTTGATCTCAATTAATAGGAATTTAGGTATTTAAGAAAATACGGGGTATTACATCTTCCCCCTTACATAAAATTCGTCCTCAAATTTAAATATTACCTGGAAGAGATGAGGGTAAGCTTCTCGCATTTCTGACTCCATTGCCCAGGTAGCATCGTCCGAATGTGATTCATCCCACAGAACCTTAACAAGAGGAATCTCCTTATTCCTTAATAACTTAACTTCTCGTCCTGCAATATGACTTGGTAGAGGTTCCAAATTCATATTTGCTTCTACTTCTGTTGAATCTAGAAGGATGGGATAAAGAGAATCGGGAATGAACTTCCGGAATTGAGGTACGTGAAAAATGTCATGTATTTCTGATAGGGAAGGTGGTAAAGCTAATCTGTAAGCTACTTCTCCAATCCTCTTTATAATCTGGTATGGCCCTATGTATCTCGGACTTAGCTTCCGTGACTGAAACGGTCCTTTCATTCTTAACCTCAGAGTCACCTTCAAAAATACATAATCACCTTCATCAAATTCCAATGGTCTTCTCCGGTGATCCGCATAGCTCTTTTGGCGATCTTGCGCTTTCTTCATCTTATCACGGACCATCCGTATCTTTTTGGTAGTCTCTTGAATAATCTCCGGTCCTAAGATCCTTTCTTCACTAACTTCCGTCCAACATAGAGGGGTTCTACATTTCCGTCCATACAAGGCTTCATAAGGAGCCATCCTGATACTTGTATGATAACTATTGTTATATGCGAATTCAATCAATCGTAAGAGCTCCTTCCAATTCCCTCCACTTCCAAGTACACAAGCTCTTAACATATCTTTCAGCATCTGTCTTGTCTGTTCAGTCTGACCATCCGTTTGAGGATGATTAGAAGTACTCAAACACAATCTCAATCCCATATCTTGCTGGAATGCTTTCCAAAATCTTGAAGTAAACTTTAGGTCTCTATCAGACACAATACTAGTTGGAACACCATGCAACCTAACAATTTGTGAAAAGTGCAACCGTGCAAGATGACTTGCCTGTAAGTAGTCTTCACGGCCAAGAAGTGCGCGGACTAGGTCAACCGATCCACAATCACCCAAATTAAATCATAACACCTTGGGTCCGAGGTAACCCCACTGCAAAATCCATTGAAATACTATCCCATTTCCAAACTGGAATCTCTAAAGGTCGTAATAAACCACCTGGCTTCTGATGTTCGATCTTTACTTGCTAGCATACTACGCATTCCGACACATACTCTGCAATATCCCTTTTCATTCCAGGCCACCAATAATCCTTCTTCAAGTCTTGATACATCTTCTACGAACATGGATGTATAGTAAACACCCCTTTGTGAGATTCCTCCAAAACTTTTCTTTTCAGCTCAACATCATTCAGAACACAAATCCTTTGATTAAACATAATAACTCCATCCGGTGACTGAGCGAAACCTGGTTGAATCGACATCTCTTGCAACTTCTCATCTATCATTTGTCCTTGTCGAATCTCTTCCCTTAGGTTAGAAGTAACATTCAAATTTCCCATTATCACCCCATTCTGCGTCCAACTAAAATAAAGATAAAGATCTCAGAACTTTTCCAACAATGCGTATTCTAACATCATCAACTCAGTTTTATGAATCTCTTTCCAACTTAAGGCATCCGCAACCTTATTCGCCTTCCCCGGGTGATACTTAAGCTCAAAATCAAAGTCCTTCAAATACTCCATCCATCTCCTTTGTCTCATGTTTAACTCTTTCTGGTCAAATAAGTATTTCAAACTCTTGTGATCACTAAACATCTCAAAATTCACCCCATACAAGTAATGTTGCCACACCTTTAATGCAAAAACAACAATAGCTAGTTCAAGATCATGAGTCGGATAGTTCTCTTCATGAGGCTTCAACTGACGAGAGGCATAGGCTACAACCTGACCAATCTGCATTAACACCCCTCCTAATCCTTTCTTAGAGGCATCACAAAATACTTCATAAGGCTTACTAGGATCCAGGATGATTAAAATAGGAGCAATTGTTAGCTTTTCCTTCAAACTCATGAAACTCTTATCACACTTCGAATCCCATTTAAAAGAAGTTTCCTTTCGGGTAAGTCTAGTCATTGGTAATGCTATCTGCGAAAACTCCTTTATAAACCTTCGATAGTAACCTGCCAAACCTAAGAAACTTCTTACTTCAGAAGCATTCTGCGGTCTTTCCCAATTAATAACTGCTTCAACTTTAGAGGGATCCACTGATACTTCTCCTTGTGATATTGCATGACCAAGAAACTTCACTTCGTTCATCCAAAACTCACACTTACTTAATTGGGAAAAAAGTTGCTTCTCTTGTAGTACTGATAGAATAATCCTTAGGTGTTCTCCATGCTCTTGGGGAGTACGAGAATAACTAAGAATGTCATCAATAAAGATCACCACGAACTGGTCCAAGTAAGGTTGAAATATCTGATTCATATACTCCATGAAAACAGCAGGGGCATTCATTACACCAAACGACATTACAAGGAACTCATAATGGCCATATTGGGTTCTAAATGCGGTCTTTGGTACATCCGAACTCTTAACTCTTATTTGATGATGGCCCGATCGTAAATTAATCTTCGAGTACACACAGGTTCCTTCAACTGATCTAACAAATCGTCTATCCTTGGCAGAGGATACTTGTTCTTAATGGTAACTTTATTCAACTGGCGATAAGCAACACATAACCGCTCACTACCATCCTTCTTCTTTACTAATAACACTGTAGCTCTCCATGGTGAGACACTAGGTCGAATGAAAAGCTTGGTTAACAACTCTTCCAATTGATTCTTCAACTCTCTCAACTCGAGTGGCGCCATGCGGTACGGAGAAATGGAGATTGGAGTCGTCACAAGTATCAGATCAATAGATAATTCCACTTCCCTTACAAGAGGAAGAGAGGTGACATCCTCAAGGAAAACTCCCGGAAATTCACAAACGACATGAATTTGTGTAACACTCAGATTATCACTAGATTCCTTGGTAAGTACCAAGAGAACTGACTTTTCATTCTCAAATAAGAAATTAACCATGCCAACTGTACCTTCCAAGATAGTAGTTAATATATCCTTTGGAGTAGCTTCACTAGATGGAATGATAATCAACTTCTCTTCACATCCAATAAACACCGAATTGGCGGAAATCCAATCCATCCCCAAAACCACATCAACCTTCTTAAGTGGTAAACAAATAAGATCAATCTGGAAAATTCTACCATTCACCGAGAGCGAACAATTTTCAAAAATCAACGGTGTCTCAACAACATCATCCATGGCGGTAGTAACCACCATAGGAGGAGACAAGGAAATTGCTTGCAAGCCAAGACGCTTCATGCACTAAATTGATACAAAAGAGTGTGTCTCCCCACAATCAAACAATACAAAACAAGGATGATTATTGACGAGACACGTACCAGCAATTAAGGCATTGTTGCTCTTAGCCTTCCTTGCATCCAAAGTATAAACTCGATCAGTACTGCTCCCCTGCATCTGATTCTTATTCTGGGGACATTCCCTAGACATGTGTCTCTACCTTTGACAAGTAAAACACCTAACTCCACTTCCAACACATCTTCCAAAATGAGACTTATTACACACTTGACATTGAGGAGAATGGTTAGGTCTTGCATGTTGCACATGTTTTCCTTTGAAAGACTAAGATCTAGGCCTAAACTAGCTAGCTGGCCTCCCTTGGTCTCTCTGTTAACTCCTATACTGATCCCTTTCTTCTTGAACTTTCTTCAAACTGTTCTCAGCCACATAACATTGCCTTAAAAATTCAGCATAAGTAGTGAATTCCCTTTAAGAAATACTATGAGAAATTTCACCCCTTAGACCAAAAAGAAACTGATCAATCTTCCACCTCTCATCTAGTGCGTACGCAGCTTGTCTAGAATAAGCAGCCATATCTTCAAACTTCTCACCATACGTAGATATTGTCATAGTACCCTGCCTAAGCTGTTGAAACTCAAACTCTTTCTGAGTCCTCCAAGAACTAGGAAAATACTTATCCAGGAAAATAGTCTTAAAATGCTCCCAATCCTTAGGTATTCCTTGATTGGTCATAAGAGTTGAAGCAATCTCCCACCATCTCACAGTGGGACCCTTCATCATGTGAGAAGCAAACACAACCTTATTCTCTTCACTACAATGCACTATCTGAAAAATCCTTTCCATGCTGGTTATCCACTCCTGAGACTTCACATGATTCAACCCACCATGGAACTCAGGAGGATTCATGCAGAAGAATTCTCGGAAACTGCCACCTCCATCTTCTTGTGGAACCCCTTGAGGATGTAAACCACCATTCCAGTATTGCATCATCTGTTGCATGAATTGATTATATTGATGTTGCATCTGTTGCACAAACTGAGGCCATTGAAAAACTTCACTACCACTTGCCGGTTCAGAGTCTGTATTCTGGGATCTGGGCTTATCACGACCTCTGCGTCTGTCAGCCGTGATCCTGAATGTCATACAAATAGGATTAAGTTGATCAGGCTCAATACTATGAATTAACATCAAGGACAATGATGACAACCCACATATGAGGCAGAAAGAAATAATTATAATATTTCATGGCTAGGTCAAGGATACGACCTGCTCTGATACCAATTGTAACACCCACATATAATATATGTCTAGAATACATATTATACATAGTGTAAAACTAGTACTGAAATACATAAGCGCCTAGCAACACATTATATATATATATATATATATATATATATATATATATATATATATATATATATATATATATATATATATATATATATATATATATATATATATATATATATATATATATATATATATATATATATATATATATATATATATATATATATATATATATATATATGCCCCAAAGAAACATAACATGGCATAAAATGTACATAAAAGTGCCCAAAATAAAACTAGGAGCTAGACCATTAAACAATAATCTAAAAAATATCTACAAGCGGAGCAGCCATCCAGTCATTAGGTAAGCAAGACGTCACTCTATCTTACCCTTACCCTTCGCCTGCTCAGAACCACCTGAAAAATAATCAACAACGTGGGGTGAGATAATAATCTTAGTGGGTTCCCTATCTTATGGGTCCACTCGACTCTACAGGGTTTTCTAATCAATATTCAACTCAAGTCAGCAAGGTAGCGAAGACTTAAGCGATGGTAAACTAACTCGTAATGTATGGCAACATGCACCTGAGTTCTCACAACTCAACCATGATCATTATTCAGATCACGAAACATCAATTCCAGAACGGACTTACGTCTAAGCCAGGCCTGATTCATGCATGCTCATATGATTCGACTTTCGCGATAGATATTTGGTTCTCTATGAGGCTTAATCCCCCATTCAAGTGACTTTCACCCGTATGGGTTTCTAACCCACTAAGGGTCTCTTTCACCGTATGGGCCTCTAACCCACTTAGGTGTCCACCTTTCCCCCACGTCCTCCGTGGTTGGGACTCAAACCCAATTGAGGCAAGAATCATTGGTCTCACATCCCAATGCTTACTCATCTAAGCATACCAAATAAATATGTGCACCATCACAGAAAAACACACATTTTGAATACAAGATCGAATCCACAAATCATCGGTTGCACAAATCATAACAAGATCCGTCAATCACATGTGACTTCGTTCACCATCATACACAAGTAATAACATGGCAGGTTCCATACAATGCATCTCATTCTCAATTATCGCAACCATTCGTCCACGACCTCCACATAAGCGTCGTGCGAATGAATACCGTCTTCTAGTGTTATCCAAGTTATAAACCTAGCTTATGGCCTAATACCAATCCTAGGTAAACTCACTAGTTTCATTATGTAATCTTCACCATTAACATTTATTCAACACAAGCATAGCATCACAAATGATTAATGGTTGAAAGAATGCACTTAAAGACCTTTAAGAAGTGGAATTTGAGGTTTTTAACATAAGCCAATCAATTGGTTGGGGAAGCCCAATCGATTGGTTCCTCTCACATTTTTGTTTTTCAAAGTTTGTAAAGGATCAACCAATTGATCCTTAGTGTAAATCGATTGGCTCACTAAAATTTTCCACTATTCCTAAACAGAAAGTTCATGCAATCGATTGCAATACACTGTCAATCGATTGGTCCTGCTAAAATTACATTTTCTGCAAAACAAAAAGGTTGTGCAATCGATTGGTGACAGGGACCAATCGATTGGTCCTCACACATTTCCACATTTTTATTTCACAGAACACCATTTCCTCTATTACTTCATTTCTAACAAACCATCCACTTCTTCTTCCAACAAAACCCATCATACTACATGCTCATATACACATATATACAAAGGATTCCAAGTTCATAACCACAAGGATTTCAAGGACATAATCCCAACCAATCATTTAACCACAACCACAATAAATCATGTAGTCACAACAATCATGAAGAACATATCAAAGCACATGTTCATAGAAATCAACAAAATCAAGAGAAATATTCATCATATAGCATGGATTTTCATGATTTATCTATGATTCTACAACTCTAATCTTCTTGAAATCCTAGGTTTTCTAACTAAAACCCACCTCAAGAAATGGAAGAGGAGAAGTTATTGTAGATGATATGGTGATGATGGAGATGATGATGTTGGTTCCAAGCTCTTGATCTTTCCAAGCTTTTCTTCTTCTTCTTCTTCTCTACTAGCTTGGTTTCTCTTCTTCTCTTGAGCTACTTCTTTGTCTCTGTTCACTTGTCTGATACATAGAGAAAGCAATTGGCATATGGTAGGTAGTAAGCGATAGTAACATGTGGACCACAAGCCATGGAGCATTTCTGTGGTTAGAAGTTGGGTAGAAACAAATATCTTAAGTGGTACTAACCCTAATATTTGTTCTACCAGAGCTATTGACCCATTATTAGTGTTACCAAAATGTCCCAATTAATATTAATTAAGTCATCCTGAACTCACTATTTACTCTATTTATTCCAATTGATAACTTTTAGAGCACATTGGAACTCAATTGATCTCAATTAATAGGAACTTAGGTATTTAAGAAAATATGGGGTATTACAGATATATCATGGGAGTGTCATTCTCTCTCTCTCTCTCTCTCTCTCTCTCTCTCTCTCTCTCTCTCTTTATATATATATATATATATATATATATATATATATATATATATATATATATATATATATATATATATATATATATATATATATATATATATATATAACTAACCTATTCCCTCAATTTTTTTAAAAATCGAGGGAATATAGCTATAAGGGAGTTCACTTCGATCTCAGTTACTGCATTTTATGTTATTTTATATTTAATATTTTTTTTCAGTTGGCGGATTTCCAACTTTCCTTTTTTTCTTTGCTAATTTTTTTTTTTCATTTTTTATTAGTATTAACCTAGGTTACATAATTCAACTGAGAGGTAATATATTTTGCATTAATATTTTCAAATCAATTTTTTCAAAAGACCTTTTTAATTTTGTATTTTATATAATCAAATCCCTCTATTTTTGAAAAAACTAACGTGATAGATATTTTAAATGTATTTCCAAAATATGACGCTATGGTGTTTTTTTTTATTAAAAGATACACGTAATTTTTTTATGAAAAACCGACGTGATGTATCTTTTGCATGAAATACTTCAGAGAATTAGACTCTAACTTTTCATTACTTATCAATACTCTAACTTCATATCGTCATTCTCTTTGCAAAAATCATAGGCAATTTTCATCGTAACTCTCATAAAAACTTTTCCAATAATTGACATTCATCAACACTCAAACATCAAAATACTTGCACTTGTTTCACTGAAAAGGCTTTTGTATTATTAAAATGGCTTTAGTATCACTGAAATGACTTTTGTTTCTCTTGATCATTTTTTTTCCATTTGATCACTAAAATATTGTTAGCCAGTATGTTTTTACATGTTCTTTATCACTGAAATGATGTTAGTTAGTAAGTTTCTTTATTTAGATAGTAATGGCCAATTCGAGAAGCACCTCCCATACAACATCTGCTCCAACCTCTATTAATTCAAAATGTAAAAGAATAACTAGGGGTACCACAATGTATACCAAGGTGAAAAAAGTCCACAAACAGAGTATTCGTTACTCTGTAACAGTTGATGTTGCTATCGGCGGGGCTTATGGTGAAAATACTGAGAACTTTATGGGTTACATTGTGTTACAAGGTATAAGTAAAGTGAATATTTTGATAGATAGATAACATGACATTGAAGATGATTTGAAAAATACCATGTGGACCAATATTATGGTATTTATTTTGAATTTTATGATTTATTTTGTAAGTATATATGATCATTTTTTTTTGTTTAATACTAATAACAACTGTATTGCGTAAATACAAGAGGTGTTTCATGTTAGTCCAGATGATAGTATGGGGAAAAGGAAATTTCTTACATATGCTAATGTAGGGACGAAGCCAGAAATTTTAAGTAGTAGGGGCAAATTTATATATAAAAAAATTTCATTGTAAATATAACAATAAACATGCAACTTTTATGTCATTTTAAATATGATTTATAAAAATATTTATAGAAAAAAATAAGGTTAAATATACAACACCCCCTAATGTAGGTGAATTTCGCTTTACCCCCTATAAGCCTTGATTGCACTCCATCTCCACCATCACGCCATGAGAAATGGAAAAGGGCACGTCAAAGAAAAGGCGACGAGTTCACATCAGAGGCTACACGCAAAGTGGCCGAAAAGGTTTTAAGTAAATACTTTTTTCAACAATATTTATTTTAGTTAAATCAATTTGGTAAAGATGAAATTTTATTTGTGTTGCAGGATTTACTGGTTGAACCATCCAAAGAAGACCTCTTCGTTCCACAAGATTGTCAAAATATCTTGGTAGAAGCGATTGGAATCGAGGAGCATCCTGATCATGTATGTGGTCTTGGAAGAGGTGTTGGCTTCAATTCACATTTTGGACCATCTAAATCATGTAGATAAGAAAAACGTAAGAGAGAGATTGAAGAGATAGTCGTTGTACATGTGAGAGAGGTAAGGGAAACATGGATTCAGGAGGCAAGGGAGAGTTTGTTGTAGCAGGTGCAGAAGACTGTCCAGAAGGATCAAGAGTAACAAGAGAGGTTGGTCAAGGAGGAGCACAAGAAGTTGAAGAAGGAAGAGTTTGAGAGGATGTCCGAGAAGAGAACCCACGGTGTGCTTAAGGTATAATTAAAGTTAAAAAATTGGGTTGTATGTTGTTGTTTTTATTGTTTGCATATTTTAATTTTTGTATTGTATTTCTGTTGTTTTTATGATGCAGAAATTGAATTTGTTGGATCTACTTAACCAATAAATTTCAAATGCTCAGTTGTGCATTCATGATAAAGTTATGGGTGGTACAAGCACGAAATAAAGTTGTTCTGTCCACCAGGATAATATTGAAACTACACCACTATAACTATGTAACACTAAGAGACTTTCAATAACATTACATAGTATTCTAGACATCTGCCAAGATATTAAATTAAGTCAAGATCCTGATCAATTTTCGTACTTTCTTAGACTCCAGTTATGGAATTTTTTTAAAGGGGGAAGAATGGCTAGACAATACTATATTGCAATTGTGGTGCTCGTAAGCATAGTTTTTACGTTCATTTCTATTTATATTCATATGTTCTCGTACTTTAACAAAGATTTGAGTCTTGCATGTTCTTGCATGAGATATATGTTGAAAAGAATTTAAGAAAGTATGGTTTCCTAGATCTAGGGTACATTAGCCTTCATGGTGGTATGGTAGCAAACAACATCATGCTTTACGTACAAGAGAAGTTGTTGAACGAGAACAAGGAATGTTATTTGGCCCCATTTTTCTGCCCGTAAGCATATATTAATTTGTGTTTTCATTTATAAATTAACGTTATACATATTAATAACTATTATGAATGTTTATGCAGTAGTCATTGACAACTAACTATTATATGTCTGAAGCAAAATGATGTAATTATGTTTTACGTGTTGCACAAGGAACTTGAAGAAGTTATGGATAATGCTTTGAGTGGGTAAGTGGTATTATTTTTATTATTCAAATGTTACCTTTAGTTTTGAATAGTTTTTATTCATGTTTAATTTTAACCAACATGTGTAGATTGATGGAGAGATATAATGAAATCAAACCTAATGTACTTGGTAGAAAGCCAAAGTTCTATTACCCAAAAGTAAGTATATTACTTGTTCTTTTTTACATTCTTTTATTTGTGTGTATTAGAGAGATAAAT
Source organism: Lathyrus oleraceus (assembly GCF_024323335.1). Lineage (NCBI taxonomy): Eukaryota > Viridiplantae > Streptophyta > Magnoliopsida > Fabales > Fabaceae > Lathyrus > Lathyrus oleraceus. Next base: position 341,072,752 of record NC_066583.1, read on the forward strand.
GTATGAAAATTATTTGTAGTGGTGAAAACAACTCGAAAACCATTCTTGTCTCTGAAGGCATTACAAATGGATGGACTAAGCATAAAGTATTAGCTTAATCCATATACATGTAATTTATGTATATTTCCTAAGTTAATATTATTGTTGTTAGCTTATTATAATTCAAAATTTGTTCTAATTATAAGAGTTTAACAACATATCACTATATTCACAAGAAGATATGGATGACATTTGATCACGTTGGGTCAGTGTCTTCTTATCTTGTTTTGAAACTCAACAACAATAGTTTTTCTTGGTTGTGCAAATATATAAATTTTGTATTTTGTGTTGATGAGAACAATGTAAATTTGTACATTTTGATTTTGAACACAATGTAAATCTTGTATACTGTGTTGATGAGAATAATGTAAATTTGCACATTTGATTTTGAAAACAATGTAAATCTTGTAATATATGTTGATGAGAACAATATTAATTTGTGCATTTAAAATGATTGGATTATGGTTCTGCCAATATTCTATTTCTGTGTAAAAAATGATACAGGCTAGTCAAAATGAGCTTTAAGACAAATTATATATGACAATATATAAGATTTAACCCCCCGATTATAAAGTAAAATCAATGTACCAACATAATTGATTACCTAAAATTTTAAATAAAACTGAGAGGTAAAGTGGAAGGCGCTTCATAGTTTTGAAAAAAAATATGTTGTTGCTATGGATCGAATGAATGACCTTTTCCATTATAACCTCGATTTTTAAATAACCGAGGGGTAAAATGGATCATTTTCATGTCGCCCTTCATTACATCGGTTGTGCAACCAAGATAAAATCAATTTCGTGTCCGAGATGAGATACGTTATTTGTAGTAATGCAATTAATTTGAGAACTTTCATCGATACAAGTTTTTTGACATTTAATGAGTACCCTTACGGAACTTTGATACCGGGAAAATATTGGCAACAAGTTTTTTTTTCTTTTCTAAACAGAGTGTAACATGCTGAGGAAAATATGTTTTTTTACCTATTTGTTTTATGGATAACTCTTGTCTGATACCCATCTCCATCAAATGTAGATGAGCATTTTTACCATCTTATGTCTTGTCTTGAATGTTGAGAGTTTAGAATGTTCCAATCATACTATAACAAACATTTATCTCCACGTGCATCACATAAAGACAATGTCTTACATCGAGGCTAGACCAATATGGAAGATCAAAGAACACCGACCTCTTTTTTCATATATGTTTTTCCACTGGATATTTTTTGTTCTTTATAAAGACAACATTAATGTGTTGTTGTCGTTTATAAATTTCCTACCCATTTAAGGGCTTTGGAGCGATATCAAACTCCTAATCACCATTAAAAGCCTTACTCAATATACGATATGGTTAATTGAGTCTTAGAAATTTTTGATGCCCAAGGAAAATAGTCTTTGTTCTATTATTTATTTGGTGGAAGCATGTATCAGTTTCACATATAGGACATGCTTTATGTCCCTGAAAGCTCTACCCAAAAAAATTACCGTATGCAAGAAATTTATTGATTGTCCAAAACAACATGATATGCATTATCAACATCAACTCCTTCCTCTCACACTACGCCAAATAAGGGAAAAGAGGGCGCTTATTTTGGCCTATAACAGCGCTTTTAAGCGCCCTCTAAAGTGGCGCTGGCATAGGTAAAGACATCGCTTTGTTTTCCAGGAGAAAGCGCTGTCTAAAGTGGCCCTTTAAGGGCCACATTATAGTGCGCTTTCAGAAAAAAACGCCCTCTGGAGTGGTCCATAAAGGGACACCTTAGAGGGCGCTTTCTGGAAAAAGCGCCCTCTAAAGTTGTCAATGTAAAGTGTTTAGAGGGCGCTTTCTGGAAAAAGCACCCTCTAAAGTTGTCAATGTAAAGTGTTTAGAGGGCGCTTTCTGGACAAAGCGCCCTCTAAAGTTGTCAATGTAAAATGTTTAGAGAGCGCTTCCTACAGAAAGCGCCCTCTAAAGTGTTAAGCGCCCTCTAAAGTTGTCAATGTAAAGTGTTTAGAGGGCGCTTTCTGGACAAAGCGCCCTCTAAAGTTGTCAATGTAAAATGTTTAGAGGGCGCTTCCTACAGAAAGCGCCCTCTAAAGTGTTAGTTATTTTAAAAAAAATTGTTTGAAAAACAGTGGATATTTAATTGGTAACCTGTTCGCATGCTGCAAAAGTGTAAAATTCATATTGATTTCATCCTTTAATCCAATGTCATACACCATTAATCCATTGATATATACAACATGAATCCATTTATATACAACATTAATCTTCCATATATACAACATAATATATGATTCTTTGATCAACAATATACAACAACATATTCATGATTTAGTAAAAGTACAACAACAATATACAACATATATACAACAACAGCATACAACAACAACATTCCATACATATATGTACAACAATATACAACCTAGCTATATGATTCTTTGATCAACAATGAAATGACACAACTCATCCTTCATTTCATCCAAATGAGCTCTTGAGTAAGATTTGTATTCCTCAAAGTACTACAATTAAGAGAATAAAACATATTCATGATTTAGTAACAAATTAGATGAAATATCCGATAATATTAAAATAAACCCTAAGTTATTATTCCATACCATTTTTGGGATGTCTATACGATTCAACGCAATGATATCTCTCATAAATCTCAATACAAAAAATCCGCAATCGACCGAATTATTTTGCTGAGGACACTACACAGAAAAACAAACAATATATATATAGTTAATTTCTTACAAACACTATTATAAGCAAAAAAACAAACACTATTATAAGCAAAAATAAGATACTTAATATATACCTGAACTCTGATCCAGGTAATGTCCTTCCTATTGCGATAATTCTTTTTCGATCTAAATTTTATTATTGCCCTAACAAAATAAAAACGTATATTGAGATCAATCTGACATACATAATTAAATATACAAATACACACGAATATTTAGGGGAATTTCACTTACGCGTCAACCGTCTTCTTCATACTCGGATATTTACTCCAATCACCCGATAACGAATCGAGATAATACACTATTAGTCTCGAAAGATCCATAGCAACCAACACCCAGTGACCACTGTAAAATAAAACAAAAATTTAGATGAATGAAAATTTTCTACGTAAAAGATATACATAGATTAGAATGAAATTATTAGAAAGAAAATCTAACCCGTTGCCAGAATTAAACGGTAAAAAATACAAACTGGGTGTAGTATTATCGCCGGCCGCCATGAATCTATCGACTAGATCATTCTTTACGGATGTTGGATTTTTCGTTATTAACGTTGCGTTGATACGGGAAGCAACAATAAAATTGAAACGGTTACACAATTCAGTTCCCCGCAGCAATGTTACATACATATACCTTAAATAGAAACATAATAAACATTAGACTACTCATTGAAATGTGTAAATAAATTGTTCAACTAAGTAAATTATAGATTGATCGGAGTACCATATGTATGTATGAATGACAGCGATGCCCAATTCGTCGTGTTCAAAAAGTTGTTGCATGTCCTCCTTTGCAATTATTTCGAAATGAGCAGCTCCGAAAACACCTTCATCAAAATCTATACTACGAATGGCCCCGTGCATAATATCGGACTCATTCACCATTTTCTCAAGACGCATCATAATTTGAGATTTTGTCCCGGACGTCGTTGGAGGAATATCGTTACCAGCTTTTTTCAACTTTCGACCGGGAACCTAGAAATTCATATAAATTAAATCATGACTTTTTGTGATGCAACAAAATAGTTGCGTATATAATTCAATAGGTATATATATTTTTACCTCTTTTAGAGATGCAACCGACTCGATGCGTCTTGAAATCCCTTTACCAGCTTTATGCGTGGGTCTTGTAGGAGTCTAACATTACCATGTAATAAGGATTGATTAAATATCATAATTGTAGCTGAATTGAAATGTGAATACTAAAGATTCATAATCATTTAGAACATATATACCTCGGCATCTGGGAAAATTAGATCTGACGGCCATCCAACAAAGGATCCGACTGCTTCTCGCATCAACGTTGTCTCTGAAACAACGTCAGGTAATGGTAGAAGCGCGTCGGTATCTAATACAAGGTCAATCGAAACTTTCATATATCCCACCGGGAGGGGATTATGGTGAAGTAATTCACCCGAAGTGTTGTGCACTTTTCCCTTGCCAACCATGCGATAAGTTGGTGACGATAGATACAGCTGACAAGGTGAAATGCCCTAAACCAATAATAAATGTTATTGTTAACGTGTATATGTGTCAAGTAAAAAAGTGCTATTTTAATTTCATAATAACATATATAATTACCTCGGGAAATTTCGGTTGACAATTGATACTAGCTCGGTCACTAGTATCTTTTGCCTCGGAGGCGCACCTTTCCTCTCTATACCTTGCATTCTCGTTTTGCAGTTGGAGTACTTGTGCCCTTAACTCCGCCAAGGTCTCCATCACCTCTTTGTTGGTAGGATTTTTTGTTTTTGGTTTTTTATAAAATGACGACGGAGTCACACCAAAACCCTTACCCCTCACACGACCGGAATACTCAGGAACATTTAGTACTCGACTAAGTACGCTCCTGCAATCCTGGACCTCGGTTGAAGGTAAGGTTTGGGATAAAGTCTCTTGAAATATTATTAGAGGAGATTAAAAATGAATTATATGTCTAACAAAATTTTCGATATAATTAAAGAAATAATGTTACATATACTTACACATTCGTCATAAACAGTTTGGACCGCTTCAACGACAGCCCCATCCTTCCCAACCCGAGCAGCCTTCCATAATACGTGCTCCGGAAGAGATGTTGCGTCACTTTTCTCCTCGGCTAGCTACACATTGAATTAGATTATAAGATCATCAGTTATAACATATTGTGACAATGTATAAGCTCATAGCATTTGAATATACTCACAATTCTTTGTTGTAACCGTGCATATCCCGTACGCCCTTTTTTGTACGGATACGCGGGTTTTGATGCCCTTTTCCGATTTATGTCGCTTACTTCCTGGATAAAAAAGTTTAAGGCATATTAGAACCAAGTAACTTAACAATTGTATAATACCATAATTAATAGACATTACATGGAATTTTTCGTTTCTTCGTTTGGCGACAAAGTTATTCCATTCATCGGCTGAAATAATCTCGGCATACTTCATTGGCCGTTCTGCTTCAACAAATTTTCCTTCCTCATCCTTGAGAAATTTGTTGGACAAAAAGGATCGAAATCCTCGGAGTCTTTTTCCGGCCAATTGAATACAATATTTTTGCCGGCTTTCATCGATGTGAAAGGATCTCTAAAAAACATACACATGGAGTGTGTTATTATAAAGTAATATTATAACAATATATGGTCAACAAATAGTCAACAAAAAAACATATAACAATATATGGTAAGTACCTGTATCTCCGACCATATTTTTTCTTTGCCAACCTTCAAGTCCGGACTTCTCCAATTATCACATGTAATCGGAATATGTTGTCGAACAAGGAAACCAATGTAACTTGCCAACATTGAACCGTTAGGCTCAATTAGTTGGTCTTCAGCACTCCAATGTACTTCAAATTTTACACCCTTGTCTCTTGCACGAATGATTGACTTCATAACAGTCAATCCTCGTTTGATTTCTTTTTCAACATTGTTACGTGATCCATTCGCGTCATGGGTATCGTCTTGGTTAGCCATTTTATCTGTAATATAGAAATGATTCAATAAGACCCAAGTAAGACAATGATTCAATACGTGAACACATTCATATACCTTCCATTTCTCTCATGTTACAACAATCTAAACTCTTTTTTTTTTTATCAATATTGAATATAAACTCACACACACCTACTGCATGCAAAAGACCAATGCAAACTTATGGTGTTTGGAACATGAACAAACTTGCATCCATAATCATCAAACTTCCAAGCACAAGCTCAAACACACTTCAAATGATATCAGTTTTCAATCAGAAATAAAAAACTCAGTTTGCCCTAAACAACATTAATCAACATAATACACAAAATGTAAAACTAAGTTTAGAAAATGCCCTAATCAAACACATGAAGAAAGTGAACGGTAACGATGGAGAAGAGAAATACCTTCAAGGTGACGGTAACGATGGAGAAGAAAGTGAACAGTGACGGTGGACGTGAACGTGAACGCAGCAGCAGAAAAAGGCGACGGCGACGATGACGGTGAGGGAGGGAGAACGAACGGAGGACGAGAGTAATCGCTGTAGAGAGTAATCGAAGTAGAGAGAAAACCTAGTTACGTAAACGAAATAGCTTATAGAGAGGGAAAATAAAGAGACATGCAGTATATGTTATAATTTTAATGTTTACTAAAGGGGACCTTGGAGGGCGCTTTTGTAAAAAAAGCGCCCTCTAAAGGGGGCCTAAGAGGGCGCTTCTGAAAGCGCTCTCTAAGGCTTTCCAAAAGCGCCTTCTAAACTGGAAATGTACATGGACATAGAGAGCGTTTTTTAAAAGCGCCCTCTAAGGGTAACCTTAGAGGGCGCTTTTAAAAAAGCGTCCTCTATTGGTATCCCTCCATTTCCTCATTATTTTTTCGCTTCACTTTAGAGTGCGCTTTGTTACAAAAGCGCCCTCTAAAGTGCGCTGTCTATTCCAATAGTAAGCTCCTTATTTTTTCTCTTCACTTTAGAGTGCGCTTTTGTAATAAAGCGCCCTCTAAGGGGCGCTGTCTATTCCAGTTTTTGGCGTAGTGTCACAAAACTTTTAAATGTTCTAAAAATGGGTTATATAAAACATATATATTATTTCCAGGTTGTTTCGGACCCGGGATTATCATAGACAACATCATATATTTATGCTTCACGCACCACCACAAGATATGTTGTAAATTATTAGAAGAATAAACCATAAAGTATGGTTATTACTCATTACAATACAACTTCATTTCGTGGGTGGAGAGTCTAAGTTTAAAGTTTCTTAGCTCATGACCAAAATCTATAAACAAATCATTAATTTTCTTTCATTGCAATGAATTAGTTACATTGGGAATTTGTCCATCACATTTTCTTTCATCCACGTGTCATCTAACATTCTTTGTGTCATTTACATTAGAAAACAATCTATTAAACCTTGGAAATATTTCTAGGTACCACATCACCTTTTCAAGAGGACTCTTTTTTACACCACCATCATCTTCATTATCATCATCAACACTATTGTCATTCAGCTTGTAGTATGACTCCCCATACATCGAGAACTCATTCACTTTTTCACACTCTTTCATGTACAATATGAAATCATAATGAAATTCATGTATTTTTGACATCCGTGAAAAAAATTCACCTTGGAATTAATAGCTTTTCCTTATCACTATGCAAAGTATCATAGACATTCACTCTCCTAAAATAATCTTCTCTAGTATCACAAATTATATCTTCTAGTTGATCATCCATATCTTCATTAACTTCATCTCTATGTGACATAATTTTTTATTCACTTCACCAGGCCATACACATGTCGTATAATTTTGACAAATTCCATCACAACATAAATGCTTAATTATTTCTTCATTTCCACATATTTTTGTATTCCCGCGTATAACACAAAGAAAATAAAAAGTTATTTATTCACAGGAAGGTCTCTTTTAGAGAATTCAAGAAATTGAACTACCTCATTCTTATACTCATCACTTAAAATATTGAATTTCATACAACTATGATCCATAACTATATACTTTCTAATAATCATTTTACACTTATATAAACTACTGATTTTGAAAACATTTAAGAAAGACGACAAGACTTTGGCAAGTTAAAACAACAACAACAACACCATCTTACCATTCACCATTTTATATTTTTGGGTTTTAATATCATTATGAATAGTTTCTCAATATTGTCATCCAAAGGTAGCAATCAATCTTTAAAATTTTTCATTAGATGACTCATTGAGAAACTATTCCTAACAACAACTAATATAGCACAACAATAACAACAAAACAATAACATAAAGAAAAAAACAACAACAAAATGAACAACAATAAGAAAAATACTAAATAAAGTTTAGTTTAGAGGAGAAATATGAATTAATAAATGGAAAATAAAATTTGGAAGCGGAAAGATGAACGAGGTTTAGAGCTTTATATGCAAAACTGGGGTAACTTTTGCCCTCGGTTTTTAAAATATACTATCTGTATACAAAAATTACCTTGGTTAGTATTCCATGGTAATTTTTGTTAGGAAATATACTATTTTTTGTAGTGAACGTACAAATATAAAAAATATTAATAAAGAGATTGATTGTCTTATGCATATATAATGTAACTTTTAGTCGCCTATTTAATCAAATTATATCATGATACTATTTTGTTATATTGACTATTAAAATATCTCAACAAAAAATAAAATTCTAACTATACATTGAGTTATGAGTAACCACGTAAGTGAATTTGATACCACATCTTTATCGAAAACCTTAAAGCACACTACTATAGAAAATACCTCTCATAACGGTTGGAAAAGAGATACAATCATGTCCAACCAACCGTTGTAAGGTAATGTATGATTGTATGTATGATGATTTCCACCACGGGTGTAGAACCGTTGTGATAAACTAGGTAGCACGATATATATCACAACAGTCAAATTATACAACCGTTGTGATATAAAGCGAAAGATCATGGGTACGAAACCCAGTGATTGTATGTTTAATAAGATTTTGCAATCTATAAATAACAATGGTTGGTATAAATAACCATGACTAAATACTTTGCTTTATTTTATTTTATTTTTCCATATATTGTAAACCTGTATCTTTTACACACACACACACACACACACACACACACACACACACACACACACACACACACACACACACACACACACACACACACACACACACACACACACACACACACACACACACACACACACACACACACACACACACACACACACACACACACACACACACACACACACACACACACACACACACACACACACACACACACACACACACACACACACACACACACACACACACACACACACACACACACACACACACACACACACACACACACACACACACACACACACACACACACACACACACACACACACACACACACACACACACACACACACACACACACACACACACACACACACACACACACACACACACACACACACACACACACACACACACACACACACACACACACACACACACACACACACACACACACACACACACACACACACACACACACACACACACACACACACACACACACACACACACACACACACACACACACACACACACACACACACACACACACACACACACACACACACACACACACACACACACACACACACACACCACACACACACACACACACACACACACACACACACACACACACACACACACACACACACACACACACACACACACACACACACACACACACACACACACACACACCACACACACACACACACACACACACACACACACACACACACACACACACACACACACACACACACACACACACACACACACACACACACACACACACACACACACACACACACACACACACACACACACACATATATATATATATATATATATATATATATAATAGTTAAATATTTAGAAAATATCAAATTAAGTAATAAAACAATATTTACAACCATCAAAGACAAATTCATACAGTACCACCCCATTTTCAACTAACACAATGAAAATAAATGCCCAACGTCTATGAACGGTCTAAGTCTTCGGGAGAGAAAGGTGTCTTATTGTTAAACGTCTACATAAATAAGTGAATAAAATTGAATATCACTTTATTTGAATTATAATTGTAAATTAATTTAACATTAATAAATTATCAAAAACATTTCATGACATTATATCTACCTGGTCCCACAAATCAATAATGTCGATTGAGACAATGTTAAACATGTGTTTCATTACATAGTACTCACACTCATATCCTTCAGCTTGTTTCTTAGTCAACAAATTTAAAAATTTAATGAATATATAACCACACATTTCAAGAATATATATAAGTGAATGTCACAATTAATCCACTTACCATGGGCTCACAAAATGCGAGTTTTTTTTATAGAGTTATTCAACCTATAGTATCTCTCCACAACCCTGTATATTGAAAATGATTTAAAAATATTACACACTAAGATAATTACAAAGTCAAAGAAAATATTACTAAAAGTCTCATAAACATAAAGTTACCTATTAATAATTTGTTTCATGTTAGGATCAAGTTCATAGTGTAACGAACACATTGTAGTTATCATATTCGTCCGAAGAGATATGATGATCAATTGATAATATTCTCTGAATGAACAATACAAGCATACATAATTAGTATTTGGTAAAACATGAAAACTAACTATAATAGAGAAATCATGATCTTAAAATTACTAACTTATTAAGGGATTACCTCAATGTACCTAAATGGTAAACCAAATACAAAAAACACAAAAGGAGTTAGTTCTATACAAAATGAATGTACCATAATGAGATATACTTACATGCACCAAACTTGTAGTAACCCTACGTCCAGCCACTGAGTTCCAATGATCATATCCTTTATATATTTAGGAATGATTAAGAATTCCTCTAACCCTTATATCTCATGATCATGTTCTAGCACAAGAGTAAACACTATGTCTTCGTTGCGCATAACATATTAAAACATTTTGGAATATGATTCTTCAAAGGGAGCCAATAACTCATTATGGATCTCTCTACCGGTGAGGGCGGCTGAACAACTTCCTTTTATACTTGCACCATGTATAACACTTCTATCAGGTTATTGATCATCAACATCATCCTCTTCATCTTTACAATGTGGAATGGCTCCACGGGTTCTCTACATCATAAAAAACACAGGAACACAAAACAAAATTAACACAATTTATATATCATACATCTCAGATATCACAATATTCAAACTCTCACATACCACATATAACTCTTTTATTTCTTCCAATTCTTTCTTGTGAGTTTCCCGCTCCGCTTCTAACTTCTCTTCAAATTCTTACTTTTTAGTATCTATCTTCCTTTGAAGCTCTTCCAATGTTTCTTTCTGCACTAGTACGGTGTTTTTTTTAGATGTACCAAAAAAACACTCTTAGGCCGACGCCATCTCCAACCCTATGAACACGCCCACCATTCTCCTTTGTTCTGATTGCTTATACTAATATAACATATCGTGGTTTTGGAACAAAGGAACCTTCACAGACTGGGTTAACCAATAAATCCTACACAACATGATAAGACATACATTATTTATTACCAAAGCGATTTAAATAACACTCAACATATGCACAACAAGTCCTACTTACAATTTTATCAACTACTAATCTTGCGGCATCTGAAGTGTAGTGTCTGTAACACTCCAATTTAATTTATGTATTTATTTATTAGGTGTTTATTTTAATCAATCATTATTTGGTGTGATAATTAATTAAATATTTGTTCTGGTGATTATTTGAATTATTTGAATATATGTGTTATTTGAATAATTGAATTTTATGAGTAGAAATAACAATTGTCTAGTAATGGGCCTAATTAATTAGAGTGGGTGGATAAGTGGGTTAAACCCATTATGAGTTAAAAAGATAGTAAGGATTTTAGAGATTAGAGTTAGTTTTGTAAATCAAGAGAAGAAGAGAGAATATAAGAGAAGAGAAGAGAAAGAGGAGAAGAGGAAACTAGAAGAAGAAGGACCTAGAGATTTCATCTATACTAAGGTAAGGGTGGGATTTAAAGTGCTCATGGCTAAACATAATGTATGTAATGTATGTGGGTTAGATATTATAAACTTAGGATTTGGGGATTTTGATTTTTGAGAAACCCTAACATGTGTTTATGTTTTAATCCATAAAATTGATGTTTATGGTAAGCTATAATGTTTCTATATTGAATTCCATAAATGAGTATGTGTATAGAACATGATTTGGTGTATAATTGCATGTTTGAGTTTCACTTGAAAATGGTTGATTTGGGAGTTTGGTGAAATATATATATATATATATATATATATATATATATATATATATATATATATATATATATATATATATATAATATAATATATATATATATATATATATATATATATATATATATATATATATATATATATATTATAATATATATATATATATATATATATATATATATATATATATATATATATATATATATATATATATATATATATATATATATATATATATTTCATGAAAAATGATGGATTAATGTGGTTTTATGATGAAAATTTGTGCTGGACAGTAGCATTTTCGCAACAACAGTTTTTCTGGTTTTTGACAGCATTTTCACATTAGCAAATTTTCTGGTTTTGACAACATTTTTAAAAACTTGTAAATTCAATAACTTTTGAACCGTAACTCCGTTTGAGGTTCCGTTTGGACCATTATGAAGCTAAGAATATTATCTATAACGTGATATTCCATTTGATAACAGTAGATTAATATTTTATCAAAAGAATCTTAATATGGATGTATGTTGTATGTGTGGTGAATGTGAATGTCATGTTTTCTATTGTTTGAAATGTATTGGATGGTTTTAGATGGATTTTGTGAAGAAACATAATACTTGAAATTATGCATGTAGTAATGTGAATTGGTGAATATGATGAATAACATGAATTGGCTTGTTTGCTTTATGTTAATGTGTTTCGATGAGATGATGAATGCTATTTGATGTATTGTTTGGGATTGAAGTCATGGTAGGTGTATGTTGTGCAAATGTTGGATGTGGTATGCTTATGTATGATTAAGGGGTTGCGATCGTCTTAATTTCATGAGTCTTGTTGTTGTTGCACACTTCCACTAGCATGAGTCTATGAAAGAGGCAATGTTGGGTAATCTCGCGTAGATTATTTGCTTGTCCCAAACCTAACATCGAATGGGGTTTGAAAGCTTAAGGCCGAATCAAGCTTTAGAGGTGGTTATCTAGTCTATTTGAGAGACGCTCGGCAAGCCGAAAATGATGACGGATGGGATCCACATGCATATCGCATTGAGTCACGCATTGAGTCACACGTGTCAGTGTGGATTATTGTTTGTGTGATTACGTGATATGATTGTGTGGATATGATTTTGGTAGATATGCATATACGTGGTTTTTAGGTGATCCATTTGATATGAGTTCTTGATGTGTTTTTGATGTGATATGTGTGCATATTTGTGATATATGTGATGAAATGGTGACTTGTATACATTATGGAATCATGTGAAAGTTGTATACATATTTGATGATGATTTATAAATGATGATGAATGATAATATGTACATGAAATTGATATGTTGTGAAATATGACTTTTGTACATCGTTTAGTATTTATAAATGAATACTTGTGGATTATTGAGCCATGTCCTATGATGGTAAACATGTGATTCTTTAATAAGATGATATGATGCATGTTTGTATGAAGCGTAGTGAATTGTAATAATATACGTATGTTTGTTATTAATTTCATATTATTATGTTTTTCTATAATGATTTGAATTTTCACCCTTCTGTTGGAATGATGTTCTATTGCGACATCGCTCAGGTACCAGAGATAGTGGTGCTCCGCACAAGGATTAGATTCGAAGGCTAGTTCTTGTTGTGTTTTGACTAGGTAGTCTATAATTCTCTGGTCATGTAACACTTGGGTTTATGGGATTATTTGTATTTGTTTTTAGGTTGAGATATATTGTTGTGCTCTCTTTTATCTTGTTATTTTGATATGTTGGTTTTGATGTTAAGTGGCCTTAGAGCCCAAAACGATATTTTGTGGTAGATGATTTTTGGGAATTATCACTATTTACGATTTATAAAGAGAGATGTTATTCCGCTGTGTGAGTTTGCATGTTGGTTATTTGGTTTTGATTTATAATCAGTGTTACTTGTATGTCCTCGTGTATGCATGCTTTAATTTACTCTGATTATGCAATTGTATGTTGTATTTGAGTAGTAGTAGTTCGGGTGATGTTACATTAGTGGTATTAGAGCACGGTCGGTCATTCGACAAGGTTATGAATTTGTTTGATTCCATTGTATCTGATTTGTGTGTATGACACAATCGATACGGTTTATTTAACAATCCTTGTTGTTATGGTTGTTTGGTTGGTAGCAGGAAGATGGTTGCTGGAAGGAATGATGATGCGCTTGTGGCGGCATTGACACTGTTGGTTGGTGCCATTCCGCAAATGAATGTTGGTGATCGAGAGCGTGATGCTGATGAGTTCCGTGCTTCGGGGAAGTTCCAAAGGAATAATCCGCCAACTTGTGAAGGAGCTCATGAACTTGACAAAGCTCAAGAGTGGTTTAAGGCGATTGAGAAAATCTATCTAGTTATGAACTGTTCAGATGCGCAGAAGGTGCAGTTTGGCACACATATGCTCGACAAAGAAGCTGAGGATTGGTGGCGTAACACTGTTCAAGGATTTGATGAGGATGGCATTGAAGCGACTTGGGCATTTTTCCGTCTTGCTTTTCTAGAGAAGTATTTTCCAGAAGATGTTCGTGGAAAGAAGGAAATTGAATTCTTGAGTTGAAGCAAGGTAATGGTACCGTAGCTGAGTATGCTACAAGGTTTGAGGAGTTGATCAAATTTTGTCCCCATTACAATACTGCTAATGTTGAGAGATCCAAGTGTCTTAAGTTTGTGAATTGTTTGAGACCTGATATTCAGAAGGCAATGGGTTACCAACAGATTATAAGATTTTATGAGTTGGTTAACAAGAGTAGGATCTATGATGAGGATAGCCGTGAGAGTGCTGCTCGTTACAAGTCCTTGCATGATAAGAAAGGAAAAGGGAAATTCTGAGGGAAGCCATATGATGGTAAGAAGAAAGCTGGTGATGGCAAGAAGACGAGTGGGGGAGGATCTCACACTCCTGTTAAGTGCTTCATATGTGGTGTTGAGGGACATCGTGCTCCCGAGTGTCCTAAGGGCGATGTGACTTATTTCAAGTGTGGAAAGCAAGGTCACAAATCTTTTGATTGCAGAGTTGCTTCGAATGTGACTTGCTACAACTGTGGTGAGCAAGGTCACATTAGTACCAAGTGAAACAAGTCGAAGAAGAAGCAAGCCAAAGGGAAAGTGTTTGCATTGTCCGGTGCTGATACTTCTACCAAGGAGAGATTGATTCAACGTATGTGCTTTATTAATAATATGCCTTTGATTGCTATTATTCATACAGGTGTGATGCATTCTTTTATTTCTTTGGATTATGCTAAGAGATTGAATCTTGAATTATCTGTTATGAGTGGAAGCATGGTTATTGATACTCCGGCTATGCGTTCAGTGACTACTTCATCTGTTTGTTTGAAATGTCTGTTGAATATTTGTGATAAAGATTTTGAAGTTGATTTAGTGTGTCTTCCATTGAGTCAACTTGATGTTATTTTGGGAGTGGATTGGTTGAGGGCCAACTATGCCTATATCAATTATTTTACGAAAGATGTTCTTTTTCTTGAGCCAGAGAAGGAAGATGATTTATTCTTGTCTACTCAACAAGTGAATGAATCTATGCGAGATGGTGCTGAAGTATTTATGTTGGTGGCAAGTTTGAAGCTTCGTGAAAATGGAACAGTGGGTGAATTTTCAGTTGTTCGTGATTTTCCTGAAGTGTTTCCTGATGAGGTTAGCGATTTGCCGCTTGAACATGAAGTTGAGTTCACAATTGATTTGATTCCTGGTACTAATCTGGTATCGATGGCTCCGTATCGGATATCACCATATGAGTTGTAAGATTTGAAGAGTCAACTAGAGGATTTGCTTGATAAGTGGTTTATTTGAACGAGTGTGTCACTATGGGGTGCACCTGTCTTGTTAGTTAAGAAGAAAGAAGGTATTATGAGGTTGTGTATGGATTACAGACAACTAAATAAGGTTACTATCAAGAATAAATATCCGCTTCCAAGGATTGATGATTTGAGGGATCAGTTGGTTGGTGCTTGTGTATTAGCAAGATTGATTTGAGGTCTAGGTATCATCATATCCGTGTGAAAGCTGAAGATATTCAGAAGACTTGTTTTAGAACAAGGTATGGATACTATGAGTATTCGGTGATGCCTTTCGGTGTAACGAATCCACCCGGTGTATTTATGGAGTACATAAATTGGATTTTTCTTAAATATCTCGATAAGTTTGTTGTTGTGTTTATCGATGATATTTTGATCTATTCGAAGAGTGAAGAGGATCATGTTGAGAATTTGAGGATTGTTTAATCTGTATTGAAAGAGAAGCAGTTGTTTGCTAAACTTTCGAAGTGCGAGTTTTGGTTGAAGAAAGTGAATTTCCTTGGCCATGTGATCTCTAGTGGTGGTATTTCGGTTGATCCTTCTAAGATTGAGGCTATATCTCAATGGGAAGCTCCAAAATTTGTGTCTGAGATTTGTAGTTTTCTTGGTTTGGTAAGTTATTATTGAAAGTTTATTGAAGGCCTTTCTAAGTTATATTTGCCGTTAACGCAGTTGACTAGGAAAGGTCAAGCTTTCATTTGGACTGCACTGTGTGAAGCTAGTTTTCAAGAGATGAAGAGGAGGTTGACTACTGCTTCTGTTTTGATTTTACCGAATCTATTAGAACCATTTGTTGTGTATTGTGACACCTCTTTGATGGGTTTAGGAGGTGTGTTAATGCAGAATTAACAAGTTGTAGCTTATGCTTCAATGCAACTCAAAGTGCATGAGAGGAATTATCTGACTCATGATTTGAAATTAGTTGCTGTTATGTTTGTTTTGAAGACTTGGAGACATTATTTGTTTGGGTCAAGATTCGACGTGTTTAGTGATCACAAGAGTTTGAAGTATTTGTTCGATCAAAAAAAGTTGAATATGAGGCAAAGGAGATGGTTGGAATTCTTGAAGGATTATGATTTTGATTTGAATTACCATCCTGGCAAAGCGAACGTTGTAGTCGACGCTTTGAGTAGGAAATCTTTGCATATGTCGATGTTGATGGTGCGAGAATTGGAATTGCTTGAACAACTTCGAGATATGAGTTTGGTTTGTGAAGAGACTTCTTTTGGAGTGAAGCTTGGTATGTTGAAGCTTACTAGTGGAATTTTGGATGAGATACGAGAAGGTCAAAAATCTGATTTGGTTTTGGTAGATCGATTGACGTTGATCAATCAAGGTAAAAGTGTTGATTTCCGAATTGATGAGAATGGTATCATGAGGTGTCATGATAGAGTTTGTGTTCCCGATGTTTTGGATTTGAGAAAGAGGATTCTTGATGAAGGACATCGTAGTGGTTTGAGTATTCATCCTTGTGCTACTAAGATATATCAAGATTTTAGGAAATTGTTTTGGTGGCCTGGTATGAAGAAAGAGATTGCGGAATTTGTGTATTCGTGTTTAATTTGTCAGAAATCAAAGATTGAGCATCAGAAGTTGTCTGGTTTGTTACAACCGTTATATATTCCTGAATGGAAATGGGATAGTATTTCTATGGATTTTGTTTCTAGTTTACCTAGGACTCCGAGTAATTGTGAAACTATTTGGGTTATTGTGGACAGGTTGACAAAATATGCTCACTTTATTCGGATTAGAATGGATTATTCGATGGAGAGGCTTGCAAAGCTGTATATTGAGAAAATTGTCAGTTTGCATGGTATTTCGTCTAACATTGTGTCAGATAGGGATGTGAGGTTTACTTCGAGATTTTGGGAAGGTTTGCAACGGGCTTTGGGTACAAAGTTATGTTTGAATTTTGCTTCTCATCCGCAGACAAGTGGTCATATTGAGAGGACAATTCAGTCGCTTGAGGATCTTTTGAGAGCTTGTGTTTTGGAACAGGGAGGTGCTTGGGATAGTTATTTTCCTTTGATTGAGTTTACCTACAACAATAGTTTTCATTCGAGTATTGGTATGGCTCCGTTTGAAGCTTTGTATGGAAGAAGGTGTAGGACGCCTTTGTGTTGGTAAGAATCTAGAGAGAGTGTTGTGGTTGGACCTGATATAGTTCAACAGACTACTGATAAGATTAAAATGATCAGAGAGAAGTTGAAGGTTTCTCAGAATCATCAGAAGAGTTACCATGATAAGACAAGGAAAGCGCTTGAGTTTGAGTTAGATGATCATGTGTTTTTAAGAGTTACTCCGGTAACAGATGTTGGTAGACCATTGAAGTTGTGTAAGTTGACGCTGCATTTTATTGGTCCATATCAGATTTCCGAGAAAATAGGTGATGTGGCTTATCGGATTACGTTTCTGTCGTCACTTGCTAATCTCCATGATGTATTTCACATGTCTCAATTGAGGAGATATATTGCGGATCCTTCACATGATTTCCAATTAGATGAGGTTGAGATTAGAGATGATTTGACCGTGGAGACATTACCTATGCGGATAGAAGATAGAGAGGTGAAACAACTTTGTGGTAAAGAGATCAATTTGGTGAAAGTTGTTTAGGAAGGACCGGATGGTGGAAATGTGACGTGGGAGCTTGAGAGTCAGATGAGAGATTCATATCCCGAGTTGTTTGCTTAAGGTAATTTTCGAGGACGGAAATATTTCAAGTGGGGAAGAGTTGTAACACCCCAATTTAATTTCCATATTTATTTATTAGGTGTTTATTTTGATTAATCATTATTTGGTGTGATAATTAATTAAATATGTGTTCTGATGATTATTTGAATATATGTGTTATTTGAATAATTGAATTTTATGAGTAGAAATAGCAATTGTCTAGTAATGGGTCTAATTAATTAGAATGGGTGGATAAGTGGGTTAAGCCCATTATGAGTTAAAAAGATAGTAAGGTTTTAGAGATTAGAGTTAGTTTTGTAAAACAAGAGAATAAGAGAGAATAGAAGAGAAGAGAAGAGAAAGAGGAGAAGAGGAAACTAGAAGAAAAAGAACCTAGAGATTTCATCTATACTAAGGTAAGGGTGGGATTTAAAGTGGTCATGGGTAAACATAATGTATGTAATATATGTGTGTTAGATATCATGAACTTAGGATTTGTGGATTTTGGTTTTGGAGAAACCCTAACATGTGTTTATGTTTTAATCCATGAAATTGATGTTTATGTTATGCTATGATGTTTCTATATTGAATTCCATGAATGGATATGTGTATAGAACATGATTTGGTGTATAATTGCATGTTTGAGTTTTACTTAAAAATGGTTGTTTTGAGATTTTGGTGAAAATTAGTGGAGCTTAAAATCTTGTTTTTATGATCGTAATAGTTGTTATATGATATGTATAGGTTGTATAACTATTTATTTCATGAAAAATGATGGATTAATGTGATTTTATGATGAAAATTCGTGCTGGACAGTAGCATTTTTGTAACAGCAGTTTTTCAAGTTTTTGACAGCATTTTCGCAACAGCAAATATTCTGATTTTGACAGCATTTTGAAAAACTTGTAAATTCAATAACTTTTGAACCGTAACCCCGTTTGAGGTGACATTTGGATCGTTACGAAGCTAAGAATATTATATATAACATGATATTCATTTTGATAACAGTAGATTAATATTTTACCAAAAGAATCCTAATATGGATGTATGTTGTATATGTGGTGAATGTGAATGACATGTTTTCTATTGTTTGACATGTATTGGATGGTTTTAGATGAATTTTGTGAAGAAACATAATACTTGAAATTATGTATGTGATGATGTGAATTGGTGAATTTGATGAATAACATGAATTGCTTGTTTTCTTTATGTTAATGTGTTGTGATGAGATGATGAATGCTATTTGATGTATTGTTTGGGATTGAAGTCATGTTAGGTGTATGTTGTGCAAATGTTGGATGTGGTATGCTTATGTATGATTAAGGGGTTGCGATCGTCTTAATTTCATGAGTTTTGTTGTTGTTGCACACTTACACTAGCATGAGTCTATGAAAGAGGCAATGTTGGGTAATCTCGCCTAGATTATTTGCTTGTCCCAAACCTAACGATGAATGGGGTTTGAAAGCTTAAGGCTGAATCGAGCTTTAGAGATGGTTATCTAGTCAATTTGAGAGACGCTCGGGATGCTTGAAATGATAACGGATGCGATCCACATGCATATCGCATTGAGTCACACAATGAGTCACATGTGTCAGTGTGAATTGTTGTTTGTGTGATTATGTGATATGATTGTGTGGATATGACTTTGGTGGATATGCATATACGTGGATATTAGGTGATCCATTTGATATGAATTATTGATGTGTTGTTGATGTGATATGTGTGCATATTTGTGATATATGTGATGAAATGGCGACTTGTATACATTATGGAATCATGTGAAAGTTGTATACATATTTGATGATGATTTGTAAATGATGATGCATGATAATATGTACATGAAATCGATATGTTGCGAAATATGAATTTTGTACATCGTTTAGTATTTATAAATGAATACTTGTGGATTGTTGAGCCATGTCGTATGATGGTAAACATGTGATTCTTTAATAAGATGATATGATGCATGTTTGTATGGAGTGTGACGAATTCTAATAATATATGTATGTTTTTTATACATTTTCATATTATTATGTTTTTCTATAATGATTTGAATTATCACCCTTCTGTTGGAATGATGTTCTATCGCGACATTGCTCAGGTACCAGAGATAGTGGTGTTTCACACAAGGATTAGATTCGGAGGCTAGTTCTTGTTGTGTTTTGACTAGGTAGTCTATAGTGCTCTGGTCATGTAACACTTGGGTTTATGGGATTATTTATATTTGTTTTGATGTTGAGAGATATTGTTGTGCTCTCTTTTATCTTGTTATTTATATATGTTGGTTTTGATGTTGAGTGGCCTTAGAGCCCAAAACGGTATTTTGTGGTAGATGATTTACGGGAATCATCACTATTTACCATTTATGAAGAGAGATGTTATTCCGCTGTTTGAGTTTGCATGTTGGTTATTTGGTTTTGATTTATTATCCGTATTAGTTGTATGTGACCATGGTATGTGTTGTTTCTTGTAGAAGTAAATGTGATGCCCTTGTGGATGCATACTTTAATTTACTCTGATTATGCAATTGTATGTTGTATTTGAGTAGTAGTAGTTTGGGGGGTGTTACATTAGTGGTATTAGAGCACGGTCGGTCATTCGGCCAGGTTATGAATTTGTTTGATTCAATTGTATCTGATTTGTGTGTATGACACAATCGATACGGTTTGTTTAACAATCCTTGTTGTGGTGGTTGTTTGGTTGGTAACAGGAAGATGGTTGCTGGAAGGAATGATGATGCGCTTGTGGCGGCATTGACCCTGTTGGCTGGTTCCATTCTGCAAATGAATGCTGGTGATCGGGAGTGTGATGCTGATGAGTTCCGTGCTTTGGGGAAGTTCCAGAGGAATAATCCGATAACTTTTGAAGGAAGTCATGAACCTAACAAAGCTCAAGAGTGGTTGAAGGCGATTGAGAAAATATTTCGAGTAAAGAATTGTTCAGATGCGCGGAAGGTGCAGTTTGGCACTCATATGTTCGATCAAAAAGCTGAGGATTGGTGGCGCAACACTATTCAGAGATTTGATGAGGATGGCATTGAAGTGAGTTGGGAATTTTTCCGTGATGCTTTTATGGAGAAGGATTTTCCAGAAGATGTTCGTGGAAAGAAGGAAATTGAATTCTTGAGTTGAAGCAAGGTAATGGTACCGTAGCTGAGTATGCTGCAAAGTTTGAGGAGTTGATCAAATTTTGTCCCCATTACAATATTGCTAATGCCGAGAGATCCAAGTGTCTTAAGTTTATGAATGACTTGAGACCTGATATCAAGAAGGCAATGCCTTACCAACAGATTACGAGATTTTATGAGTTGGTTAACAAGAGTAGGATCTATGATGAGGATAGCCGTGAGAGTGCTGCTCATTACAAGTCCCTGCATGATAAGAAAGGAAAAGGGAAATTCCGAGAGAAGTCGTATGATGGTAAGAAGAAAGCTGGTGATGGCAAGAAGACGAGTGAGGGAGGATCTCACGCTCTTGTAAAGTGCTTCATATGTGGTGTTGAGGGACATCATGCTCCCGAGTGTCCTAAGGGCGATGTGACTTATTTCAAGTGTGGCAAGCAAGGTCACAAATCTTTTGATTGCAGAGTTACTTCGAATGTGACTTGCTACAACTGTGGTAAGCAAGGGCACATTAGTACCAAGTGCAACAAGCCGAAGAAGAAGCAAGTCAAAGGAAAAGTGTTTGCATTGTCCGGTGTTGATACTTCTACCAAGGAGAGATTGATTCAACGTATGTGCTTTATTAATAATATGTCTTTGATTGCTATTATTGATATTGGTACGACACATTATTTTATTTCTTTGGATTGTGCTAAGAGATTGAATCTTGAATTATCTGTTATGTGTGGAAGCATGGTTATTGATACTCCGGCTATGGGTTCAGTGACTACTTCATCTGTTTGTTTGAAATGTCCATTGAATATTTGTGACAAAGATTTTGAAGTTGATTTAGTGTGTCTTCCATTGAGTCAACTTGATGTTATTTTGGGAATGGACTGGTTGAGGGCCAACCATGCCTATATCAATTGTTTTGCAAAAGCTGTTCTTTTTCTTGAGCCAAAAAAGGAAGGTGAATTATTCTTGTCTACTCAACAAGTGAATGAATCTGTGCGAGATGGTGCTGAAGTGTTTATGTTGGTGGTAAGTTTACATCTTAGTGAAAATGGAACAGTGGGTGAATTTCCAGTTTTTCGTGATTTTCCTGAAGTGTTTCTTGATGAGGTTAGCGATTTGCCGCTTGAACATGGAGATAAGTTCATGATTAATTTGATTCCTGGTACTAATCCGGTATCGATGGCTTCGTATCGGATGTCACCGTATGATTTGAAAGGTTTGAAGAGTCAGCTAGAGTATTTGCTTGATAAGAGGTGTATTCGCCCAAGTGTGTCACCGTGGGGTGCACCTGTCTTGTTAGTTAAGAAGTAAGAAGGTACTATGAGGTTGTGTGTGGATTACAGACAACTGAATAAGGTTACTATCAAGAATAAGTATCCGCTTCTGATGATTGATGATTTGATGGATCAGTTGGTTAGTGCTCATGTGTTTAGCAAGATTGATTTGAGGTCTAGGTATCATCAGATCTGTGTGAAAGCTGAAGATATTCAGAAGTCTTCTTTTAGAACAGGGTATGGACACTATGAGTATTCGGTGATGCCTTTCAGTGTGACGAATGCACCTGGTGTATTTGTGGAGTACATGAATCGGATTTTGCATAAATATCTTGATAAGTTTGTTGTTGTGTTTATCGATGATATTTTGATCGATTCGAAGAGTGAAGAGGATCATGCTGTTCATCTGAGGATTGTTTTATCTGTATTGAAAGGGAAGCAGTTGTTTGATAAACTTTCGAAGTGCGAGTTTTGGTTGAAGGAAGTGAGTTTCCTTGGACATGTGATCTCTAGTGGTGGTATTTCGGTTGATCTTTCTAAGATGGAAGCTATATCTCAATGGGAAGTGCCGAAATATGTGTATGAGATTTGTAGTTTTCTTGGTTTGGCAAGTTATTATCGAAAGTTTATTGAAAGCTTTTCTAAGTTATCTTTGTCATTAATGCAATTGACTAGGAAAGGTCAAGCTTTCATTTGGACTGCACAGTGTGAAGCTAGTTTTCAAGAGCTGAAGAGGAGATTGACTACTGCTCCTGTTTTGGTTTTACTGAATCCATCAAAACCATTTGTTGTGTATTGTAACGCTTCTTTGATAGGTTTAGGAGGTGTGTTAATGCAGAATCAACAAGTTGTAGCTTATGCTTCAAAGCAACTCAAAGTGCATGAGAGGAATTATCCGACTCATGACTTGGAATTAGTTGTTGTTGTGTTTGTTTTGAAGACTTAAAGACATTATTTGTTTGGGTCGAGATTTGATGTGTTTAGTGATCACAAGAGTTTGAAGTATTTGTTCGATCAGAAAGAGTTGAATATAAGGAAAAGGAGATGGTTGGAATTCTTGAAGAATTATGATTTTGATTTGAATTACCATCCTGGTAAAGCGAATGTTGTAGTCGACGCTTTAAGTAGGAAATCTTTGCATATGTCGATGTCGATGGTGCAAGAATTGGAATTGCTTGAACAATTTCGAGATATGAGTTTGGTTTGTGAAGAGACTTCTTTTGGAGTGAAGCTTGGTATGTTGAAGCTTACTAGTGGAATTTTGGATGAGATTTGAGAAGGTCAGAAATCTGATTTGGTTTTGGTGGATCGATTGACGTTGATCAATCAAGGTAAAAATGGTGATTTTTCGAATTGATGAGAATGATACCATGAGGTGTCATGATAGAGTTTGTGTTCCCGATGTTTCGGATTAGAGAAAGAGGATTCTTGATGAAGGACATCGTAGTGGTGTTTTGCACAAGGATTAGATTCAGAGGCTAGTTCTTGTTGTGTTTTGACTAGGTAGTCTATAGTGCTCTGGTCATGTAACACTTGTGTTTATGGGATTATTTGTATTTGTTTTGATGTTGAGAGATATTGTTGTGATCTCTTTTATCTTATTATTTGGATATGTTGATTTTGATGTTGAGTGGCCTTAGAGCCCAAAAGATATTTTGTGGTAGAGGATTTATGGGAATCCTCACTATTTACCATTTATGAAGAGAGATGTTATTCCATTGTTTGAGTTTGCATGTTGGTTATTTGGTTTTGATTTATAATCCGTGTTACTTTTATATGACCATGGCATGTGTTGTTTCTAGTAGAAGTGAATGTGATGCCCTCGTGTATGCATGCTTTAATTTAGTCTAATTATGCAATTGTATGTTGTATTTGAGTAGTAGTAGTTCGGGGGGTGTTATAGTGTCCATTTGGTGTTTGTCGAACCCTCTTCCATTTCTCATGTCGTGATGGTGGAAATGGTTCCCGATCACGACTCATGGAGTCCCCATCTCCTATCTGTTATTTTTTTAGCAACCATTGTTTTCTCAAGTTTCCTGTATCCCCCACGAGACAATCTATGAGGGTATTTATTTTTAGACTTGTTGAAGTTTCCTACTTCACTTTTAACCTGTTTTAAACATAGTAAAAATATTAGCTTCCATGGTTGTATCCCTAAAATTATCATAAAATACAAATGGTACTAACCATGAACTCCTCAAAATGTTAACTACACATTTACATCAATAAGTATGTATTAGTGTTTATATAAAGATATATTGAATCAATGAAAATTAAAATTAATATACTTGAACGTCTATCCATATGCTATTTTTCACATCATCTATTACATCTTTTCAATCATATAATAATACACTGACTTTGCTACGTCAAAGGAAAGCATCATAACTCTTAAAAAGCGAGGAATATGGACCGTCAAGAATAATATAAACGACACTAAACTAAATCGGAATTCTGACACCCGACTTGCAAACTTTTATTAATTTAGCCATCATTATGGCATCTCTTTGATGTTTTTTCTTGTTGTCCTACTATATATTGAGAATCATTTGTACTGGTTTCATTTGTATACACAACTTTGTCGCTACTAGATGAAGAAAAGGCCATTTATAAAGACATAAGCTTCAACAACAACAAATAAGCATCAACGACAACAAATACCTAAGCATCAACAACAAAAATAAGCATCATCAACCACAATAAGCATCAACAATGACAAATACATAAGCAACAATATGTCATCATCAACAACAACGACATCAAACACAATAGTGGCATTAACAACAACAAATATGAACCAACAAAACCAAATACATAAGCATCAACAACAACAAATAAGCATCATCATCAACAACAACATCATCAACAACAAATACACAAACATCACCAATAATAACATCATCAACAAACATCATCAACGACATCATTAACAAACATCATCAACAATAGCATAATGTCATACCCCAAAATTTGCCCGTTAATATTACAAGGCATTTTTTAAGGCACTCCAACTTATTTTTCAAGGCATTAATCTTAAAAGAACAAAGACCCAGCACATAGATGGCCAAATCCAGAAAATGGCCTAAACTGGCCTGCTCGCTAGGCGAGCAATTCCTTTGCCTAGCGAACCCTTCGCTACGCCACTCGCCTAGCGAAGCTTGCGAATACCAGAAAATTCTGGGCTTCATTCTGAGCCCATTAGGTCACAAAAAGAGCATTATAAATACTACAACTTCAGTCAGAACAAAAAAAACGAAAAACGGAAGGAAAACCGGAGATAGAAAGAAGGCACAACAAACCCTGGAGGCTAACCAAGAGAATTCAGAGCAACCCTAAAGGAAACCCTGAAGGAAGCTCATCCGCATCCAGGTCACCTCCGCCCAACTCAATCCGACTTGCCAATTCAAGGTTGCAATTCGATTGCAAACAGGTTTTATATTACCATTACCGCTTTATGTTCTTAATTTGCATGTGATATTATAATTGAATTCATAAACATATTTGAGGTTTTGCATGTGAATTTAAGTGTGCCTGAATATTGTGAATGCTGAACCATGTAATTTGTGTATTGGACGCCATAAGGCGTGCAGCAAGCTGAGGTCATACTGTTCTGAAATTCAAAACCCGCAGCCGCTCGCTAGCACATTGCTAAGCGAGCATGTAGCGAGTATTCGCTAGGCCTTCGCTAGGCGAGGCAGAGGCGAACGTGACAGTCGCTAATATTTTGGGTGTTCTGTTCTGTGCTTATTTGATCTGTTCTATGTTAATCATGCGTTATTTTGCCTGACATTCCTACTACTGTGTTTCCCTTTGCGGTGTAATCCTCGATTGCACCCCCATTTGGTATTCTGACCTGTGTGCTGAATGTTGTAAGGGTTCACATATTCCTAGGAACAAGTAGCTTGCTAGGTATTCCACTTTATTTGTGGGATACCCTTGTGGAGATTCCTCCTAATTATTTAGTTGATTTTAATGTCGAGATTCATCCTAATTGTTTAATCGATTTTAATGTGGAAATTCACTCTAATTACCTAATTGATTACGGCTATCTAATTAATTGTAAAACTTTGACTTTAAATAAGTGATCCTAGACCTCTCTTTGTTACCCTACGACTCCGGTATTACGGTCATGTCCCGCGAATGTGGGGATACACTTAGCATAGACCCTTCGATTAAATCATCATGTCCCTATAAAATAAGTCATAGTCCCTCGGATGTTGCCTTCGAATATATGATTTTTGTCCCTCGATGACCCTTCGTTGTAGCCTACGGTTAAATGATGATCGTCCCTTCGAATGCTAAGGTATCCTTACAAATGTTGCCTTCAATGACCAATCGATGACCCTGCGATGACCCTTTTACATCCAAAGGATAAAACTACTTACTTCTTAATAGTAAGGACAGTTTTACCATCATAAGGATAGGAAATGCCCATAAAGACCTTGGGTAGGTATAACTCCTAAATGCTTGCTCACAACTTAAACTACTTTTCACACCTCACACTTTTCAAAACCTCCATTAGAAAATCACCACTTGGTATACATTCGTACTAGAATCATTGCCAAGTTATATTTTTCTAAACATCTTTCAAAATTAAACGAGATAAATACTTTGTATACATTCGTACAAGAATCATTACAAAGTTAAACTCTCTTTTCAAAACATTTTCTAAACAGCTCTCACACACTTTTTCAGACAAGAAAAACATAAGTGATCAAGCAATTAAGAGCCCATGGATAACCATGGATACAAAGGGTGCTAACACCTTCCCTTTGTATAATGTACCTCCCGAATCCAAAATCTAATTAAGGTCTTTCCTGTTCTTTTCCACCTTTCCTTATTGGATAAAAGAAAAGTCGGTGGCGACTCTTGCTATCCGCGACATTTGCTTTCCGAAGCAAAACACACAAAGTCAGTTCACCGTATGACAGAACTGGCGACTCTGCTGGGGACGCCTTAAAAAGAGAGGTTACCTTAAAAACAAGATCACTTATTCAGATTGTCTGATTTACTGTTAAGGGATTGCTTGGGTATTTTATGCTTGAGTGAAAGATCCTACACCCGGATCTAGTGTACCTTAGGTAAGTAGCAATAGATCATCGCGACTATCTGGCGTATACTGGAATGGTCAAAATGATGGCTACGGTTAATGTGGCACTTTGGATGTCCTGAAGTTCCTCATGTTTACTTGAGGAAAAATTTGGCTTCCGCGTGGTGTCATCGAAGCATTAACCAGACCTTTAGAACCCTAATTGACTCATCCTAGCCATTAGAAAGTAGTGAGATAACTGACTTCGGTTCCGACTGGGGTTGGTTGAGACTCGATACTACACTCTTTGAGATTGGACTTTAGGGAAGCTTCGGTCAACCACTTGGTGTTGCACTGAGGTGGACTTAAAGGAAGGTCAATGATTTGAGATCCTTCTAGGACCCGGTTACTATTCTAGGACAGGTTGAACCAACCAAACTTCAGTGGGGAGGGTATTTACCTATGGAACTCATGCAAGCCTTAAAACCTAGGAAGGATCGTTGTGTGACTTGTTTGTATTTGTTACTTATTTAACATCACAACATCATAACATCATAACATCATAACATCATAACATTGTACTAACCATTTCAAGGACTTAGGGATTTAGCTTTGCTCTGTTAAACAGGTTATGGCTTCCAGGAAGACCATCCGGATCAATTTTGTAGCAATCTCTCCTCAACTCAAGGATTTAGTGTCAGAACTTCCCGATCAGGCTCAGTTTATCAAGAAACATGGTTCTCTCCTCAATTTGGTTACCACTGGTTTCAAAGAAGATATGATGAGAGTCCTATTCCAGTTCTTCGATCCTAAACATCATTGCTTCACCTTCCCAGATTATCAGTTGGTACCCACATTAGAAGAATTCTCCAGGCTGCTTGGGATACCTATCCTTGATCAAACACCTTTCAGTGGTTTAGAAAAGATTCCGAAGTCTGAAGAAGTTGCCGCGGCTTTACACATGACAAAGTCCGATATTGAAACCAATTGGGTAACAAGAAGTGGAGTTAAGGGTTTACTTGCCAAGTTTCTGATAAATAAGGCCCGAGAATTCTTAAAAGATGTGAATGTCCATGCTTTCGAAGATGTCCTAGCATTACTAATCTATGGTTTGGTGTTATTCCCTAATCCAGACCAATTCATAGACGTGAATGCTATTAAGATATTCCTCACTCATAACCCCGTGCCTACCTTGCTCGGAGACATTTTGCATTCCCTTCACACTCGTACTATGAAAAGGCAAGGGACTCTCATGTGCTGCATACCTTTATTGTCTAGGTGGTTTATTTTACACCTTCCTCAATCAGTCTTGAAGAATGAGCAAAATCTGAAATGGTCTCAAAGGATAATGTCACTCTCCCGTTCGGACATCCGTTGGTGTCCTCATCTCAAAGAAAATGTTATCATCATTGACCGTTGTGGGGAATTCTCTAACATACCACTCCTGGGGATAAGAGGAGGTATTACTTATAACCCAGCTTTAGCCCTACGCCAGTTTGGTTATGCTCGAAGAGACGGTCCACATGAAATAATTATCCAAGGCACCGTGTTTGACTATGATAACGATTCCCAAGGTCTCCGTCAGAGATTTGTACGAGCCTGGGGCATGGTGAAAAGAAGCACTTTAGGACAGAAAAACTCTATTCCTATGGAACCTTATCTCAGATGGGTACGCGCCAGAGCTCGTGAACTTGTCATGCCATATCTTGCAGTCGGACCGCTGATTGTTGAACCAGAAGCTGAAGGAGGTACTTCTCAGATCATTCCTTATCCAGATATGCCTACCGATGTTGAAGAGTTGAAGAGATCCTGGATCCAATTGAGGGAGGAAAGGGATACTTTTGAAGCTCAGTTCTGTGCTGAAAGGAAGAAAGTGTTAGAACTCACCAGCCAGCTTAATGAGGAACGAAGACTCAATACATATCTTCGTCCGAAAAGAAGCCGTCCCTGGGAGACTTGAGCTTTTGTTGTATTTTATTATTTATTGTAATGAACATTGATTGAAAATTATTAACAAAAGTTTCCCTCTTTTTGGTGGTTTACGCAAAGTTAAATTCCAGGAGTCCTTGAAAACATTTCATACATTGCATAGCATAACATAACGTTGCATAACAGGTATCCTAAAAGATCAATATTCTCACGGTCTTCCTTCTAAACAGAAAAATGGCTCTCGAACAAACTGTCAAAGATCTCCAGGCTCAGAATGCTCAATTCCAGGAGATGATGCTGAGCTTATCCAAGGGGCAGGAGGAACTGAAGGCTCTCTTGCTCGAGAAGAAGAAAGACTAGAAACCTGTGAGTTACATTAACCCGGGAAGAAGGCGTAAAAGACAGGTTGCAGGAGTCAAGATTAGACTTCCGAAGGATCAAGAAGAGGAGACAGAAAATGATTCAGGAGAGGAGGATGTTGATCTCTTCAACTCTGAGGACGACGATGAAGATTATGAGAATGAACAGTACTCTCCAAGAGATGGCAAGTACAAGTTGCTGGAAGAACGTATGCTAGCTATGGAGGGTCAGAAGGCGCCCGGTCTGGATTTTGAAAGCTTGGGACTGGTCTCTGATGTAGTCATTCCTCACAAATTCAAGACCCCCACTTTCACTAAGTACGATGGTGCGTCTTGTCCTCAGATGCATCTGAGAGCGTATGTGAGAAAGATCCAGCCGTATACCACTGATAGGAAGCTATGGATTCATTTCTTCCAAGAGAGTCTATCTAGCACACAGTTGGAATGGTATTATCAGCTTGAGAGCTCTAACATCCGCACCTGGACTGATTTGGCAACAGCTTTCTACAAGCACTACCAGTATAATTCTGAATTGGCGCCTACTCGGCTACAGTTGCAGAATATGACTATGGGATCTATAGAAAGCTTCAAAGAATATGCTCAAAAATGGAGAGATTTGGCTGGCAGAGTCAAACCCCCCATGACTGATCGAGAATTAGTGGACATGTTCATGGGTACACTGACTGGTCCATTCTACAGCCATCTACTGGGAAGTTCTTCAACAGGTTTCACTGACCTTATATTGACGGGTGAACGTGTTGAAAGTGGTATTCGAAGTGGAAAGATACAGGTAGCTACCTCCGCAAGCACCAGAAAGACCCATCAGGGAAAGAATGAATCAAATGCTGTGTACGGTGAAAGGAGTCGTAACAAGAAAAGTCGTGACCATACCATTGGAGCAGTTAAGATTGCAGCACCGCCATCTCAAAACTTCCAGCACAAACAAGACAGGCCAAGAAGGCAGTTTACCAAGATCAATATGACTTTAGCACAG
Organism: Lathyrus oleraceus; assembly: GCF_024323335.1. Lineage (NCBI taxonomy): Eukaryota > Viridiplantae > Streptophyta > Magnoliopsida > Fabales > Fabaceae > Lathyrus > Lathyrus oleraceus. Next base: position 341,103,993 of record NC_066583.1, read on the forward strand.
GCACTGCAGGGTATGCTAAAAGCAAATTTGATTACCCTCAGAGATCCTCCTACGAATCCCAACACTACTTCTTCTCGTTATAATCCCAATGTCAGGTGTGCATATCACTCCGATAGTCCCGGGCATGATACAAACGATTGTTGGTCGTTGAAGAATAAGATTCAGGATATGATCGACGCTGGTGAAATTGAATTTGATCCTCCAGGGACCCCTAATGTCATCACTGCACCTATGCCTAACCATGACAAGGCTGTTAATGCTGTGGATGACAATTCTCACATTTCTAATGTAGCTGATTTAACATCTCCTCTCCTGATCATCAAGAAGAATTTATTGCAAGCTGGTTTATTTCCAGGTTGTGCTGAAAATTGCGATCGCTGTATACTCAGACCCAATGAGTGCTTGAAGTTGAGGAATGGTATTCAACGACTGATGGATGATCGCACAATTCTCTTCGAAAAGGTTCCTAAGGTGGAAAACCCTACTGAAGAAATATCTGTGATTGCTAGGTCCAAAGTTCCAGTGAAGATTACCGCTACCAGAGCACCTGTGAAGATTACTGCTGAGCCCCAGGTAGCTCCCCTAATCATCACTGCACCTGGCCCAGTACCGTATTCCTCCAGCAAAGTCATTCCGTGGCATTATGGAGGTGATGTTTACATCCATGGCGTAAAGCAAGTTGGTAATTCTGCTAATCTTAATGACATTGTTGGGACTAGTAAAGTTACTCGAAGTGGAAGGATCTTCTCTCCAGAAATCTCACCTCCCGCCCCTGAAACTCGAGGAAAGGAACCAGTTAACCCTTCTCAGTCAGGGACACCCGTCGAAGTTACTACTGAAGATGTTGCCAAACAAGAAATGGAAGAAGTGCTGAAAATCATCCGCAAGAGTGATTTTGATGTGGTAGAACAGCTGGGGCATACCCCGTCTAAGATCTCGATGTTATCCTTGTTATTATCTTCTGAATCTCATGCCAAAGCGTTGATAAAATTCTTGAAGACTGCTCATGTACCTCAGGAGACCTCCGTCGATCAGTTCGAAAACTATGTTGCTAACCTGACTGTTGACAATGGCTTAGGCTTTTCCGATGCTGACCTGACACCAGCAGGAAAGAATCACAATAAAGCTCTGCATATCTCCATTGAGTGTAAAGGGATCACCTTGTCTCATGTGTTGATCGATAATGGCTCTTCTTTGAATGTAGTATCGACAGCTGTGCTCGATAAACTTGATTGTAAAAGCATTGAACTAAAGCCTAGTGACATTGTGGTGCGTGCTTACGATGGTACGAAGAGTGTTGTCCATGGTGAAGTGGTTCTCCCTATCAAGATCGGACCTCAAGTCTTCAACACTATCTTTCACGTAATGAACATTCGTCCTGCCTATTCTTGCTTGCTGGGACGCCCTTGGATTCATGGGGCAAGTGTTGTAGCCTCGTCTCTCCATCAAAAGCTGAGGTATCCAATAGAGGGCAAGATTGTCACTGTGTGTGGAGAAGAAGAATATATTGTCAGTAGTGTGCAGCCCTTCAGATACGTCGAGATGGATGGCGAATTCTTTGAGACTCCCACTCAGTCATTTGAAATGGTTCACCCGCCCAGTCCTGTCCTTAAGCCGACTCCCCTTGTGCCCAAGGTTATTCGTGCTCCTCCTGCCATGATTTCTCTGAAGGACGCTCAAGCCGTGGTCGAAAATGGTGGTCGTACTGGTTGGGGTCAACTGATCAACGTACCATACAAGTCTGACAAGTCTGGTCTGGGATTTAACTCTGAAAGGATGGTCAAAGATCAGATTAATGCTGTAGAAGATGCTGATAGCGATTGCGACCTGGATAGCTGGATTTTCCCAACAATTGGTGAATGACTCAATAATTGGAAGGCTGAAGACACTATCCCGATTTCCTTTAGTCAGGAGTAATTGTTATTGTCTATTTTAGTATTGCAAATTTTTTTAGTTTTTACAATTGAACTTCTTAAAGCATTGTGTCTATGCCCGGGGCACAATAGCTAATTTGTTAAGGGTTTTGTCATTTTCATAAGCATATTCACATTCAATAAATCAATGGACTTTTTGCATTCAAATATTGCGCTCTTTATCTTTCCTGTCATCTTCCAAAAAAGCTATGTTTTCTTACACACACTCACGTAACGAATTGCAGATCCATACCCACTCTGGATCCTGTTGATAATAGTTCTACTACTGTTCATTATGACTTTGAAAATCCGATCTACCAAGCCGAGGATGGAAGTGAGGAAGATTGTGAAGTACCTGGAGAACTTGCCAGACTGTTACTGCAAAAAGAAAGAACTATACAGCCACATGAAGAGTCAATCGAAATGGTAAACTTGGGTACTGAAGTGGACAAGAAAGAAGTCAAAATAGGAGCAGGCTTGGGAGACAGTGTCAAGGAAAGATTGATTCAGATGTTACATGACTATATGGAGATTTTTGCTTGGTCGTATGAAGACATGCCAGGACTGGATACTGATATAGTAGTGCATCGTTTGCCAATGAAGGAAGATTGTCATCCTGTTAAGCAAAAGGTTCATCGTATGCGTCCTGAGATGTCCGAGAAAATCAAAGCCGAAGTTATGAAACAGTTCAATGCCGGTTTTGTAGCTGTTACTTCTTACCCCCAATGGGTTGCTAATGTGGTACCAGTGCCGAAGAAGGATGGTAAGGTGCGAATGTGCGTAGATTACAGAGATTTGAATAAAGCGAGTCCCAAAGATGACTTTCCACTCCCGCATATTGATGTTCTGGTAGATAACACCGCTCAACACAAAGTATTCTCCTTCATGGATGGATTCTCGGGTTATAACCAGATTAAGATGGCACCTGAAGACATGGAGAAAACTACGTTTGTGACGCAATGGGGCACTTTCTGTTACAAAGTAATGCCATTCGGTTTAAAGAACGCTGGGGCAACGTACCAGCGTGCTATGGTGGTTTTGTTCCATGATATGATTCATCATGAAATAGAAGTTTATGTGGATGACATGATAGCCAGATCTCATACTGAAGAAGAACATCTCGATCATTTGTACAAATTGTTTGAGAGGTTGAAGAAATATAAGCTGAGATTGAACCCGAACAAATGCACCTTTGGAGTAAGATCCGGTAAACTCTTGGGATTTATTGTCAGTGGTAGAGGAATTGAGGTTGACTCGGCTAAGGTGAGAGCTATTCAAGAGATGCCAGTTCCCCGTACGGATAAAGAAGTCAGAGGTTTCTTGGGACGTTTGAACTATATTGCCCGATTTATTTCCCATTTGACTGCTACCTGCAAACCCATCTTCAAACTACTAAGGAAAAATAAAGAGATGATATGGAATGATGAATGTCAAGAAGCTTTCGACAAAATCAAGAAGTATCTCCAAGAACCTCCAATTCTGGTGCCACCAGTTGAAGGAAGACCTCTAATTATGTATTTGACCGTGTTAGAAAATTCAATGGGGTGTGTGTTGGGGCAACATGACGAGTCTGGTCGAAAAGAGCATGCCATATACTACCTTAGCAAAAAGTTTACCGACTGTGAAACAAGATACTCACTGCTCGAGAGAACTTGCTGTGCTTTGGCCTGGGCTGCTCGCCGACTAAGACAGTATATGTTGAATCATACCACTTTGTTGATTTCTAAGATGGATCCCATCAAATACATATTTGAGAAACCTGCCCTCTCCGGAAGAATAGCGAGATGGCAGATGATTTTAACAGAGTATGATATCCAGTATACTACCCAGAAAGCAATCAAAGGAAGCGTGCTAGCTGATCATTTGGCTCATCAAGCAGTGGATGATTACCAATCTATGAATTTTGAGTTCCCAGATGAGGATGTCATGCTTGTTACTGATTACGAAGAACCTGGACCGGATGAAGGACCCGAACCGGGATCCCGATGGACTATGGTTTTTGATGGATCTTCTAATGCATTGGGCAATGGTGTTGGTGTTGTAATCGTTTCCCCCAAGGGTGGCCATACGCCTTTCACTGCTAGACTATGTTTCGATTGTACCAACAATATGGCCGAGTATGAAGCATGTATTTTGGGACTCAGAGCTGCTATAGACCTGAGAATCAAGTTTTTGAGTGTGTACGGAGACTCAGCATTAGTAATCAGCCAAATCAAAGGAGAATGGGACACTAAACATCCGAATCTCATCCCTTATCGAGAGCGGGTGTTGACATTAATCCCATACTTTGAAGAGATTACATTCGAACATATCCCACGAGAAGAGAATCAGTTGGCAGACGCCTTGGCCACCATGTCATCCATGTTCAGAGTCAGATGGGACAATGAAGCTCCCAGGATCACCATTGAACGACTAGAGGAACCAGCATATTGTTATGAACTTAACGCTGCTGAAGTAGAAGAGAAACCTTGGTTCCACGAAGTAAAAAGATATTTAGAAGCTCAGGAATACCCTGAAGGGGCATCCATCAATGACAGAAAATTCCTGAGGAAGTTCTCCGCTAAATTCTTTTTGAGTAATGGAATATTATACAAACGTAATCATGATTCGACTTTGCTTCGTTGTGTGAATAAAAAGGAAGCAGAAAAGATTATGGAAGACATGCATGACGGTATTTTTGGGACTCACTCTAGTGGACATACGATGGCCAAGAAGATTCTGAGATCAGGGTATTATTGGTCTACCATGGAAGCTGATTGCCACCATCACTCCAGAACTTGTCACAAGTGCCAGATCTATGCGGATAAAGTACATGTGCCTCCTGCTCCATTGAACGTGTTGACAGCCCCTTGTCCCTTTGCAATGTGGGGCATTGATATGATCGGAGAGATTAAACCTACCGCTTCTAACGGACATCGCTTCATTCTTGTTGCGATTGATTACTTTACAAAGTGGGTAGAGGCAGCCTCATTTGCTTCTGTTACCAAGAATGTGGTGGCACGGTTCATCAAGAATAGTCTTATTTGTCGATATGGCGTCCCTGAAAGAGTTATCACTGACAATGGCACCAATTTGAACAACAAAATGATTACTGAACTCTGCACGCAGTTCAAGATAAAACACCATAACTCTTCTCCGTACCGGCCAAAGATGAACGGCGCCGTGGAGGCTGCTAATAAGAATATCAAGAAGATCATACAAAAGATGACAGTAACGTACAAAGACTGGCATAAGATGTTACCATTTGCTCTTCATGGTTATCGCACTTCAGTACGCACTTCGACAGGGGCAACTCCCTTCTCTTTAGTCTATGAAATGGAAGCCGTTCTACCAGTGGAAGTTCAGATTCCCTCTCTAAGAATCATGAAAGAGGCAAGCTTAGATGAGGATGAATGGATTCAGACTCGACTCGATCAGATAAATTTGATTGATGAAAAGAGACTCGCGGCTGTTTGTCATGGGCAGATATATCAGAAGCGCATGACCCAGGCATTTAACAAAAGAATCAAGGGACGGGTGTATCAAATCGGCGAATTGGTGATAAAGCGTATCATTCTACCACAAAGTGACCCCAGGGGCAAATGGACTCCCACATACGAAGGGCCATTTGTAGTTAAGAAGGTATTCTCTGGTGGAGCCATGATACTTGCTACGATGGATGGCGAAGACTTCCCACATCCCGTGAATGCAGACATAGTTAAAAAATACTACGCATAAAAGAGACCCGCTAGGTCGACGTACCTAGGCAAAAGTAAGGGCATCCCGGCGAACCAAAAGGGTTCGGGCAAAAATTAGGGATAAACATATAAAAATGTACACCCGGCAAGTCGAAAACCTGAAAAGGCGGCTTGGGCAAAAAAGGGTATCCTGGTGGACTGAAAACCTGAAAAGGCGGTCCAGGCAAAAATTAGGGATTAAAAGCGTATGACTATGTCCCGTTCTCAGACAGCTTTATCCAAGTTCAAGGGACTGAACAAGCCAATCAATTCTATCCGACAGCAGGAGATGAGACGCTTGAAGACATAATGACAGTAGTAGAATTAAAATCAACAGGGCTTTTCCTTCATATCTTTTCTTTATGTTCTCGACAATTTCCTCTTACTAGGATTTCTGTCTCCATGTACACAAATTGCCTGTTTATAGGCCCTCTTTCAAAATCAATATAATTTTATTTCCAAAAAGATGCTTTTGTTTTACTTTTTCTGTTTTGTTTGCATAAACATCCATTGATTTAATTTGAATTGATATGTGCATTTGAATATGATCGATGTGTACCAAAAATGCATGCATAAAATAGAAATAGCAATCACTACGAGACTTCAGGATCGAGGAGAAGGTCTAACCATGCTTTCCAATGAATCCGTTGCTAATTCTATTCCCCAGCAAAGCCAATTATTCCCCAGAAGCAATTGGCATTACTAGACAAATTGGTCATCTCTTCCACCCCCAGCCAGACTTCTGTTAAATATTTCTACCATCAGACAGAAATCAAGTATCCCTAGATGAGAAGGGGTCATCAATACAAGTATCTCCAACCAGAAGATGGAGATTTATTTTCCCCAGGGGGTCGCCAAAAAAAAAAAATTTAAAAAAAAAATGTTCAGACGCATAATTCATTCATTACATCATTTCACAACATACGCATGCATACATTGTTCGCATTTATTTTCATAAGCATAAAACATCTCATGCATCATGGCATGGCACGGAGCTAACTTTATTTTTCAGTTAATTATCCTCCTGATACAGTCAAAACAAAGGTCCATCCAGACGGACATCTTTATCAATTACATTCAAGATTCAACTACATCTCTCAGATACAATCCATATGAGCATTCACTCTGGCAAGCGCTCTGATATCCGCCCAATGGTGGCATCATTAAACCCACCCCAGATATTCATTGCAAATACAACATATACAAATACTATCAGATATAGCCTGGCGTACGGTTCACTCTGATTCAGCTCAACATATGACTCCTTCAACTCAGATGCGATCTAACGTACGATCCATCCTGACATTCTGCGACTCCAATACGGTCTAGCGTACGATCCATTCTGACCTTCAAATCCTCAGATACTGCCTAGCGTATGGTACATTCCGGGATGTAGTCTAGCGTACGACTACTTTCTTCTTCAGATACAGCCTAACGTACGGTTCATTCTGCAACTCCAATACAGTCTAATGTACGACCCATTTGGATCTTCAACTCAGATACGATCTAGCGTACGATCCATTCTGATCTTTCATCCCCGGCGAAGTCATCCGCCTAATGAACAACTCACTCTGCTATTCAGATACGGTCTAGCGTATGATCCATTCTGATCCCTTATCCCCAGCAGCGTATAACACACTCTGACTCCCCAGCAAAGTCGACAGCATAATGGAGGACTCACTATACGGTCTAGCGTATGACCCGGTATGACCCCCATGTCTTCAGATATCGTCTAATATACGACGCACTCCGAAGCTCTCATCATCAAACTTCCTGGATGGCATCTTTAAGCCCATCTTCATCAAGACTAACTATTGATTAACAAGTGAAAATTTTGGGGCATTCTAAGTGTTCAATAATCTTCCACCTCCAGACCACGAATGGCGTACATACCATTCTAACTCTCTCGGTTCAAGAATATTGAACAGGGGCAGCTGTCATACCCCAAAATTTGCCCGTTAATATTACAAGGCATTTTTTAAGGCACTCCAACTTATTTTTCAAGGCATTAATCTTAAAAGAACAAAGACCCAACACATAGATGGCCAAATCCAGAAAATGGCCTAAACTGGCTTGCTCGCTAGGCCAGCAGTTCCTTCGCCTAGCGAACCCTTCGCTACGCCACTCTCCTAGCGAAGCTTGCGAATACCAGAAAATTCTGGGCTTCATTCTGAGCCCATTAGGTCACAAAAAGAGCATTATAAATACTACAACTTCAGTCAGAACAAAAAAAACGAAAAACGGAAGGAAAACCGGAGATAGAAAGAAGGCACAACAAACCCTGGAGGCTAACCAAGAGAATTCAAAGCAACCCTAAAGGAAACCCTGAAGGAAGCTCATCCGCATCCAGGTCACCTCCGCCCAACTCAATCCGACTTGCCAATTCAAGGTTGCAATTCGATTGCAAACAGGTTTTATATTACCATTACCGCTTTATGTTCTTAATTTGCATGTGATATTATAATTGAATTCATAAACATATTTGAGGTTTTGCATGTGAATTTAAGTGTGCCTGAATATTGTGAATGTTGAACCATGTAATTTGTGTATTGGACGCCATAAGGCGTGCAGCAAGCTGAGGTCATACTGTTCTGAAATTCAAAACCCGCAGCCGCTCGCTAGCACATCGCTAAGCGAGCATGTAGCGAGTATTCGCTAGGCCTTCGCTAGGCGAGGCAGAGGCGAACGTGACAGTCGCTAATATTGTGGGTGTTCTGTTCTGTGCTTATTTGATCTGTTCTATGTTAATCATGCGTTATTTTGCCTGACATTCCTACTGCTGTGTTTTCCTTTGCGGTGTAATCCTCGATTGCACCCCCATTTGGTATTCTGACCTGTGTGCTGAATGTTGTAAGGGTTCACATATTCCCAGGAATAAGTAGCTTGCTAGGTATTCCACTTTATTTGTGGGATACCCTTGTGGAGATTCCTCCTAATTATTTAGTTAATTTTAATGTGGAGATTCATCCTAATTGTTTAATCGATTTTAATGTGGAAATTCACTCTAATTACCTAATTGATTATGGCTATCTAATTAATTGTAAAACTTTGACTTTAAATAAGTGATCCTAGACCTCTCTTTGTTACCCTACGACTCTGGTATTACGGTCATGTCCCGCGAATGTGGGGATACACTTAGCAAAGACCCTTCGATTAAATCATCATGTCCCTATAAAATAAGTCATAGTCCCTCGGATGTTGCCTTCGAATATATGATTTTTGTCCCTCGATGACCCTTCGTTGTAGCCTACGGTTAAATGATGATCGTCCCTTCGAATGCTAAGGTATCCTTACAAATGTTGCCTTCAATGACCAATCGATGACCCTGCGATGACCCTTTTACATCCAAAGGATAAAACTACTTACTTCTTAATAGTAAGGACAGTTTTACCCTCATAAGGATAGGAAATGCCCATAAAGACCTTGGGTAGGTATAACTCCTAAATGCTTGCTCACAACTTAAACTACTTTTCACACCTCACACTTTTCAAAACCTCCATTAGAAAATCACCACTTGGTATACATTCGTACTAGAATCATTGCCAAGTTATATTTTTCTAAACAGCTTTCAAAATTAAACGAGATAAATACTTTGTATACATTCGTACAAGAATCATTACAAAGTTAAACTCTCTTTTCAAAACATTTTCTAAACAGCTCTCACACACTTTTTCAGACAAGAAAAACATAAGTGATCAAGCAATTAAGAGCCCATGGATAACCATGGATACAAAGGGTGCTAACACCTTCCCTTTGTATAATGTACCTCCCGAACCCAAAATCTAATTAAGGTCTTTCCTGTTCTTTTCCACCTTTCCTTATTGGATAAAAGAAAAGTCGGTGGCGACTCTTGCTATCCGCGATATTTGCTTTCCGAAGCAAAACACACAAAGTCAGTTCACCGTATGACACATAATTATTAAACATCATTAACAATAGCATCATCAACAAACATTATCAATAATAGCATCATCAACAATAACATCATCAACAATAGCATCAACAATAACATCATCAACAAACATCATCAATAATAGTATCATCAATAACAATAGTGGCATCAAGACACAAATATCATCAACAATAGCATCATCAATAATATCATCATCAACAACAAATACATAAACACCAATGGAATGTAACTTTACTGTAGATTCACGTGGAAAAAGTTTACGTATCAAAAACATGATGAATACGTAAAAAAATATTGTCAAAATCTTTGAGTTCCTCCTCAACATCTAAATCGAAGGCTAGTCAAGAACGAAAAAGACGGTGTCCGCTCCTTCCTCAATTGTACAAAAGTTGACATATTGGTTGAAAATGTTGTTTCTTTAGGTTTGAAATTGGTGTTGTACGTTTTGTTAGGGTTGAAACTGTTTTTGTATCGTTATGGTTGAAAATGGTGTTGTTTGGTTAGGTTAGGGTTGAAAGTTATGTTGTTTCGTCAGGCATTTTTTCTTGATGGAAATGAAAATTTGGAAATGAAGAGACAAGTTAGCTAGCTCTGTTTAAAGTGAGTAAATAATATTACCATAATTGTTTATCAAAATCATTGTGGTATATGATGAAATTTTTTAAAAGCGTCAGGTTTTAAAAAAATAATTTTTTAAAAAATAATGAAAAATATATTATAACGGTGCTTTTAGAAAACCATGGTGATATAAGATTTATATTAATGATATTTTATAAAAAGCGTCAGGTCTTAAGCAATTAAATTTTTTTAAATATAATGAAAATATATTATAACAATGTGTTTAAACAACAATGGTGATATAAGATTTTCATTAATGATATTTTATAAAAAAGAATTACATTTTAACTTATTAAAAAATAGAAAATGTATCAAAACAGTTAGTTTAAAGAACCGTACTGATATAACTTTATTTTTTAAAACAAAATTGAAGGTTGATTATAATATACTGAAAAAATCACGAATTAGCAGGCGCTGAGAATCAAACTCATAAAAGGTCAACTGATATCACGGCGGTTGTTTTAAAAACCCGAGGTAATAAATTAACAACAACAATATATATATATATATATATATATATATATATTATATATATATATATATATATATATATATATATATATATATATATATATATATATATATATATATATATATATATTATATATATATATATATATATATATATATATATATATATATATATTATATATATATATATATTTCAGTATTATATATTTTGAAAATATTACTTTTATTTCTAAATTTTATTAATATTTATATTATAGTATTTGTTAGAATAAAATTTGAAAAAACAATATATATATATATATATATATATATATATATATATATATATATAATATATATATATATATATATATATATATATATATATATATATATATATATATATATATATATATGTATGTGTGGTTTATATTATTTAATATATAAATATGTATGTTGTATATATGTATTGTTTATCTTATTTAATATATAAACATGTATGTTATTTATATTTTCTAGTGTATAAATATAAAAAATAATATTGTTTATATATTTTGTTATATATAAATTTGTAATATTAGTTTAGAAAACATATTATATATTTTTATAAAAGAATAGATTTTAAAAAAGAAATTATATTTTTTTATTATTTAGAAAATTTGTAATATGTTTTAGTAATATATTTATAGAAAATATGAATTAAATCTTATAGAAAACAAATTATATTTTAATATATACTTAGAAAGCATGTAAATTTGTAAGAAAAAAGTATAGATTTATTTTGAAAACATTAAATATATATTAAATATTTTTATAAAAGAGTATTTATAAAATAAGTTTAACAAACATATTATATATTTTTAATAAAATAATAGATTTTATATTAATATACACTTTTTATTTAAAAAGTAAGAATTAAATCATAAAAATATACAATTTGGAATATATTTAGAAAGTATGCACTTTTTAAAAGTATATAATTTGTAATACAAATTTGTAATATATAAATATACACTTTTTATTTAGTTATGAATATATTTATTTAAACCATATTGTTGATATATTTTGTTGTTAATAAATTTTTAAAATGAGTTTAAGAAACATACTATATATTTTTATAAAAGAATATATTATATATTAATATACACTTTTTATTTAGAAATGTAATATATTTTGGTAATATACTTATAGAAAATATGAATTAAATTATAAATGTATATAATTTGTAAGTTAAAATATATTTTTAAAGTATGTAAATTTGTAAGAAATATATATATATATATATATATATATATATATATATATATATATATATATATAATATATTTTTGAAAATATTAAATATGTATTAAATATATGTATTATATGATATGTTAGTGGAAAACATTAAATATATTTAAATAGAATAATAATTAAATTTAGTTAAGAAAATGATTTAGTTATGAATATATGTTAGTTATATGATATCTTAGTTAGAAACTTAATATAGTTATATGTTTGTGAATAGATCAATTTTCCTTTTCTTAAATTTAAATTTGAACATGAACAACGTTGCACATGGGCAGTATGAAGTATTGTTAGTTTTATCGTAGTTGGATGTATGATAGAACGTATCCAAGAATGCGTGGGTCTAAACCACATTTTGAAGAAGAAGTTGTTGTGTTTGTCAGATATGTGTTTGCTCAAGAATGTTGTCGAAGCGAATGAGGGGTAAGATGCCCGTGTTTAAAGTGTGGTTGCAGAAATATAATTAGTGACCAAAATATAGTGAAACATCACTTGTAGAAAGGTGGTTTTAGGCCAGATTATTAGGTGTGGTATTCTAATAGAGAAATACTGTCAGAAATGAATAAAGAGGCTTCAAGCAGTCAAACACATGTTGGACCTGAGATAAATATAGAGGCATCAAGCAGTTAACCACAGTTGCAATACCATGAATAATTTAATCTCATTGATGATATGGTCAGTGATGCATTATGGGTGAATGTGACTTATGATAAACTTCAAGATTTTGATGCAGATGAGCTCCCGAACGAGAAAACACAAAAGTTTTACTAATTGTTTAAAGAAATAAATATACCACTCTTTAAGGGGTTTTCTGACTCCAGGCTATCCATGTGTGTGAGGCTCTTGGCTGGGAAGTCAAATTGGAATGTTCCTAATCAATGTTTGTCAGAATCTGAGGTATTTGTTTCGTAGTAAAGGCGTTGATCGAAGCAAAAACAAGTTGGAGTGAAGTCCATATTCTATCTGCCAATAATACCTAGATTATAAAGAATGTTTGCATTAATTCATAGTGCAAGACAAATGACATGGAATCATACAAATACCACTAGTTCAGGCATGATGTGACATCCATCTTATGGAGAGGCATGGAAACACTTTGATAAAATACATCAAGATTTTGCAGTAGAACCCATAAATGTCATACTCATATTATGCTCAGATGGTTCTACTCCGTATATCCAATCGTTAGCAATTGCTTATTCTTGTTGGCCAATTATTGCTACCCCGTATAATATCCCTCATGAGATGTGCTTGACTAAATCTTACATGTTTTTGACATGCCTTATTCCAGGACCGTCGAGTCCAAAGGCGGGAATATATGTTTATTTACATCCTTTAATTGATGATTTGAAGAGGTTGTGGATTGGAGAATGGACTTATGATGTTTCTCGTAAACAAAAATTTAATATGCGAGATGCTTTGATGTGGATAATTAACGAATTTTTTGGATATGGCATATTGTCTGGTTGGGGTACGCATGGCAAAATGGGATGTCCATATTGCACGGGACACACAAAAGCGTTTACTTTGGAAATGGGTGGGAAAAGTTTGTGGTTTGACTGTCACCGTAGGTTCTTACCTATAAACACAGTATTTCTCGATCCCACATAATCAAGATATGTGATTCTGATCAGAAATTCAACACAAATTCTCCAAACAGAAATCAATCACACAACGCCTCACCGTTTCACTCGTGTTTCCCGTGGAGTTTCTCTGTGGAACTGAATCGGAGCTCTAGATACTAATTATTGGTACACAAGGTGATAAAGATGAACAATGTGACAAGAGATAAGAGAGAATAATAACAAACCTCCATAACTCAAAATTGGTTACAAATGATTGCGTGCACACACACAACTACACAGACTGCAAAATGGAATAAAAGATACTAACCTGTAATAAACGTTGTCTACAAATTTATGAAAATATGAATTAATTCTAATAGATATTGTATTTCTTTATTGAAAAGAAAAAGAATCCTATAAACAAAAACACATTTGTCAAAAATTGTAAGTTGAATATTATTTTATCTTTAATATTTATTAGGGGCGTTTAATATAGATTTTGTTAAAGGTATTTTTGATAAATTTAATTAATTATATTTAATTTTTATTATAATAAAATTTATTTTTTTAAACTTATTTTGATAAGGATACACTTTAGATCGTCTCTTAAGAAATCCATATCAAATAAACTCATTTTATAAAGTCTATTTAATTTTTAATGATAATAAATTTCTAATGCACTAATATTAAAATATTAATAAGAATATTAATTGTTATATTCATAGATAATGTAGTATACACTACGATAAAATATAAATTTATTATCGAGATTTCACTTCTATGAAATAATGTGGTATTCATATTCATACTGCTATGTGCATATGTTCAACGAGATGATAAAAGAAAGGTTGCAAATTCTCTAGAAAGTGGTTAATTTCAAGGTATTTATTGTTTGATAAGAACTTTAAGTTTGATTACACATAAATTATTGTTTTGAATTGAAAATACTTTATTCTATTTTCATTTTACCCTTTTAGATATTTTATTAGATGCATCAGATTTGACTGATTTTTGACTTTTTATTTGTGTAGGAAGCAGTTTGAAGGTACTTACCAAATCAATGTTAACCCTTTAATCACCTTCATTTTTGAATGTTGATTAATATTTTATCTATATAAGATAAGTCATAGAAATATGTAATTACTATTAACTAGGATATATGATTCTACATGCTATTTATTAGCAGGTTTTTATAGCTAAATAACAGAGATTTTCTTAATGCCTAGCATAGTGGTATGAACAGTTTTTGTACTTGTAAATCATTTTGTATTGAAATAGAGTTTTGTATTTTCTTTAAAATAATAATTTAGATTAGCTACTTGCTTTGTATTCCATTTTGACATATAAATGTGAGATGTAAGTGTGACCATACTAGATGGCTTTATATACCAATATTACAATCCTTGAATTTTTTAGTGTATTTACAAATCTCACATGGTATTAGTATGAAAGTTTTCTTTTTAATTAAATGGTTAACATTCATTAGAAAATAGAAAATGGAAGAGATCACCATATATATGTTTTAGCTTTGTAGGCTGATGTAAACATCAAGAATCAATAAAGCTTTGCATGAGATGAGAGTTGATCAGTTTAGAATAGTAGAAAATAAGCTTAGGCGTGTGTAAAAATTGAAACTTCTAACTACCAATATAAATACACATGTATATAAATGTATTTGTTTCTTCATAAATAATGAGTTGTAATATCTGTTTCTTCATAAATGTATCTGTTTTTAAATTGAAACTTTAAAAAATGTCGTTTTTGTTAATTGTGGTGGCTTAAACAACCACAATCCTGCAAATTTAGTCGTAGTAATCAATGCATTATTTTTGTAGTGAATGTATAATTTTGGTATATATAGTTTTGTTTGTGTAATTTGATTCAATTTCAAAAAAAAAAATTAATTTTTGTTTCAAACAAATACACGTTAAAACAAAAATGTAAAATAAAAAAAATATTTTTTGAAAAACAAGGGACTTCCTTTAGGTTCTGAGGTAAAAACCCTTATGCTAACACCTATCACCTTGGGTAATAGAAGCTATTAAGAGAGAAAATTGAGTTTTTCAGTTTTAAGTGCAACAAAGAGTAAAAGTATGTCGCTTTTCAGTTTTGAAAATACAAAAATGTTGTTTTTGGTAATCGAACTCATGATCAGTGCAACTTTTTCTTTCGGTTGACACATCCTATCGAGTGAAAAAGTCGCCCGCTTTCCATTTTTTCTCCTCGACCATTGGTCAGAGGTGAAAATTTGCATATTTTCCATAACACTCTTCGTTACCTTGCCCATCCAACCGATCTAAAAGTCGTTTTTCAACCGATGTAGAAATCCTTTTTAATAGTAGTTTTTTTAATAGAAAATCAGAAATGACAAACCAAAAAACCAAAAAATTACCCCAAACAGAGATGCCCTATGCCAAAAATAAAATTGCAAAAAGAGATAAACCCAACTACCCGAAATCGAAAAGGAGAAACCACAACCAAATCGAAAAATCAAAAAACCAAAAAACCAAACCAAACCAAACCAAAAAAATCAACCACCCACCAAACCATAACCCCCAATAGGAAAAAAACAAACCACTCATTGAATTGATCTAAACACAGGCACATAAGACCTCTGGAGTGAGCAACCTAAAAGAAGGAGAACCTGAACACCTAAAAAAATAAAAGGAGAACAACTGACAATCAAACGCACTCTTGAAAACCCAACCACTTGTGCGAGTCCCGCTCCCAATCATGTATATGATGAACATGGTTTTTGCCACCCTCATTGAGGGTGACATTTTATCATGGGTGAGTATCTTTTTGCCCACCATAGATAAGTGGGTGTTTTAGCCATTGATATATTATTATTTAATTTTGATGGTCGAGATCGATTACCCGTTACCTATTAGTTATTTATTACCAGATTTTATTTTTTAACTATTTATTATTTTTTATATTAAATAATATATTTAGTTAATCTAAAAAATTAATTTTATTATTTTATGTTCATCTTCTTCATTTTTTCATCTTCTTCATCTAAATTCCATTGAAAAACACAATAAATTGTAGAATAAAAAAAATCTCAAATATGTCAATAATAATCTTTTAAAATCCAATTTCAATCCCAGATATGCTACCATATGAATATGTGTTGAAATTTTGTAGATGAAATTTTAGGTTTGAGATTCATCTTTAAAGACGCATATTCATCTTCAAACCCAGATTCACCTTCATTTTCAAACTCAGATTCACCTGCACCTTCATCTTCCATCATCTCTAAAAAACCAGATTCACCAGCATCTTCATCATTTATCATCTCTAAAAACTCAAAATCATTCATCTCATCTTCACTATTTTTTGGTCAAATTTTCCAGAGAGAAAGTTTACGTGGTTGGTTTAAAATAATAAGCTTATGGATGGAATTTTGGGTTTGAGGTCTATTGGCACAGTGAAGTTTTGTACTTCTTATTTTGTTTCTGATACCTTGTAGTAGTGATATTAGGCATTGAGATTTGAAATCTATCTTTTTAACTTAAAACTTCAAGAAGAAGTGATTTTGAAGAAATGAAAAAAAATATTCAAAAAACTCAAATTTAAGAAACTAATGATGTAGTAGATGAAGAAACACAATTAAAGTTTGTGTAAACCTTGGTCATTAGAATTTCGTTACATATTATATCCTGCATAATTAAAGAATTATTAGCATAATTGAAAATTTAAAATCTTGAGAAATAAACAAATATGGATGAAATATCATGAGATTACAGCTAGTGTATTTTGTTTGTCTTCCAGATTTTCAATGTTACAATTCTTTCTCTGCCGATAGGTTTTGGAGTATCCTCGATTTTGTAAATGTCTACAAGCAAAAAAACGTAGATTATAAAAAATATGAGTGTGCATGCAAGAAATCAAGGAAGATATTTTCCTTAGGTTAAGATTAAGATAGTAAAAAACTTTGAATGATGTTTAAAATTTCAAACTTTGTAAACCCAAACTCATATTCTAGTCTTACGATCTAGAGTTAGATCATCTCCATGAGGATTTTGGACTTCATATTCAGCAGCAGGCAAAGAGACATTAGTCATGTTGTGGCAACCTTTGGTTATCCATTATGTTAGAGTTGGATGATCCATCCATGATTTCTTCAAAGCACCTATTAAAACAATTAGATTTTGATGATGTATATGTACTTAATGATAACAAGAAAGTAAAGGTTGAGAAAGATGAGTACTTAAATGAGAATTTTATCCAACTTATATAGAGGAAACATAATCTTTGCTAAAGTAATATTTTATATTTACAATTAATTGTTTTAATTATATTTTTCTTTTCATTATATTTACATCCAAAAAGACAATTAAAAATGAAAATGTACATTAAATACAAGTTAAAATATTAAATAACTAAAGTTTTTTAATAGCAATTATATAAAATATATAAAGAATATGGTCAATAATTATTTCAATTAAAATTAAAATTCATTTGTTCCACATCACTTTAATAGTATCTGAATTGAATCAAGATTCGCAATCTTTTGTCTAATAGGATGTACAAATGTAGTTTGATGTTGAGTATCTTTACCGAAGAAAAGAAGAATCCTATAAACAAAAAGACATTTGTCGAAAATTATAAATTGAATATATTCATTTTTAATATTTATTAAAGGACCTCAAATATAGATTTTGTTAAAGTGTAACTTTAATATTTTCAATAAAATTATTAAATATATTTATTTTTTATTATAACAAAATTTATATTGTATGTAATATGCAATACTATACATAGTATATTTCATGACAAACTTTCACGCCAGCCAATGAAAATTTGAGGTCAAATGATATTGTAGTTATAAGACCAAGAAGATATTGTATCTAATGTATTTAGACTATGTCAAAATACATGCATGTCGTAATGATTGCATATTATACAGGAAAAAGCATGAAAACTTGAAGGAGTGTCTGAGGTGTGGGGAGTCACACTATAAGAAGAAGTACAATGGTGTTAAAGATGATTATGGTGTAGCTAAAAAGGATGTTCCTTCCATGGTGATGTGGTACCTACCGATAACACAAAGGTTCAAGAGACACTTTTCTAATATAAATGACACAAAGAATACTAGATGGCATTCATATGAAAGATTATGTGATGGAAAAATTTGCCATGTAGCTAATTCATTGTAATGAAAGCAAATTTATATGTTGTTTCCATATTTTTCCCTTGAGCCAAGGAACCTTGGGCTTGGAATTAGCACTGACAAAATGAATCTATTTGGTAATTTAAGTACTAACCATACTTTATGACATGTTCTTCTCATAATTTACAACATGTCTATGTGATTGTGAATGAAGCACAAACATATGATGTTATTAATGATGATTTCGAGTCCAAAACAACTAGGGAACGACATATATGTTTATTTAATGCCATTGATTAAAGATTTAAGAATTTTATGGGAAGAAGGTGTTGATGTTGATGATGTGTATACATGTGATAACTTTAAGCTGCATGTTCTGTTGTTTTGAAATCAATAACTTTCTTGCATATATGGTAATTTGTCTGGGTATAACATCAAGGGATGAAAGCGCGTCCAATATGTCAAGATGATACATGCTTCCACCCAATTAAAAAATGGAAAAGACACTGTTTACCTTGGGCATCAAAAACTTCTAAGACTTAATCATCCATATCTTAGATTGATGAAGTCTTTTAATAAAAAAACATGAGCTTGATATTGCTCTAAACCCTTAATCAGGAATGACATTTATAATAGACAACAACACATTAATGATGTCTTTGGAAAGAAACGAAAAGGGCCCATAGAGAAAAAAATATAGGAAAAAAAGGTCGATGTTCTTTGATCTTCCATATTGATCTAACCTCGATGTAAGACATTGTCTTGATGTCATGCATGTGGAGAAAAATGTATGTGATAGCTTGATTGGAATACTTAGAAACATTAAAGAAAAGACAAGAGATACTAAGAAATCCCGTGAAGATATGGTGGTGATGGGTATACGATAAGAGTTATTCCGAAAAGATTTAGGAAATATAACATATTTCCCTCCTGCATGTTGAACTCTATCTAAAAAAGAAAAAAAAAGTTTTTTGTGATTGTTTCGAGGGTACTCATCAAATGTGAAGAAATTGTGTCATTGAATGATCTCAAATTAGTTGGCTGAAAATCTCATGATTGTCATGTCTTGATGCAATAACTTCTATCATATGAATTATATCGAAAAATGTAAGGGTAATTATAACCAGATTGTACTTATTCTTCAATGATATATGTAATAAAGTCATTGAAACTGAAAATTTAGATGAGTTGGAACATGGGGTTGCAAATATCTTGTGTAAATTATATATGTTTTTCCCTTCACCATTTTTTGACATTATGCTTCACTTAATTGTTCATCTAGTACAGGAGATTAGAATTTGTGGTTCAGTTTATTTAGAATGAATTTATCTAATACAACGATACACAAAGATATTTAAAGGGTATACAAAGAATCATCACCATCCCGATGCTTAGATCGTTGAATTGTACATCACCGAAGAAGCTATTGGGTTTTTTACAAACTATTTGTCATAAGAAAACTCTAGAAATTCATGAGTCTCGTAATGATGAACGATATGATGGAAGATGTATTCAAGGTTTAATTCTTAAGAAATTTGATCGAGACGTAGTTCTTCAAGCACATTTTCATATATTGAATAACCTTAGTGAAGTTCAGCCTTACTTGACCATTCACAAATGTTTTATCAAGGAAAAATTCCCCCAGATGAATGAAAAAATATTGTTGAAATAACATAACAAAACTTTTATAACTTGGTTTAATGAAAGGGTTTCTAAAGAGAGTATTTCGTGAGAGACAATTAAATGAATGTCACATATGCTGAGTACATGTATACAACACTACAATGTCTCCTATAACTGACACTTTATGGTTGTAGCTAGATAGTGATGTCGCTTAGGGCTGATGCTAACTAAATGAAGACAATACCATAGTGTCGTTAACGACCGACGCTACATAAATTGTAGTGTCGATAATAGCCTAAGTTACACCTAAACGCGCATGTTCTATAGCGTCGGATTTTTTGTTTTAGCGTCCCTTTAGCATTTCCTAAGTCGTCGCTAAATTTAGCGTCAGCTCAATTTATGTTTTGCTTCCAAATTTAGTTTGTCAAAAGAAAACTCTCTAGGAATTCCTGAGTTTCTTCTAGTGGCATATTTAATAAGTAAAATGATATAAAGTGAACCAAAATTTGTGACCAATTCCAATTATACTCTCTTAGTATAACCTAACACCCATACATTAGGAAGCCTATAAAAAATTCCAAA